>NC_058086.1:84138796-85356296 GCF_014858855.1 Bufo gargarizans | reverse complement strand
CTCACTCTTTTCTGACTGACAGTCTGGGCTGTGTTGTTATTCATAGACTTAGGCTTCATGTACACGACCGTATGTGTTTTGCGGTCCGCAAATTGCGGATCGGCGGAAAAAAAAACCCGGATGACGTTCCATATGGCATCCATTTTTTTTTTTGCGGATCTGTTTTTTGTTGCCATTGTAATAATGCTCATCCTTGTCCGCAAACTAGAAAAAAAAATTAGGACCTGCCTATTTTTTTGGCGGAGCAACGGAACGGACATACTGATGAGGACACAGCACACCGTGTGCTGTCCGCGTTTTTTGCGCACCCATTGAAATGAATTCGCTTCCTATCCACAATCCGTCTTTAGCACATGGCGATATGTTTATTTATTTATTGTTTATATATTTATATGTAAAATTGGGAAAGGGGGCGATTTATACTTAATATTTTGGTGTTTTATTTTTTTTTACACTTTACATTTAATAACCATTTCACCCCTTAGGGGCCAGAACCTGGGATCTTTTAATCCCTTGTCCTATTCAACCTAATAGTGATCTATCAGGGTGAATAGAACCTCACACTGTCCCTGCTGCTCTGTGCTTTGTGCACAGGGAAGCAGGGAGCTGACTATGGCAGCCAGGGCTTCAGTAGTGTCCTGGCTGCCATGGTAAATGATCGGAGCCCTAGGATTACACTGCTGGGGCTCAGACCAGAAGCTGCCACTAATGAAGAGGAGGGGACCCTGTGGCCACTGACACCAATTAATTTTAATACTGGGGGGTGGGGGCCCACCAATGATAATTAACCCTTAATACAGGAGGCGGGTACTGGCAGCAGATAATCAGCAGTTAACCCCTCAGGTGCCGCAGGGTGCCGGCTATGCGATTCTGCTGCCGGCACCCGTCTCCTGAATTAAAAGTTAGAAACGAGCTTTCATGAGCAGGCTACATAGAGCAGCCCCCAGGGATGTCCCAGCACTTACGATTATTCCTGGGCGCTGCTCCGTTTGCCCGCTGTGGCCCCGTTACTGGCTCCTGCTCCACATGCTAATTACTATTGGAGCAATGGGGAGGAGACTTTAGCTTCTCTCCTGGACGTTCCTTCTTCCTGCGTTGCGATTGGACAGCGCTACAGCCAGGGAGAAAGAACGCCCACTAGAGAAGCTGA
Organism: Bufo gargarizans; assembly: GCF_014858855.1. Lineage (NCBI taxonomy): Eukaryota > Metazoa > Chordata > Amphibia > Anura > Bufonidae > Bufo > Bufo gargarizans. Next base: position 85,355,146 of record NC_058086.1, on the reverse strand, counting down.
TTTCTCGTAATTAGCATATGGAGCAGGAGACCGTAACAGGGCCACAGCGGGCAAACGGAGCGGCACCCAGGAATAATAGTAAGTGCTGGGACATCTCTGGGTGCCGCTCTGTGTAGCCTGCTACTTAAAGCCTGGACCCAGGAAAAGTCCTATCATTGGTGGTGCAGTGCGCCCGCCCCTCCTCCACCCCTTTCTCCTCATTGGTGGCAGCGGCAGCAACAGCACAGGGGGAGGGAGAGAGACTGCTTTCTTCTCCCCTTCTGCTGCTGAGAGAACATGAGCGTGCTGACAGCAGCGCGCTCATGTTCTGTGATACTAGACTGCGCAGCAGTGCAGCCCAGTATTGAAAAAAAATGGAAATTATGAAAGTATCGATTGGGTATCGAAAAATACCCCTAACAACCCTACCGCACTATCCACCCCTTCCTCGCCAGTCACCTCTGTGAGATCTGTCACCATCTCACAAAATTATAAATAAATATTATATATATTATATATATATATATATATATATATATATATTACCGCAATGTATGTAAGGAGTTCATAGTTGACCTGCTCCGTGTGGTGCTCAGATACAACTACTTTGCTTTCCAAAATGGCTACTACCTTTAACTGCGTGGAACCGCAATGGGGTCTAATATGGCACCCACGTACGCCAATATCTTCATGGCTGGCCTGGAGACTGAGCACGTCTATGTGTCCCACCACTTCAGCCATGTGCTGGGGTGGTGGAGATACATAGATGACGTGTTCGTCATCTGGGAGGGCACTGAAGATGAATTGGCCCAATTTCACATATTCCTGAATAATATGGATCCAGAAATCCAGTTTACTCTGACGCACTCCACCGAGCAGGTTCAATTCTTGGACACTATGGTGATGAAGCAGGACACCAGGTTGGTGACAGTTGGTGACACTTTTCAGCCGACGGATTGCAATAAGCTTCTAAAATTTGAAAGCTGCCATCCACGGCCCATGGTAAGGTCCTTACCACGGAGTCAGTTTCTTCGTATCCAACGTATAGTGAAGGATCCAGTATTGAAAAAAAAAAGACTAACAGAGATGGCCGATAAGTTCTTAAATAGAGGATACCCAAAAAAACTAGTCCAGAAACACTTGGACGATTTAGACTCCAGGAAACCCAAGAAAGTGATAGATCAAGCTAGAATACCATTCATCTCTACCTACACAGAGGGCAGTGACCGGGTGGCCAAGGCCATTAAGAAGCATTGGCCTATATTATACAGTAATTTTGGTCATGTTAATGAATTTACTGTGCCCCCCACTAATGTCCTATAGGAGAACAGAGTTTACGAGACAAATTGGTTAAAGCAGAGGTGGCAGGTGACAAAACCACAGTCCAGACATATATAGGCTGTAAAAAATATGGAAGCTATCCATGTCTGAACTGTGTAAACTGCAGTCATATGCTAAAGGGAGTAGAGTTGTTGCGATACCAAATTTTTGATTCGGTTTCGATACCATGAAAAAGTATTGCGATACTCGATACCATTCGATACCACGCAAAAAAAATAAACAAAAAAAGCCACGTGCATTCCTCATTTTTAAAAATGGCGAATCGCACAGTTTTTATTTTATTTTTTCTGTTCCGGCATTCACCACCTAGATTTTTTTTTATATTTTAATAGTTTGGACTTTTCTGACGTGGCGACGTAATATGTTTATTATTTATATATTTTATATGTGAAATTGGGAAAAGGGGGTGATTTATACTTCATATTTTAGTTTTTTTTTTTTTTTTTTTTTTTTTACACTTTTTATTTAATAACTATTTCCCCCCCTTAGGGGCTAGAACCTGGGATCTTTCATCCCTTTTCCTATTCAGCCTGATAGATCTCTATCAGGGTGAATAGGACTTCACACTGTCCCTGCTGCTCTGTGCTTTGTGCACACAGCATCAGGGATGTTACCATGGCAACCAGGGCTTCTGTGGCGTCCTGGCTGCCATGGTAACCGATCGGAGCCCCAGCATTACACTGCTGGGGCTCCGATCAGAAGCTGCCACTGCACCACCAATGAGGGGAGGGTAGAGGTCCCTGATTTTAATACTGGGGGGTTGAGATGGGCCGGCGCACTGTGCCACCAATGATTTTAATGGGTTGGGGGGCACACTGCACCACCAATGATAATTACCCCTTTATACAGGAGGCGGGTACTGGCAGATCAGCGGCAGTTAACTGCCGCTGATCGCAGCTCCCTGTCAGGGGCAGGGTGCCGGCAATGCGATTCTGCTGCCAGCACCCGCCTCCTGTAGGTGTTAAAGACTGACTACTATATGGGACTCCAGACTTTCACCATCAGGCCACACAGAGCGGCGCCCAGCGATGTCTCAGCACTCACCATTAGTCCTGGGCGCCGCTCCGTTCGCCCGCAGTGCTCCATTACTGTCTCCTCTCCTGCTCCACATGCTGCTGATTACTATCGGAGCGATGGGAGGAGACATCAGCTTCACTAGTGGGCGTTCCTTCTTCCTGGCTGTAGCGCTGTCCAATCGCAGCGCAGGGAGAAGGAACGCCCACTAGTGAAGCTGATGTCTCCTCCCATCGCTCCGATAGTAATCAGCAGCATGTGGAGCAGGAGAGGAGACAGTAATGGGGCACTGCGGGCGAACGGAACGGCGCCCAGGACTAATGGTGAGTGCAGAGACATCGCTGGGCGCCGCTCTGTGTGGAAATAAACCTATCATTGGTGGCGCAGTGCGCCCGCCCCTCTCTTCTCATTGCCGCCTTTCCTCCGTGGTGCCGCCCCTCCTCCGCCCCTCTCTTCTCATTGCCGCCCCTCCTCCGCCCCTCTCTTCTCATTGCCGCCCCTCCTCCGTGGTGCCGCCCCTCCTCCGCCCCTCTCTTCTCATTGCCGCCCCTCCTCCGCCCCTCTCTTCTCATTGGTGGCAGCGGCAGCAGCACAGGGGGGAGGGAGGACAGCTTCCTTCTCCCCGTGCTGCTGAGAGAACATGAGCGCGCCGATAGCAGCGCGCTCATGTTCAGAGATACTAGACTGCGCAGAAGCGCAGCCCAGTATCGAAAAAACGGAAATCCCGGTATCGTATCGATACCGGGACAAAAGTATCGATTGGGTATCGAAATTTCGATACCCGCAACAACCCTAAAAGGGAGACACGTTTACGCACCCAGCCACTCACAAGGTATTTGAAATCAGGCATTATCTGACCTGTGATAGTTCGTTCGTCATCTATTTGTTGTCATGCCCCTGTAGTCTCCTGTACGTTGGGGAGACTACTTGTGACGTTAAGACGAGAATGAACTGTCACAGGTACTCCATTCGCCAAAAACGAAGGGACCTCCCGACGCCTAATCATTTTGTTGAGGCTGGACACAGGGAAAAGGACCTTAAGTCTAGGGTGATTGATCATATCCCCCCACTTAAAAGGGGAGGCGATAGGGAGAAAAAGTTGAAACAGCGTGAGATTATGTGGATACACAAGTTATGTACTCTTAGGCCCGAAGGTCTTAATGCTGAGTGCAGATGGGAACTATGTGGATAGGTAATGTGCTACTTGCTCACCAGGCGTGGGGGTGATACTGTTTATCTAGCTAAGTGGGGAGGATATACAACAGTGCTAGTTTTATAGAATGTTGTAGGAATTTACTTATATCTTCTTCTCTCTATATCCATAGATAGACACTTGAGAAAAAGAGATGATCCTTTGTCTTATAATTGGACCTGACCGTATATGGACTACCCCAGTGTGCAAGCTTGATTGTGACCATTGGCTGGTGTTTAGGAGGGGTAACAACGACAAGTCACACACCGCACGTCAAGAAAATCCGACCGACATCGATTTTTCCTGTGATGATGAGAAGCGAATCCTGGCTTGGAATCTGTATGCCAGATGGAGTCTCTGTCTATACCAAAGTATTAATGCAGGGAGATGGGAAGGATTCCCCCCATTGTATCTGCACACTAGCTAACGTTGGCAGTATTGATGTGGACTTAAGGGAACGCACCGCTTCGGTGGCCCCCATTGAACACATCGCCACATTTTGATTTAGGTCGGTCAGCTGATTGTGCGGAATGTCACTGTCCTGTCCCCCTCTGGGATAGCTATCCATGCTGTCACCATGGTCACTAACACGCCCCCTAGACGCCTGGTGAGGCGATTCGGGCGTGTGTCTTCCTTTACCCTGCCCCCCGGGGCCGCTCTGCTTGCGATGCGTTCCACTGGGCGACGTTGCGCTCGAGGGAGCGTGCGTGATGACGCGGCCTTGAGGGGAGGGCGACGGATGACGCACGTCGCGGCGCATGCGCCGGGCAGACGCTGAAGCAGGCACACTTGGCTACTCCATGACGGTTGGTCTTATCAGTTTTTAATAATATGATACAGCTGTACAATGAATTGTTGTTTTTAACTCTTTATGGTTAGTACACTTTTTGATCACTTAGGTTATAGTGGATGCTGGATGTAATATTTTGGAATACCGATATCTGTACATCGTATATATGATATGTGACACTTATGATGTAAGATCCACACTGTGTATTTATGCAACATGATGTTTTATGATGGTTTTATTATTTGATATAAATATCATGTGACAGCATGATGTTGGATGGTCATGTGACTTAATTGCTTACATTTGATTTCACTGATTTTGTAATGAATTGTGGGTATATAGAGCCCACATTTTAGCACTGTTGTAGCTTGACAAAGGCCTCAGTGAGAAGGCCGAAACGTTGCTGGGAATAAAGTTTGGGGTCGTCACCCTATCACCAATAACTGGAAGTGCTGCCTCTTCATTCGGTGAAAAAATAAATATATATATATTTTACATAGGGCCACTCACAGATATGTATATACGATTAGTGATTAATAATCATATATAACAAAAAGTGGGGTCATATATAATTGACAGGATCACATTGTCCCCAATCAGGTCATATAAATAGGATCATGCAGATATATAGGGTCATATAAATATAGTAAGGTCATGTAGTCCCGGTATGGATACCATCAATGGGTCAAACAGGCAAAAAGTGTGGGTGAAATACTAAGCAACAGTCTAACCTTAAGGGTCTATTCACACGTCCGTTTTTTCTTTCCTGATCTGTTCCGTTTTCTCAGGAACAGATCAGGACCAGATCTGGACCCATTCATTTTCAATGGGTCCTGGAAAAAATCGGACAGCACAATGTGTGCTGTCCGTTTCCGTTGTTCCATTCCGCATGTCCGTTTAAATATAAAACATGTCCTATTCTTGTCCTGAAAAATCGGATCCTGGTACAATACAAAGTCAATGAATCCGCAAAAAACGGATGACATTCGGATGTCATCCGTTTTTTGCGGATTCCGTTCCTGGAAACACAATTTTTTTTTCAATTTTTTTTCAAAGAAATCCAAACAACTTTATTTGATTATTGAAATGTATACATGTTTCCGTTTTTTGCGGATCCGCAAAAAAGGATGACATACGGAAACATTTTCAGGAACAACGGATCCGCAAAAAACGGACCGTTTTTCAGGATGAAAAAAAACAGGACGTGTGAATGGACCCTAAAGGGTATATCTGTGTATATAAATGCGGTATAAAATATATTTATATTTTAAAAAAAATTGATACCGTATATATGTATGTGACACTTTTCGTAAAAGAGGTTTACCTACAATGTAAATATATGCATGGTTCTCACATCTTCCAAAATAACCCATTTAGTTAAATTAAATAGTGGTTCCCATTTTTTTTAATAATTCATTTTGGTCTAAAATAGTTAAATTATCGGACCATTGAACAGATGTGATCAAATGATGATGCACATGAAATGGATCGACAGGTGATAGAAATTTATAAAATGGAAAATAAAAACATATGAAACTCTAAATAGATGGTATAAAGGTTTCAGATAGGAAATATTAAGAGTTGACACCAACAGTTACCTAGATTTTAAAAGCTGCCATCATCATAGATGGAAAAACATTCCTTACAGCCAAACGAGAAGGATCAGGAGAAATGTTTCCAATGAAAAGACACTAAGAGAACAGTTACCGTATTTTTTTTCTCTATAAGACGTGCCGGCCCATAAGACGTGCCGGCCCATAAGACGAGGACAATAAGAAAAAAATATATATTTTCCATTACACTTCAGGTCAGACCAGCAATCAGACCCCCAATGTTAATCAGACCTCAGTTTACAGCCCCAATCAGACCACAATGTCAGACCTCAGATCAGACCCCCAATGCCTTAGATCAACCCAACCTTCAGCCTGCCATCAGCCCTCATGTCGGCCATCAGCGCAAATAAAAAGCTACCGCTCCGCACCATCGCGATCCTCTTGATCCTGCTGTTGGCTGTGCTCTGTGAACAGGCACGCACAGTGTGTGGTCACAAAGCGCCCTCACGCTGTGTGCAGCCATGCACAGCCGAGGACCAGGAAGCGGCGAGTAGAGCCGTCACCGCTTCACGGTCCTCCGGTACTAATGAGGCGAAAAATATGGTAGATATGGTGGGAAAAAGATTCCAAGACAAGGGTTACCCCACCAACTTAATCAATAAATCCAAACAGGAAAAATAAAGAGAAAGAGAAAGAGAGACTATTAAACAAAAAAGATAAACCACAACTCCAGACACTGCCCACTTAGTCTGATCACACGCTATAAACACTGAACATGCAGAGATCAGAAAAATTTTAACCAAACATTGGACAGTGTTAATGAAGGTCCCCATTATAGGGAAAAGCATTCCAAAAGTCCCCAACCTGACATTTTGGAGAGCACAAATGCTCAAAGACATCCTCGCACCGCTCAAAATTGGGGAAAAAAAAAAAAAAGCAACAGGGCAGACAACTGCCCCTATGGAAAAAGAAGACCGACTGCAAAGTAGTGGTATAAGGAGATGTAAGTGCTGTACCATGATTACTGATAAACAAGAAGGAACAGACTGACGACTCTGGAGGATCCAATGCCACTGCGACATGACATGATCTGCAGCACTTCCAATGTAATCCCTAAGCGCAACAGTGACCTCAGTGGTGCCGACCCCCTCAGCGCAACAGTGACCTCAGTGGTGCCGACCCCCTCAGCGCAACAGTGACCTCAGTGGTGCCGACCCCCTCAGCGCAACAGTGACCTCAGTGGTGCCGACCCCCTCAGCTCAACAGTGACCTCAGTGGTGCCGACCCCCTCAGCGCAACAGTGACCTCAGTGCAACAGTGACCTCAGTGGTGCCGACCCCCTCAGCGCAACAGTGACCTCAGTGGTGCCGACCCCCTCAGAGCAACAGTGACCTCAGTGGTGCCGACCCCCTCAGAGCAACAGTGACCTCAGCTAAAATTTAAAATTGTCTAAATGTGCCATTTATGCATGGAAGACAGTTCTAGAGTACTAGTAATGGTTTCCCTGCATAAATAACAACTCCTTAATGTTATGTAGGCTTTCATATTAACTATTTGAATTACTGTAACTTTCATACGCCTCATCGGCTAAAAATACTCCTCAAAAATGGTAAGAGGAGTATTTTTACTCTTCCAGAAAAAATGTGCCGTGACCTCTGGGTCAAATATAAAACTAAAAATCAGTACTCAGTGCGTTTCGCAATTTTTCAATATACCCTTGAACCCTACTAGACACTTTGCCATAAAGAAATGTACTGGACTTAGACTTAACACGTTGGTTCAGTTCGGTTAGAACGAATCGTTGGAATATGTGCATTATTGAATACATAACAAAGAACCCCTATCCTGTACAATTACCCCGGACAGTTTTTACCTATCCAGGATTCCTATATATTTATACACCTTATTTAATATCATTTAATATTTATTACCCGAGACCTTATACCACCTATTTAGAGTTTTGTGTGTTTATTTTCCATTTTATATATATTTATTTCACCTGTCGATCCATTTCACGTGTATCATTTGATCACATCTGTTCAATTCAATGGTCCGATAATTTACCTATTTTAGACCGAAATTTTCAAAAATGGGAACCACTATTTAATTTAACTAAAATAGGTTATTTTAGAAGATGTGAGAACCATGCATATATTTACATTGTAGGTAAACCTCTTTTACGAAAGGTGTCACATACATAAATTATATGCATTTTTTATATAAATATATTTTATACCACATTTATATACACATCTTTTAAAGTTAGACTGTTGCCTAGTATTTCATCCACACTGGACTACATGACCTTACTATATTTATATGACCTTATATATCCACATGATCCAATTTATATGACCCGATTGGGGACAATGTGACCCGGTCAATTATATAATGACCCCCCTTTTTGTTATAATTATTATGACCCCATTAATCACTAATCATATATACACATCTGTGAGTGGCCCTATGTACTATAGATAAATATATATTTTGTGAGATCGTGACAGATCTCACAGAGGTGACTGGCAAGGAAGGGGTGGATAGTGCGGTCCACACCCCTATTCTACCAGGTGTACAATCAGTCTGGGGATAACAACACAGCCCAGACTGTCAGTCAGAAAAGAGTGAGATCCTGGAAAGGTGTTGTTGCACAGCCTGGGGGCTGGAGGACTTGGGGAGCACAGAGCGACGCCTGGGAATGGGTCGCAGGGTCCTTGTTGGGTGGACTAGAGAGCCCAGCTTCCACAAGGGACTTTTTATATGCACAGCCTAGGGGCTGGAGGACTACAAGGTGGGAAAAGCTGCATGTACTTCACCTGTGGGAACGGGGCTTAGAGGTGAATCAGGGAATACCTCTGTTAAGTCAGGGCTCAGCCGGGCAGGTATTTATTTTGTTTTGGTGTACGTGGGGAAACTCACCCTACCCAGTGGTGTGTAACTGGGCTGACCTGTATGCAAAGAATTTCTAAATAAATGCAATGTTTGGCCCCTAATCCTGTGGTGGATAAAGATTATTCTGCGAATGACCCCCGAATAAGAGCTAACTTCTCACATATTGTGTCGGATGCTGGCAGGTTGTCCAGGAAAAAAGGCAGCAACAGCCGGTTGCTAGGGGCAACGACGAGACAGCAGGTGCTGCTAATCTGGACACTTCTACTGGATATATCATTATTATAGTGAAATGGCCAAATAACATCCCACTCTCTAACATCTGCATACATATGTGTGTTAAAAAAAAAAAAAAAAAAAAAAATTATATATATATATATATATATATATATATATATATATATATATATATATACACACACACATATACACACACACACACACACCCCTATAGTTCTACAGATTATATATATGTTTATTTACTTATCCATCCATGTTTTTACATATCCATATTGTCTTTACATATACATATCCTTATGTTATTACCAATATTCATTTTTAACCACATCCATTTTTAAATGAATGAACAGCAGTTATCCACCAATTTTATGCTTTATACTTTGTTAGTTTATCTATGATCTACAGTGGGATGCGAAAGCTTGGGCAACCTTGTTAATCGTCACGATTTTCCTGTATAAATAGTTGGTTGTTACGATAAAAAATGTCAGTTAAATATATCATATAGGAGACACACACAGTGATATTTGAGAAGTAAAATAAAGTTTATTTGATTTACAGATAGTGTGCTATAATTGATTAAACAAAATTAGGCAGGTGCATTAATTTGGGCACCACAAAAAAGAAATGAAATCAATATTTAGTAGATCCTCCTTTTGCAGAAATTACAGCCTCTAAACGCTTCCTGTAGGTTCCAATGAGAGTCTGGATTCTGGTTGAAGGTATTTTGGACCATTCCTCTTTACAAAACATCTTTAGTTCATTCAGGTTTGATGGCTTCCGAGCATGGACAGCTCTCTAACGCTGGGTTCACACCTAGGCGTTTCTCAAACGCGCGTTTCTATGCGCGTTTTTGTCGCGCGTTTTTTTAAATAGTTAACGCGCGTTTGACGCGCGTTTGGGTGATTGACAGCAGTGTTGTCCAAAGAGTCTATGGCCCAAACGCGCATCAAACGCGCCAAAAAAAGCTCCTGTACTTGTTTGAGCGTCGGGCGTTTTACAGCGCGATCGTACGCGCTGTAAAACGCCCAGGTGTGAACCATTCCCATAGGGAATCATTGGTTTCTCTGTGTTGAGCGTTTTACAGCGCGTAGGAACGCGCTGTAAAACGCTCAGGTGTGAACCCAGCGTCAGTCACACCACAGATTTTCAATTATATTCAGGTCTGGGGACTGAGATGGCCATTCCAGAACGTTGTACTTGTTCCTCTGCATAAGTGCCTTAGTGGATTTTGAGCAGTGTTTAGGGTCGTTGTCTTGTTGAAAGATCCAGCCCCGGCGCAGCTTCAGCTTTGTCACTGATTCCTTGACATTGGTCTCCAGAATCTGCTGATACTGAGTGGAATCCATGCGTCCCTCAACTTTGACAAGATTCCCAGTCCCTGCACTGGCCACACAGCCCTGCCGCATGATGGAACCACCACCATATTTTACTGTAGGTAAAGCTGTGTTCTTTTTCCACCATGCATAACGCCCCTTGTTATGGCCAAATAACTAAATTTTAGTTTCACCAGTCCACAGCACCTTATTCCAAAATTAAGCTGGCTTGTCCAAATGTGCTTTAGCCCACCTCAAGCGGCACTTTTTGTGCTGTGGGCGGAGAAAAGGCTTCCTCTGCATCACTCTCGCATACAGCATCTCCTTGTGTAAAGTGCGCCGAATGGTTGAACGATGCACAGTGACTCCATCTGCAGCAAGATGATGTTGCAGGTCTTTGGTGTTGGTCTGTGGGTTGACTCTGACTGTTCTCACCAATCATAGCTTCTGTCTATCCGAGATTTTTCTTGGTCTGCCACTTTGAGCCTTAACTTGAACTGAGATTGTGGTCTTCCATTTCCTCAATATGTTCCTAACTGTGGAAACAGACAGCTGAAATCTCTGAGACAGCTTTCTGTATCCCTCCCCTAAACCATGATGGTGAACAATCTTTGTCTTCAGGTCATTTGAGAGTTGTTTCGAGACCCCCATGTTGCTACTCTTCAGAGAAAATAAAAAAAAGAGGGAAACTTAAAATTGACCCCCTTAAATACTCTCTCATAATTTAACTGACATTTTTTATCGTAACAACCAACGACTTATACAGGAAAATCATGACGATTAACAAGGTTGCCCAAACTTTCGCATCCCACTGTATATTATTATGTCTATTTCTACAACCATTGTGCATCTGGTGCTTACTATCGCCATTCTCATCCATCTGTGTGGCCACTCCCCCTTGTAAGCCACCAATTGTTCTCCTCCCCTCCCTGGTCGATTCGCTCCAGCATGTAGCACAGTGGATATCCGCTTCTTCCATCAGCGGCTACTTCCAGTTGAGCTCCCCGCACTTCCGGTTACCTTGTGCTCCAGGGGTGGGTTGGGTGCTCAAACACCAGTGTTGGGATAACGAAGGGTCCTGTGAGATAAAAGGTCAGCCCAATACCTTTCCCTACACTTGGGTCAAGGGTATTGGTGCTAGTATCAGGCAACTAATTGCACCGTGACGGGAGAACTCCCCCAGGAGCGCATGGTATTTTCTTCCGTCCTAGGTATGGATACAATGGAGCAGAAGAGAAGAACCCCAATACACCCGGAGAAGGTGGATATCCGACCAGATACCCCCGAGAGACTCCAGAGGATCCCCCTCCTTGTTTAGGATCAGTGAGGAAAAGAATCAGGGAGAAGAAGAGTCTCCATGATGCCATGGAAAAAGACTCCACTGTGTCCTGGCTGATTTGGATACCAATTCAAAAGGGACTTTGCTTTTCAACCTGCCCATTAGCTTTTTTTGAGTAGATACCAATACTCTGAACTTTCAGGCCGATAATTTATACAGATATTCTATGCCGATATCCTACACAAATCTGCTGAAAATGAACACGTATAGCTTTTTTTGTAAATCTTTCTTTTTCATTTATACCTAATATTCAGGTGTATGTTTTGTTTTAATATTTTTTTTTGTTTTACTAACTTTTAGAACCCTTGTCCTATTCACCCTGATAGAGCTCTATTAAGGTGAATAGGACTTCACACACTCCCTGCTGCCCTGTGCATAGTACACACGGCAGCAGAGAGATTACCATGGCAGCCAGTGCTTCAGTAGCGTCCTGGCTGCCATGGTAACCGATCGGAGCCTCAGGCTTAAACTGCTGGGGCTCCGATCAGAAGCTACCACTGCCACCAATGAGGAGGAGGGGACCCTGTGGCCACTGTCACCAATGTTTTTAATACTGGGGTTGGGGGCGCACTGTGTCACACTTTTTTGTTATGTATGTAATTCCACATGTGTTAATTCATAGTTTTGATGCCTTCAGTGTGAATCTACAATTTTCATAGTCATGAAAATAAATAAAACTCTTTGAATGAGAAGGTGTGTCCAAACTTTTGGTCTGTACTGTATATAATTTATAATTTTTTATATCAATTTTTTATATATCATTTCCTATTTTTTAAGTTATTTTAATATTTTATTTATTGTGTATTATATTCTTTATATATTTTATTATTTTTGTATATATTTTTTATTTTATTTTGAATTATATTTTTTGTATTCTATTTTTTATAATTTTTGTATTTTATTTTTTATTATTATTTATTATATTTTTTATATATTTTATTATATACATTTTTGTTATTTATTCATAATCAGTCGATCCCTACTGCCCATACACCCGATAATCGTCCTAGTAACCGGGTGGTCATACTGTCTTCGACAAACTGATGAAAGGACTGGCCAAGTAACTACAACAAGTTCGATCAGAAAGTCATATACTGATGAAGTCAAGGGTCAAGGACTCGACTGACTCGGTGGTCCTGTGACCCTGAAAGTGTTCCATTTTATTTGTATGCTTGTCAATTGTGCACCCATAGACACCCTAGGTGCAAATGTGTGGCTGCCTATATTCAGGGAAACTCACCCAATGGACCAAGGTGAATTACAATGTGTGTGTACACGCATTTGTATACTATAGTCGTTTCCCATTAACACGTGGGTCTGTGACCTACCTGTGTCTTTGGAGGTTTAGAGAGACATGTCTTGTTGAATGAGTTTCTATGGGTACACACACTAAATTTTATTAATTAGTGTTGCATTTTGTGTGAATGAGGGTAAGAGTAAGGTACTCTAGGGATAGACCACCTAATTTTCTTGAAGGTATTTACCACTTCAACTCTAGGAATGGCGAAGGTCGTAAGGGATGGATTGAATGTCAGTTAATTACAGACGGCGTTCTTTCCCGCAGTTAGAATTTAGGTACTATGACATCACCTCCTACTCAGGGATTCTGAACAGCCTTGGTAAAGATCCACATTTCTAGCCATAGCGGAACCTCGTCTGACGATAGTAATGCCTCTGCTGAAAGGATGTCATCCCACGACTGACAGTATACCTTGAGATGAGGTACTGCAGGTCCACCTAAGAACTGTGTAGGAAAAGCCATTCCAGAGTCTGAACAGGAAAATATGACTTTGGGATAGGTGGATGACTTATGATTGGCAGAACACAAGAATGCAAAGAAGGAACGGTCAAGAAAGGCGAAGACTGTTTATTCTATGGATGGAGACGTTGGGTTACGGTGATAAGGCAGGGAAGAGGTCAAAGCCACAATGGTGATGTCTAGGTACCTAAGTGCAGAATTATACTTCATTCCATCCTGAACTGTCACCAACAATAAGTAGGGTTGAGGAGGCAAATACACCCCAACACAACACTTCCCTCAAACTTCATTGTCCTGTTCCCAACAGCAGGAGATTATAGAGGGAAGTGCCTATATTGGACATATATATATATATATACACACACACACACACACACACACACACATATATACATATATACGTACACACACACACACACACACACACCAGCCTAGTTATTACGCTCTCCAGAGATTTTGGGGTGGAATAATAGTGGGGATTGTGTATTTTGTGTAGTGTAACTCGGGTTATTATAGTGTTGTTATTGTATGTTGTAGTGCGAGTCTATATGTATACATATTTATATAATATATTGTAGTGATGTGAACGCTAAAGTGAACAAGGATCCCAGAAGAGGGGTATATCTCACCCAGGTTCCTAAAGTGGGTGAGATGGGCAAAGTTCCAGAGTGGTGCTGGCTTCAGCAAGGCATAGTTGCTGGAGCTATTTTGTTTAGTATTTTACTTCGATTGGGAGCTAGGTTGGTAGAGGGAGCTGCCAATCCACCCCTCCCATTCCATGGCAGATTTTCCCTAGCATGAGGGATCTCCAAGTGTAATCACCTGGGATCATTAATGGGGAGTAAAAGCCCGTCCCAGACTGTCAGTCGGGGGCGTGGTTGTAAACAGAGGCCAGGTGAGGCTCTGGGTGTGTCGTTCCAGCTGGGTTAGGCTGAGAAACCACAAGGCTGGGACATAGCCTGGACTGACAGGCTATGCTCTTTGGCCTCGTGGTGTTACAGCCTGGGGGGCTGGTATACGCTTGGCTGAGAAAGCCGCACCTGACACTGTATCTGAACAGCACACTATAGATGAGTCAGGGATCCTACCATATGTTAAGTTAGAGCCCAACCGAGCAGGTGTTTGTTTTGTATTATGTTTGTTTTGCTGAGGTGCCAAATAAAAGCGATGTTTGGACCTTAAACTTGGTGTCTGGAGAAGATACTTGTGTGAATGACCCCCAGAGAAGAGTTAATCCTCCACAATTGGTGTCAAATGCAGACAGGAGTCCCGACTGAACAGAGGCAAAGTGGTTGCTGAGAGCAACGACTGCACACAGGAGCCTGCTGGTGATAATCTGACCTTTTTTTTTTTTTCTTTTCCCGTGGTGCAAACGTCAAGAGAAGGTGCTGCTGAATACTGCTGTGCTGCAAGCAAAGCTGTGTGGTTGTAAAGGGCCAGAAACCCTCAAGGTACAGACACAGACTGAAAAAAAAAAAATTATCAAATAAAATGTTTTTTTTTTATTTTTTTTTGTGTGTGTGGTTTTGTGCGCTCTTGCTAAGTGACCTGTGTTGCTGCAAGACTGACTCTGGTCAGGGGTCTCGGAGAAAAGTTTTGGGTCAAGACGACATCCCATGTGAATTGTACTCTGGCTTGGCGGAAAACAAGGGCCACGGAGGACGACATCATGAAGCAGCTGGAGCAGAGAACTAGTCATTTGCTGAAGAGAGGGTCCTTGACGCGGTCTGGACACTTTGTAAAATTCCAAGAGGCTGGTGGCGTGCCGGGAGTGTCGGAGGTAAAGAGAATATATGCTGTTGCCAAGGGCAACAGTCGGAAAGAAAAAGAGCGGAAGTGCGGTTTGGCTCTCAGGAGTTCGAGTGGTCCATGCAAGGGTCTACAGAATCCTAGCGATGATGTCCGGATGTGCCATAAGGCCGTTGTTGGGAGAAACCCAGCACGACAGCATGCAGCTGTCCCGCGTCAAAGAGGGTGCTACTGGAGATGCCATCGGTTCTGAAAGTGTGCACCCGATTGTCTGATGGTCAAGAGACATACGTCCAGGAATCCTCCAAGGTGAAAGGTACTTATAATTCAAGAGAACAATGATTACCTCAGAGGGGATGGCTCACCTCCTAAGCCTGACGAACCAGTGACACCAATGGGCAAGACTGTTCCGATTATGGATTGTGTAGTAGTTGGGAACAATGTGCGGGACATTCATGCGGATAGGAAGGACTATCCGGTGGCTCTCACCGAGTGTAAGACATCAGTGCGAACTGGGACTTATGAGCTTGGGGTTTCTGATACCCTCATGCCGAATAGGAAATTGGGCGGTGCTTTCCCCTCGCTTAGGGAATTGTCAGGAAATGGAGACACTTCTGCAGTCAGTCAGTGATGCAACTCCTGCAGAATTTGTACCTGTCACTTTAAGGAAAGATGTCAAGTTAAATGCATTTCCGGATGAAGGTGTGAAGTTGTAAAATATGTAGTGATGATGGTTTATTTTCTTCATCTGGTATTGTTCAAGAAGAACTTTATGAATTGATCAGGAGGTTTGAAGAATTGCAAATAAGTAATGTGGGTTCCTGTGAAATGTCAGAGGATATCAGCCCATTTTATTTGCAGGCTGTGACTGGGAAAGAAGCTTCCCCTGTTGGTAAAAATGTGGCAGTGCTAGAGGGACTACCACATGTATCAAGTTAAGATAAGCAATCTCCCCAGTGTTCTATGTGTAATAAGGAAATGTCCCAGGTTGGAATGAGCTCATAGACGCCCCTAGCGGTCAGGATAACTAATGACACAAGCAGTGTGAGCGACGTATATGCTGTGACTGATAGCGACTCGAAGAGTGAGCCTACCATGTCAAAATCTTGCATAATAAAAAGGGGCTTACTAATAGTGACCACAGGATAGTTATATCTGACAAGAGGAGAGTTAAGGAGGGTAACGGCAACCTGGTCCTGAAAGACATTCCCTCCGGCTACAAATCCTTCCAAATAGCCAGCAGCCTGCTGGGGAAGAAGTACGAGGAGATGGATGACCAGTATGTAGATCCTATATCCTACTGTATAATGGCTCTCATGAATCCTGGACAAAAAGGAGAGCAATGTCCTGGCTGACCCTCTGGAGGGAATGCCAAAAGACAACGAGTCTGGTAAAGACCCCGGTGTTCCCTGTACCTCCAACCTTGATAAGAAGGAAAAGAAGTTAAGAGGGCCAGTATACAATACCCTGTCTGAGAAGGATGAGAAGGCTCACAACTGCTGAAGTAAAGGATGAACTTGAAAGTGGAACTTCTGGTCATTGCAGAGCTAGCAAGTCTAGAAGCAGAAATGCTAAAAAAATTAAAAATAAAAGAATGGTGACAAAGTGGAGGTTACTGGAAGGGTATGGGCGAGAGGCAAAAGAAACAAAGAGCGAGACCAGAGAGTAAAACAAAAGTGTCGGGCCATTAGATGGGCACTCAAATCAAGTCCCTTAGATATTTTCTACTAGGTAGAAAGCAAGTATTAGTGACAAACCAAACTCGGCTGGCCTGGGCAGGGCAGAATAAGGGTAAAAAGGTGATACTGACCACATATTCCAGGGGGAACATTGAGCCAGAAGGTTTTAGGATAAGGCGGATGCCCTGTCGCGAGCATCCGGTGGGTGCAAGTGTTCACCGCCACAGGTTTGAACAAAGGGGGGGTGATGTGAACGCTAAAGTGAATAAGGATCCCAGAAGAGGGGTATATCTCACCCAGTTTCCTCAACTGGGCGAGATAAATAGAGTTCCACAGTAGTGCTGGCTTCAGCAAGGCATCGTTTCTGGAGCCATTTTGTATAGTATTTAAGGGCTGGATTTTACTTGGATTGGGAGCAAGGTTGGTAGAGGGAGCTGCCAATCCACCCCTCCCATTCCAGGGCAGATTTTCCCTAGCATGAGGGATCCCCAGGTGTAATCACCTGGGATCATTACTGGGGAGTAAAAGCCCATCCCCAGACTGTCAGTTGGGGGCGTGGTTGCAAACAGAGGCCTGGTGAGGCTCTGGATGTGTGGTTCCAGCTGGGCTAGGCTGAAAAACCACAAGGCTGGGACATAGCTTGGACTGACCGTGTTACAGCCTGGGGGGCTGGTATACGCTTTGCTGAGAAAGCCGCACCCGACACTGTCTGAACAGCACACTATAGATGAGTCAGGGATCCTACCATATGTTTAGTTAAGAGCCCAGCCTGGCAGGTGTTTGTTTTCTATTATGTTTGTTTTGCTGAGGTGCCAAATAAAAGCGATGTTTGGACCTTAAACTTGGTTTCTGGCGAAGATACTTGTGTGAATGACCCCTGGAAAAGAGCTAATCCTCCACAATATATATATTGCAGTAATAAGTAACAGACTTATTATATATATTTTGTTATAATACTACATATAGTTTTCAGTCGTCACCGTAGCAGTCCAGTATAGGCACACACAGCTCAGGAAAGGTAAATAAACAGAAATAGGCGGAGTCAGCAATAGCTGATTACACCTATTAATAATTCCAAATATTAATTATTTCCAATAACAGTCCCCTTTAAGCTAGGCCCTCTAGAGTGTGGTACCTAATGAAAGAATCACACTCACGTGTAAGGTTGGTCACTACTGACAGCAGCATCAAAAATGTTTGACAGAAGGGGGCAGATGCTTTACTATTTAAGCAGAAAAAAAACTGGTGGCTTTTACACCCCCACCCAAAAAATAAATAAGCCAAATCTATAAATTATATGTACTGAAAAAGTGGTGCCATTGAAAAATAAAAACCCTCACAGCAATAAACAGAAAAATAAAAGTTGAAATGTGAAACCCCTTTACCTGTACGTCATAGTACCCCTATGTAATGCAATCTATGACATACAGATATGTCATCGCAAACGGGTTTTAACGTTCAAAGTTCGTCTCCCTGGCCACCTAACAAAGCCCTTGAAAAAAAGCTTCTGCTATGTTTGCCAAAGTCGGTTTAACTGGGTTTTTATTTATGCAAAAACAAGGCGGCCCAGGTTTATTTAGGTGTCTGCAACTAGAATTTTTCTAAGTAGTGACCTAAATTGGAGCAACTACCATAGGTTTTCTACAACTCACTTGAAGTAGTGATTAGCATGGACTAATACATCTTTTAGAACGAAAACTGCGCTACAACAGACGTAAAATTCTAAATAGTAAAGGCTGTATTACAGCAGCTGATTCTGCAGGCAATTGTCAGGAGGGAAGCGTTCCTCCCTGGCAAACGCCTGCCAGCTAGCGGAGGAGACCGCTTCTATGACATCTAGCAATCTCCTCCACAACATGGAGAGGAGCAATAGTTATCCCCTTGCTCGTCTTCATGCTGTCTAGTTATTTGCCAGCAGTAGATTGTGATTAGACAGCATGCTGAAAGATCACAATTAGTATAGATTGGTATGACAGGCACACTCATAAGTTACTGCACGGAATAAATACAGAGACAATGATGGGGTTTAAAATTGTGTGCTTATTCATATCTAAATAATAAAAGTTATTTTATATTTTTTTTTAAAGTTTTTTATAAAAGAAATTTTTGGCAAATTAGTTGTTGGGGATGGGGACTCTTCTCTCTTGAGTGGCTGTTCAGTTGATATGTGTAAAAATGTGGTGCTTATTTGTTGTAAAGGTTGGCTGGGGTTTAAGGTGTGTGGGTACTTGTGCCGGATGGTTCTTGGTTAGGTATTAGGTGTTGTAGAACTTCAGTGCGGTGTGTGAACTTTAGTGAGGATATGTGCATATAAACACTTTTTTTTTTTTTTTATATATAAAATAACTTAATATTTATATATAAATAAACACACAATTTTAAACCCCATCATTGTCTCTGTATTTATTCCGTGCAGTAACGTATGAGAGTGTGCCTGTCATAACCATCTATACTCATTGGGCCAGATTTATCATTAGCTCAGGTCAGAATAATGGAGTGAAAAAGTCTCAAAAAAGTCCCAAAGGCTAAAACTGCGCACAAATTTCTGCTCTGCACTATGCTCGCCAGTTTTCTGAAAGTGGGCGTGTTTTCTTATGTAAATTAATCTCTAGACAGATTTACTATTGGGACTTTTTTTAAAAAGTCGCAAAAAAGTCGCAATTTCACTCCAGTGAGGACCATGCTTATCTTATGAGACTTTTTAATAGAACATGCGACTTTCATAAAACGTGCAACTTTTTCATAAAGATGTGCGACTTTTGTAAAGCTGCTTACTGACGGATAAACTGCTACCGTCAAACCACATTTATTACAGTCTTAAAGGGCCGATCATAAATCTGACTTGGCTAAAACTGACTTTAGCCATATGTGAAAGTGGAGTGAGCTGTCAGAGTCATGATAAATCTGGCCCATTCTCTTTCAACTCGCGGCCTCTGGGTGTGCCGATGACAGAGCACCTCACTCCATATTGCTAAATTGGTAAGCCACTGTACAACATACCTATATTTGAAAGATCACAATTGCCCAATGAACAAGCGTTTACTCGTTCATCGGGTAATCGGCAGCAGTATTACACTACTAGATCATCGCTAAATCATCCTGCATAAAATCTGCCAGTCTAATATAGGCTTTAGACAAAGGTGTCTAGCCAGGCAGCACATTTATCATCCAGCCTGAGCCAATGCGATAAACATCATGCAGGTCTAGATAACCTGTCTAAGCTTACACCATTTATATGATTAGTAAAACTCACCCAGTGTGCTGCAGGATTCAGATGTAGAGTTTCTCCAAGTCAGGTTCCTAGATCCAGGTCTATACACAGATGTTCTCGCCCTGACTGCTCTTTAAAATGTACTCCCAGTCCAGTAATTTTTCACTCCTACCCCCAACACTTATTTTTGTCTCTGCCTTTTAAAGTAGATCTTGGCTCTATTTCTGTACATGTCCATATGAATATCTGTTATCTTATTTATTAATTTGTAAAAATTATGACAAATTAATAAAATTACTGCAATTAAAAAACACAATACTAGCATTAAACAATACAAAACAATACTTTAGATCACTTACCATTTCTCTGGCAACATCCAAAGCTTCTTGTAATCCATACAATCGTCCACAAACAAAGTAGACACCATTGGCCCAAAGTACGCATGCCTCATGCATCCAGAATTCATTGTTGACAAGAGGTAGCTGAGGGATCTGAAATCCTTGGTCAGGGACTGCATCGACTGATCCACTAGAATCCAAGGAGACCAGTTCACAAGCATCAGTGGTCTTCCTACGGGAAGGTACAGCATGTCTTGAAGCAGCACAGTCTCCAGAACGATTTCGGCGTTTGTAACGGGGGTGTGCAGACAAACTGCGTTGTTCCCTGGCTTGCTGTGGCTCCTCCTCCTCTTCATCAGAGTCACTCTTAGAACCATCTAATGCATCTTTATGCCGAACCTTCACCTTTTGGGGCGTTTCGGATGACTTTTTGGGTGGTGGGTTTTTGGACAGAGTAGATGCATATTCCTGTGTATAAAAAGGACCAAATAGGTCACCAAGATTCTTGTAGTTTGCCCATTTTCCACAGAAACAGCAGACAAGGTGTCCAACTGACGCAGATTCTGTGACAGCTGGTCCCTGGACCATAAAGCTTGAGGAAGGAAGAGCTTTACTCTCAGAAGGTTGTGGAGATGTGGCTCTTTGATCTTTTCGTGCAGAAGTTACTTTTTTCCATCTCTGTTCCTCCTCTTCAGCATTGATGATGACACAAGACAAGCCCAATTCCTCCTTGCTTTCCACATGGATATAAGGGGAAAAGGATTTGTGTTTGGTCTCAGTTTTGTCAAGGGTTTGACTGGCATATTTTAATTTGATCTCTGGTTCTATGGGAGCTACTATAGGAGCTGCTTGCTTACCCCTCCTCCTTCTGGCAGTTCCAGGTTGCTTCCTCCTTTCCCTTCGCCTCCTTTTTGGCTTAGGCTCAGATTCTAATCCTTGCTCTGATACTGAAGGTGTTTGTTGGGGAGGAGGAGGAGTTTCTAGGACTGTTGAAATAGTGGACTGAAGCTGCTGTTCATCTTGCACTTGCTGCTGAACATTCTGCTGCTGTTGTGGCTGAAGCTGCTGTTGTTGCTGAAGCTTCTTCTGCTTGTTGACACTGCCAATGGGACGACCTTTCTTTTTTCCAGATGGAAAATATCCTTTTGGAGGGGTTATAGTTTGTTTGGGGTTAACAGGGTATGGTGCATTAACTACCTTCTCTTTATCAGGTATCTCATGAGGTTGAAATTGTGGCAAAGAACATTTTTGTTCCAAAACTGGAGAGTTTCCCCTGGTTTCCAAATAATGGTTGGAGGATTGCTGCAATAAAGATCCAGATTGTGGGAGTTCTTTGGTTTCCATAAATTGTTCATCAATTTCCTTTTTAATCTGTTTGTCATCATTACCAGGCCAAGCTTCAAAAGACTTTGGTGAAAGGCTTTGAATTTTTAAAACCTCATTGTTAGAAATGTCTGGCACAGGATCCACTGTTCTTTCAGCGGTCTCTTCCATGGAACAACCCCCGACCTCAGAACCCCTACCCTTGAGAGATAATATATCATCAAGTGTTACAGCCTCAACAACACTCTCTGAGCTACTTGGTGCGGTAGCCCGCCGAACATTAGGAGATGTGATTTTCTGCACTATAGCTTCCAACTTAAGACCCCTACCTTTGCGAGGAGGGAGAATTTTTGTTTTGGTTGGACTTGAAAGAGTCACTGCAGTGGGGCTCTTCTGCTCAGGACCAGATTTGGATTGTTCTTCTGTGATGACTAAAAAGTCATTTTCATTTCCCCTTGGTGACCGAATGTGTGATGCAAGTGTTCTGTCAGAACTTTCTTTTGAAGAGGTAACAGGACGTATTTTGTCCTCAGATAGGGGTCTCTTGCTTGGAATGGGGGAGATGAAAGACCGTACTTTTCTTCTCATAATTAAGGGGTTATGGTGTGATGATTCTTCAGGTCCTGACTGGCGATGAGCATTACACCCAGATTTAGAAAGTTCATTTGGTTCACTTTGTCTAGGGACAAGTGTTTCAGAATCCCTACTGGGGCTGAATGGCTTTTGATTTGCACTAGCTGGAGATCCAGCTTTCTTTACAGGAGAAGACTGTCGTCCTAGATGCCAACCTGTAGAGTCTCCCGGAGGAGTTTTTTGACTACTTCGTTTGAAGTCCCCAGCTGTTAAAGTGGAAGTAGTTTCACTCATACGTATTTGGCGGCTGAAGTCTATATTGGTGGGTTCATGAAATGAACCTGGTTGGCTATATGCTAACCCTTCAATTTCACTCCTACCAGGACTTCGAACATGAAAGGGCTCCTGTCTTGGGCTTTTTCTCTGTAAATCCTGACGATGCTGTGACGCTGAAAGTATAGCTTGAGCAGAGCTTCCCAACCATTCTTTGTATTCCTCCTGCTGGTACATCTGTCTTTTGTAATGCAAAGAAGATGTAAATGATGGATGAGGCTCCCCATAAGAACTTGTTCTTGAGTTAGTATGAAAACCAAGGGAAGAATTATCAGCATTCTGAAAAAAAGCAGAGTACAAAGCCTCTCTGCTTGCCCGCTCTGAAAGACTCATTGCTGGAGTCATGTGATGAATTTCTGATGAGCCACGACTTCTTCCTGGAGACAACTTTAACTTATCACTAAGATCTTGAGACTGTGCAGGTGATCTTCCTCGAGATCCTACTCTCCCAGTACCTCTTTTGGGATTAGATGAACGTCCATGTGAGCTATAATCTTGGTTGGAGTCATAAGTCATGGATCGTGGACTTGCATTTCCTCTAGGGGATTCTTTAGAGCTGTATGGGATACATTGTTCCCCTGTTCGTTTTCTGACCATCTTTGAGGGCTCATTATCTTCTACCTTAGCAACTCCACTTTGGCTACTTGACTTTTCCAAAGACAACATTCCGCTAGGCAAAATAACAGACTGTCCAGCTCTGCTATCCTGTGATCTGTCTTGACTAGATGAAGCATGATGCAAGCTAACTGGATCACGCACAAGCTGCCTAAGAGGGGAGATGTCACAGATAACAGATCTTCTTTCTGAAGGACCACCACTGGGTTCATGACAGGAAGCAGGTGTTTCACACTCATACTTTCTGGTATTAGAATAATCTGCCAAATTGATCTGTTTGACTTCTGATGTAGGCTTCCTATCCCACTGTCCCCAATGTGAGGATTCTAAATGTGGTGCTAAAGTCTTTCCGAGTATGCTGCGATTAGGTTGGTCATTGGCCTGACTCATAAGAACATTGGGCCTCAATGGTACCTCAGCACTTTCAGTAACTGAAGGCTGCTCTTGTGCGTTTCTTACATATCTTCTTTCTTGTTGATGGTGCCCTTGAAGGACTTCCTGCAAAAGGCTTGGATACTTATCATTTCTTCCTGTTTTCCGTTCACTCTGTCCCCCAAATGTCCCTGTATCAGAATTTTTAGGTTGTTGCGGCACACTAGAAGTATTTTGAGAATTAGAGGGTGCTTCCTTAAAGCCAAATCCAGCTTCTACAGGAGATTTATCAGTTTCTATTAGGGGTACATTAACTATTGTAGTAGAGCCAGCATCAACCATATTAGGTTCTCCATTCTGACAAGTCTTGGTATCTTCCTCTTTTCCAGTTTCAGGCAAATCAGGCTCTGGGGTTGGTTCATCATCATTAGTAATGTGGGTTGGAGCCTCATCAACTACTTTCTCTGATCTATTTGCCACAGTTTCTGTTGAAACAATAACTCCAACTGACTTTTCACTTGGCTTGGAAATTTCCTGAAAGGTTTCTGCTGGTTCAGGCACTGTATCAATATCTTGAACTACAGTCTTTCCTGAAGGTTCAGTCTGCCAAGTGTGGACAGGTGAAGGTGGTTTCTCTGATGGAGGCCCCTTGTAACCTGCTTCTGAGCTGGTGCTCTGGCCACTTAGCTGTCTTACCCTTTCACCTGGATCACCTGAACTACTAGAACAGCTGCCATCCAATGACTCTGCCATTGGGGATTTCAGCTGCTCTTCAGCTTGGGATGACGTTTCAGAATTGGCACAGCTATCAGTTTTCCGAGAAGTCCGTTTACCACCCTTTTTGTGAGGTGCTAAGGCATCAGAAAGCAACATATGTTGAACTGTATTAGGCAAGTTAGCAACCTGGCTGCTGAGTGCACTAAGACTACTTAGACCTGGATCTGTTAAACGCTTTTCATGTGGACCGTCTACACCATAACCTTTAAAACTGGCGATTTGTGTGTTAGGACTTAATTGCGGCATCACTGGCAATATACGGTTTCTGGATTGAAGTGGGACATTTCCTTGACCACACTGAATGTTTTCACCACTGGTCATCAGTGGGGATGGTGTGGAGCTGCAACTTGGAGACTGTACTACAGAAGCAGCTGGAGAAGGATTTGAGATGGGGCTAAAGTTCTGCTGGAACTGCATAGGTGATCGTACAGGAACTTCAGATTGATTATACTGTCCAGTCTGATTTTGAGTAAGTAATTTAGAGGCGTTGGAGTACTGCATTAAATGAGAAGGGTTCTGCTGCTGCTGTCCTTGACTCCCTCCTTGAGGCAACTTAGCTGCCTCAAATGTTTTTAAGTGCTGGCTGGTATAAGTACTATATCCTTGTTGAGTCCCATAGGAGGATGCAGACATATGACTCTCATATGGAGAGCTGGTACCACCAGGGCTGTAGCCTTCATAGTTTGTTCCAGACTGTCCAAATCTCTGAGTAGGATAAGAACTAGATGATGTTCCTGGTGAAGACTGATAATGTTGAGCAAACTGGCCCATTCGAAGGGGATATCCAGAAGGAGAGTTCAGATTGGCAGAACGCTGAATTTGCTGTAGATGTGAGGTTCCTGTGGATGCAGGTGGATTACCAGCTTGAGAAATAGGCTGATGTGACTGATAAAGTTGATGTCTAAGCTGCTGACTTGAAACATGTGGTGAATACTGTCCACTACCTGGAGAGAAGGACCCAGGAAAATCCTGCGAGTACTGAGAAAGACTAGCTGAAGAAGAATGCTGTCCTGCAAATTGGCTGTGGTGACCCTCTCTCCCATAGTGACTGCTGAAGCCTGTGCTGCTGCTACTGCTACTGCTATTTTCTTGGGGTGGACCATAACTTTGCACTGGACCAGGTAGTCGACGCTGCTGTGCCTGCCCCCCTGTGGTGCCTGCTTCTTTGTTGCTTAGGTAATAGAAGTCACCCGATTCTTTGCGGTAAGCTTGATAATTTTGTAGATTAGAATTTTCTCCTGGAGCTACAGCAGTAGGAGTGGCTGTCCCAGCCCTGCGTCCTCCATAGCTGCCTTGGAATATCTGAGCCTGTTGTCGGGGGCTGTATTCCTCCAACCTTGAAGGTCCATGAGTTTCTGGTGGATAAGATGAAGGGTTTCCATGGTAGTTACTCTGCTCCCGGAAGGACTGCATGGTGCCAAGCTCTCCCTCCCTACAAAACAAATAGACAAAAATACATTTTACAACTATTGTTGCCAAGTAATACAGGCTATTAAGCATTATTTAAGAAATGGCTAAAATGGTTGTCCAGAGGAAAAAAAAATATAAAAAAATAAAAGTAATTTTGTTAGTTTGCAAATAAAATGTAATAATGTGCAAATACATTGTAATTTTGAAAGCAGCACAGTTATAAGGGTATCCACGGTGGTAGGGAGCTCCACTATCTTTAAATGAGGGAAGAGTAGTTTATAGCTACGGATATCCCGCCTTAAGTTCCATTTTACTCAAGCGTAATATAATAGCATATGCCAACCCCATCCCATCACAGTAAAGTAGTTTAGCATAGATCAATCTCTATAGCCAGTT
Organism: Bufo gargarizans; assembly: GCF_014858855.1. NCBI lineage: Eukaryota > Metazoa > Chordata > Amphibia > Anura > Bufonidae > Bufo > Bufo gargarizans. The sequence continues at coordinate 85,328,961 of NC_058086.1, read as the reverse complement.
GGTTTGCTGCCACTAATCAGTGCTTTGCTCAGCAGCTGCTTCCGATCCGTGATCACTTTCAGCAGCTCCAGGGCTGCTGCTCATGTTCTGGATCTGTTACATAGAAGTGAATAGAGATGCAGAGAAGTGGCCAGGCTGGGCGCTGCTGCCTGCTCCTGAGACCCCCAGCCACCAGAATGAAGGCATGGAGAGACCGCACTGCGCAAGCGTGTTCACCACTGTTAGAAAGCAGTGGTGGCTGTAACCCCTGATAAGCAGTAAACTAAGTTGATATAAAAAGCATCAGAGAAAAGGAGGGGCCCATGTTCATTTGTGCCCATATTACTAAGAAAAATGTTTTACTATATGTAAATGAGCCTCTAGGAGCAACAGGGGAAGACGTGTTGCACCTAGAAACCCTATAGAGTCTCTCTAGAGTTCTCTCTGCAACTGCCATGCCGTTTGCTTGATAGAATCAGGCAGTGAAACGTTAATGACACCTGGCTATGACTCCTAAAGTCAAAGTACAGGGGATTCGTTAGTTGCAGAGACTCTAGGTGAAAAGGCACCCAATAGCTCCTAGGGGCTCATTTGCATATATAACATTTCTCTCAGTAATGCAGGCATGTATGAACATGGGACCAACCCAGATGCCTTCAGCTGCCAACCGCACGTGCAAAGGTCAGCCAGTCTCATAGGTACAAATCTGCTGACAGATGCCCTTTAAAGAGGAACTGCCACCACAAAAAGCAATGTAATCTGAAAGCCTCATGTTAGGCCTAGTTCACACTTCAGTTATTTATGATTACATTTACTACTGTACCGATACCTGTTCGCAGGAAGTGGAAAAAAAATGTAAGATATAAATGTATAAAAGTTATACTGAATCTTTTCCCACAACGTGGTGCTGTCAGGTTGCATTGCATTTGGTGATGACAGGTTCTTTTTAAAGGGAATCTGTGACTTGTGACCTCCCCATCAAACTGTCTGCACAGACATGTAGCTGTGGTTCACCTGATTAGGGTTACTTTCACACTCGCGTTTTGGGCGGATCCGTCATGGGTCTGCAAAAATGGATCCATTACAATACAACCGCATGCATCCGTCATGAACGGATCCGTTTGTATTATCTGCAACATAGCCAAGACGGAGCGGTCATGAACTCCATTGAAAGTCAATGGGAGACGGATCAGTTTTATATTGTGCCAAAGAAAACGGACCCGTCCCCATTGACTTACATTGTGTGCTAGTTTCATCAGACGGACACCAAACCGCTGCAGGCAGTGTTTTGGTGTCCGCCTCCAGAGCAGAATGGAGACTCATCAGAGGCAAACTGAGCGGATCCTTTTCCATTCAAAATGCATTAGGGCAAAACTGATCCGTTTTGGACCGCTTGTGAGCGCCCTGAACAGATCTCACAAACGGAAAGCCAAAACGCGAGTGTGAAAGTAGCCTAAAGAAGCACTTCAGGTTTTATTTTACATATAATTCTAGCTCACCACCAGTTTAGCAGTGCAATTTGTTACACCTTAAGGGGGCGCATTCACACAACCATGTGGATCTGAAAAAAACACGGACCACACATGGCCACCACCGTCATAGAAAATGCACAGTTGTGGACAAGAATAGGACATGCTCTATCATTTTTGCGGGGCTGTGGAACAGAACTACAGATGCAGACAGCACAATGTGCTGTTCACATCTTTTGCAGCCCCACTGAATTGAATGGGTCCGCTCCCCTTACGGTCGTGTGGATGAGCCCCAAGTCCGCTGTATCCATTCATTTCTCTTAATTAGGGCAACCTGGCCAAGTGACCTGAAGTAACCAGTTTGATAGGTCTTCAGGCTATGGTCACACTTTTGTCATGGATCTGTTTCAAGTGGAAACACACCAGCCACTCACTCGCCCAGTGGCAGACGTCAGGGCCTGGCATGTTTGGATCCTTTTGTTCTCCGAGGAGATGGGGGACTATGGCCTGTAAATAAACCCAGGTACACACGGGGGCTCCTGAGCCTCAGCAGTGCGCTCCCATCACTAATGGCTAAGCATTCGCCTTCTGCCAGGGTAATGTACGTGCCGAGTACAGCCCCGCTGCTAGCGTCACGTTGTCGGTGAAAATGGATGCGTAGTGCAGCGGCGGCGGCGGCGTATTGTTCAGCACTGTTCCCCGCCGCAATGGCGGGTGACGAGCCAGCGCCACTGCACGCGTTCTGTCGGCACCTCAGTGTGCAGTCAGCGCGGCCGTCCATGTTCTCGGTGCCCCTCTCCAGCGATACCTGCGAGTCCTCCTCTGCTCTCTAGCTCTTTCTCATCAGTTGCACACACATCACGGCCATCCTCTGACATCACTTCCTGTATCTTTCCTAAAGTCGCACTTTTTCCCCCTTCACCTAGCTTTATTGGTAACGTGCAGACTGGAAATGGGGGCAGGTACAGCGTCTGGGTCGCCGCCTGTGTACGCCATTGTACTGTATGAAAGGCTTGCTGAAGCCTAAGAAGGGGCTGTCTTCACTCATAATACAGCAGCGTAGGGGCAAGCAAGAGGGCCTTCCAAGGAGTCTGGGGAAATGCCATATATCCTCTGCCAAAGCTGTACAAGGTTGGGACCAAGAAAAGCAAGAGCGCATCCGAAAATTATAACATTATATATGTATGTATATATATATATATATATATATATATATATATATATATATATATATATATATATACACACACACACATACATACATACACAAAATAGCACTAATATATATTATATATACATACACACAATAGCACCATAGATACTGTATATAACGGCAAGATAACCTAACCATATCTCATATAAAAGTACATTTCTGTCTGTTCTTTATGCACTGCCAAACAACTGGATGGATCTGCACCAAATACATGGGGTGCTGTGACGGTCATTGTTAAGGGGCGTGGTGTTGTGAAGGGCACAGGCCACTGTGCAGATCAGTTAAGGGGGCGTCTGCTATGGAGATCAATGTCAAGGGGGCAGAGCGCTGTGGAGGTCACTGTTTAGGGGGTGGGCTGCTATAGAGGTTAAAGGGGTTCTGCAATTTTAACTGATGTATAATCAGCATCTGATCGGTGGGGGTCCCACAACCGGGACCCCCTGCCGATCAGCTGTTTGAGAAGGCAGCGGCGCTCCAGCAGCACCACAGCCTTCTCACTTTTTACCACTGACCCAGTGACATCAACTGGCCTGGGCGGGGCTAAGCTCCATTCAAGTGAACAGAGCTTAGCCCCGCCCAGGGCAGCGATACTAGTCGTGATGTCACTGGGCCTGCGGTAAACAGTGAGAAGGCGCTGCCTTCTCGAACGGCGGGGGTCCCGGGTGTCGGACTCCCGCCGATCAGAGGATAGATCATCAGTTTAAACAAAGTGCAGAACCCCTTTAATGTTAAGGGAACAGAGAGCTGTAGAGGTCAGTGTTAAGGGGACTTGGTAACTTAAGGGGGCGGGGGACTGTGGCGGTCACTGTTAAAGGGGTAGGCCGCTGTGGAGGTCAGTGTTAAGGGGGTGAGCCGCTGTGGACCACACACACAAACATTAAATGAAATATAGTCTAAATATACCCGTGCAGAGGTGTTATTCAGGAGTCAGACAGACCAACCACGGTGGGCGACCAATGGTGGTGATCGTACCTACATGATCCCTGTCACAGAGTTCAGTCCCTGTTGCTCCCAGGCTGGCTCTTCGTCAACATCCATCGATGAGGGGGACACGCGATTACTGCAGCCAATCACGGGGGCAGCGGTGACCTTCTCCCTTAGGTCACGACAACTGGTTATGACAAAAGGAGAGGAGGTCCCTGTAGCCTGTAATTAGCTGCAACAGTCATGTGTCTCATTGACAGATGTTTATTTAAAGGGAATCGGTCACCAGTTTTATGCTGCTAGATTCTAACAGCTCCAGCACATGTCAATGAGCCCCCATATTCATGAGCTCACGGCTGTCCCTGCCCACTTGCTGCTGATTGACATTTTTTTTCCCATACGAATCAGCAGCAGGTGGGGGGGGGGGGGGGCGCCATGAGCTCATGAATATTCGGGATGCCTCATTATGCACTGGAGCTGTTCAATACAAGGATGGGTGGGTCAGTTAAAGAAAGTGCTCCAGCGTTTTGCTAAGGAGACCTGTCATTAGTTTATGTTACCCTTAGGACACCATAAATCTGGTGACAGATTCCCGTTAAGAGTCTGTCACCTGAATTTCACTACTATAACTAAAAACATTGCCCCACAGAAGATTCCAGACACATCCCAAGCATACCTGTGTCTGTGCCCCACAGAAGATTCCAGACACATCCCAAGCATACCTGTGTCTGTACCCCACAGAAGATTCCAGACACATCCCAAGCATACCTGTGTCTGTACCCCACAGAAAATTCCAGACACATCCCAAGCATACCTGTGTCTGTACCCCACAGAAGATTCCAGACACATCCCAAGCATACCTGTGTCTGTGCCCCACAGAAGATTCCAGACACATCCCAAGCATACCTGTGTCTGTGCCCCACAGAAGATTCCAGACACATCCCAAGCATACCTGTGTCTGTATTCAATGTCCAGGAAAAGCACTTTAATTCTGCTGGAAAACAGCTCCCAAGTGCCCAAAGCAAACCAGACTGAAAAGGGCTGCTTTAGTTGCTCATATCTTGGGATTGGTAGCCACTACCAATGAACCTGACCTTGTTTAAAAGCTGGCATGCCAACCTTTCAAACTATACCAGAATTATAGCATTATATCCATTATCCACTATAATCAGAAGATATAGCTGTTAGAAATCGAATCAGCAGTGAAAGTTGTTTTTTACTTTCACTTTCAGCTGGGCACCTAGGGGTTTTCCAGCAGAATAAAATTGCATCCAGGTATGTGTGGAATGTGTCTGCAATCTTCTGTGGGGCAGTGCCCTTTGTTATATTGGTGACAATTAGGTGACAGACTCCCTTTAATCGGGGAGGGAGAGCCGACCTGGGAGCGCGAACCTGGCAGTGGGGGACCTGGTAAGTATGATCACCACTCTGGGAGTTCTGCGTTACTCCTGGATAAACCCTTTAAGGTGATTTTTACATCTCATAGGGGTTGTCCGGCAGGGCATTGGTAAAGTGAGTGTTGGAGACAATACGGTTCTGTCTCAGGAGTGCCAGCTGGAACATACCATCCACAATTGGGTCCAATAGGATGCTTACCAGCATTAAGACACATTCACACCTGCACTTATTTCCGTTGTTCTACTCCACTACGCTTATTTTCACAGGGGGCGAGTTTTTGCAATGGATAGCATCTGGGCTGAACCAATTCATTTCAAAGGTTATGTGCACATGAGCATTGTTTTTCACCGACCATCCATCCAATCGCAGCATATTCTACCTTCAACCGTTTTTCATACGGGACTCGTCCATTCAAGTCAATGGATCATTGAGAAAAAATGCATATGCATGGTATCCGGATGCAGTCCGTTTTTCACTGATGGTTGATGGGAGATGCTTTGTGTGTTATTCTTCAGCTTTATCTCACACATGAAAAACGGATGCAATCCTGATGGAAAAAACAAACACTGAATGCGATCAAAACGATTATCTGTTTTTCACTGACCAGACCGACACATTCCGTATCACCCATGTGAAATAGGCCTTAAAGAAGCAGAACAGAAATAACGGAAGTTCAGGATTCAGCACATAACAAACCAAGGTGAAACCGAGCCAAAACAAAATCCCATTGACTCCAATGTAGTCCATTTTTTTAAAAACTTTGTCTGCTCTTTTTGGCAGCACTGCTGAGGCTTCGAATGAAGCCTCCAACACAGACATGAACATGCCCTTAGGCTGACAGACCTAATACACTGCAATACAGAAGTACAGTATTGCTGTGTATTTATAACAGATCAGAAAACATCATAGTCTAGTCCACCAGTGGACTAAAAAAAAACAAGTACAAAGTGAACGTTATGAAATAACTGTCAGAATTGCAGGTTTTGGTCACCTTAACTAACCCGGCAAACAAGCTCTGCCAAGAGCCGACGAAAAATGTAAAAAAAAGTTCTAGGTCTCAGAATACAGTTACAGAAAAATAAAATGTTACCGTCTTAAAATAAACATATTTGGTATCTGCATAATCACACTGACTGACAGTATAAACACGTTATTAATTCTGCATGAACAGCCCAAAAATGTAAAACAAAAAGAACAAAGTATACAATTGCAGTTTTCTCCTTCCCTGATCAAAAAGCGATATTTACACCAAAATAGTGGCGATGAAAAAATACAGCTTAGGCTACTTTCACACTAGCGTTCGATCGGATCCGTTCTGAACGGATCCGATCATAATAATGCAGACGGAGGCTCCGTTCAGAACGGATCCGTCTGCATTATATTAGCAAAAAAAAAGCTAAGTGTGAAATTAGCCTGAGTGGATCCGTCCAGACTTTTACATTGAAAGTCAATGGGGGACGGATCCGCTTGAAGATTGAGCCATATTGTGGCATCTTCAAACGGATCCGTCCCCATGGACTTACATTGTAAGTCTGGACGGATCCGCACGGCCAGGCGGACACCCGAACGCTGCAAGCAGCGTTCAGGTGTCCGCCTGCTGAGCGGAGCGGAGGCTGAACGCCGCTAGACTGATGCAGTCTCAGCGGATCCGCATCCATTCAGACTGCATCAGGGCTGGACGGAAGCGTTCGGGTCCGCTCGTGAGCCCCTTCAAACGGAGCTCACGAGCGGACAGCCGAACGCTAGTGTGAAAGTAGCCTTATCCCACAAAAATAAGTCACCGTTTGGCTACGTCCAAAGAATAAATAAAGTTCTGAATTTTGTAATGATTTAAAATAAAAAAAATTGCTAACCCCTTAATGCAAAATGTTGTGCACGTAATGTCATTTGCATGCAAGGAATGTATGGAACAAGTCTGCAAAAAAAAAAAAAAAAAAATTAAAAAAAGTACACGGACGTCAGGAAAGGCCTAATACAGCAGACACCTGGTTGCAATGGCTTCTTTTGTTCTATGGATTGGAAACCCTGTCCCTGTAAGGTTCCAATCTGTTGCTATGACAGCCTGGGGCCCTGTGAAGGCTCCCAGGCCTGTCTCCGTAAGGCTGGTTTCACACGGGCGTTGCGGATTGGGGCCGGGTGCGTTCAGTGAAACTCGCACTATTTTACAAGCAAGTTCAGTCAGTTTTGTCTGCGATTGCGTTTAGTTGTTCAGTTTTTTCCGCGCGGGTGCAATGCGTTTTGATGCGTTTTTCACACGCGTGATAAAAAACTGAATGTTTCCAAACATCATCTCTTAGCAACCATCAGTGAAAAACGCATCGCACCCGCACTTGCTCGCGGATGCAATGCGTTATTCACGCAGCCCCATTCACTTCTATGGAGCCAGGGCTGCGTGAAAAACGCAGAATATAGAACATGCTGCGATTTTCACGCAACGCAGAACTGATGCGTGAAAAACCATGCTCATGTACACAGCCCCATTGAAATGAATGGGTCAGGATTCAGTGCGGGTGCAATGCGTTCACGTCACGGATTGCACCCGCGCGGAAATCACGCTCGTGTGAAAGGGTCCTAAGGCTACGTTCACACTAGCGTTCGGGTGTCCGCTTGTGAGCTCCGTTTGAAGGGGCTCACAAGCGGCCCCGAACGCTTCCGTCCAGCCCTAATGCATTCGGAGTGGATGCGGATCCGCTCAGAATGCATCAGTCTGGCAGCGTTCAGCCTCCGCTCCGCTCAGCAGGCGGACACCTGAACGCTGCTTGCAGCGTTCGGGTGTCCGCCTTGCCGTGCGGAGGCAAACGGATCCGTCCAGACTTACAATGTAAGTCAATGGGGACGGATCCATTTGAATATGTCACACTATGGCTCAATTTTCAAACTGATCCGTCCCCCATTGACTTTCAATGTAAAGTCTGGACGGATCCGTCTGAGGCTACTTTCACACTTAGAAATTTTTTAACAATATAATGCAGACGGATCCGTTCTGAATGGAGCCACCGTCTGCATTATATGAGCGGATCCGTCTCAGACAGATCCGCTCTGAACGCAAGTGTGAAAGTAGCCTTAGCTGCTTGCTAAGGCTACTTTCACACTTGTGTTTGGTGCGTCATGGATCTGCACAAACGCATCCGTTCAAATAATACAACCGCATGCATCTGTTCAGAACGGATCCGTTTGTATTATCTTTAACATAGCCAAAACGGATCAGTCTTGAACACAAGTCAATGGAGGACAGATCAGTTTTCGATTGTGTCAGTTAAAAACGGATCTGTCCTCATTGACTTAGGCCTCATGCACACTACAGTGTTTTTTCACTGTCAGTGATTTGGCTTCAGTGGTCCGCGTCCGATTTTGCTTCAGTTGTGTTTCCTTGTGTCTTCCTTTTTTTTGACGGACAGGGAAAAAAAATTAAAAAAAAAGGAAGGTTAATGAAAAGTGTAATTTTATTGCACCAAGGTCTTGTAGAAAAAAAAAAAAAAACACGGACGACATACCAGTTGTGCATCAGTTTTTTTTGGACAGACCCATTGACTTGAATGGGTCCGTCCTCTGTTTTCCACTGACAAGAATAGGACAGGTTATATTTTTTTTGACCGACTGGAATCACGGATCACAGACGCAGAGAAAAAAAAACCGGAAGACTCATTTTTTTTTTCACAGCTCTATAGAATTGAATGGGACCTCCGTTAAACTTGTGTGTCAGGGCGGATCCGTTTGGCTCAGTTTCGTCAGACGGACACCAAAACGCTGCAAGCAATGTTTTGGTGTCCGCCTCCAAAGCGGAATGGAAGGCGGAACGGAGCCAAACTGATGCATTCTGAGCGGATCCTTTTCCATTCAGAATGCATTAAGGGCAAAACTGATCTGTTTTGGACCGCTTGTGAGAGCCCTGAACGGATCTCACAAAACGGAAACCAAAACGCCAGTGTGAAAGTAGCCTAAAGCCATGTCTGTGGCAGAGCTTGACAGACAGCCATTACAATTCCCATAGACTGTAGTAGTATTCTATTGAAGTCTATGGTACAAGTGATCAGAAGATTGCATATACAAGTCCCCTAAGGGGACTAAAAATTACAGTATAAAATGAAAAAAAAAAGTTAAAAATTCACCCCCCCCCTCCTTAATTTTACATCTACAACAAACAAATGAAATAAACACAATTGGCATCACCCCATCCAAAAATGTCAGAACTATGCAATATAAAAATAATTTTCCTGTGATAGCAGTAACAGAAAAAAGTCAAAATGGTACCCAAGCCCTCACACAACACTGTTGACTGAAATATAATAAAAAGGGTATGGGTGTCAAAACATGGTTGCAAAGAAAAATGTTGAAAGCTTTTTATTACTTAAAAGTAAAACAAAAAAACGACATACATTTGGTTTTGCCATAATTATACTGATGCGCAGAATAAGGACATCATGCAATTTTTTGTGAATTTAAAAAAAGCGGAATTTATTTTTTGAAATTTCACCCGCAAAAAAAATAAAAAAAAAATTGTTAGAGCTCCATGTCCATATTGCGGACCACAAACGGCGGGTCTACAATATACGAAAAGTGGCCGTGTGCACTCCGTTCTCCGATCCGCAAGATACGGCCAAAGACAGGACATGTGTAATCTTTTGCGGAGCGGAGGCACTGATCTGAAGCCCACAGAAACACTTTGTAGTCCTTTCAGGTCCATGCCTCAGCAGCGCAAAAGACATGTCCTACCTTTAGCCATATCTTGCAGATCACTGACCCAATCAAGTCAATGGCTTTGCATCTGCAGCACGGAGAGCAGACGGACAGCGCCCGTGCGTTGCGGACCGCTATTTGAAGTCTGCAGTATGGGCACGGAGCCCTTACATTCAATATGTTAAACCAGAGAATGAGTTCCCCTACCACAAGCACTCCATGCCAGTCCAGGAGACTTACATAACATACGACTAGTTGGCACAACACCTGAAGAAGGGTCTGATGTCTAGATTTGGTGTTGTGCAATTCAGTGGTCATTCACTACTATAGGCACAGTATGCGAAAAGGACTAAAAACTGAAAGTAAAATATAAGAAAAGTAATACTTCCAACCAATAATGATTCAAATTATTTTTTTCTATTCTAAATGCATTTTATTATCCCTAGTTTTCTACTTATGGGTAAAAAATGGTTAATGATGGATGTTTACAAAAACACTCAAAAAACACAATCAAAGACTAGAGATTGATCAGATATGTGATTCAAACCACCGTCACGGGTGGCATTTCCTCCCGCAGGCTCTAAAGCTCCTTATTATATCTGAGCTATTTCAATCTAGGTTACCATAGAAACAACAAGGCCACAGCCTTAGCTCACAGTATATGGGAACAGGAATACAGTCACACCTTTATGCAACTACTAATGTTTTTAAAAAAAATAACGGTGAAAAATCCAAACAGATAAAGGCATGTAATTATACACATTTCTTAGGGCATACAATAAGGCCTCTTTTACACAGGCATCGCGGGTGAGGGCCAGATGCGATGCGGGTGCATTCAGGGAAAATCGTGCGAGTAGGCACGCAATTTTCGTCAGTTTTGACTGAGATTGCGTTCCGTTATTCATTTTTTCTGCCCGAGTGCAATGCATGGAGAAAAAAACTGAATGTGGTAACCAGATCCAAACCCGGACTTCTTCACTGAAGTTCGGGTTCGGTGTTCTGTAGATTTTATTATTTTCTATTATAACATGGTTATAATGGAAAAGAGCATTCTTTAATACAGAATGCCAAGTATAATATCAATTGAGGCTTAAAAAAATAATAAAAACATGACTCACCTCATCCACTTGATCGCGCATCTGAGATCCTCTTCTTTGTTCTTCTTGAAGGACCTGCAAAAGGACCTTCGCTGACGTCATTGCGCTCACCATGTGGTGAGAGCGGCGACATTAGCACAGGTCCTGCTGAATGAAGATAGAAGGACCTTCTATCTTTATTCAGCAGGACCTGCGCCGACATCACCGAGCATGATGACGTCAGCGAAGGTCCTTTTGCAGGTCCTTCAAGAAGAACAAAGAGGATCCCGGCTGCGCGATCAAGTGGATGAGGCGAGTTATATTTTTATTATTTTTTAACCCTCAATTGATTTTATATTTAGCATTCTGCTTTAAAGAATGCTATTATTTTCCATTATAACCATGTTATAATGAAAAATAATAAAGTAAATGGGGTCCCAGGTCATATATCCCTCGTCTCCTTAGCAACCATGGATGAAAAATTGCACCGCATCTGCACTTGCTAGCGGATATGGTGCGATTTTCATTTGTATGGGGCCTGCATTGTGTGAAAAATGCAGAATATACAGTCATGTGAAAAAATTAGGACACCCTTTGAAAGCATGTGGTTTTTTGTAACATTTTTAATAAAAGGTTATTTCATCTCCGTTTCAACAATACAGAGAGATTAAAGTAATCCAACTAAACAAAGAAAACTGAAGAAAAGTCTTTTCAAGATCTTCTGTAAATGTCATTCTACAAAAATGCCTATTCTAACTGAGGAAAAAGATAGGACACCCTCACATGTATTCCCTCTTAAATTGGCTCAGATCTCACACAGGTATATCACACCAGGTGCACATAATTAGTAGATCGTTACTCTGCATGTTGAATGAGGCTTGCCCTATTTAAACCTCAGACATTTAGTTTGGTGTGCTCCTGACTGTTGAAGTGAGAGTGAGCACCATGGTGAGAGCAAAAGAGCTGTCAGAGGACTTCAGAAAAAAGATTGTAGCAGCCTATGAGTCTGGGAAGGGATTTAAAAAGATCTCAAAAGATTTTGAAATCAGCCATTCCACTGTCCGGAAGATAGTCTACAAGTGGAGGGCTTTCAAAACAACTGCCAACATGCCCAGGACTGGTCGCCCCAGCAAGTTCACCCCAAGAGCAGACCGCAAGATGCTAAAAGAGGTCTCCAAAAACCCTAAAGTGTCATCTCGAGAACTACAGCAGGCTCTGGCTACTGTTGATGTAGAAGTACATGCCTCTACAATCAGAAAGAGACTGTACAAGTTTAACTTGCATGGGAGGTGTGCAAGGAGGAAACCTTTGCTTTCCAAGAGAAACATCGAGGCCAGACTGACATTTGCCAGAGATAAAGTTGACAAAGACCAGGACTTCTGGAATAATGTTCTTTGGACAGATGAGTCCAAAATTGAATTATTTGGACACAACAGCAGAGGACATGTTTGGCGTAAACCAAACACAGCATTCCAAGAAAAGAACCTCATACCAACTGTGAAGCATGGAGGTGGAAGTGTCATGGTTTGGGGCTGCTTTGCTGCAGCAGGACCTGGTCAGCTCACCATCATAGAATCCACGATGAATTCTACTGTGTATCAGAAGGTGCTTGTAGAACATGTGAGACCATCAGTTAGAAAATTAAAGCTGAAGCGAACTGGACCATGCAACATGACAATGACCCAAAACATACTAGTAAATCAACCAAAGATTGGCTGAAAAAGAAGAAATGGAGAGTCCTGGAATGGCCAAGTCAAAGTCCAGATTTGAATCCCATTGAGATGCTGTGGGGTGACTTGAAAAGGGCTGTACGTGCAAGAAACCCCTCAAACATCTCACAGCTGAAAAAGTTCTGCATTGAGGAGTGGGGTAAAATTTCCTCAGACCGATGTCGAAGACTGGTAGATGGCTACAAGAACCGTCTCACTGCAGTTATTTCAGCCAAAGGAGGTAACACTCGCTATTAGGGGCAAGGGTGTCCTATCTTTTTCCTCAGTTAGAATAGGCATTTTTGTAGAATGACATTTACAGAAGATCTTGAAAAGACTTTTCTTCAGTTTTCTTTGTTTAGTCGGATTACTTTAATCTCTCTGTATTGTTGAAACGGAGATGAAATAACCTTTTATTAAAAATGTTACAAAAAACCACATGCTTTCAAAGGGTGTCCTAATTTTTTCACATGACTGTAGAACATGCTGCAATTTTCACTCAAGTCACAAGTGATGCGTGAAAAACATCGCTCATGTCCAGAGCCCCATTGAAATGAATGGGTCAGGATTCAGTGCTGGTGCAATGCGATCACCTCAGGCATTGCACCCGCGCGGAATACTCGCCTGTGTGAAAGGGGCCTAAGGAGAACTTATTTTTTTCCCCCGTGTCCATGGCATTTATTTTAATTTTTTTTGCAGCCCATATACAGAACCATTCACGCCGCAAAAAAAAACCGGAAATGACTATGTGCTTTCCGTGTTCGTATGTCCACATGGCCGTTCCGCAAAATAATAAAACACGTCCTATTGTCCACACATTACAGACAAGGATAAGACTGTTCTATTAGAGGACAGCACTTCCGTTCTGCAAAATGCACACGGACGGTATCCATGTTAGGAGGATCGCAATTTGCAGACCGCAAAACATCCAACAGTCGCGTGCATGAGCCGTATAAAGGATATGTATGAAAGTAAATCAAGGCATGAATGTCTCAAAAAAAAAGTTTGGGGAGGTTTTTGCAATATATATATTTTTTTTACCCGTTTGTGACAGCTGATGTGTTTCAATAACAAGCCTTAGGCTAGGCCTAGTCTAAACCGTCAGCAGAGTCTCCTGTACACTGAAGAGAAGAGCCCGACTCTTGCTGGAATGGCGCGGATTGGCCAGCAACTCCTTAGATATGGCAGTCAATAGCAAATGCAGCATCTAAGTGATTTAGAGGGGTTCCCTCTCTCAGGCATCAGCACCGCCGCGAACAAGATCACAGAGTGCAAATGTCGGACTATGGCAGCCGGGAGCCTAAAGAAGGTCTCCAGGCCTGCCCTCAACGACTGCCGGAAATACTGTGCTAGAGGCAGCGCCCTGACAGTTTAACACACTGTACTGCATAAGCTTTGGAGGAGGTCCAAGTGAACAGGTAGATGCAATTAAATAGTCTGTGTCAGCCCCATGACATTTGGTAGACACTACCTGATTTTTTGGGAACAAACATGCCACCCTACAATCCAGCAGTGGTGGCCATGCTTGCACACTATAGGAAAAAGCGTTGGCCTCTAGTGGCTGGGACCATGGGAGCGCCCATAGGCACGCATGTGCAGCAGCTTCCATCCCAGACACCTTGTACCTGCCCTGCAGTGGTGGCCGTAACCCCTGGATACGAGTGGTGTATAATGGAATGGAAAAATGAATCAAGACAACAAAAGGAGGCAATATGGACAAATCACATTACAGTACCGCCACAGCCTTCTCGCATCTTCCCCTAGGCCATGTGACATCACGATCATTGGTCACATGGCCTAGGCACAGCTCAGCCCCATAGAAGTAAAAGGGGCTGAGATGTGATACCAAGCAAAGCTGCTATACAATGTAAGATGCTGTGCTTGGAGAGCATGGAAAAGGCAGAGGCGCTCACAGGAGCGCCAATGCCTTCTCAAACAGCTGATCAGTGGGGGGTGATGACCAGTGATGACCTATCCAAAAGAGAGGTCATCAGCATTAAAATCTCGGAAAACCCTTTTAATTTTGTCTACATAAGTGCCATTTGATAAAGTGTTCCAATTTCTTTAACCACTTTAGCCCCCCTAGCTGAAACCCCCTTAATGACCAGGCCACTTTTTACAATTCTGCACTAAACTACTTTTACAGTTTATTGCTCGGTCATGCAACTTACCACCCAAATGAATTTTACCTCCTTTTCTTCTAATAGTGCTAATAGAGCTTTCATTTGGTGGTATTTCATTGTTGCTGACATTTTTACTTTTTTAGTTATTAATCGAAATTTACAGATTTTTTTTTTTTTAAATGAAAATTTTTCACTTTCAGTTGTAAATTTAAAAAAAAAAAAATACAATTTCTATATAAATTTTTCTCTAAATTTATTGTTCTACATGTCTTTGATAAAAAAATAAAAATAATGGTTTGAGTAAAAGTTATAGGCTAGTTATAGCGTTTACATTACAACTATGGTACAAAAATGTGAATTTCCGCTTTTTGAAGCAGCTCTGACTTTCTGAGCACCTGTCGTCATGTTTCCTGAGGTTCTACAATGCCCAGACAGTAGAAAAAACCCACAAATTACCCCATTTCGTAAAGTAGACACCCTAAGGTATTCACTGATGGGCATAGTTAGTTCATAGAACTTTTTATTTAATGCTGGTGCAATGCGATCACCTCAGGCATTGCACCCTCGCGGAATAAATATCTCTATCAAATGACAACTTTGTATAAAAATAAATGGGAAAAGTTGTCTTTTAGAGAGATATTTCTCTCACCCAGCATGGGTATATGTAAAAAGATACCACATGTGTGACACTTTATTGCAGCCTAGGTGGGCAAAGGGGCCCACATTCTAAAGAGCACCTTTAGGATTTCACAGGGCATTTTTTACACATTTTGATTTCAAAATACTTCTCACGCATAAGGGCCCCTAAAATGCCAGGGCAGTATAACTAACCCACAAGTGACCCCATTTTGGAAAGAAGACACCCCAAGGTATTTCGTGATGGGCATGTGAGTTCATGTGAGATTTTATTTTTTTGTCACAAGTTAGTGGAATCTGAGACTTTGTAAGAAAAAATAAATAAATTTGTTTTGCGGATCCATTAATCGGATCCGCAAAACACATACGGACGTCTGAATGGAGCCTTACAGGGGGGTGATCAATGACAGGGGGGTGATCAGGGAGTCTATATGGGGTGATCAGGGGTTAAGAAGGGGTTAATAAGTGACCGGGGGGGGGGGGGGTGTAGCGTAGTGTGGTGCTACTTATTACAGAGCTGCCTGTGTCCTCTGGTGGTCGATCCAAGCAAAAGGGACCACCAGAGGACCAGGTAGCAGGTATATTAGACGCTGTTATCAAAACAGCGTCTAATATACCTGTTAGGGGTATAAAAAAATCTACAGCCTGCCAGCGAACAATCGCCGCTGGCAGGCTGTAGATCCAGTCGCTTACCTGCAGTTCCCGTGAACGCGCGCGCCTGTGTGCGCGCGTTCACAGGAGATCTCGCGTCTCGCGAGAGGACGCGTAGATTCGTGACTCTGCCTGAGTGAGCCGCCTCCGGAACGAGATCCTGCGTTAGGCGGTTAAGGGCTAAGCCAAATTTTACAAATCTCACAAGTGTCATTTTATGTGGTAATAACTTTGGAATGCTTTCACTTATCTGAAAGATTCCGAGAAGGTTTTCTCTTGACACATTGAAATTCATGATAGTGGTGAATTTGATTTTACCTTCATTTATATAAAAAAAAAAAAAAAAAAAATTACAAAACTTTTTTTAACTTTCAATTTCTCTCCTTTAGGTCTCTTTCACACGAGCGGATGCCGTGCGGGTAATCCGCTGCATGAAAGAGAGCCAAGTCCTGCTCTGGCCAGCAGAGGAACGGAGCATTAACATGATTGATAATGCTCCGTGCCCCTCTGACCTTTTTACTACAAAATCATGGTGACAACTTTATCTCACTGTGATTTTGTAGTAAAAAGGTCACAAAGAGGCACAGAGCATTATCAAATCATAGTAATGCGCCGTGTCTCTGCTGTTTGGAGTGAGGTTTGGCATCCGCTAGTGTAAAAGAGCCCTTAAAGACGGATAGTGATAATTCACAAAATAGTTATTACTCAACATTCACCATATGACTACTTTATGGTGACATTTTTTAAATGTTATTTTGTTTTTTTTTATTAGAAGGCTTACGATTTTAGAAACAATTTTCTTAAATAGTCGAGAACATTTTCAAAACCCCCCTTTTTTTAATTTTATGACCAATTCAGTGATGGTCACTTTGTGGGGCTTACATAAGGCCTCTTTCACACAAGCAAGTTTTCCACCCGGGCAATGTGTGATGTGAACACATAGCACCCCCACTGAATCCTGACCCATTCATTTTAATGGATCTGTGTACAAGAGCTTTTTTTCCCCCCCACACATCAGTTCTGCGTTGCGTTAAAAATGCAGCATGTTCTATGTTCTGCGTTTTTCATGCAGCCCTGGGGCCTGTATGTAGAGGGAAGCTGGAAAAAAAAAATCCAAATAGTGTGAAATTGGAAAAAAAAAAGCAATTCCACCCCAGCTTTATTTTTGCTGTGTTCAAGAGTAACTAAACTTTTATAATAATTTTGAATATGTTGTTCCTAATCCCCTAAAAACATTTTTCTAACATACTTTATTAATTTTCTGCTTTTTCACGGAGTACTCCTTTTATGAATGGGCAGCAGCCGCGTAAGGAGTACGGGAAAGAGGGCACATTGCTGCTCTTGCCCATGCTCCCCAGACAATTACTAACTGTTGGCATAGTACATGGGTACCCAGTACCTTATGCCAGGATTCGCTCAGAGGAGCGGGGTCCTGCTTCTGCCGGCTCCGCTAAGAGAATTGCATGACAGTTATCTTAGCTTAGCGGAGTAGGCAGGAGCCCGCTCCGCTCAGCTAATCCTGGCATAGTACATGGGTACAGGGTACCCATGTACTATGCCAAGAGTTAGTAATTGTCCGGGGAGCACAGGCAGGAGCAGCAATGTACACTCCTGCCCATACTCCCTGCTGCTCCCCATTCATAAAATGAGTACTCAGTACACCGCTGAGCTGTCAGCTGTGTACAGAGAGCTGAGTTTTAAGCGCAAACTGAATAGTAAAAGTATAGTAAAAAGAGAAAATTAATAAAGTATATTTCCCCCCCCCCCCCCCCCCAAAAAAAAACAACTTTTTTGGGGGGGGGAAGGGGATTAGGGACAACATTTAAAAGTTATTATAAAAGTTTATTTACTCTTTCACTATGCGGTAAAACTGACTCTTCATTCTCTGGGTCAGTACGATTATGGCGATACCACACTTGTATAGGTTTTTCTTGTGTTTTAATGCTAGCAAAACCTTTTTAAAATAATTTTTTCTGGTCATTGCTGTATTCCGACCCCCAGCACATTTCAATTTCTCTACTTTTATAATAGATAGTAATACCTCCAAAAATAGTTATTAATTTACATTCGCCATATTCACTTCATGTTTGGCTCATTTTGGCAATTACTTTTTTTTGTTTCAGGACGTTACAAGGCTTAGAAGCAAATATTGAAATTTTTCAGACATTTTCAAAAACCCACTTTTTAAAAGGACCAGTTCAGGTCTGAAGTCACTTTGTGAGGCTTACATAATAGAGACCAACCAAAAATGACCCCATTCTAGAAACTACACCCCTCAAGGTATTCAAAACTGACAGGAGTTAATGGCAAATGGAGATAAAATTTCTGAATTTTAATTTTTTGGCAAATTTTCCATTTTAATCAATTTTTCCAGTAACAAAGCAACGATTAACAGCCAAACAAAACTCAATATTTATTGTCCCGATTCTGTAGTTTGCAGAAACACCCCATATGTGGCCGTAAACTAATGTACGGGCACACGGTAGGGCGTAGAGAGAAAGGTGTGCCACATGGTTTTTGGAAGGCAGATTTTGCTGGACTGGTTTATTTACACCATGTCCTATTTGAAGCCCCTCTGATGCACCCCAAGAGTAGAAACTCCATAAAAGTGACCCCATTTTAGAAACTACGGGATAAGGTGGCAGTTTTGATGGAACTATTTTTAGGGTACATATGATTTTTGGTTGCTCTATATTTCATTTTAGTGAGGCATGGTTACCAAAAATAGAAATTCAGAAATTTCATCTTCATTTGCCATAAACTGTTGAGGAACACTAAAAGGGTTAATACAGTTTGTGAATACCTTGAGGGGTGTAGTTCCTTAGATGGGGTCACTTTTATGGAGTTTCTACTCTAGGGGTGCATCAGGGGTTCTTCAAATGGGACATGGCGCACCAAAAAAATAAAATAAAAGCCATCAAAATCTGCCTTCCAGAAACCATCCGGCGTTCCTTTCCTTCTGCGCCCTGCCGTTTGGTCTCACAGCACTTTACGACCACATATGGGGTGTTTCTGTAAACTGCAAAATTAGGGCAATAAATATTGAGTTTTGTTTGGCTGTTAACCCTTGCTTTATTACTGGAAAAAAAAACTGTTTAAAATGGAAAATTTGCCAAAAAATAGCTGTTTTGGCACAGTTTTTTTGTTTTTTACACAGTGTTCATCTGAGGGGTTAGGCCATGGGGAATTCTTACGGACGCGGCAATACCCGATATGTCAACTTTTCTTAATTTATTTTAGTTTTACTTTTGTTTTAGTGTCTCAAGTCTAAAAACCATAGTTCTTTTATACGATCGTCAGTGGGGTCTGGTAGATGATGTCCCCACTCCAGTAATGCCCGACACTGTTTTTTTAACTAGGCCCATGTGCAGCACGAGGCCCCAAAACGTCCTCATCTCTGCTGCACTGACCGGAGTCCAGCCACCGGCCCTAGCCAAAAAGGAGCCCGGGTGTTGAGCAATGAACTGTTGGGCGTACAGGTTCGTTTGCTCCACCGTCAGATTCACAAAGTGGTCACTGAAAAAATGACTAAAATAGTCCTATTCAGTGAAGCCCACTGTGGGAATCTGGATTCCTGCTTGGCCAACCAAATCAGGAATCGCAGGCTCAAAATGCTCTGGGGTACACCATGATGCAAGTTCACCGGTAGGGGGCTCCGGTGGCCTTAACTGGTGGGCCAGAAAGCTAGTACGAGCACCAGAGCTTCTCGTACTAGTGTGGGCCACAGGGTCCCTAGCATGGAGGTCCCCTTGCTCTGCCGCCTTGGGGGCTCCCTAGATGATGAGGACGCGGATCCTCGTCCTCACTGGGGCTCTCGAAGTCTGAAGCTGCAGCACCCCTGGGGGGGGGTCTAGGGTCACACAGCTGTGCTGTGGACCCCAGACACACGATTAGGGTGATGCAACAGTTAGAACTAAACTAAACTTTCCCTGAATATTCCTGCCTAACCTAACCTGTCCCTAACCTTTCCCTAAATACCTTTTACTGTGGAGGGTCAGAAGGGGGTGCTGGCTCTGGAGAGCCGAATGCTAAGCTCCTCTCTCCCGGACACAGAAAGGAGGAGGAGAGGAGCGCTGCAATAATTTGAACCTCCCGACCGCCCTGCAGCCAATCAGAAGCGATCCTGAGATGTGATGTCACCATCACCTCTCAGGATCACAGGATGGTGATTGGTGGTGTATTTTACACCACCAATCACCATCCTGTTCCGGACCCGAATAACCCGGAAACGCAGCAATTCAGACCTGCGGTTTGCAGCGATCGCCGATACAGAGGGGGGGTACACAGGGTGCCTGCTGATTGATTTCTGCAGGCACCCAGTTCCGTACCGGTACGTCATGTGTCCCCAAGAGGTTAAAGACCCAACATCCACCATACATGTACAGTGGATGTCGGGAAGGGGTTGATCTGAAAACTCTTCTTAGGCTACATGCATCAGTTTTTCATGGCCATTTTGCATCAGTGTGTGCATCCATTTTCTGTCCGTGTGTTAGTTTTGAATCCGTTTTCCATGACTCCATGGTGCCCATAATGTCCCCCATAGTGTAGTGGTTTTTTTTTTTACGGCCACCATGTAGGCCCCCAGATAAAATAATTTCCCCCCTTGGTGTAAATAATGCCCCGATAGTGGCCCCGGCTGTTTTTTAGTTGATTTAACAAAAAATAATAAAATAAAAAAAAACTCACCTCATCCACTTGATCGCACTGTAGCAGTCTCTTCTCTCTTCATTGAGCAGGACCTGTCAAAGCACCTGCAATATGTGCGCTGACGTTATCACAAATCGCAGGTCCTGCTCAATGAAGAGAGTAGAGACTGCTGCAGCGCAAGCAAGTGGATGAGGCTTTTTTTTTTTTTTTTTTTTTACCCCTAAATGGCCATATTGTTAAAGTGTACCCTTTAACAGCAGTTACACAGGTGCACTCCTAAGCAGCAGTTAAAAAAGATCCCATAAATTTCATTGGGGTCCATCTGGCCGTGGAAACAGATGCTATTTAATAACGGCCATGTGAATAGCCTCATAGACTGACTTTGGTACATGAGGCCTAGGTCTACTGCATGCACTATCCACTATATAGGTGCAAGGTGGAAGCCTATCCACCCATAAGGATACGGCTACACAGCGATTTTGGGCGTGACCTCAGAACTGCAAACAATCCAACACTGCTGTAAATTTTTTATATATTTTATTTTTTTTCTTCATGAAATTGTAAAATGTCTCACTTTGAACATCTGAACATCTGTTTTATGATCTACTAGCAGAAGGACCCAGCTTTGCACGGGTATATTTCATCCATTTCATTTAATATTTGTGTAGGTCATTAAAAGATAGACCTTGTCCCAGTTAACTGTGACCTCTACAGCACCCCGCCTCTTAACACTGACATCTATAGCAGACAGTCCCCTTAACTGACCTCGACAGCATCCCGCCCCCTCATCAGTGACCTCCACAGCAGCCTGCCCCTTTAACAGTGACCTCTACAGCAGCAACCCCTTCATTAGTGACCTCCACAGTACTATGGTGTCGCACTGCAACATGCGACATGCTGCGACTGCGACGCTCGCAGAAAATCCATTCAAGATGGATTTTTTTGCGACTGTCGCGTCGCAGTCGCAACATGTCGCATGTTGCAGTGCAACACCATAGACTGCCATTATAAAAATTGTCGCGCGACATTGGTGCAACAAAATGTCGCGCGACAACAAATGTCGTCGTGTAGACCTAGCCTAACAGTGATTTCCACAACACCCCATTCCCTTAACAGTGGCCTCTACAGCAATCTGCCACTTAACACTGACCTCCATAGCGGACCGTCCCCTTAAAGGGGCTGTCCGGGTTCAGAGCTGAACCCGGACATACCCTTATTTTCACCCCGGCAGCCCCCCTGAGCCTAGCATCGGAGCATCTCATGCTCCGATGCGCTCCAGTGCCCTGCGCTAGATCGCGCAGGGCACGGGCTCTTTTGTTTTTAATAACACACTGCCGGGCGGTAACTTCCGCCCAGCAGTGTGTTCGGTGACGTCACCGGCTCTGAGGGGCGGGCTTTAGCTCTGCCCTAGCCGTTTTACTGGCTAGGGCAGAGCCAAATCCCGCCCATCAGTGCCGGTGATGTCACCGGGGTTCCTGTCAGCCCCATGGAGAGCCCGGTACGTCACCGAAACTCTGAAAAATGCCTTTGCCCTGCGCGATTTAGCGCAGGGCAAAGGAGAGCATCGGAGCATGAACTGCTCCGATGCTCATGTCAGGGGGGCTGCTGGGGTGAAAATGGAGGGCTGTCCAGGTTCAGCTCTGAACCTGGACAACCCCTTTAACTGTGACCTCCACAGCAGCCTGCCCCTAGGGTGGCCAGAGGTCTGATTTTAGGCCAGACAGTCCGGCTTTCAGACTCCCTGTCCTCCATCCGGCGAAGGGCCTGGACGGACACAGGGATGTTCTTATGAACAGCTCACTCTCAAGACAGCAGCACTGCAGCTGAAGTAGATTTTTAACATTCATTTTTTTCATTCCCCGTCGGCTGCGGAGTGGGAGGTGACGTGGCTTAGCAGGACCTGGGGGCTGGGTTTTTAACCCCTTAGGGACCGGGCTCATTTTTACCCTAAGGACCAGGCCATTTTTAGGCCTCTTTCACACTTGCGTTGTCCGGATCCGGCATGTACTCCACTTGCCGGAATTACCCGCCGAATCCGGAAAACCGCAAGTGTACTGAAAGCATTTGAAGACGGATCCGTCTTCAAAATGCGTTCAGTGTTACTATGGCAGCCAGGACGCTATTAAAGTCCTGGTTGCCATAGTAGTAGTGGGGAGCGGTATACTTACAGTCCGTGCGGCTCCCGGGGCGCTCCAGAGTGACGTCAGAGCGCCCCATGCGCATGGATGACGTGCCATGCGATCACGTCATCCATGCGCATGGGGCGCCCTGACGTCACTCTGGAGCGCCCCGGGAGCCGCACGGACGGCAAGTATGCTGCTCCCCCGCTCCCCATTACCATGGCTGCCTGGACTTTAGCGTCCCAGCAGCCATGGTAACCACTCTAAAAAAGCTAAACGTCGGATCTGGCAATGCGCCGAAACAACGTTTAGCTTAAGGCCGGATCCGGATCAATGCCTTTCAATGGGCATTAATTCCGGATCCGGCCTTGCGGCAAGTCTTCAGGATTTTTGGCCGGAGCAAAAAGCGCAGCATGCTGCGGTATTTTTTCTGGCCAAAAAACGTTCCGTTCCGGAACTGAAGACATCCTGATGCATCCTGAACGGATTTCACTCCATTCAGAATGCATTAGGATAAAACTGATCAGGATTCTTCCGGCATAGAGCCCCGACGACGGAACTCTATGCCGGAAGACAAGAACGCAGGTGTGAAAGAGCCCTTAGCAAATCTGACCAGTGTCACTTTAAGTGGTGATAACTTTAAAACGCTTTGACTTATACAGGCCATTCTGAGATTGTTTTTTCGTCACATATTGTACTACATGACACTGGTAAAATGAAAAATGAAGTAAAAAAAATAATTTTTATTTATAAAAAGATACCAAATTTACCAAAAAAAATTAAAAAAATTGCAAATTTCCAAGTTTCAATTTCCATACTTCTATAATACATAGTAATACCTACAAAAATAGTTCAGTGCTCCAGACCCAAAAAATTTACAAATTAATACCTAGTAGCCATTGGCTCCTGAACTGAAAAATTTAGGAGCAAAATAAAAAATTTTAGTCTCCAAATCGAAACCGAAACAAAATTTTGGTATCATGACAACGCTACGCCGATCAGATCGGCGTAGGGTTGTTTCGATACCCAAATTTTGATTCGCTTTCGTCACCACAAAAAAGTATTGCGATACTCAATATCACGCGGGAAGAAGAAGAAAAAAAAAAAAAAAGAAAAAAAAAAAAACACCCCCAAAAAAGCCGCGTGCATTTTATGAAAACGTTCGGCCCATAATAGAACAGTCCTATCCCATTTTTTGGGGTGACAAGGTAACTAAAAATGGCAAAAATCGCATGGTTTTTATTTATTTATTTCGGTTACGGCGCTCACCGCATAGGAGATATTTTTTAATAATTTAATAGTTTGGACTTTTTGGACGCAGCGCTATGTAATATGTTTATTTATTGTTTATATATTTTATATGTAAAATTGGGAAAAGGGGGGGGGATTTAAACTTAATATTTTAGGGTACTTTCACACTAGCGTTTTTCTTCTAGGAGTTCCGTCCTAGGGGCTCTATACCGGAAAAGCACTGATCAGGCATATCCCTATGCATTCTGAATGGAGAGCAATCCGTTCAGGATGCATCAGGATGTCTTCAGTTCAGTCATGCTACGGTTTTATCTCCGGTGAAAAAAAACAGAAGACTTGCCTGAATGTATTAGTGCCAGATCCGCCATTCGGAATGCCGGATCCGTCCTTCCGATCTGCGCATGCGCAGACCGGTAAAAATGTGTAAAAAGATACAAGACGGCTCCGCCTGTCTGCAAGCGGAGAGACGGATTCGTTCTTGCAAAGCAATTGCGAGATGGATCCGCATCCGGATGCGTCTCACAAATGCTTTGTCACACTGCCGCAAGTGTGAAAGTAGCCTTAGTGTTTGTGTTTTTTTTGTTTAGTCTTTTTTTTTAACTTACTATTATCTCCCTTAGGGGCTGTAACCCTTGTCCTATTCACCCTTAGGCCCCTTTCACACGGGCGAGATTTCCGCTCGTGAGGTGAGCACATTGCAAACGCACTAAATCCGGACCCATTCATTTCTATGGGGCTGTGCACATGATCGGTGATTTTCATGCATCACTTGTGCGTTGCGCGAAAAATCGCAGCATGCTCTATATTGTGTGTTTTTCACGTTGAAAAATAGAAGTGAATGGGGCTGCGTGAAAATCGCAAGCATCTGCAAACAAAAATGCGGTGCGATTTTCACACATGGTTGCTAGGATGAAAGTCTATTCACTGTATTATTTTCCCTTATAACATGGTTATAAGGGAAAATAATAGCATTCTTTAATACAGAATGCTTAGTAGAAGGTCAATTGACGGTTTAAAAAAATAAAATATATATATATATATATATATGGTCCTGAAGAAAGAACAGGAAACCGGCAGCTAGGCGATCAAATAGGCACTGCGCACCAATGTTTATTATACTGGGGGGGGGCGCACATCAAATAGCCGGCACCCGACCTCTATGACAGGGAGCTGCGATCCGCTGCAGTTAACCCCTCAGGTACCGCACCTCCTGTATTTGTATTAACAGGTCACACTCATACAGCTTCCGGCCTGTGAGATACAGGGGGCTGGATCTCACAGGCACTTCACAGGAAGGCATCGCGCTGCCTTCCATGCCATCAGGTCCCCCCTACAGCCCCATGGGGACCCGATGGCATCACCGCCCGCCGCACCATAAAAAGCCGCAAACCGCAGGTCTGAATTGACCTGCGGTTTGCGGCAATCGATGAAACGGGGGGGCTGATCAGCGAGGGTCTTAGCTGTCAAACCCCTACTGATCAGATACTGATGACCTAATCCAGAAGATAGGTCATCATATTCGTCATGGAAGACCCTTTTAAAGTAATGCATACCATTACGCAACTATATCAATGCAAAATAACATTGCTCCTCTGTGTCATTTTGTTGTTCATCAGGTGAGCCTGTTATTCGTGCAGGCACCTAAATTATCATTTCTGGGGAGCAGATCGTGCCTTCTAAACAGCAATCTGCTGCCCAGAAACAATGCAGCTGTGTGGGGACGAGAGATTGTAATAGAGACTGCTCATCATCATGCTGTGGAGGTAATTACTGCATATCCTCCACTGAACAAGAATGCTTCCTTCCCAACAATTGGTTTCACATTGCTCCTTCAGTGTCTTGGAAGGGCCTAGTCAGAGCCCAGAACGCAATCCAACTCAAATTCTGTGGCAAGATTTGAAGAGGTCTGTACACCAACACAACCCTTCTAACTTGAAGGAACTGGAGCAGTTTTGCCAGGAGGAATGGGCAAAAATCTGTGTTTAGACATATTTCTTACCTTCAAAAGAGGTAGACCTGTTTTGCGAATCCAGGTCATAATGAGACTGACAGGAGAGACAGTGGTGGTCATTGACAAAGACCAGTTTACAGGAGAAGATGTCAGTCACTATGTGTACAAAGTAAGCCGAACCTGTCAGGATTTACTCAGAAATGCTGCATGAAACGACATGAACGTATACATGGCAGATCTGTCCCTGCTCTCAGATAGGGCAGCATACTGTAATGTACCAGACAGGTTGACTTTAAGGTGTAGGAGACCATAAGAAGAATGTCCTTAGTGTCCTGTGGACATGGTGGAGTCCTCTGTTGCACACAATCAGCTCAGTGCGCACAGTAGTAGACGACGACCAGAGCATTGGCACAGTGGCCTTTGTCCAGGGAAGCACGATGTGACCTGGGTAATGAAGCTGGCCTAGTTTTATTGTACTGCAGTTTTTTAGATTACATATTTTTTTCAAAGGATGAGCACATTAGAACTAGAAAGACAACTACAGTAGGCATCTGAAAGGTAAATATGCTGAAAAATGCTAATTTCTGCTGAATTATTTTTTATTAACCCACTGCTGCCATGAGAACGGACATACAAAGACTGTAGTGTTGATTTTTATCATCATAGCAATCACTCCCCCCGCCCCCCGAAAGATGAAACCCTACAAAAGCCAGCTTGTGTAAACTGTGGGCTCTTTAGCAATCCTCTCTCCATGGCAACAAGGAGGCAGTTTTCGAGGAGAGCAGCCATACATGCTAAAAGCAGGTGCTTATCCCTGCTAATTAGAGCCTCTTTATACTGCAGCACACGCCGGGCCTGTATCTGACAGCAAACCACCACAACATCAACCATTACAATAGGATTTCAGGATAAAAATCTGATTTTCACAGCTTCATAGCTTTCAAAGCACAGAGGAATTGTAATTGTGCAGCTCCAATGAGCCATTTACTGAATAATCATATATTAGATATAACTGTACGAAGCTCCATTACAGATAGGGTGGCTGCTTCGTAGTCAAACCTGAAATAACCCCACTGCTTAGCCATGGGCAACATTTCAAGACCCCCTGATGGTGGAGGTTTCTTCATCCATAGGACTGAAATGTCATTTACCAAAGTGACCACCTCTCAGGCTGCCTTACCACCAGTTCCACCCCCCCCCCCCCCCTCAAACTTTTTACCAAGTTTAGCATATGAAATGCCAGTCTTCAGTAAATGTGCCCCTACCATTATTCATCTGTAACAAGGAGCTGCCTCAGAGGGCACGTCGATCCTGTGTCACTAGACTGATGACATCCAGCTTACCCTATCATTGCTGAAGACCAGTCTGGGAACCACTGAACTAGAGAATATACTGTGCATGTGTGTGTGCATATCCCTGGATGTAGCCATAGCAACCAATTGAAGTACCATAGTATAGTGTATAGGCTTTGTTCACATCTGCGACAGAGGTCCCTAAAAAAAAGTTATTTAACGCTTTAGGGGGGGGGGGGGGAAACTGGAAAATTGCAATAAAAAAAAAAAAATTTCCTTGGCCCTATATATTTTCCAAAAACACCTGGCACATTGTGAAAAACTCCTCCTAAAAATAAGAGGTCTACAGTTCATAGATGTCACTAAAGGTGGCCATACACAGTCTAAATCTAAACGTAACAGCCAATACGGACTAAAACCTGTATAGTCGTGTCTGTGAAACAATGGTCACCAGATGTTTATTTGTTTAAATTCTGCTCAACCTCCTATCTAATGTGTATAGCCACCTTTACTCCTACATCTACAAATATCAAACGGGGCTCTCTTCCCCCTTAGGCCCTTCCAATACATAGACGCAAAATATTGAATAAGTTCTGTGGCCAGAATATTTCACAATTCCAAGATCGAAGTGCTATCCTTTCTATTCTAGTTGTGGCAATCATTTGAAGTCATGGGTAGAGTTGAGCGGACACCTGGATGTTCGGGTTCGACCGAACTTCGCAAAAAAGTCCCGAACCCCATTGAAGTCAATGGGGACCCGATTTTTTTAGCACTAAAATGGCTGTAAAAATGTCATGTAAAGGGCTAGAGGGCTGCAAATGGCATCAAAATGTGGTTAAGAGCATAGCAAGTGCTCTGCAAACAAATGTGGATAGGGAAATGACTAAATAAAATACGTAAAAATAAAAAAATAATCTAGGAGAACGAGGTCCATATGGAGTAGCAGGTTGAGGAGGCGGTGGATGTGGCAGCGGCAGTGGAGGAGGAGGTAGCCTATACTGCTTTTTGGTTTTACATTTATTTTTTTAAATTAGGGTACACACCAAAACATTGGGAAATATAACCTGTGATAACGCCCCCTGCCGTGCTAAACACACGTTCAGAGTCAGACAATACACTGGCTGCAGGGCAGGCCAGCACCATCAAGGGGTAAAAGGGCAAGCTCAGGCCATGTGCCCAATTTGGAGACCCAGAAGTTGCAGGGGCTGACCCCTGTCAGTCAGTTCGTGTAGGTGTGTGCACAGCACACATACTGCCCCACCATGTCGCACGTCCCCGTGAGGTTAACAATCCAATTTGATATCTGCTCTATCAACTTTCGATGTTCTTTTCTGCGCCTACCATGGTGATCACAGGTGGCAGGGAATCGGGGTTCCAGGCCGGAGAGGGAGCCTGAGAAAAGGATACCACATGTTAGGGAGGTCAATGGATGAAATTTAATTGTGATCAAGCGGAAATGTGGGAGAAGCTAGTGAAACTGAAGAATTGCGAGGAAATTAGGGGGCGCTTGGCAATTACCCACTCCGGACCTGGGGAGGTAGTGACGATAAATAACAATACAGGACTCTTTAGATGCCCTGTTATTGGAATGATTAATAAAAAATTATAGGCAATGTCACTGTGGTATTTTTTTATTTGTAAACGTTAGCCAGGAGAGGCCCTGCTGCCGCTTTGTTGACTCTAGATAACTTCTGCCTGATCGCATGTCCCTGTGATGTCCACCATCCATTTGGATATCTTCTCTATCAACTTTCGATGTTCTTTTCTGAGCCTTCCACGTTGATCACGGTTATCGGCGAATCAGGGTTCCACGCCGGAGAGTGAGCGTGAGAAAGGGAGACCTCATCCAAGGGAGGTCAATGGTTGCAATGGGATAAAGCGCAAATGTGGGAAAAGTTATTGAAGTGCAAATGTGGTACAACTCGTTAAAGCATTGAATGAAAGGAGGTGGCGCGCATCAATCAAAGAATAATTTCTGAAATGTTATTCCCTGTCACCTATGCAGAGCAGGGGATTATTCACGTCCAAAATTGTAAAATGTCAACCCAAGAATGTAACAGAAAAATTACAGAAATGTAATTAACCAGGGGTCTATGAGAGAAAAAAAAATTGTTTATCGTTACCAGAAAATGCAAAATAAAAATTATTGAAATTTATTAAGCTGTCAACTAGGTAGAGGAGGGGTATATTACACCCAAAATACCTGTCTAGTAGGTATAGCAGTCGTACATCACACCCAAAAATTTAACGGACAAAAGTAGTGAAATGACAAAATAAAATACGTACAAATATTTTAAAAAAATTTGATTTAGGAGGTTGAGGTCCATATGGAGTAGGAGTTTGAGGACGTAGCAGTGTAGGTGGAAGCAGCAGTGGAGGAGGACGACGTAGCCAACACTGGTTTTTGGTTTTAATTTTTTTTTATTATTTTTTATTAGGGTGCACTCAAAAATAGTGTGAAATATCCAAAATACAAGAATGAGCAATTGCGCTGCAGTATAACAATGGCTGGTTAAGGCCAGTATACATGTCTATTCTGCACAAGGTACGGACAAGTCCTGTGAGATCCATGCCTGGTTCATTTTAATGAACGTGAGCTTGTCCACATTAGCTGTGGACAGGCGGCTGTGCTTGTCTGTGATAATGCCCCCTGCTGTACTAAACACACTTTCAGATAATACACTGGCTAGATAATACACCTCCAAGGCGAAAAGGGCAAGCTCGGGCCATGTGCCCAATTTAGAGACCCAGAAGTTGAAGAGGGCAGACCCGTCATTCAGTACATGTAGGCGTGTGCACACATACTGCTCCACCACGTTTGTGAAATGCTGCCTCCTGCTAAGACGCTCCATATCAGCTGGTGGTGCTGGTTGTTGTAATGTGCTGACAAAGCTATTCCACATTTCGGCCATGCTAACCCTGCGTTCTGAGGTGCTGGTGGTGCCCCAGCTGATTTGGAGACCTCTTCCTTCTTGTACTCGTGCATCATTTTACGATCACGCTCCAGTGAGGGGAATAAGGACGGTACGTTGTCCTTGTAACGGGTATCCAGCAGTGTGGCCACCCAGTAATCAGCACAAGTTAGAATGTGGGCAACTTGGCGGTCGTTGCAGAGACACTGCAGCATGCAATCGCTCACGTGTGCCAGGCTGCCCATAAGCAACGAAAAGCTGTCCTCTGTGGGAGGTGTATCGTCTGTGTCCTCTGTATCCCCCCAGCCACGCACCAGTGATGGCCATGAGCTGGTCTAGGTGCCAACCTTGCTGTGAACATTGTTCCTCCTCCTCATCCTCCAGAACTGTGCCCTGGCTGGACAATTGTGGACCTGGCGTTTGTGGGTGCAGGAACCCACCCTCTGAGCCACTTGTGATTGACTGGCCAGAAACCCTACGAAATGATACCTCTTCCTCCTCCTCCTGTGCCACATCCTCTTCCAGCAGCGTTTTTTCAAGGAGGCATAGAAGTGGGATAGTAACGCTGAGAACGGAGTTATCGGCACTGGCCATGTTGGTGGTGTACTCGAAACAGCGCAACAAAGAACACAGGTCTCGCATGGAGGCCCAGTCATTGGTGGGGACGTGTCCGTAATCACGGCAAGAACGCAAGTTAGGCCAGACTGTGGTCATTCAATGCGCACGCGCCGATTTCGCGGTCATCGGCACATGCGCAGGATTACGGACGGGAGGAGGGACCGAAAGAGGTTAGAGCAGAGACCAAGCTCAGGCAGACGCGGAGGAGGGGGAGTGGATTTGTATGAAAGTGACCCAGGGGCCTGGGCACCGGCTGTAGTAAGGCCACCCCTGGGCACCTTCACAGCCTAATTTGCACATGGAATAAAAGTGTTTTTCAGAGGAACGATGATAGCAAGCAACATATGGTAAGAACAGTTTTAATAGGGGGGATGCTGTGGACATAAGTCTGTTAATAGGGTCAATCAGCGTGAAAGACTCCCTTTAAATGCCTGGTCATGCAGGTTGTGCTCAGGTTGAGACCGTTTATGCCTCGCTTCAGGCTCCTATTGCACAGCGTGCAAAACCACTCGTGTCTTCTCATCAGCACATTGTCTGAACTGCCACGCCAGGGAACTCCTTGGAGCTGGTTTTGGTGTGCTTGGTCTCTTGCTGCAGCGGGCAGTAGCAGGCGTACTGTCTAGGGGACGGCCGCTCCGCTTTTGCACCCTACTCCCTTTTCTGCTGTGCTGGTGGCTCTGTGCGACCACCGCCTCTTCCTCCGAGCTACATAGGCCACTCGCATGACCTTGATTCCATGTGGGGTCGAGGACCTCATCGTCCTCCACATCATGTTCCACCCAGTCTTCACCCCTGCCCTCCTTGTCGGTCCGCACACTTTCAAAAGCCCCAGCAGTTAGCACCTGTGTTTTGTCATCATCCGAGACATTCTGCGATGGTCCTCCCATGTACTCATCTTGAAAGATAAGGGGTTGGGCATTGGTGCACTCAATCTCTTTCACTTCTGGGGCAGGGATAGGTGGATGGCCCTGGGAAACCCTGCTAACAGAGTCATCAAAAAGCAGAAGACACTGCTGCATGACTTGGGGCTCAGACTGCTTGGCTGATTTGCAAGGGGGTGAGGTGAAAGACTGATGGACATCAGCTGCCGGTACCAACTCTGATCTTTCAGCAGGAGACTGGGTGGGAGACAGACAATGTAAAGGAACTGGAGGCACTGTCAGCAACCCAATCTACTATCGCCTGCACTTGTTCAAGCCTCACCATTTGTAGAGCCGCATTAGGTCCGACCAAATACTGCTGCAGGTTCTGTCGCCTACTCGCACCTGAGGAAGGGGTTTCACTTGTGCGTGTAGTTGGCACAGATTGACCACGTCCTCTCCCTGCAACAGGAGCTCCACGACCTGGGCCATGTCCCTTATTTGACGCGCTCTTTATATTTCTTGCCCTAAATGGGTGTTTAAATAATAGCAGAATAAAACCACAGTAGGGAAAGGATGCATCTCACACGCCCTGATCCAGACTAGGCCGCAATGAAATTTGTTTGCCCAAAATGGCTGTATTTCAAATACCTAAATAGAACCACAGAATCTAAAGGGTTTCTCTCACAATGACATATGCAGCAAAGGCTGCAAAATTTTCTTTTTTGCCCAAAACGGTTGTTTATTTAATAACTGTATATGACAGCAGTATATAACCCTTGAATTTGACACGTGCTGATGCTGCAAGGGCTGTAAAATTGTGTTTTTTGCCCAAAAATTGTGTTTTATTAATAGAAGAATATAATCACAGTATCTAAAGGGTATATCTCACACGTACAGACGCAGACTAGGCCGCAATTTTAGATTTGTGCCCAAAATGGGTGTTTTTCAAATGACTGAATATAACCACAGTATCTAAAGGGTGTATCTCACATGCCCTGATGCAGTCTAGGCCGCAATTATAGATTTGAGCCCAAAATGGCTATTTCAAATAACTGAATAGAAACACAGTATGCAAAAGCTATATCTCACACGCCCTGATCCAGCCGCAATTAAAGATTTCTGCCCAAAATGGGTGTTTGTTAAATACCTGAATAGAACCACAGTATCTAAAAGGGTGTCTCTCACAATGACATACACAGCAAAGGCTGCAAAATTTACTTTTTTGCCCTTGAATTTCACACGTGCTGATGCTGCAAGGGCTGTAAAAAAGTAGATTTTGCAAAAAAAAGGGCGTTTTTAAAAACCCTGAAAATTATTGCTGTATTTCTAGCTTAAATTCCACTGACTAATCCAGATGTTGGATGCTTCAAGGGCTGTAAAATTAGGTATTTTGGGAAAAAAAAAAAAATGATGACTGTATTTCTAGCTTAAATTGCACACCGACTAATCCTGAAAATGCACCAGATGTTGTATATTGCCAAAAAAAGGGTGATTTTTTTTAAAACCTGATTATTAGTGCAGTTTTTCAAGCTTGTATTTCAATGTCACAAAAGCTCAGATGCAGTGCTGGTGCACTACAGAGTTAGTTATTTTTTTCTGTCACTGGGCTCAGGGCAGGGTAAAAAGATTGTGCCCAACACCCACACAACTAAATGTATGTAGATCGCGGAGTTAGATTCAAGTTCTGAACAAAGATTCTCTCCTATTCTCTCCCTGAAATCACCAGCAGCATCCTCTCCCTGAAATCACCAGCAGCATCCTCTCCCTACACTAGTAACAGCAAAGTGACGTGCAGCACTATGTGACTCCAGCTTCTAAAGAGCCTGGGTCACATGCTGAACTGGCCAATCACAGCCATGCCATTAGTAGGCATGGCTGTGATTGCTTCTAAGGGCACACAGTTTAATGCTTGTTGATTGGCTACTCTGCAGCCTTTCAAAAAGCGCCAAGAAAGCGCCTTACACCGAACCCAAACTTTTCCAAAAATTTCAGGTTCCAGGTAAAAAAAAATCCTAAAGTTCGGGTTCGCTCAACCCTAGTCATGGGTTAAACAGACACTTCAGTCAAAAGGTCATTTGGACATGAGAAAAGCAGAATGTAGAAAAGCAGAACTCCAAGTGTTGTCGAATCCCTTTAAAACCTTTGGAAGTGCAGGGAATGTGGTAAAAAAAAAAACAATTGCCAAATACTCACCTGATAAGTCCTTTGCTGCTCCAGTACCACCACTCCAGTGGCCCTCGTTGGTCTACACTCACCTAAAGAATTATTAGGAACACCTGTTCTATTTCTCATTAATGCAATTATCTAGTCAACCAATCACATGGCCGTTGCTTCAATGCATGTAGGGTTGTAGTCCTGGTCAAGACAAATCTCCTGAACTCCAAACTGAATGTCAGAATGGGAAAGAAAGGTGATTTAAGCAATTTTGAGCGTGGCATGGTTGTTGGTGCCAGACGGGCTGGTCTAAGTATTTCACAATCTGCTCAGTTACTGGGATTTTCACACACAACCATTTCTAGGGTTTACAAAGAATGGTGTGAAAATGGAAAAACATCCAGTATGCGGCAGTCCTGTGGGCGAAAATGCCTTGTTGATGCTAGAGGTCAGAGGAGGATGGGCCGACTGATTCAAGCTGATAGAAGAGCAACGTTGACTGAAATAACCACGTGTTACAACCGAGGTATGCAGCAAAGCATTTGTGAAGCCACAACACGCACAACCTTGAGGCGGATGGGCTACAACAGCAGAAGACCTTACCGGGTACCACTCCTCTCCACTACAAATAAGAAAAAGGCTACAATTTGCACAAGCTCACCAAAATTGGACTGTTGAAGACTGGAAAAATGGTTTCTTGAACATGACAATGAGTTCACTCTACTAAAATGGCCCCCACAGTCACCAGATCTCAACCCAATAGAGCATCTTTCGGATGTGGTGGAACGGGAGCTTCGTGCCCTGGATGTGCATCCCTCAAATCTTCATCAACTGCAACATGCTATTCTACCAATATGGGCCAACATTTCTAAAGAATGTTATCAGAACCTTGGTGAATCAATGCCACGTAGAATTAAGGCAGTTCTGAAGGGAAAAGGGGGTCCAACACCGTATTAGTATGGTGTTCCTAATAATTCTTTAGGTGAGTGTATATTTACTTTACTGCAGCAATGATGTGCCCGTACCCAATCACTGTACTCATTGCCTAAGGTCGCACATACAGGCATCATCACAAAGACTAGTACAAGCTGGTCATTGCTGCAGCAAAGTAAACAAAGACTGCCAAGATAGTGAACCCCCTCTACCCTGGGCCAGTTTTTGCCCTGGTCATTTTTGCAAATCTGACATGTGTCACTTTATGTGGTAATAGCTTTGGAACACTTATTTATCCAAGCCATTCTGAGATTGTTTTCTTGTGACACATTGTACTTCATGATTATCATAAAATTTGAGTAAATATATTTCGCCTTTATGAAAAAAAAAAAAAAAAAAAAAAAAAAAAAAAAAAATTTACCCAAAATTTAGAAAAATTCAAAATGGTCAAAATTTCTCTGCTTTTAAACAGAAAGCGATACCTCAAAGATTTCAATTACTTACCGGTAATTGTTTTTTCCTCTAGCCCCCACAGTGGCACGATTGACAGGAGGATTATCCCGCCTCCCCCAGGGACAGGAAACAACGTAGAGATCTTTAAATAGTCCCCTCCCCTTACCTGCTCCAGTAAATAACCGAGAAACTCTGAAATGGATGCAACATATTTATCGCTAATGAAACAAAAAAATTACACTCACAGACAACAAAAAATGTCTTCAGAATCAACATAATGTGGGGGGAATTTCCCCGTGCCGCTGTGGGGGCTAGAGGAAAAACCAAATTACCGGTAAGTAATTGAAATCTTTCCAAACGCCCCCACAGCAGCACGATTGACAGGAGGAATACCGAAGAAATTAAAGTCTAGGGAGGGAGGGACAACCGCAAATAACACTCTGCACGAGAAGGACAGGTCCTTATTTTTTAGTACGTCTAACTGATAATGTCTGAAGAAAGTTGAAGGCGAACACCACGTGGCTGCCTGGCAAATCTGTTCCAGAGAGACATCAGCTGACTCAGCCCATGAATCTAGCAAATCAATCTTTCTCTCTCACTCCTTTGAATCCAAGATCCTGTACGGATTTAGGTTGTTTAGCCTCTTCTAAACTTAGGGTTGCTCTTATTGTTTTTAATAAGGAATCCGTGTCCTCAATAGAACAAAGTGGGCGCCCAGACTAGTCATCAGAGGAATCTGATCCTGAGGGTAACTCTCCTTCATCCAAATCATTACTCTTGGAGAGCAACTTCAGAGGGTGCTGACATAACAGACATAGAAGTGGAAGGTTTTTGAGCTGCGGAAGCTAACTTAAGGTCCACAGCACTGCTCACTTCCTCCTTAACAATGTGTCTAATATTATCCAGTAAGGACGGGGATTCTTCAGACACAATCCTTTCTAGACATTTAGAAGAAAGGAGTTTCTCATATGTGGACGGTAGTCCTTTTTATATATGGAGCATTTTTTGACTTGCTGAGCAGATTCAACACACTTTTGGGTCTCCCTGACCTAAGGGACAAAAGGTGCATTCAGAAGGGGGCAGATTTCTCAATAGTGATAAGGATAGCCCCTCGCCCCTGGTACTAAAGAAGATGCAATCTCCCAAAAGCGAGTAGGAAAACACCATGCTCAAATAAAACCTTCTCATAGGAGGGAAGCTTACCGGGCTGCTGGCCTTTGCCTGGTCTAGCAATCTCCGAGTGAATCCCCTGGTGCAGATATGGTTGCTCTGCTGTCAGAAGCACCTCCCGCTCTTTATTAAAATGCTCGTTGTCCAGAGGAAAACACGTCATCCAACGAGACTCAGCGTCCCGAGATCTCGCCATGTGACCCACTGTCCTCTCGCGATTATACGCGGGACGCTGCCCGGGGGCCACTTCTGCCCAAGAACAGGAAGGACCGCACCGCGCGTCCCGCGACCCCGCTCTCTGCCCAAACTTAGTCAGATCTGATCAGCGTACCAAAATTTTGATTCGGTTTCGATTTGGCAACTACATTTTTTTAGTTCAGGAGCCAATGGCTACTAGGTATTTTTTTTTTTGTCTGAGCACTGGTCCTCCTCATCATCTAGCGATGATGAGCCCCCCAAGGCAGCGGAGACACCGCCAGATGGAGCAAGGGGACCGCCATGCTAGGGACCCTGTGGCCCACACTAGTACGAGAAGCTCTGGGGCTCGTACTAGTTTTCCGGTCCACCAGTTAAGTCCATCGGAGCCCCCTACCGGTGAACTTGCATGGTCTACCCCAGAGCATTTTGAGCCTGCGATTCCTGATTTTGTTGGCCAACCAGGAATCCAGATTTGCACAGTGGGCGTCACTGAATGTGACTATTTTAGTCTTTTTCAGTGACCACTTTGTGAACCTGATGGTGGAGCAAACGAACTTGTACGCCCAACAGTTCATTGCTCAACACCTGGGCTCCTTTTTGGCTAAGGCCGGTGGCTGGACTCCGGTCAGTGCAGCCGAGATGAGGACGTTTTGGGGCCTTGTGCTGCACATGGGCCTAGTCAAAAAAACAAGTGTCAGGCATTACTGGAGTGGGGACGTCCTCTACCAGACCCCACTTTACAGTACAGCCATGACAAGTACCCGGTTGAGGCCCCCCCCCCCAAGGTGATCCTGCCTATGACAGCCTGTACAAAATCAGGCCAGTCGTCGATCACTTTGGGGCCAAATTTTTGGAGGCCTATGTACCTGGAAGGGAGGTCACTGTTGATGAGTATCTCATTGCTTTCAAGGGGGGGACTCATTTTCCGCCAGTATGTTCCCTCTAAGCAGGCGAGGTATGGCGTGAAGCTGTACAAACTTTGAGAGAGTACCTCAGGGTACACTTACAAGTTTCGTATGTACCAGGGGAGAAATTCCCGTATTTAACCCCCAGAACGTCCCCCCCACTCTGGGTGTTAGCGGGAAACTTGTGTGGGACCTTATGCACCCACTGCTAGATAAGGGTTACCACCTGTACGTGGATAACTTTTATACTAGTATCCCCTTGTTCCAGTCCCTCGCCGCCAGATCCACGACCGCTTGTGGGATCGTACGGGGGGGGGGGGGGGAAATCGCTGCCTCCCTACCCACCCCCTCCAGGAGCCTATCCCCAGGGGTGCAACCCGTGCCCTTACCCATGGAAACCTGTTGCTGGTCAGTTATAAGGACTGTACTGTCCACAATTCACGGTAACTGCATCACCTCTGTCCCTGTGCGAGGTACCGCGACAACGGTCCTCAAGCCAGATTGTATCATCGACTACAATCGGTATATGGGAGGAGTTGATCTCTGATCAAGTCCTCAAGCCATATAATGCCATGCGCATAACTCGGGCATTGTACAAAAAAAATAAAAAAAATAAAATAAAGGGGGCTACTTGGTACAGGTTGCCTTGTACAACTCTTTTGTGCTGTCCGGAGCGCTGGCAACACAGGGACATTCCTTCAGTTCTATGAGGCAGTCCTCAAGGCCCTCATCTTTTCTGACCGGGAAAGAGCAGACCGGAGTACCTCAGGAACTGGAGGTGCCCGGATCGTCCCTGGCCAACACTTTCCAGGTGTGGTCCCCCATACTGGAAAGAAGGGAACAGACCCCAAAAAAGTGCAGAGTGTCACAGGAGGGGGATACTGAAGGACGTGTGACACGTGCCCCGATCATCCGGGCCTCTGCATATATGGTTGCTTCAGGGAGTACCAAATTTATAATCCCCTTCCCCAGTTTAAATTTAAATTTAGCCACTGACAATCAGAAAAAAAAAAAAAACAGGGTTCTCAGACTTGACACACTAAAACAAAAAAATAAAAATTAAGAAATATTTAGTAAAACTAAAATAAATTTTAAAAGTAGACATATTTGGTAAATCGCCACATCCGTAAGAATCTACTCTACTAAAATACCCCATGACCTAACCCTTGAGATGAACACGGTCAACAAAAAAATAAATAAATTGCATAAACTATTTTTGGGCAAATTTTACAGTAACAAAGCAAGGGTTAACAGCCAAACAAAACTTATGGGGTTTTTCTGTAAATTGCAGAATCGGGTAATATGTGGTATGACAAAACGGCAAGGCGCAAAAGGAAAGGAACACCGTATGGTTTCTGGGAGGCAGATTTTGATGGCTTTTTTTTTTGCACCATGTCCCATTTGAAGAACCCCTGATGCCCTCTTAGAGTAGAAACGCCATAAAAGTGACCCTCTAAGAAACTACACCCCTCAAGGTATTAAAAACTGGATTTTACAAACTTTATTAACCCTTTAGGTGTTCAACAGTTTTTGGCAAATTGAGATGAAATTTCAGAATTTCTATTTTTAACCTTGCCTCACAAAAATGTTATATAGAGCAACCAAAAATCATATGTACCCCAAAAATAGTCCCAACAAAACTGCCACCCTATCCAGTAGTTTCCAAAATGGGGTCACTTTTATGGAGTTTCTACTCTAGGGGTGCATCAGGGGGGCTTCAAATGGGACATGGTGTAAATAAACCAGTCCAGCAAAATCGGCCTTCCAAAAACCACACGGCGCACCTTTCCCCTTTATGCCCTACCGTGTTCCCATACAGTAGTTTACAGCCACATGAGGTGTTTCTGCAAACTACAGGGCAATAAATATAGCATTTTGTTTGGCTGTTAACCCTTGCTTTGTTACTGGAAAAAAAATGGATTAAAATGGAGAATTTGCCCAAAAATTGAAATTCTCAAATTTTATCTACATTTGCCAATAACCCTTATGCAACACCTAAAGGGTTAACGACGTTTGCAAAATCAGTTTTGAATACCATGAGGGGTGTAGTTTCTACAATGTGGTCATTTGGGTGGTTTCTATTATGCAAGTCTCAAAGTGACTTCAGACCTGAACTGGTCCTTAAAAGGTGGGTTTTTGAAAATTTCTGAAAAATTTCAAGATTTGCTTCTAAACTTTTAAGCCTTGTAACTAGGGATCGACCGATTTTTGGTTTTACCGATATTATCGTCCAATATTCAGGATTTTGAACGTTATTGGCATCTGCATCTATTTTGCTGATATTCCGATAAAGTATCGGGAACACGGATCGCGCTGCTGACAGTGCACTTCATGTTCCATCACCAGCACAGGGGAGAAGGAAGCAGTGTCTCCCTCCCCACTGTGCCGCTGCCACCAATGAGAGGAGGGAGGACAAGAGGAGAGGAGGGGCTGTGGCCAGTACGCCACCGCGCCACCAATGAAGATAACTTTCTCATTAATTCATATACAGGAGGCGGAAGCTGGCTGCAGAATCACATAGCCGGCTCCCAACCTCTATGACAAGTAGCTGCAATCTGCCGTAGTTAACCCCTCAGGTGCCGCACAGAGGTCGGGAGCCGGCTATGCGATTCTGCAGCCAGCTTCCGCCTCCTGTATATGAATTCATGAGAAAGTTATCTTCATTGGTGGCGCGGTGGCGTAGTATTAATCATTGGTGGCAGTGGCCACAGAGTCCCCTCTCCCCTCTTCCTCAGTGGAAGTTCCGATTGGAGCCCCAGCAGTGTAATCCTGGGGCTCCGATCGGTTACCATGGCAGCCAGGATGCTATTGAAGCCCTGCCTGCCATAGTCAGCTCCCTTTGCAAGCATAGAGCAGCAGGGACAGTGTGAGGTCACTGATAGAGATCTATCGGGGTGAATATGACAAGGGTTCTAGTCCCTAAGGGGGTTACTAGTTAGTTAATTATAAAATGATTTACCAAAAAAAAATATATATATATATATATATATATATATATAATAATAATAATAATAATAAATAATAATACACACATTAACAATAAACATTCATTTTAATCAGGTTTTGTGTAGGACTTTATTTTTATTTTTTTCAAAAATGACAATTCACAGAATAAGCGGTATAAATTATCGGCCTGAAAGTATACAGATTATCGGTATCGGCCCTAAAAAATATATCGGTCGATACCTACTTGTAACAATCCCCAAAAAATAAAATGTCATTCCCAAAATGATCCAAACAGTAGACATATGGGGAATGTAAAGTAATAACTATTTTTGTAGGTATTAATATGTATTATAGAAGAAGAGAAATTGAAACTTGGAAATTTTTCCTAATTTTTGGCAAATGTATTTTTTTTATAAATAAAAAAAAAGAAATAAAAAATTTTGACTCCATTTTACCAGTGTCATGAAGTACAAGGGGTGAAAAAATGTGTGCAGACAAAAAAAAAATGCTTGTGAAAAATACCAGAATGCTCAGAAGGGTCTGCTTCTCATGCTGGGCAGCAAAATTGTGCAGTTCCAGAGACCAACAGAACAACTTCTCAATAGCAAACCTGTGTTGCAACACTGCCTTACATTGTATAATAGATGCACGCCTGTGCAAGAGGATATGATTCATGGTAATCCGGCCAACAGCAAGCCTTGGCAGCATCAAAACAGAGGTGTGATACAAAAGCAGTACAAGATGATACAAATTAAAAATAAAATTTAGAATCCAATGGCACCGCTCCCATTCTCCCAGCCAGGGTTTTCTTACACAGCTGCAGTGATGACATCATGTAAATTACCAGTTACTACTCCAGCCAAACAATGGCATCAGCTGAAAGAACATGCAAAAATTCCTAAAGGGGTTGGTCTCTTCAGCAAATAGAATTTATGTAAAGAAAGTTAATACAATTCAATTACTAATGTACTGTGATTAACCATATTGCTTCCTTTGCTGGCTGGATTCATTTTTCCATCACATCATACACTGCTCGTTTCTATGGTTATGAACACCCTGCAATCCAGCAGCGCTGGCCGTGCTTACACACTAGAGAAAAAAGCACCAGCCTATGTGATCTCCCACAGCCACAATAGAGGCCAGCACTTTTTCCTATAGTGTGCAAGCACAGACATCGCTAATGGATTGCAGGGTGGTCGAAAATGAGCAATGTATAATGTGATAGAAAAATTAATCCAGCCAACAAAGGAAGCAATATGGATAATAACAGTACATTAGTAAGTGGCTTGTATTCACTTTCTCTAAATGACAAATGCCACTTGCTAAACCCCTTTATTTATTTCTTAATGTATTAGTCACAGGGTACACAACAATTTACAGAAAAGTGCTGAATAAATCTCAGATATCAGGCAGAATAGATGAGGGAGTCCTAATGCATACAGGTGTGGCGCATGAAGGTTTTTAGGATGGCTAACCTATCGGTTTGAGTACCCGGGCACTTAAGAAATACAAGAGGATCTATCACCTGGACATTTTTTTATTTTTATTTAAGAAAATCATTAGATATATTTAGAATGAGCCAACTCACCTCTAAAGTCGGTAGCCATCTTCCATTTATCCTATTTCTTTCATGTCCA
The DNA here is from genome assembly GCF_014858855.1 of Bufo gargarizans. Classification (NCBI taxonomy): domain Eukaryota; kingdom Metazoa; phylum Chordata; class Amphibia; order Anura; family Bufonidae; genus Bufo; species Bufo gargarizans. Next base: position 85,287,056 of record NC_058086.1, on the reverse strand, counting down.
ACACTGCCCATATCATCTTCCTATAAACAGACTGTAAGGCCTCTTTCACATGGGCGAGTTTTCCGCACAGGTGCAATGCCTGAGGTGAACGCATTGCACCCGCACTGAATCTGGACCCATTCATTTCTATGGGGCTGTTCACATGAGCGGTGATTTTCCCGCATCACTTGTGCGTTGCGTGAAAATCACAGCATGCTCTATAGTGTGTGTTTTTCACGTTGTGAATGGGGCTGCGTGAAAATCGCAAGCATTCGCAAGCAAGTGTGGATGTGGGTGCGATTTTCACGCATGGTTGCTAAGGAGACGATTAGGGTGGGGACCCGATCTTAATTATTTTCCATTATAATATGGTTATAAGGGAAAATAATAGCATTCCTAATACAGAATGCTTAGTAAAATGTCCATTGAGGGGTTAAAAAACATATTTAACTCGCCCCCATCCACTTGGTCACATAGCTGATCTCCTCTTCTTTCTTCAGGACCTGGGTAAAGGACCTTTGATGACATCACTGCACTCATTACGGGGTCCATCACCATGATGTGCGCAGTGACGTCAAAGATCCTTTACCCAGGTCCTGAAGAAAGAAAAGGAGATCCACTACACGACCAAGTGGATGAGGGGAGTTAAATTTGTTTATGATTTTTAACCCCTCAAAGGATTTTACTAAGCATTCTGTATTAAGAATGCTATTTTCCCTTATAACCATGTTATAAAGGGAAAATAACAAAATCTACAGAACACCCTAGTAATCTTCTGTGAAGAAGTCCGGGTTCGGGTCTGGGTACCAAACATGCCGATTTTTCTCACGCACGTGCAAAGCGCATTAAAACGCTTTGCACTCGTGCGGGGAAAAAAATGCGCATTTTCCCGCGACACACTTGCATCCTATCCAGCCCTCACACACAACGCCCATGTGAAAGAGGCCTAAAGATGTCACAGCAGCGACTAAATACAGCACTGAACATGGCAGTTCTGAATATGAAGATGACTGCATCTATAATTCCTATATACAGCAAATCGTCAGTCACAAGTAAAATCTCAAGCCTTTACAGTGTATGCTGCTTTCATTTATGGGAAGATGAAATGGACAGCATTGGGCATTACTCAGAACTGGACAGTTCAGCTCCAATGCATTCTGAATGGATAAGGATCCGTTAAGAATGCATCAGTTTGGCTGCGTTTGGTCTCCGTTGCGTTTAGACGGTCACTAAAATGCAGCTTGCAGCGTTTTTGTGACCTTCTGACAATGCGGAGCCAATGTACCGTAAGTCAATGTGGACGGATCCGTTTTTCACCGACAGAATATGGCAACTTAGACTTAGAAAAATGCAAACGGAGCCATTAACGGATACAAGCGTTTGCATTATTGGTGCGGATCCGTCTGTGCAGATACAAGACTGATACACACAAACCGCGAGTGTGAAAGTAGCCTAACACAGCCTCAGAAAACTAGGCGCCAACTCATAAATTTGCACATTACCTTTGTTTACTAGTTTTATTTGGGGATTCATTTTGGAGGGGGATAACATTTTAAAGGAGTAGTGCAAAGATAAGCTGGGGGGTGTCACAGTCCATCAGGTGACTGATGTCAGGAAATCAAGGAGATTGGCAGAGCGTGGAGGAATCTAACAGCCTCCCTGATTTCTCTTGATTCAGTGTTGATAGGGTTAATGACCACTTCCCTCTTCTCAGCTGTTTCTCAGTGGTCATCACTTCTACCCTTTATAGTCTGCCCCCACCCTTCTGACTATGTGGTAGATAGCTCCAGTTGGGTTTGGCTGAGCTGGTGCGAGTTTGTCGCTGGTAGTCCTGCTCGTCCAACTCTACAGAAGTTAAAGAAAACCTTTCACTAGTATACAAACTAAAAACGAACTATATCAGTGGGCAAAGCGGCGCCCAGGGGTCCCCCTGCACTTACTAGTATGCCTGGGCGCCGCTCCGTTCGCCCGGTATAGGCTCTGGTGTCTCAGCTCCGTCTGTTGTACTGGACTGATTTTTTGTAGGAGGCGTGTCCCTTGCCGCAGTGCTGGCCAATCGCAGCACACAGCTCATAGCCTGGCTATGAGTTGTGCGCTGCGATTGGGACAAGAATAGGACGTGTTCTATAGGCTCTACAAAAAACAGTGTTCGCCCGATCATACCCCACATGTGACCCCATTTTGGAAAGAAGACACCCTAAGGTATTCCATGAGGGGCATGGCGAGTTCCTAGAATATATATTTTTGGGCACAAGTTAGCGGAAAATGTTTTTTTTTCCCCCCATTTTCTGCTAACTTGTGCCCCCCCCAAAAAAATATTCTAGGAACTCGCCATGCCCCTCACGGAATACCTTGGGGTGTCTTTCCAAAATGGGGTCACTTGTGGGGTATTTATACTGCCCTGGCATTTTAGGGGCCCTAAAGCATGAGAAAAAGTCTGGAATCCAAATGCCTAAAAATGCCCTCCTAAAAGGTACTCATTGGAATTTGGGCCCCTTTGCGCACCTAGGCTGCAAAAAAAAAAAAAAAAAGTCACATGTGGTAATCGCCGTACTAAGGAGAAGTAGCGCAATGTGTTTTGGGGTGTCTTTTTACATATACCCATGCTGGGTGAGAGAAATATCTCTAAAAAGACAATTTTTACATTTTTTTTTTAATACAAAGTTGTCATTTGACAGAGATATTTCTCTCACCTAGCATGGGTATATGTAAAAATACACCCCAAAACACATTGCCCAACTTCTCCTGACTACGGCGATACCAAGTGCGACACTTTTTTGCAGCCTAGGTGCGTAAAGGGGCCGAAAGGCCAACGAGAACCTTTAGGCTTTCCTGGGTTGCTCACAATTTAGCCCCGCCCAAAATGCCAGAACAGTAAACACACCCCACAAATTACCCCATTTCGGAAAGTAGACACCCCAAGGTATTCGCTGAGGGGCATATTGAGTCCATGAAAGATTGAACTTTTTGTCACAAGGTAGCGGAAAGAAAGACTTTTTTTCTTTTTCTCTCACAAAAACACTTCTATGAACTCGCCATGCCCCTCACGGAATACCTTGGGGTGTGTTCTTTCCAAAATGGGGTCACATGTGGTGTATTTATACTGCCCTGGCATTTTAGGGGCCCTAAAGCGTGAGAATCCAAATGCCTAAAAATGCCCTCCGAAAAGATACTCATTGGAATTTGGGCCCCTTTGCGCACCTAGGCTGCAAAAAAGTGTCACACATGTGGTATCGCTGTACTCAGAAGAAGTAGAGCAATGTGTTTTGGGGGTGTATTTTTACATATACCTAGGGCTGCACGATATGGGATTTTGTGTGATTGCGATTAGGGCCCTAAAAATTGCGATAACTATATGCGATGCAATATTTTAAAGGGAATTGTGCTAGAGGTCTATTTGCTTGGATTTTCCTATATGAGCCGCTGACGCGGCTGGGTATGACATAGTTGGGGGGGAGGGAATCTGTGGAGGACGCTGTTATGGGGGGGAGGGGATCTGTGGAGGACGCTGTTATGGGGGGGGAGGGATCTGTGGAGGACGCTGTTATGGGGGGGAGGGAATCTGTGGAGGACGCTGTTATGGGGGGGAGGGATCTGTGGAGGATGCTGTTATGGGGGGGGGGGATCTGTGGAGGACGCTGTTATGGGGGGGGGGGGAATCTGTGGAGGACGCTGTTATGGGGGGGGGGGGGAGATCTGTGGAGGACACTGGTATGGGGGACTTGTGGATGGCCTGGTATAGGGGATGTGTGCTATGACACATAGGGCCATGAGGGGGGCCAGCATAAGACACACATAGCATCTTATGCTGGTCCCCCTCATGGCCCTATGTGTCCCCTCATGTGTCCTAAACTGCGCCCATAACTGGCTTTGTGTGTAAAGTATTTTAGTACTGTGTGAAACAAGCTCTCTCCTATTGATAAAAATGGCCAGCCTCTGTAGTCTGTACTCACTGTCACAGTATCATGAATGCACTGCAGCGAGCTGGCCGGCCGGCGCGTGACTAACGTCACTTAATAACGCTCCTCCCACTTCAGGAAGCAGGAGCGTTACCAAGTGACGTCAGTCACGCGCCGGCCAGCCCGCTCGCTCGCTGCAGTGCATTCATCGTAATAGTGAGTACAGAGGCTGGCTATTTTATCAACAGGAGTCGGAGAGAGCTTGTTTCACACAGTAGTAAAATACTTTACACAAAAAGCCAGTTATGTGCGCGGGACCCCCTTCATATATAATCGCGGCATTTTCGGGTCGGCCAAATCGCTATATCGCATTTGGCGATTAGATTATTTTTTCAATATATCGTGCAGCCCTACATATACCCATGCTGGTGAGAGAAATATCTGTCAAATGACAACTTTTTTTTTTTTTTTTTTATATACAAAAGGGAAAAGTTGTCTTTTAGAGATATTTCTCTCACCCAGCATGGGTATATGTAAAAAGACACCCCAAAACACATTGCCCTACTTCTTCTGAGTACGGCGATACCACATGTGTGACACTTTTTTGCAGCAAAAGATGCGCAAAGGGGCCCAAATTCCAATGAGTACTTTTAGGATTTCACAGGGCATTTTTACGCATTTGGATTCCAAACTACTTCTCACGCTTTAGGGCCCCTAAAATGCCCGGGCAGTATAAATACCCCACAAGTGACCCCATTTTGGAAAGAACACACCCCAAGGTATTCAGTGAGGGGTATGGCGAGTTCATGTAAAATTTTATTTTTTGTCACAAGTTAGTGGAATATGAGACTTTATAAGAAGAAAAAATAATAATAATTTTCCACTAACTTGTGACAAAAAATAAAAACTTCCATTAACTCACTATGCCCATCAGCGAATACCTTAGGGTGTCTACTTTCCGAAATGGCGTCATTTGTGGGGTGTTTCTACTGTCTGGGCATTGTAGAACCTCAGGAAACATGACAGTTGCTCAGAAAGTCAAAGTGCGTAAATTCACATTTTTTGCACCATAGTTTGTAAACGCTATAACTTTTACCCAAATCAATAAATATACACTTATTGCATTATTTTATTTTTTATCAAAAGACATGTAGAACAATAAATTTAGAGAAAAATTTATATAGAAATGTAGTTTTAATTGAAAAATTTTACAACAGAAAGTGAAAAATGTTTGTTTGTTTTTTGCAAAAATTTCTGTCAATTTCAATATCAAAAAAAGTAAAAATGTCAGCAGCAATGAAATACCACCAAATGAAAGCTCTATTAGCGAGAAGAAAAGGAGGTAACATTCATTTGGGTGGTAAGTTGTATGACCGAGCAATAAACAGTTATTTTTTTTTTAGTAGTTAGTGCAGAATTGTAAAAAGTGGTCTGGTCATTAAGGGGGTTTAAGCTAGGGGGGCTGAAGTGGTTAAAGAAGGCGCCCACTCCTGAGCGGAGCAGGTGCAATAGCCACGGGTGGCCTGCTGTTTCTTATAGCAGACACCCGCAGCTAATGTCCGCAACCGGCAGTAATGCCGATTGTGGACATTTAACCCCTGAGATGCATCAGAGCGCGTTAAACACTGGAAGCGCGCGCTTCCAGTGATGCTCTGGCTGCCCCGTGTAGTGATCGGAGGAGCCAGAGTTTGTGTGCAGCAACCCCTGTCTCCTGTGAATGACAGGAGGCTGCTGCATAGTATTTCCTCTGGAGCCCTTGCCTGTAATAGGGCTCCATAGGAAACTAGCAATTATCTTATAGACTCCAATGCTAGTGCATTGGGGTCTTTGAGAATAGCAATCTAATGATTGATTGTTAGTTCCCTATTGGAACTATAACAAAACAAATTTTAAAAATAAAAATGTATTTATTTTTTTACAACTAACATTCAAATCGCCCCCCTTTTCCCCAAAATAAAAAGAATCATGGGTGTTGCCATATGCAAAACAAATTAAAAATATAATAAATAAAAATGGGGTGCTGAGTTCCTTCTGAAGGCCCCCAGGCCTGCCATTACATCCTGCTTTTTGCAGGATGCAAGAGACTGCATATCGAAGTCACTATGCACTGTAATACAGAAGTATTACAGTGTACAAGCAATGAAAAGATCACAGGTTCAACTTTAAATAGTATCGCCACTTCCATAATGACCATATCTATTAAAATATTGCATTATTTAACCCGCACGATGAACAATGTGTAATGGTAATGCAAACGGATACGTTTTGAACGGATACAACCGTTTGCATTATAGGTGCGGATCCGTCTGTGCAGATACCAGACGGATCTGCACCTAATGCAGGTGTGAAAGTAGCCTTAATTGTGCATTGCGTGCCATATAGTGAAGCATATGAAAAGCATGATTCTTAACGGTCACTTAACGTGTTTGTTTTGCTGTAACGTGACGCACTGCATACATTGGCCTTTTATTCTTACAGTAGAGAAGTAATTAATTATAACTTTTTGTGAATTAGGACATTTAAACTTTTTTTTTTTTTTTTTTTCAATTTAAAATTTAGTAGGAATCGGAGTCAGTTCATTTTTGCCGACTCAGAGTACCCAAAATTGCCTCAGACTCTACAGCCCTGGTCTTGACACACAATGTAAGTCAATGGAGACGGAGCTGTCCCCTATTGGCTTTCAGTGGTGTTCAAGACGGATCCGTTTTGGCTATGTTAATAATACAAACTGATCCATTCTGAACAGATGCATGCGGTTGCATTATCTGAACGGATGGGTTTGTGCAGATCCATGACTGATCCGCACCAAATGCGAGTGTGAAAGTAGCCTTAGCCCTTAAAACAGTCAGTAAAAAGAAAGGTATCTGGATATAGAGAAAAAAAAAAAAAAAAAAATCATAGTATATAGTATGGCTTTTTTCACACACATCCCCTGCCAAAAAAAATTGCAAAGCTGTTCAATACCTGTACCCCCAAATGGTAGCATTAAAAATACAACAAAAAGCAGCACTTTCTCTCCATCTCCTCTGTTCCTTTAATCCTATTTGGTCTCCTATTACAATTAAAATAGTGGGGAAAAAATTATATTATATATATATATATATATATATATATATATATATATATATATATATATATATATACACACACACACACACACACACACACACACACACACATACACATATACATATACACATATACACACACACACACAGGTCCTTCTAAAAAAAAAAAATTAGCATATTGTGATAAAGTTCATTATTTTCTGTAATGTACTGATAAACATTAGACTTTCATATATTTTAGATTCATTACACACCAACTGAAGTAGTTCAAGCCTTTTATTGTTTTAATATTGACGATTTTGGCATACAGCTCATGAAAACCCAAAATTCCTATCTAAAAAAAGTAGCATATTTAATCCGACCAATAAAAGAAAAGTGTTTTTAATACAAAAAAAGTCAACCTTCAAATAATTATGTTCAGTTCTGCACTCAATACTTGGTCGGGAATCCTTTTGCAGAAATGACTGCTTCAATGCGGCGTGGCATGGAGGCAATCAGCCTGTGGCACTGCTGAGGTGTTATGGAGGCCCAGGATGCTTCGATAGCGGCCTTAAGCTCATCCAGAGTGTTGGGTCTTGCGTCTCTCAACTTTCTCTTCCCAATATCCCACAGATTCTCTATGGGGTTCAGGTCAGGAGAGTTGGCAGGCCAATTGAGCACAGTAATACCATGGTCAGTAAACCATTTACCAGTGGTTTTGGCACTGTGAGCAGGTGCCAGGTCGTGCTGAAAAATGAAATCTTCATCTCCATAAAGCTTTTCAGCAGATGGAAGCATGAAGTGCTCCAAAATCTCCTGATAGCTAGCTGCACTGACCCTGCCCTTGATAAAACACAGTGGACCAACACCAGCAGCTGACATGGCACCCCAGACCATCACTGACTGTGGGTACTTGACACTGGACTTCAGGCATTTCCCTCTCCCCAGTCTTCCTCCAGACTCTGGCACCTTGATTTCCGAATGACATGCAACAGTCCAGTGCTGCTTCTCTGTAGCCCAGGTCAGGCGCTTCTGCCGCTGTTTCTGGTTCAAAAGTGGCTTGACCTGGGGTATGCGGCACCTGTAGCCCATTTCCTGCACACGCCTGTACATGGTGGCTCTGGATGTTTCTACTCCAGACTCAGTCCACTGCTTCCGCAGGTCCCCCAAGGTCTGGAATCGGTCCTTCTCCACAATCTTCCTCAGGGTCCGGTCACCTCTTCTCGTTGTCCAGCGGTTTCTGCCACACTTTTTCCTTCCCACAGACTTCCCACTGAGGTGCCTTGATACAGCACTCTGGGAACAGCCTATTCGTTCAGAAATTTCTGTGTCTTACCCTCTTGCTTGAGGGTGTCAATGATGGCCTTCTGGACAGCAGTCAGGTCGGCAGTCTTACCCATGATTGCGGTTTTGAGTAATGAACCAGGCTGGGAGTTTTTAAAAGCCTCAGGAATCTTTTGCAGGTGTTTAGAGTTAATTAGTTGATTCAGATGATTAGGTTAATAGCTCGTTTAGAGAACCTTTTCATGATATGCTAATTTTTTTAGATAGGAATTTTGGGTTTTCATGAGCTGTATGCCAAAATCATCAATATTAAAACAATAAAAGGCTTGAACTACTTCAGTTGTGTGTAATGAATCTAAAATATATGAAAGTCTAATGTTTGTCAGTACATTACAGAAAATAATGAACTTTATCACAATATGCTAATTTTTTTAGAAGGACCTATAGATCTGTGTCCCATGAGCTCAGCCATACCCTCCTTTCTCCTTAAATGCCCTGTGACAAGCTGTAAGACAAGATGCTGGAGCAGGAGACTCCCCCTATCCCATCTGCAGTAGGAATAAAAAATAAATAAAAAAGGTTAAATCCCACTCCAGATAAGGTGCTGCCTTAATACTAGAGTCATGTCTCAATGACCATTTAAACACTTACATCTGGTGGCATTAGAGGTAGAGCTTCTTCCCAGAGTTCCAGAGAAGCATGTATGGCCTATAAGACTCCTCACGCCGATTTAGGCGCTCTCTCCCTAAGGAGAGACAGTACCCCCCAAATCATGACTTAAGCCTCATTCACACGTCCGTGTTTCACGGACGTGCGCTGTACATGTTCTCCATGGATTGCACACGTCCCCATTCATTTTAATGTGTGTATTCACACATCAGTGTTCGCACGGTCCATGGGTCCGTTCTTTAGCACGAATGCATGCTCTAGAGTTTACGGATCCATCACGTCCATTGTAATCTATGGGTCTGTGAAAACCACGGATGCCATCCATGTTGCAGTGTTTCACGGATTATTAAGAAGAGATTCTTTGAAAAAAAATAAAAAATCTGCTGTTGAGTGTCAGTGAAACACGGATGGCACACGGATCCTTCACGGATGTATCACGGACCACCTGCTCACGGATCTGAGCACGGACACGGACGTGTAATTGAGGCTTTAGGCTCCATTCACACGTCCGTGGTGTGTTGCGGACCCACAAATTGCGGATCCGCAACACACCCGCCCAGCACCCCTATAGAAATGCCTATTCTCGTCTGCAGCTGCGGACAAGAATAGGACATGTTCTATCTTTTGCAGAGCTGCGGCCCCGAAGATCGGGGCCGCGCTCCACAAATGCGGATAGCACACTGTGTGTTGTCCGCATCCATTCCGTCACCATAGAGAATAAATGGGTCCGCACCCGTTTCTTAAAATTGTGGAACGGATGCGGACCCATTTGCGGACGTGTAAATTGACCCTTAGGCTTCTCACCCTAAAACAACTGTCTGCAGGTGAGGTTCTGGCTTATTTAATACCAGAGTCATGTCTCAAGGCCTATTTAAAGAGGTTGAGAACGCCAGGGCGTGGAATGAGGTGGGAGAATGGAGCCTCTAGGAGAGGAGCAATGCCCCTGATCCTACAGGTTACTTTGCATATTACAAAAGTAAGAATTGTGCAGTAAGGGGGGGGGGCATCAATAAAAATAACAATAGCAGCGTTAGATTCTGCTGACATTAGCACATCGCCAGAGGGTTAATTCTGGTGACAGAAACTCTAAGCACTCACTACGCATGCCTGTATCCAGGTTTATAAACCTTGGCTTTATGCACTCACTGCGCATGCCTGTATCCAGGTTTATACACCTTGGCTTTATGCACTCACTGCGCATGCCTTCTGGCCAGGCACTGACAAGCAGGATAGAAGGGGTGGGCTACAGCAGCAAGATGGGCAGGATTGCCGTTGGTTCCGCCCCCTCCCCACGTCATAGTCTACCTTCTAGAAATGCCCCGTCCTTTTTTCTGTCGGCGGCCAGAAAACTCGCGCAGGCGCAGTACCGCCTGCGCGATCGGAAACCTCCTCAGGACAACAGCGCTCAGGTTACATCACTGGGCTCAGCGCATGCCCAGTGAGACTTTTGAGGCTGTTGCCCTCAGGAGCTTGATGATCGCGCAGGCGGTACTGTGCCTGCGCGAGTTTTCTGGGGCTGTGGGAGGTTATTTGAGGATCAGGAGGCGTTCTTGGGCACTGCAGGGGGAAGGGGGGCGTCACTGGGCACTGGAGAAGAAGAAAGAAGGGGAAAAAAAAAAAAAAAAAGGCCCTCTGGGCACCTTGGAGCCTCATTAGCATAACATAAAAAGGGCTTTTATATCAAAAGGACAAAACGAAATAAAGTAAAAAGACTGCTGGAAATAAGGTACTTTAATGAACATAGCGATGGTGACAGCTTAAAATGGTAAAAGCAGGTGACAGATTCCCTTTAAAAACAGTCCTAATCATGCTGTTCACATTGACATTATGAGACCAAGGCGACACCTAAAAATTGTTCAATAGTACCTCGCCATTGCGAGGCTTCAAGCAGGATGTTCTCAGAGGGCCACTGAGCTTGGAGTGCCACAGAGTGTCAGAGCTAGAGAGACTGGAAGAGAGTCACAGAAAGGCATAAAAGTTGACGTCCTTGGGCCACATCCCACACTGATGACCGTTTCGTTGTGAACAATGCCCTGCAGAACCGGATGATGAATGCTACACTACTCCAGGCACATTTAAAGGAAGGTGAGAGGCACCCAAGTGTCACTTCAGACCATTCAAAACACATTTAAATCAGCTGGTCTGCGTGCTATTCGACTTTCATGGGTACCTGACCACATGAGTAGTCTTCTTGAATGGGCCAGGGAGCATCTACGCTGGATGAGAGATAAGTAGGTCTCAGTGCTGTTCAGTGATGAAAGTCGAGTAGAAGTGATGGCCAACAATGATGTTGGAGACGTCGAAGAGAAAGCTATGCATCAGCCACTGTTGTCACCAGACGAGCCTTTAGTGGTGGTTAGTGTGGGTACATATGTAGTTAATACAGACCTGCCCTACACTTTGAATGGTACAGTGACAAGCCCATACTACTTGAACAACATTAATCCAGTCATTGTGCCTCGGCATGAACAACAATGCGCCAGCTCATTAAGGTCTCATTAGAGAACAGCTGCTGGAGACTAGGGTACCTCAAATGGAGTGGCTTGCACTTTCTCCAGATCTGAATCCCATAAAAAACCTATGGGATCAGCTTAGTCACTGTTTAGAGGCTTGTAACTCTGTACTCCAGAACCTCAATTAACTGAGAGCCGCCCTTCAACAAGAGTGGGATGCCATGCCTCAGACAATAAGTCGACTTGTGAACAGCATAAAACATGACAAGTTATTAAGACTTACTTTTTGTGGGGGTATTCCCACCACTGGTGTTGGCTTTTGTTTCAATAAATTGTTTGAGAAAAGGAAATCACCATTGCATGCTTCTACTTAAATGATAATATCACTGTAACGTGAACTTTTTACATTTTCCATTCACACGAAAGCCAAATATCCCTAACTTTTTGCGAGTAGTGTACATTCTTGGCCAAAAGTTTTGAGAATTACATAAATATTGGAAATTGGAAAAGTTGCTGCTTAATTTTTTATAATAGCAATTTGCATATACTCCAGAATGTTATGAAGAGTGATCAGATGAATTGCATAGTCCTCCTTTGCCATGAAAATTAACTTAATCCCCAAAAAAAACTTTCCACTGCATTTCATTGCTGTCATTAAAGGACCTGCTGAGATCATTTCAGTAATAGTCTTGTTAACTCAGGTGAGAATGTTGACAAGCAAAAGGCTGAAGATTATTATGTCAGGCTGATTGGGTTAAAATAGCAGACTTGACCTGCTAAAAGGAGGGTGATGCTTGAAATCATTGTTCTTCCATTGTTAACCATGGTGACCTGCAAAGAAACGCGTGCAGCCATCATTGCGTTGCATAAAAATGGCTTCACAGGCAAGGATATTGTGGCTACTAAGATTGCACCTCAATCAACAATTTATTAGTTCATCAAGAACTTCAAGGAAAGAGGTTCAGCTGCGGGATCAGAGTGCCACCAGTGCAGAGCTTGCTCAGGAATGGCAGCAGGCAGGTGTGAGCGCATCTGCGCGCACAGTGAGGCGAAGACTTTTGGAAGATGGCCTGGTGTCAAGAAGGGCAGCAAAGAAGCCACTTCTCTCAAAAAAAACATCAGGGACAGATTGATCTTCTGCAGAAAATATGGTGAATGGACTGCTGAGGACTGGGCAAAGTTATATTCTCTGATGAAGCCCCTTTCCGATTGTTTGGGGCATCAGGAAAAAGGCTTGTCCAGAGAAGAAAAGGTGAGAGCTACCATCAGTCCTGTGTCATGCTAACAGTAAAGCACCCTGAGACCATTCATGTGTGGGGGTTGCTTCTCATCCAAGGGAGTGGGCTAACCCACAATTTTGCCCAAAAACACAGCCATGGATAAAGAATGGTACCAAAACACCCTCCAACAGCAACTTCTTCCAACAATCTAACAACAGTTTGGTGAAGAACAATGCATTTTCCAGCACGATGGAGCACCGTGCCATAATGCAAAAGTGATAACCAAGTGGCTCGGGGACCAAAACGTTGACATTTTGGGTCCATGGCCTGGAAACTCCCCAGATCTTAATCCCATTGAGAACTTGTGGTCAATCCTCAAGAGGCGGGTGGACAAATAAAAAACCCACTAATTTTGACAAACTCCAAGAAGTGATTATGAAAGAATGGGTTGCTATCCGTCAGAAATTGGCCCAGAAGTTGATTGAGAGCATGCCCAGTCGAATTGTAGAGGTCCTGAAAAAGAAGGGCCAACACTGCAAATACTGACTCTTTGCATAAATGTCATGTAATTGTCGATAAAAGCCTTTGAAACGTATGAAGTGCGTGTAATTATATTTTACTACATCACAGAAAAAACTGAAACAAAGATCCAAAAGCAGTTTAGCAGCAAACTTTGTAAAAAAAAAAAAACTATATTTGTGTCATTCTCAAAACTTTTGGCCACGACTGTAGATGTGAGATCTCTGTATTGACCCCTGATGTATTTATACATAGTTATTAGATCTCCTCTCAATCGCCTTTTTTTTCTAAACGAAATAACCCCAATTTTAATTTTTCTGGGTACTGTAGTCCACCCAGTCCAGTTATTACTTTAGTTGCCCTCCTCTGAACCTTCTCCAGCTCTGTGTGTCTTGTTCACAGTACTCCATGTGTGATCTGACTAGTGAATTGTAAAGTGGCAGGACTATGTTCTCATCACGGGCATCTATGGCCCTTTTAATGCATCCTATTAGCTCATTGGTTTTGGCAGCAAGCAGCTATCTGGACACTGGATTCTACAGTTTAAGGCCATGTACATCTTTGGGGCAATTTATTACAACTATACTTTATTTTTTTAGCTCAAAATAAGTTTTCAATTGTTCTTAAAAATATGGTGTCCCTTTTCTGTACATAGCTGAGATACTCTAGTAGCAGCCTCTGTATTTTCTCTCTTTTCCATCAGTTGGGGAGCTGAGGGGCTCCTTATCTCTGACCTTACAAACGCTCATAGTTTAGTTTTTCTCTTACTGATAAGAATGTGGCTTAAAGGGGTTATCCGAGTTTTTTTTTGTTCTTTCTATGTTCCTAACTAAGCAAATGTAACAGCTTTCCAATTAACTCACTATCTCCAGTGGCTGGTTTCTCAGAGGGTCACATGACCTGGGATGTCAGCTTCTCTCTCTGCTCTGATAAAGGTCGTTTACAGGCTGAGGTCACTGTGCTGGCCGTCCCCCGTTCCCCCCCCCCCCCCCCCCCCTTCACTGCTGTCTACTCTCTGCAAGGATTCTTAACCCCGTCAGCTGCACAGCTCTGCAGCAGGGACAATTCTGGGCACTGGAGCTGATATACTAGAGAGAGTATTACACAAGAAGGTAGGGGTGGGGGGGGGGGGGAGGGGGAGATCCTGTGTGTATTAGCAGTGTCATTATACAGCTGGGACATGTAGTCCTACACATGCAACATGCTGCAGAGTCTCCCAGCACTCAGGGCAGCTCTTGTATCCACTCCCTTACCAGTGTCATTATACAGCTGGGACTTGTAGTCCTACACATACAACATGCTGCAGAGTCTCCCAGCAGGCAGACATGTCACTCAGGGCAGCTCTTGTAGCCACTCCCTTAGCAGTGCAGGGGGGAGGGGCAGAGATTGTTGTTATTGCATGTAAACAAAGGCCCAGAAAAGAACCAGGGAAATGAGGAAAAATATATATATATTTTTTTAAACTTGCTTAGCTCAGTTATATATCAGATTTTCAGTGCTATATTATTTTTTTTTCATAACTCGGACAACCCCTTTAAGGGCCGCACCGCAACCCCGCGATCCTGCTCCCCCGATACCATCCGAATTGCCAGCGGTCTTCTGTAGGAGAAAGAACTCCCACAGGTGGATCTCCACGCTAGTCCCAGAGGGACAGGAAACAACTGCAGCAGGTAAGGGGAGGGGAGTATTTAGAGATCTCCACAATGTTTCCTGTCCCTGGGGAGGCAGGGTATCCTCCTGTCGTGTCGCTAGGGGAGGGCGTTTGGAAAATAAGTGTTTATGACCTCTTAAGTAGTTAAGAGATATTGTTTATTAGATGACTGGTACAAAGTGAAAGTACCAGTCACACAGAAAAACAGTTCACACTTTGTGACAGAACAGCTCAATATTGTTAATTGAGGACAAACCAAGATCTTAAAAGGGGTTGTCCGGGTCCAGAGCTGAACCCAAACATACCCATATTTTCACTCAGGCAGCCCACCTGATAGCATCGGAACATCTCATGCTCCGATGCGCTCCCTTGCCCTGAGGCTTCCGCCCGGCAGTGTGTTCGGTGACCTCTGATGGGCGTGCTTTAGCACTGCCCTAGCCATTTTACTGGCTAGGGCAGCGCTAAGGCCCGCCCATCAGTGCCGGTGACGTCACCAGGATTCCTGGCAGTCCCATGGAGAGCCTGGTTCGTCACCGGAACTCCTAAAAATGCCTTTGCCCTGGGCGATTTAGCCCAGGGCAAAGGAGAGCATCGGAGCATGAACTGCTCCAATGCTCAAGTCAGGGGGGCTGCCAGAGTGAAAATGGAGGTATGTCCAGGTTCAGCTCTGAACCAGGACAACCCCTTTAATTTTAGAAAAAAATTAGTAAAATGCAATAAATAAATAAAAATTGCATCTGAAGGTGTACATAGCCTTTAAGTTAGTTGCACACTAAAAATTGCCAAGTCCTTTTCTATGTCAGTGTTACCCATTGTTTTATCATTTAGTATGTACTGGTGACTTGCAATATTCCTTCCCATGTGCAATAACCTTACATTGTCAGTATTAAACCTCATCTGCCACTTCTCTGCCCAAGCCTTCAAACTATCCAGATCCATCTGTAGCAGTATACCGTCCCCTTCTGTGTTAATTACTTTACACAGTTTAGTGTCATCTGCAAAAATTGATATTTTACTGCTCAAGCCTTTGACAAGATCAATAATATATTGGAGAATACGGCCTAATACCGACTCCTATGGTACCCCACTAGTGACGGCGACCCAATTTTAGTGTGTACTGTTAATAACCACCTTCTGTTTTCTATCACTGAGGCAGTTTCTTACCAACATACAGACCTTTTTTTCCCCCCAGTACAAGCATTCTCATTTTATATACTAACCTTTTATGTGGTACAGTATCAAATACTTTGGAGAAGTCAATATATACAACATCCATTGATTCACCACGGTCAAGTCTAGAACTTACATCCTCAGAAACTGATTAGTTTGACAGGACTGATCCCTCATAAAGCCATGCTGATGACTTCTATTCATTCAGGTGCTCAAAGATAGAACCCTACAGAAAATCTTTAAACAGTTTACCCACACAGATGTTAACCCCTTAAGAGCCCTGCTATTTTTTACCTTTCTGCCTAGGCCATTTTTTTTTTTAATCTGATGTGTCACTTTATGTGGTAATAACTTTAAAACGTTTGTACTTATCCAGGCCATTCTGAGATTGTTTTGTCACATATTGTACTTCGTGACAGTGGTAAAGTTGAGTAAAAAAAATAAAAAAATAAAATAAATCATTTCAGAACTTTTTCCAACTTTAATGTGACCTATAAACTGTACCACTCAATTGAAAAACAAACTGAAATTTTAAATTGAGAGAACAAAAAAAAAAAAAAAAAAACAACAACTAAAAATATATATATATATATATATATAAATATAAATAATCTTAGGCTACTTTCACACTTGCGTTCGGAGCGGATCCGTCTGGTGTCTGCGCAGACGGATCCGCACCTATAATGCAAACAATGGTATCCGTTCAGAACATTGTAAGTCTGGATCGATCCATTCGGCTCCACACGGCCAGGCGGACACAAACGCTGCAAGCAGTGTTCGGGTGTCCGTCTGAGCGGAACGGAGGCGAAACGGAGCCATATTGATGCATTCTGAGCGGATCCTTATCCACTCAGAATGCATTGGGGATGTACGGATCTGTTCGGGGGCGCTTGTGAGAGCCTTCAAATGGAACTCACAAGCGGAACCCCGAACACAAGTATGAAAGTCGCATTCCACAGCAAAAGCCAAGGTCCACAGAGAGCTTCCAAAGCATCAGAGGGATCTCATTGTTAAAAGGTATCAGTCAGGAGAAGGGTACAAAAGAATTTCTAAGGCATTAGATATACCATGGAACAGTGAATACAGTCATCATCAAGTGGCGAAAGATAAAGATTACTCTTACCGTTAATTGGATTTTCCGTATAGCCTCCACAACGGCACTAAGCAGGAGGGTACCCCGCCTCCCAGGGACAGGAAACAATGTAGAGAACAAAGTTTAAAAGACTCTTCCCTTTTACCTTCTCCGGTAAATACCTAAGAACTCAGGATGATGCTGAAGAAAATAAGATTTTTATTTTGGGAGAGACCAAATTTTTTTTTCATCCATTAGCACATAACAAATCAAAACAGTATCAGGGTGGGAAAAAAACAGTGCCGTTGTGGAGGCTATACGGAAAATCCAATTACCGGTAAGAGTAATCTTCATCTTTTCCGTACGCCTCCCCAACAGCACTAAGCAGGAGGATTAACAAAGTAATCAGGCTAGGGAGGGACTACTGCAGACAGAACTTTTCAACCGAAGGACAAGTCCCTGTTAGACTGTATGTCCAGCTTATAGTGGTTGAAAAAGGTTGATGGACTAGACCAGGTTGCTGCCTGGCAGATTTGAGATAAAGATGTGAAGGCATTTTTAGCCTAAGGGGTAGATACTGCTCATGTGTAATGGGCTTTTAATCCAGCTGGTGGAGAGTCCTTTTTCTTTATATGCCATGTTGATAGTCATCTTAATCCAAAGGGCGATGGTAGCTTTTGAAGCTGCCCGTCCTTTATTTTGACCCGCGTACTGGACCAGTAAATCTGTTTTCCTTAGCTCTTTTGTAGAATCTAGATAGGACAGCACGCATCTACGCACATCCAAATGATGAAACTTCAACTCTTTAGATGATTTTGTCTGGACGCAGAATGTAGCCAATGAGATTTCCTGTTGACAGTGAAATTTCGAGAACACTTTGGGCAAGAAAGAAGACTCGTGTCTTAACACTATTCTGTCTTCCAAAATATTGAGATACGGAGGCCTACAGGACAAGGCCTGAATCTCTGATTCTCTATCGCTATAAGAAAGGCAGTTTTTAGAGATAGGAGTCCGAGAGAGATTCTGTAAAGAGGCTCAAAGGGATGATCCGTTAGGACAGAAAGGACAAGGTTAAAGATCCCAAGGAGGGATCGTGGATCTATGAACAGGGTGCAGTCAACTTGCCCCTTTGATAAACCTCTTCAGCAAATCTAACCCGGCCAACCTGACCTCCATAGGGCGGCTATCTGGACCTTGATGGTGCTAACACAGAGTCCTTTGTCAAGACCTTTTTGCCAAAAGTCTAAAATTACCTTAGTATCAGGAGGCAAAGTAGGATCCCAGGAACCTATGGAAAATTTGAGAAAGGTCCTCCAAGTTCTGAGATAAATGTTGGACGTGACCAGTTTTATGCTGGAAAGAAGAGTGTTAATGACAGCATCTGAAAATACCTTTGACTTTAGGATGGACTGTTCAAAATCCAAGCAGTGAGTTTTAACTGCTTGACTGCTGGGTGCCAGGCTGGACCTTGATGTAGAAGGTCCGGGGAAGAATCCAGTACCTCTTTCTGGAAAGCGTCAAACAGGGGGAACCATGCCCTCTTTGGCCAATATGGGGCAATCAGGATTACGCGAGAGTGTTCTTCTGCAATCTGTCAGGACTTTTGGTATTAACTGGATTGGTGGGAAGGCATATAGCAGACCTGGCGGCCAATGACCTGAAAAGGCATCTACTCTAGTTTGGTTGTCCCTGAATGAGAGGGAATTAAAAAAAAAAAAAAAAAAAAAAAAAAAAAAAAAGGGATCCGTTTGCTTGTTGCTCTGAGAAGCAAAGAGATCCACTGCCGGATGCCCCCATTTGTTGCAAACTTTTAAAAAGACTGATCTCTTGAGGCTCCACTCTCCTGGAGATGACCTCCTCCGACTCAGGAAGTCTGCTAAAATGTTCTCTTCTCCTCTTAGGTGGACTGAGGAGATTGACTCTATGTGCGTCTCGGCCCAGGAAAAGAACCGGTATGCAATCTGGCACATAGTCCTGCTGCTCGTGCCCCCCTGTTTGTGATATACAACAGTGGTGCTGTTGTCTGAGAGGATCTTGACATTCTGGAAGTGTACAATTGGTAAAAATGCCCGGAGAGCCAAAAATACTGTTAGTAGTTATTTTGCGTTTGAGGACAAGGGGAGAAGGTCTGAGCACCACATTCCCTGTACTAGTTGCTCTTTGCAGTGGGCACCCCAACCTGACCCGCTTGCGTCTGTAGTTATGGCCACTTAATTTGTGGTCTGCCAAGGTACCCCCTGGTTCAGGTTCTTCATGTCCAGCCACAAATATAGGGAGCTTTTGACTGTCGGGAAGAGGGTCACAGATTTGTTCAAAGACAGTGGACTCTTGTCCCAATGTGTTAGGAGAAACTCATGCAGGGATCTCCTGTGGAATTGAGCCCACTTGACTGCTGGGATTGTTGAGGTCACGAGGCACAGAATCTTCATGATCTTCCGGAAGGACACTTTTTGAGCTGTCGGAAAGCTGAAATCTTTGAAATTAGGTATTTTTTCTTTGATTCTGGAAGAGAGATCATTTGATGGGAGTCCATCTTGATGCCCAAAAATACTTTTACTCTGGTGGGTGTCAGATCCGACTTCTCTAAATTCAACTTCCAATCCAGAGATTGGAGGACACTTAGAACTGTTCTCAAATGTTCCTGCAGAAGTATCTGAGGATGCTGAAATGACAAAATCGACCAGGTACGGGATAAAAACCTCTCTTTCTGATGAAGGAAGCTGGATATCTCTGCTACTATTTTCGTAAATACCCTGGGAGCTGACGCCAGGCCGAAGGGTAAAACCTGAAACTGTAAATGTACAAGTTGATTTTCCAGGAATACTGTGAATCATAGATATTTCTGATGTTTCTGGTAAATTGGCACATGGTAATAAGCGTCTGCTAGGTCGAATGTTAGCATGTAGCAATCCTGTGTTGACAAATTTATCGTTATTTTACCGTCTCCATTTTAAATTTTTTTGTATTGGATGAACCTGTTCAGATGTTTTAGGTTGATAATAGCTCTGAAGCAGCCGTTAGTTTTTTTTTTTACCAGGAATATTGGAGAGTAGAAGCCTGTGCCTATCTGGTCTACTGGGACTGGAATAACTGCTTCTTTCTGTAACAAAAGGAGAATCTGAGATTCTAAGAGATGGTGATCTACTCTTAGTTTCTTGTTTATTACAAACCTGCCATGAACCTGAACCATCTTTTTTCCTCTGATCTTGCCTCCCCTTTTTCTGGTTTCGAAATGACCGTCGCTGCTGGAAGAATTTGTTCCCAGTTGGGAACCCTTTCTTCCTATCAGAAGCTTTTTCTAGAATATTATCCAGAACTGAACCAAAAAGTCTGTCTTCTTCACAGGGGATACCACAATGTCTATTCTTGAAAGCAGTATCCCCTGTCCAGGATCTTAACCAAACAGACCTCCTTGCCATATTTGAAAAAGCTGCAAATCTAGAGGATAATTTAACCAGGTCCACAGAGGCGTCGGCTAAAAAAAAATTTGAAGCTTGTTTCAAAAGTCGGCAGAGAGGATAAAATGTCTTTAGGGGTGCCCTAGACCAAATGTTCCTCCAGTTGCGACAACCATAAACCAACCACTACAGATAAAGACCTAGCAGTGTAAGTAGCTGCAATGCTTGGTCTTAACATAGCCGCATTAGACTCCCAGGACCTTTTTAGCACACATTTTCACTTTTTATCCATGGCGTCTTTTAAGAGCCCTACATCTTCAAATGGCAGTGATGCTTTTTTTGAAATTTGGGCTATAGGTGCATCTACTTTGGGAGTTTTATCCCAGTGGGCCGAGTCATCCTCGTTAAAGGGATATTTCATTTTAAACACTTTAGAGATGAGTTTTTTTGTCATGGACCGCAAAGACTCTTCTTCCTATCCCCTAGACCCTTGAATATCTGATCCTGAACGGACTGGATCCCTCTTGACTCCTCAATATTTAAGGTGGATCTAATAGCCTTTAGCAGAGAGTCCGTTTCTTCTATTGAACACAGGGGTCTAGTGCTTCATCCTAAGAGGAAGAGGCCGACTTCGAAGAATCTATGTCTTCTGCTACCTCCAGGTCCCAATCAATCTGGGGTTCTAAATTAGCTCTAGAAGTGGAGGGTTTCTGGGGTAGGGAGACTATTTTTGCCTCAACGGAAGAGCTGATGACTTCTCCGATTATGGTTCTCAGATTATCCACCAAGGAAGGGGCCTCTTCAGACATGATCTTGTCTGATAGATAGGTCTCTTATTGTGACCTGCCAACTGCTTTTTACAAATTGCACATTTCTTTTTCCCCACTCCTTCCAGCCTCTCTGCTCTGAAAGTATACAAAAGAACTCCTCCTAAGTAAGGAGTAGGGATGAGTGGGGAACCTCCACCAGTGTATCCAATAATGGCACAAGTGAGAAGATAGAAATGTAATTCTCTTCCAAGAGGCGGCTTACCAGGCTGAGGGCCTTAGGGGTGTCGGACGGCCTTTCCACGGGGAGCGACATAGTTAGTGTCTAATCCGGAACGCCAAGTTGCTCTGCACAGCGTCCGGATCTCCATATTGCTGTTTTAAATTACTTACAGGTCACATGGCACGGCCAGGAAGTCTCGTGGTATCTGCCGTAACCATGTGACCCTGATCTCACGAGATTTCGGACCCAAGTGTCTTGCGCCGTCCGTCCCCTCTGTAGGCTCAGATATGAGCTGTTGCTGCCTTGAAAGGAAGACTTACGCCGAAGCAAGCGGCGGGAATCACATCTCGTCCCCAGACTCCGCTGCTCTGCCACAGCCCTCCTGAATAACAGGGAATACTTAACCCAAGACTGGGCGAAGATGATAACAGGAGCACCCGCTAGTACTCTACTTCATTCCCGAGGGACAGGAAACAACTGGAGAAGGTAAAGGGGAGGAGGCTTTTAAACTTGTGGGAGTTGTACTTTTACAACAGCTGGAGGGCCATAGGTTGAGCATCTCTGTTCTAGTACCATAGCTCCAGCTCCCCTAGACTTCCGGCATTTGTGAAGTGAATATCCAGAATTTTTCGGTTACCTTGGTTGATGTTTTTATGTAACAGGTTCTTGTCACCAGCAGTTCTGTTTATCATAAATGTATAGTTATTTCTATAGTTATATATCTTCTTCCCTACTTTCCTCACTAATACCAGCCTCCATTAAATCCCCACTGTCCCCTTCTATTAGGGATCGACCGATTATCGGATTTACCGATATTATCGGCCGATATTCAGGATTTTGAACACTATCGGTATCGGCATCTATTTTGCTGATATTCCGATAGTGTATGGGGAACACAGATCGCGCTGCTGTCAGCGTTCTCCGTGTTCCCCTTAGCAGCACAGGGGAGAAGGAAGCAGTGTCTCCTCCCCCTGTGCTGCTCCTGCCGCCAATGAGAGGACAGGGGACAAGAGGAGGGGAGGAGCTATGGCCACTGCTCCACCAATGAAGCTTAATCTCTAATTCATTCATATACAGGAGGCAGGAGCTGGCTGCGCAGAATCACATAGCCGGCTCCCGGCCTCTATGAGCTGTAGCTGCGATCTGCGGTAGTTAACTCCTCAGGTGCCGCGGATCGCAGTTACTTGTCATAGTGGTCGGGAGCCGGCTATGTGATTCTGCAGCCAGCTCCCGCCTCCTGTATATGAATGAATTAGAGATTAAGCTTCATTGGTGGCGCAGTGCGCCCCCCCAAGCCCCCCAGTATCAGACATTGGTGGCGCAGTGCGCCCCCCCCAGTATTAAGCATTGGTGGCGCAGTGCGCCTCCCCCCCAAGCCCCCCCAGTATTAAGCATTGGTGGCGCAGTGCGCCCCCCCTCCCCCCCCAGTATTAGGCAGTGGTGGCGCATAGGACCCCCCCCCCCACCCCAGTCGCAGTGCGCCCCCCCACCCCAGTCGCAGTGCGCCCCCCCACAGGATCCCCTCTCCCTTGCTCCTCCGATCGGAGCCCCAGCAGTGTAATGCTGGGGCTCCGATCGGTTACCATGGCAGCCAGGACGCTATTGAAGCCCTGGCTGCCATGGTAAGCTCCATGCTGCTGTGTGCACAAAGCACAGAGCAGCAGGGACAGTGTGAGCTCCTATTCACCCTGATAGATCTCTATCAGGGTGAATAGGACAAGGGTTCTAGTCCCTAAGGGGGCTAAAAGTTAGTTTAAAAAAAAGTTACAAAAAAATAAAATAATAAAAAACACCAAAATATTAAATATAAATGAAAAAGAAAGATTTACAAAAAAATAAATAAATACACATTAACAATAAACATTCATTTTCAGCAGATTTGTGGGAATTTTATTTTATTTTTCAAAAATGAAAATTCCCAGAATATCGGTATAAATTATCGGCTATCGGCCTGAAAGTTCACAAATTATCGGTATCGGCCCTAAAAAATCAATATCGGTCGATCCCTACCTTCTATAACCCCCTCTCTATCTAGACTATCTACCAGCTTATTAGGATGACCTCCCACCCCCCCATATCATAGTTTAAAAGCTCCTCCAGCCATCTAACCATTTTCCCCCCAGGGCAGTTGCACCCTCCCCATTAAGGTGCAGCCTGTCCCTACTGTAGAGCCTGTAACCGACCGAGAAGTCTGCCAAATTTTCCATGAACCCAAACCCTTCCTTCCTGCACCAGCTTCTGAGCCACTTATTTAAAGGGGTTATCTGACTTAAATGTATTCTAATTGCTCTTATTGTAGTCCAGTAAAAGTTTCATAAAAATCGCTTTCATAACCTATCTTTCACTATTTGGCCAGTTCAGTTCGGGGTCATGTGACCCCCGACGTCAGCAAGCCGGCTCTGGTGATGACGTCTTTTACAGGCTTCTCCCTGCTTGAGAGAGTGGCCTGGCTCTGTAAACGAAAAGTCAGAGCCTCTGGTGCCCGCCCCTCTCCAGCTCTTCTAACACTGCCTCGGCTCTGGTATGCGATCGCTCATGCGCAGTACATACCAGAGCCTCTGCATCTGGGGATCGTTATTACAGCCCCCCCCACTAGTACACATTGAACACCCCCTGGGAAATATAAATAAATAATTGGCCATCATTATTATTCAGCTATATAAAATCCTTATCTGCCACCAATATATGTATTTATCTAAGCAATATCCATATTGAATATATATTTGAATAATATAGCTATTGCTTAGATACAGATAATTCTAAAGATACTTTCACACTAGCGGCAGGACGTATCCGACAGGCTGTTCACCCTATCGGATCCGCCCTGCCGCTATTTGGCCGTGCCGCTGGACGGATCAGTTATTGCAATGCCTTTCTAGACTGATCTGCACCTGCATCTACAAATGCTGTCAGTAGTCACACTTATCGGCGGATCCGGCAGGCAGATCCGACGATGGAACTGCCTGCCGGATCACACTAACGCTAGTGTGAAAGTACCCAAAAAAAAAAATATAAATCGGAAATCCAGTACTTTTAGTCAAGCGGCCGCTCGCTGTGCACTGCCGTGCTGCGCTGTAGCTCCACCACCGTCCCTTTTATAGTCAATGGGGACAGAGCGGCAGTCCAGCAGCACGGCCAAATAGCGGCAGGGGGCGGATCCGACAGGGTTGGATCGATCCTGCCTCTAGTGTGAAAGTACCCTTAGGCTCCATTCACACATCCGCAAATGGGTCCGCATTCGTTCCGCAATTTTGCGGAACGGGTGCGGACCCATTCATTTTCTATGGTGACGGAATGGATGCGGACAGCACACAGTGTGCTGTCCGCATTTGCGGAGCGCGGCCCCGATCTTCAGGTGCGCAGCTCCGCAAAAGATAGAACATGTCCTATTCTTGTCCGCAGCTTGCGGACAATAGGCATTTCTATAGGGGTGCCGGGCGGGTGTGTTGCGGATCCGCAACACACCACGGACGTGTGAATGGAGCCTTAGTGTGATCCGGCAGGCAGTTCCATAGTCGGAGTTGCCTGCGGGATCTGCCGATCGGTTTGTCAACTGACAACATTTGTAGACGAATCCGTGTGCGGATCCGTCTAGAAATGCATTGCAAGAAGGTATCAGTCTACGAATGCACCGAAAGGATGGATCAGTCTATCCGCTTGTCATGTGTGTGTATTTTTTATTTTTTTTTGCAAAGTGCAGAGCAGGGTGAAGGAAAGATCAGGTTGTTCACGCCCAGAAATATTCATGAGGGAGAGCTCAGGCTTTGTTGTTATACGCCCCCTCAGCATGTAAACACAGCATTGACAGAACCATGAAAAGGTGCAAAAATGGGGTTTAACTTTATGAAATCTAGCTTAACCAAATTATTATTATTATTTTTTTTTTAATTAACTCTGATAACCCCTTTAACTTCCTAAGCTCCCGTTGACTCTCTGGTGACGCTCGTGGCACTGGTAGTATTTCTGAAAACACTACCTTGGAGGTCCTGGACTTGAGCTTCTCACCTAGTTTCCTAAAATAGTTTTTAAGGACCTTCCATCTCCCACTGACTGTCATTGGTGCCAATGTGTACCATGACCGCAGGGTGTTCCCCCACCCCGGCAGACAACACACTCTTCGGCATTCATGGTCTCGGCGACAGATGACCCTGTCTGACCCCTACCACCAGCATCTGTCTGACTTTTGCTGCACTCATTTTCCCATTCTTCCTGGTTGCTGGGAGAAACGCCTTGCTGCAGTGTTGCTGGCCCTGGGCTTTTATCCCTAATATCAGCCAAACAGGCATATTTACTAGGGTGTTCCAGCTCAGGACGAGCCTCCCTGGTACTTTTCCCTCTACCCCTTCTTCCTACATTAACCCAACTGCTCACCTGATATCCCTGATCTTACCCTCCTCCCACCTCCATTTCAATGACCCCAGTCAGTGCCTGCACAGTGAGGTCTAAGCCTCTCCAGGTCTGCAATTTTAAGCTGCTTATTAAGATCAAAGATCTGGGTTTCCAAATATGCAACATAGAAGTTCGGGTTTGGGATTGGTGTTCTGTAGATTGTATTATTTTCCCTTATGACATGGTTATAAAGGGAAAATAATAGCATTCTGAATACAGAATGCGTAGTAAAATAGCGCTGGAGGGATAAAAAAATAAAAAAAATATTTAACTGAAATTTTTTTTGGAGTGGATGTGTGGAAAGGGGAAATGGGACAGGGAAAGGAGAATAGGAAGGGTAAAGCGCCAGAGGAGAACTCGAAATTGGTGTCAGATTACCGGCTTGTAATGGACTGGCCACAGTGTGAGGCAGCTACTTACTTAAAAAGAAACACAGCACAGGACACTGGTCGTGTACCATATGCAAGAAAACATATAACAGTATAGTAGGGCGCCAGTTACATGTGACCGGTGTTACAAGGATAACAGTAGAGAAATATATGTATATAATATACAGGTTATCTACAACCGCTCAATTGGCGGGTCTATTGATGTTATGTCAAAGCAATATAGAAAAGTATGCTATAATAATAGTGGAATAATATTAAAATAAGTTGAGTCGAGGGACTTACTTCACCAGGGAGGAGGATGAACAGGATAAACTTAAGACACCTGTCCTCCTTACCTCCCTCGCCGAGGTCGCCTGTAAGATGGATACACACCCCGTCCTCGTGATGGAAGAAAATTCGAGGGCTTCAACCAAGGATGCTTGTTTTACTTCAAAAGAGCTCGACGCGTTTCGGGGATTACAACTAAGTCCCCTTTATCAAGAGCACAAATAAAAGCATAACATAACACTGAAAGGACTCACGGTTAAATAGGGAGGATGCATATCATTCGTTTGGTTGGTTCCATGTGGCATCTCATTGTGGTCAGTAACTTCCTGGTCACATGACCTCCGGGGCCGGAACAGGAAGTGAGTTGGTGGGACACTAACTGGAATTTATTATATTGCAGGGATTTAGTGGCTATGTTTTTGGTATTTAGTGGTGACACAACATTTTTTCATAAAAAGCTGTATTGCAGCCAGAGGTCTACACCCTCTGATTATAATTCTCTAGCCCCGATTTCGCTGTGCGTTCCACTGTGGAACGCAACAACAGCTTGCCTGCTGGGAGCGCACCACAGCGAATCTACTTCCTTCCGACTGTCACCTGATGCGCTCCAAGCTGGAACGCACCGCTCAGGTCTGCTGTCGGGGGGAGTGGCCACAATCCTTTGAATGTATGATGCGTTCCAGCCTGGAGCGCACAACACCGGCTTCCCGCAGGGGGGAGTGGTTATGCTACTTTAACTGAATGATGCGCTCCAAGCGGGAGCGCACCTCTGCTTGCATGAAAGGGAAAAAAATAATATATATATGATCCCCATGGACTTGAATCCTGCACTACATATTAAGACATAAAAGGGACAGATAACTGAAATTAAATATTATACAGGGTGGTTTTTTTAGTCAAGAGACTTTGATAACCTTAATTAGATAACCTGTATATTATATACATATATTTCTCTACTGTTATCCTTGTAACACCGGTCACATGTAACTGGCGCCCCACTATACTGTTATGTGTTTTTTTGCAGATTGTAGTCAAGGACCTGTGCTGACGTCACTCCAGTCATCACATGGTCCGTGACATGATCTTTTACCATGGTGATGGATCATGTGATGACCGGAGTGACACCACCACAGGTCCTTTGACTACAATCAGCAAAGAAAGAGACAGGGGAGATACGGCTACGCGAGCAAGTGGATTAAGGCGAGTTAAATATAAAAAAAATATAAAAATTAAGCCCTCCAGCGACATTTTACTATGCATTCTGTATTCAGAATGCTATTATTTTCCCTTATAACCATGTTATAAGTGAAAATAATAATGATCGGGTCTCCATCCCGATAGTCTCCTAGCAACCATGAGTGAAAAAAAAATCGCACCCCATTCACTTCTATGGGGCCCGCATTGCGTGGATTATCGCACAATATAGAGCTTGCTGCCATTTCCATGCAACGCATAAGCGATGCGTGAAAATCACTGCTCGTGTGCACAGCCACATAGAAATGAATGGGTCCAGATTCAGTGCGGGTGCAATGCGTTCACATCACGCATTGCACCCGCACAGAATACTCGCCCATGTGAAAGGGACCTTTAGTGGCATTGTCCATAGTCTGAGAGACCCATTTCATTTTTATTTTTTGGGAGAATGTCTTCGGTACGGGCTAATTTTTTGTGGGATGAGGTGATTGTTAGACTAGTATTATTTGGGGGGTATGCGCCTTTTTGATCGCTTGATGTTGCACTTTTAGTGTTAAAAGGTGACAACAAAAATGGTTTATTCAGCACTTTTTTTTATTTTTATAACATGGTTATAAGGGAAAATAGTAGCATTCTTTAATACAGAATGCTTAGTAGAAGGTCAATATAATAAACATATACACACCCCAGTATAATAAACATTGGTGGCGAAGTGGGCAGTGCCAATGAGGGTTAAAAAAAAAAAATAAAAAAAAAATAATTAACTCACCTCCTCCAATTGATCGCATAGCAGCCGGTCTCCTGTTCTTTCTTCAGGACCTGTCAAAGGACCTGTGGCGACATCACTGAGCTCATCACATGATCCATCACCATGGTAATGGACCATGTGATGAGCTCAGCGACGTCACCACAGGTCCTGAAGAAAGAACAGGAGACCGGCAGCTATGCGATCAATTGGAGGAGGTGAGTTAATCTTTAAAAAATAAAATAAAAAAAATGTAACCCTCATTGGCACTTCCCACTACACCACCAATGTTTATTATACTGGAGGGGGGGGGGGGGCGCACTGTGCCATCAATGAAGATAACTGACCTGTTACTACAAATACAGGAGGCGGGTGCCGGAATCAAATAGCTGGCACCTGACCTCTATGACAGGGAGCTGCGATCAGCGGCAGTTAACCCTTAAGGCGTGGTACCTGAGGGGTTTACTGCAGCGGATCGCAGCTCCCTGTCATAGAGGTCAGGTGCCGGCTATTTGATTCCGGCACCCGCCTCCTGTATTTGTAGTAACAGGTCAGTTCTTATCATTGGTGGCGCAGTGGCCACAGCCACTCCCCTCCTCCTCCCATCTTTCCCCTTATTGGCGGCGGCAGCACAGGGGGGAGGGAGAGACTCCTTCTCTGCGCTGCTGAGAAGAACATCGGCGGCGGGGCAGAGAACTATCATCTCCTGTGCCCCGCCGCTGTATTCAACGGCAAAGGTGCTGCGGCGGGACTAGTCGCAAATGTCGACCAGACTAAAAAGTCTTGTCGCCATTTGTAACTTCTAAGTCGCATTGGCGACCATTTTGGTCGCCATCTGGAGCCCTGACGTACATGTAAATCATTGGTCCTTAAGGGGTTTAACTTACCGGCTTATAGATTCTGGGCTCCATTTCTGACCCTTTTTTTTTTTTTTAATATTGGCACCACATTTGCTAAGCACCAATCCTGTGGAAGATCCCCCTGTCAAGATCGTTCTTAAATACCAGAAATAGGGGTCTGTCTATGACACTACATAATTCTCTTAAGATATGGGGGTGTATACCACTGATTTGTCCATTTTAATCTTTTTAAGACACTACTGCACTTTCTGGGTCAGACAGGCTACTTTTACATTCTGAATTTCATCTGACCGTTTATTTTCCTCAGTGAAGAAAAAAAATTTTTTTTATGGATTTGCTTTCTCCTCATTATTGTCTGCAACTCTGCCCTCATCACTCTGTAAAGGGCAGACACCTTCAGATTTACGCATACTTTAAACAAATTAAATTTTAGGGTTAGTTTTACTCTTTGGTAATTCATCTCTGTGTCTCTAGTTTGGCTGCTTTTATCTTATTTTTTTTACATATTCTATTTTTTCCATGTAATTTTTCAATGCTTCCTTGCTACCCTCCTGTTTTAGCGATTTGAATGCTTTCCCTTTGTCATGCATTGCTTCCTTTACATTTCTATTTATCCACATTTAGTTTTTTATTGTACCTCACCCTTTTTATTCCTATAATAAAAAAAAAAAAAAAAAAAAAAAAAAAAAAAAGGTATGGACCTCTCACAATTAGAGTTTTGGATGGTTTTAAAAATATCCAATTTTGTGGCTGCATTTCTATTTTTTGAGGACATTGTCCCAGTGAGTTAGGCCAATGTCCTCTTAGATGATCAAATTTACCTTTTTTTGAAGTTTGGCATTTTTTTTCCTCCCTCTTTTGAATGACAATTGGAAGGTTATTATTTTATGGTCACCATTTCCCAGGTGTCCCTTAACCTGCATGTCTGTTAGTTAAAGGGGTTGTCTGGGTTCAGAGCTGAACCCGGACATACCCTTATTTTCACCCAGGCAGCCCACCCTGAGGCTAGCATCTGATGCTTCGATGCGCTCTCTTGCCCTGCGCTAAATCGCGCAGGACACGGGCTCTTTTGTTTTCAATAACACACTGCCGGGCGGAAACTTCCAGGCTTTAGCACTGCTCTAGCAGTTTTACTGGCTAGGACAGCACAAAATTCCACCCATCAAAGCCGGTGACGTCACCGGGGTTTCTGGGAGCCCCGGTACGTCACTGGATTTCCAAAAAATACCTTTGCCCTGTGCAATTTAGCGCAGGGCAAAAGGAGAGCATCGGAGCATTAACTGCTCAGATGCTCATGTCAGGGGGAAAATGGAGGTATGTCTGGGTTCAGCTCTGAACCTGGACAACCCCTTTAATACTAAGTCCAGTGTGGCTGTCCCTCTAGTCGGGTGCTGAACCAGTTGGGAACGGTAATAGTCTTTGGTTATTGCCAAGAACCTGTTTCCCTTATGAGATATACAGCATTCAGTTCCCCAGTCTATATCTGGGTAGTTGAAGTCCCCCATAATAACAACCACAGTATGATTTGCAGCCTCATATATAGATAAGTATATGAAGGGGAAAGAAGAAGAAAAATAAAAAATAAATAAATTAACACACAACACCAACAGAAGTTACAAAGGGTGCAAGCCACTTGGCCATTTCCATAACCCCACCAAGGCAAAGATGGGAATACACCTTTGCATTCCTTTTGGTTTCACCGGGAAAAAAAAAAAACAAAAAAACAGTACTAATACATTTAAATCATTTATTCAAATGTGCTTTTCATAATTGAACTTTTTTTCCCCCCTTTTTCATGACAGAAGTACCGGATGCAACACATATCGGACACTAACGGAGCTGAACAGCTGACAGAAGTCAGTTATGGTCCATGGTAGCTGAATCCTTAGATAACCCGAACCTTTTACGCTGAACTTGAAAACAGAAGTTCGCTCGTCCCTACCCACTGACTACAATGGGGTCTGCAGTTTGTTCGGGTGCCCCTTTTTTTTTGGGGGGGGGGGGGGGGGGGAGTCTATGCATGACAATTGTGCGTGAGGATGTGGAAACCTTATGGGTGGAAGTTCAAAAAGGGATATAAACACTGACAAAATAATACTTGGTTTAATCTATAGACCCCCTAACATCACAGAAGAGATAGAAACACAACTGTATAACCAAATAGAGCATGCAGCACAGTAGTCATAATGGAAGATTTTAACTTCCCACACATAGACTCTGCCTCAACTGGAAAGGGGAGAAAATTCCTCAACTTGCTGAAGGACCACTTTATTGGCCAGTTTGTAGAAGCTCCCACTAGGTGTCATGCTCTGTTGGATCTGGTAATTTCAAATGATGCAGAGCTTGTTGGAAATGTTACTGTTCGAGAAACACTAGGTAATAGTGACCACAGTATATTTATATTCCCCCTAAACTATAAAAGGCAAACGGTCAGGCAGAGCAAAGACACTGAATTTCAAAAAGGCTAATTTCCCTGGGTTGAAGGCAGAATTTCAGAGCATAGACTGGGAGCAGCTACTGTCACATAATACAGCAGGTATCAAAAGAAAGCAAAACAAATCCCAAAAAGTTTTTTTAAATATATAAATGCTATAAAAAAAATAATAAAAAAAAATTATAGGTCTGAGCAAGTAGGTCCCCTAATTAATGGTAATGGGGGGGAGGGGGGTAGTCACTGAAGATAAGGAAAAGGCAGAGTTCCTAAATAGGTTTTTTAGCTCTGTATATACAAAAGAAGAGAAAGGAGCTGATATCTGTGGCACCGGGGTTTTTAGTACATCCAGTGATATACTCAATTGGCTAACTGTAGATATGGTCCAAGAGAAGTTAAAGAGGACCTTTCACTAGAATAAAACTTCTAAACTAACTA
This sequence comes from Bufo gargarizans, assembly GCF_014858855.1. Taxonomy (NCBI): domain Eukaryota; kingdom Metazoa; phylum Chordata; class Amphibia; order Anura; family Bufonidae; genus Bufo; species Bufo gargarizans. Next base: position 85,254,992 of record NC_058086.1, on the reverse strand, counting down.
TACAGACATGGAGAGCATTGCCCAGGGATCTCCCTGCACTTACTGTTATACCTGGGCGCCGCTCCGTTCTCCCGTTATAGCCTCCTGTATCTTCATATGTTAGGCTCCACCCAGGGGAACCTGCCGGCGTCTCATTCTCCTATGCTGTAGCGCTGGCCAATTGCAGCGCTCAGCTTATAGCCTGAGAGAGAAAAAAAAAGCCTCTCAGGCTATGAGCTGAGCGATGCGAGTGGCCAGCGCTACAGCATGGGAGAATGAGATGCCGGCAGGTTCCCCTGGGTGGAGCCCAACATACGAAGATACAGGAGGCTATAACGGGAGAACGGAGCGGCGCCCAGGTATAACAGTAAGTGCAGGGACATCCCTGGGCGCCGCTCAACATGTCTGTATAGTTAGTTTAGAAGTTTTATTCTAGTGAAAGGTCCTCTTTAAAGGGATTCTGTCACCAGGCTTCACCCCCTCCAGATAAAAATATGGTTATGTTCAGGGAGCTTTAACCATTCCTAATGTGGTCTTATAAATGTAATCTGTAGGCTCATTTTTCTAAAAATACACTATTACTAACCTGTCATTCATAAAAATAAGGTGCCCAAGGGGATGTAAATGGCTCCAAGCTGCCGCCCGCACCCACTGCCGTTCGTGCCCAGCGCCGCCTCATAATCTTCTGTGATGCCTCCCGCTCTCCCTCCCTCCCCCCTCCTGCTGTAAGATTGCTGTGACACCTACCCCTTCCTCCTGCTGTAAGATTGCTGCGACACCTCCCCCCTTCTCCTGCTGTAAGATTGCTGCGACGCCTCCCCCCTTCTCCTGCTGTAAGATTGCTGCGACGCCTCCCCCCTTCTCCTGCTGTAAGATTGCTGCGACGCCTCCCCCCTTCTCCTGCTGTAAGATTGCTGCGACGCCTCCCCCCTTCTCCTGCTGTAACATTGCGATGTTACAGCAGGAGGGGGGAGGGAGGGAGAGCGGGAGGTGTCACAGCAATCTTACAGCAGGAGGAGGGGGGAGGCGTCACAGCAGTCTTACAGCAGGAGGAGGGGGAGGGAGAGCGGGAGGCGTCACAGAAGATTATGAGGCAGCGCTGGGCACGAACGGCAGCGGGTGCGGGCGGCAGCTTGGAGCCATTTACATCCCCTTGGGCACCTTATTTTTATGAATGACAGGTTAGGAATAGCGTATTTTTAGCAAAATGAGCCTACAGATTACATTTATAAGACCACCTTAGGAATGGTTAAAGCTCCCTGAACATAACCATATTTTTATCTGGAGGGGGTGAAACCTGGTGATGGAATCCCTTTAAATAGGGTAAATGTGGACAAGGCTCTGGGTCCAGATGGATTACACCCAAGAGTGCTTAAAGAGCTCTGTTCAGTCATTGCTGTGCCCCGGTTTATAATTTTTAAGGATTCTCTAGGGACTGGTACAGTGCCAAGTGATTGGTGCAAGGCATGGTGCCCATATTCAAAAAAGGATCAAGGTCCTCCACAGGTAATTCTAGACCAGTTAGTTTAACTTCTGTTGTGGGAAAAATGTTTGAAGGCATCTTAAGGGACTATATACGGAGTATGTGACTATAAATATTAGAAGTGATAACCAACATGAGTTTACCAAGGACAGAAGTTGTCAGACTAACCCGATTTTGTTTTTTGAGAAGGTGAGTAGTAGCCTGGACAGAGGGGCGGCTGGGGATGTAGTGTTTCTGAATTTTGCAAAGGCTTTTGATACTGTCCCTCATAGACGTTTAATAGGTAAAGTAAGGTCTATAGGCTTGGAAAGTATAATTTGTAACTGGATTGAAAACTGGCTGAAGGACCGTGTCCAGAGAGCTGTGGTCAATGATTGCTATTCAGAATGGTCCCAGGTTATAAGTAGTGTACCCCCAAGGCTCAGTGCTGGGCCCTTTATTATTTAATTTATTAATGATATTGAGGACGGGATTAATAGCACCATATCTATTTTTGCAGATGACACTAAGGTGTGTACAACTGTACTGTTTATGGAAGATGTACACAAACTACAAGCTGACTTGAACACTGAGTAATTGAACCTCATTTTCCAAGTTGATGCCCAATGTGGACAAATGTAAAGTTATGCATCTTGGTAGTAGTATTCTCTGTGCCTCATATGTTCTAGTTATTTATTTACAATTGGTCACTAGGACCATAGATGTCCCTGATTGACACGTGTTACTAAATCTAAAATATAAACTTTTATTACTTGTCCTTAAAATGTTTCGAACACTACAATTAAAATAATCAGCTATGCTTGCTAGATACATTCATCATAGTGCCAATGACTCTGTTTACTAGGTGATCCCACTAGAGGGCGCTTGTAACTGTTAGCTGTTTGAGGCTCTGCTGCCTATTATTACGGTGCCCCAGTGCTATATTACTGCGCTCTGTTATTGTCACAGTGCGCTGTTTCAAACAGCAATCGCCCTCATGAGGTACACTTTCTCTCTTTGTATTAACAACAGATCATTTCCTAGCCATGCATACACTGGCTAAAACACGCTATCTGCCCCCCGACATGTTTCGCCAAACACTTGGCGTCTTCAGGGGTTTGGGCAGTGAAGTCTTCACTGCCCAAACCCCTGAAGACGCCAAGTGTTTGGCGAAACATGTCGGGGGGCAGATAGCGTGTTTTAGCCAGTGTATGCATGGCTAGGAAATGATCTGTTGTTAATACAAAGAGAGAAAGTGTACCTCATGAGGGCGATTGCTGTTTGAAACAGCGCACTGTGACAATAACAGAGCGCAGTAATATAGCACTGGGGCACCGTAATAATAGGCAGCAGAGCCTCAAACAGCTAACAGTTACAAGCGCCCTCTAGTGGGATCACCTAGTAAACAGAGTCATTGGCACTATGATGAATGTATCTAGCAAGCATAGCTGATTATTTTAATTGTAGTGTTCGAAACATTTTAAGGACAAGTAATAAAAGTTTATATTTTAGATTTAGTAACACGTGTCAATCAGGGACATCTATGGTCCTAGTGACCAATTGTAAATAAATAATTGTATAGTCCCAACACGTGTTAGGGAGAGATATGTAAAGGTGGTCATATGTTCTAGGGCAGTAGTGGCAAACCTTTTACAGACCGAGTGCCCAAACTGCAACACAAAACCTCAAAGTGCAAACACAGCAATTTAACCTGAATACAAATATAGTATATCCTCCATGTACTTTATCATGTAGCCATAATAGCCTGCCTACATTCAGTGCGCTGCCTGTGCTGTTCATACTGCGCCCTGCGCTGATGAAGGGCTGGAAAAGTCTAAGGCATATCGGTACACCATAGACTTTTTCCAGGGCGTGGGTGCCCACAGAGAGGGCTCCGAGTGCCGCCTCTGGCACCTGTGCCATAGGTTCGCCATCACTGTCCTAGGGGATCTAACACTAGGAGACTCAAGTATAGAGAAAGATTTGGGTGTCCTTGTGGATGGTAGATTAAATAACAGCATACAGTGTCAATCAGCTGCTTCTAAGGCTTACCAGGATATTGTCATGAGTTAAAACGAGGCATGGACTCGCGTTGCAGGGATGTAATATTACCACTTTGCAAAGCACTGGTGCGGCCTCATCTGGAATATGCAGTTCAGTTCTGGGTACCAGTACATTGAAAGGACGCACTGCAGCTGGAAAAAGTACAGAGGAGAGCAACTAAAATGATAAGGGGCATGGAGGGTCTAAGTTATGAAGAAAGATTAAAAGAATTGAATGTATTTAGTCTTGAGAAGAGACTTCTATGGGGGGGGGGGGGGGGGGGGGCGACATGATTAACCTATACAAGTATATAAACAGGCCATACAAAAAAAATACGGCGAAAAGCTGTTCCATGTAAAATGTGCTCAAACGACAAGGGGGCACTGCCTCCGACTGAAGAAAAAGTTTAGTCTCCAAAAGCGTCAAAGCTTCTTTACTGTAAGATCTGTGAATCTATGGAATAGAATTCCTCAGGACGTGGTCACAGCAGGAACAGTGGACAGTTTCAAAAAAGGGTTTAGACAAATTCTTAAGAGTAAAAACCATAAATGCTTATGAAAACCTGTAGAAATCCGAGTCTCTCACTTCCTTCTGGGATTTGCGTCCCCACCTATCCCTTGGGTGAACTTGATGGTCATTTGTCTTTTTTCAACCGTATTAACTAAGTAACATTTTAGTCTGCTCTTTGTTGGTGGAATCTATGACGGAGGCCCCGAATGAAGGCTCCAATAGTAAATAAGGGCATAATTGCGACTGTCCCATTCATCTGCTTCCCACCAAAACAACCCTATTCAGATGAAGACAAATAATTTTTAGTCCCAGAAAACTTCTGCAACATGTTTGAATTTACTCTGATCCAGCAATATACTACAGGGTGGGCAACGAAAAAGTAACCCGCCTCCAGCGATAATATGACAAGATAAATAAGCAAGTGGATAGTTTTTTTTCTTAACCTGTTCCGGACACATGACGTACCGGTACATCATGTGTATTTCCGATCACTGCCACCTGGGCTAAATGCGCAGGAGGGGGGGGGGGGGGGGGGGGGGGGGGGGGCTTGTTGGTCAATTCAACATGAATGTTGTAAAAATCACAAAAAATAAAAAACAGTGCCAAACAGCTATTTCTTGTTACCTTGCCTCTCAAGAAGTGTAATAGAGCAACCAAAAATCAGATGTACCCTAAAATAGTACCAACAAAACTGCTACCCTATCCCATAGTTTCTAAAATGGGATCACTTTTTTGGAGTTTCTACTCTAGGGGTGCATCAGGGGGACATGGTGTAAAAAAAACTAGTCCAGCAAAATCTGCCTTCCAAAAACCGTATGGCATTCCTTTCCTTCTGCACCCTGCCGTGTGCCCGTACAGCGATTTACGACCACATATGGGGTGTTTCTATAAACTACAGAATCAGAGCCATAAATATTGAGTTTTGTTTGGTTGCTAACCCTTGCTTTGTAACTGGAAAAAAAAATATATTAAAATGGAAAATCTGCCAAAAAAGTTAAAATTTTAAATTGTATCTCCATTTTCCAATAATTCTTGTGGAACACCTAAAGGGTTAACAAAGTTTGTAAAATCAGTTTTAATACCTTGAGGGGTGTAGTTTCTAGAAAGGGGTCATTTTTTGGGTGGTTTCTATTATATAAGCCTCACAAAGTGACTTCAGACCTGAACTAGTCCTTGAAAAGTGGGTTTTTGAAAATTTTGTTTGGGGTTCCGCTTGTGAGATCCGTTTGAAGGCTCTCACAAGAGGCCCCGAACGGATCCGTACATCCCCAATGCATTCTGAATGGATGCGGACCCATTCAGAATGCATCAGTTTGGCTCCGTTCCGCCTCCATTCCGCTCAGAAGACGCTTGCAGCATTTTGGTGTCCGCCTGGCCGTGTGGAGCCAAACTGATCCGTCCCGACTTACAATGCAAGTCAATGGGGACGGATCCGTTTGACGTTGCCACAATATGGTGCAATTGCAAACGGATCCGTCTCTCATTGACTTTCAATGTAAAGTCAGGAGTTCCCATTAATATACCATCAGAGTTTTCTCCAATCCGATGGTATATTTTAACTTGAAGCATCCCCATCACCATGGGAACGCCTCTATGTTAGAATATACCATCGAATTTGAGTTAGATCGTGAAAACTCAGATCAGACAGTATATTCTAACACAGAGGCATTCCCATAGTATTAGGGACGCTTCAAGTTAGAATACACTAAGAACTGTGTACATAACTGCCCCCTGCTGCCTGGTACCACCCGATCTCTTGTAGGGGGCTGTCATCTGCACAATTAACCCCTCAGGCACCGGCCGGCCACAGACAGTGCAGGTAAGTATAAGCTAAGTAACCATGGCAGCCAGGACTGCAGTAGCGTCCTGGCTGCCGTGGTAACTGATCGGAGCACCAGCGATTAAACTGGGATGCCGATCGGAAATGCCGCTCCGCTGCCACCAATGATGGGTTAATTGTGCTGATCACAGCCCCCTGTAAGAGACCTGGCTGCCATGGTTCCTTAGCTTATACTTACCTGCACTGTCTGTGGCCGGCCGGCGCCTGAGGGGTTAATTGTGCGGATGACAGCCCCTTATAAGGTGGTGCCAGGCAGCAGGGGGCCGTTATGTACACAGTTCTTAGTATATTCTAACTTGAAGCATCCCCATCACCATGGGAACGCCTGTGTTAGAATATACTGTCGGATCTGAGTTTTCACATGAAAACTCAGATCTGAAAAAGCTGTTATGCAGACGGATCCGCACTGAACGAATACCATCGTTTGCATTATAGGTGCGGATCCGTCTGTGCAGATACCAGACGGACCCGCACCGAATGCAGGTGTGAAAGTAGCCTTACCCTTGTAACGTACGCAAAAAATAAAATATATGTCATTCCCAAATAACTATTTTTGTAGGTATTACTATGTATTATAAAAGTAGAGAAATTGAAACTTGGAAATTTGCTAATTTTTCCAAATTTATTTATTTTTTACTCCTTTTTACCAGTGTCATGAAGTACAATATGAGACGAAAAAACAATCTCAGAATGGCCTGGATAAGTCAAAGCGTTTTAAAGTTAATCACCACATAAAGTGACATTTGCCTGCAGTTTTGCCTGTGCATAACCTTCAGCATGACAGGAAGATGCGCATTAAGGGATTCAATGTATGGCTTGGTGAATGGTGTCGGAACCAAGGGTTTGGCTTTGTGTCTCATGTTAGCTCTTGTTGAAATGAAAAAGAACTGTACAAGAAAGTTGGTTTGCATCTTTCTCTCAAAGGAACGAATGTCCTCAGTGAACAGTTCCAAGTATTTGCTAAGGAGCATTTAAACTAGGAAAGGGGGGCAAAAGAGTGATAATCCAGCAGTCCGACTGCCCGCCGGAACAATGCCAGAAGATGCCAGTAGCACAAAGGTTAAAAAATGACAAGCTCAGATTCTTATCTACAAATGCTCGCAGTTTAGGGAATAAGATCAATGAAATTGAGGCCATCATGGCACCTGAGAATATAGATGTAGTGGCTGTTACCGAGACGTGGTTCAAGGGGAGTAATGACTGGGATATATCAATACCAGGGTTCTCTCTATACAGGAAAGACAGAGAAGGCAAGAAGGGGGGGGAGGGGTGGTCCTGTATGTGAAAGACAGCATAAAATCTAATTTGATACAAGTTAGCGAGAACAATTTAGAGTCAGTTTGGGTTACCTTGCAGCTTGATAATCATAAGGTAACTCGTGTAGGTGTGATATATAGACCAACTAGCCAAGTCAAAGAATTAGATGATCTACTAGTTGAGAAAATAGCTAAAATGACATTGAAGGGGGAAGTTATCATTATGGGAGACTTCAATCTTCCAGATGTAAACTGGAAAACCAAAATAGCTAGTTCTGCCAGGAGTACAGATATTCTAAATTCCCTACTGGGATTATCTCTACAACAAGTAGTTGAGGAGCCAACCCGGAAGGAGGCCATTTTAGATTTAGTATTCACAAATGGAAATTTGGTATATGATATTACTGTAGGGGAAAGCTTGGGATCTAGTGATCACCAGTCAGTGTGGTTTACCGTAAACTTTTCTAAAATTAGATTAGTGGTATACGAGTCCCTATCAGATTGGAACAGTTTCATTGGAGTCCAGGAGAAATGGGACTACTTAAAAGAGGCACTATTGAAGGCAACAGAAAATTGCATTAGGCTTGTCAGTAAAAGCAAAAAAAGGAAAAGACCACTGTGGTACTCAGCAGAAGTGGCCAAAATCATTAAAAACAAAAAGATAGCATTTAGAGGCCAAACAAGTTATAAGAGCTTCTAAAGCACAGGCAGAAGAGAAATTAGCTCAGTCAGGGAAAAAAGGCGATAAGGCATTCTTCACATACATAAATGAAAAAAGGAAACTAAAACAAGGAATTACAAAATTAAAAACAAAAGAAGGAAGGTATATGGAAGAAAATAAAGAACTAGCTGACTGCCTCAATGAATACTTCTGTTCAGTCTTTACGAAGGAAAAGGACCTCAGTTAGGAAAGAAGACTAATGAATCTTTTGATGCATGTGTCTTTACAGAGGAAGAGGTTCTAAGTCAGCTGTCTAAAATCAATACAAATAAGTCACAGGGGCCTGATGGGATACACCCAAAGCTATTAAAAGAGCTCAGCGGTGAACTAGCAAAACCATTAACAGATTTATTTAACCAATCACTGGCAACAGGAGTCGTCCCAGAAGATTGGAAATTAGCAAATGTTGTAACGATTCACAAGAAAGGTAGTAGGGAGGAATCGGGCAACTATAGGCCAGTAAGCCTGACATCAATAGTGGGGAAATTAATGGAAACCATACTTAAGGAGAGGATTGTGGAACATCTAAAATCCCATGGATTGAAAGATGAAAAACAGCATGGGTTTACTTCAGGGAGATCATGTCAAACTAATCTTATTGATTTTTTTGATTGGGTGACAAACAATAGATGGCGGAGGTGCAGTAGACATCGCTTATCTAGACTTCAGTAAGGCTTTCGATACTGTCCCACACAGAAGGCTTATCAATAAATTGCAGTCTTTGGGCTTGGACTCCCATATTGTTGAATGGATTAGGCAGTGGCTAAGGGACAGGCAACAGAGGGTTGTAGTCAATGGAGTATATTCAGACCAAGGTCTTGTTACCAGTGGGGTACCTCAGGGATCTGTTCTGGGACCCATATTGTTTAATATCTTTATCAGCGAAATTGCAGAAGGCCTCGATGGTAAGGTGTGTCTTTTTGCTGATGACACAAAGATTTGTAACAGGGTTGATGTTCCTGGAGGGATACACCAAATGGAAAAGGATTTAGGAAAACTAGAGGAATGGTCAAAAATCTGGCAACTAAAATTTAATGTGGATAAGTGCAAAATAATGCACCTGGGGCGTAAAAACCCAAGAGCAGAATATAAAATCAGTGATACAGTCCTAACCTCAGTATCTGAGGAAAGGGATTTAGGGGTCATTATTTCAGAAGACTTAAAAGGTAGGCAGACAATGTCAGAGCAGTAGGAAATGCTAGCAGAATGCTTGGGTGTATAGGGAGAGGCATTACTAGTAGAAAGAGGGAGGTGCTCATGCCGCTCTACAGAGCACTAGTGAGACCTCATTTGGAGTATTGTGCTCAGTACTGGAGACCATATCTCCAGAAGGATATTGATACTTTGGAGAGAGTTCAGAGAAGAGCTACTAAACTGGTACATGGATTGCAGGATAAAACTTACCAGAAAAGATTAAAGGACCTTAACATGTATAGCTTGGAAGAAAGACGAGACAGAGGAGATATGATAGAAACTTTTAAATACATAAAGGGAATCAACAAGGTAAAAAAGAGGAGAGAATATTTAAAAGAAGAAAAACTGCTACAAGAGGACATAGTTTTAAATTAGAGGGGCAAAGGTTTAAAAGTAATATCAGGAAGTATTACTTTACTGAGAGAGTAGTGGATGCATGGAATAGCCTTCCTGCAGAAGTGGTAGCTGCAAATACAGTGAAGGAGTTTAAGCATGCATGGGATAGGCATAAGGCCATTCTTCATATAAGATAGGGCCAGGGGCTATCCATAGTACTTAGTATATTGGGCAGACTAGATGGGCCAAATGGTTCTTATCTGCCGACACATTCGGTCAGATTTGCAAAAAAATGGCCTGGTCCTTAAAGGGACACTGTCAGGCTTTCTGAGCATAATTAGATCTTTATATGCCCTCCTAGGTCTTATTATCCCTGTGCGCATTGTAAAACGTGAAAAATAATCTTTATAAATCACCTGTCAATGAACTGTCCTTTATGCCCAAGGGGCGTTCTTTGCGCCGCATTTGTGCCCAGCCGCGCCTAAACTGCCGGATCCTTAGACACGCCCATCTCATTAGTATTCACTTCGCTGGGCGGTATTTTCCTGTCACCCTCGCTCGCCAGGATCACATTGCGCCTGTGTCCCCTATTGAGGCCGATGACCGTAACTTCCTATTGGGCATGCGTGGGATCTGGTCGTGTCTAAGGATCCGGCAGTTGGGGCGCGGCTAGGCACAAATGCGGCGCAAAGAACGCCCCTTGGGCATAAAGGACAGTTAATTGACAGGTGATTATAAAGATTATTTTTCACGTTTTACAATGCGCACAGGGATAATACTTATATGAATTGGAAACTTATTAAGAGACCTAGCAGGGCATATAAAGATCTAATTATGCCCAGAAGGCCTGACAGTGTCCCTTTAAGGTGTAAATTAGCCCGATCCTTAAGGAGTTATTTACCCAATAGTCAGTCACAAAAGATACTTAGGGCTGCTTCACACGAGCGGATGCCGTGCGTGGCATCTGCTCCGTGAAAGAGTGCCAAGACCCGATGCAGACTGCAGAGGCACGGAGCATTAACATGACTGATAATGCTCCGTGCCTCTCTGTAACCTCTTTACTACGAAATCACAGTGACAACTGCGGAGCATTATCAGTCATGTTAATGCTCCGTGCCTCTGCAGTCTGCATCGGGTCTTGGCACTCTTTCACGGAGCGGATGCCACGCACGGCATCCGCTCGTGTGAAACAGCCCTTAAAGTGATCCCTGTTCACATTTATGCATCTTTGAGCACGTTGGATTGTGTTGGCTTATACTGCTTGTGATGTTTGCCTTGAGTTCATCCAGTGGATGTGAATTGTTAGCGGACACTGTTTAACCCCTTAAGGACTCATCCCTATTTCACCTTAAGGACTTTTTGCAAATCTGACCAGTGTCACTTTAAGCTCATAACTTTAAAATGCTTTGACTTACCCAGGCCGTTCTGAGATTGTTTTTTCGTCACATATTGTACTTCATGACACTGCTAAAATTGGGTCAAACAAAGTTATTTTTGCATTAAAAAATTAACATTTTTACAAAAACTTTAGAAAAATTAGCAAATTTCAAAGTTTCAGTTTCTATACTTCTGTAATACATAGTAATACCCCCAAAAATTTTGATTATTTTACATTCCCCATATGTCTACTTCATGTTTGTAGCATTTTGGGAATGATATTTTATTTTTTGGGGATGTTACAAGGCTTAGAAGTTTAGAAGCAAATTTTGAAATTTTTCAGAAATCTTCAAAATCCCACTTTTTATGGACCAGTTCAGGTTTCAAGTCATATTGTGAGGCTTAGATAATAGAAACCTCCCCATTCTAGAAACTACACCCCTCAAGGTATTCAAAACTGTTTTTTCAAACTTTATTAACCCTTTAGGTCTTCCACAAGAGTTAATGGCAGATTGAGAAACAATATAATTGCCAATGTTTTGTCAGAGACCCCTTCTCTACCTATATTTCATTTTGCCCCCATTCTCTATATATTTCCTTTTCATTTTGCCCCTATTCTATAATATATATAAGTTTTTGCTCCTCATTATTTGCTGTCCCTGCCCTGCCCTCATATGGCTGGTGCGGGCTCATCCCTTTCTAAATTCAAACATTAGTGCCACTGGTCATCATCTGCCCCCTGTACTTGCAGGCTGTGGCGGGCTTCAGTTTGGTGCGCAATCCCGTGGCTCTGCCTGCGGCGCACCGCCGTGTCATTCCAGCAATGATCCCGCGACGCGAGACCTGCCGCAGGAGGTCACGGGTCTTGTGGGATTAGAACAGGTTATGAAGCGCAGCGCAGGCGCACTCAAAAAATAAGGAGGGCCCGGCCGCCGCACTGAAAAAAAAAGCACTTGCGGGGCCGCGCCCCCCCCCCCTGCCTGCCCCTGTCCTGGCGTCTCCCCTCCTCTGTATTGCCGCGGCCCAGCAAACAATCTTCCAGGGCCCGGTCCTGGGCCGCGGCCCGGTGGTTGGGGACCGCTGCTCTAGGGGACTGTTGGGGATTATAAAAATTTAGTACTCCATGGAAGTGTGACACTCCCTGAAGCAATCGATAACGCGGAGGCCCGGATGATCGGGGCACGTGTCGCACTGAGTGGTGGTGTCCTTCCGTATCCCCCTCCTGCGACACACTCTGCACTTTTTGGGATTCGTCCCTTCTTTCCAGTATGGGGGGACCACACCTGGAAAGTGTTGGCCAGGGACGATCCGAGCGCCTCCAGTTCCCGAGGTACTCCGGCCTGCTCTATCCAGGTCCGAAAAGATCAGGGCCTTGAGGACTGCCTCATAGAACTGGAGGAATGTCCCTGTGCTGCCAGTGCTTCGGGATAGTACAAAAGAGTTGTACATGGCAACCTGTACCAAGTAGACCACAACTTTTTTGTACCATGCCCGGGTTTTGCGCATGGCGTTATATGGCTTGAGGACTTGATCAGAGAGATCAACTCCTCCCATATACCGATTGTAGTCGACTATACAATCGGGCTTGAGGACCGTTGCCGCGGTACCTCGCACAGAGACTGGGGTGGTGCTGTTACCGCGGATTGTGGACATCCCTCTTGTCCTTATACCTGACCAGCAACAGGTTTCCACTGGTAAGTGCACGGGTCTCACCCCTGGGGATAGGTACCTGGAGGGGGTAGGCAGGGAGGCCGCGTTGATTTTCCCGCACGGTCCCACAAGCGAACGTGGATCTGGCGGCAAGGGACCTGAACAAGGGAATGCTGGTATAAAAGTTATCCACGTACAAGTGGTAACCGTTATCCAGCAGTGGGTACATAAGGTCCCACACGAGTTTCCCGCTAACACCCAGAGTGGGGGGACATTCTGGGGGTTGAATACGGGACTCTCGCCCCTCGTACACACAAAATTTGTAATTGTACCCTGAGGTACTCTCACAAATTTTGTATAGCTTCACGCCATACCTCGCCCGCTTTGTGGGAATATATTGGCGGAAACTGAGTCTCCCCTTGAACGCAACGAGAGACTCATCAACCGCGACCTCCCTTCCAGGTACGTAGGCCTCCATGAATTTGGCCCCAAAGTGATCGATGACCGGCCGTATCTTATACAGCCGGTCATAGGCAGGATCACCTCCTGGTGGACATGCTGCATTATCGGAATAATGCAGACATTTCCGGATGGCCTCAAAACGGGGACGTGTCATGGACATACTGTACAGTGGTGTCCGGTATAGGATGTCCCCACTCCAGTATTGCCTGACACTGGGTTTTTGGACTAGACCCATATGCAGCACGAGGCCCCAAAATGTCCTCATCTCGGCTGCACTGACCGGCGTCCAGCCACCGGGTCTAGCCAAAAATTAGCCTGGGTTTTGAGCGACGAACTGTTGGGCATACAGATTCATCTGCTCCACCATCAGATTCACCAGTGGGTTACTGAAAAAAAAAAAAAAAAAACTAAAATAGTCAATTTTAGTAAACCCCACTGTGGGAATCTGGATTCCAGGATTGCCAGCAAAATCCGGAATCTCAGGCTCAAAGTCCACTGGGGGACACCAGCTAAGTTCATCGGCAGAGGGCTCCGGTGAACTTATTTGGTGGGCTGGGAAACCAGTACGAACCCCCAGGGCGGCTCGTACTAGGGTGGGCCACAGGATCCCTAGCATGTGGGGCCCCTGGCTCCGCCTGGCGGCGTCTCCGCCGCCTTGGTGGCTCATCGTCTTCCGATGATGATGAGGAGGATGCGGATGATAAAAGGAATGTGGGGTCATCCTCACCCTCACTGGGGCTCTCAGAGTCAGAGGCAATCTGGGCGTATGCCTCCTCAGCCGAGAACACCCGGCGGGCCATGGGTGTGTGTGCGTGTATGGCAAACTTTATAATAGGTGCGTGTGTGGGGGGGGGGGAAAGGGTGTTCGCGTACTAAAAAAAAAAAAAAAAAAAGTTCAAACTTGCTGATCAGCGATGGGGTGGTGGGGCGGGCGATGCGCTAACAGTGGACGGACGCTAAAAAGTGTCGGCCAGTCAGCGCACGCAGAAAAAAAAAAAAGTGGTGGTAAGGGGGCTGGTGGTGAGGGGGGGGGGGCATGGGGGGCTGGGGTCTGATAGATGGATCAAAGAAAGTTTTGAATAAAAGTGCTTTTTCCCTTCTTTCCCTGCCTAACGGTGCCTCTCCCTCACTGACCCTAACCTACCTGGGTGACGATGGGTGCAGGAGGGTGATGGATGGCGATTAGGGGGACACAGGAGCTGGTGCTGGACGATGCTGCCGGGTGATCGTGCAGAACAGGAAGAGGAGGGGAGAGAGGAGCGCAGGAAGTTTGAATCTCGCGCCTCTCTTCCCTGCACCAATCAGCACCCTGGACAGCAGTGTTCAGCACCAGGGCCAGCACCGCCTCTCCAAATCTTCGTACTGCGATTGGTGGTGTGTAATCACGCCACCGATCGCAGTCTTTTTCCGGTTCATCGGGTCACAGGACACCCGAATGGACCGGAAACGCAGAAAACCGCAGGTCTGAATTGACCTGCGGTTTTCTGCGATCGCCCACTGCGTTGTTACGGGATCGCCCGCTGAATGATTTCAGCCGGCATCCCGTTGCGATTAACCCCCATGGCGCCGGAATCCCGATTTAAAGTTAGGACATACCGGTACGCCCTGCGTCCTTAAGGGGTTAAAATTTCTCCACACATAAAAACTGCATTTGGACAGGTTGGGAAACATGGTGGCCATAACCCCTTGCTCACATAAACAGTTCATGAAACCATGCCAGTGAGTTCCGTGAGGTGCGGCACATTATTTCTTCTGCAGCTGCGCTGTTCACAGAAAAAAAAATAAATAATAAAGCCTGTTGTTGATCTCATACTATCGCTGGAGGCGGGCCACCCTGTAGATGCTCTGTATTCTGACCCAGTGATCAGAAGTGGTCCATACTACAGGTTTTTCCAGCATGGAAGAACCTCCAAACCTTCACTTCTGTAAGGTGGGGTCAAGATGCGGCTTCACTCGATTTACAGCCAAATATCAGCATTTTGAAGTAACCATTAACAAAACACAATGTGACGGCCCCGTGTGAATATAACCTTATAGTAAGGAGAATGATTGCTCGCCTTCCAGTTCTTGGTTGAATCAGCAAGGAATGAAAGGACTGTATAAAAGCAAAAACTTTTTTTTTTTTTTTTTTGCTATGTCAGTTGAAGGAAGAAAAAAATATAATCTAAAGTGTCAAAAAAAGCACTCATTCACAGAAATGAATACTGCTGTGGGGCATGAGAATCCATAGCTCCTGCCCTGCTGTTCACCTTCCTAGGCCACTATATGAGGAAGTGTAGAAATGGCGCAGGGACTCGCACGTCTCAGGCCACAGGCTAGAAAAAGCGACATGAAACAGCACTTGGGGGGCATATTACTGGGGCACTACAGGGGTCATTACAAGGGGAAGTCCAGGCAGCATGCTCCAAACTTTGGATGGCTTGGAACTGTGGCCTGCACCTCATCTCCTAAGCCTCCTATCTTAACCCTTTTAAGGAGCAGCCAACTTTCCATTTTTCACTCCCTCCCAGCCTTCCTTAAGCCATAACAGTTTTATTTTTTCATTTACATAGTTCTGCGAGGGCAGGGCCTGGGAGAGCGCACACTCTCGGTTTTTAGCCTCCCAGATGCTGTAGTCACATTTGCCTAAGACATCTGAGGGGTTGAATGTGTGATCGACATTATCGTCAATCTCCTACATTAGTCCAGAGTACCTTCTGTTTAAATCGGCAGACACCAGGTGCTTATGGCACCCACTGCGCTTGCTATCTTTAAACCCCCAACAAAAATTTACATTAGGGCGGTGGATGAGGGACAACTTAAAGTATAACTGTCGTATTTTGGGGAGTATTGGATTGTGGTGATTAATATCTCCTTGGTGGCCCTATTTCAACTTTTCACTGTGTATTCAATTACCCCTTAATTTCACATTTTTGTTCCCTGTACAGCCTACTTTAACCTGTGCTTAAAATAGGGTTGCTAGGCATGGTCAATAGACGGAGCATGCTGCGTACAGGCTCACATTACTGACAGCCAGGGACTGTAAGTAAATGATTAAAGCCAGGTCCTCCCCAGCAGCTGATAACAGTGCGTGGGCTGTGTACACTTCTCCCTGTCCCTGCGCTTGGCAGACGCTCCCTCACTCAGCAGAGCTGGAGAATGCAGAGTGGAAGCAGCGCAGACCAGGGAAGGGAGATCTGCCATCTGCTCAGTGTATAAATGAAAGCAACATGTGGTAAGAGGACCCCTTTGAGCTGCAGGAGATTAACCCTTTAGGGGGGAGGGCTCTGGTTACTGACACTTTTGGGGGGCTATTGTTACTGGCTAGTGAGGGCAGGCGGGATTAGCCTCAGGGTGAGGGCAATGGCGGCCATCTTAGGCTTCGTTCACATCACCGTTCAGCCTTTCTGTTCTCCTGGTCCGCTTAGGAGCAGGAGAACGGAAAGGACGGAAAAGGCACATAACTGACGCCAAACTGAGTCAAACGGAGCCCTTAGGACCCAATAGACCAGTGATGGCTAACCTTGGCACTCCAGCAGTGGTGAAACTACGACTACCAGCATGCTCCATTTATTTCTATAGATCTGTGAGAGCAGCCAAGCAAGCGGGGCATCTTGGGAGTTGTAGTTTTACCACAGCTGGAGTGCCAAGGTTAGCCATCACTGCCATAGACTATAATGGGGTCCGTTATGTTTCCGCTCAGAAGATGATTTTTAAGCGGAGACAAAAGTTGTGCATGCAGGACTTTTGTCTCCGCTTAAAAATCATCTTTTGAGCTGAAACATAACGGACCCCATTATAGTCTATGGGGTCCTAAGGGCTCCATTTGACTCAGTTTGGCGTCAGTTATGTGCCTTTTCCGTCCTCCTGCTCCTAAACGGAGCAGGAGAACGGAAAGGCTGAACGGTGATGTGAACGAAGCCTTAACTGAATAGTGAAATTGCAGTTTTATGCAGACTGGTTGCTAAGGCCTCTTTCACACGAGCGTGACGAATTAGGTCAGGATGCGTTCAGTGAAACTCGCACTATTTTGCAAGCAAGTTCAGTCAGTTTTGTCTGCGATTGCGTTCAGTTTTTCCCGCGAGGGTGCAATGCGTTTTGATGCGTTTTTCACACGCGTGATAAAAAAAACTGAAGGTTTACAAACAACATCTCTTAGCGACCATCAGTGAAAAACGCATCGCACCCGCACTTGCTTGCAGATGCAATGCGTTTTTCACGCAGCCCCATTCACTTCTATGGAGCCAAGGCTGCGTGAAAAACGCAGACTATAGAACATGCTGTGATTTTCACGCAATGCAGAACTGATGCGTGAAAAACAACGCTCATGTACACAGACCCATTGAAATTAATGGGTCAGGATTCAGTGCGGGTGCTATGCGTTCATGTCACGCATTGCACCCACGCGGAAAACTCGCTCGTGTGAAAGGGGCCTAAGGGGTGAATCTTATTAAATATGGGGTAAGTCAGTCTAATAGTGAATGATTCTGGAATATCATGTTATTAGTAACTACATATATAAAATTTAAATTAGGGTCTAAATGTGACTGTTATCCTTTAAGGAGAAGAACTATTGCTAGCCACAACGGGGGACAACTTCAGGTGCAGTATATTGTGCAGCACTGTGGTATTTGGCTCTGCTGGGATGGTATATGTTTTTGTACTATGATATTGTATGCCCCGGCCTACCTTTGTTTGCCTCCTCTACTTTTGTTGTCCCCCACTGTCAATTTAGGCCTGCCTACAAAATGGAGACCCCTTGGTTTTTTCAGGGCCATTTTAGGCTACTTTCACACTTGCGTTCGGAGCGGATCCGTCTGGTATTTGTACAGACGGATCCGCTCCTATAATGCAAACTATGGTATCCGTTCAGATGGAACCGTCTGCATTATATTTTACTAAAAAAGTCTAAGTACAATTTGTATTCAGACGGATCCGTCCAGACTTTACATTGAAAGTCAATGGGGGGCGGATCCGTTTGAAAAATGCACCATATTGTGTCACCTTCGAACGGATCCGCCCCCATTGACTTCCATTGTAACTCTGGACGGATCCGTTTGCCTCCGCACGACCAGGCAGACACCAGCGTTCGGGTGTCCGCCTGCTGAGTGGAGCGGAGGACAGACGGTGCCAGACTGATGCATTCTGAGCGGATCCGCATCCACTTAGAATGCATTAGGGCTGGACGGATCCGTTCGGGGCCGCTTGGGAGAGCCTTCAAACGGAACTCACAAGCGGAGCCCCGAACGCTAATGTGAAAGTAGCCTTAAAGGGAACCTGTCACAGTGAACTTTGTGTCTAAGGCTTCATTCACACGTTTGCAATTCTGTTCCGCATTTTGCGGAACGGAATTGCAGACCCATTAGTTTCTATGGGGCCACACGATGTGCTGTCCGGATCCGGAAATGCGGACCCGCACTTCCTGGTCCGCAATTCTGTTCCCGAAAAAAATAGAACATGTCCTATTCTTGTCTGGACTGTGACGAGGGGACATCCTCAGCGTCTGGAGGAAAGAAGGTTTGTACACAAACATAGAAGAGGATTCTTTACGGTAAGAGCAGTGAGATTATGGAACTCTCTGCCCGAGGAGGTGGTGATGGCGAGTACAATAAGGGTTGTTTCACATGAGCGGATGCCGTGCGTGACATCCGCTGCGTGAATGACAGCCAAGACCCGATGCAGACTGCAGAAGCATGGAGCAGTAACATGACTGATAATGCTCCGTGCCTCTCTGTGATCTCTTTACTACAAAATCACAGTGAGATAAAGTTATCACTGTGATTTCGTAGTAAAGAGGTCACAGAGAGGCATGGAGCATTATCAGTCATGTTACTGCTCCATGCTTCTGCAGTCTGCATCGGGTCTTGGCTGTCATTCACGGAGCAGATGTCACGCACGGCATCCGCTCGTGTCAAACAGCCCTAAAGGAATTCAAGAGGGGCCTGGATGTATTTCTGGAGTGTAATATTACAGGCTATAGCTACTAGAGAGTGGTCGTTGATCCAGGGAGTTATTCTGATTGCCTGATTGGAGTCGGGAAGGAATTTTTTATTCCCCTAAAGTGGGGAAAATTGGCTTCTACCTTAGTTTTTTTCCCCCTTCCTCTGGGTCGGCTTGCGGGATGGCAGGCTGAACTGGATAGACGGATGTCTTTTTTCAGCCTTATGTACTATGTTACTATTTCTGCAATTGCGGACAAAAATAGAACATGTCTTATTCTTGTCCGCAATTGCGGACAAGATTAGACTTTTTCTATTATAGTGCCAGCGTTGTGTAGTCCACAAAATGCGGAACGCACGTTGCTGATGTCCATGTTTTTGCAGATATGCAAAACACATACGGACGCGTGAATGGATCCTAAGTTGCAGGCAGCAAGTTATAGAGCAGGAGGAGCTGAGCAGATTGATATATAGCTTTATGGGAAAAGGTTCCGTAAAACTTGTATTTTAACCATTTACATTTCTGCTCACTCTGGCCTTCCCTCTATGACTGTGTATATAGAGATAGCTGTCAGTCACTGATAGGACCTCCTCCTGGACTCCAAAGCCCAGAGTGAGCAGAAATGTAAATGGTTAAAATACAAGTTTTATGGAACCTTTTCCCATAAAGCTATATATCAATCTGCTCAGCCCCACCTGACCTTTAACATAAATTTGCATCTCCATGGTGACAGGTTCCCTTTAAGTTCCTGCTACCTTTAAGAGGTAGTGTTGCTCCACTGAGTGTGGCCTCTTCCTAGACCAGTGACACCACGTTCATCAGTCACATGGTCTAGGTGCAGCTCAGTCCTATCCAAGTGAAGGGACCTGGGCTGCAATATAAAGCACAGCCACTATATAACATCCAGTGCCACGGTTGGTATGCTGTGAGGCCGCGGCGCTTGTCTAAGCACTTCAGCCTTTTTAAACAGCTGAGCGGCAGGGGTGCGGGAGTTGGGGCCCCTGCCTATATGATATTCATGACCTATCCTCAGGATAGGTTCAACTCTGTTCTCCTGAAAGACCCTTTTAAATTAATAAATTTGATGTACGTTTAGGATTCCACCTAGCCACCCCCCCTTTTTAACATCCTTTATAAGAAGTATCTAAAACAATTATAGGGGTTTTAGGGCTCTTTCACACCAGCGGATCCCTTGCGTGGAAGAGAGCCAAGCCCCGTTCCGCACAGCAGAGACATTGAGAATTAACATGACTGACAATGCTCTTTGCCTCTCTGCCTTTTTTTACTACAATATCACTGCGACAACTTTATCTCACTGTAATTTTGTAGTAAAAAGATCACAAAGAGGCACGGAGCATTATCAATCATGTTAATTCTCTGCTGTCCGGAACAGGGCCTAGCTCTCTATCCAGCAACGGATTACCCGCACCGCATCCGCTCATGTGAAAGTGCCCTTATCCGGATGACAGGTAGTCAGTAGCTGATCATTGAACCCCCGCCAATCAGCTGTTTGAGGAGGCTGCAGCTCTCTGGTGGGTGCCACAGCATTCTCAAGTAAATGGGACTGATCCGTCATACTGAGCACAGCGTACTGTACCTGGTAAGGCTGAGTCCACATCAGTGTTTGTACAGTCTTCTGCTCCATTATAGGAACCAGAGAACGTAAAGTATGGATTCGGCATATAACTGAGCCAAATGAAATATAATGGGGTCTGTTAGGTTTCCGCTCAGAGGTAGATTTTTGAAGCGGAGACTAAAGTCCTGCATACTCTACTTTTGTCTCCGCTTTAAAAAAATCTTCCTCTGAGCAGAAACCTAGTCTATGCGGTCCGTAGGCTCTGTTCGGCTAAGTTGTGTCAAATCCGTCCTTTCCGTTCTCTGGTCCCTATAATTGAGAAGAAGAACTGAAAGGCGAATGTGAACTCAGCCTAAGCTGTGAGGAGGCTGGGCCTCCTGAACAGATAATCAGCAGGGGTCTCAGGTGTCAGACCCCCACCAATCACCTACTCATTTATTCCATGAGAAGGTGGTCAGTGATGCATCTGTGAAGCTGTCCGTGAAGGATCCGTATTTCACTGATCCTGCCCAGCTGAAAAATAGTATGCATCCGTGCTAAAACATTAAATTAAATGGCGACGTGTGCTGTCTGTGGAGAACACGTACAGCAAACGTCCATGGAACACTAAAGTGTGAATGAGGATTTATGCTGCGTATAGGTCATCAGTATAAAACATTTTCAAACTGTAAATGTGCTGCATAGCAGTTGCTTTCAAAGAGCTACAGAATGAGAAATCCCATCTCCTCCTGCATTATAAGCCGAGTTCACATCGCCTCTTATTCCAAGAGCGGCAGCTGTAGTTTATTTTCAGAAATATATTCATCAAAACTAGCAGGAGGGAGAAGTGGAGCCGTTGCCCTTAGCAACCAATTCTATTCTACGGCTCATTTTTCAAAGGTCTTTTGGAAAATGAAAGCAGAGAGCTGATTGGTTGCAATGGGACTGCTCCACTTTCCCTTCTTTTGCTGAATAGCAGTAGAGGTGATAGCACGACGTAAAGCAGTGCTAGTGACACGACTAGCCCGTCACGTGACCGGGCTGTGCGCGTCTGCCGGGGGGCGGAAGGACGGGACATTTCCCTCCATGGCCGCACTCGGCTAGTCTCCCTATTTCTTGGTGCGTAGTCACTGAGGCCGGGCTCCGCATCCACCTGCACTATGGGATCAATACCGTGTGCCGCAAAGCCTGCGCTATGTGCCCCGGGGAATGAATGGGCCTCCTGAACTTCTCCATGATCACACGCGGCACTCTCCTCCCTGGGAATACGCACACAGCCCCGAATCAATGCTGCCCATTCCTGAGCGTTGTCACAGGCCACAAACATCTATGGACGACCACCCCGAAGCCCCGGCCCTTACCTTGCGCAGGTCACTTCCCCATGCCGCTCCGGGATCCCAGCCTGGTGGGAGCGGATCCGCGCAGTCCTCCGCTCCGGACCCCCGTTCTCCGCCCGCTTCCTTGAACAATCAGGCTTCCCTGGCAGAGCTTAGATGCTCCGGGGGTGCCCAATCTGGGATCAGACACTCAGGTCTGTCGGGAGGGAAGGGGGTGGTGGCTGCTGCTGGTAATTTCCTCCTACTTTCTTTCCTCTTCCTCTCTGCCCTCCTCCTTTTCCTCTCATACAGGGTCCATCTTGACAGTTATCCTTTCACTCAGGAGTGAACAGAACCCGGACCTTGCTGACAGCCGGCTGCGCGTTAGCGCGCCCTCTGCTGCCAGCTTTACTGAATTCAATTACAGGCCTAACAAGCAGCTGCAGTGTTTGTAAGGGGCACACTGTTCACATCTCAGGGCACTTTCACACTAGCGTTTTTCTTTTCCGTCACTGAGTTCCGTCACAGGGGCTCTATACCGGAAAAGAACTGATCAGGCATATCCCCATGCATTCTGAATGGAGAGTAAGGCTACTTTCACACTGCCGTTTCAGGGTCCGCCTGTGAGAGCCGTTTCAGGGCTTTCAAAAGCGGCCCCAAACGGATCAGTTTAGCCCCAATGCATTCTGAATGGATGCGGATCCATTCAGAATGCATCAGTTTGGCTCCGTTCCGCCTTCATTCCTCTCTTGTGGCGGACACCAAAACGCTGCTGTCCGCCTGGCTGTGCAGAGCCAAACGGATCCGTCCTGACTTAAAATGTAAGTCAATGGAGACGGATCCGTTTACATTGACACAAAATGGTGCAATTATAAACTGATCCGTCCCACATTGACTTTCAATGTAAAGTCAGGACGGATCCGTTTGACTTTTTTTGACTAAGTTATGCAGACGGATCCGCACTGAACGGATACCATCGTTTGCATTTATAGGTGCGGATCCTCCCACCTAACGCAGGTGTGAAAGCCTTATCTGTTCAGTTTGCATCAGGATGTCTTCAGTTCAGTCGCTTTGACTGATCAGGCAAAAGATAAAACCGGAGCATGCTACGGTTTTATCTCCGGCGGAAAAAACTGAAGATCCGGCATTTTTCCCACTAGGAATGTATTAGTGCCGGATCCGGCATTCAAAATATTGGAATGCCGGATCCGGCCTGCGCATGCGCAGAACTGGTAAAAATGTGAAAAAGAAATAGAAGATGGATCCGTCTGTCCGCATGACAAGCGGAGAGACGGATCCATTCTTGCAATGCATTTGTGAGACAGATCCGGATCCGTCTCACAAATGCTTTCAGTCACATCCAAATCGGCAGATCCGACGATGGAACTGCCCACCAGATCACACTGCCGCAAGCATGAAAGTAGCCTTACTTTTCTCTTAGGCCCCTTTCACACTAGCGTTGTTAGAATCCGGCAGGCAGTTCCGTTGCGTCAAACTGTATGCAAACGGATATCAATTTTTTTATTTCCGGATCCATCTCATCTGGTTTCACACGGAATAACTGATCCGGTATTTAAATTTTTTTCAAAGATCAAAAGCGAAACTAGCTCTTCCTATATCATGGCATAGACCGGAAAACCGGATCCGGCAACGCAGCAATTTTCAGATCACTTAGTACCGGGTCCGGCATTAATACATGGAAATTAATGCCGGATCCGGCAAGTGTTGTAGTGTTCCGGGATTTTGGCCGGAAAAAATACCTCAGCAAGTTGCAGTATTTTGTCCAGTCAAATACCGTACAAGGAACGGAATGGAAGACATCCTGATGCATACTGAACAGATTGCTTTACATTCAGAATGCATTAGGCCAGGCAAAACTGATGCATATTGAGACCCTTTACCGGATTTCAATACTGGAAAAGAATAATGCTAGTGTGAAAGTTAACTTAGGGCTCTTTCACACCTGCGTTATAGTCTTCCGGCATAGAGTTCCGTCGTCGGGGCTCTATGCCGGAAGAATACTGATCAGGATTTTCCTAATGCATTCTGAATGGACAGTCCGTCCTTCAGGATGCATCAGGATGTCTTCCGTTCCGCTTTTGCGCTTTTTGCTCCGGCCAAAAATCCGGAACACTTGCCGCAAGGCCGGATCCGGAATGAATGCCCATTGAAAGGCATTGATCCGGATCCGGCCTTAAGCTAAACGTCGTTTCGGCGCATTGCCGGATGCGACGTTTAGCTTTTTCTCAATGGTTACCATGGCTGCTGGGACGCTAAAGTCCTGGCAGCCATGGTAAAGTGTAGCGGGGAGCAGCATACTTACCATCCGTGCGGCTCCCGGGGTGCTCCAGAGTGACGTCAGGGCGCCCCAAGCGCATGGATCACGTGATCGCATGGACACGTCATCCATGCGCATGGGGCGCTCTGACGTTATTCTGGAGAGCCCCGGGAGCCGCACGGATGGTAAGTATGCTGCTCCCCCGCTCCCCACTACTACTATGGCACCCAGGACTTTAATAGCGTCCTGGGTGCCATAGTAACACTGAAAGCATTTTGAAGACGGATCCGTCTTCAAATGCTTTCAGTACACTTGCGTTTTTCCGGATCCGGCGTGTAATTCCGGCAAGTGGAGTACACGCCGGATCCGGACAACGCAAGTGTGAAAGAGGCCTTAAATGCTTTTGGTGTGAACCTGGCCTTGAAAGAAATGTTTGAGTAGAGAAAATACATTTTAGCTTTTGACATCTTCACACAGTGGAAAATTATTTAAAGTATTAGTAATGAAAATGTAATGAACTTAAAGAGGACCTTTCACCTAAAAAAAAAAAAGTAAACTAAGACTATAGCGTTACTTACATGCCCCCATGATTTCTTGAACGTTAATTCTTTTTTCATTCTGGGCCCCCGTTTGTCCGCTATGCCCCCCGGAATAATTCCCGCCGTCTATGCTAATGAGCCAGCCTCAAATGGGCTGGCTTTAAAAGTTCTCCCGGTCGTGCCTTCCATCTTCTCCCTGGCACGGAGCGCATCCAATCAGCGCGCTCCGCTCTTAGCCAGGGAGAAGACGCTCCAGTTCTCGCGAGACTTCAGAGAACTGGAGCGATTTCGTCTATCACGACCGGGAGAACTTTTAAAGCCAGCCCATTTGAGGCTGGCTCATTAGCATAGACGGCGGGAATTATTCCTGGGGGCATAGCGGACAAACGGGGGCCCAGAATGAAAAAAGAATTAACGTTCAAGAAATCATGGGGGCATGTAAGTAACGCTATAGTCTTAGTTTACATTTTTTTTTTTAGGTGAAAGGTCCTCTTTAACATAGGTTTGTACCTATGACACCGGCTGACCTGTTGCATGTGCACTTGGCAGCTGAAGGCATCTGTGTTGGCCCCATGTTCATTTGTGACCGCATTGATGAGAAAAATTATGTTTTAATGTATGCAAATGAGCCTGTAGGAGCAATGGGGGCGTTGCTGTTACACCTAGAACCTTAGCTCTCTCTGCAACTGCCATGTCCTTTCCACTTCTATTGACAGGACCAGACAGGACTTCTATTGACAGGACCTGTGATTTTTTTATATTTTTTTACCTTTAGAGGATAAACCTCTCCTTCCCCATGGAACAATGTGCAAAGCGCAAAGCGCCCAGAGATGTGGCGAAGTACATTATGCACTGTGTGAAGTTCCCTAAAACCCCCGTTTGCCTATCCTGTGTAAACGCAATCCCTACACTAATAGTGTACCTGTGTGTGGTACTTGCGGAAACACTCCCCTATGCATGGGGCAGGCTGGTCAGGACAGTCGGGACAAAAAAAGTTGGTGTCACGCCTCATTCCAGCCCTGCTACAGAGACGACATCTTTTTCTTGGGGAACGTTGAGTTGGGGTACCAGGATAGACAGACGGGAAGTGTCTGCCATGTAGCCGGCTCACTAAATCAGGGACTTGGGGCACGGACCCACCTGGATACAGGAGTTCCGAAATGATCTCTTCCTGGATTTTTAGGAAGGATCCTGTTCTCCCAGCCTTATTGTAGAGAACAAAACTATTATACAGAGCCAATTGAATTAAATAAACAGACACCTTCTTATACCAGCATCTGGTATGGCGGGACACTAAATAGGGAGCCAACATCTGGTCATTGAAGTCCACCCCTCCCATGTGAAGGTTATAGTCATGGACAGAGAGGGGTTTCGTAATGACTCCAGTTGCCCTTTCAAATTATATTGTGTGTCTGCGTGAATGGTGGACAGAAGGTAAACGTCCTTCTTGTGGCACCGGCGACTAGGTTGCGCGGTGCCACAGCATTGAATTCCGACTAGATGTAAGTGCCGAAAGAGGGCCACACTTGTGTAAAAATTGTCCACGTATAAGTGGTACCCCTTGTGGAGTAAGGGTGACACCAAGTCCCAGACAATCTTGCCACTGTTCCCCAGGTAGTCAGGACATCCGACCGGATCAAGTTTTGAGTCTTTTCCCTCATAGACCCTAAAACAATATGTATAGCCTGTGGCCCTTTCACTGGGCTTATACAGTTTGACCCCATACCGGGCGCGCTTGCTGGGGATGTACTTTTTGATGCCAAGGCGCCGGTAAAATGTACTAGGGACTCTTCGATGCAGATGTTCTGATTCGGGGTATACGCATCTGCAAATCTGGATGACAAATAGTCTATGAGGGGCCGAATTTTGTGGAGCCGGTCATAAGCAGGATGGCCTCTTGGATGACAGGTTTTATTGTCAGCGAAATGCATAAAGCGCATGATGACCTCAAAACGTTCCCTGGACATTGTAGCAGAGAACATGGGCATGTAATGTATTGGGTCTTAAGACCAATAGGACCGCAATACATTTTTAGTTAGACCCATGCTGAGGATAAGGCCCAAAAATATTTTAAATTCGGAAACTGACTGCTTTCCACCAGAAAGGCTGGGCATAGAAGCTTTCCGGATTGGCGGTTATATAGTCTGTGGCGTATCGGTTGGTTTCTGCCACAACTAAGTCATAGAGGTCCGCGGTGAAGAACAGCTAAAAAAACTGAAGGGCTGATCCTAAATGAGGTGTCTCCATGCGAACTCCAGACTGGGCGGTGAAAGGGGGCAATACGGGTGCGGCGGAAGCAGGGGATTGCCAATTTGGGTTTGCCAGCACCTCTGGGATACTAAGGGCTCTACGGGCCTGTGAACGTGGTGGCTGCGACTGGGGATTTAATGCACGTGCCACCGTACCAGCATGAACTGCCCTTCTGGTGCTCGCCACTTCACCAGGGAATACGGCAGTGCTGGTAGAAGGTCCAGGATGTGCTGCGCTGCTGGTGTATGCCGCACCTTTAAAAAGATCAACGCTAGCACCACTCTGCTGCAAATGAGGCTCATCATGCTGGGTATGCATTACACTGACATGGGATCGGGTACGCCTGACCGTAGCAGGGACCTCAACCTCGTCATCTTCACTAGCCGTTAGAGTGCCACTGCTGTCTACAGGTTCATATTCTGAACCACTGGATTCAGCGGGTGAGGTGTCCCCATCGCTTTCATCCATCACGGCCAGAATCCTGTAGGCCTCTTCAGGGGAATACCCCTTGTATGAAATTTTGGGCTAACTAAATTTAGGGGGTATTCCTCTGAGACTACCCAGGGGAAAAAAAAACCTGCCTAGTAAAAAGGAGTGCTTGCGAAGTAAAACTGCGATCGCTAATAAAGATCCAAAAAGCTCAAAGGTGATCTTTATAGCGGCGCAGCGATTTTGCAGCGATCAGAAAAAATTAATTTTGTCACTGCGGTGGGGCGGATTGAACGCAAGTGTGCACACAAGATCAGGCCTGATCGGGCGAACACTGCGTTATTTTGTAGAGCTTAAGGTGACTCTAATGTACTTATATAGATCTGATTGCGATCAGTCTTGATCACTTACAGATACTATATAGTACTAGTGCTGACAGCGATGACGCTAATCAGGGACTAATCAATGACTGCGGTGGGCTGGGCGCTAACTAGCTGACAAGTAGCTAACTACCTGGTGGTGATGAGGGACCCTTACAGGGGGGTGATCAGGGAGTCTATATGGAGTGATCAGGGGTTAATAAGTGACGGGGGGGTGTAGTGTATGTGTGGTGATTGGTGCTACTTACAGAGCTGCCTGTGTCCTCTGGTGGTCGATCCAAGCAAAAAGGACCACCAGGGGACCAGGTAGCAGGTATATCAGATGCTATTTAGTAAATAGCTGATATACCTCTGCCAATGATCGCTGCCGGCAGGCTGTAGATGAACTTCTGAACTGCTCTATCCTGTGAGCGCGCGTTCACAGGAAATCTCGAGTCTCACGAGATGACGCCTATTGGCGTGATCGAGACCTGAGAACACCACCTCCCTGACAGGAGGTGGTTAAAAGCAGAGAAATTCAAATTTAGAAAATTGCAAATTTTTCAAAATGTTCTGTAAATTTGGGATTTTTTTATAAATAAAGGTGAATTATATCGACTAAAATTTTTCACTATCATGAAGTACAATGTGTTGCGAGAGAACAATCTCAGAATGGCTTGGATAATTAAAAGCATTCCGAAGTTATCACCGCACAAAGTGACACATGTCAAGTTTCCAAAAACGGCCTGGTCCTTAAGGTGAAAAATGGCAAGGTCCTAAACCTCTTCCCGACATAGGGCGTACAGGTGCGCCCTGATGTCCCGGTACTTAAGGACACAGGGCGTACCTGTACGTCCTATGTATTTTCGATCACCAGCAGGTGGTGATCAGAACCCGGTGCCTGCTCAAATCATTGATCAGGCACCTGGGGACAATGCGCCGGAGGGTCCCGTGACCCTCCCGTGTAGACGATCGCAGCAAACCGCAGGTCAATTCAGACCTGCGGTTTGCTGCTTTTCCGGGTTATTCGGGTCTCTGGGGACCTGATAACCCGGAACAGGATGGTGATCGGTGGTGTGATAATTCACCATCCTACGATCCTGAGAGGTGATGTGACATCACCTCTCAGGATCGCCTCTCATTGGTTGGCTGCAAGGGCGGGCAGTTCAAATTACTGCAGCGCTCCTCGGCTCCCGGACTAAAAAGGAGGAGGAGAGGTTTTCCAGCCAGCACCCCCATCTGTAAAGAGCTCAGGATCCAGGGATCGTCAGCCAGCACCCCCATCTGTGCACCCAGGTATTTAGGGAAAGGTTAGGTTAGGCAGGGATATTCAGGGAAAGTTAGTGAAGAAAAAAAAAACAGTATGTGATTGCATCACCCTAAATCGGGTGTCTGTGACCCTAGACCCCCCCAGAGGTCGTGTACTTGTCAGGCCCATCTACCTAAATATAATTACAAAAAACAAAATGGCTTAAGGTTCTAAATTTTCTTGCAATATATTGAGGGTAGCACCTCTTTTAGACTGAACACGCCCATCTACCTGGTGCTTCTGATCAGAGTACGTTTGTAGCTGGTTCCTACCCTGCCCTGAATATTGGAGGCTTAAGTAAGTCCAAAGTGAGGCAGTATAGTTAGTGATGGGGACCCATCTGCGGAAGCCACCTTGACGCCTGGTAGATGGGCCTGACACATATGTGCGCTAAGAGCTTCCATTACTCATTTATAGTCGGTATTGTACCACTTTTATCTAGAATGACCCCATTTCTTAGCTCTATTGTTTGTATATATAACGGTGTGCAGCCATTTTGTTTTTTGTAATTATGTTTGCTTCATGGATATGCACCTGTGATTCTGAAGGTTCTAGTCTAAATTTTCTTGCACTGTATTGAGGGTATGATGAAGCATTAGCGAAACGTACGTCGAGGACTACGCCAGATAGAGACAGCCCACATATACGCCACTGGATAATAAGAAAGACTCAGACCGGTTCGATACATGCACTACGGCATCATTGTGATGCACTGAACTGTTTATATGTTATAGGTCAGAATATACGGATGTCATCTATACCCGTTGTATATCCATGCCAGATGCGTTTATAATGTGAGGTAGCTGTGTTTATGGCTAGAGACAGCTTTGATATTTATATGCTGATCTAGATCTTCTATTCACAGCATCCCCACACTGAGATTGAGGTAATGAAGTGATTTAATATCTGCTGACAGTGGTGTTATTGTGGACTGCCCCTTTAGGCACTCTGTACAGTCTCTACATTTATGTATTTGTCTGTATGTTTTTATGTCATAATAAAGATTTAATTTTATTGGGTATTATCTAGTATCGGAAAAGAGAAAGGAGTGAGCACTTACACCATCTGGACCATAAGGTACAAGGATATATTAGTTTAATAGGACCAATTGTCCAATAATCATTCACATATAAACATTCAAATACAATAAAACTAGTAGTAGGTACCAATACATAAAACACATAAAATAATAAAAAATCCTCGTGATTCTACACCTGGGGGGCTAATAGTGAATAAGCCACTGAGGTGTCAGTATAACCGCAACCACAATCAGGATTGAAGTGTCCCGAAGAAAGTCTATATCTTCAGTTAGTGTTAGATCTCCTTGTATACAGGTCCTTCTCAAAAAATTAGCATATTGTGATAAAGTTCATTATTTTCTGTAATGTACTGATAAACATTAGACTTTCATATATTTTAGATTCATTACACACCAACTGAAGTAGTTCAAGCCTTTTATTGTTTTAATATTGATGATTTTGGCATACAGCTCATAAAAACCCAAAATTCCTATCTCAAAAAATTAGCATATCATGAAAAGGTTCTCTAAACGAGCTATTAACCTAATCATCTGAATCAACTAATTAACTCTAAACACCTGCAAAAGATTCCTGAGGCTTTTAAAAACTCCCAGCCTGGTTCATTACTCAAAACCGCAATCATGGGTAAGACTGCCGACCTGACTGCTGTCCAGAAGGCCATCATTGACACCCTCAAGCAAGAGGGTAAGACACAGAAAGAAATTTCTGAACGAATAGGCTGATCCCAGAGTGCTGTATCAAGGCACCTCAGTGGGAAGTCTGTGGGAAGTAAAAAGTATGGCAGAAACTGCTGCACAACGAGAAGAGGTGACCGGACCCTGAGGAAGATTGTGGAGAAGGACCGATTCCAGACCTTGGGAGACCTGCGGAAGCAGTGGACTGAGTCTGGAGTAGAAACATCCACAGGCGTGTGCAGGAAATGGGCTACAGGTGCCGCATACCCCAGGTCAAGCCACTTTTGTACCAGAAACAGCGGCAGAAGCGCCTGACCTGGGCTACAGAGAAGCAGCACTGGACTGTTGCTCAGTGGTCCAAAGTACTTTTTTCGGATGAAAGCAAATTTTGCATGTCATTCGGAAATCAAGGTGCCAGAGTCTGGAGGAAGACTGGGGAGAGGGAAATGCCAAAATGTCTGAAGTCCAGTGTCAAGTACCCACAGACGATGGTCTGGGGTGCCATGTCAGCTGCTGGTGTTGATCCACTGTGTTTTATCAAGGGCAGGGTCAATGCAGCTAGCTATCAGGAGATTTTGGAGCACTTCATGCTTCCATCTGCTGAAAAGCTTTATGGAGATGAAGATTTCATTTTTCAGCACAACCTGGCACCTGCTCACAGTGCCAAAACCACTGGTAAATGGTTTACTGACCATGGTATCACTGTGCTCTATTGGCCTGCCAACTCTCCTGACCTGAACCCCATAGAGAATCTCTGGGATATTGGGAA
This sequence comes from Bufo gargarizans, assembly GCF_014858855.1. Classification (NCBI taxonomy): domain Eukaryota; kingdom Metazoa; phylum Chordata; class Amphibia; order Anura; family Bufonidae; genus Bufo; species Bufo gargarizans. Next base: position 85,223,725 of record NC_058086.1, on the reverse strand, counting down.
GAGAAAGTTGAGAGACGCAAGACCTAACACTCTGGATGAGCTTAAGGCCGCTATCGAAGCATCCTGGGCCTCCATAACACCTCAGCAGCGCCACAGGCTGATTGCCTCCATGCCACGCGGCATTGAAGCAGTAATTTCTGCAAAAGGATTCCCGACCAAGTATTGAGTGCATAACTGAACATAATTATTTGAAGGTTGACTTTTTTTGTATTAAAAACACTTTTCTTTTATTGGTCGGATGAAATATGCTAATTTTTTGAGATAGGAAATTTGGGTTTTCATGAGCTGTATGCCAAAATCATCAATATTAAAACAATAAAAGGCTTGAACTACTTCAGTTGGTGTGTAATGAATCTAAAATATATGAAAGTCTAATGTTTATCAGTACATTACAGAAAATAATGAACTTTATCACAATATGCTAATTATTTGAGAAGGACCTGTATATAGGTGTCATAATAGGAAAAAGTCTCTCCAAAATTGCTTGATATACCGCCCAGAATAGTAGAATTATTGGGCCACTGTCTGCTAGGTAAACAGTTTAGGTTCCTACCTGGTTTCAAATGTTAACACCCGCTGGCGCGTCCTTCCACGAGAAGCGGGCAATGCCGGCCGTCTCGGCGTCTCCCGTCGTAAGTCTCGGGTAGATCCTCCAGGACGCCCTATAGTGTCCGGGATAGGATCTATCACCTCCAACCTATCAAAGTATATTGACACCCAGCTCCAACCTTTGGTGAAGAACATTAAGTCCTATTTAAGGGACACAAGACAGATCATCCAGATTCTGGAGGGACTGAGGATTGAACCAGGTTGGATTATGGGGACACTGGACATCCAATCCCTATACACAGTTATTGATCATCAACAGGGGTTGGAGGCAGTTAAATGGCAATTAATAGAGTTAAGAGTGGCACATTCAAAGATCCCCAAATTCAACTAATACTGGAAGGGATCCAATATATTTTAGAACACAACTATTTTTATTTTGAAGGGGAATATTTCCTGCAGAAATGTGGCACCGCCATGGGGACCAGATTTGCCCCAAGTTACGCCAATCTATTTTTGGCGGAATGGGAAGCTATTACCATCGAGCCCAGACTTGGGGCCGATCTGGTCCTATGGCGGCGCTACATCGATGATGTAATATTTATTTGGAGGAAGGGGGAGACAGAATTGCTTGAATTTTTGGAAACAATTAATAAAAATGACAGAAATTTGGTTTTCACATCCAATATCAAGGAGGAAACCGAATTTCTGGATTTATTGGTAAAAAAAGAGGATGACCACTCACTACTCCTGCAGCACATATCAAAAACCAACTGCGAAGAATGGTTTCATCCTCTTTAACAGCTGCCACCTTCCCAGGTTGTTATTGAATGTCCCCCTAGGACAATTCCGGAGGATAAAAAGAAACTGCACGGAATTAGATAGGTTTGAAGAAGAGGAAGCCAGAATGAAACTCCAATTCCTAGACAAGAAATACTTGGTTACTATTTTAGATGAATCCCTAAATAAAGTGAGAAAACTTGAAAGAGAGTCCTTTTTTGTAACCAAAGGACCAACTAAGACATCTGAGGATGACAAGATGGACATGAAGACGATTCTACCTTTTAGCAGCAACTATAAAAAGATTAAGAATATTATAACCAAGCACTGGCATCACATATTGAGCGATAAAGTAATTGGCTCACAATTACCTAACCCACCTAAAATAATATATACAAAGGCCCAAGTCTAAAACTTAAAATAGCCCCGTCAGTAAAGGAGAAAAAAACTATGATGAATTTAGGCTCTTTTATGAACCTCAAAGGGTTCTTTAAGTGCGGGAGATGCATAGGATGTAAGATGAGTTTTCAAGAAAGGAAAATAGACATTGTCCATTCAGCACATAACTCTTTCACTTGGGAGATAAATGACTGCCTTACATGCAATTCATCTGGAGTCATTTATCTGATACAGTGCCCATGTAAGCGTCAGTACATTGGTAGGACTAAAAGGTTACTAAAGATTAGAATCAGTGAACACGTCACAAACATCAAAAAGGGTTATTTAAAACACTCACTTTCTAAACATTATGACGAGGTACACAACAGTGACCCGTCTAAACTATTTTTTACAGCATTAGAAAAATTTAATAAACATTGGAGAGGGGGAGATTATATCAAGAGGATGTCCAGAGCTGAATCCAGACACATTTACGAATTTGGCTGTCTATTACCAGCAGGTCTGAATTCGGATCTGGAAATTTTCGGCTTCTTGTAGGGTGGTGGCCCCGTCTCTGATACAACAAAAAAAATTACTCAGACTATGGAGATACTAAAATGTTTTTTTTTTGTTTATAAAAAGGCAATATAGTGTAAAACATAAATTTTAAAAAGTTGACATATTATGTATCGCCGCATCCGTAAGAATCTGCTCTATGAACATACCCAACCCCTCAGATGAACACGGTCAAAAAAATTAAAAAACTGTGCCAAAACAGCAATTTTTTGGCACATTTTCCATTTTAATCCGGTATTCCAGTAACAAACAAGGGATAACATCCAAACAAAACTTAATATTTATTACTCTGATTTTGCAGTTTACAGAAACACCCCATATGTGGTCGTAAACTGCTGTATAACCAAACGGCAGGGCGCAGAAGGAAAGGAACGCTGTATGGTATCTGGAAGGCAGATTTTGATACCCTTTTTTTGGCACCATGTCCCATTTGAAGCCCCCCTGATGCACCCCTAGAGTAGAAACTCCATAAATGCGACCCCATCTAAGAAACTACACCCCTCAAGGTATTCAAAACTGATTTTACAAACTTTTTTAACCCTTTAGTTGTTCCTCAACAGTTTATGGCAAATGCAGATGAAATTTCAGAATTTCTATTTTTGGTAACCTTGCCTCACAAAATTGTAATATAGATAAACCAAATATCATATGTACCCTAAAAATAGTTCCAACAAAACTGCCACCTCATCCCATAGTTTCCAAAATGGGGTCACTTTTATGGAGTTTCTACTCTAGGGGGGCTTCAAATGGGACATGGTGTAAATAAACCAGTCCAGCAAAATCTACCTTCCAAAAACCACCTGGCGCACCTTTCCCTCTATGCCCTACTGTGTGCCCCTACAGTAGTCTACAGCCACATATGGGGTATTTCTGGAAACTACAGAATAGGGGCAATAAATATAGCATTTTGTTTGGCTGTTAACCCTTGCTTTGTTACTGGAAAGAATGGATTAAAATGGAAAATTTGCCCAAAAATCTACATTTTGAAATTTTATCTCTATTTTCCATTTATTCTTGTGGAACACCTAAAGGGTTAACGATGTTTGTAAAATCAGTTTTGAATACCTTTAGGGTGTAGTTTCTTAGATTGGGGTCACTTTTATGGAGTTTCTACTCTAGGGGTGCATCAGGGGGGCTTCAAATGGGACATGGTGTAAATAAACCAGTCCAGCAAAATCTGCCTTCCAAAAACCACACGGCGCACCTTTCCCTCTACGCCCTACCGTGTGCCCATACAGTAGTTTACGGCCACATATAGGGTGTTTCTGCAAACTACAGAATCGGGGCAATAAATATTGCATTTTGTTTGGCTGTTAACCCTTGCTTTGTTACTGGAAAAAATGGATTAAAATGGAAAATTTGCCAAAAATCTACATTTTGAAATGTTATCTCTATTTTCCATTTATTCTTGTGGAACACCTAAAGGGTTAACGATGTTTGTAAAATCAGTTTTGAATACCTTTAGGGTGTAGTTTCTTAGATTGGGGTCACTTTTATGGAGTTTCTACTCTAGGGGTGCATCAGGGGGGCTTCAAATGGGACATGGTGTAAATAAACCAGTCCAGCAAAATCTGCCTTCCAAAAACCACACGGCGCACCTTTCCCTCTACGCCCTACCGTGTGCCCATACAGTAGTTTACGGCCACATATAGGGTGTTTCTGCAAACTACAGAATCGGGGCAATAAATATTGCATTTTGTTTGGCTGTTAACCCTTGCTTTATTACTGGAAATAATGGATTAAAATGGAAAATTTGCCCAAAAATCTAAATTTTGAAATTTTATCTCTATTTTCCATTTATTCTTGTGGAACACCTAAAGGGTTAGCGATATTTGTAAAATCAGTTTTGACTACTTTGAGGGGTGTCGTTTCTAGAATGGGGTAATTTTTGGGTGGTTTCTATTATGTAAGCCCCACAAAGTGACTTCAGACCTGAACTGGTCCTTAAAAATTTGATTTTGAAAAATTTCTGAAAAAACTAAAATGTCATTCCTAAAATGATCCAAACATGAAGTAGACATATGGGGAATGTAAAGTAATAACTATTTTTGGAGGTATTACTATGTATTATAGAAGTAGAGAAATTGAAACTTGGAAATTTGCAATTTTGTTCAAAAATTTTGGTAAATTTGTATTTTTTTAATAAATAAAAATGAATTTTCTTTACCAGTGTCATGAAGTACAATATGTGACGAAAAATCAATCTTAGAATGGCCTGGATAAGTCAAAGCGTTTTAACGTTATCACCACTTAAAGTGATGCTGGTCAGATTTGCAAAAAATGTCCTGGTCCTTAAGGTAATATAAGGCTGTGTCCTTAAGGAGTTAAGGTGTTAAAGTGCAGTTGCAGAGAGAGCAGAACCTCTAAGGCCCCTTTCACATTTGCGAGTATTCCGCGCAGATGCGATGCGTGAGTTGAACGCATTGCACCCGCACTGAATACCGACCCATTCATTTCTATAGGGCTGTTCACATGAGCTCCTCTTTGTGCATTGCGGTGAGATAATCCACGCAACGCAGGCCCCATAGAAGTGAATGGGGTTGCATGAAAATCGCAAGCATCCGCAAGCAAGTGCGGATGCGGTGCGATTTTAACGCACGGTTGCTAGGAGACGATCGGGATGGAGACCCGATCATTATTATTTTCCCTTATAACATGGTTATAAGGGAAAATAATAGCATTCTGAATACAGAATGCATAGTAAAATTGCGCTGGAAGAGTTAAAAAAATAATAATTTAACTCGCCTTAATCCACTTGCTCGCGTAGCCCGGCATCTCCTTCTGTCTTGATCTTAGCTTTTTGTAGCAACAAGGACCTTTGGTGACATCACAGTCATCACATGATCCATCACATGATCTTTTACCATGGTGATGGATCATGTGATGACTGTGACGTCACCAAAGGTCCTTGTTGCTACAAAAAGCTAAGATCAAGACAGAAGGAGATGCCGGGCTATGCGAGCAAGTGGACTAAGGGGAGTTACATTTTTTTTATTTTTTTTTAACCCTTCCAGCGTAATTTTACTATGCATTCTGTATTCAGAATGCTATTATTTTCCCTTATAACCATGTTATAAGGAAAAATAATACAATCTACAGAACATCGATCCCAAGCCCGAACTTCTGTGAAGAAGTTCAGGTTTGGGTACCAAACACGCACAATTTTTCTCACACGAGTGCAAAACGCATTACAATGTTTTGCACTCGCGTGGAAAACTCGCAGGTGTTCCCGCAACGCCCGTGTGAAAGGGGCCTAAGAGTAATGGCAACACCCCTGTTGCCCCTAGAGGCTCATTTCCATAATAGTAGTGGTGCTCTGTATGTATAAGGGAATAGGCTGTTTACACCTTGCATGTGGACACACCCAGTCACCCTTGGTGTGTGTGTGTGTGTATAAATTTATATTCTAGCAGAAGGACCCGTTATATTTAATCTATTTTATTTAATGTTTGTGTGTGTCGTTAAAAGATATAGACAGTATCCCCCATAACAGTGAACTCCACAGTTCCTTACCCCTTAACACTGCCCCCCCCCACCCAAAGTGCCCCGCCACCTTAAAATGGGACCTCCACAGCAGCCCGCCCCTTATCTGTGACCTCCACTGTTCCGTGCCCCCTTAACAGAGACCTCCACAACACTGGTCCCTTTAACAGTGACCGCCACAGTACCCCCCTCCCTTAACAATTAACTCACAGTACCCTGCTGCCTTAACAGTGACCTCCACAGCAGTTACCCCTTTAATAGTGGCTCCTGCTTAACACTGACCTCCACAGTGTCCGCCCCGTTAACAGTAACATCCACATTCAACGCCCCTTTAACAGTGGCCTCCACAGAAGCTGCCCCTTTCACACGGGCGAGTATTCCGTGCGGATGCGTGAGTTGAACGCATTGCACCCGCACTGAATCCGGACCCATTCATTTCTATGGGGCTGTGCACATGAGCGGTGATTTTCACGCATCACTTGTGCGTTGAGTGAAAATGCTTTATATTGTCCGATTTTCACGTGACGCAGGCCCCATAGAAGTGAATGGGAAGCGTGAAAATCGCATAGCATCCGCAAGCAAGTGCAGATGCGGTGCGATTTTCACGCACGGTTGCTAGGAGACGATCGGGATGGAGACCCGATCATTATTATTTTCCCTTATAACATGGTTATAAGGGAAAATAATAGCATTCTGAATACAGAATGCATAGTAAAAGAGCGCTAAATACAGGTAAAGGACCTTTGATGACGTCACTCAGGTCATCACATGGTACGTCACATGATCTTTTACCATGGTGATTCACCATGGTAAAAGACCATGTGATGACCGGAGTGATGTCATCAAAAGTCCTTTACCTGTATTTAATGCTCACCACAGGTCCTATTCAACAAAGGAGACACAAGGAGATGCCGGGCTTCGCGATCAAGTGGACTAAGGTGAGTTAAAAAAAATTTATATTTTTTTAACCCTTCTAGCGCTCTTTTACTATGCATTCTGTATTCAGAATGCTATAATTTTCCCTTATAACCATGTTATAAGGGAAAATAATACAATCTACAGAACACTGATCCCAAACCCGAACTTCTGTGAAGAAGTTCGGGTTTGGGTACCAAACATGCGCAATTTTTCTCACGTGAGTGCAAAACGCATGACAACTGCACACTCCCCTCCTATCTTTATTTCTAGTGCACATCTTTTTCACCTACATGCTGTACCTCTAGAATTTTTCTAGAATTTTCTTTTGAGATTTTTAATCATGTCCGTCTGGTTATATCATTAATGGGATCTATGTCATTATATCACAGATAATACGACTGCTGAAGAAGGTCCGTTTGGACCGAAACGTCCGGTCATCGTCATTATCAAGAGTGGTTATTAATATATAACTGAGCCTATAATGTAACTGGATCATTAATTTTGTATGATATTGCATGAATAAAATTACCAAAATCGCAAGCCAATATTTTGTGTGCCGCAATTTATATATTATAATCCCCTTAACTTGCACCTTCACAGCAGCCCACCCCTTTAACAGTGAGTTTAACAGCACCTTACTTCCTTAACAGTGACCTCACAGTACCCTGCTGCCTTAACAGTGACCTCCACAGCAGTTGCCCTTTTAATAGTGGCCCCTGCCCACTTAACAGTGACCTCCCCAGTGCCGCCTCCTTTAACAGGGGCCTCCACAGCACCGGCTCTTTTAACAGTGACCTCCAAAGCACCCTGCCCCTTCAATGCTAGAGCTACACAACAACATTTTGTCTCTAATTTTTTTAGAATGCTAGGCTATGGTTCCGCACTGCGACCCATCCAAGATGGATGCATGTAGCAGCGTAGTTGTGCCCTATGTGTCGTGTGACTTATTGTCGTTGCGTAGCCCTAGCCTAAAGCTGACCTACAGCAGTGAAGATAAATGGCTTGGAGTAAAACTGTGTGTATGTAGAGACTAAGGGCCTGCGAGCTTCTATTGGCTGATAAGGCACATGTGACCGTGTGTATGGCAGTTGGGATATGAAGAGAGAGACTTGCAGGCTTGTACTGGCTAATGCAGATCATATTTTGGGAACATCTCAGGAACGGTATGTCCTAGAGAGCTGAGACCTGGTCTAAAACCTTCCCAGACACCTGATGTACATGTGTGCCAAATTTGGTGAAGATCGCTCCAGTCGTTTGGTCGCGCATAAAGAACAGACAGACACTAATTTTTATAATATAAGAGACTAGCAGAAGGATCCAGCTTCGCATGGGTATATTTAATCTATTTCACAGCACCCATCCCTTTAACAGTGACTGCTACAGTACCCTATTCCCTTAACAGTTACCTCCACAGTACCCCACTCCCTTAACAGTGACATCACAGTACCCTGCCCCCTTAACAGTGACCTCCGCAGTGCCCGCCTCTTTAACAGTGACCTCCACAGAGCCTGCCTCTTTAACAGTGACTTCCACAGCTCCCTGGCCCTTTAATGCTAGGACTACACGACGACATGTCACACAACATTTTGTCTCAACAATTTTTATAATGATAGGCTATGGTGTCTCACTGCGACATGCAACATGCTGCCACACGACAGTCACAAAAAATCCATCCAAGATGGATGCATGTAGCAGTGTTGTTGTGCCCTATGTGTCATGCGACCTATTGTCATCCTGTAGCCCTAGCCTAAAGTGTAGCCCTAGCCTAACACTGATCCCCCATAACAGTGACCTCTACAGCACCCTGCCCCTCTAACAGTAAACTCCACAGTCCCCCACCCATTAACACTGCCCCCCCCCCCACAGCAACCCATCCCTTAATTTTGACCTTCACAGCAGCCCACCCCTTTAACTGTGAGTTTCACAACACTCTACTCCCCTTGACAGTGACGTCCTCAGGGGCCCGCTTCCTTAACAGTGACCTCCACAGTACCCCTTTAACAGTGAGTTTAACAGCACCTTACTTCCTTAACAGTGACCTCACAGTACCCTGCTGCCTTAACAGTGACCTACACAGCAGTTGCCCCTTTAATAGTGGCCCCTGCCCCTTTAACAGTGACCGCCACAGTGCCCGCCCCTTTAACAGTGATCTCCACAGTGACCGACCCTTTAAGGGTCTATTCACACGTCTGCAGTGTTTTGCGGATCCGCAAAACACCGGGTTGGCACCCCAAAAGAAATGTCTATTCTTGTCCCCAGCTGCAGACAAGAATAGGACATATTCTAGTTTTTTGTTGAGCCACGGATCGGAAGTGTGCTGTCCACATATTTTCCATCCCCATTGAAAATTAATGGGTCCAAACCCGTTCCGCATAATTGCAGAACGGATCCGGACCCAAAGTGCGGACGTGTGAATGGACCCTAACAGTGACCTCCACAGTGCCCGCCTCTTTAACAGTGACCTCCACAGCGCCCTCCTCTTTAACAGTGACCTCCACAGCGCACGCCTCTTTAACAGTATTTCATCTATTTAATTTTATGTTTCCGTTTGTCGTAAAACGATATCGACAGTTTCCCCCATAACAGTGACCTCTACAGTACCCACAATTTAACATTAACCTCCTTAGTGTCTGCCCCTTTAACAGTGCCTGCCCCTATAACAGTGACCTTCACAGTGACCGCCCCTTTAGCATTGACCCCCCTTTTAATAGTGACCTTCATAGTGACCGCCCCTTTAACAGTGACTCACAGTGGCCGCTCCTTTAACAGTGACTTTCACAGTGACCGCCCCTTTAACAGTGACATTTACAGTGACCGCCCCTATAAGCAGTAAAGAAAAATGGCTGGGTTGTTCTGGAAACCTGGAGTAAAACTGTGTTTATGGCAGTTGGGATTTGAAGAGAAAGGCTTGTATTGGCTAATGTGGGTCATTTTGGGGGAATATCTCAGGAACGGTAAGTCATAGAAAGCTGAGACCTGGTCTAAAACCTTCCCGGACACCTGGTGTACATGTGTGCCAAATTTGGTGAAGATCAGTCCAGTTGTTTGGTCGCACATAAAGAACAGACAGACACTTATTTTTATATATATGAGATTAGCAGAAGGACGCGGCTTTGCATGGGTATATTTAATCTATTTAATTTAATGTTTCTGTGTGTCGTTAAAGGATATCTACAGTATCCCCCCATAACAGTGAACTCTACAGCACCCCGCTCCTTTAACAGTGAACTCCACAGTAGAGATGACGTTGCGGTTCGCCCGGCGGTCGGTTCACAGCAAACTTTTCCCGTTTGCGATTCGGTGAACATATGGAGATATTCGCGTCCGCCATATTCTTTTACATTGTGAAGAACTTTGACCCATGACACATCCATCAGGTGGTACAGGACAGCCAATTGAGACGTTTTAGCCCATGGACATAACCCCTACCTCATAAATAGACCCGATCTGGCCACCATTTTACATTCAGTCTTTTGTCAGTGTAGGGAAAGGTTGCTGTGTGGAGCAGATACAGACTGTTAGGGACAAAAACGCTATCAAATAGGTCCACAAAAGTCCTTTTAAGGACTGGTATAGGTGTACTATTGATAAGTGTGCAGTACAGAGGGGTGTAATACACTTATAATATACTAACATAGAAAGGATATTATAGTGGATTTGCATTGTGAGTGGTTCTGCAGCGATACTGCAGCTACACAGAGTGACAAACGCAATTGGAAAAAATAATTATAACTGGTGTGATATACCAGTCGCCCCCCAACAAAAACTATTTTGCGCATGCGTGTACGCGAAAATAATATTGCCTATATTTCGCATTGAAAAAAATAATGAAAGGAGATCACAAATTCAAATAATACATCTGGTATGTCACTGTCCATGTTGTGGGACTATTTGTGCACTTCTAGTAATTATTTATTGGCTGCAAATATAAGCTGAAGGTTTTTCAGGTTCGCCTGCTATTAAAATGAATGGGACCCGCCGCGTACTTGAGGTTTGCGAATATTTAATTACGTTCACGAACTGTCCCGGCAGATGTCCGTCCATCACTACTCAACAGTCCCCCCCACCCCTTAACACTGCCCCCCCCCCCCCACAGAGCCCCGCCACTTTAAAATGCGACCTCCACAGCAGCCCATCCCCTTAACTTTGACCTTTACAGCAGCCCATCCCTTTAACAGTGAGTTTCAGAGCAACATAATCCCTTGAAGTGACCTCCTCAGGGGCACGCCCCCTTAACAGTAACCTTCACAGTTCCGCCCCTTTAACAGTGACCTCCACAGTGCCTGCCCCTTTAACACTGACCTCCACAGTTACTGCTCCTTTAACAGTGACCTCTACAATGTCCGCCCCTTTAACAGTGACCTCCACAGCACCCGCCCCTTTAACAGTTATCTGCACAGCGCCCGCCCCTTTAACAGTGATCTCTACAGTGCCCGTCTCTTTAACAGTGATTTTCACAGTGCCCGCCTCTTTAACAATGACCTCCACAGCGCCCGCCCATTTAACGGTGACCTCCACAGCGCCTGCTTCATTAATGCTAGGGATCTACAACAACATGTGTCGTGCGATATGCTATGATGTTGAAGAAAAATGGCTTGGTTGTTATGGAAACCTAGAGTAAAACTGTATGCATTGCAGTTGGGAATTGAAGAGAAAGACTTGCAGGCTTTTATTGGCTAATGTAGGTCATTTTGGGGGAATATCTCAGGAACAGTAAGCCCTAGAGAGCTGAGACAAGGTCTAAAACCTTCCCGGACACCTGATGTACCTGTGTGCCAAATTTGGTGAATATCGGTTCAGTCTTTTGGTCACACATAAAGAACGGACAGACAGACAGAAACTAAATTTTATATATACATAAGAGACTAGTAGAAGGACCTGGCTTCGCACGGGTATATTTCATCTATTTAATTTTATGTTTCTGTGTGTCGAAAAAAGATAGCAACAGTTCCCCCCATAATAGTGACCTCTACAGTACCCAAGCCTTTAACAATGACCACCCTTTTAACAGTGATCTTCATAGTGGCTGCACCTTTAACAGTAACCTTCACAGTGCCCGCCCCTTTCACAGTGACCTCCACAGTGGCCGCCCCTTTAACATTGATCTCCACAGTCCCCGCCCCTTTAACAGTGACCTTCACAGTGCCTGCCCCTTAAACAGTGACCCCATCTTTAACAGTGACCTGCACAGTGTCTGCCCCTTTAACAGTGACCTCCACAGTTTCCGCCCCTTTAACAGTGACCTTCATAATGGCCGCCCTTTAACAGTGACCACCCCTTTAACAGTGACCTCCACAGTGCCCGCCCCTTTAACAGTGACCTCCACATTGCCCGTCCCTTTAACAGTGACCTCCACATTGCCTGCCCCTTTCACAGTGACCTCCACATTGCCTGCCCCTTTCACAGTGACCTCCACATTGCCCGTCCCTTTAATAGTGGCCGCCCTTTAACTGTAATCTTCATAGTGCCCGTCCTTTTATCAGTGACCTTCACAGTTCCCGCCCCTTTAACAGTGACCTCCACAGTGTCCGCCCCTTTAATAGTGACCCCATCTTTAACAGTGGCCTGCACAGTGCCCGTCCCTTTAATACTGGCCGCCCTTTAACAGTGACCTCCACAGTACCCGCCCCTTTAACAGTGAACTCGACAGCGGCCGTCCGTTTAATAGTGGCCCCTACCCCCATGCATGTAGCAGTGTAGTTGTGCCATCATACATCATATGACTGAATATTTAATGACCTGCGAAATGCTAAAACCTGTGATCAGTTGTTATGGCAACCAGGTGTCACGGCTGAGGATGGGGAAAACCCTCAGCCATGCGATGCCCGAAGATGTTAATGGCTGCTCGGCCAGGACAACAGAATTAGGGAGCAGGTCACCTCCTAACGCATCCCTAATCCGTCCCTAACTCCTAGCTGCATGGGCCGACCTTGAAGGTAGGAGGACCCATGCTCAGGAACCTTGGATCCCTACTCACCCTCCGCCGGTCCCTGAACTAGGAGTGAAGGGTAAGACGACCTGTTCCTTCTGGACACGGAGGAACAGGAGTCTCACTGGCCAAGCTGCAGGAAAAAGGGGAACAGAAACAGGCCTATGGATATGGCAGGTGCTGCACTAGTTCCAGCCACCTGCCACAGCCTTGCTGACTGGATCCGTGTGCAGGCAAGCTGAAGTCCACAACAATACAAATAGAAGACAGCACACACACATCCACACACAGGAATCCAGATCCATAGCTGCACAGAATAATAAAGGAAAACATAAACTAACCATCACACAAACTTAAACTTATGACCACAAGGGTGGCCCCCACTGGCAGGTGATATAAGACAGGAGGCTACTACAGCTAGCCATGGCTGAAGTACCCCCCAGACTGGAGATAACACAGAGGCTTTATAGGCCCAAGTAGTCACACCCACACAGACACACCCAGTGTTCACACACACAGAAGGGAATTAACCCTTCCAACACCAGGAAGTGTAATGAGACCACATAAGGGGAAATACACACAAATACTCACTGCAGCTGTTACCGATGACAACGACATGTGTGGCAAACATGTCCTGGGAGCCGGCCAAAAGGCCGAGACACTGCCACCACAACATGTAAATCAAACCAAACGTTGCCACGAGCAGCTACAGTGAAGGGAAAATGTCAGAGTGCACACCAAACATAAAACAGAGTGCATACCAGACATTCAGAGTGCATACATACACCCACACAACTCCAAGGCAACCGCACACATACCTGTTGTCCACGGCAACCGCACCTGAGGCAGACAGCAAAGTGCCCCCAGCTGCGGTTGACACAACAAACCAAACCGCGGGCAACTGTATGCGGCTCCCAAGGAGTCACGGCCATAAACATGGTTGTGACACCTGGAGTAGGACCTGCGAGCTTCTATTGGCTAATAAGGGACATGTGACTGCAGTTCAGATTTAAGTAAAAGGCTTGTTGGCTTTTATTGGCTAATGCAGGTAATATTTTGGGAATATCTCAGGAAAGTCCTAGAAAGCTGAGACCTGGTCTAAAACCTTCCCGGACACCAGATGTACCTGTGTGCCAAATTTGGTGAAAATCGGTCCAGTCGTTTGGTCGCGTACAAAGAACATCCAGACAGATGTCTAGACAGACAGAAATGTATTATATATATATATATATATATATATATATGAGACTAGCAGAAGGACCCAGCTTTGCACAGGTATATTTCATCTATTTCATTAAAGTTTCTGTGTGTCGTAAAAAGATATCAATAGTTTCCCCATAACAGTGACCTCTACAGTACCCATCCCTTTAACAATGAAATCCACAGTGGCCGCCCCTTTAACAGTGACCACTCATTTAGCATTGACCACCAAATTAACAGTGACCTTCACAGTGCCTGCCCCTTTAACAGTGACTTCCACAGTGTCCGCCCCTTTAACAGAGACCTCCACAGTGCCCGCCCCTTTAAAAGTGACTTTTACAGTGACCGCCCCTTTAACAGTGACTTTCACAGTGACCTCCCCTTTAACAGTGACCTCCACAGTTTCCACCCCTTTAACAGTGACCTTCATAATGGCTGCCCCTTTAACAGTGCCCGCCCCTTTAACAGTGACCTCCACATTGCCCGCCCCTTTAACAGTTACCTCCACAGTGTCCGCCCCTTTAATAGTGACCCCATCTTTAACAGTGACCTGCTAAGTGCTCGTCCCTTTAATACTGGCCGCCCTTTAACAGTGATCTCCACAGTGCCCGCCCCTTTAGCCTTGACCTTTCCTTTAATTGTGACCTCCACAGTACCCACCCCTTTCACAGTGACCTCCACATTGCTTGCCCCTTTCACAGTGACCTCCACATTGCCCATCCCTTTAATAGCGACCTCCACAGTGCCTGCCCCTTTAACCACCTCAGCTCGCCTAGCTTAAACCCCCTTAATGACCAGACCACTTTTTACAATTCTGAACTACACTACTTTCACGGTTTATTGCTCGGTCATACAACTTACCACCCAAATGAATTTTACCTCCTTTTCTTCTCACTAATAGAGCTTTCATTTGGTGGTATTTCATTGCTGCTGACATTTTTACTTTTTTTGTTATTAATCGAAATTTACAGAATTTTTAGCAAAAAAATGACATTTTTCACATTCAGTTGTAAAGTCTTTCAAATAAAACAAAATTTCTAAATACATTTTTCTCTAAATTTATTGTTCTACATGTCTTTGATAAAAAAAAATGCAATAAGTGTATATTTATAGGTTTGCACAAAACTTATAGGGCCAGATTTATCATTACTCTGACAGCTCACTCCACTTTCACATATGGCTAAAGTCAGTTTTAGCCAAGTCAGATTTATGAACGGCCCTTTAAGACTGTAATAAATGTGGTTTGACGGTAGCAGTTTATCTGTCAGTTAGCAGCTTTACAAAAGTCGCACATCTTTACGAAAAAGTCGCATGTTCTATTAAAAAGTCTCATAAGATAAGCATGGTCCTCACTGGAGTGAAATTGCGCAATTTTTTGCGACTTTTTAAATAGTCACAATAGTAAATCCGTCTAGAGATTAATTTACATAAGAAAACATGCCCACTTTCAGAAAACTGGCCAGCATAGTGCAGAGCAGAAAAAAGTCGCAGATTTTTGCGCAGTTTTAGTGATTGCGCAAAAAAAAAAAATGGTTTGGGTAAAAGTTATAGCATTTACAAACTATGGTACAAAAATGTGAATTTCTGCTTTTTGAAGCAGCTCTGACTTTCTGAGCAACTGTCATGTTTCCTGAGGTTCTACAATGCCCAGACAGTAGAAAACCCCCCACAAATGACCCCATTTCGGAAAGTAGACACCCTAAGGTATTCGCTGATGGGCATAGTGAGTTCATAGACCTTTTTATTTTTTGTCACAAGTTAGCGGAAAATGATGATTTTTTTTTTTTCTTACAAAGTCTCATATTCCAGGTCAGGGCAGTCAAGACAGAAATAGCGTGTGTCACTCCTTATTCCACTCCTGCTACAGACACAACATCTTTTTCGGGGTGACGGTTGGGTTGAGGTACCAGCAACGACATTGGGGAAATGTCGCTCGTGTAGACGGCTAACTACACTGGTGGATGGGGCCACGAAACCTCCTGGATACAAGAGGTTCTCGATGATCTCTTCCTGAAATTTAAGGAAGGATCCTGTTCTCCCAGCCTTACTGTAGAGAGCAAAACTATTATACAGAGCCAATTGAATTAAATATGCAGACACCTTCTTATACAAGCGTCTGGTGCGTCGGGAAACTAAATACGGAGACAACATCTGGTCATTGAAGTCCACCCCTCCCATGTGAAGGTTATAGTCGTGGACTGAGAGGGTCTTTTCAATGACTCTGGTTGCTTGCTCAATTTGGATTGTCGTGTCTGCGTGAATGGAGGAGAGCATGTAAATGTCACGCTTGTCTCTCCATTTCACTGCGAGCAGTTCTTCGTTACACAATGCAGCCCTCTCCCCCCTTGCAAGTCGGGTGGTAATGAGCCGTTGGGGGAAGCCCGCGCGACTAGTTTGCGCGGTGCCACAGCAGCCAATCTGTTCTAGGAACAAATGCCTGAAGAGGGCCACATTTGTGTAGAAATTGTCCACATAAAGATGGTACCCCTTGCCAAATAAGGGTGACACCAAGTCCCAGACTGTCTTCCCACTGCTCCCCAGGTAGTCAGGGCAACCGACCGGCTCGAGGGTCTGATCTTTTCCCTCATAGATCCGAAATTTGTGGGTATAGCCTGTGGCCCTTTCAAGAGCTTATACAATTTGACCCCATACGCGCTTGCTTGGGATGTATTGTTTGAAGCCAAGGCGCTCGGTAAAATGTATTAGGGACTCGTCTACGCAGATGTTTTGCTCAGGGGTATACAAATCTGCAAATTTCTGGTTGAAGTGGTCTATGAGGGGCCGAATTTTGTGGAGCCGGTCAAAAGCTGGGTGGCCTCTGGGACGAGAGGTGGTGTTGTCGCTAAAGTGCAGGAAACGCAGGATGGCCTCAAATCGTGCCCTGGACATGGCAGCAGAGAACATGGGCATGTGATGAATTGGGTTCGTGGACCAATATGACCGCAATTCATGCTTTTTGGTTAGACCCATGTTAAGGAGAAGGCCCAGAAAAGTTTTAATTTCGGAAACTTGGACTGGTTTCCACCGGAAAGGCTGGGCATAATAGCTTCCCGGGTTTGCGGTTATAAATTGTGTGGCATACCGGTTTGTTTCTGCCACGACTATGTCCAAGAGCTCCGCAGTCAAGAACAGCTCAAAAAATCCCAGGGCCGAACCGATCTGAGCTGTCTCAACCCGAACTCCAGACTGGGCGGTGAAAGGGGGAACTAATGGTGCGGCTGAAGTTGGGGGCTGCCAATCAGGGTTTGCCAGCACCTCAGGGATTCTAGGGGGTCTACGGGCCTGTCTGTGTGGTGGCTGCGACGGGGTAACTACTGCACGTGCCACCGTACCAGCTTCAACTGCCCTTCTGGTGCTCGCCACTTCACCATGTTGTACGGCAGTGCTGGTACTAGGTCCAGGGAGGGCTGTGCTGCTGGTGTATGCCTCACCACGTAATCCGACAGCGCCAGCCCCACTCTGCTGCCCTTGAAGCGGATCCTGCGTAACCTGTGGTCTAGCGACACGGGGCCGGGTACGCCTGGTGCTATCAGGGACCTCAACCTCCTCGTCCGAACTTTGTGTCAGACTGCCACTGCTTTCTACAGGTTGATAGTCTGACCCGCTAGATTCATCAGATGAGGGTTCCCATTCCTCATCTGACTGGGTCAGAAGCCTGTAGGCCTCTTCAGAAGAATACCCCCTGTTTGACATTTGGGCTACTAAATTTAGTGGTATTCCCTGAGACTACCCAAGAAAAAATGCAAGCCACTCTTACAAATGGGAGGCTAGCAAAGTACCGGAGGCCGCTGCGGGTGATAAAAAAAATTCAAAACTGATTTTTTTATCGCCGCAGCGCTTGTAAAGTGATTGTGCAGTGATAAAAAATAAATAAAAATGTTGTCACTGCGGCGGGGCGGGCGTGGGTGAACGCACGTGTGGGCGACCGATCAGGCCTGATCGGACAAACACTGCATTTTGGGTGGAGGGCGAACTAAGGTGACACTAATACTATTATAGATCTGACTGTGATCAGTTCTGATCACTTACAGATACTATAAAAGTACAAATGCTGATTAGTGATACGCTAATCAGCGAATAAGTGACTGCGGTGCGGTGGGCTGGGCGCTAAACGATCGCTAACTACCTAACCAAGGGGCCTAAACTATCCCTAAAATCTAACAGTCAATACCAGTGAAAAAAAAAGTGACAGTTTACACTGATCACTTTTTTCCTTTCACTAGGTGATTGACAGGGGTGATCAAGGGGTTAATTGGGGTGCAGGGGGGTGATCTGGGGCTAAGTGTGTGGTGTTTGGTGCTACTCACTGTGATGCCTGCTCCTCTGCTGGAACCAACCGACCAAAAGGACCAGCAGAGGAGCAGGGAAGCCATTTAACACATTATATTTACAAATATAATGTGTTAGATGGCTTGTGATTGGATTTTTTAAAAATCATCAGCTTGGCAGCCACGATCATTGGCTGGCAAGCTGATGACGTGACCCCCCTCGAACAAATGCCGGCCCGCGATGCGCATGCGTGGGCCGGACGCGAGATGACGCACCGCTGAGTGACTCTGCCTGGAGCTGCCGCCTCCGGACCGCGATTATATTAGTAAATATGATGTGTTAAATGGCTTCCCTGCTCCTCTGCTGGTCCTTTTCGTCGGTTGGTC
The DNA here is from genome assembly GCF_014858855.1 of Bufo gargarizans. NCBI lineage: Eukaryota > Metazoa > Chordata > Amphibia > Anura > Bufonidae > Bufo > Bufo gargarizans. The sequence goes on along the minus strand of NC_058086.1, from coordinate 85,205,260 downwards.
TCAGCAGAGGAGCAGGCATCACTGTGAGTACCCACCAACACTTCACTTAGCCCCCAGATCACCCTCCATCACCCCCATCACCCCAATAAACCCCTTGATCGCCCCCTGTCAATCACCTAGTGAAAGGGAAAAAAGTGATCAGGCCTGATCGGTCGCCCACACGTGCGTTCGCCCACGCCCGCCCCACCGCAGTGCCCAAAAATATATTTTTTTGATCACTGCACAATCACTTTACACGCACTGCGGCGATAAAAAAATCTGTTTTGATATTTTTTATCAACCGCAGCGGCCTCCGGTACTTCGCTAGCCTCCCATTTGTAAGACAGGCTTGCTTTTTTTCTTGGGTAGTCTAGGAATACCCCTAAATTTAGCCCAAATGTCAAACAGGGGGTATTCTTCTGAAGAGGCCTACAGGCTTCTGACCCAGTCGGATGAGGAATGGGAACCCTCATCTGATGAATCTAGCGGGTCAGAATATGAACCTGTAGAAAGCAGTGGCATTCTGACCCAAAGTTCGGACGAGGAGGCTGAGGTCCCTGATAGCACCAGGCGTACCCGGCCCCGTGTCGCTAGACCACAGGTTGCGCAGGATCTGCTTCAAGGGCAGCAGAGTGGGGCTGGCGCTGTCGGATTACGTGGTGAGGCATACACCAGCAGCGCAGCCCATCCTGGACCTAGTACCAGCACTGCCGTAAGACATGGTGAAGTGGCGAGCACCAGAAGGGCAGTTGAAGCTGGTATGGTGGCACGTGCAGTAGTTACCCCGTCACAGCCACCGCACAGACAGGCCCGTAGAGCCCCTAGAATCCCTGAGGTGCTGGCAAACCCTGATTGGCAGCCCCCAACTTCAGCCGCACCTGTAGTTCCCCCTTTCACCGCCCAGTCTGGAGTTCGGGTTGAGACAGCTCAGAACGGTTCGGCCCTGGGATTTTTTGAGTTGTTCTTGACTGCGGAGCTCTTAGACTTAGTTGTGGCAGAAACAAATCGGTATGCCACACAATTTATAACCGCCAACCCGGGAAGCTTTTATGCCCAGCCTTTCCGGTGGAAACCAGTCCAAGTTTCCGAAATAAAAAATTTCTGGGCCTTCTCCTCAACATGGGTCTAACCAAAAAAGCATGAATTGCGGTCATATTGGTCCACGAACCCAATTCATCACATGCCCATGTTCTCTGCTGCTATGTCCAGGACACGATTTGAGACCATCCTGCGTTTCCTGCACTTTAGCGACAACACCACCTCCCGTCTTAGAGGCCACCCAGCTTTTGACCGGCTCCACAAAATGCGGCCCCTCATAGACCATTTCAACCAGAAATTTGCAGATTTGTATACCCCAGAGCAAAACATCTGCATAGACGAGTCCCTAATACATTTTACCAGGCGCCTTGGCTTCAAACAATACATCCCAAGCATGCGCGCCCGGTATGGGGTCAAATTGTATAAGCTCTGTGAAAGGGCCACAGGCTATAGCCACAAATTTCGTGTCTATGAGGGAAAAGATCAGACCCTGGAGCCGGTCGGTTGCCCTGACTACCTGGGGAGCAGTGGGAAGACAGTCTGGGACACACATCTGGTATCGCCGTACTCAGGAGAAGTTGGGGAATGTGTTTTGGGGTGTCATTTTACATATACCCATGCTGGGTGAAATAAATATCTTGGTCAAATGCCAACTTTGTATAAAAAAATGGTAAAAGTTGTCTTTAGCCAAGATATTTCTCTCACCCAGCATGGGTATATGTAAAATGACACCCCAAAACACATTCCCCAACTTCTCCTGAGTACAGCGATACCAGATGTGTGACACTTTATTGCAGCCTAGGTGGGCAAAGGGGCACACATTCCAAAGAGCACCTTTCGGATTTCACCGGTCATTTTTTACAGATTTTGATTTCAAACTACTTACCACACATTTGGGCCCCTAGAATGCCAGGGCAGTATAACTACCCCACAAGTGACCCCATTTTGGAAAGAAGACACCCCAAGGTATTTTGTGATGGGCATAGTGAGTTCATGGAAGTTTTTGTTTTTTGTCACAAGTTAGTGGAATATGAGACTTTGTAAGAAAAAAAAAAAAAAAAATTTCCGCTAGCTTGTGACAAAAAATAAAAAGTTCTATGAACTCACTATGCCCATCAACGAATACCTTAGGGTGTCTACTTTCCGAAATGGGGTCATTTGTGGGGGTTTTCTACTGTCTGGGCATTGTAGAACCTCAGGAAACATGACAGGTGCTCAGAAAGTCAGAGCTGCTTCAAAAAGCGGAAATTCTCATTTTTGTACCATAGTTTGTAAACGCTATAACTTTTACCCAAACCATTTTTTTTTACCCAAACATTTTTTTTTTTATCAAAGACATGCAGAACAATAAATTTAGTGAAAAATTTATATATGGATGTTGGTTTTTTTTGCAAAATTTTACAACTGAAAGTGAAAAATGCAATTTTTTGGCAAAAAAATTGTTAAATTTCGATTAATAACAAAAAATGTCAGCAGCAATGAAATACCACCAAATGAAAGCTCTATTAGTGAGAAGAAAAGGAGGTAAAATTCATTTGGGCGGTAAGTTGCATGACTGAGCAATAAACCGCTAAAGTTGTGGAGTGCCGATTTGTAAAAAAGGGCCTGGTCACTAGGGGGGTATAAACCTGTGGTCCTTAAGTGGTTAAGGACCCGGCTCATTTTCACCTTAAGGACTAGGCCATTTTTTGCAAATCTGACCAGTGTTACTTTATGTGGTGATAACTTTAAAACGCTTTAACTTATCCAGGCCATTCTGAGATTGTTTTTTTTCAGCACATATTGTACTTCATGACACTGGTAAAATGAAGTAAAAAAATGACATTTTTATTTATAAAAAAAATACCAAATTTACCAAAAATTTGTAAAAAATTGCAAATTTCCAAGTTTCAATTTCTCTACTTCTATAATACATAGTAATACTTTCAAACATATTTATTACTTTACATTCCCCATATGTCTACTTCATGTTTGCATCATTTTGGGAATGATATTTTATATTTTGGGGATGTTATAAGGCTTAGAAGTTTGGAAGCAAATCTTGAAAACCCAATTTTTTAGGGACCAGTTCAGGTCTGAAGTCACTTTGTGAGGCTTATATAATAGAAACCACCCAAAAATGACACCATTCTAGAAACTACACCCCTCAAGGTATTCAAAACTGATTTTACAAACTTTGTTAACCCTTTAGGTGTTCCACAAGAATTAATGGAAAATACTAATACAATTTAAAAATTTCACTTATTTGGCATATTTTCCATTTTAATAATTTTTTTCCTTTTACAAAGCAAGGGTTATCAGCCAAACAAGACTCAATATTTATGGCTCTGATTCTGTAGTTTACAGAAACACCCCATATCATAAACCACGTACGGGCACACGGCAGGGCGCAGAAGGAAAGGAATACCATACGTTTTTGAAAGGCAGATTTTGCTAGACAGGTTTTTTTTGGACACCATGTCCCATTTGAAGCCCCCCTGATGCACCCCTAGAGTAGAAACTCCATAAAAGTGACTCCATCTAAGAAACTACACCCCTCAAGGTATTCAAAACGGATTTTAAAAACGTTGTTAACCCTTTAGGTGTTCCACAAGAGTTATTGGCAAATAGAGATGACATTTCAGAATTAAAATTTTTGGGCAAATTTTCCATTTTACTTTTTTTTTTCCCAGTTACAAAGCAAGGGTTAACAGCCAAACAAAACTCATTATTTATGGCCCTGATTCTGTAGTTTACAGAAACACCCCATATGTGGTCGTAAACCACTGTACGGGCACAAGGTAGGACACAGAAGGAAAGGAATGCCATACGGTTTTGAAAAGGCAGATTTTGCTAGACAGTTTTTTTTGGACACCGTGTCTCATTTAAAGCCCCCCTGATGCACCCCTAGAGTAGAAACTCCATAAAAGTGACTCCATCTAAAAAAATACACCCCTCAAGGTATTCAAAACTGATTTTACAAACATTGTTAACCCTTCAGGTGTTCCACAAGAGTTATTGGCAAATAGAGATGAAATTTCAGAATTTAAATTTTTGGGCAAATTTTCCATTTTACAATTTTTTTTCCAGTTACAAAGCAAGGGTTAACAGCCAAACAAAACTCATTATTTATGGCCCTGATTCTGTAGTTTACAGAATTACCCCATATGTGGTCGTAAACCGCTGTACGGGCACACGGCTGGGCGCAGAAGGAAAGGAATGCCATACGGTTTTTGGAAGGCAGATTTTGCTAGACAGATTTTTTGGACACCATGTCCCATTTGAAGCCCTCCTGATGCACCCCTAGAGTAGAAACTCCAAAAAAGTGACCCTATTTTAGAAACTACGGGATAGGGTGGAAGTTTTGTTGGTACTAGTTTAGGTTACATATGATTTTTGGTTGCTCTATATTAAACTTTTTGTAAGGCAAGGTAACAAGAAATAGCTTTTTTTGTTATTTACAACATTCATCTGACAGGTTAGATCATGTGGTATTTTTATAGAGCAGCTTGTCACGGACGCGGCGATACTTAATATGTATACAATTTTTTTATTTATGTAAGTTTTACACCATGATTTTATTTTTGAAACAAAAAAAATATGTTTTAGTGTCTCCATAGTCTGAGAGCCATAGTTTTTTCAGTTTTTGGGCGATTATCTAAAGTAGGGTCTCATTTTTTGTGGGATGAGATGACGGTTTTATTGGCACTATTTTGGGGTGCATATGACTTTTTGATCGCTTGCTATTACACTTTTTGTGACATAAGATGACAGAAAAATAGCTTTTTTTGCACCGTTTTTATTTTTATTTTTTTACGGTGTTCATCTGAGGGGTAAGGTCATGTGATATTTTATAGAGCCGGTCGATACGGACGCAGCGATACCTAATATGTATACTTTTTTTTATTTATGTAAGTTTTACACAATGATTTCATTTTTGAAACAAAAAAAATCATGTTTTAGTGTTTCCATAGTCTAAGAGCCATAGTTTTTTCAGTTTTTGGGCGATTATCTTGGGTAGGGTATGATTTTTGCGGGATGAGATGATGGTTTGATTGGCGCCATTTTGGGGTGCATATGACTTTTTGATCGCTTGCTATTACACTTTTTGTGATGTAAGGTGACAAAAAATTGTTTATTTAGCACAGTTTTTATTTTTTATTTTTATTTTTTACGGTGTTCATCTGAGGGGTTAGCTCATGATATATTATTATAGAGCTGGTCGATACGGACGCGGCGATACCTAATATGTATACTTTTTTTTATTTATGTAAGTTTTACACAATAATATAGTTTTTGAAACAAAAAAAAATCATGTTTATAGTGTCCCCATAGTTTTTTTTATTTTTTGGGCCATTGTCTCATGTAGGGTCTCATTTTTTGCGGGATGAGGTGACTGTTTGATTGGTACTATTTACTATTTCTTTTGATCACTTTTATTACCTTTTTTGGGAAGTAAGGTGGGCAAAATTTCATTTTTTTATGGCGTTCTCCGTGCGGGGAAAGTAACTTGACTGTTTTATAGATCAGGTCGTTATGGACGCGGCGATACCTAATATGTGTAGTGTATTTTATTTTTTTTAATTTTTATTCAGTGATAAATGTGTTTTTTGATTTTTACTTTTTTTTCACTTTTTTTTTTACCCAGACCCACTTGGTTCTTGAAGATCCAGTGGGACGGATGTCTGTATAATACAGTACAGTACAATATATATTATACTGTACTGTATTTTACTTACACTGAACAGATCTATGCTTTTAGCATAGATCTGTTCAGCACCATGGACAGCAGGACGCCTGAGAAGGCGTCCTGGTGCCTTGGGAACCTCCCCCGTCTGCCACAACTGAGCGGAAGAGGAAGGAGGGGAGCTCCCTCCCTCTGTCCCCCCCATCCATCTGGGGGCTGCAAAGGCACAGCAGCCCCCCGATGGCAGAGGAGGGGAGCTCCCTGACTTAACCCTTTCCATACCGCCGTCCGTACGGACCGCGGTATGGAAAGGGTGAAACGGCTGACATCGTAGCGATGTCAGCCGTTTATACCAGAGTGTCAGCAATGTGCTGACACTCTGGTATACACCACTGACCACCAATGAAAATTCAGCGGGAGGCGGGCGGGGATCGCGATCCCACCTGCCACACCGTCCGCCTGCCGCACCGCCCCGCCCACAAACCGCCCCCCCTGCACCCTGCCACATAAATGCATTCTGGGGTGCAGGGGGGTGTTCAAAAAATTCAACTTTGGCCATTTTTAAGTTTCTGATCCCTGCGGTCAGCGACCGCAGGGATCAGAAACTACAAAAAGCGCTGCAAACGCAGGTCTGAATTGACCTGCTGTTTTCAGCGATCGCCGATATGGGGGGGTCACAGGACCCCCCCTCGGCATTGAGCCTGAGTGCCTGGCTGTTTGTAACAGCCGGCACTCAGCGCTGTCACCATGTCTGCAGACATGGTGACAGTTTAATGCCAGGACGAGTATACTCGTCCTGATGCGCTAAGTACCCTCGCTCCATGACGAGTATACTTGTCCAAGGTCCTGATCGTGTTAAGAGAAAGACTTGTAGTCTTGTATTGTCGAATGTGGTTAATTTTTTGGGAATATCTCAGGAACGGTACGTTCTAGAGAGCTGAGACACGATCTGAAACCTTCCCGGACACCTGATGTACCTGTGTGCCATATTTGGTGAAGATCGGTCCAGTCGTTTGGTCGCGCATAAAGAATGTCTAGACAGACAGAAACTCATTTTTATATATATAAGAGACAAGCAGAAGGACCCGGTTTCGCACGTGTAAAAATTAATCTATTTCATTTTATGTTTCCGTGTGTCATAAAAATTTGACAATGACCTCCACAGTGCCCACCCCTTTAACATTGACCTCCACAGTCACCGCCCATTTAAAAATGACCTCCACAGTGGCCACCCCTTTAACATTGATCTTCAGAGTGTCTGCCCCTTTAACAGTGACCTCCCCTTTAGCCTTGACCACCCCTTTAACAGTGACTTTCATAGTGCCTTTAACAGAGACCTCCACAGTGCCTTCCCCTTTAAAAGTGACTTTCACAGTGACTGCCCCTTTAACAGTGACTTTTACAGTGACCTCCCCTTTAACAGTGACATTCCCAGTGACCTCCCCTTTAACAGTGACTTTAACAGTGACCGCCCCTTTAACAGTGACTTTAAATGACCGCCCCTTTAACAGTGACTTTCACAGTGACCGCCCCTTTAACAGTGACTTTCACAGTGTCCACCCCTTTAGCAGTGACTTTTACAGTGTCCACCCCTTTAACAGTGACTTTCACAATGACCATCCCTTTAACAGTGACTTTTACAGTTACCGCCCCTTTCACAGTGACTTTCACCGTGGCCGCCCCTTTATCAGTGACCTCCACAGTTCCTGCCCCTTTAACAGTGACCTGCACAGTGCCCCTCCCTTTAATAGTGGCTGTCCTTTAACAGTGATCTCCAGAGTGCCCGCCCCTTTAGCCTTGACTTTTCCTTTAATTGTGACCTCCACATTACCCGCCCCTTTAACATTGACCTCCACAGTGGCCACCCCTTTAACATTGACCTTCAGTGTGTCCGCCCCTTTAACAGTGCCTGCCCCTTTAAAAGTGACCTCCACAGTGCCGCCCCTTTCACAGTGACTGCACCTTTAGCCTTGACCACCCCTTTAACAGTGACTTTCATAGTGCCCTCCCCTTTAACACAGACCTCCACAGTGCCTGCCCTTTTAAAAGTGACTTTCACAGTGACTGCCCCTTTAACAGTGACTTTCACAGTGACCGCCCTTTTAACATTGACTTTCACAGTGACCTCCCTCTATATAGATGAGCCCTAAAAAATCCTAAGAGCTCTCCCTGACTGCTATTCACATGCAAGGGTCTCAATGGTAGATGATTGCATGCCCACGTACCTAAGACTGTGTGACACCTGAAAACCATATAATAGTGAGGGGACACGACCACTGGCTCCCTGCATTTAATACGGACGGAGTCAGGGTCACCTAGAATCAAGCCATCAAGGAAACACAATAAAGGAAAATACTTATCTGAGCAAACAGCAGCAGCCTCCAGCAGTGAACACTTCATCCAGGGAGTAGTATAAACTGCAAAGTGAGGCAGTATGGGAGGGAATATAAAGGAAGACGATTAGTCTAAATAAGTGACACCTGGCAGAAGGAAAGGAGATGACAAAGTGAAACCAAAGCAAAGAACGTCATACAAGAGGTAGAGAAGAACGTCTGTCAGAGCTTCTCACAGAACTGGTGGTGACAGTACCCCTCCCTCTACGGGTGGACTCTGGACACTCAGAGCCCACCTTCTCAGGATGAGACCTATGGAAAGCCCTGATGAGACGAGTGGCCTTAATGTCCGCCACTGGAACCCACATCCTCTCCTCAGGACCATAACTCTCCCAATGAATTAGGTACTGAAGAGAACCGTGGATAATGCGAGAATTCACAATCCTAGACACCTGAAATTCAAGATTACCATCAACAAAAATCGGAGGAGGAGGCAAAGTGGAGGGTACAGTGGGTTGGACATAAGGTTTTAATAGGGACCTGTGAAAAACATTATGGATCTTCCAAGTCTGAGGAAGATCAAGTCGGAAGGCAACGGGATTGATGATGGACAAGATCTTGTAAGGCCCAATAAACTTAGGACCCAACTTCCAGAAGGGAATCTTCAGTTTGATATTTTTTGTAGACAACCACACCAGATCACCCACATTCAGGTCCGGACCAGGCACACGTCTCTTATCCACCACACGCTTATATCTCTCACTCATTCTCTTCAGATTACCCTGAATCTTTTGCCAAATAAATGACAAAGACGAGGAAAATCTCTCCTCATCAGGTAAACCAGAAGACCCCTCTCCAGAGAATGTCCCAAACTGCGGATGAAACCCATATGCACCAAAAAGTGGTGACTTATCAGAGGACTCCTGGCGACGGTTATTTAAAGCAAACGCCACTGTGGCTCTACTCCCTGGGTGCCTAACAAGGACAGTATCGTGGTGCTCCTTAAAAACCATGTGTCATAAAGCGAGAGGCACAAACAACCTCCCAGAAGGACAAAGATCAGGAGCCTCTGCCTGGGCTGCCTGAACCTCTGCCTCCAAATCAGGATAAAGAGCAGAGACACATCTGTGATTACACATGCATAGGTGACTGTCACATTTAGGCCACAAATAAGGCTTTTAGGATACTGTGGTGAAAAATCCCTCTGATATAGTGCACATCTGGGATTACACTTGCATAGGTGACGGTCATATTTAGGCCACAAATAAGGCTTTTAGGATACTGTGGCGAAAAAAAAAACCTTTTTTTCATATACTGCACATTTGTGATTACACTTGCTTAGGTGACTGTCACATTTAGGCCATAAATACCGCTGTCATATAGAGTTAAAAAATAAATAAATTGAGTGCAATACCCTACATCAGGGTTTATATTGGCGGTTAATTATTTTTAACATACTTAACCACTTTTTACTTTGCTTTGTGAACGCTAACTGTGAGGCAAACATCTAATAAGTGACGCGGTCATGGTCATGGTGGTGGTGTTGGTAGAGCCTCTAGTGCAGGGAGACGACGTGGCCATTCTTCCACAGCTACACGTCCTACTGAACCTACTACCAGGGGAGGGCTGGCAGCCTTAGTCCTGGGGGGCAAATCCAGTCAAGTGGCCCATTTTAGCACCGCCCATTATTAAAAGCCCCTCCTACATATACTAGGCCACTCCCAACAAACACTGTACAGCTGACATTCTATTGTTGAGGCCTGTCTCTACACATCATACGGAGAGGGGAGGGCGTGTCCTGGCTGCACTGCCTGCTTCACATTATACAATAGACAGCAGGCTACAGCCAGGAAGCTCCTCCCTCCCCAGATACTGCTCAAGGCCTGTGGTTCCCCCCCACCACCCCACCATCTGCCACCCGCCCGTGGCTTGCTGCCCCCTTTCGCCAGCTCTGAATCCTCCTTTTGCAAATGGAGCGGGGGGGAGCCGGAGCATCTCCTCTCCTACATAGCGCCACATACCTCTTACATCCAGTGATGTCACTTTTGTTGTAGGCGTTCTCTTTCTTTATCTTCTCCATTCAGACCAGACCGCCATGATGATTTTTCTGCCATCTCCCGTCTCTGCAGAGATTGAGAAACAGACATTAGTTTCCCACATTTCCATCATCTTCACATCTTCTGAACACCCTTTCCTGCCACCCCCAATACTATACTGCAGAAACAGTCCCCCTGAAAATACTACAACCACACAGATAGTGCCCCCAATACTGTGCCCGCTGTGCCCCCAATACTATACTGCAGAAACAGTCCCCCTGGAAATACTACTACCACACAGATAGTGCCCCCTTCAACAATTATTGGCACACAGTGCTCTAAAAAATAACTGCGCCCAGACACTAATAGTATAAAGATAATGTCCCCCCCAAATAATTGTGCTAAGCTGATACTATGCCAGGGTGCCCCCAAAGTAACAGTGCTCCCCAAAATCCCACCAATAGAAATAGTTCTCTGCCAGAGCACACTTAGTAGTAATAATGCCCCTATAGTGCCCTAGTAATCATGTTCCTCATAGCCCCCCGTAGTAGTAAAGCTCCCCATAATACCCCCTAGTAGTAATAATTCTCCCTATAATATGACAGTACATGAAATACCCCCGCTTAGTGCCCACAGTTGAGCTAATGTCCCCATAATGTATGCCAGTATAAAATACCCCTATATAGTGCCCCAGTAAATGCCCTCATAGTGCTCCTCTCCCCCTTCCCCATTGTATCCCCCAGAATATGCCAGTAAAAAAAATGCCCCTTCTTAGTGCCCCCAGCAGATGCCCCTATAGTGCTCCTCTCCCCCACAATGTGCCAGTAAAAATGCCCCTTCTTAGTGCCACCATATGCCCCAATAGTACTCCACTCCCCCATAGTGCCCCCAAATAATGCCCCATAGTGCCACTCTCCCCTATAGTGCCTTCCATAATGTGCCAGTAAAAAATGCCCCCTTAGTGCTACCAAATGCCATAGTGCCCCCCATTATGTGCCAATAAAAAAGCCCCCTTTAGAGATCCCACTTCCCCATAGTGCCCCCAAATAATGCCCCTATAGTGACACCAGAAGCCCCATAGTGCCACTCTCCCCTATAGTGCCCCCATAATGTGCCAATAATTAAAAAAGCCCCTCTAGAGCCCCCAGATACCCCCATAGTGCTCCTGTCCCCCATGGTGCCCCCCCATAATGTTCCAGTAATAAATGCCCCCATAGTTCCCCCCCATAGTGCCAGCTCCTCCCATAGTGCCAGCTCCCCTCAGTGCCAGCCCCCCCATAGTGCCACCTCTGCCCCATAGTGCCAGGCACCCCTTAGTGCTAGCCCCCCCATAGTGCTAGCTCCCCCCATAGTGCCAGCCCCCCTATAGTGCCAGCTCCCCCTATAGTGCAAGCCCCCCCATAGTGCCAGCTCCCCCATAGCCATAGTTCCAGCTCCCCCATAGCCATAGTGCCAGCTCCCCCATAGCCATAGTGCCAGCCCCCCCATAGTGATAGCTCCCCCCCATAGTGTCAGCTCCCCCTATAGTGCAAGCCCCCCCATAGTACCAGCTCCCCCATAGCCATAGTTCCAGCTCCCCCATAGCCATAGTGCCAGCCCCCCCATAGTGCCAGCTCCCCCCATAGTGCCAGGCACCCCATAGTGCTAGCTCCCCCCATAGTGCCATCCCCCTATAGTGCCAGCTCCCCCTATAGTGCAAGCCCCCCCATAGTGCCAGCTCCCCCATAGCCATAGTGCCAGCCCCCCATAGTGCCAGCTCCCCCCGCAAAGAAAAAAAAAAACACTACTTACCTCCATTAGCAGCGATGCAGGCCTCTTCCAGCCTGTGTCCCTGCTGTGTGCTGCCCAGTTCAGGCGGCGCGATGATAATGACGTCATCGCGCTGCCTGAGCCGGCCTCTGATAGACTGCAGGCATTAGTGCCTGCGGCCTATCAGAAGACCAGGGGAGGGACACGCCTCCTGAGGACAGCAATACAGATGAATATGGAGATGAGCGCTTCCATAATGGAAGCGCTCATCTCCTACTGCCCGCCGCAATTACATACAGGGCCGTGCTGCCTGTGGTGATCGGTGGTGATCGGTGGTGATCGGTGGTGCGGCCCTGAGGAATAAAAAAATAATATATATATCATTTTTGTTAAAGACGGCCGTTTTTTTAGGGCGGCCTGGGGGGCAATTTCCTCCCTGCCCCCCGGCCCAGCCCGCCCCTGCCTACTACCTCAGGTCCCAGTAGCCACCAGAATCTACAGCGATATTTGGTCGGGCCTAATGCCGTTCTAAGGATGGTAAGGCCTGAGCAAGTACAGGCGCTAGTCAATTGGGTGGCCGACAGTGGATCCAGCACGTTCACATTATCCCCCACCCAGTCTTCTGCAGAAAGTGCACAGGTGGCTCCTGAAACCCATGCCCATCAGTCTGTCACATCACCCCCGTGCATATCGGGGAACCTGTCTGAGCCTCAAGTCATGCAGCAGTCTCTTATGCTGTTTGAAGACTCTGCTAGCAGGGTTTCCCAAGGGCAGCCACCTAGCCCTTCCCCAGGGGTGGAAGACATAGAATGCACTGACGCACAACCACTTATGTTTCCTGATGAGGACATGGGAATACCACCTCAGCACGACTCTGATGATGATGAAACACAGGTGCCAACTGCTGCGTCTTTCTGCAGTGTGAAATTTGAATTTAGTGGTCACTAGGACCAGGCGTATTTTCGCAGCTCCTCTGACTAGTAGTAAAACTCGATTTTATTTCAATACTTTAAAACCAATACATTTCTTGGGAACATGTTTAAAAACTTCAGGAGTACACAGAATCAGGGTCAAGTGACAGGTTTCCATGTACACTTCTTATACGTTAAACCTTCATACTATTTGAATAGACTGGTTGTGTGTCATCTCTTAATTCAGATAATGCTTGTAGGCACCCTGACAAACTCCTGCCTAAAAAAACGAAACCTGTGTCCCTACATGTTTTGCCGACCCTGTCGGCATCTTCCGGGCGAAACTAAACAGGTGTCATGCGGGTGGCCGGGTTATTCCTCCTAGACGCATCGATGCGTCATCTCGCGAGAGGTGAGATTTCGCGTGAACGCGCACGTGCACCTGAGAAGTTGATCTACAGCCGGCCAGCAGCGATCATTCGCTGGCAGGCTGTAGATGCAATTTTTTTAACCCCAAAAAGGTATATTAGACGCTGTTTTGTTAACAGCGTCTAATATACCTGCTACCTGGTCCTCTGGTGGTCCCTTTTGCTTGGATCGACCACCAGAGGACACAGGCAGCTCTGTAAGTAGCACCAATCACCACACTACACTACCCCCCGTCACTTATTAACCCTTTATTAACCCCTGATCACCCAATATAGACTCCCTGATCACCCCCCTGTTATTGATCACCCCCTGTAAGGCTCCATTCAGACGTCAGTATGTGTACTGCGGATCCGGCAATGTGCTTTCCGCATTTTGTGGATCCGCACATTGCCAGAACTATATAGAAAATGCCTTTTCTTGTCCGCAATTGCGGACAAAAATAGGACATGTTCTAAAGGCTCTACAAAAAACGCAGTGTTCGCCCGATCAGGCCTGATCTTGTGCACACACTTGCGTTCAGTCCGCCCCACCGCAGTGCCAGAATTTTTTTTTTCTGATCACTGCAAAAACACAGTAAAATCGCTGCGGCGCTATAAAGATCACTTTTGAGGGGCATGGCGAGTCAGCGGAAATTGACTTTTTTTTTTTCTTACAAAGTCTCATATTCCACTAACTTGTGACAAAAAATAAAATCTTACATGAACTCACCATACCCCCCACGGAATCCAAATGTGTAAAAATGCCCTGTGAAATCCTAAAGGTACTCCTTGGAATTTGGGCCCCTTTGCGCACCTAGGCTGCAAAAAGTGTCACACATGTGGTATCACCGTACTCAGGAGATGTAGGGCAATGTGTTTTGGGGTGTATTTTTACATATACCCATGTTGGGTCAGAGAAATATCTATAAAATGACAACTTTGTATAAAAAAATGGGAAAAGTTTTCTTTTACAGAGATATTTATCTCACCCAGCATGGGTATATGTAAAAATACACCCCAAAACACATTGCCGTACTTCTTCTGAGTATGGCGATACCACATATGTGACACTTTTTTGCAGCCTAGGTGTGCAAAGGGGCCCGAATTCCAATGAGTACCTTTACAATTTCACAGGGCATTTTTTACGCATTTGGATTCCAAACTGATTCTCACGCTGTAGGTCCCCTAAAATGCCAGGGCAGTATAAATACCCCACAAGTAGAGTTGAGCGAACACCTGGATGTTCGGGTTCGAGAAGTTCGGCCGAACATCCCGGAAATGTTCGGGTTCGGGATCCGAACCCGATCCGAACTTCGTCCCGAACCCGAACCCCATTGAAGTCAATGGGGACCCGAACTTTTCGGCACTAAAAAGGCTGTAAAACAGCCCAGGAAAGAGCTAGAGGGCTGCAAAAGGCAGCAACATGTAGGTAAATCCCCTGCAAACAAATGTGGATAGGGAAATGAATTAAAATAAAAATTAAATAAATAAAAATTAACCAAAATCAATTGGAGAGAGGTTCCATAGCAGAGAATCTGGCTTCCCGTCACCCACCACTGGAACAGTCCATTCTCAGATATTTAGGCCCCGGCACCCAGGCAGAGGAGAGAGGTCCCGTAACAGAGAATCTGTCTTCATGTCAGCAGAGAATTAGTCTGCATGTCATAGCAGAGAATGAGGCTTCACGTCAGCCACCACTGCAACAGTCCATTGGCATATATTTAGGCCCAGCACCCAGGCAGAGGAGGGAGGTCCCGTAACAGAGAATCTGTCTTCATGTCAGCAGAGAATCAGTCTGCATGTCATAGCAGAGAATGAGGCTTCACGTCACCCACCACTGCAACAGTCCATTGGCATATATTTAGGCCTAGCACACAGGCAGAGCAGAGAGGTCCCGTAACAGACAATCTGGCTTCATGTCAGCAGAGAATCAGTCTGCATGTCATAGCAGAGAATCAGGCTTCACGTCAGCCACCACTGCAACAGTCCATTGTCATAAATTTAGGCCCAGCACCCAGGCAGAGGAGAGAGGTCCCGTAACAGACAATCTGGCTTCATGTCAGCAGAGAATTAGTCTGCATGTCATAGCAGAGAATCAGGCTTCATGTCAGCCACCACTGCAACAGTCCATTGGCATATATTTAGGCCCAGCACCCAGGCAGAGGAGGGAGGTCCCGTAACAGAGAATCTGTCTTCATGTCAGCAGAGAATCAGTCTGCATGTCATAGCAGAGAATGAGGCTTCACGTCAGCCACCACTGCAACAGTCCATTGGCATATATTTAGGCCTAGCACACAGGCAGAGGAGAGGTTCATTCAACTTTGGGTAGCCTCGCAATATAATGGTAAAATGAAAATAAAAATAGGATTGAATGAGGAAGTGCCCTGGAGTCCAATAATATATGGTTATGGGGAGGTAGTTAATGTCTAATCTGGACAAGGGACGGACAGGTCCTGTGGGATCCATGCCTGGTTCATTTTTATGAACGTCAGCTTGTCCACATTGGCTGTAGACAGGCGGCTGCGTTTGTCTGTAATGACGCCCCCTGCCGTGCTGAATACACGTTCAGACAAAACGCTGGCTGCCGGGCAGGCCAGCACCTCCAAGGCATAAAAGGCTAGCTCTGGCCACGTGGACAATTTAGAGACCCAGAAGTTGAATGGGGCCGAACCATCAGTCAGTACGTGGAGGGGTGTGCACACGTACTGTTCCACCATGTTAGTGAAATGTTGCCTCC
This sequence comes from Bufo gargarizans, assembly GCF_014858855.1. Taxonomy (NCBI): domain Eukaryota; kingdom Metazoa; phylum Chordata; class Amphibia; order Anura; family Bufonidae; genus Bufo; species Bufo gargarizans. Next base: position 85,189,404 of record NC_058086.1, on the reverse strand, counting down.
TGCTAACACGTTGCGTATCAGGTGGTGGTGCAGTTAGCTGTGGCGTGTTGACAAAAGTTTTCCACATCTCTGCCATGCTAACCCTGCCCTCAGAGGAGCTGGCCGTGACACAGCTGCCTTGGCGACCTCTTGCTCCTCCTCTGCCTTGGCCTTGGGCTTCCACTTGTTCCCCTGTGACATTTGGGAATGCTCTCAGTAGCGCGTCTACCAACGTGCGCTTGTACTCGCGCATCTTCCTATCACGCTCCAGTGCAGGAAGTAAGGTGGGCACATTGTCTTTGTAGCGTGGATCCAGCAGGGTGGCAACCCAGTAGTCCGCACAGGTTAAAATGTGGGCAACTCTGCTGTCGTTGCGCAGGCACTGCAGCATGTAGTCGCTCATGTGTGCCAGGCTGCCCAGGGGTAAGGACAAGCTGTCCTCTGTGGGAGGCGTATCGTCATCGTCCTGCCTTTCCCCCCAGCCACGCACCAGTGATGGACCCGAGCTGCGTTGGGTGCCACCCCGCTGTGACCATGCTTCATCCTCATCCTCCTCCACCTCCTCCTCATCCTCGTCCTCCTCGTCCTCCAGTAGTGGGCCCTGGCTGGCCACATTTGTACCTGGCCTCTGCTGTTGCCAAAAACCTCCCTCTGAGTCACTTCGAAGAGACTGGCCTGAAAGTGCTAAAAATGACCCCTCTTCCTCCTCCTCCTCCTCCTCCTGGGCCACCTCCTCTTCCATCATCGCCCTAAGTGTTTTCTCAAGGAGACATAGAAGTGGTATTGTAACGCTGATAACGGTGTCATCGCCACTGGCCATGTTGGTGGAGTACTCGAAACAGCGCAACAGGGCACACAGGTCTCGCATGGAGGCCCAGTCATTGGTGGTGAAGTGGTGCTGTTCTGTAGTGCGACTGACCCGTGCGTGCTGCAGCTGAAACTCCACTATGGCCTGCTGCTGCTCGCACAGTCTGTCCAGCATGTGCAAGGTGGAGTTCCACCTGGTGGGCACGTCGCATATGAGGCGGTGAGCGGGAAGGCCGAAGTTACGCTGTAGCGCAGACAGGCGAGCAGCAGCAGGATGTGAACGCCGGAAGCGCGAACAGACGGCCCGCACTTTATGCAGCAGCTCTGACATGTCGGGGTAGTTGTGAATGAACTTCTGCACCACCAAATTCAGCACATGCGCCAAGCAAGGGATGTGCGTCAAATTGGCTAGTCCCAGAGCTGCAACGAGATTTCGCCCATTATCACACACCACCAGGCCGGGCTTGAGGCTCACCGGCAGCAACCACTCGTCGGTCTGTTGTTCTATACCCCGCCACAACTCCTGTGCGGTGTGGGGCCTGTCCCCCAAACATATGAGATTCAGAATGGCCTGCTGACGTTTACCCCGGGCTGTGCTGAAGTTGGTGGTGAAGGTGTGTGGCTGACTGGATGAGCAGGTGGAAGAAGAGGAGGAGGAAGCCGAGAAGGAGGAGGTGGCAACAGGAGGCAAAGAATGTTGCCCTGCGATCCTTGGCGGCGGAAGGACGTGCGCCAAACAGCTCTCCGCCTGGGGCCCAGCTGCCACTACATTTACCCAGTGTGCAGTTAGGGAGATATAGCGTCCCTGGCCGTGCTTACTGGTCCACGTATCTGTGGTTAGGTGGACCTTGCCACAGATGGCGTTGCGCAGTGCACACTTGATTTTATCGGATACTTGGTTGTGCAGGGAAGGCACGGCTCTCTTGGAGAAGTAGTGCCGGCTGGGAACAACATACTGTGGGACAGCAAGCGACATGAGCTGTTTGAAGCTGTCTGTGTCCACCAGCCTAAATGACAGCATTTCATAGGCCAGTAGTTTAGAAATGCTGGCATTCAGGGCCAGGGATCGAGGGTGGCTAGGTGGGAATTTACGCTTTCTATCAAATGTTTGTGAGATGGAGAGCTGAACGCTGGCGTGTGACATGGTTGAGACGCTTGGTGACGGAGGTGGTGGTGGTGGTGTTGGTGGTACATCCCCTGTTTGCTGGGCGGCAGGTGCCAACGTTCCTCCAGAGGCGGAGGAAGAGGCCGAGGCGGCAGCAGCAGAATAGGCCGAGGCGGCAGCAGCAGAAGAGGTAGCAGGGGGAGCCTGAGTGACTTCCTTGGTTTTAAGGTGTTTACTCCACTGCAGTTCATGCTTTGCATGCAGGTGCCTGGTCATGCAGGTTGTGCTCAGGTTCAGAACGTTAATGCCTCGCTTCAGGCTCTGATGGCACAGCGTGCAAACCACTCGGGTCTTGTCGTCAGCACATTGTTTGAAGAAGTGCCATGCCAGGGAACTCCTTGAAGCTGCCTTTGGGGTGCTCGGTCCCAGATGGCGGCGGTCAGTAGCAGGCGGAGTCTCTTGGCGGCGGGTGTTCTGCTTTTGCCCACTGCTCCCTCTTTTGCTACGCTGTTGGCTCGGTCTCACCACTGCCTCTTCCTCCGAACTGTGAAAGTCAGTGGCACGACCTTCATTCCATGTGGGGTCTAGGACCTCATCGTCCCCTGCATCGTCTTCCACCCAGTCTTGATCCCTGACCTCCTGTTCAGTCTGCACACTGCAGAAAGACGCAGCAGTTGGCACCTGTGTTTCGTCATCATCAGAGACATGCTGAGGTGGTATTCCCATGTCCTCATCATCAGGAAACATAAGTGGTTGTGCGTCAGTGCATTCTATGTCTTTCACCGCTGGGGAAGGGCTAGGTGGATGCCCTTGGGAAACCCTGCCAGCGGAGTCTTCAAACAGCATAAGAGACTGCTGCATAACTTGAGGCTGAGACAGTTTCCCTGGTATGCATGGGGGTGATGTGACAGACTGATGGGGTTGGTTTTCAGGCGCCATCTGTGCGCTTTCTGCAGAAGACTGGGTGGGAGATAATGTGAACGTGCTGGATCCACTGTCGGCCACCCAATTGACTAATGCCTGTACCTGCTCAGGCCTTACCATCCTTAGAACGGCATTGGGCCCCACCATATATCGCTGTAAATTCTGGCGGCTACTGGGACCTGAGGTAGTTGGTACACTAGGACGTGTGGATGTGGCAGAACGGCCACGTCCTCTCCCAGCACCAGAGGGTCCACTAACACCACCACGACCATGTCCACGTCCGCGTCCCTTACTAGATGTTTTTCTCATTGTTATGGTTCACCACAACAACAAATATATTATTTGGCCCAATGTATTGTATTCAAATTCAGCGGGATATAAATTTGAGGCCTAGTATTTAGGCGCTGGGTGACCGGTATGGATTTAGTGACAGAATTAGACTTGGAAATGCACAGAAGCGTGTGTGTGAAGTTATTCTGAATGACCCTATGTGCACCTTCAATATGATCTACCCTTTTAGGGATAGATTTCAAATAGCTCTGATATAGCAGAAACCACTAAATTATGAAATTGCTAAATTGGGAATTGTATTTCAACCCAGAACAAAAAATGTGCTTTGACGGACACTAAATAACTTTCCCAGCCACAACACTAGGGACAGCGGTAACGAGAGATTTAGCGGGATATAAATTTGAGGCCTAGTATTTAGGCGCTGGGTGACCGGTATGGATTTAGTGACAGAATTAGACTTGGAAATGCACAGAAGCGTGTGTGTGAAGTTATTCTGAATGACCCTATGTGCACCTTCAATATGATCTACCCTTTTAGGGATAGATTTCAAATAGCTCTGATATAGCAGAAACCACTAAATTATGAAATTGCTAAATTGGGAATTGTATTTCAACCCAGAACAAGAAATGTGCTTGAACGGACACTAAATAACTCGCCCAGCTACAGCACTAGGGACAGATTTAGCGGGATATAAATTTGAGGCCTAGTATTTAGGCGCTGGGTGACAGGTATGGGTTTAGTGCCAGAATTAGACTTGGAAATACACAGTAGCGGGTGTGTGTGAAGTTATTCTGAATGACCCAATGTGCACCTTCAATATGATCTACCCTTTTAGGGATAGATTTCAAATAGCTCTGATATAGCAGAAACCACTAAATTATGAAATTGCTAAATTGGGAATTGTATTTCAACCCAGAACAAGAAATGTGCTTGAACGGACACTAAATAACTCGCCCAGCTACAGCACTAGGGACAGATTTAGCGGGATATAAATTTGAGGCCTAGTATTTAGGCGCTGGGTGACAGGTATGGGTTTAGTGCCAGAATTAGACTTGGAAATACACAGTAGCGGGTGTGTGTGAAGTTATTCTGAATGACCCAATGTGCACCTTGAATATTATATACCCTTTTAGGGATAGATTTCAAATAGCTCTGATATAGCAGAAACCACTAAATTATGAAATTGCTAAATTGGGAATTGTATTTCAACCCAGAACAAGAAATGTGCTTGAACGGACACTAAATAACTCGCCCAGCTACAGCACTAAGGACAGATTTAGCGGGATATAAATTTGAGGCCTAGTATTTAGGCGCTGGGTGACAGGTATGGGTTTAGTGCCAGAATTAGACTTGGAAATACACAGTAGCGGGTGTGTGTGAAGTTATTCTGAATGACCCAATGTGCACCTTGAATATTATATACCCTTTTAGGGATAGATTTCAAATAGCTCTGATATAGCAGAAACCACTAAATTATGAAATTGCTAAATTGGGAATTGTATTTCAACCCAGAACAAGAAATGTGCTTGAACGGACACTAAATAACTCGCCCAGCTACAGCACTAGGGACAGATTTAGCGGGATATAAATTTGAGGCCTAGTATTTAGGCGCTGGGTGACAGGTATGGGTTTAGTGCCAGAATTAGACTTGGAAATACACAGTAGCGGGTGTGTGTGAAGTTATTCTGAATGACCCAATGTGCACCTTGAATATTATATACCCTTTTAGGGATAGATTTCAAATAGCTCTGATATAGCAGAAACCACTAAATTATGAAATTGCTAAATTGGGAATTGTATTTCAACCCAGAACAAGAAATGTGCTTGAACGGACACTAAATAACTCGCCCAGCTACAGCACTAACGACAGATTTAGCTGGATATGAATTTGAGGCCTAGTATTTAGGCGCTGGGTGACCGGTATGGATTTAGTGACAGAATTAGACTGGGATATGGCCAGACTATTGCTGGTTAAATGCACTTGGTGTGACAGCTTCACCCTGATGTAGGCTTTAGCCAAAAAACAACCACACCATTGAGGGTTAAATGCACTTGGTGACAGGCGCAGCTTGCCCCTGATTTAGTATATGGCCAAAAAATGAACAGACTATTGCTGGTTAAATGCACTTGGTGTGACAGCTTCACCCTGATGTAGGCTTTAGCCAAAAAACAACCACACCATTGAGGGTTAAATGCACTTGGTGACAGGCGCAGCTTGCCCCTGATTTTGTATATGGCCAAAAAATGAACAGACTATTGCTGGTTAAATGCACTTGGTGTGACAGCTTCACCCTGATGTAGGCTTTAGCCAAAAAACAACCACACCATTGAGGGTTAAATGCACTTGGTCGCAGCTTGTGCTGGCGCACCACAAGACACAAAATGGCCGCCGATCACCCCAGAAAAATGTGACTGACAAACGGTCTGGGCAGCCTAAAAACAGTGAGCAATTGAGGATCAGCAGCTCAATGATCCACAGCTGCAGATCGATCAGTTAATCAAGTCCTTTGGAGGAGTTAATCTGCCTAATCTCGCCCTACTGTCGCAGCCGCAACCTCTCCCTACGCTAATCAGAGCAGAGTGACGGGCGGCGCTATGTGACTCCAGCTTAAATAGAGGCTGGGTCACATGGTGCTCTGGCCAATCACAGCCATGCCAATAGTAGGCATGGCTGTGATGGCCTCTTGGGGCAAGTAGTATGACGCTTGTTGATTGGCTGCTTTGCAGCCTTTCAAAAAGCGCCAAGAAAGCGTCACAAAAGCGCGAAGAAAGCGACGAACACCGAACCCGAACCCGGACTTTTACGAAAATGTCCGGGTTCGGGTCCGTGTCACGGACACCCCAAAATTCGGTACGAACCCGAACTATACAGTTCGAGTTCGCTCATCCCTACCCACAAGTGACACCATTTTGGAAAGAAGACACCCCAAGGTATTTCGTGAGAAGCATGGCGAGTTCATGAAAATTTTTATTTTTTGTCACAAGTTAGTGGAATATGAGACTTTGTAAGCAAATTTTTTTTCCATTTCCGCTAACTTGTGACAAAAAATAAAAACTTCCATGAACTCACTATGCCCATCAGCGAATACCTTAGGGGGTTTACTTTCCGAAATGGCGTCATTTGTGAGGTGTTTCTACTGTCTGGGCATTGTAGAACCTCAGGAAACATGACAGATGCTCAGAAAGTCAAAGTGCGTAAATAAAATTTTTTGCACCATAGTTTGTAAACGCTATAACTTTTACCCAAACCAATAAATATACACTTATTGCTTTTTTTTATCAAAGACATGTAGAACAATAAATTTAAGGAAAAATGTATATAGAAATAAAGGTTAATTTGAAAAATTTTACAACAGAAAGTGAAAAATGTCATTTTTGGGCAAAAATTTCAGTCATTTTCGATTAATATAAAAAAAGTAAAAATGTCAGCAGCAATGAAATACCACCAAATGAAAGCTCTATTAGTGAGAAGAAAAGGCGGTAAAATTAATTTGGGTGGTAAATTGTATGACCGAGCAATAAACCGTGAAAGTAGTGTAGTGCAGAATTGTAAAAAGTGGTCTGGTCATTAAGGGGGTTTAAGCTAGGGGGGCTGAGGTGGTTAAGTTATTTCCCTATCCACATTTGGTTACAGAGCAGTTGCCATGCTCTTAAGCACATTTTACTGCCTTTTACATCCCTCTAGCCTTTTCAAGGACTATTTTAGAGCCATTTTAATTTAAAAAAGTGCCAATTTTAGTGCCCTAAATTGAAAAAAAATCTTATTTTCAATTGACGGGTGACATTTTACCATTTTTGGCATATACAAATCCCTGCTGTACCTGGGTGACAGGGGCCTAAATCTCTCAAAATCCTCTGTTGTATTGCTGGGTGACAAGAACCCCCTTTTGCTGTGAATGAACCCCTGCTGTGCCTGGGTGACAGGGGCCTAAATCTCTCAAAATCCTCTGTTCTATTGCTGGGTGACATGAACCCCCTTTTGCCGTGAATGAACCCCTGCTGTGCCTAGTTGACAGGGGCCTAAATCTCTCAAAATCCTCTGTTGTATTGCTGGGTGACAAGAACCCCCTTTTTCCATGAATGAACCCCTGCTGTGCCTGGGTGACATGGGCCTAAATCTCTGAAAATCCTCTGTTGTATTGCTGGGTGACAAGAACCCCCTTTTGCCGTGAATGAACCCCTGCTGTGCCTGGGTGACAGGGGCCTAAATATCTCAAAATCCTCTGTTGTATTGCTGGGTGACAAGAGCCTCCTTTTGCCGTGAATGACCCCCTGCTGTGCCTGGGTGACAGAGGCCTAAATCTCTCTAAATCCTCTGTTGTATTGCTGGGTGACAAGAACCCCCTTTTGCCGTGAATGAACCCTTCTGTGCCTGGGTGACAGGGGCCTAAATCTCTCAAAATCCTCTGTTGTATTGCTGGGTGACATGAACCCCCTTTTGCCGTGAATGAACCCCTGCTGTGCCTGGGTGACAGGGGCCTAAATCTCTCAAAATCCTCTGTTGTATTACTGGGTGACAAGAACCCCCTTTTGCAGTGAATGAACCCCTGCTGTGCCTGGATGACAGGGGCCTAAATCTCTGAAAATCCTCTGATGTATTGCTGGGTGACAAGAACCCCCTTTTGCCGTGAATGAACCCTTGCTGTGCTTGGGTGACATTGGCCTAAATCTCTCAAACTCGTCTGTTGTATTGCTGGGTGACAAGAACCCCCTTTTGCCGTGAATGAACCCCTGCTGTGCCTGGGTGACAGGGGCCTAAATCTCTCAAACTCGTCTGTTGTATTGTTGGGTGACATGAACCCCTTTTGCCGTGAATGAACCCCTGCTGTGCCTGGGTCACAGGGGCCTAAATCTCTCAAAATCCTCTGTTCTATTGCTGGGTGACAAGAACCCCCTTTTGCCGTGAATGAACCCCTGATGTAACTGGGTGACAGAGGCCTAAATCTCTCAAAATCTTCTGTTCTATTGCTGGGTGACATGAACCCCCTTTTGCCATGAATGAACCCCTACTCTGCATTGCTAACAGGGAACTAAATTTAGTGAAAACATCTGTTACTGATCGGAAGATGCGTGACTACAAGTGCACGCTGATAATAGCATTCCCACCTGACAGCGGGGGCACAGTGGAAGCACAAGGCGAAGGCAGAGGAGGAGGAAGAGGTCGCCAACGCAGCTGGGGCACCACCAGCACCTGAGAAGGCAGGGTTAGCATGGCCAAAATGTGGAAAAGCTCTGTCAGCCTTGGAGGTGCTGACCTGCCCTGCAGCCAGTGTATAGTGTGAACATGTGTTTAGCGCGGCAGAGAGCATTATCACAGGCCGCATCCAATGTGGACAAGCTTACGTTTATGAAAATGAACCAGGCATGGATCCCACAGGACTTGTCCGTACCTTGTGCAGAATAGACATTTATTCCAGCCTCAACCATCCATCCTTGTACTCAAGTGCACTTATTCTTTGTTTTATTTTGTTATATGTCCCAAAATTTTGGGGGATAACCCAATTTGAAAATAAATAATAACACAAATCAGTGTTGGCTACCTATTCCTCCTTCACCGCCGCTTCTACCTACACCGCCACGTCAACCTACACCGCCACATCCACCCATCAACTGCCTCCTCAACCTCCTACTCCTAGATCCAGATTGTTATTTTAAATTTTTCTGTATTTTATGTTATTTTTAGTCATTTCCTTATCCACATTTGTTTGCAGAACAGTTGTCATGCTCTTAAGCACATTTTAATGCCATTTGCAGCCCTCTAGCCCTTTCCAGGACTATTTTAGAGCCATTTTAGTGCCCAAAAATTTGGGTCCCCATTGACTTCAATGGGGTTTGGGTTTGGGGTCAAGTTCGGGTCCCGAACCCAAACTTTTTTTTCAAGTTCGGCCGAACCTGCTAAACCCGAACATCCAGGTGTCTGCTCAACTCTAACTGTGAGAAATGCAGCGCAGGGCGCAAATGTACTATCTAGCACAAAGAGTGAGTTTAAAAAAAAAGACAATAGAACAGCAGTATTTAACGGTTGTATTGGCCTGTCAGAAATGCAGCGCAGGCCACAAATGTACTATCTAGCACAAAAAGTGACTATTTTTAAAACAACAATGCAACAGCAATATTTAACTGTTTTATTGGATTGTCAAAAATGCAGCACCGTCCACAAATGTACTATATAGCACAAAAAGGGTGTTTTTTCCAAAAAACAATATAACAGCAGTATTTAACGGTTCTATTGGACTGTCAGAAATGCAGCACAGTCTGCAAATGTACTATCTAGCACAAAGAGTGTGCTTTTTTCAAGCAAAAATAAACCAGCAGTATTTAACGGTTGTATTAAACTATCAGAAATGCAGCACAGGCCGCAAATATAGTATCTAGCAAGGAAATGTGAGGTTCTTTTTGAAGGACAATGTAACAGCAGTATTTAACTGTTTTATTGTACTGTCAAGAATGCAGCGCTGTCCGCAAATGTACTATCTAGCACAAAAATTGTGCTTTTTTCAAGCAAAAATAAACCAGCAGTATTTAACGGTTGTATTAGGCTATCAGAAATGCAGCTCAGGCCGAAAGTGTACTATCTAGCACAAAAAGTGATTTGTTTTTTCAAACGACAATGTAACAGCAGTATTTAACAATTGTGTTGAACTGTCAGAAATGCAGCGCAGGCAGCAAATGTACTATCTAGCACTAAATGTGTGCTTTTTTCGAACAAAAATGTAACAGAATATTTATCGGTTGCATTGGACTGTCCGAACTACAGCGCAGGCCGTAAATATACTATCTAGCAAAAATAGTGAGTCTTTTTCAAACGACAATGTAAGAACAGTATTTAACTGTTTTATTAGACTGTTAGAAAAGCAGCGCAGGCCGCAAATGTACTATCTTGCACAAAATGTGAGGTTCTTTTCAAACGACAATGTAACAGCAGTATTTAACTGTTTCATTGTACTGTCAGGAATGCAACGCAGGCCGCAAATGTACTATCTAGCAAAAATAGGGTGTTTTTTTTCAAACAAAAATATGACAGCAATATTTAATGGTTGTATTGGACTGTCAGAAATTCAGCGCAGGCCGCAAATGTACTATCTAGCACAAAAAGTGTGCTTTTTTTCTACCAACAATGTAACAGCAATATTTAACTGTTTTATTAGACTGTTATAAATGCAGCGCATGCCGCAAATGTACAATCTAGCACAGCACAAAAAGTGAGTTTTCTTTAAAACGACAATGTAACAGCAGTATTTTACTGTTTTATTAGTCTGTGAATTATTGCAGTGCAGGCCAAAAATGTACTATCTAGCACAAAAAGTGTTTTTTTTTTTCAAACGGCAATGTAACAGCAGAATTTATCGGTTGTATTCGACTGTCAGAAATGCAGCGCAGGCCGCAAATGTACTATCTAATACAAAAAGGTTGTTTTTTTCAAACAATCAGGAATGCAGAGTTTTGGCCGCAATTGTACTATATAGCGCAGAGTTTTTTTAAACGACAATGTAACAGCAATATTTAACGGTTGCATTGAACTGTCAGAAATGCAGCGCAGGCCACAAATGTACTATCTAGCGCAAAAAGTGTGCTTTTTTTCTACCAACAATATAACAGCAATATTTAACTGTTTTATTAGACTGTTAGAAATGCAGCACATGCCGCAAATGTACCATCTTGCACAAAATGTGAGGTTCTTTTCAAACGACAATGTAACAGCAGTATTTAACTGTTTTATTGGACTGTCAGGAATGCAGAGTTTTGGCCGCAATTGTACTATATAGCGCAAAAAGTGAGTTTTTTTTAAACGACAATGTAACAGCAATATTTAACAGTTGCATTGAACTGTCAGAAATGCAGCGCAGGCCACAAATGTACTATCTAGCGCAAAAAGTGTGCTTTTTTTCTACCAACAATATAACAGCAATATTTTACTGTTTTATTGGACTGTCAGAAATCCAGCACAGGCCGCAAATGTACTATCTAGCGCAAAAAATGAGTTTTTTTCAAATGACAATGTAACAGCAGTATTTTACGGTTGTATTGGACTGTCAGAAAATCAGCGCATGCCGCAAATGTACTATGTAGCACAAAAAGGGTGTTCTTTTTAAACAAAACCATAATAGCAATATTTAACGGTTGTATTAGACCATCAGAAATGCAGCGCAGGTCGCAAATGTCCTATCTAGCACAAAAAGTGAGATTTTTTCAAACGACAATGTCAGAGCAGTATTTAACTATTTTATTGAACTGTCACAAATGCAGCGCAGGCCGCAAATGTACTATCTTGCACAAAATGTGAGGTTCTTTTCAAACGACAATGTAACAGCAGTATTTAACTGTTTTATTGGACTGTCAGGAATGCAGAGTTTTGGCCGCAATTGTACTATATAGCGCAAAAAGTGAGTTTTTTTTAAACGACAATGTAACAGCAATATTTAACGGTTGCATTGAACTGTCAGAAATGCAGCGCAGGCCACAAATGTACTATCTAGCACAAAAAGTGTGTTTTTTTTCTACCAACAATATAACAGCAATATTTAACTGTTTTATTAGACTGTTAGAAATGCAGCACATGCCGCAAATGTAATATCTAGCACAAAAAGTTAGTTTTTTTCAAACGACATTGTAAGAGCAGTATTTAACTGTTTTATTAGACTGTTAGAAATGCAGCGCAGGCCGTAAATGTACTATCTAGCACAAAAAGTTTTTTTTTTCTCAAATGGCAATGTAACAGCAGTATTTAACGGTTGTATTGGACTGTCAGAAATGCAGCGCAGGCCGCAAATGTACTATCTAGCACAAAAAGTGAGTTTAAAAAAGAACGACAATAGAACAGCAGTATTTAACGGTTGAAATGGACTGTAAGAAATGCAGCGCAGGCCGCAAAAATACTATCTAGCACAAAAAGTGACTGTAAAAATAAAAGACAATGTAACAGCAATATTTAACTGTTATATTGGACTGTCAGAAATCCAGCGCAGGCCGCAAATGTACTATCTAGCGCAAAAAAATTGTTTTTTTTCAAATGACAATGTAACAGCAGTATTTTACAGTTGTATTGGACTGTCAGAAAATCAGCGCATGCCGCAAATGTTCTCGCTAGCACAAAAAGGGTGTTTTTTCAAACAAAAACATAATAGCAATATTTAACGCTTGTATTAGACCGTCAGAAATGCAGCGCAGGTCGCAAATGTCCTATCTAGCACATAAAATTAGATTTTTTCAAACAACAATGTAACAGCAGTATTTATCGGTTGTATTGGACTGTCAGAAATGCAGCTCCGGCCACAAATGTACTATCTAGCAAAAAAAGTGAGTCTTTTTCAAACAACAATGTAAGAGCAGTATTTAACTGTTTTATTGGACTGTCACAAATGCAGCGCAGGCCACAAATGTACTATCTTGCACAAAATGTGAGGTTCTTTTCAAACGACAATGTAACAACAGTATTTAACTGTTTTATTGGACTGTCAGGAATGCAGAGTTCACGCCGCAATTGTACTATATAGCACAAAAAGTGAGTTTTTTTCAAACGACAATGTAACAGCAATATTTAACGGTTGCATTGGACTGTCAGAAATTCAGCGCAGGCTGCAAATGTACTATCTAACACAAAAAGTGTGCTTTTTTCTACCAACAATATAACAGCAATATTTAACTGTTTTATTAGACTGTTAGAAATGCAGCACAGGCCGCAAATGTACTATCTAGCACAAAAAGTGACTTTAAAAAAAAAAGACAATGTAACAGCAATATTTAACTGTTTTATTGGACTGTCAGAAATGCAGTGCAGGCCGCAAATGTACTATCTTGCACAAAATGTGAGGTTCTTTTCAAACGACAATGTAACAGCAGCATTTAACTGTTTTATTGGACTGTCAGAAAACCAGTGCAAAAAAAATCATTTTTTTCAAATGACAATGTAACAACAGTATTTTACGGTTGTATTGGACTGTCAGAAAAGCAGCGCATGCCGCAAATGTACAATCTAGCAAAAAAAGGTTGTTTTTTTTCAAACAAAAATATAATAGCAATATTTAACGGTTGAATTAGACCGTCAGAAATGCAGCGCAGATCGCAAATGTCCTATCTAGCACAAAAAGTGAGTCTTTTTCAAACGACAATGTAAGAGCAGTATTAATATATGGAAGACTGGGCACACCTCAAGATATTAAGCCATACATTTATTTGTTAAAACAATCAAACACCAGTATCTATAAGTTAAATAAATAAATAATAAATAAATAAATAAACAAATCCAGCGGTACAATCAATAAAATCACCAATAGTCCTAAATAGCAGCGAATATACTAGTTCATTAAAAGAATGCACTTTTCATATTTTCAAATATTAAGTATAAATGCGCAGCAGCGCAAATGCACTAAGGTAGCTCGATCAAGGTAGCAGAAGTAGTCGCTCACAGTTTATTGGAAACAATGTCCTTAGGAAGTCAACCGCACTAGTTCAGCAATAAAACTGAGTGCAAAATAGCTGTAAGTTCGTGTCGCTAGTAGGCAACTTTGTACTTCCTTTATAGCGCACACAGTGAAGCTATTCAAATACCGAACCAAACTAATATGCAGCGGCGTCCCGCTGCATATAGGTTTCAGCGGCGTCCCGCTAATACAGCTGTATAGTAGGCTTTGGGCACACCGACCTCAACGTCGGAACGATCTTACCCACTTAATGCGACCCCGGCTGTCCTGCAGTGGTCTATGGAGTTTTCCTTTCGCCCCACAGGGTTTGGTTCACCGCGTGGTAGGTCAGCGTACTTGAGTTCGCCGGTTTGGCTTCGGACCCGATGTACTGATGTTATCCACGTGGACCTTCAGCAGACGCCCGGCAGCGGTCTCAATTCTCACGTAGTGCACTTGTCATGGTCTTACCTTCTTGCTGTTCTCCTTCGTTTGACATGTGCTGGCGGCCATCTTGGTTTCTGGGTTTCTTGTAGCCTCCCACCCTGCGGCTTCTCCTTCCCACTGGGAGGAGCTGGATGCCTAGCTCATATATATAGGAGGTCTGTGGCTTCAGTTCCTTGCTTGGTCCTCCTGTGTTCACATGCTTCTAAGACTGCTGCTGCTTCTGGTTCCTGATCCTGGCTTCGTCTGACTACCCTGCTGGTTCCTGATCCAGGCTTCGTCTGACTACCCTGCTGGTTCCTGATCCAGGCTTCGTCTGACTACCCTTCTGGTTCCTGACCTCTGGCTTCGCAAGACCCTGCTTCGGTTTAGCCATCCGTTTGGACTTTTGCCTTACAGCTTGATTTTCAATAAAGCCTTCTTATTTCCACTTATCTCTTGTTGTACGTCTGGTTCATGGTTCCATGACAGCACTACTCTTTAGATTGATGGGGGAGTCTGACCAGACGCGTTTTGGGGTTGGAGTATCCCCTTCTTCAGTGGTAATCAGACCACCCCCCCCATCAGGCTCTTTTATATGGTCGAGAGGCTAAAGTTCAAACCCGGCATGGATCATCAACCCGGGAATACTCTCGATTTTTTTATATTTTGTTTGCTGCATATAAATATCATTTTGCCCCTTCTCGTATACCGAATGTCCAGCATAGTTATTGCTTCTTTGCTGGTTCCTCCATTCTTTAAATGTCCGTACATTTTTAATTGGATCTATGATTTTGCTTTATAAACCGCAGCTTAAATCGCTGCGATATAGATGCGCTTTCTGCTGCTAATAAATATCTTCCCTTTTCAAGGCAATTATCTCTTGGACTAGAGATTAAACGAAACTAACACAATGTCTGTTAAAGTAAAACATTTTAAAGGACAGAAAATATACACTTGAAGATAAAAATAAAGACATGTATTTCTATATAAAATCTAAAAATCTATATAAGATTCGGGACTCATTCCCTAATACAATAATTTTATTAAATATACGCATATTCAAAACGCTGTATAAAAACACTTATATCCAATTGATGCCATAAAACTACTCATGGGGTGATAATTTAAAAAAAAAAAAATTATTATTAAATATTATACGTAATCCCGCTACCTGTGTGGGACCTTCCATCGGGAATACGTGAGTACCTTGAAGGCCCACTGCCGAGGGGGAAGCCCGCCGAGCCAAGAACCCGCTCAGCGGAGGTCACCCTCGGCAGGAGACCCCCATCCGACTCTACAAAAAGCCAAATAGCTCGTACTCCACATTCAGGCCTCCCGGAATCATGGTCTCCATTTCAAAAATTCTCTGTGTCTCCATCCTAGACATCTTGCTAATGTGGTTGCCTCCTCTCCAACTCCTGGGTACCTTATCTATAGCAACAAATTTTAAGCTGGATGGGTTACTATTATGGGCAATTTTAAAATGTCGTGACAATGAATGGGATTCCACCCCTTTTTTTTATATTTGCGACGTGTTCTGCAACCTGTTTTCTAAGGGTTCTTTTGGTCCTACCTATATATTGCAATTTGCACGGGCACTCAATAATATAAAGATATAAAGAAAGATATAAAGAAAGTTAGTAGTTCCTTTATAGTGTGTTTGAACCCGTTAGTTGTTGAGGTAACCTCCTTAGTGTGTTTAATAAAGGAGGTTACTTTGCAGTTATTGCATTGCCCACATCTGATAAATCCGGTCAAATTAATCAATTTCTGTATAGATGGTTCTTTAGATCTATCTTCCCTAACCGTTAGTGCTATTTTATTACCAAGGTTGGGTGCCTTTGTAAAAACCATTAAAGGTTTGTGAGGAATAATTGTCCCCACCACCTTATCCTTTTGAATTATATCCCAATACTTGTATATGATGTTTTTGACTTTTTTGTGGTCACTGCTGTATGGTAGGATCATTTATAGCTGGTTTTCCTTTTTAACTTTTTCTTTATCCACTATTTCCTTTTCTGTGAAAAACTCTGCTCTCTCCATATTTTTCACTTTAATCAGAGCTGACTCTAAAATTTCCTCAGGGTATTCCTTATTTAAAAATTGTTGCGTCATTTTCGCCGCTTCCAATTCAAATTGTTCTGCTGTTCCGCTTCAACCTACGAAATTGGCCCTGAGGGATATTTAAAAGCCAACTTGGTAGGTGACAGCTATTAAATAAAATATAACTATTGCGTGATGTTGGCTTTGTGTATGTACAGGTTTTTATTGTCCCATTTTCTACGTAAATTTTCAAGTTCAAAAACTCCAAACTCTCAGTACTATTAGTCCCTGAAAATTTGAGGTTAAAACTATTATCGTTAATAGAATTTAAAAATACGTCGGGTTGCTCGGGTCCTGATCGCCAAATAAAAAACACATCATCAATGTATCTCTGCCAGAGCACCAGGTCCGTCCCCAGCTTGGGGGGCCACAGTTTGCTCCTCCCACTCAGCTATAAATAGGTTAGCATAACTGGGGGCGAACCTGGTGCCCATGGCAGTACCCCGAGTCTGTAGATAAAAGGCACCGTTAAAATAAAAATAATTATGCGTTAGGATAAATTCAATGCCTTCAGTTAAAAATTCTATTTGTTGAAAAGTCAATCTATCTTCTTGTATTAATTGTTTTTTAACGGCTTCCTTTCCCTGTCCATGGTCAATTACCGTGTATAGCGATTGGACATCTAATGTGCCCATTATCCAATGCTCCTCGAAACGTATCTTTTCTATTCTTTTTTTAATTTGTGTTGTATCCTTTACGTACGAGGGCATTTTTTTAACTTTAATTTGGAGTAAAGAGTCAATATATTGGGAAAGGTTCGACGTTAATGAATCAATGCCTGAAACTATAGGGCGTCCTGGCGGATTATTTTTATCCTTGTGTATTTTGGGGATGCAATAAAAAACTGGTATCCTTGGATATTTATTTAAAATGAAATCATATTCATCGACATTTAAAATTCCAGTATCTTTCCCCCTTATACAGAAGTTTTCCAAATCCCCATAAAATTGGTCTGTCGGGTCTTTTGTCAACTTTTGATACGTGTTGGGGTCTGACAATTCGCATAAACATTCTGTGTTGTATTTCTCAACGTCTTGAATTACAATTGACCCGCCTTTGTCCGCCGGGCGAATGACAATGTTTTTTTCTTTTTGTAACGATTTGAGTGCCGTGATTTCACTATGAGATAAGTTGTTGCGTTTATATTTAGTGTCAGTTTTGATCTTTTTGATATCTTTCATCACGCATTCTCTAAAACTCGTCATTTCTTGGCTTAGTTCATTCATTCTTAGTTCAGCAAATGTACTATCTAGCACAAAAAGGATGTTTTTTTCAAACAAAACTATAATAGCAATATTTAACGGGTGTATTAGACAGTCAGAAATGCAACGCGGGTAGCAAATGTCCTATCTAGCACAAAAAAAGTTAGTTTTTTTCAAACGACAATGTAACAGCAGTATTTAACGGTTGTATTGGACTGTCAGAAATGCAGCTCAGGCCACAAATGTACTATCTAGCACAAAAAGTGAGTCTTTTTAAGCGACAATGTAAAAGCAGTATTTAACTGTTTTATTGGACCTTCAGAAATGCAGCACAGGCCGCAAATGTACTATCTTGCACAAAATGTGAGGTTCTTTTCAAATGTCATTGTAACATCAGTATTTAACTGTTTTATTGGACTGTCAGGAATGCAACACAGGCTGCAAATGTACTATCTAGCACAAAAAGTGAGATTTTTTTAAAACGACAATGTAACAGCAGTATTTAACTGTTTTATTAGACTGTTAGAAATGCAGCGCAGGCTGCAAATGTACTATCTAGCGCAAAAAGTGAGTTTTCTTTCAAACGGCAATGTAACAGCAGTATTTAGCGGTTGTATTGGACTGTCAGAAATGCAGCGCAGGCCACAAATGTACTGTCTAGCACAAAAAGTGAGTTTAAAAAAAGAAAGACAATAGAACAGCAGTATTTAACAGTTGTAATGGACTGTCAGAAATGCAGCGCAGGCCGCAAAAATACTATCTAGCACAAAAAGTGACTTTTAAAAAAAAGACAATGTAACAGCAATATTTAACTGTTTTATTGGACTGTCAGAAATGCAGCGCAGTACGCAAATGTACTGTCTAGCACAAACAGTGAGTTTTTTTTCAAACAAAAATATAATAGCAATATGTAATGGTTGTATAAGACCGTCATAAATGCAGCGCAGGTCGCAAATTTCCTATCTAGCATAAAAAGTTAGTTTTTTTCAAGCGACAATGTAACAGCAGTATTGGACTGTCAAAATGCAGCTCAGCCCACAAATGTACTATCTAGTACAAAAAGTGATTAATTTTCAAACGACAATGTCACAGCAGTATTTAACAGTTTTATTCGACTGTCAGGAATGCAGCGCAGGCCGCAAAAGTACTAACTAGCACAAAAAGTGAGATTTTTTTCAAATGACAATGTAACAGCAGTATTTAACTGTTTTATTAGACTGTTAAAAATGCAGCACAGGCCGCATGTCACGGCGGACAGAATCTCAGGTAACTAGACAACCAAATACACAAGTGTCTAGGCTAGATGGTGGGGACAGGTCACCTCCTAGCAGATCCCTGACTTCTCTCCCTATGCTGCTAAGCCCACATTCAGACCTTGATGGTAGGAATGAAGTGTCCTTGTGCCTGGACTGCAAACACCCTAGAATCCCTGGGATGGTGAAAGGGGAGAAGGGGCAGAAGACACACAAATAGCCTAGTCCGCAAACAACACAAACAGAAATCAAACTTATCTGAGCTGGAACAGAAAATCCTTCCTTCCTTAAATCCAAGGCGAGACTGAAATCTACAACCCGCACGGCCCTCTGGTATTGAAGGCAATTTAAGCCAATGACCCCACCCAGACCACCTGAAGGAAGGCGGATCCAGCATGATTCCAAAACAAACAAAAGGTTAAAAGGTTAGACACGTGCAACCAATCTGACAGACCTCCGCACATCGTCTGATCAGGGCATGACACCGCAAATGTACTATCTAGTGCAAAAAGTGAGTTTTCTTTCAAACGGCAATGTAACCGCAGTATTTAACAGTTGTATTAGACTGTCAGAAATGCAGCGCAGGCCGCAAATGTACTGTCTAGCACAAAAAGTGAGTTTAAAAAAACGATAATAGAACAGCAGTATTTAACAGTTGTATTGAACTGTCAGAAATGTAGTGCAGGCCGTAAAAATACTATCTTGCACAAAAAGTGACTTTTTTCAAATGACAATGTAACAGGAGCATTTTACGGTTGCATTGGACTGTCAGAAAAGCAGCACATGACGCAAATGTACAATCTAGCCCAAAAAGGGTGTTTTTTTCAAGCAAAAATATAATAGCAATATTTAACGGTTGTATTAGACCATCAGAAATGCAGCGCAGGTTGCAAATGTCTTATCTAGCACAAAAAGTGATTTTATTCAAACGACAATGTAACAGCAGTATTTATTGGTTGTATTGGACTGTCAAAATGCAGCTCAGTTAACAAATGTACTATCTAGCATAAAAAGTGAGTCTTTTTCAAACGACAATGTAACAGCTGTATTTAACAGTTTTATTGGACTGTCAGAAATGCAGCGCAGGCCGCAAATGTACTATCTTGCACAAAATTTGAGGTTCATTTCAAACGACAATGTAACAGCAATGTTTAACGATTGTATTAGACTGTTAGAAATGCAGCGCAGGCCGCAAATGTACTATCTAGCACAAAAAGTTTTTTTTTTTTCTCAAACGGCAATGTAACAGCAGTATTTAACGGTTGTATTGGACTGCCAGAAAAGCAACGAATGCCGCAAATGTACTATCTAACACAAAAAGGGTGTTTTTTTCAAGCAAAAATATAATAGCAATATTTAACGGTTGTATTAGACCGTCAGAAATGCAGCGCAGGTCGCAAATGTCCTATCTAGCACAAAAAGTGATTTTTTTTCAAACGACAATGTAACAGCAGTATTTAGCAGTTGTATTGGACTGTAAAAATGCAGCTCTGCTAACAAATGTACTATCTAGCATAAAAAGTGAGTCTTTTTCAAACGACAATGTAACAGCAGTATTTAACAGTTTTATTGGACTTTCAGACATGCAGCGCAGGCCGCAAATGTACTATCTAGCACAAAAATGTGAGGTTCATTTCAAACGACAATGTAACAGCAGTATTTAATTGTTTTATTGGACTGTCAGGAATGCAGCGCAGGCCGCAATTGTACTATCTAGCATAAAAAGTGAGTTTTTTTTCAAACGACAATGTAACAGCAATGTTTAGCGATTGTATTAGACTGTTAGAAATGCAGCGCAGGCCGCAAATGTACTATCTTGCACAAAATGTGAGGTTCATTTCAAACGACAATGTAACAGCAGTATTTAACAGTTTTATTGGGCTGTCAGGAATGCAGTGCAGGCCGCAATTGTACTAATTAGAACAAAAAGTCAGTTTTTTTTTCAAACTACAATGTAACAGCAGTAGTTAACTGTTTTATTAGACTGTTAGAAATGCAGCGCAGGCCGCAAATGTACTATATAGCTAAAAGAAATTTTTTTTTTTTTTCAAATGACATTGTAACAGCAGTATTTTACGGTTGTATTGGATTGTTAGAAATCCAGCGCTTGCTGCAAATGTACTATCTAGCACAAAAAGGGTGTTTTATTAAAAAAGAATATATAATATCAATATTTAACGCTTGTATTAGACCGTCAGAAATGCAGTGCAGGTCGAAAATGTCCAATCTAGCACAAAAAGTGAGATTTTTTCAAACGACAATGTAACAGCAGTATTTAACGGTTGAATTGGACGGTCCGAAATGCAGCTAAGGCCACAAATGTACTATCTAGCAAAAAAAAAGTGAGTCTGTTTCAAACGACAATGTAAGAGCAGTATTTAACTGTTTTATTGGACTGTCAGAAATGCATAGTACAGGCAGCAATTGTACTATATAGCACAAAAAGTGAGTTTTTTTCAAACGACAATGTAACAGCAATATTTAATCGTTGCATTGGACTGTCAAAAATTCAGCGCAGGCCGCAAATGTACTATCTAGCACAAAAAGTGTGCTTTTTTCTACCAACAATATAACAGCAATATTTAACTGTTTTATTAGACTGTTAGAAATGCAGCGCAGGCGGTAAATGTACTATCTAGCACAAAAAGTGAGTTTAAAAAAGAACGACAATAGAACAGCAGTATTTAACGGTTGTAATGGACTGTCAGAAATGCAGTGCCGGCCGCAAATGTACTATCTAGCACAAACACTGAATTTTTTTTCAAATGACAATGTAACAGCAGTAGTTAACTGTTTTATTGGACTGTCAGTAATGCATCGCAGGCCGCAAATGTACTATATAGCTCAAAAAAAAATAATTTTTTTTCAAATGACATTGTAACAGCAGTATTTTACGGTTGTATTGGATTGTTAGAAATCCAGCGCTTGCTGCAAATGTACTATCTAGCACAAAAAGGGTGTTTTATTAAAAAAGAATATATAATATCAATATTTAACGCTTGTATTAGACCGTCAGAAATGCAGTGCAGGTCGAAAATGTCCAATCTAGCACAAAAAGTGAGATTTTTTCAAACGACAATGTAACAGCAGTATTTAACGGTTGAATTGGACGGTCCAAAATGCAGCTAAGGCCACAAATGTACTATCTAGCAAAAAAAAAGTGAGTCTGTTTCAAACAACAATGTAAGAGCAGTATTTAACAGTTTTATTGGACTGTCAGAAATGCATAGTACAGGCAGCAATTGTACTATATAGCACAAAAAGTGAGTTTTTTTCAAACGACAATGTAACAGCAATATTTAATCGTTGCATTGGACTGTCAAAAATTCAGCGCAGGCCGCAAATGTGCTATCTAGCACAAAAAGTGTGCTTTTTTCTACCAACAATATAACAGCAATATTTAACTGTTTTATTAGACTGTTAGAAATGCAGCGCAGGCGGTAAATGTACTATCTAGCACAAAAAGTGAGTTTAAAAAAGAACGACAATAGAACAGCAGTATTTAACGGTTGTAATGGACTGTCAGAAATGCATTGCCGGCCGCAAATGTACTATCTAGCACAAACACTGAATTTTTTTTCAAATGACAATGTAACAGCAGTATTTTACGGTTGTATTGGATTGTCAGAAAAGCAGCGCATGCCGCAAATGTACAATCTAGCAAAAAAGGGTGTTCTTTTCAAACAAAAATGATAATAGCAATATTTAACGGTTGTATTAGACTGTCAGAAATGCAGCGCAGGTCGCAAATGTCCTATCTAGCACAAAAAGTTAGTTTTTTTCAAACGACAATGTAACAGCAGTATTAACGGTTGTGTTGGACTGTCAAAGTGCAGCTCAGGCCACAAATTTACTATCTAGCACAAAAAGTGAGTCTTTTTCAAACGACAATGTAAGAGCAGTATTTAACAGTTTTTTTTTTGGACTGTCAAAAATGCAGCGCAGGCAGCAAATGTACTATCGTGCACAAAATGTGAGGTTCTTTTCAAACAACAAAGTAACAGCAGTATTTAACTGTTTTATTGGACTGTCAGGAATGCATTGCCGGCCACAATTGTACTAAATAGCACAAAAAGTCTGTTTTTTTCCAAATGACAATGTAACAGCAATATTGAACAGTTGCATTAGACTGTCAGAAATTCAGCGCAGGCCGCAAATGTACTATCTAGCACAAAATGTGTGCTTTTTTCTACCAACAATATAACAGCAATATTTAACTGTTTTATTGGACTATGAGAAATGCAGCGCATGCCGTAAATGTACTATCTTGCACAAAATGTGAGGTTCATTTCAAACGACAATGTAATCTGCAGTATTTAACTGTTTTATTGGACTGTCAGAAATGCATAGTACAGGCAGCAATTGTACTATATAGCACAAAAAGTGAGTTTTTTTCAAACGACAATGTAACAGCAATATTTAATCGTTGCATTGGACTGTCAAAAATTCAGCGCAGGCCGCAAATGTACTATCTAGCACAAAATGTGTGCTTTTTTCTACCAACAATATAACAGCAATATTTAACTGTTTTATTAGACTGTTAGAAATGCAGCGCAGGCGGTAAATGTACTATCTAGCACAAAAAGTGAGTTTAAAAAAGAACGACAATAGAACAGCAGTATTTAACGGTTGTAATGGACTGTCAGAAATGCAGTGCCGGCCGCAAATGTACTATCTAGCACAAACACTGAATTTTTTTTCAAATGACAATGTAACAGCAGTATTTTACGGTTGTATTGGACTGTCAGAAAAGCAGCGCATGCCGCAAATGTACAATCTAGCAAAAAAGGGTGTTCTTTTCAAACAAAAATGATAATAGCAATATTTAACGGTTGTATTAGACTGTCAGAAATGCAGCGCAGGTCGCAAATGTCCTATCTAGCACAAAAAGTTAGTTTTTTTCAAACGACAATGTAACAGCAGTATTAACGGTTGTATTGGACTGTCAAAGTGCAGCTCAGGCCACAAATTTACTATCTAGCACAAAAAGTGAGTCTTTTTCAAACGACAATGTAAGAGCAGTATTTAACTGTTTTTTTTTTGGACTGTCAAAAATGCAGCGCAGGCAGCAAATGTACTATCGTGCACAAAATGTGAGGTTCTTTTCAAACAACAAAGTAACAGCAGTATTTAACTGTTTTATTGGACTGTCAGGAATGCATTGCCGGCCACAATTGTACTAAATAGCACAAAAAGTCTGTTTTTTTTCAAATGACAATGTAACAGCAATATTGAACAGTTGCATTAGACTGTCAGAAATTCAGCGCAGGCCTTTTCTACCAACAATATAACAGCAATATTTAACTGTTTTATTGGACTATGAGAAATGCAGCGCATGCCGTAAATGTACTATCTTGCACAAAATGTGAGGTTCATTTCAAACGACAATGTAACAGCAGTATTTAATTGTTTTATTAGACTGTCAGGAATGCAGCGCAGTCCGCAATTGTACTATCTAGCACAAAAAGTGTGCTTTTTTTCTACCAACAATATAACAGCGATATTTAATTGTTTTATTAGACAATTAGAAATGCAGCACAGGCCGCAAATGTACTATCTAGCACAAAAAGTGAGTTTTTTCATATGACAATGTAACAGCAGTATTTAACAGTTTTATTAGACTGTTAGAAATGCAGCGCAGGCCACAAATGTACTATTTAGCACAAAAAGAGATTATTTTTTTAAACGCCAATGTAACAGCAGTATTTAAGTATTGTATTGGACTGTCAGAAATGCAGCGCAGGCCGCAAATGTACTATCTAGCACAAAAAGTGAGTTTGAAAAAAACTACACTAGATCAGCAGAATTTAACGGTTTTATTGGAATGTCCGAAATGCAGTGCAGGATGCAAATGTACTATCTATACACAAGTAGTGTGCTTTTTTCTACTACCAATGTAACAGCATTATTTAGCTGTGTTATTAGACTGTCAGAAATGCAGTGCAGGCCTCAAATGTAATATCTAGCACAAAAACTGTGCTTTTTTCCTACAAAAATGTAACAGAATTTAACGGTTGTAATGGACTGTCAGAAATGCAACGCAGGCCGCATATGTACTATCTAGCACAAAAAGTGACTTTTTTTCAAACAACAATGTAACAGCAATATTTAACAGTTTTATTGGAGTGTCAGAAATGCAGCGCAGGCCGCAAATGTACTATCTAGCACAAAAATTGTGCTTTTTTTCTACCAACAATGTAACAGCAATATTTAACTGTTTTATTAGACTGTTAGAAATGCAGCGCAGGCCGCAAATGTACTATCTATAACAAGAAACTGAGTTTTTTTCAAACTACAATGTAACAGCAGTATTTAACTGTTTAATTGAACTGTCAGAAATGCAGCGTAGGCCGCAAATGTACTATCTATCACAAACATTGAGGTTTTTTTCAAACGACAATGTAACAGCTTTATTAAACTGTTTGATTGGACTGTCAGAAATCCAGCGCAGGCCGCAAATATACTATCTAGCGAAAAAAATAATAATAATTCAAATGACAATGTAACGGCAGTATTTTACGGTTGTATTGGACTGTCAGAAAAGCAGCGCAGGCCGCAAATGTACAATCTAGCACAAAAAGGGTGTTTTTTTTCAAACAAAAGTTAGAATAGCAATATTTATCGGTTGTATTAGACCGTCAGAAATGCAGCGCAGGTCGCAAATGTCCTATCTAGCACAAAAAGTTCGTTTTTTTCAAACGACAATGTAACAGCAGTATTAACGGTTGTATTGGACTGTCAAATTGCAGCTCAGGCCACAAATTTACTATGTAGCACAAAAAGTGAGTCTTTTTCAAACGACAATGTAAGAGCAGTATTTAACATATTTATCAGTTGTATTGGACTGTCAGAACTGCAGAACAGGCTGCAAATGTACTTTCTAGCACAAAAAGTGAGTCTTTTTCAAATGACGATGTAACAGCAGTATTTAACAGTTTTATTGGACTGTCAGAAATGCAGCGCTGGCTGCAAATGTACTAACTAGCACAAAAAGTGTGCTTTTTTCTACCAACAATATAACGGCAATATATAACTGTTTTATTAGACTATTAGAAATGCAACGCAGGCCGCAAATGTTTTATCTAGCACAAAAAAATGAGTTTTTTTCAAATGACAATGTAACAGCAGTATTTAACTGTTTTATTGGACTGTCAGAAATGCAGCGCAGATCACAAATGTACCATCTAGCACAAACAGTGAGTTTTTTTTTCAAACGGCGATGTAACAGCAGTATTTAACGGTTGTATTGGACTGTTAGAAATGCAGTGCAAGCTGCAAATGTATTGTCTAGCGCAAAATAAGAGTTTTTTCAAATTGCAATGTAACAGCAGTATTTTACGATTGTATTGGACTGTCAGAAAAGTAGCGCATGCCACAAATGTACTATCTAACACAAAAGGGGTGTTTTTTTCAAGCAAAACTATAGAAGCAATATTTAACGGTTGTATTAGACTGTCAGAAATGCAGCGCAGGTCGCAATTGTCCTTTCTAGCACAAAAAGTTAGTTTTTTTCAAATGACAATGTAACAGCAGTATTTAAAGGTTTTATTGGACTGTCAAAATGCAGCTTAGCCAACAAATGTACTATCTAGCACAAAAAGTGAGTTTTTTTCAAACGACAATGTAACAGCAGTATTTAACTGTTTTATTGGACTGTGAGAAATGCTGCGCAGGCCGCAAATGTACTATCTTGCACAAAATGTGAGGTTCATTTCAAACGACAATGTAACAGCAGTATTTAATTGTTTTATTAGACTGTCAGAAATGCAGCGCAGGCCGCAATTGTACTATCTAGCACTAAAAGTGATTTTTTTTTCAAACGACAATGTAACAGCAATGTTTGTATTGGACTGTCAGAAATTCAGCGCAGGCCGCAAATGCACTATTTAGCACAAAAAGTGTGCTTTTTTCTACCAACAATATAACAGCAGTATTTAACAGTTTTATTAGACTGTTAGAATTGCAGCGCAGGCCACAAATGTACTATTTAGCACAAAAAGAGATTATTTTTTTAAACGCCAATGTAACAGCAGTATTTAACTATTGTATTGGACTGTCAGAAATGCAGCGCAGGCTGCAAATGTACTATCTAGCACAAAAAGTGAGTTTGAAAAAAACTACACTAGATCAGCAGAATTTAACGGTTTTATTAGAATGTCCGAAATGCAGTGCAGGCTGCAAATGTACTATTTATACACAAGTAGTGTGCTTTTTTCTACCACCAATGTAACAGCAGTATTTAGCTGTGTTATTAGTCTGTCAGAAATGCAGTGCAGGCCTCAAATGTAATATCTAGCACAAAAACTGTGCTTTTTTCCTACAAAAATGTAACAGAAATATTTATCGGTTGTATTGGACTGTCAGAACTGCAGAACAGGCTGCAAATGTACTTTCTAGCACAAAAAGTGAGTCTTTTTCAAATGACGATGTAGCAGCAGTATTTAACTGTTTTATTGGACTGTCAGAAATGCAGCCCTGGCCGCAAATGTACTAACTAGCACAAAAAGTGTGTTTTTTTTAAACAAAAATATAACAGAAATATTTTACAGTTGTATTGAACTGTCCGAAATGCAGAGCAGGAGGCAAATGTACTAACTAGCACAAAAAGTAATTTTTTTTCAAACGACAGTGTATCAGCAGAATTTAACGGTTGTATTGGACTGTCAGAAATGCAACGCAGGCCGCATATGTACTTTCAAGCACAAAAAGTGACTTTTTTCAAACGACAATGTAACAGCAATATTTAACAGTTTTATTGGACTGTCAGAAATGCAGCGCAGGCCGCAAATGTGCAATCTAGCAAAAAAGGGTGTTCTTTTCAAACAAAAATTATAATAGCAATATTTAACGGTTGTATTAGACCGTCAGAAATGCAGCGCAGGTCGCAAATGTCCTATCTAGCACAAAAAGTTAGTTTTTTTCAAACGACAATGTAACAGCAGTATTAACGGTTGTATTGGACTGTCAAATTGCAGCTCAGGCCACAAATTTACTATCTAGCACAAAAAGTGAGTCTTTTTCAAACGACAATGTAAGAGCAGTATTTAACTGTTTTCTTTGGACTTTCAAAAATGCAGCGCAGGCAGCAAATGTACTATCTTGCACAAAATGTGAGGTTCTTTTCAAACGACAATGTAACAGCAGTATTTAACTGTTTTATTGGACTGTCAGGAATGTATTGCAGGCCACAATTGTACTAATTAGCACAAAAAGTCCGTTTTTTTTCAAATGACAATGTAACAGCAGTATTGAACAGTTGCATTGGACTGTCAGAAATTCAGCGCAGGCCGCAAATGTACTATCTAGCACAAAAAGTGTGCTTTTTTCTACCAACAATATAACAGCAATATTTAATTGTTTTATTAGACTGTTAGAAATGCAACGCAGGCCGCAAATGTACTATCTAGCACAAAAACTGAGTTTTTTTCAAACGACAATGTAACAGCAGTATTTAACTGTTTTATTGGACTGTCAGAAATGCAGCGCAGGCCACAAATGTACTATCTAGCACAAACAGTGAGGTTTTTTTTCAAACGGCGATGTAACAGCAGTATTTAATGGTTGTATTGGACTGTTAGAAATGCAGTGCAAGCCGCAAATGTATTAACTAGCACAGAAAGTGTGAAAGTGTGTTTTTTCAAACAAAAATATAACAGCAGTATTTTACGGTTGTATTGGACTGTCAGAAATGTAGCGCAGGCCGCAAATGTACTATCTAGCACAATTTTTTTTAAAACAAAAATGTAACAGAAATATTTTTCGGTTATATTGAACAGTCAGAAGTGCAGCGTAGGCCTCAAATGTACTATCTAGCACAAAAAGTGAGTTTTTTTAAAACAACAATGCAACAGCAGTATTTAACTGTTTTATTGGACTGTCAGAAGTGCAGCGCAGGCCGCAAATGTACTATCTAGCACAAAAAGTGTGCTTTTTCAAACGACAATGTAACCACAGTACTGAACTGTTTTATTGGATCGTCAGAAATGTAACGCAGGCCTCAAATGTACTATCTAGCACAAAAAGTGTGCTTTTTCAAACGACAATGTAACCACAGTATTTAACTGTTTTATTGGACTGTCAGAAATGCAGCGCAGGCCGCAAATGTACTATCTAGCACAAAAAGGGTGTTTTTTTCAAACAAAAATATAATAGCAATATTTATTGGTTGTATTAGACTGTCAGAAATGTAGCGCAGGCCGCAAATGTACTTTCTAGCGCAAAAACTGAGTTTTTTTTCAAACGACAATGTATCAGCAGTATTTACCTGTTTTATTGGAGTGTTAGAAATGCACCGCATGCCGCAAATGTACTATCTAGCACAAAAAGTGTGCTTATGTCAAGCAAAAATATAACAGCATTACTTAACGATTGTATTGGACTGTCAGAACTGCAGCGCAGGCCTCAAATGTACTATCTAGCTCAAAAAACAATATAACAGCAGTATTTAACGGTTTTATTGTACTGTCAGAAATGCATCACTGGCCGCAAATGTACTATCTAGCACAAAAAGTTTGCTTTTTTGTAAGAATGTAACAGCAGTATTTAAAGTTTTTTTGGGGACTGTCAGAAATGCAGCGCAGGCCGCAAAGGTACTTTATGGAAAAAAAAATTATTTTTTTTTGCCCACATTGAAGCAGATGAATTTATTGACTTTTATTTCACTATCAGATTTGCAGTGCAGGCCTCAAAGGTACTTTATGCCCCCCCCCCAAAAAAAAGGTTTTCTTTTTGACTCACAATGTCTCAGTTGTATTCACTGATTATATTTCACTATCATATTTGCAGTGCAGGCCGCAAAGGTACTATCTAGCACAAAAAGTGAGTTTTTTAAAAACAACAATGCAACAGCAGTATTTAACTGTTTTATTGGACTGTCAGAAATGCAGCGCAGGCCGCAAATGTACTATCTAGCACAAAAAGTGTGCTTTTTCAAACAACAATGTAACCACAGTACTGAACTGTTTTATTGGATCGTCAGAAATGTAACGCAGGCCTCAAATGTACTATCTAGCACAAAAAGTGTGCTTTTTCAAACGACAATGTAACCACAGTATTTAACTGTTTTATTGGACTGTCAGAAATGCAGCGCAGGCCGCAAATGTACTATCTAGCACAAAAAGGGTGTTTTTTTCAAACAAAAATATAATAGCAATGCTTTTGATATCTTTCCTTGCGACAGTCTAGTTGTTTTGTAATTCAGCTGTACTTCAAGTCTGAGTACCAATAGCCATCAGTTAGGACTTGGAAAAAAACTCCAGCTATCAAAGTTCCCAGTTACTGATATCAAACAGATATCTTCTAAATGTGAGTCACTGCACCAAAAAGTAAATAATAAAGGTGTAGAACTTTTCAATATAACATGATTAAGCTTTTTGACATAAACCATGTTTTGATAAAATGTTCCTGTCACTGAACATGAATATTGTGAATCTGCGTACTTTTTCAATGTAAAGCCTGCACAAGAATACTTTTTGTGTTTCTCAACAGGGAATTATCATACAGAACATCAACTCTTCATAACAATAGTTAAAATACTGTACATTGCTGCCTATTGTCAAGACAACCTATAGCTTGAACACTGTCCTGCACAAACTAGAAAAGAGGCTTATGACATCACAAAATTATAGCTGTGTGGTTTATTTAACAAATTGTATCAAACAGAACACTTAGGGGATCAGACGCAGTTTTAGACGCTGGTCTTCATAATCTCTATATCTGGTTGTGGATCCGCCGAAGTTATGAAAAGGCGCAGGCATCTAAATAACTTCAGCTCATTTTGCGCCTGTCTAAATGTAAGACAGCTTCCTAGCTGGCTTACATTTAGACCATTTACTACGCTCCCTCCTCTTCCTCACCCTTACCATACCCACTTTTTTTAGACTTGTCCTGATCAGGGAAAAGTCGCAGACTGCGGCGCTACTCACCGTTGCACTGCAATGTGTGCCAGAAGTACGCCTAATATAGGCATATTTCAGGATAATAAATGACCCCCTTAATTCGAACTTTGATCACCAATTCAAAAGGTGCTTTAAAACTTTGTCTGACAATCCATTTATTTTGTACGCCATATTGTTATCGCGCAAACATTTCTCAAAAGTGACTAAAGGAAAAACTGCCTTTGTTGCCCACAGCAAGCACAGCACAGGTTTCATTTTACTAGAGCAGTTTAAAAGGGTTTTCCATATTTTTTTTACTAATGACCCATCCTCTGGATAGGTCATCAATATCTGATTGGTGGGGTCCCCCGCTGATCAGTTGTTTTGAGAAGGCCTTCTCGCAGCTTACCAAGCACTTCGCTGTACATAAAAAGAAATCAGCCAATACATCAGAAAAAGAATAAGAAGAGTAATTTCCAAATTCCTGAAGGTATCACTTTCATCTGATCAATGAAAATGTTTTGTATGCAAGTGATCAGAGTAGAATCACACATGCAGTTTTTGATACAATGCCATGGCTGGATCCAAAATGAAGGAAAGTATAAAGTATTTTCTCCTTTCTATTAACTACTACTTTTGGTTTTAAAAAAAACCTCCATGGGGGAGACATATCAAGACTGGTGGATCCCTCCCTTGATCTTCCTTGCGCTGGTGTGAGATGCACCTGATTTGTTAAGAAGCAGAAGCCTCTTAACAAATGAGGCGCATCTCTGCCCTGCCATGCCCTAGAAACTGAAGTCTATGCCAACTACTGGCTGGTGTAGACGTCAGTTTTAACTTCCTCCTTTTTCTGGCAAAAGTTATAGTAAATGCGGTAGCGGTGCAAAGCCATGAATCTTTTCTTGGCACTTCTGAAAAGTGCTGAGAAGCTCAAAGGGTTGCAAATTATGGTGCACACATGCCGTGCCCCATAATGTGCAACTTTTTTATGCCACATTTGTGGAGTATAGGCCTTGATAAATGTCCCTCCGTGTGTGATTTTTACCGGAATGTTTCATATACTAATATACTATAATAGATACTAAGTTGTGGGTAGCATTTGGTTTTCAGGAATATTTAAATATTTAAATAATAACAGTGAAACATACAATATTTGAAAAAAGTGCCATAAAAAAAATAAAACTGTTCCAGCGTGGCTTTTCCAGCTGTAGTGTATGCAGATCATAACAACGGTCTTCTTCTGGTCTATGTTGTATATGGTCACTTAAAAGCAGTAGAGTATTTCTTAATAGATATCTAAAAAAATTGCTATTGGAACTGTAAAACGGAATCACAGGTAAGAAAAAAATAATGACAACACTCATGCATGTAATTTTCAAATATACAAATTACCATTAATTTACATCCCTACAAGATAAACTCTATCAACACAGTCCACATTAAGCAGGTTTGATATTGAAAAGGATTGAAGAAAATATCTATGAGGGGGGCATGAGCACTCCGCCGCCCCTTGTGGCGGCCGCACCAAGCCAGGTGGGATGGGTGGGGGGGTGATGAGGGGGGGGGGGATGGGTTTTGCTTGGGGTTTGATATCTATGCCAGAGAATCGATATCAAGGCTGGGCTATCCTGATTATAGACATCTCGCTATATATGTTTGCTTTATGGTATGTAAGCGATACATTCTACATGTAATTGTTATATGTGCTCATTCCCTGTGATCGGATGTCCTTTTTTATACTGCTTGTAGTTGGAAAAAAATAATAAAGATACATAAAAAAAAAAAAAAAAAGTAAAAAAAAAAAAAAAAATTACCATTAATTTTTAATCCATATACATTCAATGATATAAAATTTGTAAATGATAACTGACTGCCAGTCAAAATACAATAATACTTCAAGGCAATATATTAAAATCTGATTTATCATAATTTGAGCTGCAAAATCTGAAAGTTTAAAAATAAGAATCTTTTGATTTAGATTATTTGTTGGTTTAGAAGGCAAAGCAAGGCCACAGGATTGCAGGGATAAAATGCACTGTCTGGACTTATTGTCAGTTATGCTAAAATTCTCTTGATAAGCCCTTAGCTGAACATTAATCCTGATTCATTTCATAGCATATTGTTTCCATGGAAACACAGTCCAGTAAAATGAGTAAGCGTGCAAAATGAAAGGAGAAAATGTTTTACCTTGAGCAGTGCATAATGATGTTTACAAAATGTGGGATCGAAAGATATGACCTTCTCCTCTATTCTCGACACTTCCTTGTGTGTAAAGCAGAAAAAGGGTAAGGGAATAAAGTAAGTACGTAGAGGACAATGCACTGTCACACTTATTTTTCTTCTTGCGACTAACAGGATTGCTGTTCACAAATTTCCAGATGTAATTTCTTATGGAGGAGGCAAATTATTATTATTAGTAAATTGTAAATAGTGAAGTTAAAAAATAATCTGGGGAATAATACTGTGGAGGTAACATGCCGGTACACCATGAGTTTCTGTCTGTCCCATCCGCATGGGGTGAGTCTCTCCCGCTTCATTAGGGTTCCCTTGGGGTACGTGACATGATAATGGCACTATGACCTGTGTGGCCACTGCGGTGCTAGGATGGTCTCTGTGACATTGGTGATCGGCTCTGATAGGTGGATGACACAATCTATCTGTACTGTATACATTGTGACTAATAGCCCCGTAATCTAGAGGATGTTGCCTCCTGAAAAATAGGGTGACACCCAGGGATGGTTGTCCCCTGACAGGGCTGGCGCTCAGACTTGGATCGTGTGTTACCAGCACATGATACTAGTCTGACTCCTCATATGACTAGGGGAATTGCTAATACTAGTGTTTTGATCACGATAGATGTACATTACAGTGATAATTATAACTGTGGTTACTAGAAAGTGCGGCAATATTGCTGCTTCTGATACTCTATGATTTTGCTAATTCTCCATCTTTAATTAGAGCCGGATCCCGATGCGCGGCAGTGCCTGCACCCCAGGATGACACACATTGTGCTGTGTACCTAGCGATTAGGACCGTGATGCAGATTTGGATATTGACTCCCCTGTGGATGCACGTCATGTCCCTATGGAGAAGCTTGCGTTCCATAAGTCTGTGGAATGCATGACACCTGATTTAGCTTACTGATAGGAAGACTTACGTAGGCGTGTGCGTTCCAGGAAGGAGCGCTTGACGTCTGACTACACAAGCATTCGTATACTCAAAATAGAAGCTTTGATCACATGATCGGAGATACGATCACGTGACCGGAATGTCTGAAAAGGTCCTGCAACATGCGCAGTTGATTGACCTGCACGTCGAATCCCATGTGGACCACTTCCAGTGCCCGCTTTAGGACCTTTCTCTTCCTAATTGTTTTTTAAGGTACACCTGCACTATCATATAATTATGAAGGTAACCACAGATGTGTGAAGTTAATATTATGATGAATATACACTGATATATGTATTTTTTGGTATTTTCATGGCAAGGTTGCCCATAACACATATGTTGTATCATAGACTAATATCCTATTGATGTTACACATGGATCTCTTTTGTATTTTGTTGACTATTTTGTGATTTGGTCTTAATTGGCATAATTAATTTTGTGATTGACTAATGGTATAAATTATTATTAGTAAATTGTAAATAGTAAAGTTAAAAAATATATATAAAATTTATTGATCAGGAACAAATATTAAATACGAATAAAACATACAATATACAGTATATCAACAATAAAATGACAATAAAAAAATTATGTTATACCATATAGTACAGAATGATAAATGCTGCGGGCCCAGCAGCTATCTATATATAAATATTAATGGATCCATTATATGGCAGGAGCTGACATTTCTATGATAAAGAGTTGACACAATGTATCTTCTATATATATAAAGAAGAACGTATATATGTATGTATGTATGAATGTATGTATGTTCCGCGATCACCCAAAAACGCAGCCATCGATTTCAACAAAACTTGGCATACTCATCACTTGCTACCTGGAAAGAAATCTTGTGGGGGTCATACGCCCCTACACATCAGCTGCATGAGTTTGTATGCTCCAACAGTTTTTGCTACACACATATTGCTCTGTAACACATATCGATCATTTTCTACTAAACTTGGTACACATATCACTTACTATCTGGGAAAAAATATTGTGGAGGTAACATGCCGGTACACCATGTGTTTCTGTCTGTCCCAAAGTCTGTCTGTCTGTTCTTTATATGCGACCAAACGTCTAGACCGATCACCAAATTTGAAACACAGGTACATCAGATGTCAGGGAAGGTTTTAGACTGGGTCTCAGCTCTCTAGAAAGTACAGTTCCTGAGATATTCCCCCAAAATGACCTGCATTAGCCAATAGAAGCCTGCAAATATTTCACTCATATCACAACTGCCATACAGACGGTCACATGTCCCTTATCAGCCAATAGAAGCTCGCAGGCCCTTTGTCTCTCCATACACACAGTTTTACTCCAGGTTTCCATAACACCCCATCCATTTTTCTTCACAGCTGTAGGCAGGGCCCCCTTGTGGCATTTGTCAAATGTCACCACGGCATCTGAGAGTGTTAAAAAACTAAAGTGCAGGCTTGCCTTCCCCCAGCGGAGATCAGGGATCAGCACCCTGTTCTAAAAATGAACCACAGACTGTACTAGGCTTCCAGGCTCATTGTTAGTATATCCCAGTTCAGGCCACTAGGTGGAAGCACTAAACTGTGATATAGTGATTTCTATACAGAATAATGGAGCGATTTCCATTATTCTGCATAAGTTGCAAAGAAAAGTAATTTAAAAAAGTAAAAAATAAAGTTTTGAAAATATTAAAAGAACTTAAAAAATCACCCCACTTTCCCCAAAATAAAAATGAACAAAAAAAGAACAACATTATGGGCATCGTTGCATGCGAAAACACCAATACTATTAACATATAAAAAGTTAGCCGATATGGTGAAGGATGTAACAGAAACAAATAAAAAAATACTGATTTGCCATTTTTTATCACTTTTTCTCCCAAGAAAATTGAACAAAAAGTGATCAAGTCATACACACCCCAAATTGGTATTGTCAAAAAAGACAGATTTCCCTCAAATGAGTACTGATACATCTCCGTAGACATAACTATAAAAAAGATATGGGGTCACCAATGAGCAGGGGTTCCATTATCTTTCCCAACAAAAAATAATAGGTTGAGGTCAGGACTCTGACTGGGCCACTCCAGAAGGTGTATTTGCTTCTGTTTAAGCCATTCTGTTGTTGATTTACTTCTATGCTTTGGGTCGTTGTCCTGTTGCAACACCTATCTTCTGTTGAGCTTCAGCTGGTGGACAGATGGCCTTAAGTTCTCCTGCAAAATGTCTTAATAAACTTGGGAATTCATTTTTTCTTCAATTATAGCAATCCGTCCAGGCCCTGACGCAGCAAAGCAGCCCCAAACCATGATACCACCATATGTCACAGTTGGGATGAGGTTTTGATGTTGGTGTGCTGTGCCTCTTTTTCTCCACACATAGTGTTGTGTGTTTTTTTCAAACAACTCAACTTTGGTTTCATCTCGCCACAGAATATTTTGCTAGTACTGCTGTAGAACATCCAGGTGCTCTTGTTCAAACTGTAAACTGTATAATGTTTTTTTTGGACAGCATTGGCTTCCTCTGTGGTATCCTCCCATGAAATTCATTCTTGTTTAGTGTTTTACGTATCGTAGATTCGCTAACAGGAATGTTAGCATATGCCAGAGACTTTTGTAAGTCTTTAGCTGACACTCTAGGATTCTTCTTCACCTCGGCAGTCTGCGCTCAGTCTGCAGTCATCTTTACAGGACGGCCACTCCTAGGGAGAGTAGCAGCAGTGTTGAACTTTCTCCATTTATACACAATTTGTCTTACCATGGACTGATGAACAGCAAGGCTTTTGGAGATACTTTTACAACTCTTTCCAGCTTTATGCAAGTCAACAATTCTTAATAGTAGTAAGGGGGTATATGTTTTGTCAAACTGCAAAGTGACAGGTACCACGCCCCATTTTATACAGATACCACCGCCCCTTTTATATTGCTTGATATTAAATTTATATTGCTTAATATTAAATTTATATTCATTCTTACTACAATTGTATTCGACCATTAACCCCTTAAGGACCAGGCTCATTTTCACCTTAAGGACCAGGCCATTTTTTGCAAATCTGACCAGTGTCACTTTAAGTGCTTATAACTTTAAAATGCTTTGACTTACCCAGGCCGTTCTGAGATTGTTTTTTCGTCACATATTGTACTTCATGACACTGCTAAAATTGGGTCAAAAAAGTTAATTTTTTTGCATAAAAAAAATATTTTTTTTACCAAAAATTTTGAAAAATTTGCAAATTTCAAAGTTTCAGTTTCTCTACTTCTGTAATACATAGTAATACCCCCAAAAATTGTGATGACTTTACATTCCCCATATGTCTACTTCATGTTTGTAGCATTTTGGGAATGATATTTTATTTTTTGGGGATGTTACAAGGCTTAGAAGTTTAGAAGCAAATTTTGAAATTTTTGAGAAATCTTCAAAATCCCACTTTTTATGGACCAGTTCAGGTTTGAAGTCATATTGTGAGGCTTAGATAATAGAAACCTCCCCAAAATTACCCCATTCTAGAAACTACACCCCTCAAGGTATTCAAAACTGTTTTTTCAAACTTTGTTAACCCTTTAGGTCTTCCACAAGAGTTAATGGCAGATGGAGAAACAATTTTGAAATTTAAATTTTTTGGAAAATTTTCCAATATAATCAATTTTTTCCAGGAGTAAAACAAGGGTTAACTGCCAAACAACACTCAAAATGGGTTGCCCTGATTCTGTCGTTTGCAGAAACACCCCATATGTGGTCGTAAACTACTGTTTGGCCGAACGGGAGCACATAGAACGAGGGGAACACCATATGGGTTTTGGAAGGCAGATTTTGCAGGACTGGTTTTGTTTATACCATGTCCCATTTGAAGCCCCCTGTTGCACCCCTAGAATAGAAATTTCAAAAAAGTGACTCCATCTAAGAAAGTACACCCCTCAAAGTATTCAAAACTGGGTTTACAAACTTTGTTAACCCTTTAGGTGTTCCACAAGAGTTAATGGCAGATGGAGAAACAATTTAGAAATTTCTATTTTTTGGAAAATTTTCCAATATAATCAATTTTTTCCAGGAGTAAAACAAGGGTTAACTGCCAAACAACACTCAAAATGGGTTGCCCTGATTCTGTCGTTTGCAAAAACACCCCATATGTGGTCGTAAACTACTGTTTGGCCGAACGGTAGCACATAGAAGGAGGGGAACACCATATGGGTTTTGGAAGGCAGATTTTGCAGGACTGGTTTTGTTTATACCATGTCCCATTTGAAGCCCCCTGTTGCACCCCTAGAATAGAAATTTCAAAAAAGTGACTCCATCTAAGAAAGTACACCCCTCAAGGTATTCAAAACTGGGTTTACAACCTTTGTTAACCCTTTAGGTGTTCCACAAGAGTTAATGGCAGATGGAGAAACAATTTTGAAATTTCTATTTTTTGGAACATTTTCCAATATAATCAATTTTTTCCAGGAGTAAAACAAGGGTTAACTGCCAAACAACACTCAAAATGGGTTGCCCTGATTCTGTCGTTTGCAAAAACACCCCATATGTGGTCGTAAACTACTGTTTGGCCGAACGGTAGCACATAGAAGGAGGGGAACACCATATGGGTTTTGGAAGGCAGATTTTGCAGGACTGGTTTTGTTTATACCATGTCCCATTTGAAGCCCCCTGTTGCACCCCTAGAATAGAAATTTCAAAAAAGTGACTCCATCTAAGAACGTACACCCCTCAAGGTATTCAAAACTGGGTTTACAAACTTTGTTAACCCTTTAGGTGTTCCACAAGAGTTAATGGCAGATGGAGAAACAATTTTGAAATTTCTATTTTTTGGAAAATTTTCCAATATAATCAATTTTTTCCAGGAGTAAAGCAAGGGTTAACTGCCAAACAACACTCAAAATGGGTTGCCCTGATTCTGTCGTTTGCAAAAACACCCCATATGTGGTCGTAAGCTACTGTTTGGCCGAACGGTAGCACATAGAAGGAGGGGAACACCATATGGGTTTTGGAAGGCAGATTTGGCAGGACTGGTTTATTTACACCATGTACCCTTTCAAGCCCCCTGATGCACCCCTAGAGTAGAAACTCCATAAAAGTGACCCCATCTAGGAAACTACGGGATAAGGTGGTTGTTGTTTTGGGACTATTTTTGGGGTAAATTAGATTTTTGGTTGCTCTATATTACTCTTTTTTGAGGCAATGTAACAAAAAAATTTAATTCTAAAATTGTTTCTACATTCGCTATTTAGTTTTGTGGAACACCTAAAGGGTTAACATAGTTTGTAAAGTAACTTTTGAATACCTTGAGGGGTGTAGTTTCTTAGATGGGGTCACTTTTTTGGAGTTTCTAGTCTAGGCTACATCAGGGGGGCTTCTAATGGGACATGGTGTAAAAAAAAAAAATGTCCATCAAAATCTGCCTTCCAGAAACCGTATGGAGTTCCCTTCGTTCTATGCCCTGCCGTGCGGCTATATAGCCATTTACGACCACATATGGGGTGTTTCTGCAAACTACAGAATTGGGGCAATAAATGTTTAGTTTTGTTTGGCTGTTAACCCTTGCTTTATTACCGGCAAAATGGATTTAAATTGAAATTTTGCCCAAAAATAGGTGTTTTGGCACCGTTTTTATTTTATATTTTTAACACCGTTCATCCGAGGCGTTTGGTAAAAAGTTATTTTTATAGCGACGACTTTTACGCACGCGACGATGCCCAATATGTATGGCTCTCAGACTTTAGAGACACTAAGCAGGCATCCTAAAACTGCGGCCCTCCAGATGTTGTAAAACTACAATTCCCACCATGCCCTGATGATGGCTGTAGGTTGTCTGGGCATGCTGGGAGTTATAGTTTTACAACATCTGGAGGGCCGCAGTTTGAGGATGCCTGCACTAAAACTAATATTTTTGGGGGAAAGAATTTTTTTTTCGTGTCTCCAAAGTCTGAGAGCCAGAGTGTTTTATGTTCTCTAGTGAACTGTTGGGGATTATAAAAATTTAGTACTCCATGGAAGTGTGATACTCCCTGAAGCAATCGATAATGCAGAGGCCCGGATGATCGGGGCACGTGTCACATTGAGTAGTGGTGTCCTTCCGTATCCCCCTCTTGTGACACACTCTGCACTTTTTTTGGGTTCGTCCCTTCTTTCCAGTATGGGGGACCACACCTGGAAAGTGTTGGCCAGGGACGATCCGGGCGCCTCCAGTTCCCGAGGTACTCCGGCCTGCTCTTTCCCGGTCCGAAAAGATCAGGTCCTTGAGGACTGCCTCATAGAATTGGAGGAATGTCCCTGTGCTGCCAGCGCTTCGGGATAGTACAAAAGAGTTGTACATGGCAACCTGCACCAAGTAGACCGCAACTTTTTTGTACCATGCCCGGGTTTTGCGCATGGCATTATATGGCGTGAGGACTTGATCAGAGAGATCAACTCCTCCCATATACCGATTGTAGTCGACAATACAATCGGGCTTGAGGACCGTTGCCGCGGTACCTCGCACAGGGACTGGGGTGGTGCTGTTACCGTGGATTGTGGACAGCATAAGGACATCCCTCTTGTCCTTATACCTGACCAGCAACAGGTTTCCACTGGTAAGTGCACGGGTCTCACCCCTGGGGATAGGTACCTGGAGGGTGTAGGCAGGGAGGCCGCGTTGATTTTTCCGCACGGTCCCACAAGCGAACGTGGATCTGGCGGCAAGGGACCTGAACAAGGGAATGCTGGTATAAAAGTTATCCACGTACAAGTGGTAACCACTATCCAGCAGTGGGTACATAAGGTCCCACACGAGTTTCCCGCTAACACCCAGAGTGGGGGGACATTCTGGGGGTTGAATACGGGAATCTCGCCCCTCGTACACACAAAATTTGTAAGTGTACCCTGAGGTACTCTCACAAATTTTGTATAGCTTCACGCCATACCTCGCCCGCTTTGTGGGAATATATTGGCGGAAACTAAGTGGCAGGGGGGGGTCGGGGTTAGGGTTAGATGGATAGATGGAAGTTTGGAAGTTTGGAATAAAAGTACTTTTTTTTTTTTTTCCTAACTTACTTTTCCCTTCTTTCCCTGCCTAACGGTACCTCTCCCTCACTGACCCTAACCTACCTGGGTGGCGATGGGTGCAGGAGGGTGATGGATGCCGATTAGGGGGACACAGGAGCTGGTGCTGGACGATGCTGCACGGTCAGGGTGCTGGACAGGAAGAGGAGGGGAGAGAGGAGCGCAGGAAGTTTGAATCTCGCGCCTCTCTCCCCTGCACCAATCAGCACCCTGGACAGCAGTGTTCAGCACCTAGGGTCAGCACCGCCTCCTGAAATCTTCGGACTGCGATTGGTGGTGTAAAATTACGCCACCGATCGCAGTCTTTTTCCGGTTCATCGGGTCACAGGACACCCGAATGGACCGAAAACGCTGAAAACCGCAGGTCTGAATTGACCTGCGGTTTTCTGCGATCGCCGATACGGGGGGGGGGGGGGGGGGTCCAATGACCCCCCCCGCGTTGTTACGGGATGCCGGCTGAATGATTTCAGCCGAAATCCCGTTCCGATTAACCTCCGCGGCGCCGGAATTACATTTTTAAGTCAGGACGTACCGGTACGTCCTCGGTCCTTAAGGACTCGGGAAATAGGGCGTACCGGTACGTCCTATGTCCTTAAGGGGTTAATGGTTTATCACTTCTCAGATTCCTGCTAATATCCTTCAGTTTACAAATGAAGCCAAAAGCACATCTGTTTAAAGCAAGACTTTCTAATGCAAAGGTCATGACACATTACTACACAGGATGTGTTCTACAAGGTCATGACACCTGTCCTGGACATCAAAATCACAGATTTTTAAAGCAAGCCTTTCTACCTCAAATGGTTTTGATTATGTGCTTAAAAGTAGACAGATTATTGATATATCTGATTGGTATATCTGACACGTCACAGGATGTGTTCTACAAGGTCATGACATCTGTCCTGGACATCAAAAGCACAGCAGTTTAAAGCAAGACTTTTTACTGCAATGGTCATGACATCTGTCTGGACAAGCCACAGGCTGTATTTTTGTCATTGATTTTATTCCCCTTATAAAATCTTACAGGCCTATAATAAACATATAAATTGTACAGTAATGGCTGCAGACCGGCGTCTTGTATTTGGCTGTTTTGATACCTTATAGTCTTAGAATTTTTATATAAAAACGTCATAAAGTCGCCAGGAAATATTTAATTGCGGCTTTATAAA
The DNA here is from genome assembly GCF_014858855.1 of Bufo gargarizans. Classification (NCBI taxonomy): domain Eukaryota; kingdom Metazoa; phylum Chordata; class Amphibia; order Anura; family Bufonidae; genus Bufo; species Bufo gargarizans. The sequence goes on along the minus strand of NC_058086.1, from coordinate 85,147,694 downwards.
TGAATGTTGTGATTTGATAACATTTGATAAAGGCATTTATAACACTTGATAAGCTTTTGATATAAAAGCCACCCACTTTGTTTTTTATAAGCCCACTAAATTTTGTAATTTTATCACATTTGATAAAGGCATTTTTAACATTTGATAAGCTTTTGATATTAAAGCTACCCACTTTGTTTTTGATAAGTACACTAAATTTTGTAATTTGATAACATTTGATAGTCATTTATAACATTTGATAAGCTTTTGATATAAAAGCCACCCACTTTGTTTTTGATAAGCACACTAAATTTTGGAATTTGAGAACATTTGATAAAGTCATTTATAACATTTGATAAGCTTTTGATATAAAAGCCACCCACTTTGATATGAATTTATATCAATTTATACAGTTTGATAAGTTTCATTTTGATAAAATCCTTTTTGATAACACTCCTATTTTATAAACTTTATTTTGATAAAACTCCTTTTTGATAAAATCCTATTTTGATAAAAAATCTTTTTGATAAGCCCATTTATAACATTTTGATAAGCTTTTGATATACAATTAAGTTTCGGACATAAAAAAGGCCTATAAAAAACATATAAATTCTTATAAAACATAATCTAACTATTTGAGCGACATCAACTAATAAATATCCTAATCGTTACCACATGGTATAGTTTACAACAGGAACAGCCTATATAAACAGGGCAAATTCTGTGCAGTGCTAGCACAGAGATACGTATGCAAGGACAGACATAGGGCACCAAGACATAAAACACTTTAAAAGGTAAGCACCATTTGTCTGTTACGCTTTTAAATCTTTCACTATTTATTTAATATGACTCATGTTTTCTGTATCTATGTAACTGTGCTTATTTATAGGGCGTAATGCTTCACTAACTAAATGTCTTTCTTTTACAGCATACAAATGTTGCTATATTTTAACTAACAATATACAATTTGTTTAGATGGATTCTTACCAAAATTTATGGGGAGATGACATTATCCCGACGCGCATCTGCTTATCACAGCCGTCGATTTTTATGATTCGTACATTAGCAGTAGTGGGGCACGATTGCTTTCAGACGAGTCACACAGTATGGCGAAAGCTCATACTGACATTTCAAGCGAACCTGAATACAATCCGACGACTCCTTGCCTGGTCGGTAAGTATAACCATCTTATGCTTTTATTACATATATAGTTATAGCGCTAGTTATATTTCATACACGTTTATTACAGACAATCAAATCCCAGACATTTTAAGAATTGTGAACGAAGACGTTGATACTGAAAATACAGAACATTCAAATATTGAAGTTACTAGCAACAACAATTCTGACGATCTAAAGGAGAACGATCCGGCGCGAGTTATCGATCTCACAACCCCAGGGCAACCTGAAATGAAACAGATGACCCGGCTAGTCAGAACACATAAGGCTCGATCGACGTCTTTGATGTTGTCAGTTTTAAACATTATCTATTTTTCTAATACACTTTTTTAAAACGCAGCGCTGAAAAGAAAAGTGTATACAATTGATGACATCGCGACACTCGCCGATGATGCCCTACAAAAACGTCGCAAGCGGGGCAAAGAGCGCAAGGACCAAAACGCATTGTTGCTGTAATATATTTAAACAATGTCTACAAGTCTAATACTTTTTTTAAATGCAGCGCTGAAAAGAAAAATGGCCACGACCGGTGTCTCCAAAGCGGCGTCAAAGAAATCTAACACAACGGGTAAGGCTACCTCTACAGCCGCTCAAGCAACAATGTCTATAACTTTTAAGCGTGTATAAACAATGCTGTTTAATTAAACCTTGCAATTTAAAGTTTTTCAGATGCCTGGTAGTGGCGCAAGTGTCAACAGAACTTCTTTATTCCCAGAACCACCAGAGCCGGGCACCAGCACCCACGACAGTTGGCGGTCTGAAAATCCAGCAATGCCGATTATCCACTGTCCTGATGCCCGTAAGTTAATATTACGCGGCACACTGTTTTAATTAGCGCGCTTGAAGTTCTTAATACTTACATCTTAATGCTTGCCTTTACATTTTTAATAAAAGTCAAATTACATATCTAGCTATCTATCTATCTTTCGCGGTGAGCTGTTTTAATTAACGCTTGAAATTCTTAATACGTATATCTTAAGGTTTGTCTTAAAATTTCAGCCAAAAGAAAAGAAAACACCAAATCCCGCGTCGTTAAAGAAAGACAACGATCAACAACAAAACATCATCAGGAACAGTTTACACCGATAGCTGGAATTCTAACAACGCCACAGCCGGTTCTGCAGAGTAGTGAACCAACTAGCGTAATAAATTATATTACAGCTTTATGCGACATAACTTCAATACTCAATACGCAAGATGTAATACCTTGTAAAAAGCTCATCACATTTGATACGCCAGACACATGCAGCAGCGTACAACAAATACGCGAACTCCAACAGCGATACGTGCCTCTTGTCCATTCCTGTTATTGCCGGGTAGAGATGTCGCGAACATAAAATTTTCCGTTCGCGAACGGCGAACGCGAATTTCTACAGGGGGACCCATGGCAAAACTCCCATGGAAAATTACATAGTTGACGCAGAGTTGGCCATAAATCACCTATTAATCAATTTTTTTTTGAACAACGTGGTTTAAAACATCCAGTGTGTGTATACGATCAGGTATGATGTTGTATTGATCAGGTAGTGTAAGGGTTATGGCCGCTTCACAGACATTGACAGACCAAACTCCTCTTTTAGTGCACCGCAAACAACCGCAAACAGCCCATTTGCCCAACCGCAAACTTCCCATTTGCACAAGGTTGGATACCAAGCTAGCCATGTCCCGTTGATGTAATTGAAGGTTTCTTCCTCCACCCAGCCACGTACAACACCAAGGGTCCTGGAAATGTGAATTGAATTGATTTTTCGAATGGGGAGATGGTTAAAAAAAACACTGGCTCCCTCCCCTTTGTTTGAATCCACGGTCACTGCGTCTGTGCCGTGCAATTTACTGTCCCACCCGATATGAGTGCTATTTTCTATAGTTCTCTCTTCTCATCAGTTTAATCCCTGTTACGTCCCAAACCCGGGGTCCATTTATTAAATGGATTTTTTGAACGGGGAGATGGTTAAAAAAACGCTGGCTCCCTCCCCTTTGTTTGAATCCACGCCACGGTCACTGCGTCTGCGCCGTGCAATTTACTGTCACATCCGATATGAGTGCTATTTTCTGTAGTACTATTCTCATCAGTTTAATCCCTGTTACGTGACATCCCCAATCTGGGGTCCATTTATTTAATTGATTTTCGAATGGGGAGATGGTTAAAAAAATGCTCGCTCCCTCCCCTTTGTTTGAATCCACGCCACGGTCACTGCGTCTGCGCCGTACAATTTACTGAGTGCTATTTTCTGTAGTACTAGTCTCATCAGTTTAATCCCTGTTACATCCCATATCAGGTTGGGATTGCCTTTTGTGAAAAAAAATTTTGTCCGGGTACCTTCGACTGCCGTCATAGTGACAGACCAAACTCTGATACACCAAACTGAATTGATTTTAGGAACTGGGAGATGGAAAAAGCAGCTTGGTCGGTCCTCTTACTCCCAAGTTGGGGCACTGCGCGTGCACGGAGCCATGTGCTGTGACACCCTATATGAGTGGTGTCTTAACTAATACTATTCCTATCAGTTTAATCCCTGTTACATCCCCTATCCGGGGACGTGTGTCGAATTGATTAACCATTGTCGAATTAAAATCCTGGAATAATTTAGTTCTGAGCTTTGTACTTGATTTGTATTGGAATTGATGGGGATTGTTTAAAATTGTCTGCATTATTTCTAATAAACTATTAAGAGACTTTATTATGATTTTTTTATTTTGTGTATTAAAAACCCACCCATACAACTTAAAAAAATAAAATAAAAAAATTTAAGTTTTTTCTATGAAAAAACATCCAGCCGATCGCTTTTGGTCTGATCATAATGAAGCAACGGCCTTATCATCTGGGGTGTGGCAACATTGCCAACACACTCATAGAGGTGATGATCGCTTCATTGTGAAATGCAAGACCCTTCACCACAACAAGGTAACGATCATGAAAGGGGAATTGACACTTGTATGTGCCTTTTTTTTTTGTTTTGTTTTTGCAGCCACAGTGCAGCACCAGAGGCCAGAAAAATTAGGCATGTACACAAATTGATGTTTTCAAGGCAGAAAGGAAACTAAAACATTGCGGCTTGAACCCTAGTTGGTGGTTGAGAATTCACGAAAGTCATCCGGTATGTAGACATTAAATACAGCAGCGTGGGGACCATTTTGAGGCCAAGGCATGTCATCAGGCCTTTTGTTAATTAAACGTATCCCCTACTGTCAGTCCCTTCGGGATCCATGCCTCATTTATCTTAATTAAGGTGAGGTAATCAACACTTTTTTGACCGAGGCAACTTCTTTTGTCAGTGACAATGCCTTCTGCTGCACTGAAGGTCCTTTCTGACAGGACACTTGAAGCGGGGCAGGCCAGAAGTTCTATCGCAAACTGGGAGAGCTCAGGCCACAGGTCAAGCCTAGTGATGTCCCGAATAGTTCGCCGGCGAAAAGTTCCCGGCGAACAAAGCTTGTTCGCGTTCGCCGCTGCGGGTGAACATATGCGATATTCGATCCACCCCCTATACATCATCATTGAGTAAACTTTGACCATCTACCTCACAGTCAGCAGACACATTCCAGCCAATCAGCAGCAGACCCTCCCTCCCAGACCCTCCCACCTCCAGGACAGCATCCATTTTAGATTCATTCGGAATCTGCATTCACAGTGAGAGGAGGGAGAGTACTGCTGCTGCTGATTCAATAGGGAAAGCGTTAGCTGGGGTATTGTTCTGTGTCCACAGACTCATCTGCTGTAAGGACAGCATCCAGACAGCACCCCAAAAAGCCCTTTTCAGAGCTGGTCTGCTTTTTTTTTTTTCATATATATATATTGCAGTTGCCTGGCTGCCCGTGTGTGAGAGGCTGCAGGCTCAGTCATAGACAGCACTGTGTGCACAGTGCACACCATTCATACAGGGTGTGACAGAAAATACCTTGCAGATAAAAAAAAAAAATCTATTTAATATTTTTCTGTGATCTAATCACATTTGCAAGCCCGTGTGTGTCAGGCGCCCACACATACTGTATTGTGGCCACTGGCTAGTGGCTGGCTAGGCCTGCACTCATACCGTTACAGGGTGTCATTCACCCAAATACCTTTCAGAAAAAAAAAATTATATTTAAAATTTAACTGTGATCTAATCACATTTGCAAGCCTGTGTGTGTCAGGCCCACACACATACTGTATTGTGGCCACTGGCTAGTGACTAGGCCTGCACTAATACAGTTACAGGGTGTCATTCACTCAAATACCTTTCAGATAAAAAAATATATATTTTAAATTTAACTGTGATCTAATCACATTTGCAAGCCCGTGTGTGTCAGGCCCCCACACATACTGTATTGTGGCCACTGGCTAGTGGCTAGGCCTGCACTCATACCGTTACAGGGTGTCATTCACTCAAATACCTTTCAGATAAAAAAAAATCTATTTTAAATTTAACTGTGATCTAATCACATTTGCAAGCCCATGTGTGTCAGCCCCCCACACATACTGTATTGTGTCCACTGGCTAGTGGCTAGGCCTGCACTCATACCATTACAAGGTGTCATTCACCCAAATACCTTTCAGAAAAAAAAAAATTATATTTAAAATTTAACTGTGATCTAAGCACATTTGCAAGCCCGTGTGTGTCAGGCCCCCACACATACTGTATTGTGGCCACTGGCTAGTGGCTAGGCCTGCACTCATACCGTTACAGGGTGTCATTCACCCAAATACCTTTCAGAAAAAAAAAATGATATTTAAAATTTAACTGTGATCTAATCACATTTGCAAGCCCGTGTGTGTCAGGCCCCCACACATACTGTATTGTGTCCACTGGCTAGTGGCTAGGCCTGCACTCATACCGTTACAGGGTGTCATTCACTCAAATACCTTTCAGATAAAAAAAATTATATTTTAAATTTAACTGTGATCTAATCACATTTGCAAGCCCGTGTGTGTCAGACCCCCACACATACTGTATTGTGGCCACTGGCTAGTGGCTAGGCCTGCACTCATACCGTTACAGGGTGTCATTCACTCAAATACCTTTCAGATAAAAAAAATCTATTTTAAATTTAACTGTGATCTGATCACATTTGCAAGCTCATGTGTGTCAGCCCCCCACACATACTGTATTGTGTCCAATGGCTAGTGGCTAGGCCTGCACTCATACCATTACAAGGTGTCATTCACCCAAATACCTTTCAGAAAAAAAAAATTATATTTAAAATGTAACTGTGATCTAAGCACATTTGCAAGCCCGTGTGTGTCAGGCCCCCACACATACTGCGTTGTGTCCACTGGCTAGTGGCTGGCTAGGCCTGCACTCATACCGTTACAGGGTGTCATTCACTCAATTACCTTTCAGATAAAAAAAATCTATTTTAAATTTAACTGTGATCTAATCACATTTGCAAGCCCATGTGTGTCAGCCCTCCACACATACTGTATTGTGTCCACTGGCTAGTGGCTAGGCCTGCACTCGTACCATTACAAGGTGTAATTCACCCAAATACCTTTCAGAAAAAATAAATTATATTTAAAATTTAACTGTGATCTAAGCACATTTGCAAGCCCGTGTGTGTCAGGCCCCCACACATACTGCATTGTGTCCACTGGCTAGTGGCTGGCTAGGCCTGCACTCATACCGTTACAGGGTGTCATTCACTCAATTACCTTTCAGAAAAAAAAATTCTATTTAAAATTTAACTGTGATCTAATCACATTTGCAAGCCCATGTGTGTCAGGACCCCACACATACTGTATTGTGTCCACTGGCTAGTGGTTGGTTCGGCCTGCACTCATACCGTTACAGGGTGTCATTCGCCCAAATACCTTTCAGAAAGAAAAATTATATTTAAAATGTAACTGTGATCTAATCACATTAGCAAGCTCGTGTGTGTCAGGCAGGCCCACACAGACTGTACTGTTCCCACTGCCCACCACTTATATAGAGTGGCACAGTACCTTGCACGCATAGTAACACTTATCTAATAAAAAATGACAGGCAGAGGCAGGCCACGCCGCAGGCGCCGTCGTGTTCGTGGTGCTGTGATTTCCACTGGCCCTGGAATAATGCCCAGTGTTCAGAGGCCACGTACCCTGAACCCCAAAAATTCAGAGAAAATAGTTGACTGGCTTACACAGGACACCCAATCTTCAACAGCTTCCGCTAAGAACCTTGACGCACCATCCTCCTCCAGCTCAGCTTTGGTCACCACTCTCCCGCCCGCTGCCACCACCACCACTCCCACCACAGCCACCACAGCCGCTTCACTTGATCCCTCAGAGGAGTTAATTTACACATCAGTTGGATGAAATTAGTGATGCGCAACCATTATTGCCAGGGGATGTAGATAACAGGGATATGTCTCAGTCAGGCAGCATTACACACATGGACGTACAGTGTGATGATGATGATGATGTTGTACCCGCTGCTGCTTCCTTTGCTGAGGTGTCAGATACAAGTGAAGTGGTTGATGATGAAGATGTGTCCGTGGATGCCACATGGGTGCCTGCTCGAAGAGAAGAAGCAGAGGGGGAAAGTTCAGAAGGGGAGACAGAGAGAAGGAGGAGACAAGTTGGAAGCAAGGGGAGGTCATCACAAGGAGCTAGTGTATTGGCACCCGGGGTCAGCCAGACAGCACACCAATCAACGCATGCTGTTGCCACCACCAGAATGCCGTCATTGCAAAGCTCAGCAGTGTGGCATTTTTTTGTGTGTCTGCCTCTGACAACAGCGATGCCATTTGTAACCAGTGCCAAAAGAAACTGAGTCGTGGAAAATCCAACACCCACCTAGGTACAACTGCTTTGCGAAGGCACATGATCGCACATCACAAACGCCTATGGGATCAACACATGATGACGAGTAGAAGCAGCACACAAGCTCAAAGCCACCATCCTCCTCCTGGTCCAGCATTTTCAGCCACGTCAACCACTGCTGTCCTCCTTGCCTCCTCTCAACCACCCGCCACTCCGCCTCTCACCTTCAGCAGTTCCATCTCATCTGCCCACAGTCAGGTGTCTGTAAAGGAAATGTTTGAGCGTAAGAAGCCAATGTCACAGAGCCACCCCCTTGCCCGGTGTCTGACAGCTGGCTTGACGGAACTCTTAGCCCGCCAAATTTTACCATATCAGCTGGTGGAGTCTGAGGCCTTCAAAAAATGTGTCGCTATTGGGACACCACAGTGGAAGGTACCCGGATGAATTTTTTTTCTAATAAGGCAATCCCAAACCTCTACTCAGTGATTGAAAAGGAAGTCATGGCATCTCTGGCATACAGTGTTGGGGCAAGGGTCCATCTGACCACTGATACCTGGTCTGCAAAGCACGGTCAGGGCAGGTATATCACCTACACTGCGCATTGGGTCAACCTGCTGACGGCTGCCAAGCATGGAATGCGTGGCTCTGCAGCGGAGTTGGTGACACCGCCACGACTTGCAGGCAGGCCTACTGCCACCTCCTCTACTCCTCCTACTCCATCCTCTTCCATAACCTCCTCGGCTGAGTCCTCTTCTGCTGCGGCGTCTGGCTGCACATCAACTGAACCCGCCCAGCTCCCCAGGGGCTATTCCACATCCCAGATACGACAGTGTCACGCTGTCTTGGGGTTGACTTGCCTGAAAGCAGAGAGCCACACCGGACCAGCACTCCTGTCCACCCTGAACGCACAGGTGGATCAGTGGCTGACCCCGCACCAACTGGACATCGGCAAAGTGGTGTGTGACAATGGAAGCAATTTGTTGGCGGCATTGAATTTGGGCAAGTTGTCACATGTGCCGTGCATGGCACATGTGTTGAATCTCATCGTACAACGCTTTGTGTCTAAGTACCCTGGCTTACAGGACGTCCTCAAGCAGGTCAGGAAGGTGTGTGGCCATTTCAGGCGTTCCTACACGGCCATGGTGCACTTTGCAGACATTCAGCGCCAAAACAACATGCTAGTGAGGCACTTGATTTGCGACAGCCCGACACGTTGGAATTCAATACTCCTAATGTTCGACCGCCTGCTCCAACAAGAAAAAGCCGTCAACGAGTATTTGTATGACCGGGGTGCTAGGACAGCCTCTGCGGAGCTGGGAATTTTTTTGCCACGTTACTGGACGCTCATGCGCAATGCCTGTAGGCTCATGCATCCTTTTGAGCAGGTGACAAACCTAGTCAGTCGCACCGAAGGCACCATCAGCGACCTCATCCCATCTGTTTTCTTCCTGGAGCGTGCCCTGCGAAGAGTGGTCACCATCACCACCAGAAACAGCCTTGTCATCATTGCTTGCCGGACCTGCCGAGTATGAGGAAGAGGAGTCAGAGGAGGAATGTGGCTTTGAGGTGGAGGAAGACCAACCACAGCAGGCATCCCAGGGTGCTCGTTGTTGTCACCTATCTGGGACCCATGGTCTTGTACGTGGCTGGGGGGAAGAACAGACCGTCGATGACATCAGTGATGAGGAGGAACGGGAAATGAGTAGCTCGGCATCCAACCTTGTGCAAATGGGGTCTTTCATGCTGTCATGTCTGTTGAGGGACCCTCGTATAAAAAGGATGAAGGAGAACGACCTGTACTGGGTGGCCACGCTACTAGACCCCCGGTATAAGCAGAAAGTGGCAGAAATGTTACCAAATTACCAGAAGTCAGAAAGGATGCAGCAGTTCAAAACCAAACTAAAAAATATGCTTTACACAGCTTATAAGTGGGATGTCACAGCACAACGGGAATCTAACTGGGGAAGAGGTGAAAGTAATCCTCCTCCTACCAGGAACACGGCGGCAAGGACAGGACGCTTTACAGATGTGTTGTTGATGGAGGACATGCAGAGCTTTTTCAGTCCTACACATCGCCACAGCCCTTCGGGATCCAGCCTTAGAGAACGACTGTCACCACCAGACATCTGAGAAGCTCTGACAGATGCCTTTCAGAACCTCCTCCTTGAGCTTCCTTTTGTTTTGCTTTCATTTTCTCATCTTGTTAGCCTCTCTCAGCTGTCATGTAGTTGCACTGATTGCATCCCTTTAAATCCCTTCCCAGACTGCTTCACTTTGCGGTTTATATTCCTTCCTGGAGTGTGTGCATGCTGATCCTACTTCTGAGTCTTCTACAGATAAGTTTTGTTCATTCATTTGTGTTTTTCTGTTTGCTGGATCCCAGGTGACCCTGACTCCCTCCGTATCAAGTGTAGGGAGCCGGTGGCCGTGTCCCCTCACTATTATAGGGTGTTCAGGTGTTATACAGTCGAGGTACGAGGATATGCGATCACCTACCATTGGGATTTTCGCTTAGGCTGAGCAGTCAGAGACAGAGCCAGGTCTGATGCAGGGCTCTCCCTTTTGTTCCTTAGTTTTGGATCCAGTGAGTCGGATATTCATTTTGTGTCTTCTAGTTTCCTGTACACCTTCCGTGACAACGACTCGACCGACAGGTGGCAGCCTACCTCGCCTTAACTGCAGATATGAGGAGCGATGAACCCCTTCTGGCCTGCCCCGCTTCAAGTGTCCTGTCAGAAAGGACCTTCAGTGCAGTAGGAGGCATTGTCACTGACAAAAGACGTTGCCTCGGTCAAAAAAGTGTTGATTACCTCACCTTCATTAAGATAAATGAGGCATGGATCCCGAAGGGACTGACAGTAGGGGATACGCTTAACTAACAAAAGGTCTGACATGCCTTGGCCTCAAAATGGTCCCCACGCTGCTGTATTTAATGTCTGCATACCAGATGACTTTCGTGAATTCTCCGCCACCAACTAGGGTTCAAGCCGCAATGTTTAAGTCACCTTTCTGCATTGAAAATATCAATTTGTCCGGCTGCTGCTACAACACCGGCTGCAACAATAACAGGCAAATAATTTTGCCTGTTATAAAATAAATTTTCAGGCATGTGTACATGGCTAATTTTTCTGGCCTCTGGTGCTGCACTGTGGCTGCAAAAACAAAACAAAAAAAAGGCACATACAAGTGTCAATTCCCCTTTCGTGATCGTTACCTTGTTGTGGTGAAGGGGCTTGCGTATCACAATGAAGCGATCATCACCTCTATGAGTGTGTTGGCAATGTTGCCACACCCCAGATGATAAGGCCGTTGCTTCATTATGATCAGACCAAAAGCGATCGGGGCGGCTGGATGTTTTTTCATAGAAAAAACGTAATTTTTTTTTTAAAGTTGTATGGGTGGGTTTTTAATACATAAAATAAAAAAATCATAATAAAGTCTCTTAATAGTTTATTAGAAATAATGCAGACAATTAAAAAAATCCCCAACAATTCCAATACAAATCAAGTACAAAGCTCAGAACTAAATTATTCTAGGATGTCGTAATGGTTCTTTAATTCGACAATGGTTAATCAATTCGACACACGTCCCCGGATAGGGGACGTAACAGGGATTAAACTGATAGGAATAGGACTAGTTAAGACACCACTCATGCGCACGTGCAGTGCTCCAACTTGGGAGTAAGAGGACCGACCAAGCTGCTTTTTCCATCTCCCGGTTCCTAAAATCAATTCAGTTTGGTGTATCAGAGTATGGTCTGTCACTGTGAAGGTAGTCGAAGATACCCGGCCTAAATTTTTTTTCACAAAAGGCAATCCCACACTGATATGGGACGTAACAGGGATTAAACTGATGAGAATAGTACTATAGAAAATAGCACTCATATCGGGTGTGACAGTAAATTGCACGGTGCAGACGCAGTGACCGTGGCGTGGATTCAAACAAAGGGGAGGGAGCCAGCAATTTTTTTACCATCTCCCCATTCGAAAAATCAATTCAATTCACCTTTCCGGGACCCTTGGTGTTGTACGTGGCTGGGTGGAGGAAGAAACCTTCAATGACATCAACGGGGCATGGCTAGCTTGGTATCCAACCTTGTGCAAATGGGAAGTTTGCGGTTGGGCAAATGGACTGTTTGCGGTGCATTAAAAGGGGAGTTTGGTATATCAAAGTCTGTGAAGTGGGCGTAACCCTTACACTACCTGATCGATACAACATCATACCTGATCGTATACACACACTGGATGTTTTAAACCACGTTGTTCAAAAAAAATATTGGATTGTTAGGTGATTTATGCCCTTTATGGATTAAAATCCAACTCTGCGTCAACTATGTAATTTGCCATGGGAGTTTTGCCATGGATCCCCCTCTGGCATGCCACAGTCCAGGTGTTAGTCCCCTTGAAACAACTTTTCCATCACTATTGTGGCCAGAAAGAGTCCCTGTGGGTTTTAAAATTCGCCTGCCTATAGAAGTCAATGGCGGTTCGCCCGGTTCGCACGTTCGCGAACATTTGGAGAAATTCACGTTCGCCGTTCACGAACAGAAAATTTTCTGTTCGCGACATCTCTAGTCAAGCCTGCACACCCAGTAGTCAAGGGGTTCATCGCTCCTCAGAGTGTCGATATCTGCAGTTAAGGCGAGGTAGTCTGCCACCTGTCGGTGGGCTGTGGCGATGTGTAGGACTGAAAAAGCTCTGCATGTCCTCCATCAACAACACATCTGTAAAGCGTCCTGTCCTTGCCGCTGTCGTACTGGTAGGAGGAGGATTACTTTCACTTCTTCCCCAGTTAGATTCCCGTTGTGCTGTGACATCCCCCTTATAAGCTATGTAAAGCATATTTTTTAGTTTGGTTTTGAACTGCTGCATCCTTTCTGACTTCCGGTAATTTGGTAACATTTCTGCCACTTTCTGCTTATACCGGGGGTCTAGTAGCGTGGCCACCCAGTACAGGTCATTCTCCTTCATCCTTTTTATACGAGGGTCCCTCAACAGACATGACAGCATGAAAGACCCCATTTGCACAAGGTTGGATGCCGAGCTACTCATTTCCCATTCCTCCTCATTGATGTCATTGACGGTCTGTTCTTCCCCCCAGCCACGTACAAGACCACGGGTCCCAGATAGGTGACAACAACGAGCACCCTGGGATGCCTGCTGTGGTTGGTCTTCCTCCACCTCAAAGCCACATTCCTCCTCTGACTCTTCTTCCTCATACTCCTCTTGCAGCGTTGCCGCAGGTCCAGCAAGAGATGATGACAAGGCTGTTTCTGGTGGTGATGGTGACCACAACTCTTCCTCTTCACATTCATCTACAGCCTGATCCAGCACTCTTCGCAGGGCACGCTCCAGGAAGAAAACAAATGGGATGAGGTCGCTGATGGTGCCTTCGGTGCGACTGACTAGGTTTGTCACCTCTTCAAAAGGATGCATGAGCCTACAGGCATTGCACATGAGCGTCCAGTAACGTGGCAAAAAATTCCCAGCTCCGCAGAGGCTGTCCTAGCACCCCGGTCATACAAATACTCGTTGACGGCTTTTTCTTGTTGTAGCAGGCGGTCGAACATTAGGAGTGTTGAATTCCAACGTGTCGGGCTGTCGCAAATCAAGCACCTCACTGGCATGTTGTTTCGGTGCTGAATGTTTGAAAAGTGTGCCATGGCCGTGTAGGAATGCCTGAAATGGCCACACACCTTCCTGGCCTGAATGAGGATGTCCTGTAAGCCAGGGTACTTAGGCACAAAGCGTTGTACGATCAGATTCAACACATGTGCCATGCACGGCACATGTGACAACTTGCCCAAATTCAATGCCGCAAACAAATTGCTTCCATTGTCACACACCACTTTCCCGATCTCCAGTTGGTGCGGGGTCAGCCACTGATCCACCTGTGCGTTCAGGGTGGACAGGAGTGCTGGTCCGGTGTGACTCTGCTTTCAGGCAAGTCAACCCCAAGACAGCGTGACACTGTCGTATCCGGGATGTGGAATAGCCCCTGGGGAGCTGGGGGGATTCAGTTGATGTGCAGCCAGACGCCGCAGCAGAAGAGGACTCAGCCGAGGAGGTTATGGAAGAGGATGGAGTAGGAGGAGTAGAGGAGGTGGCAGTAGGCCTGCCTGCAAGTCGTGGCGGTGTCACCAACTCCGCTGCAGAGCCACGCATTCCATGCTTGGCAGCCGTCAGCAGGTTGACCCAATGCGCAGTGTAGGTGATATACCTGCCCTGACCGTGCTTTGCAGACCAGGTATCAGTGGTCAGATGGACCCTTGCCCCAACACTGTATGCCAGAGATGCCATGACTTCCTTTTCAATCACTGAGTAGAGGTTTGGGATTGCCTTATTAGAAAAAAAAATTCGTCCGGGTACCTTCCACTGTGGTGTCCCAATAGCGAATTTTTTTTTGAAGGCCTCAGACTCCACCAGCTGGTATGGTAAAAGCTGGCGGGCTAAGAGTTCCGTCAAGCCAGCTGTCAGACGCCGGGCAAGGGGGTGACTCTGTGACATTGGCTTCTTACGCTCAAACATTTCCTTTACAGACACCTGACTGTGGGCAGATGGGATGGAACTGCTGAAGGTGAGAGGCGGAGTGTCGGGTGGTTGAGAGGGGGCAAGGAGGACAGCAGTGGTTGACGTGGCTGAAGATGCTGGACTAGGAGGAGGATGGTGGTTTTGAGCTTGTGTGCTGCTTCTACTCGTCATCATGTGTTGATCCCATAGGCATTTGTGATGTGCGATCATGTGCCTTCGCAAAGCAGTTGTACCTAGGTGGGTGTTAGATTTCCCACGACTCAGTTTCTTTTGACACAGGTTGCAAATGGCATCGCTGTTGTCAGAGGCAGACACACAAAAAAAATGCCACACTGCTGAGCTTTGCAATGACGGCATTCTGGTGGTGGCAACAGCATGCGTTGATTGGCGTGCTGTCTGGCTGACCCCGGGTGCCGATACATGCTGTCTGACTGTGCCACTAGCTCCTTGCGACGACCTCCCCCTGTTTCCAACTCTTCTCCTCCTTCTCTCTGTCTCCCCTTCTGAACTTTCCCCCTCTTCTTCTTCTTTTCGAGCAGGCACCCACGTGGCATCCACGGACACATCGTCATCATCAACCACTTCACTTGTATCTGACACCTCAGCAAAGGAAGCAGCAGCGGGTACAACATCATCATCATCATCATCACACTGTACGTCCATGTGTGTAATGCTGCCTGACTGAGACATATCCCTGTTATCTACATCCCCTGGCAATAATGGTTGCGCATCACTAATTTCATCCAACTGATGTGTAAATAACTCCTCTGAGGGATCAAGTGAAGCAGCTGTGGTGGTAGTGGTGGTGGTGGCAGCGGGGGGGAGAGTGGTAACTTGAGAGCAGGAGACCAAAGCTGAGCTGGAGGAGGATGGTGCATCAAGGTTCTTAGCGGAAGCTGTTGAAGATTGGGTGTCCTGTGTAAGCCAGTCAACTATTTTCTCCGAATATTTTGGGTTCAGGGTACGTGGCCTCTGAACACTGGGCATTATTCCAGGGCCAGTGGAAATCACAGCACCACGAACATGACGGCCTGTGCGGCGTGGCCTGCCTCTGCCTGTCATTTTTTATTAGATAAGTGTTACTATGCGTGCAAGGTACTGTGCCACCCTATATAAGTGGTGGGCAGTGGGCACAGTACAGTCTGTGTGGGCCTGACACACACGGTGTCACGGACGGTGTACAGGGAACAAGGCAAAGCAACAAGCATAAATGACTCGCTGGATCCAAAAGCTAAGGAACAAAAGGGAGACCCCTGCAGAAGACCTGGCACTTTCCCTGGCTGCTCAGCCTATGCAAAGATCCGAATGGTGGAAGTTTGCATATCCACGTACCTTGACTATATAATCCCTGAGCACCCTACAATAGTGAGGGGACACGACCACCGGCTCCCTACACAAGATACGGAGGGAGTCAGGGTCACCTGGGATCCAGCAAACAGAAAATAACAGATAAATGTTCAAACACTTAGCTTTGTAGCAGACAGGAGAACAAGACCAGCATGCACACACACTCCAGGAAGAAGTATAAGCCGCCCAGAAAAGCATTCTGGGGAGGAATTTAAAGGGAAGCAATTAGTCCAACACATGACAGCTGAGAGAGGCTAACGAGACGAGCAACTGAACAGCACAACAAGAGAACTCAAGGAGGAGGTTCTGAAAGGCCTCTGTCAGAGCTTCTCAGCTGTCTGGTTGTGACAGTACCCCTCCCTCTACGAGTGGACTCCGGACACTCAGAACCCACCTTCTCAGGATGGGACCTATGGAAAGCCCTGATGAGACGAGAGGCCTTAATGTCCGTCACTGGGACCCACATCCTCTCCTCAGGACCATACCCCTCCCAATGAACAAGGTACTGTCACGGCTGTTTAAGGGTAACAAGAGTATACACAGTAAAAGAGCTACTGACCGGACCCAAACTAGGGAAGAGAAAGGGTGACCCCTGTCAGACCCTCAACACTCTCCCTATGCTGCTAAAGCACATGCCCGGATCCAAATGGTGGAACGAGGCATGCCCGCGTACCTTAGACTGATGAGCCCTGTAACCCCTACAATAGTGGAAGGGGCACGGCCTCCGATGCCCTGCACAGAATAAGGAGGGAACCGGGGCCACCTCAGATCCAGTCAGGAAATCACCAGGTACATAACAAAGTCTGCACACTTAGCTGATGGAGCTGCAGCCGTAGAGAAGACGGATCCAAGGACCGCTGGCAATATCCGGAGTGCTTGCAGCAGCAGAACACAGGTCCAGAGAACTAGTAGCTAAAGGAGTGAAGATACTCAAGGCAGAGCTACAACTGAAAGGAGAAATATAATCCACGCCCTGCAATAGGAGGAGGGGTGATTAAAAGGCAGAGAAATCAAACGCAGGAGAGACAGCTGAGAGTAAGACCTCATCACAGGGGCGGAGAAACAGAACAGTGAGAAAACCTCCAACCCTAAGTGACATCATCACAGGGGTGGAGACACAGAGCTTTGAGAACGTCTCAAAGCTCTGGTAGTGACAGTACCCCCCCTTCTACGGGTGGACTCCGGACACCCAGGACCCACCTTCCCAGGATGAGCCCTATGAAATGCCCTGATAAGGCGAGTGGCTTTAATGTCCGACATCGGAACCCACATCCTCTCCTCAGGACCATAACCCTTCCAATGAACGAGGTACTGAAGAGAACCGCGGACAATGCGAGAGTCCACAATTCTGGAAACCTCAAACTCCAGATTGCCATCAACCAAAATCGGAGGAGGAGGCAAAGAGGAGGGTACCGTGGGCTGGACATATGGTTTTAAGAGAGATCTGTGAAAAACATTATGTATCTTCCAAACCCGTGGAAGATCAAGGCGGAAGGCAACAGGATTGATGACTGACAAAATTTTATAAGGCCCAATAAACTTGGGGCCCAATTTCCAGGAGGGAACCTTCAGTTTAATATTTCTTGTAGACAACCACACCAGATCACCCACATTCAGGTCCGGACCAGGCACACGTCTCTTATCAGCCACACGCTTATACTTCTCACTCATCTTTCTGAGATTACTCTGAATCTTTTGCCAAATGGTAGACAAAGACGAGGAAAATCTCTCCTCCTCAGGTAAACCAGAAAGAGCCCCTCCCGAGAATGTCCCAAACTGCGGATGGAACCCATATGCACCAAAAAATGGTGACTTATCAGAAGATTCCTGACGACGGTTGTTCAAAGCAAACTCAGCAAGAGGGAGAAATGAACACCAATCCTCCTGGTTCTCTGCCACAAAACAGCGCAAATATGTCTCCAGATTCTGATTGAGGCGCTCAGTCTGACCATTCGACTGCGGGTGAAAAGCAGAAGAGAAGGACAGCCGAACCCCCAGGCGAGAACAGAAAGCCTTCCAGAACCTGGACACAAACTGCGTGCCTCTATCGGAAACAATCTCAGAGGGAATGCCGTGCAATTTAACAATATGATCGACAAAAGCTTGCGCCAACGTTTTAGCATTGGGTAAACCAGGGAAAGGAACGAAATGAGCCATCTTGCTAAAACGGTCCACGACCACCAGGATCACCGACTTCCCCGAGGAACGAGGAAGATCCGTGATAAAGTCCATGGACAGGTGTGTCCAAGGACGGGAAGGTATGGGTAACGGGAGAAGGGAACCTGAAGGTCGTGAACGAGGGACCTTAGCGCGAGCGCACGTCTCACAAGCCGCCACAAAACCCTCCACAGACTTACGAAGAGCCGGCCACCAAAATCTCCGAGCAATGAGATCTACCGTGGCTCTACTCCCGGGGTGACCAGCAAGAACTGTATCATGATGTTCCTTAAAGAGTTTGTGACGTAGCTCAGGAGGCACGAACAACTTCCCGGAGGGACAACGGGCAGGTGCCTCAGACTGGGCAGCCTGGACCTCGGCCTCCAAATCGGAATATAGAGCAGAAACAACTACCCCCTCCGCCAAAATGGGACCCGGGTCCTCGGAGTTTCCTCCTCCCGGAAAACAGCGAGAGAGAGCATCAGCCTTCACATTCTTGATCCCAGGGCGGAAAGTAACAACAAAATTAAATCTGGAGAAGAACAGAGACCATCTGGCCTGTCTCGGATTCATACGCCTGGCCGACTCCAGGTACGCCAGATTCTTATGGTCGGTAAAAACGGTGATAGGGTGCCTGGCCCCCTCCAACCAATGGCGCCATTCCTCGAAAGCCAACTTGATGGCCAACAACTCCCTATCTCCCACATCATAGTTTCTCTCTGCCGGGGAGAGTTTTCTAGAGAAAAAGGCACAAGGTCGCCATTTGGCAGGAGAGGGGCCCTGGGACAAAACTGCACCCACACCCACCTCGGAAGCATCCACCTCAACAATAAAAGGTAAGGAAACATCGGGATGCAGCAAGATGGGAGCAGACGCAAAACTCTCTTTAATCTTAGAAAAGGCTGCAAGCGCCTCCTCCGACCAAGAGGAAAAATCCGCCCCCTTTTTTGTCATGTCAGTAAGGGGTTTGACAATAGAGGAATAATTCAAAATGAACTTTCTGTAGTAGTTAGCAAAACCCAGAAAGCGCATCAATGCCTTCTGATTTTCAGGAAGCTCCCACTCCAGCACAGCACGGACCTTCTCCGGATCCATGCGAAAACCAGAAGCAGAGAGGAGAAAACCCAGAAATTGAATCTCTGATACCATAAAAAGACATTTCTCCAGCTTGGCATACAGTTTATTTTCCCGCAGTATCTGCAGGACCTGAAAAAGATGATCCTGATGAGTCTGAACATCAGGGGAAAAAATCAAAATATCATCAAGATAAACCAATACAAATTTCCCCATTAAATGATAGAAAATACTATTAACAAAATGCTGAAAGACGGCCGGAGCATTCATCAGGCCGAAAGGCATAACGAGATTCTCGAAATGCCCGTTAGGGGTATTAAAGGCCGTTTTCCATTCATCCCCCTCTCTGACCCTGACCAGGTTGTACGCGCCTCTCAGATCCAATTTGGAAAACACCTTGGCCCCAACAATTTGGTTGAAGAGGTCCGGGATCAGAGGAAGGGGATAGGGATCGCGAATCGTGATACGGTTCAGCTCCCTAAAATCTAAGCAAGGTCTCAGAGAGCCATCTTTTTTTTTAACAAAAAAAAAACCCGCGGCAACAGGCGACTTTGAGGGACGAATATGCCCCTTCTCGAGACTCTCAGAGATATAGGTTCGCATTGCGAGTCTCTCCGGTTGTGAGAGATTGTAGAGGCGTGCCTTTGGCAGCTTGGCGCCGGGAATGAGGTTAATGGGACAGTCAAACTCCCGGTGAGGAGGTAGCTCCTGAACACCGCTCTCGGAAAACACATCCGAGAAATCAGAGAGAAATGATGGCAGAGTTTTAGTAGACACCTCTGCAAAAGTCGCTGTGAGACAATTCTCTCTACAAAAGTCACTCCACTCATTTATTTGCCTTCCTTGCCAATCAATAGTGGGGTTATGTCTAGTGAGCCAGGGTAGCCCCAAAACTAGAGGAGAAGGCAATCCGTTAAGGACAAAACAAGATATCTCCTCCACATGAGTGTCACCTACAGCTAGCCGGATATTGTGAACAATGCCTTTCAGAGATCTCTGCGAGAGTGGGGCAGAGTCAATAGCAAAAACAGGTATATCCTTTTCTAATGTACAAACCTGAAACCCATGCATGGCTACAAATTGAGTGTCAATAAGATTGACGGCCGCTCCACTATCGACAAAAATCTCACAAGGAATGACCTTGCTCTCTAGCGCCACCCTGGCAGACAGGAGAAAACGGGAACTGCAGGTCAGAGGAAAAGCATCAATTCCCACATCAACTTTGCCCAAAGTAGCAGATGAAGCAGAACTTGATGATCTACCTCTTGAGGTTTTTCTCTTATTCTCGCTCTTAGTACAGTTCAGGAATCTCCTAGACGGACAAACATTTGCCAAATGACCTATGCCCCCACAACAAAAACACACCATATTCTGAGGACTAAATCCTCTTTTATCAGGGGCAAGTCGGCCTAGCTGCATGGGCTCCTCCTCAGAGGGGAGCAAGACAGGATGAGACCCCTGCATACTGAATGAGTCCGCACCATTGCCCCTAGACTGACAATGGCTGGACGGAGAGGTCTTGTTTCTTTCCCTTAGACGCCTGTCAAGGCGTACCGCCAATGACATGGCAGACTCTAAGGATGTTGGTCTCTCATGGAAAGCAAAGGCATCCTTCAAACCCTCTGAGAGACCATGACAGAACTGACTTCGGAGTGCAGCATCATTCCAGCCTGAATCAGCTGCCCATCTCCGAAATTCAGAACAATAAAGCTCCGCAGACAGTTTGTTCTGGCATAGAACACGTAAGTTCGATTCTGCCAGAGCAACACGATCCGGGTCATCATATATCTGCCCCAGGGCCACAAAAAACCTCTCCACGGATCGCAGGGAAGGATCCCCTGATGGCAGCGAAAAAGCCCAAGTCTGAGCATTACCTCTGAGCAGGGAGATGACAATCCTCACCCTTTGTTCCTCATTACCAGAGGAGTGGGGACACAAACAAAAATGGAGTTTGCATGCCTCTCTGAAGCGAACAAAATTCTCACTGCCCCCGGAGAACGTTTCCGGAAGTGAGACCTTTGGCTCGCAACAGACTCCATGAGCCGGAGCAGAGCCCAATGCTTGTAGCTGAGTCAGAGATTGACGGAGATCCGCTACTTCCAAAGAAAGACCCTGCATGCGGTCAACCAGGTCAGAAAGCGGATCCATGTCAACAAGGACGGTTTTGGTGGATTATAATGTCACGGCTGTTTAAGGGTAACAAGAGTATACACAGTAAAAGAGCTACTGACCGGACCCAAACTAGGGAAGAGAAAGGGTGACCCCTGTCAGACCCTCAACACTCTCCCTATGCTGCTAAAGCACATGCCCGGATCCAAATGGTGGAACGAGGCATGCCCGCGTACCTTAGACTGATGAGCCCTGTAACCCCTACAATAGTGGAAGGGGCACGGCCTCCGATGCCCTGCACAGAATAAGGAGGGAACCGGGGCCACCTCAGATCCAGTCAGGAAATCACCAGGTACATAACAAAGTCTGCACACTTAGCTGATGGAGCTGCAGCCGTAGAGAAGACGGATCCAAGGACCGCTGGCAATATCCGGAGTGCTTGCAGCAGCAGAACACAGGTCCAGAGAACTAGTAGCTAAAGGAGTGAAGATACTCAAGGCAGAGCTACAACTGAAAGGAGAAATATAATCCACGCCCTGCAATAGGAGGAGGGGTGATTAAAAGGCAGAGAAATCAAACGCAGGAGAGACAGCTGAGAGTAAGACCTCATCACAGGGGCGGAGAAACAGAACAGTGAGAAAACCTCCAACCCTAAGTGACATCATCACAGGGGTGGAGACACAGAGCTTTGAGAACGTCTCAAAGCTCTGGTAGTGACAGGTACTGAAGAGAACCGCGGACAAGACGAGAATCCACAATCCTAGAGACCTGAAATTCAAGATTCCCATCAACCATAATCGGAGGAGGAGGCAAAGGCGAGGGTACAATGGGTTGAACATAAGGTTTCAATAAGGACTTATGAAAAACATTATGGATCTTCCAAGTCTGAGGAAGATCAAGACGTTATGCAACAGGATTGATGACAGACAGGATTTTGTAAGGCCCAATAAACCTAGGACCCAACTTCCAGGAGGGAACCTTCAATTTGATATTCTTGGTAGACAACCACACCAGATCACCAACATTCAGGTCCGGACCAAGCACACGTCTCTTATCTGCCACACGCTTATATCTCTCACTCATGCTCTTTAGATTATCCTGAATCTTTTGCCAAATAGAGGACAAAGACGAGGAGAATCTGTCCTCATCAGGTAAACCAGAAGACCCCTCTCCCAAGAAAGTCCCAAACTGCGGATGATACCCATATGCACCAAAAAATGGTGACTTATCAGAGGACTCCTGACGACGGTTATTTAAAGCAAACTCAGCAAGGGACAAAAAAGAACACCAATCCTCTTGATTCTCCGCCACAAAACAGCGCAGATATGTCTCCAGATTCTGATTGACGCGCTCTGTCTGGCCATTCGACTGCGGGTGGAAAGCAGAAGAGAATGACAACCGAACCCCCAAGCGAGAACAGAAAGCCTTCCAGAATCTGGAAACAAACTGCGTGCCCCTATCAGAGACTATGTCTGAAGGAATACCGTGCAATTTGACAATGTGATCAATAAATGCCTGCGCCAGCGTCTTAGCATTGGGCAAACCAGGAAAAGGGATGAAATGCACCATTTTGCTAAAACGGTCCACCACCACCAGAATCACAGTCTTCCCCGAGGAACGAGGCAGGTCCGTTATGAAGTCCATGGACAGATGTGTCCAAGGACGGGAAGGAATGGGTAAGGGAAGGAGAGGACCTGATGGCCGTGAATGAGGGACTTTGGCACGAGCGCAAGTCTCGCAGGCTGCCACAAAACCCTCAACCGACTTACGAAGCGCAGGCCACCAGAATCTCCGAGCGATGAGATCCAGTGTGGCTCTTACCCCCGGGTGCCCAGCAAGGACCGTATCGTGGTGTTCTTTAAAAATCTTGTGTCTTAAAGCGAGAGGCACAAACAACCTCCCAGGAGGACAAAGATCAGGAGCCTCTGACTGGGCTGCCTGCACCTCTGCCTCCAATTCAGGAAAAAGAGCAGAGACCACCACACCTTCAGCCAAAATGGGACCCGGGTCTTCAAAATTCCCGCCTCCCGGAAAACAACGTGACAGGGCATCTGCCTTCACATTCTTAACTCCAGGGCGGAACGTGACAACAAAACTAAACCTAGAAAAGAACACAGACCATCTGGCCTGTCTCGGGTTCAGACGCTTGGCTGACTCCAAGTAGGCCAGATTTGTATGGTCAGTAAATACGGTAATAGGGTGTCTGGCTCCCTCTAGCCAATGGCGCCATTCCTCAAAAGCCAACTTGATGGCCAACAATTCCCTATCTCCCACATCCTAATTTCTCTCTGCGGAGGAGAGTTTTCTTGAGAAAAAAGGCACACGGTCGCCAATTGGCAGGAGAGGAACCCTGAGACAAGACCGCCCCCACACCCACCTCAGAAGCATCAACCTCAACTATGAAGGGTAAAGAAACATCAGGTTGCACCAAGATGGGAGCGGAAGCAAAACTCTCCTTGATATCAGAAAAAGCCTTACGCGCCTCTACTGACCAAGAAGAAAAATCTACCCCCTTTCTGGTCATATCAGTGAGTGGTTTAACAATAGAAGAGTAATTCAAAATTAACTTCCTGTAATAATTGGCAAAGCCCAAAAAACGCATCAGCGCCTTCTGATTCTCAGGAAGCTCCCACTCAAGCACAGCGCGAACCTTCTCGGGGTCCATGCGAAAACCAGAAGCGGAGAGAAGAAACCCCAGAAATTGAATTTCTGGAACCGCAAACACACATTTTTCCAGTTTCGCATATAATTTATTCTCCCACAGGATGAGCAAGACCTGACGTAAATGTTCCTTATGAGTTTTGAAATCGGGAGAAAAAATCAAAATGTCATCCAAATACACCAATACAAATTTTCCCATCAAATGATAAAAAATGCTGTTCACAAAATGCTGAAAAATGGCTGGGGCATTCATCAAACCAAAAGGCATAACCAAATTTTCAAAATGGCCCTCAGGGGTATTGAAGGCCGTCTTCCATTCGTCCCCTTCTCTGACCCTGACCAGGTTGTATGCCCCTCTTAGATCTAATTTGGAAAAGACTTTAGCCCCAACAACCTGGTTAAACAGGTCCGGAATCAGAGGAAGCGGATAAGGGTCACGAATTGTGATACTGTTCAGCTCCCTGAAATCCAGACAAGGTCTTAAAGAACCATCTTTTTTCTTAACAAAGAAAAAACCAGCGGCAACAGGTGACTTCGAGGGTCGTATGTGTCCTTTTCTCAGACTCTCAGAGATATAAGCACGCATAGCGATCCTCTTCAGGTTGGGAAAGATTGTATAAACGAGATTTAGGGAGCTTGGCGCCTGGGATGAGATTAATAGGGCAATCGTACTCCCTGTGCGGGGGCAAATCCTGAACTCCACTCTCAGAGAAGACATCCGAAAATTCAGAGAGAAAAGATGGTACAGTCTTAGTAGCAACCTCAGAAACAGATGTCATGAGGCAATTCTCTCTGCAAAAGTCACTCCAACCATTTATTTGCCTCGCTTGCCAATCAATGGTGGGGTTATGCTTAGTGAGCCAGGGCAGCCCCAACACCAGAGGGGTAGGCAAACCGCTAAGGACGAAACATGACACATCCTCAACATGAGCATCACTCACAATTAAACGGATATTGTGAACTATGCCCTTTAATGATTTCTGAGAAAGTGGAGCGGAATCGATAGCAAAAACCGGAATATCCTTTCCCAAAGTGCGCACCTGGAAACCATGAGTTATCGCAAATTGATTATCAATGAGATTGACCGCTGCTCCACTATCTACAAAAATCTCACAAAAAATGTTCTTGCTCTCTAGCGCCACCCTAGCCGGCAGGACAAAACGGGAACTACAAGCAAACGGAAAACCTTCAATTTCCGCCTCAACCCTGCCAATAGTAACAGACGGAACATTTTTAAAAGATTTTTTCCTGTTTGTTTCTTTATTACTCCCAGAAAACTGCCTGAATCTCCTAGAGGGACAAATATTTGCCAGATGATTTATACCTCCACAACAAAAACAAACCCTCCCATGCGAGCTGAATCTTCTATTGTCAGAAGCAATCAACCCCAGCTGCATGGGCTCCTGCTCAGAAGGGGCTGACGGCGACTGAGACCCCTGCGCACAGAATGGGACCGCTGCACTGTCCTGGGACTGAGTATGACAGGAAGGGGACATCTCTCCTCTCTCTCTAAGACGCCTGTCAATACGAACGGCCTGAGACATAGCAGAGTCCAAAGAAATAGGCCTCTCATAAAAGGCAAATGCATCTTTCAATCCCTCTGAAAGACCATGGCAAAATTGACTTCGGAGTGCAGCATCATTCCAACCAGTATCAATTGCCCATCTCCGAAATTCTGAGCAGTATATTTCTGCGGATTGTTTACCCTGGCGTAATAGACGTAGTCTAGACTCCGCCAGAGCAATACGATCCGGCTCATCATATATCTGACCCAGGGCTAAAAAGAATTCATCCACTGAACGGAGAGGCCGTGCCCCCTCCGGCAACGAAAAGGCCCAGGACTGAGCGTTACCTCTGAGCAGCGATATAATGATCCCCACCCTCAGTTCCTCATCACCAGAGGAATGGGGAAGAAGGCGAAAATGGAGTTTGCAAGCCTCTCTAAAACGCACAAAATTCTCACTACCCCCGGAGAACGTATCCGGGAGTGAGATCTTAGGCTCAGAACAAACTCCATGAACGCAAGCTGAACCGGTCACTTGAAGCTGAGAAAAAGTCTTACGGAGATCAGCTACCTCCAATGAAAGACCCTGGAAGCGTTCAGCCAAAAGTGAAACCGGATCCATGCTTGAGACGGTTTTGGCGGCTTATAATGTCACGGACGGTGTACAAGGAACAAGGCAAAGCAACAAGCATAAATGACTCGCTGGATCCAAAAGCTAAGGAACAAAAGGGAGACCCCTGCAGAAGACCTGGCACTTTCCCTGGCTGCTCAGCCTATGCAAAGATCCGAATGGTGGAAGTTTGCATATCCACGTACCTTGACTATATAATCCCTGAGCACCCTACAATAGTGAGGGGACACGACCACCGGCTCCCTACAAAACATACGGAGGGAGTCAGGGTCACCTGGGATCCAGCAAACAGAAAATAACAGATAAATGTTCAAACACTTAGCTTTGTAGCAGACAGGAGAACAAGACCAGCATGCACACATACTCCAGGAAGAAGTATAAGCCGCCCAGAAAAGCATTCTGGGGAGGAATTTAAAGGGAAGCAATTAGTCCAACACATGACAGCTGAGAGAGGCTAACGAGATGAGCAACTGAACAGCACAACAAGAGAACTCAAGGAGGAGGTTCTGAAAGGCCTCTGTCAGAGCTTCTCAGCTGTCTGGTTGTGACACACGGGCTTGCAAATGTGATTATATCACAGAAACATTTTCAATAGAATTTTTTTTATCTGCAAGGTATTTGAGTGAATGACACCCTGTAACGGTATGAGTGCAGGCCTAGCCACTACTAGTGGGCACAATACAGTATGTGTGGGCCTGACACACACGGGCTTGCAAATGTGATTAGATCACAGAAACATTTTCAATCGAATTTTTTTTCCTGCAATGTATTTGAGTGAATGACACCCTGTAACAGTATGAGTGCAGGCCTAGCCACTAGCCAGTGGGCACAATACAGTATGTGTGGGCCTGACACACACGGGCTTGCAAATGTGATTAGATCACAGAAAAATTTTCAATAGATTTTTTTTTATCTGCAATGTATTTGAGTGAATGACACCCTGTAACGGTATGAGTGCAGGCCTAGCCACTAGCCAGTGGGCACAATACAGTATGTGTGGGCCTGACACACACGGGCTTGCAAATGTGATTAGATCACAGAAACATTTTAAATAGATTTTTTTTTTCTGCAAGGTATTTGTGTGAATGACACCCGGTAACGGTATGAGTGCATGCCTAGCCATTACTAGTGGCCACAATACGGTATGTGTGGGCTTGACACACACAGGCTTGCAAATGTGATTAAATCACAGACAATTTTTCAAGGTATTTGAGTGAATGACACCCTGTAACGGTATGAGTGCAGGCCTAGCCACTAGCAGTATACAGTATGTGTGGGCCTGACACACACGGGCTTGCAAATGTGATTATTTCACAGAAAAATATTAAATAGATTTTTTTTTATCTGCAAAGTATTTTCTGTCACACCCTGTATGAATGGTGTGCACTGTGCACACAGTGCTGTCTATGACTGAGCCTGCAGCCTCTCACACACGGGCAGCCAGGCAACTGCAATATACATATATGTAAAAAAAGTTTGGGGGTGCTGTCAGTCCTTACATCAGATGAGTCTGTGGACACAGAACAATGCCCTAGCTAACGCTTTCCCTATTGAATCAGCAACAGCTACACTCTCCCTCCTCTCACTGTGAATGCAGTTTCCGAATGAATCTAAAATGGATGCTGTCCAGGAGGTGGGAGTGTCTGGGAGGGAGGGTCTGCTGCTGATTGGCTGGAATGTGTCTGCTGACTGTGAGGTACAGGGTTAAAGTTTGCTCAATGATGATGTATAGGGGCGGACCGAACATCGCATATGTTCGCCAGCAGCAGCGAACGCGAACAAGCTATGTTCGCCGGGAACTATTCGCCGGCAAATAGTTCGGGACATCACTATTGCCGTTGTGGAGAGACGTACGACGCGTTGAGGAATATCGCGAAATGTAACGACAAAATGGCACGCGTGGCGATGTATTTAAAATGTTACGTTAAAGACTCTACGTCTCTAGCGTTTAACAGTTTAAACAAAATTACTGCGGGGCAAATACACAATCTACGCGTAACAAATACACACGACTGATTACGCATCTTGACGCTCTTTAAAAAGAGCTGCTATACAAGGACAGACTAGGGATGACTGGTGGACAACCTTTTAAAAGCGCAAAAACAACTGTAAGTGCTAAGGTTAGAAAGTTAAAACAGGCTATAAAAATCGGTTTTTCAGTTAAACGTTCTAAAATAGCTAGAGAAAAAAGGCGTCGCCGGCGTAACAATGCAACGCCTGCACGTCCGAACAAAATAGCTATCAAAAAAAGACAGGAATGTCGTAACAAGACTGGTGCGTCAGCTCGTCTGAATGCTGGACAAACACATCAACAATCGCAGACCGCGCAAGCGGCGCACAGTCGTCCAAACAGCTCGCACACTAAGAGACCTTCAAATACGCAATCAAAGCGTATTCAGTCAGGAGACCCACAAAATGACAACATGACCTATAACACGGATGTTACAGACGAACCCCCTGAACCAAAAAACATTAGATCCATTTATCTAGAACGTGTAACTGTATACCATCAACAGCGTGACTTAGGGAATTTTTTATAGTACCATGTAAACAGAACACTTCAGATTCACTAACCTCGAATCCATTCATAGTAACATAGTACTAGTAACATCGTACATAAGGCCGAAAAAAGACATTTGTCCATCCAGTTCGGCCTGTTATCCTGCAAGTTGATAAAGAGGAAGGCAAAAAAAAACTGTGAGGTAGAAGCCAATTTTCCCCACTTTAGGGGAATAAAAAATTCCTTCCCAACTCCAATCATGCAATCAGAATAACTCCCTGGATCAACGACCATTCTCTAGTAGCTATAGCCTGTAATATTATAACACTCCAGAAATACATCCAGGCCCCTCTTGAATTCCTTTATTGTACTCACCATCACCACCTCCTCGGGCGGAGAGTTCCAGAATCTCACTGCTCTTACCAAATCCTTTTCTATGTTTGTGTACAAACCTTCTTTCCTCCAGACGCAGAGGATGTCCCCTTGTCACAGTCACAGTCCTGGGGATAAATAGATGATGGGATAGATCTCTGTACTGACCCCTGATATATTTATACATATTAATTAGATTTCCCCTCAGTCGTCTTTTTTCTAAAGTGAATAACCCAAATTTTGATAATCTTTCAGGGTACTGTAGTTGCCCCATTCCAGTTATTAGTTTAGTTGTCCTCCTCTGGACCTTCTCCAGCTCTGCTATGTCTGCCTTGTTTACAGGAGCCCAGAACTGTACAGAGTACTCCATGTGTGGTCTGACTAGCGATTTGTAAAGTGAAAAATGTTCTTATCACAGGCATCTATGCCCCTTCTGATGCAACCCATTATCTTATTGGCCTTGGCAGCAGCTGCCTGACACCGTTTTTTTGCAGCTTAGTTTGCTGTTTATTAAAATTCCTAGATCTTTTTCCATGTCAGTGTTACCGAGTGTTTTACCATTTAGTACGGGTGACTTGCATTATTCCTTCCCATGTGCATAACTTTACATTTGTCAGTGTTAAAACTCATCTGCCACTTATCTGCCCAAGCCTCCAATCTATCCAGATCCCTCTGTAGTAGTATACTGTCCTCTTCAGTAAATTACTTTACACAGTTTAGTGTCATCTGCGAAAATTGATACTTTACTATGCAAGCCTTCTACAAGATCATTAATAAATATGTTGAAGAGAATAGGGCCCAATACTGACCCCTGAGGTACCCCACTAGTGACAGTGACCCAATCTGAGTGTGTACCGTTAATAACCACCCTCTGTTTTCTATCATTGAGCCAGTTACTTACCCACATACAGACGTTTTCTCCCAGTCTGAGCATTCTCATTTTATATACTAACCTTTTATGTGGTACAGTGTCAAATGCTTTGGAGAAGTCCAGATATACGACCTCCTCATAGAAACTGATTAAATTAGTTTGGCATGACCGATCCCTCACAAAGCCATGCTGATATGGCGTTATTTGCTTATTTCCGTTGAGATGCTCTAAGATAGCATCTCTCAGAAAACCTTCAAACAGTTTACCCACAACAGATGTTAAACTTACCGGCCTATAGTTTCCAGGCTCAGTTTTTTTACCCTTTTTGAATATTGGCACTACATTTGCCATGCGCCACGCCTGTTGGACATTCCCTGTCAGTATAGAGTCTGCAAATATCAGAAATAAGGGTCTGGCTATGACATTACTTAATTCCCTTAGTATACGGGCGTGTATGCCATCCGGTCCTGGCGATTTGTCTATTTTAATCTTTTTAAGTCACTGATGTACTTCTTCCTGGGTCAGACAGGACACTTTTAATGGGGAATTTATTTTTACATTTTGCATGTTATCTGACAGTTTATTTTCCTCAGTGAATACATTGGAGAAAAAAATATTTAACAGCTTTGCTTTCTCCTCGTCGCTCTCTGTGACTCCCCTCTTCAGATTTATACTTTTTAACATTTATATAATTGAAGAACATTTTTGGGTTAGTTTTACTCTCTTTGGCAATTAATCTCTCGGTCTCTAGTTTGGCTGCTTTTATTTGTTTTTTTACATGTTCTATTTTTTTCCTTATAGTTTTTCAGTGCTTCCGTGCTACCCTCCTGTTTTAGTGATTTATATACTTTCTTTTTTGTCATTTATTGCTTTCTTTACAGATCTATTTATCCACATTGGTTTCTTTTTGTTCCTTAACCTTTTATTCCCATACGGTATGTACCTCTCACAATGAGATTTTAGGATGTTTTTAAAGATATCCCATTTTGTGGCTGTATTTTTATTTTTGAGGACTTTGTCCCAGTTAGTTAGGCCTATGACCTCTCTTAGTTGGCTAAATTGAGCTTTTTTGACGTTTGGTATTTTTGTTCCTCCCTTTAGAAACGCTCTTTTGCATGATAATTGAAAGGTTATTACTTTGTGGTCACTATTTCCGAGGTGTCCCTCAACCTGCATGTCTGTTGTTCTGTCAGGTCTATTGGTTAACACTAAGTCCAGTATGGCCGTCAATCTAGTCGGGTCTTGAACCAGTTGGGAGAGGTAATTGTCCTCGGTTATTGCCAAGAACCTGTTTCCCTTATGAGATATACAAATTTCAGTTTCCCAGTCTATATCTGGGTAGTTGAAGTCCCCCATAATAACCACCTCATTATGATTTGCCACCTCGTCTCGTTTAGTAGTAGATTTTCTTTGGACTCTGGTATATTAGGTGGTTTATAGTAAACTCCTATTAGTAATTTATTGTTGTTTTTAGCTCCATGTATCTCTACCCACAGTGACTCCACATGTTCATGTCCCTCACTTATATCTTCACGTGTAGGCTTTAGACAAGACTTTACATAATGGCAAACCCCTTCCCCTCTCCAGTTTTGATGATCCTTTCTAAACAGACTGTAACCTTGTACATTAACTGCCCAGTCATAGCTATCATCCAGCCATGTCTCAGTTATTCCCACTATGTCATAGTTCTCCTCACACATAACTAATTCCAGCTCCCCAGTTTTATTAGTCAGGCATTAGTATACATACATTTGAGAGGTTTATGTATATTTTTTACCCTACACCTTTCCTTCTGAACTGTTCTAGTCCCTCCTTCCATTCCTCCCCCAGTCCCACTACATTGTCCCCGGTATCTATCTGCCCTATCTTCCCCTTCTATAATGTAATTTCCCTCCCCCCAGTCCCTAGTTTAAACACTCCTCCAACCTTCTAGCCATCTTTCTGCCCAGCACAGCTGCCCCTTCCCCATTGAGGTGCAGCCCGTCCCTACGATAGAGCCTGTAGCCGATAGAAAAGTTGGCCCAGTTCTCCAGGAACCCAAACCCCTCCTTCCTACACCAGTTCTTGAGCCACTTGTTAATCTCCCTAATCTCCCGCTGCCTTTCTTGTGTGGCTCCGCTCTTTTGTTGACACTCTTGATGCAATACATGCTTCTATACAGACATTGTTATATAGGGTTTTACGGGACGGCGGCAAAACGTTTGATTCGATTTTTTCTAATAGGTATTCTAGAGATAGATTTAAAGCCGAAACATTTTTGGACAATATTGCTAACGCTTTACAGAGTAACGCACTTAAACTAGTTGTCATCATTGTCAGGTGTCGACGTGGTGGGGCCAGAAGGCGTTTGGGTGGTATCGCGTTTAGTCAGATTATTGATCGTAAAAAACAACATTTATATACGATTTTAATAATTACGATATTAACGTCTGCCTGGCCGCTAGTGTTTACGCTATTTTGGAGGGTGGTGCTTTGAGCGACTTTGCATTGTTAAAGAAAAGCTCGACAACTGCATAGAGACTTACAAATACCCGAGGGGTATTTGGTGTCTTTTACCGACGTTGCTGAATTTGAAAAAAAATGAAACATCACAATTAAAATTTTGTACCACAATAGGGGTCAGTGGCGTTATCATCACACAGCCCGCACAGCTAAAGAAAAGACCGTCTATATATTGCTCCATGAAAAGCATTATTATGGCATAAAAAATCTAAAAGCTTTTATCGGTTTCGATTATTTTTGCGACGTTTGTGTACAAACAGTGTTCATGTGCCAGAGACCGAATTGTGTTGAGCAGTCTAATAATACACGTTGCCCGATATGTAAGACGTATTCTCGTTCAGAGGATTGTTTTGAAACACATAGAAACCTGGCACAAAAAACTTTTTGATGATTTTGTTACAGATATACAGGTCCTTATAAAAAAAATTGCATATTGTGATAAAGTTCATTATTTTCTGTAATGTACTGATAAACATTAGACTTTCATATATTTTATATTCATTACACACCAACTGAAGTAGTTCAAGCTTTTTATTGTTTTAATATTGATGATTTTGGCATACAGCTCATGAAAACCCAAAATTCCTATCTAAAAAAATTTGCATATCATGAAAAGGTTCTCTAAACGAGCTATTAACCTAATCATCTGAATCAACTAATTAACTCTAAACACCTGCAAAAGATTCCTGAGGCTTTTAAAAACTCCCAGCCTGGTTCATTACTCAAAACCGCAATCATGGGTAAGACTGCCGACCTGACTGCTGTCCAGAAGGCCATCATTGACACCCTCAAGCAAGAGGGTAAGACACAGAAAGAAAATTCTGAATGAATAGGCTGTTCCCAGAGTGCTGTATCAAGGCACCTCAGTGGGAAGTCTGTGGGAAGGAAAAAGTGTGGCAGAAAACGCTGCACAACGAGAAGAGGTGACCGGACCCTGAGGAAGATTGTGGAGAAGGACCGATTCCAGACCTTGGGGGACCTGCGGAAGCAGTGGACTGAGTCTGGAGTAGAAACATCCAGAGCCACCATGTACAGGCGTGTGCAGGAAATGGGCTACAGGTGCCGCATTCCCCAGGTCAAGCCACTTTTGAACCAGAAACAGCGGCAGAAGCGCCTGACCTGGGCTACAGAGAAGCAGCACTGGACTGTTGCTCAGTGGTCAAAAGTACTTTTTTCGGATGAAGCCAAATTTTGCATGTCATTCGGAAATCAAGGTGCCAGAGTCTGGAGGAAGACTGGGGAGAGGGAAATGCCAAAATGCCTGAAGTCCAGTGTCAAGTACCCACAGTCAGTGATGGTCTGGGGTGCCATGTCAGCTGCTGGTGTTGGTCCACTGTGTTTTATCAAGGGCAGGGTCAATGCAGCTAGCTATCAGGAGATTTTGGAGCACTTCATGCTTCCATCTGCTGAAAAGCTTTATGGAGATGAAGATTTCATTTTTCAGCACGACCTGGCACCTGCTCACAGTGCCAAAACCACTGGTAAATGGTTTACTGACCATGGTATTACTGTGCTCAATTGGCCTGCCAACTCTCCTGACCTGAACCCCATAGAGAATCTGTGGGATATTGGGAAGAGAAAGTTGATAGACGCAAGACCCAACACTCTGGATGAGCTTAAGGCCGCTATCGAAGCATCCTGGGCCCCCATAACACCTCAGCAGTGCCACAGGCTGATTGCCTCCATGCCACGCCGCATTGAAGCAGTCATTTCTGCAAAAGGATTCCCGACCAAGTATTGAGTGCATAACTGAACATAATTATTTGAAGGTTGACTTTTTTTGTATTAAAAACACTTTTCTTTTATTGGTCGGATGAAATATGCTAATTTTGTTGTATGCCAAAATCATCAACATTAAAACAATAAAAGGCTTGAACTACTTCAGTTGGTGTGTAATGAATCTAAAATATATGAAAGTCTAATGTTTATCAGTATATTACAGAAAATAATGAACTTTATCACAATATGCACATTTTTTTAGAAGGACCTGTATAGACTGCAGCAATGATCACAAATGTAACGGTTTAAAATGCACCATCTGCGGCGGACAGGTTGAAAAATTTGACGACCATGTTTGTTACATGCAGCCATACAACCTCCAAAAAAATGACTGACAGGTATATCTTTTATGATTTTGAATGCATGCAAGAAACAGGCTTGCATATACCCAATTTCATTTACGCAACAACATTATACGTATTTTAGCGGAAAATCCTGTACTCGTGACTTCGTGCGATTTTTTGCCGACGGTAAGTTTTCGGGGTACACGTTCATAGCTCATAATGCAGGACGCTAGAACGCTTATTTTGTTTTACAGGAGTTGATTAATGAAAAATTTTAAATTGATATTATAAATCAAGGCGGTCAGTTAATGTGCGTTACCCTGAAGGACTTAAAAATTTGATTCATAGACTCGCTGAATTTCATGCCTATGAAGCTCAGCAAGATGCCCGAGGCTATGGGTTTTTCAGGCTCCAAGGGTCACTTCCCGCATTTTTTCAACACGCAGAAAATCAAAACTACATAGGCTTCCTACCGGCCGCTAGGTATTACGGCGTCGATTACATGATGAGAAAAAAGAACGAGAAACATAAAAATGACACCTTTAATTTTCAGGAAGAGTTAAAAGCTTACTGTAAGCAGGATGTTGAGGTTTTGAGGAGGGCTTGTGGGTGTTACAGGGACACGATTATGGCCATGACGGAACAAAAAGTTCTGCAATACATTAAACGTGAAAAGAAATACAGAACGGTCACTAAATGTATTGATCCGCTCCAACTTATCACATTGACTTCCGTGTGCATGGCTACGTACCGGTTAAAATTTCTACCCAAAAATACCATAGCGATTTTTCCTGCAGATAATTACCACAAGACCCAGAAATGATTTTCAACACTTGCTATACAGTGGCTCATGTACATTGAACATGCTGCAGGCATTTCTATACAACACGTGTTAAAGGGTGGTGAAAAAAAGGTTGGTTAATATTTTTGGGACGGGTATGCGTTTGTTTACGGTAAACACACCGCTTTTGAATTTCAGGGATGTTTTTATCACGGGTGTCCTGTGTGCTATAACGAGCATGACAGCAACGAGCTTACTAAATCGTCCTACGGGCAGCTGTACCAATCTTTCCTAGTCTGGAAAAGCCGACTACAGAGACAAGGATTTGCGGTCTGCGTCCTGTGGGAACACGAGTGGCGGGAAATAATTGCAAACTATTCGGGGGTCAAAGACTTTCTGATTAAAATGAAATTCCTGACTCCTTTGGAACCTCGTGTCGTACTTTACGGCGGTCGCACTAACGCCATTAAACTTTATCACAAGGTGCAGCCCGATGAAACAGTGCATTATTACGATTTCACCAGTCTGTACCCTTTTGTTCTTGTTTTCCCGGTCCTGCCTGTAAAGCTATGTTACACATGCGCCTCGAACGGTCAGAAAGACATTTGCAGCCACACAGACGACGAGCGTTCCCTAACAGGTACTTGGTGCACCATAGAACTAGTTTTAGCTGTTGAAAAAGGTTACAGGATTGCCGAGATCTATGAAATCTGGCATTTTCCAAGCACAACAGACGATCTGTTCGCCCCGTACATCAAATTATACCTTAGAGATAAACAGGAGGCTTCTGGTTATCCCAGTTGGTGTAAAACGGATTCTGAAAAAACTGCTTACATAGATGCATTTTTCAAAAAAAGATGTCCGCTTGCGATCTGTAAACCCAGCAAAAAGACAAAATTCAAAACTGTTCCTAAACTCTTTGTGGGGTAAGTTTGGACAGCATTCTAACTTGTCACATACCAGCATAGTCACGGACCCTGACAAACTTTTCAAATTAGCTTTTGTGCCGTACTACGACCTCTCCGTGGTTAATTTAATCGATGACGATACGGCCGTAGTCAATTGGCGCTATGTAAAAGAGCGCTACACCCACAACAAAAACACAAGCATTTTTATAGCCTGTTTTGTAACCGCCTATGCAAGACTCGTATTATACAAGCTCGTAGACAGACTGCAGGAACGTTGTCTTTATCACGACACAGACTCCATCATATTCGTGAGTAAGGGGTCTGAATGGACTCCACCCATGGGTGATTTTCTCGGTGAACTAACTAGTGAAATACCCGACGACGCCCACATTACCGAGTTTGTATCCGCCGGCCCAAAGACATAAGAATACAAACTTAACAACGGGAAAACCGTATTTAAGGGTATAACACTCAACGTCGCTAACAAACGGCTTGTTAATTTTGACAGTTTAAAAGACTTTGTGTTGGATTCCGCACATGACACTGACCCCGAGACGCAGAAAACAATAGGTATCAAGCAAGAAGGCATTTTCAGAAATAGGAAGCGCTTGACCATAGAGACAAGACCGTTACGTAAAATGTAAAACTCTATACAAAGAGACAGCTGACGGCTGACTTTACAACAGTGACTTTTGGCTATTAATTATGACTGCACAATTTCAACACCCTTTTTCGTGTATTCTAGCAGGACCCTCAAATTTCGGAAAGAGGTTTTTTTTGTTAAAAAGTTATTAATACACTTGGATACGTTAATGTCGCACAAACCTGATAATGTCATTTGGCTTTACGCATGTTGACAGAAATTGTATGATGAACTAACCCGTTTGTTTACAAATATCAGGTTTATAGAGGGGGTCCCGCAAAATTTTACAGATGCTGATCTATTTCCAAAGGACAAGGTAAATTTGGCTGTTGTTGATGATCTTATGGATCGTGATAAATTACAGGTTATAATGCTGGCTCTGCAGATGTACCCCGGTAAAACACGTTTCTTTTTAGAAGCTTTTGAAGATGCTACACACAAGCCTTACGGCTATTTACTTGTAGATTTAAGATCTGACACGGCTGAGGACCTACAACTCAGTCTGTTCCCACCAGATCTGTCGGTGGCTTATGTGTGCAAAAAGAAGCTCTAAAATGAGGTATCTCACATTTTTACGGTTATTTTTGTTAGCGTCGCTGGTGCTGTAAAAATGTCGAACAGGATCCGGCGTAATTGGGATCTTTTAAAAGCATTAGTCAAAACAAATCTGAAGGCCAAAAAATCAATATTACGTAACGCCAGTAATGATTTGATATCGGCTATTGGCGAGATCGCTCTCAATATCCTTAAAGGAAAGATCCCTCTTAAAGAGCGCCAACAAAATATATAAAAGAAAGAAGCGCATTGTGAACCAGAGCGGCGGTTTTATAGGTGCTTTGCTCGGCTTTGCAATACCTTAAATCACCAGCCTGATAGCTAATGCAGCCGGTGGTTCATAATACAGTATGCCGAGAAAATGTTCCTGGTTTTCAAAAATGAATTGGACAGGCTTAAAAAAACATCCGTAGATGCAACATATATACGCCAAACCGCCATACAACGATTAGATGATGAGATTAGCGAAATACTACACAGAAATGACCTTTCAGATGATGAAAAAATTTAAGAGATACACAGCAGTGTTACAGAGGTACTTAATGTTCAACAAACAGTCCGGTAAAGAAATGTCGACTTTAACCCTGATTACACAGCCGCAAACCGATCAACAACAATTGTCAAATGCCGGCTCAATCAGCACAGATACTAAAGAGATACTTGACAATATTAATACACGTTATAGAAAAAATGCAGAACTATTGTTAAGTAAACTGTACCGCTCAGGTAATAAGCCGTACTGGAACGCTGTGGGTGAATTCATTTGCAAAGAACAAACTGTACCCGGATCCAACATTATTGACCTGATTCGAACAGCTACCCACAGTCACGGCTTGCCTAAGATTAAACCTCATGGTTGGGACTATTTTATGGAGACTATCGCACAGCTGAACTCCCTGTCAACGGTTATCGGTAATACAAGAACTTTTTGATAATTTGAAAAAGCGGTCGCTTAGTGAGCCCTTTGACGAGGCTCAAAGCCCTTTTACACCGCCGGTGTAATTAACATCGCCTACTGTGTCGATGCGTGGCTCATGACTACCTAAAAAGAGGCTCCCGCCTTTGTTGCAAGCGGCTTGGTTAACGTTGCAAATTTTCCTACTTTGGCGATTGTATATAAACTTTCTTTGTATTAAAAATCTTATAATGTTTTTATTTGTTTTACATACATTTTTACTTTGCATGTGTATAAAATTTATTTGTGTGTAATGTCTTATAATGTTTTGTTTACTATACATAAACTGTTAAATAAAATGTCGTCTGTTTTTCTTTTTACAATAAATATAATATCTTGATTATTTAAAATTGTATAAACAGTTAGGTCATGTTGTTGAGTAGACGCGGCTTAAAACGCTGCTAAAATGACGGCAAATGCCGAAATATTGAGAAAACAGTACTACACGCCAAAAGCTGTCTGCTCTTATGGGGGCGTGGAATCCTTATTCAGAGAAGTCCGGAAATTTGGAATAAGAAAAGACTTTATAAAAAACTGGTTGAGCAACGAGGATACTTACACATTGTACAAACCTGTTAAAAAATAATTTGCAAGAAACAAGGTTATGGTGTCTGATATAGATGATCAATGGCAGGCAGCTCTTGTGTCAATGATGGATTTTTCTAAAGAAAATAATGGTGTAAAATACCTGCTGACGGTCGTTGATATTCTAAATATGCTTGGGTGTCGGGCCTTTCAAATAAGTCCGGCGCTACAGTGGCTTCCGCTTTTGATCAGATATTTAAGTTAAGCGGACGAACCCCCAGAAAGCTCCAGACTGATCGGGGCCGTGAGTTTATAAACAAACCTATGAGGCGTCTTTGTGAAACCTATAAAATACATTATTTTCTAACTACAAATGCTGTTAAGGCATCGTTGGTCGAACGTTTTAATAGAACGCTGAAAACTAAAATGCGGCGCTATCTTAGAGAACAAAACACGTACAGGTGCATCGACAAGTTACAAAACCTGGTGTATAGTTATAACCGCACATAACACAGAACTATAAGGCGGCGCCCCGTTGATGTGACAAAAGAGAACTCTTGAGCCGTTTGCAAAAATATCTACGGTTATTACGCTACTATTAAAAAAGTTAAACCGTATTAAATATACGTGATCACGTCAGAATTGTGCGCAATAAGGGGGCTTTCACAAAGGGGTATGAATAAACCTATATGGACGAGATATTTAAAATTTACGCTGTAAACACTAGAGGCCTCAGACCCTGTCCGACGAGTTCATTGAAGGCTCATTCTACTCGGAGGAAGTCCAAAAAGTAACCCTCGACAAGCTACGGGTTTAGAGGATAGAAAAAATACTGAAAAAGAAGAAAGTTCGGGGAAAAACGTTGTGTTTTGTAAAGTGGATAGGATACCCTGACAAGTTTAACTCTTGGGTGCCTTAAAAACAGTTGATGAGTCTGTAAACTATGGACGACAGATCGTTTTTTATCACGCTACCCTGCAACGCATCCGCCAAACTTTATCCCGAAAACAGCATCGCCGATTACACCACTAAGTTAGCAAAAGTGGTCCATCTTCGCGGTCCTTACGAAGTGGCTTTAGTGAAGATTCAATAAATTATGGGCAGCGGTGAATATTATTGTGACCTTAATAACACATTGTTACACTGGGTCTGCAGAATCGTTAGTCCTGATAACACACCCATACCAGAAGGATCCTGTGTTGCACTTATTAACTACCCTATAGCAAGTCTTTTTAATCAACTGGATGCTTGGCGACACGTTGATTTCAAGAAGCGACAACCTTTATACGTATAGAGCGTATATAGAGGCCCTAATAAATTATAATTCAGAAACTTTAGCGTCACGATTTGCAGCCGGTTTATTCTATAAAGACACAATGGGACATCATGATGACCGGGTTCTCAACGGGTGTAATGTCGGTTTCAGCAAGAGAGCACAGTATTCCGCACGCTCTAGAAGTGTGGAATTAATGGGACCCATTTACGCCGATATATTTAATCAACCGAAGGTAATACTGAACGGTTTAGATCTAAAGATAAAATTGACCAGAAGCAAAGACACTTTCTGCCTTATGTCGGCCGAGGTACCACATTTTAAAGTCCAAATACAGCACGCTTCCCTGTTTGTCAAACAAGTATCGCCCGCTGTAAGAATCGGTTACAGTCGCGCTCTGTTAACAGCTAACGCAAAGTACTCGATCGATCGGGCGTTGCTTAAAGTGTATAGCATACCCACCGGTACTCGCATATCTAACCACGAGAATCTTTTTCTCGGAAACCTACCAAAAACAGTAATACTAGCGTTTGTGGATAACAAATC
This sequence comes from Bufo gargarizans, assembly GCF_014858855.1. Lineage (NCBI taxonomy): Eukaryota > Metazoa > Chordata > Amphibia > Anura > Bufonidae > Bufo > Bufo gargarizans. The sequence continues at coordinate 85,107,311 of NC_058086.1, read as the reverse complement.
TTTTTTCGGGAGTTACCAAAGAAATCCTTTGTGCTTCAACCACTATAATGTGAATTATGCAGCCTTAAATTTGGATGGTCAACAGATACCAGCAAAACCTTTTCAACCTAACTTCCAAGACGAATCAGCTGTTCGTGAATATATGGCCCTAGTACATATTTCAGGATAACACAAGGCCGACAACGCTTTATCCGTGGATCGGCACGAGTTTTTGAATGCTTACACTTTGTTCGCTTTTGATTTATCGCCGGATCAAGAGCCCGGCGGTCATTTCTCCCTAGTAAAAACTGGCAATCTGAGAGCTGAAATTAGATTTGCCGAGCTGATTGCAAACACAATTAACATGATTGTATATTCAGTTCATGAAAATATTATTGAAATAAATAATCGGCGCGAGGTATTATATGATTTTCAATAAACATGAATAATTATGAAATTGCCTATGTTATTAAAGCTGATATTAACGCCAGGGGTATATTTAATGGTGTATTTCTGTGCGATTTATTACCAGGGGGTAAAATCATCGACAGGCCCACGGCCATTGTAAATACGGATATATTAGTATCAGCGGGGGAAGCATTGGATTTTAATTATATTATACCCGAATGATGTATCTATTTTTTTTTATAGTTATGGTTTATCACCGGCAAATGAAATATTTCCTGGCAACTTTGTGCAGTTTTTATATAAAAATTCTAAGACTATAAGGTCAAAACAGACAAATACAAGACGCTGTTAGTACGGTCTGTGGCCATTACTGTATCCATATCTTACAATGTCTCACTAAAGGAATGTAACATAGTAACATAGTAACATAGTACATAAGGCCGAAAAAAGACATTTGTCCATCCAGTTCGGCCTGTCATCCTGCAAGTTGATCCAGAGGAAGGCAAAAAACTCCTGTGAGGTAGAAGCCAATTTTCCTCAATTTAGGGGAATAAAAATTCCTTCCCGACTCCAATCAGGGAATCAGAATAAATCCCTGGATCAACGATATCTCTCTAGTAGCTATAGCCTGTAATATTATTACGCTCCAGAAATACATCCAGGCCCCTCTTGAATTCCTTTATTGTACTCACCATCACCACCTCCTCATGTCTTTTGAAAATGTGTTAAAAATGTTCATTAACGATTTTAGAAAAAATGACTGTATTGTGTGTTCATTTGTAAAAAAACGCATGAAACGCTTATGTATACGATGCTGTAATTACAATCAAACGTGTCTGTCCCTACGGGACTGTTGTAAATAAGGAAAATTAACAAAGCTTTTTAAAATGAATTAAATTTGTCATTGTTTGATTTTTAATGCTATTATTATATTAAATTAATATCACGCAATATAAAATTAATATTAAGCAATATACATTTTAATATCAAGCACTATAAATGTAATATCAAGCAATATAAATTTAATATCAAGCAATACAATTTTTAATATCAAGCACTATAAATTTAATGTCAAGCAATATAAATTTGATATCAAGCACTATAAATTTAATATCAAGCAATATAAAAGGGTCAGGGCGTGGTACCTGTCACTTTGCAGTTTGACGAAACATATACCCCCTTGCTACTCTTAATCATAGGTCTTCTAAAAGTTCTTTTTTTGCGAGGCATCATTCACATCAGGCAATGCTTCTTGTGAAAAACAAACCCAGAACTGGTGTCTGTTTTTTATAGGGCAGCTGTAACCAACACCTCCAATCTCATCTCATTGATTGGACTCCAGTTGGCTGACACCTCATTCCAATTAGCTCTTGGAGATGTCATTAGTTTAGGGGTTCACATAATTTTTCCACCTACACTGTGAATGTTTACATGGTGTGTTCAATAAAAGCATGGTAACATTTAATTATTTGTGTGCTATTAGTTTAAGCAGACTCTGTCTATTGTTGTGACTTAGATGAAGATCAGATAACATTTTATGACCAATTTGTGCAGAAATCCATATCACTCGAAAAGGTTCACATAATTTTTCTTGCAACTGTATTATGGCTAAAACCCCCAGTATTAGTTTCCCACATAGTATGCATTCATATATATCAGAAGTATAATTATATATATATATATATATATATATATATATATATATATATTTTTTTTTAAATATATATATATATATATTTAGTAATTGCACATTTATTTAGTGCCATACATTTTTTTGCAATTTGTAAAAAAAAATATAAGATTATACTTCTGCTGTATAGGAATACCTAATACATGAGAAACTACTATCAGGTTTTTCTAGCACAGCTTAGCATTGAGCTCCATAGCTCACTGGTTAAGGTTCTTGCCTCTAGTGTAGATGGTTGTAAGTTCACATCCTGGCAGAAACATTTCAGAAATAGAGGCAAAATTAGACTTAAATAAACTGGGTGTCCCAAAGCATACTGACAATGCTTGGGGATACCCCCTTCATGTTCATAGCACTGACTCCATATATGGACATAGCCATATATAGAGTTAGAGCAGGGAGTCCTGACTGTTCAGTAACACTGGGGGATTCCCCTTACACTGCTACAAATGTCGCGTGACATTAATCTCTCGCAACAACTTTTATAATGATAGTCTATGGTATTGCACTACGACATGTGACATGCTGCAACTGCAACATAGGCGTATCATTATAAAAATTGTTGAGACAAAATGTTGCGCGACACATGTCGTTGTGTAACCCCAGCATTAAAGGGGCAGGGCGCTGTGGAGGTCACTGTTAAAGGGGCGGACACTGTGGAAGTCACTGTTAAGGTGGCAGGGGCCACTATTAAAGGGGCAACTGCTGTGGAGGTCACTGTTAAGGGAGCAGTGTACTGTGGAGGTCACTGTTAAGGGGGTGGGCCCCTGAGAAGGTCACTGTCAAGGGAGTGGGGTGCTGTGAAACTCACTGTTAAAGGGGCGGGCTGCTGTGAAGGTCAAAGTTAAGGAGATGGGCTGCTGTGGAGGTACTATTTTACAGTGGCAGAGCACTGTGGGGGTCAGTGTTAAGGGGTTGGGGACTGTGGAGTTCACTGTTAAAGGGGCGGGGTGCTATAGAGGTCACTGTTAAGGGGTATACTGTCAATATCTTTTAACGACACACAAACATTAAATAGATGAAATATACCCATGCGAAGCCAGGTCCTTCTGCTAGTTAGCTTATATATAAACTCTTCAGAGCTGGTATCTCACTACTCTTCGTTGTGGAACTGCCAGGAGCTCGCCTTGTATTGCTGTGCAGTCAGTCCGGGAGGGTTGCTATTCTGACCAGACAAGCTTTAGCTGCTGGACCTGTCAGTATGATAGGAAACCGAGCCAATCAGACTTCAGTCTCTCTGTCCAATCATATGAGGTGGACTATTTAAATCAGCTGGTCCCAGTCATTAGTGCCTGGTATTTTGTCTATCTAGACTCTGTACTGTGTAAATGGTATTACTCGCTCTGGTTTGACTGAATGCCTTGTTCCTGGATTTCCTTTTGTTTTCTGCAATCATTGTGTTTGTCTCGCCTGGTATTCTGGCCCAATCTGATGACGCTTCTTGTACTTACCTGGTAATCCTGAGAGTTCTGCTACTAGTGTGAATGTACAGGTAATCTGTTATCTGGATTTACAGACTTCGCAGCAGGCTCTGGTAAACATTAGTTTCATACTAGCGGGGAGGTTTCAGAAGGCTGGTAGCAGGTTTCGAGTACACTAGCGGAGTCTGTACGGTGACTGTAGTTTCACTAATAGGATAGAATTTAAATACATATCAGAACCAGTGAAAATAGCAGAGAAGTCAACAGGCCAGCTGTATGGGAAGTCAGGGAGGATCAGGTTGTGGGAGTAGTCAGAGAAGCCAGATCACACATATGCAATACAAGGCCAAATATTTAAAGGGATTGTTTCATTTCAGTAAGTGGCATTTATCATGTAGAAAAAGTTTCACATGGTGCCGGCTTCACGTTTCCCCTCCTCAGTGCCGCCAGTGCCCTCCACAGCAACAGGGGGGAGGGGGGGGGGGGTGGACCAGGCTGCACTCACCTCCTTTGCGTGGTCGGCGTCCTCCACTCGCATGGCAACTGTAAGGCATCCGAGCTCCGAGCTGAGCACTCGGCTGGTTGCAGAGGAATGAGTCATGTGGCGATAACCACGTCACATGACTCCCTTTGCTGGGAATGAGCCATGTGGCGCTGGCAACTTCACATGACTCCTCTTCCCCACTATATATACAGGCAACCTGCTGACCACAGGTTGCCTGTGAATAAGGTCCTATCCAGAGCTCCTAGTGTGATTTCGTGGCTTTTGACTCCCAACTCGTTGATCGTCTCCATCCTTGCTTGCTCCTTGTGTCTGCTTCGCTTCTCCTGGTTTTTTACTTTGGCTGGTTTTTGACCCATCTTTGCTTATCCTCTTGTACTGTAGTTATCTCCTGGTTCTGACTCTGTTGACCATTCTATGTTTGTCTATCTTGTTTGTCCCTCTGCACTTACCAAGGCTAGGGAACGCCGCCAAGTTGCTCTCCGTTACTTAGGACGGATAGTGCAAGTAGGCAGGGACAGGGGTGTGGCTGGAGTCAGTGGTGCACCATCCCCTCCCCCTCTTTGTGACAGAAAGTTAATATATGCCACTTACTAATGTTTGTTATTGTCCATATTGCTTCCTTTGCTGGCTGGATGAATTTTTCCATCACATTATACACTGCTCGTTTCCATGGTTACAGACCACCCTGTACTCGATCAGTGGTGGTCGTGCTTGCACAATATAACAAAAAAACACTAGTCTATGAGCGCTCCCATGGTCCTTGGCACCAGAGAGGCTGATGCTTTTTCCTATAGTGTACAAGAACGACTACCACTGATGGATTGCAGGGTGGTCCTTAACCATGGAAACGAGCAGTGAATAATGTGATGGAAAAATGAATCTAGTTTCACGGACAAAATGAGTAATAGATAATGCGTCTCTATAATAGGAAAATTCACGGAAAGAAAAGGAGGCGCTAAAACTAACACTTTAATCGATATGCATTAAAAAAGGGAAGGAATTTATGAATCCCTTGGACAAAACTTATAAGTGGCAAACACATATAATGACACACAGAGGACTATAGTATATGAGTCTTGAGTGTCAAGGGTGAAAATTGTGTGTTTAAAACATCACCACCCCCCTGTTATTGCCACAGGTGGAGTGTATTGGCTGAATAATGTTTCTGAGCTGTGAGTCCGGCGTGTGTCAAATTTGCGTATGTGAAAAGGCTGAATCCTCGTCAAGCTAGATGGGCATTATTCTTCATGCGTTTTAACTTCTCTATTACTTTTAGGCCAGGAAGTAAGAATGTGAAGGATGATGCCTTGTCTCAAAGCTTTTGTGCATTTCAACCCCCTGACATTCCTCCTGAGCCCATCTTACCAGCTAACATCATTGTGGCAGCATTATCCGCGGATCTTGCATCTCATATTGAGGCAGAGCAACATCTAGCTCCAGCACAGACACCTACAGATAAGTTTTTTGTTACTGGGCATTTTAGTCTCCGGCTGCTTGGTGAGTGTCATGATTCTGGTTTTTGTGGGCATCCTGGTATTGAGGGCACCAGAGAACTCGTGTCCAGGTCTTATTGGTGGCCCACGTTATCTAGGGATCTCAGGTATTATGTCTCTGCTTGGGAGGTATGTGCCAAGTCCAAGACTCCAAGAACGCGTCCTGCTGGTGATTTACAACCACTACCCATTCCTAGTAAACCCTGGTCATATATTTCTACGGATTTCATTACTGACTTGCCACCCTCTGAGGGTAAGTCAGTGGTTTGGGTAGTGGTCGATAGATTCAGTAAAATGGTACACTTCGTTCCTTTAGCCAAGCTCCCAAATGCCAAGACTCTGGCTTCTGTGTTTATGGAACAAGTGGCAAGATTGCATGGAGTTCCTGAAAACATTGTGTCTGACAGGAGTGTCCAGTTTGTCTTCAAATTTTGGAGAACTTTTTGTCAGAAATGTGAGATATCTTTGTCCTTTTCGTCAGCTTTTCATCCCGAGACCAATGGACAAACCGAACAGCCTAATCAGTCTGTTGAACAATTTCTAAGATCTTACATCTCTGATAACCAGCAGTTATGGGTAAAATACCTCCCTTTGGCGGAGTTCGCCATTAATAACCATGTGAACTCTTCCACTGGGATGTCTCAGTTTTTCTGCAATTTTGGTTTCCACCCTCGATATAATTCTGGCTCATTTGTTCCTTCACCTAACCCTGAAGCTGAATGGGTAACTTCAGAACTGTGCACAGTCTGGGCTCAGGTTCAACTGAACCTGGGAAAAGCTCAGGAGGATCAGAGAATTAAGGTTAATAGGAAGCATTCCAGAGGGGTGGACTTTCAGGTCGGAGAAAAAGTTTGGTTGTCCACAAAAAATTTGTCGCTAAAGGTGTTGTCCAGGAGGTTTGCACCACGTTTAATGGTCCATATGAGATCCTCAATGTTATTAATCCCGTATCTTTTAGGTTGAAGCTGCCAGATTCGTTACATATTCCCAATGTGTTTCACAAATCATTGCTTAAGAAATATGTTTCTCCCGTAATTCCATCGCAGGCAGCCCCTCCCCTGGTACAGGTGAATGATCAAAATGAATTTGTCATTTCTAAAATCATTGACATCACGAGAGTTCGAAACTCATTTCAATACCTGGTTCATTGGAAGGGTTATGGACCAGAGGAAAGGTCCTGGGTACCAGTTAATTGGATTCATGCTACTAGGTTGATTAATCCTGATCATCATGATCATCTTGACAAACCATCTGCGGGGACTTTGAGTCCGGTGGCCCCTCGTAAAAGGGGGGGTACTGTCACGAGGCGCCGACTTTACGTTTACCCTCCTCAGTGCCACCAGCGCCCTGCGGCTAGTATAGAGCGAGGACGTGAGCTGCGTCCTCGTCTCCACAGCAACGGGGGGCAGGGTGGACCCGACCACACTAACCTCCTTAGAGCGATCGGCGTCCTCCACTCCCATGGCAACTGTAAGGAGTTGGGAATGAGTCATATAGCGCTGGCCACAGGTTGCCTGTAAATAAGGTCCTATCCAGAGTTCCTAGTGTGATTCCGTGGCTTTTGACTCCCGACTCGTTGATCGTCTCCGTCCTTGCTTGCTCCTTGTGTCTGCTTTGCTTCTCCTGGTTTTTGTTTTTGACCCGTCTTTGCTTATCCTCTTGTACTGTAGTTATCTCCTGGTTCTGACTCGGCTTGTTGACCATTCTATGTTTGTCTATCTTGTTTGTCCCTCCGCACTTACCAAGGCTAGGGAACGCCGCCAAGTTGCGCTCTGTTACCTAGGACGGATAGTGCAAGTAGGCAGGGACAGGGGTGTGGCTGGAGTCAGTGGTGCACCATCCCCTCCCCCTCTTTGTGACAGAAAGCTAATATATGCCACTTACTAATGTATTGTTATTGTCCATATTGCTTCCTTTGCTGGCTGGATTAATTTTTCTATCACATTATACAATGCTTGTTTCTATCGTTACAGACCACCCTGTAATCGATCAGTGGTGGTCGTGCTTGCACAATATAAAAAAAACCACTAGTATATGTGCGCTCCCATGGTCCTTGGCACCAGAGATGAATATAAAGAAGCCAGCACTCGCTCAGGTGCACGCTGCCCGGGAGAAGAGGCCACTTCACAATAATCTATTAAGAAAGACTCCCAGCAGCTGTGTCTTGATGCAGATATACTACTTTATTCCATAAATGGAACTGGTCCTATAACCAGGACGTGTTTTGGCGATGTGCCTTCATCAATAGGTACATCCAAGTGTGATAAGAACAAGATATATATACAAAAGCTACCGCCCACAGGGATGGGAAGCCCACCCCACAAGGGGAGTGGCCAAAAAGGGATACAAAACATCAATATAAATCAGCATGCTACAAAAGTAAAAAAACAAAAAGCACTATGATAGAAAGACTATCTTACATGTTGTAGACTAATCCCATGGTAGATAATTTGTTGAGGTCTGAAAAAAATAAACAATAGAGTATAATCAATAAAAAGTAAAAATGTATACATGTTACAAATGCATAACCTCATATTCCCTATTCAGGCCTCTTGGGTGCAATGTATCCAACGTATGGATTCCGAAGGCTTCTCTTCGTAGGAGAATTTTCTTGATATCACCCCCCCCCCCTACTTGGTCTAATCACCTGTTCCAGAACCTGAAACTTCAGCTGGGCTATGGAATGTCTACATTTCTCAAAGTGGCTTGGTATAGGTCACAACAAATTTTTTGTTCTAATGGTTGACTTGTGCTTATTGATTCTGTCTCTCACTGCCTGCATTGTCTCTCCAATGTATAGCAGACCACAAGGGCATTTGATTAGATAAATGACGTTGGAAGACTCGCATGTAAAGAAACCCTTTACTCCAAATGAACATCCAGTATGTGGATAATAGAATGTAGGGCCCTTTATGATGTGCGAACATTGGAGACAATGCAGGCAGGGAAACGTGCCTTTACGTGGTGTTGACAGTACACTCAGGCGTGATATACATTTGGTACCTCCTATATCTGCATTGACTAGCATATCCCTATAACTAGGGTTCTTTCTATTGCAGATCAGAGGTGGACTTTTCAATTCCAAAACCTCTGGATAGGCCTTACCTAACAGGTGCCAATGTTTTCTGACAATATTGTCAATCTGTGTGTTGAACGGATGAAATTTGTGTATGAATGCTACCCTGGCGGTATCCCTTTTATTAGGGTTGATTCTCATAATAGATTGGTCCACACCACTACTGGCTAGTATGTTTGAGGGATATCCTCATTCCTTGAATCTAGTAGTCATTTCCTCAAGCCTCTGGTTCTGTATAGATGGATCCGAAACAATCCGTTTAACCCGCTGGTATTGAGATTTAGGTATAGATTTCTTTTAAGAGGGGGGATGTGCACTCGTGTAGTGTAGAATGCTATTTCTGTCTGTCTCCTTCCTGTAAAGGTCAGTGGATAGCTGATGCTCTTGGCACCAGAGAGGCTGATGCTTTTTCCTATAGTCTGCAGACACGGCTACCACTGATGGATTGCAGGGTGGTATGTAACCATGGAAATGAGCAGTGGATAATGTGATGGAAAAATTAATCTAGTTTCACTGACAAAATGAGTAATAGATAATGCGTCTCTATAATAGGAAAATTCACGGAAAGAAAAGGAGGCGCTAAAACTAACACTTTAATCGATAGGGAAGGAACTCATGAATCCCTTGGATAAACTTATAGGTGGCAAACACATATAATGACACACAGAGGACTATAGTATATGAGTCTTGAGTGTCTTGTGTGTTTAAAACATCACCACCCCTCTGTTATTGCCACAGGTGGAGTTTATTGGCTGAATAATGATTCTGAGCTGTGAGTCCGGTGTGTGTCAAATTTGCACTACACCCCATATACGGGCTCAACAAGCTAGAAAGTAAGAAGCCAAATTACAACAAGAGACCATTTCACTGCAGAGCCAACATTGACCCCTTGGTTGCTGGGGAAAGTACAGACAGGTGTATGAATGAAGACACCTGAAGCTCTGTTAATACAGTGAAGCGGACGTGCCTCCTTAAAGGGAACCTGTCACCAGTTTTATAGTGTCCTAACTAAGGGCAACATAAATAAGTGACTGATTTGCTTAGCAAAATGCTGGGTCACTTTCTTTAATTGACCCAGTCAATCTGCCAACATCTTGTATTAAAAAGCTCCAGCTGATAATGATGAGTCATGAATATTCATGAGCTCCTGACTCTCCCCGCCCACCTGCTTCTGAATGACAGTTTGTTTCCATATGACTCAGCAGCAGGTGGGCAGGGGAGTGGCTATAGCTGTTAATTAAATATACGCTGGACTCACTGACATCACGCTGGACTCAGCTCATTAGCATGCAGCATCTTTGTGTGTATATTATGAGGTAACTATCTGTCACACCAGTAAGTGAATACATCTTAAGTACTTTTTAGTAGTTAATGATTGTATATAATTAGTTAGGTTATAATTAAATATCTACATGACAGGTTCCCTTTAATGCGAATCCACAAGGATGCCCCACATACACTGGGGATTTTGTATACACCCTATCTGTGGGATGTACGGACGGAATCCCACACCATCTGCTTAATGAATGATTTTGAACGCAGATAAGGGTACCAATCCTCTGCACTAGCGAGGCGTAGCATCATTCAGTAGCTCAGCTAATAAGAGTGTGGCAGTACTGTGACGAGACCAATCTCGCCACATTGCATTGGAGAAGCCTGGTTGCCCGCCTGCTTCCTTTAGACTATGGCCCCATGTTGAAATGCTTGATTTTCCCCTACAAAGACTATGTTAAAGAATTTGGCTCCATGGCAATTGAACTGTATTCGTGTAGTCTGAGTGCCATTCACCTAATAATATGCACTCAGACCGGAGCTAGCTGGGGATATGTTAAATGTCTATGTTTTATGCAATAGCTGCACAGTTAAATATTCTTATGTCTTTTATTGTCTTTTGCTACCATGTGGCTAATGGAGTTTTGCCTCTGCCCTTAGAGATAAATTTGATTACTTCCCAATTGTCTCCAGGACAGAAGACATTGTGTAAAACTGTGTATTCTCCTGCCTGTGATAATTACATTAACCCATTGTGTAAGGTAATTGTATCACAGGCAGAGGGGAGGATTTTGTGTGGGAGTGTCTGAGTGTAATGAGGTAGAAAGGTTTGGTGTGGATTTGTATTCAGCCTCTGTGAGAGAGCCTCTGTAGGACCACCTTTCGCTGTAATTATAAGTCTTTTGGGGTATATCTCTATCAGCTGTGCAAATATAGAGACTAAAATTTCAGCCTATTCTTCTTTGCAAAATAGCTAAAGCTCAATCACATTGGATGGAGAGCGTATGTGAACAGCAATTTTAAAGTCTTGCCACAGATTCTGAATGTGATTTAGGTCTGGACTTTGACTAGGCAATTCTAATACATGAATATGCTTTGATCTAAACCATTCCATTGCTGTATGTTTAGGGTCATTGTCCTGCTGGATGGTGAACCTCTTTTGCAGCTTCTAACAGGTTTTCCTCCAGAATTGCCCTGTATTTAGCTCCGTCCATTTTCCCATCTACTCTGGCCAGCTTTACTGTATCTGCTAAAGAAAAGCATTGCCACAGCATGAAGCTGCCACCGCCATGATTCATGGGTATGTGCGTTCAGGGTGATAAACAATGTTAGTTTTCCACCACACATAACGCTTTGCATTTAGGACCAGAACACCTTCTTCCATATGTTGGTTGTGTCCCCTATGTGCCTTGTGGCAAACTACAAATGAGACTTTTTATGGCTTACTTTCAAAAATGGCTTTCTTCTTGCCACTCTTCTATAAAGGCCAGTTTTATGGAGTACATGACTAATAGTTGTCCTGTGTAAAGATTCTCCCACCTGAGCTGTGGATCTTTGCATCTCCTCCAGAGTGACCAAGGGCCCTATAGGTGTCACAGCCCTGTGGGTGTTCTGAGGAGATCTGTCAGAATTGCTGCACATGACTCGATCTGACAGTTTGTTTTGTTGTGGGTTTGAGCAGAATCCTACCGCCCCCAGGTGTTGTTCTTTATGTAATTGGTGAGGCTATTTATTCCTACCTCTCCCTATAGCCTTTGCGGGTTATAGTTCTGCCTTGTGTAAGCTCTGGAAGTTTGGTGGATCGTCTTCTCCAACACATCTCTAGATAAGTCCTTTTCCCTTTTTCCTTCTGTGTCTGTTTTGACTAGGCCTCTAGGGAGACGCTAGCTCCTTCGGTTATTGAAGGAGCTGGGTGTCTCTTTCCCTCTTCCCTACAGCTGAGGGTTTGGTTCAGTGTGTTTTAGTCTTAGGTACGTGGGTATGTGCATATCTACCATCCAGATATGCACATGGGCATAGCAGCTTAGTGAAAGTGTTTTAGGGATTGCTAGGAGGTGACCCATTTTTTTCCCTAGCATTTGGGGCCTAGTCAGTTGTTTTGTTGGCTTTGCTGTGTTCTGTTTCCTTCCCTTATCTTACCTACCGTGACATTATAACCCGCCATACCGTCATTTTTCCCTTGCTGTTTGCAAACTGGAAGCTGTTGATGCTTTGGTTGATTGCATGGAGGGATTGTCTTTGGAGGTAGCTGACCTCCGCACATTGGTTGCACGGTGTCAGAGTAATTTGGCGTCTGGTCAAAACCTGGGGAAACCAGGTCTGCCTGGAACCTAAGGTCGCTCTCCCTGATAGGTTTTCCGGGGGAAGTGATAACTTTCTTTGGTTCAGGGAGTCCTGTAAATTGTATTTTTCGTCTGCATCCGATTTCATCGGAAGACAAAAACCAAAGAGTAGGGATTATTATTTCTCTGCTAAAAGGTGAAGCTCAGACTTGGGCTTTTTCTCTGCCGACCGGTTCACAGTCCCTCCGGTCGGTGGATAAATTTTTCAGAGCCCTGGGCCTGATTTATGTTGACCCAGACCGGGTCTCTATGGCTGAATCTAAGTTGCACAGCTTGTGCCAGGGAGAACGTACTGCTGAGTCGTATTGTGCTGAATTTAGAAGATGGCCGACTGACTCGGAGTGGAATGATCCTGCACTCCATAGTCAGTTCTGTCAGGATTTTCATCAAATGCAAGGGCATTTTTTAATCTTTCAGATGAGAGATTAAAAGATGCCCTGCATTTCATGAAAATCCAGATTCTCTGGAGGCGGCCATGTCTTTAGCCGTATGGTTTGATAGATGTCTTAGGGAGAGGTGCAAGGTTCCCCTCAGGCAGGGGGTGCTGTCTGGTGGGGAATCAGTCCCTCCTGTCCCTCGGGGTACTATGACACTTGAATCAGGGACTGGAGAGGAGCCTATGCAATTGGGTCAGGTTACTTCTTGCTTTGGTAATACTAGAAGAGGGCTGTGTACTGGCTAGTACACACTGTGATACCTTTTGGCGCAAAACCACGATAGCACATGTCGTCTTTTTTTATAAATATTTATTTGTTCAGATGACAACGCGTTTCGGAGTAAAAACACTCCTTTATCAAGTCTAAAAGAAACAGTAGTATGTGAAGTGATGGTATCAGGGGATAATACATAAGAATAAAACATATTGAAAGAACAAAATATATACATATATATACATATATATATATATACATATATATATACATACACACACACACGAGAACAACGTCCCATTCAGTCAGTTCAAACGCATCCGGAGAAACTGCACTAATGACGAAGACTTCAAACAACAAAGCCAAATCATTGAAAGGAGATTCTTAAACAAAGGGTACCCCAGTGGAGTCATCAAGGCAGCCCTCAAGCGAACACAAGGATACACACAAGAAAATTGCTTATCCTCAAAAACTGAAGAGGTCGGTTCAAAAACCACCAAGAAATATCAAACCTCCTTCACTACCACATTTAAAGGGATTCTGTCACCTCCCCTCAGCCAAAAAACGATTTAAAAGCAGCCATGCAGCACAGCTTACCTGGATTAAGCTGTGCTGTTTAATCTTGAAATCCGTCCAGCAGTTACTTTAAAAAACGACTTTGATCAATAAGGAAATGCGTCCTGAAGGTGCCCAGAGGGGCGTTTTTTTCTTCCTAGTGAGCCCAGTACCGCCCCTCTTTCAGTGCCCAGCCCGCCTTCCTTGTATTTTCTAACTGCCGCCCCCAGCCTGCCACAGCCTCTCCTGCCTCTCCTCCCCCTCCCTCACGCCGAACGAAGTCTCGCACAGGCGCAGTACCCACTGAGGGCTGCGCCTGTGCGATCATCAGGAGACTGAGGGCGGCAGCTTCATCTTCGTCACTGGGCATGCGCCGAGCCCAGTGACGTCCGATGCTCGCTCTTCCCTCAGTCAGCAGGGAAGAGCAAGCATCGGACGTCACTGGGCTCTGCGCATGCCCAGTGACGAAGATGAAGCTGCCGCCCTCAGTCTCCTGATGATCGCACAGGCGCAGCCCTCAGTGGGTACTGCGCCTGTGCGAGACTTCGTTCGGCGTGAGGGAGGGGGAGGAGAGGCAGGAGAGGCTGTGGCAGGCTGGGGGCGGCAGTTAGAAAATACAAGGAAGGCGGGCTGGGCAATGAAAGAGGGGCGGTACTGGGCTCACTAGGAAGAAAAAAACGCCCCTCTGGGCACCTTCAGGACGCATTTCCTTATTGATCAAAGTCGTTTTTTAAAGTAACTGCTGGACGGATTTCAAGATTAAACAGCACAGCTTAATCCAGGTAAGCTGTGCTGCATGGCTGCTTTTAAATCGTTTTTTGGCTGAGGGGAGGTGACAGAATCCCTTTAACACCAACCATAATGTCTTGCGCAATATTTTTTCAAAACACTGGCCCATCCTACAAGCAGATCCGTTCCTAAAAAAACATATCCAATCAAAACCCCAAATAACTTTCAGAAGAGCACAAACCCTCAAGAATCTGATCGCCCCCAGTCGCTTACGGTCCCAAAAGACACACAAACCATCTACGGCAACCATGTTCCCCCAAGTCCTTGGAAGCTTTAAGTGCGGACACCGCCGATGCAAATGCTGCGATAACATCTCCTCCCGGGTCACCAATTTCACTAGCAATGTCACCGGAGAACAATTCAAAATCGAAAATTTCCTAAACTGCTCGTCCTCATATGTCATCTATTTGCTTGAATGCACCTGCGGATTACAATATATAGGCCGCACTACCATGACTCTCAGAGAGAGAACAAACAAACACCGGTGGAATATCACTAACGGCTTCATAAAACACGGAGTCTCGCGACATTTTCTCAATTGCCATAACAAAAATCCTGTGGATCTCTCAATAACACCAATAGAGCAAATCCCGACCACCTGTACCAACCGGTACCAAAAATTACGAAGAAAAGAAATGTTTTGGATATTCAAACTACAGACAATAGAGCCGTATGGTCTTAACGAATCCCTCGAAAGCAACTGCTTCTAATAGCCGAAAACCCCCCCTCCGTCAAAAAACACACATTCCAAAAACAATACCAATCACACTCACATCAACATTAGCGTGCAGTTGCTTGTGTATATGTATGTATTAACATGCGCGTATATAGGTATTAATATTATAACTTTCCAATTTTACAATTTCATCTAGTTACCCAATCCATTCATACCATAGTCCACTTGCACGCACACACACACATATACACATACACAGGTGAGTACGCAAATCGGTCCATCACCCTCAACATCACCATACACCATCACCTACACCATCACACATTGATTATCAACCATCCAGTCGCATCAACCAATCCCCCAGACCACCACTACAACAATCATCATTAACATCAGAGGTGCCATTATCATCATCACCATCGTCACCCACCATTGACCACCACACCTCATTAACCTCTTGTTGCCCCCATAATCAACCTCATCTCACCCTTATTTTTGCCCACCCAGGTTTTCACCCACCACCCACACTACTGATCCCATGCATACAGCCTACAGCCACACACCCTATTCCCCGACATCAGCACCTAACCGCCGACATCAGCGCAACAACACCAGCGCACTGACATCAACACAGTTCATCACAGCAGCCCGAGAACAGCTCTGCCCCCAGGTAACTGCCCCCACCAATCATCCGTCAGCAAGCTGCCACACCTTCCCCAGAGCGCACAGACACTAAGGAACTCCGCCGCAGCAGTCCGCGATCAGCCCCGCCCCCCGCCTCCTCGCATCCTCCAATCACATGCCGGCACACTGCCACACCTCCTCCCCCCCGTTCGGCTCTTAAAGCGCGCGCCTGCACGCACATGGCAAGCCGCGCTACACAAGGACAGGACCAGGCACCAGGTAACAAGCGGACCAATATCCCACTGAATCTGATCCCACTGAATCTGGTCATTTGAACCAATATTAATTGTCTGGATATTAATGTCTTTCCCCTTATTTCAACTTTAGCAATTGGACCAGCCCTGCCCATCGTGTCTGCCCGGCCCACAAGGTAATTGCCTCCATCTTCTTTCCCCCCATCCCCTTCCCCCACCACCCACATACACCATCACATTCAGTACTGTACATGTGCATTTAAGTATCTAGATGGTTTAGTTTGCTTCCCATTTTCACATGCAGGTGTGTGTGTTTATGTGTGTATATGCGTGTATATATACGTATCATCGCTCAAACAAAAGTACATTTGTAGGTGTTGCACCCACAGTCACATCCAATATTACAGCTTTATTTCAGTTTATTCTCAATATATTCTCTACCCTTAATTTATTATGCATTACATTGTATTAGTCCATCCGTCCTCTCTGTACCTAGGCCACCGCTTCAACCACAGCTGCCCTTCGCATTTTTAAAAAAATTTGTTTTACCGTATTTTATACCGCAAATTTTACCTCTATCTGATGCATCATTGTTATGATCCACTTTTATTGTCATTCACACACCCTCGTGTGTGTGTGTATGTATATATATATGTATATATATATATATATATGTATATATATGTATATATTTTGTTCTTTCGATATGTTTTATTCTTATGTATTATCCCCTGATACCATCACTTCACATACTACTGTTTCTTTTAGACTTGATAAAGGAGTGTTTTTACTCCAAAACGCATTTGTCATCTGAACAAATAAATATTTATAAAAAAAGACGACATGTGCTATCGTGGTTTTGCGCCAAAAGGTATCACAGTGTGTACTAGCCAGTACACAGCCCTCTTCTAGCATTCCACATCACTCCTCTGGAGTACTGGCGACTCCAAGGATTGAGAAAGATACCGGCAGCATACCTCATCCAGATCGGATTTTTATCCCCCGCCTTTGCAAGTGTTGTGCTGACACAAGCACAAACACCAGAAGGTGAGTGGAACTACTGACACAATACTCTATCTAACACTATCCACCAGAAACTACTACCCTATGAGCGCCTTGTTTCCCGTTTATCTCGCCAAATTAGCTGCTTTGGTAATAGGAATTTTAGGAGGCTGAATAGACTGTGTTACTTCTGTGGTAAAGAAGGTCATTTTGTTAATGTGTGCCCTTTAGAGTTGAGCGGACACCTGGATGTTCGGGTTCGAGAAGTTTGGCCGAACTTCCCGAAAATGTTCGGGATCCGAACCCGATCCGAACTTCGTCCCGAACCCGAACCCCATTGAAGTCAATGGGGACCCGAACTTTTCGGCACTAAAAAGGCTGTAAAACAGCCCAGGAAAGGGCTAGAGGGCTGCAGCAACATGTAGGTAAATCCCCTGCAAACAAATGTGGATAGGGAAATGAATTAAAATAAAAATTAAATAAATAAAAATTAACCAAAATCAATTGGAGAGAGGTCCCATAGCAGAGAATCTGGCTTCACGTCACCCACCACTGGAACAGTCCATTCTCAGATATTTAGGCCCCGGCACCAAGGCAGAGGAGAGAAGTCCCGTAACAGAGAATCTGGCTTCATGTCAGCAGAGAATCAGTCTTCATGTCATAGCAGAGAATCAGGCTTCACGTCACCCACCACTGCAACAGTCCATTTTCATAAATTTAGGCCCAGCACCCAGGCAGAGGAGAGAGGTCCCGTAACAGACAATCTGGCTTCATGTCAGCAGAGAATCAGTCTTCATATCATAGCAGAGAATCAGGCTTCACGTCAGCCACCAATGCAACAGTCCATTGTCAGATATTTAGGCCCAGCACCCAGGCAGAGGAGAGAGGTTCCGTAACAGACAATCTGGCTTCATGTCAGCAGAGAATCAGTCTTCATGTCATAGCAGAGAATGAGGCTTCACGTCACCCACCACTGTAACAGTCCATTTTCATAAATTTAGGCCCAGCACCCAGGCAGAGGAGAGAGGTCCCGTAACAGACAATCTGGCTTCATGTCAGCAGAGAATCAGTCTTCATGTCATAGCAGAGAATCAGGCTTCACGTCACCCACCACTGTAACAGTCCATTTTCATAAATTTAGGCCCAGCACCCAGGCAGAGGAGAGAGGTCCCGTAACAGACAATCTGGCTTCATGTCAGCAGAGAATCAGTCTTCATGTCATAGCAGAGAATCAGGCTTCACGTCACCCACCACTGCAACAGTCCATTTTCATAAATTTAGGCCCAGGCAGAGGAGAGAGGTCCCGTAACAGACTATCTGGCTTCATGTCAGCAGAGTATCAGTCTTCATATCATAGCAGAGAATCAGGCTTCACGTCACCCACCACTGCAACAGTCCATTTTCATAAATTTAGACCCAGCACCCAGGCAGAGGAGAGAGGTCCCGTAACAGACAATCTGGCTTCATGTCAGCAGAGAATCAGTCTTCATATCATAGCAGAGAATCAGGCTTCACGTCAGCCACCAATGCAACAGTCCATTTTCATAAATTTAGGCCCAGCACCCAGGCAGAGGAGAGAGGTCCCGTAACAGACAATCTGGCTTCATGTCAGCAGAGAATCAGTCTTCATATCATAGCAGAGAATCAGGCTTCATGTCAGCCACCAATGCAACAGTCCATTGTCAGATATTTAGGCCCAGCACCCAGGCAGAGGAGAGAGGTCCCATAACAGACAATCTGGCTTCATGTCAGCAGAGAATCAGTCTTCATATCATAGCAGAGAATCAGGCTTCACGTCAGCCACCAATGCAACAGTCCATTGTCAGATATTTAGGCCCAGCAACCAGGCAGAGGAGAGAGGTCCCGTAACAGACAATCTGGCTTCATGTCAGCAGAGAATCAGTCTTCATATCATAGCAGAGAATCAGGCTTCACGTCAGCCACCAATGCAACAGTCCATTGTCAGATATTTAGGCCCAGCACCCAGGCAGAGGAGAGAGGTCCCGTAACAGACAATCTGGCTTCATGTCAGCAGAGAATCAGTCTTCATGTCATAGCAGAGAATCAGGCTTCACGTCACCCACCACTGTAACAGTCCATTTTCATAAATTTAGGCCCAGCACCCAGGCAGAGGAGAGAGGTCCCGTAACAGACAATCTGGCTTCATGTCAGCAGAGAATCAGTCTTCATGTCATAGCAGAGAATCAGGCTTCACGTCACCCACCACTGTAACAGTCCATTTTCATAAGTTTAGGCCCAGCACCCAGGCAGAGGAGAGAGGTCCCGTAACAGACATTCTGGCTTCATGTCAGCAGAGAATCAGTCTTCATGTCATAGCAGAGAATCAGGCTTCACGTCACCCACCACTGCAACAGTCCATTTTCATAAATTTAGGCCCAGGCAGAGGAGAGAGGTCCCGTAACAGACAATCTGGCTTCATGTCAGCAGAGTATCAGTCTTCATATCATAGCAGAGAATCAGGCTTCACGTCACCCACCACTGCAACAGTCCATTTTCATAAATTTAGGCCCAGCACCCAGGCAGAGGAGAGAGGTCCCGTAACAGACAATCTGGCTTCATGTCAGCAGAGAATCAGTCTTCATATCATAGCAGAGAACCAGGCTTCACGTCAGCCACCAATGCAACAGTCCATTTTCATAAATTTAGGCCCAGCACCCAGGCAGAGGAGAGAGGTCCCGTAACAGACAATCTGGCTTCATGTCAGCAGAGAATCAGTCTTCATATCATAGCAGAGAATCAGGCTTCACGTCAGCCACCAATGCAACAGTCCATTGTCAGATATTTAGGCACAGCACCCAGGCAGAGGAGAGAGGTCCCGTAACAGACAATCTGGCTTCATGTCAGCAGAGAATCAGTCTTCATATCATAGCAGAGAATCAGGCTTCACGTCAGCCACCAATGCAACAGTCCATTGTCAGATATTTAGGCCCAGCACCCAGGCAGAGGAGAGAGGTCCCGTAACAGACAATCTGGCTTCATGTCAGCAGAGAATCAGTCTTCATATCATAGCAGAGAATCAGGCTTCACGTCAGCCACCAATGCAACAGTCCATTTTCATAAATTTAGGCCCAGCACCCAGGCAGAGGAGAGAGGTCCCGTAACAGACAATCTGGCTTCATGTCAGCAGAGAATCAGTCTTCATGTCATAGCAGAGAATCAGGCTTCATGTCAGCCACCAATGCAACAGTCCATTGTCAGATATTTAGGCCCAGCACCCAGGCAGAGGAGAGAGGTCCCGTAACAGACAATCTGGCTTCATGTCAGCAGAGAATCAGTCTTCATATCATAGCAGAGAATCAGGCTTCACGTCACCCACCACTGCAACAGTCCATTTTCATAAATTTAGGCCCAGCACCCAGGCAGAGGAGAGAGGTCCCATAACAGAGGATCTGGCTTCATGTCAGCAGAGAATCAGTCTTCATATCATAGCAGAGAATCAGGCTTCACGTCAGCCACCAATGCAACAGTCCATTTTCATAAATTTAGGCCCAGCACCCAGGCAGAGGAGAGAGGTCCCATAACAGAGGATCTGGCTTCATGTCAGCGGAGAATCAGTCTTCATGTCATAGCAGAGAATCAGGCTTCACGTCAGCCACCAATGCAACAGTCCATTGTCAGATATTTAGGCCCAGCACCCAGGCAGAGGAGAGAGGTCCCGTAACAGACAATCTGGCTTCATGTCAGCAGAGAATCAGTCTTCATATCATAGCAGAGAATCAGGCTTCACGTCACCCACCACTGCAACAGTCCATTTTCATAAATTTAGGCCCAGCACCCAGGGGAGGAGAGAGGTCCCGTAACAGACAATCTGGCTTCATGTCAGCAGAGAATCAGTCTTCATATCATAGCAGAGAATCAGGCTTCACGTCAGCCACCAATGCAACAGTCCATTGTCAGATATTAAGGCCCAGCACCCAGGCAGAGGAGAGAGGTCCCGTAACAGACAATCTGGCTTCATGTCAGCAGAGAATCAGTCTTCATATCATAGCAGAGAATCAGGCTTCACGTCAACCACCAATGCAACAGTCCATTGTCAGATATTTAGGCCCAGCACCCAGGCAGAGGAGAGAGGTCCCGTAACAGACAATCTGGCTTCATGTCAGTAGAGAATCAGTCTTCATGTCATAGCAGAGAATCAGGCTTCACGTCACCCACCACTGTAACAGTCCATTTTCATAAATTTAGGCCCAGCACCCAGGCAGAGGAGAGAGGTCCCGTAACAGACAATCTGGCTTCATGTCAGCAGAGAATCAGTCTTCATGTCATAGCAGAGAATCAGGCTTCACGTCACCCACCACTGTAACAGTCCATTTTCATAAATTTAGGCCCAGCACCCAGGCAGAGGAGAGAGGTCCCGTAACAGACAATCTGGCTTCATGTCAGCAGAGAATCAGTCTTCATGTCATAGCAGAGAATCAGGCTTCACGTCAGCCACCACTGCAACAGTCCATTTTCATAAATTTAGGCCCAGGCAGAGGAGAGAGGTCCCGTAACAGACAATCTGGCTTCATGTCAGCAGAGTATCAGTCTTCATATCATAGCAAAGAATCAGGCTTCACGTCACCCACCACTGCAACAGTCCATTTTCATAAATTTAGGCCCAGCACCCAGGCAGAGGAGAGAGGTCCCGTAACAGACAATCTGGCTTCATGTCAGCAGAGAATCAGTCTTCATATCATAGCAGAGAATCAGGCTTCACGTCAGCCACCAATGCAACAGTCCATTTTCATAAATTTAGGCCCAGCACCCAGGCAGAGGAGAGAGGTCCCGTAACAGACAATCTGGCTTCATGTCAGCAGAGAATCAGTCTTCATATCATAGCAGAGAATCAGGCTTCACGTCAGCCACCAATGCAACAGTCCATTGTCAGATATTTAGGCACAGCACCCAGGCAGAGGAGAGAGGTCCCGTAACAGACAATCTGGCTTCATGTCAGCAGAGAATCAGTCTTCATATCATAGCAGAGAATCAGGCTTCACGTCAGCCACCAATGCAACAGTCCATTGTCAGATATTTAGGCCCAGCACCCAGGCAGAGGAGAGAGGTCCCGTAACAGACAATCTGGCTTCATGTCAGCAGAGAATCAGTCTTCATATCATAGCAGAGAATTAGGCTTCACGTCAGCCACCAATGCAACAGTCCATTGTCAGATATTTAGGCCCAGCACCCAGGCAGAGGAGAGAGGTCCCGTAACAGACAATCTGGCTTCATGTCAGCAGAGAATCAGTCTTCATGTCATAGCAGAGAATCAGGCTTCACGTCACCCACCACTGCAACAGTCCATTTTCATAAATTTAGGCCCAGCACCCAGGCAGAGGAGAGAGGTCCCGTAACAGACAATCTGGCTTCATGTCAGCAGAGAATCAGTCTTCATATCATAGCAGAGAATCAGGCTTCACGTCAGCCACCAATGCAACAGTCCATTTTCATAAATTTAGGCCCAGCACCCAGGCAGAGGAGAGAGGTCCCGTAACAGAGGATCTGGCTTCATGTCAGCAGAGAATCAGTCTTCATGTCATAGCAGAGAATCAGGCTTCATGTCAGCCACCAATGCAACAGTCCATTGTCAGATATTTAGGCCCAGCACCCAGGCAGAGGAGAGAGGTCCCGTAACAGACAATCTGGCTTCATGTCAGCAGAGAATCAGTCTTCATATCATAGCAGAGAATTAGGCTTCACGTCAGCCACCAATGCAACAGTCCATTGTCAGATATTTAGGCCCAGCACCCAGGCAGAGGAGAGAGGTCCCGTAACAGACAATCTGGCTTCATGTCAGCAGAGAATCAGTCTTCATGTCATAGCAGAGAATCAGGCTTCACGTCACCCACCACTGCAACAGTCCATTTTCATAAATTTAGGCCCAGCACCCAGGCAGAGGAGAGAGGTCCCGTAACAGACAATCTGGCTTCATGTCAGCAGAGAATCAGTCTTCATATCATAGCAGAGAATCAGGCTTCACGTCAGCCACCAATGCAACAGTCCATTTTCATAAATTTAGGCCCAGCACCCAGGCAGAGGAGAGAGGTCCCGTAACAGAGGATCTGGCTTCATGTCAGCAGAGAATCAGTCTTCATGTCATAGCAGAGAATCAGGCTTCATGTCAGCCACCAATGCAACAGTCCATTGTCAGATATTTAGGCCCAGCACCCAGGCAGAGGAGAGAGGTCCCGTAACAGACAATCTGGCTTCATGTCAGCAGAGAATCAGTCTTCATATCATAGCAGAGAATCAGGCTTCACGTCACCCACCACTGCAACAGTCCATTTTCATAAATTTAGGCCCAGCACCCAGGCAGAGGAGAGAGGTCCCATAACAGAGGATCTGGCTTCATGTCAGCAGAGAATCAGTCTTCATATCATAGCAGAGAATCAGGCTTCACGTCAGCCACCAATGCAACAGTCCATTGTCAGATATTAAGGCCCAGCACCCAGGCAGAGGAGAGAGGTCCCGTAACAGACAATCTGGCTTCATGTCAGCAGAGAATCAGTCTTCATATCATAGCAGAGAATCAGGCTTCACGTCAACCACCAATGCAACAGTCCATTGTCAGATATTTAGGCCCAGCACCCAGGCAGAGGAGAGAGGTCCCGTAACAGACAATCTGGCTTCATGTCAGCAGAGAATCAGTCTTCATATCATAGCAGAGAATCAGGCTTCACGTCAGCCACCAATGCAACAGTCCATTTTCATAAATTTAGGCCCAGCACCCAGGCAGAGGAGAGAGGTCCCGTAACAGAGGATCTGGCTTCATGTCAGCAGAGAATTAGTCTGCATGTCATAGCAGAGAATCAGGCTTCACGTCACCCAACATTGGAACAGTCCATTGGCATATATTTAGGCCCCGGCACCCAGACAGAGGAGAGGTTCATTCAACTTTGGGTAGCCTCGCAATATAATGGTAAAATGAAAATAAAAATAG
The DNA here is from genome assembly GCF_014858855.1 of Bufo gargarizans. Lineage (NCBI taxonomy): Eukaryota > Metazoa > Chordata > Amphibia > Anura > Bufonidae > Bufo > Bufo gargarizans. The sequence continues at coordinate 85,083,638 of NC_058086.1, read as the reverse complement.
GATTGAATGAGGAAGTGCCCTGGAGTACAATAATATATGGTTAAGGGGAGGTAGTTAATGTCTAATTTGGACAAGGGACGGACAGGTCCTGTGGGATCCATGCCTGGTTCATTTTTATGAACGTCAGCTTGTCCACATTGGCTGTAGACAGACGGCTGCGTTTGTATGTAATGACGCCCCCTGCCGTGCTGAATACACGTTCAGACAAAACGCTGGCCGCCGGGCAGGCCAGCACCTCCAAGGCATAAAAGGCTAGCTCTGGCCACGTGGACAATTTAGAGACCCAGAAGTTGAATGGGGCCGAACCATCAGTCAGTACGTGGAGGGGTGTGCACACGTACTGTTCCACCATGTTAGTGAAATGTTGCCTCCTGCTAACACGTTGCGTATCAGGTAGTGGTGCAGTTAGCTGTGGCGTGTTGACAAAACTTTTCCACATCTCTGCCATGCTAACCCTGCCCTCAGAGGAGCTGGCCGTGACACAGCTGCCTTGGCGACCTCTTGCTCCTCCTCTGCCTTGGCCTTGGGCTTCCACTTGTTCCCCTGTGACATTTGGGAATGCTCTAAGTAGCGCGTCTACCAACGTGCGCTTGTACTCGCGCATCTTCCTATCACGCTCCAGTGCAGGAAGTAAGGTGGGCACATTGTCTTTGTAGCGTGGATCCAGCAGGGTGGCAACCCAGTAGTCCGCACACGTTAAAATGTGGGCAACTCTACTGTCGTCCTCATCCTCCTCCACCTCCTCCTCATCCTCGTCCTCCAGTAGTGAGCCCTGGCTGGCCACATTTGTACCTGGCCTCTGCTGTTGCAAAAAACCTCCCTCTGAGTCACTTCGAAGAGACTGGCCTGAAAGTGCTAAAAATGACCCCTCTTCCTCCTCCTCCTCCTCCTGGGCCACCTCCTCTTCCATCATCGCCCTAAGTGTTTTCTCAAGGAGACATAGAAGTGGTATTGTAACGCTGATAACGGCGTCATCGCCACTGGCCATGTTGGTGGAGTACTCGAAACAGCGCAACAGGGCACACAGGTCTCGCATGGAGGCCCAGTCATTGGTGGTGAAGTGGTGCTGTTCCGCAGTGCGACTGACCCGTGCGTGCTGCAGCTGAAACTCCACTATGGCCTGCTGCTGCTCGCACAGTCTGTCCAGCATGTGCAAGGTGGAGTTCCACCTGGTGGGCACGTCGCATATGAGGCGGTGAGCGGGAAGGCCGAAGTTACGCTGTAGAGCAGACAGGCGAGCAGCGGCAGGATGTGAACGCCGGAAGCGCGAACAGACGGCCCGCACTTTATGCAGCAGCTCTGACATGTCGGGGTAGTTGTGAATGAACTTCTGCACCACCAAATTCAGCACATGCGCCAGGCAAGGGATGTGCGTCAAACCGGCTAGTCCCAGAGCTGCAATGAGATTTCGCCCATTATCGCACACCACCTGGCCGGGCTTGAGGCTCACCGGCAGCAACCACTCGTCGGTCTGTTGTTCTATACCCCGCCACAACTCCTGTGCGGTGTGGGGCCTGTCCCCCAAACATATGAGTTTCAGAATGGCCTGCTGACGTTTACCCCGGGCTGTGCTGAAGTTGGTGGTGAAGGTGTGTGGCTGACTGGATGAGCAGGTGGAAGAAGAGGAGGAGGAAGCCGAGAAGGAGGAGGTGGCAACAGGAGGCAAAGAATGTTGCCCTGCGATCCTTGGCGGCGGAAGGACGTGCGCCAAACAGCTCTCCGCCTGGGGCCCAGCTGCCACTACATTTACCCAGTGTGCAGTTAGGGAGATATAGCGTCCCTGGCCGTGCTTACTGGTCCACGTATCTGTGGTTAGGTGGACCTTGCTACAGATGGCGTTGCGCAGTGCACACTTGATTTTATCGGATACTTGGTTGTGCAGGGAAGGCACGGCTCTCTTGGAGAAGTAGTGGCGGCTGGGAACAACATACTGTGGGACAGCAAGCGACATGAGCTGTTTGAAGCTGTCTGTGTCCACCAGCCTAAATGACAGCATTTCATAGGCCAGTAGTTTAGAAATGCTGGCATTCAGGGCCAGGGATCGAGGGTGGCTAGGTGGGAATTTACGCTTTCTCTCAAATGTTTGTGAGATGGAGAGCTGAACGCTGCCGTGTGACATGGTTGAGACGCTTGGTGACGGAGGTGGTGGTGGTACATCCCCTGTTTGCTGGGCGGCAGGTGCCAACGTTTCTCCAGAGGCGGAGGAAGAGGCCGAGGCGGCAGCAGCAGAAGAGGCCGAGGCGGCAGCAGCAGAAGAGGTAGCAGGGGGAGCCTGAGCGACTTCCTTGTTTTTAAGGTGTTTACTCCACTGCAGTTCATGCTTTGCATGCAGGTGCCTGGTCATGCAGGTTGTGCTAAGGTTCAGAACGTTAATGCCTCGCTTCAGGCTCTGATGGCACAGCGTGCAAACCACTCGGGTCTTGTCATCAGCACATTGTTTGAAGAAGTGCCATGCCAGGGAACTCCTTGAAGCTGCCTTTGGGGTGCTCGGTCCAAGATGGCGGCGGTCAGTAGCAGGCGGAGTCTCTTGGCGGCGGGTGTTCTGCTTTTGCCCACTGCTCCCTCTTTTGCTACGCTGTTGGCTTGGTCTCACCACTGCCTCTTCCTCCGAACTGTGAAAGTCAGTGGCACGACCTTCATTCCATGTGGGGTCTAGGACCTCATCGTCCCCTGCATCGTCTTCCACCCAGTCTTGATCCCTGACCTCCTGTTCAGTCTGCACACTGCAGAAAGACGCAGCAGTTGGCACCTGTGTTTCGTCATCATCAGAGACATGCTGAGGTGGTATTCCCATGTCCTCATCATCAGAAACATAAGTGGTTGTGCGTCAGTGCAGTCTATGTCTTCCACCGCTGGGGAAGGGCTAGGTGGATGCCCTTGGGAAACCCTGCCAGCAGAGTCTTCAAACAGCATAAGAGACTGCTGCATAACTTGAGGCTCAGTTTCCCTGATATGCATGGGGGTGATGTGACAGACTGATGGGGTTGGTTTTCAGGCGCCATCTGTGCGCTTTCTGCAGAAGACTGGGTGGGAGATAATGTGAACGTGCTGGATCCACTGTCGGCCACCCAATTGACTAATGCCTGTACCTGCTCAGGCCTTACCATCCTTAGAACGGCATTGGGCCCCACCATATATCGCTGTAAATTCTGGCAGCTACTGGGACCTGAGGTAGTTGGTACACTAGGACGTGTGGATGTGGCAGAACGGCCACGTCCTCTCCCAGCACCAGAGGGTCCACTAACACCACCACGACCATGTCCACGTCCGCGTCCCTTACTAGATGTTTTCCTCATTGTTATGGTTCACCACAACAACAAAAATATTATTTGGCCCAATGTATTGTATTCAAATTCAGCGGGATATAAATTTGAGGCCTAGTATTTAGGCGCTGGGTGACCGGTATGGATTTAGTGACAGAATTAGACTTGGAAATGCACAGTAGCGTGTGTGTGAAGTTATTCTGAATGACCCTATGTGCACCTTGAATATTATATACCCTTTTAGGGATAGATTTCAAATAGCTCTGATATAGCAGAAACCACTAAATTATGAAATTGCTAAATTGGGAATTGTATTTCAACCCAGAACAAAAAATGTGCTTTAACGGACACTAAATAACTTGCCCATCCACAACAGTACAGCGGTAACGACAGATGTAGCGGGATATAAATTTGAGGCCTAGTATTTAGGCGCTGGGTGACCGGTATGGATTTACTGACAGAATTAGACTTGGAAATGCACAGTAGCGTGTGTGTGAAGTTATTCTGAATGACCCTATGTGCACCTTGAATATTATATACCCTTTTAGGGATAGATTTCAAATAGCTCTGATATAGCAGAAACCACTAAATTATGAAATTGCTAAATTGGGAATTGTATTTCAACCCAGAACAAAAAATGTGCTTTGGCGGACACTAAATAACTTGCCCATCCACAACAGGACAGCGGTAACGACAGATTTAGCGGGATATAAATTTGAGGCCTACTATTTAGGCGCTGGGTGACCGGTATGGATTTAGTGACAGAATTAGACTTGGAAATGCACAGTAGCGTGTGTGTGAAGTTATTCTGAATGACCCTATGTGCACCTTGAATATTATATACCCTTTTAGGGATAGATTTCAAATAGCTCTGATATAGCAGAAACCACTAAATTATGAAATTGCTAAATTGGGAATTGTATTTCAACCCAGAACAAAAAATGTGCTTTGACGGACACTAAATAACTTGCCCAGCCACAACAGTACAGCGGTAATGACAGATGTAGCGGGATATAAATTTGAGGCCTAGTATTTAGGCGCTGGGTGACCGGTATGGATTTACTGACAGAATTAGACTTGGAAATGCACAGTAGCATATGTGTGAAGTTATTCTGAATGACCCTATGTGCACCTTGAATATTATATACCCTTTTAGGGATAGATTTCAAATAGCTCTGATATAGCAGAAACCACTAAATTATGAAATTGCTAAATTGGGAATTGTATTTCAACCCAGAACAAAAAATGTGCTTTAACGGACACTAAATAACTTGCCCAGCCACAACAGTACAGCGGTAACGACAGATGTAGCGGGATATAAATTTGAGGCCTAGTATTCAGGCGCTGGGTAACCGGTATGGATTTACTGACAGAATTAGACTTGGAAATGCACAGTAGCGTGTGTGTGAAGTTATTCTGAATGACCCTATGTGCACCTTGAATATTATATACCCTTTTAGGGATAGATTTCAAATAGCTCTGATATAGCAGAAACCACTAAATTAGGAAATTGCTAAATCTGGAATTGTATTTCAACCCAGAACAAAAAATGTGCTTTGACGGACACTAAATAACTTGCCCAGCCAGAACAGTACAGCGGTAACGACAGATTTAGCGGGATATAAATTTGAGGCCTAGTATTTAGGCGCTGGGTGACCGGTATGGATTTACTGACAGAATTAGATTTGGAAATGCACAGTAGCGTGTGTGTGAAGTTATTCTGAATGACCCTATGTGCACCTTGAATATTATATACCCTTTTAGGGATAGATTTCAAATAGCTCTGATATAGCAGAAACCACTAAATTATGAAATTGCTAAATTGGGAATTGTATTTCAACCCAGAACAAAAAATGTGCTTTGACGGACACTAAATAACTTGCCCAGCCAGAACAGTACAGCGGTAACGACAGATTTAGCGGGATATAAATTTGAGGCCTAGTATTTAGGCGCTGGGTGACTGGTATGGATTTAGTGACAGAATTAGACTGGGATATGGCCAAAAAATAACCACACTATTGCTGGTTAAATGCACTTGGTGTGACAGCTTGACCAACCACACTACTGAGGGTTAAATGCACTTGGTGACGGGCTCAGCTTGCCCCTGATGTAGTATATGGCCAAAAAATGAACAGACTATTGCTGGTTAAATGCACTTGGTGTGACAGCTTCACCCTGATGTAGGCTTTAGCCAAAAAACAACCACACCATTGAGGGTTAAATGCACTTGGTCGCAGCTTGGATGCACTTGGTCGCAGCACCGCACAAGACACAAAATGGCCGCCGATCACCCCAGAAAAAAGTGACTAACAAACGGTCTGGGCAGCCTAAAAACAGTGAGCATTTGAATTTCAGCAGCTCAATGATGCACAGCTGCAGATCGATCGATTAATCAAGTCCTTTGGAGGAGTTAATCTGCCTAATCTCGCCCTACTGTCGCAGCCGCAACCTCTCCCTACGCTAATCAGAGCAGAGTGACGGGCGGCGCTATGTGACTCCAGCTTAAATAGAGGATAGGTCACATGGTGCTCTGGCCAATCACAGCCATGCCAATAGTAGGCATGGCTGTGACGGCCTTTTGGGGCAAGTAGTATGACGCTTGTTGATTGGCTGCTTTGCAGCCTTTCAAAAAGCACCAAGAAAGCGTCACAAAAGCGCTAAGAAAGCGACGAACACCGAACCCGGACTTTTACAAAAATGTCCGGGTTCGGGTCCGTGTCACGGACACCCCAAAATTCGGTACGAACCCGAACTATACAGTTCGAGTTTGCTCATCCCTAATGCCTATCAAACAGAATACAACAATTAGGTATTTCAGTAAATCATACCCCTATGGTGAATTTACAAACCTTTAAAACCCAAATAATTGTGAATAATGGTATGCCAAATGAAGTTCATTTGTCTAAAGACACTATCATTGGTATGGCATTAGATTCAGATTATTATACTTTTGGGTTTCAGAATGTGATTATCGGCCTAATACCTGAATCGTATCTAACAGAAGAACAATTGGTTGAACAAACATTTTATTCTTCTCCTGAAGGATTGTTCACCATTAGTTCAGTATATCCTTTTAATCTTGAAGAAGGTACCTGTAAGGTAGAGGAATCCTCCCTTACCTTTGATCATACAATCAATGAGCAGGAAGCCCAGGAATATCATGAGTTTGCTGAAAAAGCAGGTAAGTCAAATCATGACCTCACTAACAGGTTGGAGGAAACCTATGAAATAGGTCAACCAGAAGTTTTCCCAGGGTTTATGGAAATGGTCCAGCAACAAATCTCATTAGCTGATGGATGCTCCAATGACCCAGAGCGACAACAACTAAAGGAAGTTCTCTTAGAATTCAAGGATATCTTTGCTAAAGATTCCTTTGATTGTGGTCTGACTGACATACACATTGCCAGGATCCAGACTGATCCTGAGGCACCTCCCGTTTATATCAAGCAATATCGTCTTCCACTAGTCATCAACCTCGCTAGCGGAAATAATCCAAAATCTCAAGGAGAGAGGTATTATAAGACTAGTGCACAGTTCTTATAACAATCCTATTCTTGGAATTCTTAAACCGAATGGTCAATGGCGTTTATGTGCTGATCTTCATCAGCTAAATAAACGTGTATATATGTCCGGCTGGCCCGTGCCATATATAGACCAATGCTTGGTACAAATGCAAGGCGCTAGGATCTTTACCACCTTAGATTGCGCTCAGGGATATTGGACCATCAAAGTGAGCCCTGAATATCAATACAAATTGGCCTTTACTTTTGGTAAAGAACAATTTGCTTGGACTAGACTACCGTTTGGGTACATAAATTCAGATCAAGAATTTGCAGTGTTTTTACATAAGGCTATGCCTGATGCCACAGAAAGAGGAAATTTAACTTATGTAGATGACATTTTGATTTGACCAGCATATCCAAGAAATTAGGCATGTACTGAATCAGTTGAAAGAGGCAGGTGTGAAAATTTCTTTACAGAAAGCCCAGTGGTGTCGAACTAAGGTAAATTTCCTTGGACATGAGGTTACCTGTGAAGGTCTGAATCCCCAGAAAAAAAAGGTGGAGGCTGTTATGAAATCTAAAATGCCTACCAACATCAGTGAATTAAGATCATTCCTGGGAATGATGAATTACTCCCGTAAATTCATTGATAACTATGCTGAGATTAGTAAACCATTGCTGACATTGTTAAAGAAAGGTGTACCCTGGACATGGGGGGAGGATCAGGAACAAGCTATGTCTGAGCTTAAAAGGAGACTCACCCAAGCCCCATATCTAGCTTATCCAGAGGGGGGTAAACCCTTTTATCTGGAAACTGGTTTTACAAATCTTAGTATTAGTGCTGTCCTATGCCAAAAGCAGGATAAATTGCATAAAGGTATAGCTTATGCAAGTAAATCACTGTCACCAGTAGAAATAAAGTTTAGCGACTGTGAAAAAGCTTTACTAGCCACAGTCTGGGCACTTCAAAACTTTAGAAGTTTTGTACAGGGTGAGAAAATCATTGTTGAAACAGCCCATCAACCCCTACAATATCTACAAAGTAATAAAATTAGGGATGGTAACTTGTCTAATAGCAGGATCACTGCTTGGACCTTGTCTTTACAAAGATGGCCGTTGGAAGTTCAGTATAAACAAAATAAAAAGTGTCCAGTAGCCCAAGGACTTGCTGAACTGCATGATTGCGCCGCTAATTCTCATACAGAAGAGCTGGTAGATGATTTTCTAGAGGAACAAAAATCTTCCCCTTGCAAAGTGTATGAAGACGACTATTGCTCTCTACTCCCCTGTGCGTACATAGATGGTTGTGCTTACCACACCATTGTAGGGGACGAAAGAAAACTAGTGGCAGGAATTGGTATTACGTGGATAGATGGGTGCCCGAGTATTTCAATAGGTTATAGTATTGGTGCTAAGAGTAGCCAGGTAACCGAATTAGCAGCTGTCTACCAAACCGTTAAAATTGCTATAGAGCACAATATAAAGGAATTCGTCATAGTTACCGATTCAAATTATGTGCAGAACAGCTTTGTAGAATATATGCCCACATGGAAGAGGAGTCACATGTTACGGTCCAATAACAAACCAGTGAAACACGCCAAGTTGTTTTGTGCCATAAATGAGCTGGTCCGACATAATGATCTAACCATTTATTGGAAAAAGACTAAAGGTCATTCTAAAACCCAAAATAAAGATAAAGTGGGTAATGACCTAGCTGATAAACTAGCCAAACAAGGAGCCATAAATGGTGATCATGTGAATATAGATCATCTACTAGAGATGATTCCCATTGACGCTATCACTAGACAACAGGCTAAGGCCCAAACTGAAAATAGTGTAGTTCAATGGAGCCAAGAATCTTCTAGTGAGGATCTGATCAAAAGCCAGAAGGAAGATCTTATATTGGGAATCTTCTATAAACATATTGAGGATCCTAATAATAATCCCATATCGGAGGATAATTATACCCAAAAAGAAGACCTCCGATTACTTATGAAATCCAAATCCCAATTTAGTATTCAGGATGGGTTATTAATGAGAACCTCTAAAAATGGTATTCAGCAGTGGGTAGTTCCTACTACATTTAGAGGTTTAATGTTACAGCATGCCCATGATGCACCTACAGCTGGTCATCGTGGAGAAAAGATTACATATGAGTCACTACGTGATTATGCCTACTGGCCTCTTATGTTAAAGGATGTCCAGAGTTATTGTCAAGGTTGTTTGGTATGTGCGCAATTTCAACCTCAAGGTCCTAAACATCGTGCTCCACTTCAGAAGAAAGGTTTTTCTTTACCCTGGTCTGACATCCAAATCGATTTTATTGGTCCTGTTACCCGGTCATCCCGAGGGAATAAATACATGTTAACCGTCACTTGTGTGTTTACAAAATGGGTAGAGTGTTTACCGGCCCGCAATAGCACAGCCGAGACCTGTGCATTTTTGTTGATTAACCATGTATTTTCCAGATTTGGGTTACTGTTAGGATTGATTCAGACCGTGGATCACACTTTGTAAGTGAGGTAATGGCCAAGATGTGGAAGATGTTGGGTGTGAAGAGAAAATTACACATTGCTTATCGTCCAGCATCTAGCGGATCCGTTGAGCGCTTTAACCAGTCTGTTGTCAACATCCTTAAGAAATATGTTAAGGAGTCAGGTAAAGACTGGGATATAAGGTTACCATTAGTACTCATGGCCATTAGAGCTACTCCAAGCACGGCTACTCAGATGTCACCTTTTGAGCTGATGACGGGGAGAAGAATGGTACTTCCTCAACATCTGTTGTATCGCACATCAGATCATAACCTGATCAATGCAGCCACGACACATCAGTATGTGGAGGACCTTCGTAAGTATCTTCAACACCCGTTTGCTTTCGCGCAGAAGAATTTTGAGAAAGCCGCTGTAAGTAACAAAACTTATTATGACTTGAAATCTCGCAAAAAAGAATATGAGGTAGGAGATAGAGTGTATCTCTATAACTTTGCCCGGGATCGGGTAAAAGAAAGAAAATTTCTCCCATCATGGAAATGATAATGTAATTGATAAAATATCACCTGTAGTTTATAAGGTGAAAATTAATACCAAAGATGGTTTCATCGAGAAATGGGTCCATGTAAATCAATTGCGAGTATGTCATCCGAGATCAGAACTGAGAATCATAGAAGATGACGCTGAATAAGAGAATGAATAAGGATGCGTTAATCTGATTTCTCTCAGTTCACAGATGTTCCAATTCTGGTGTTTCCATACAAAGCATTTTACATAGCAACGCTAGGGAAACTGTATATCTAAAAAGATTAAAGAATATATATTCATACTTTAATTTTATTTTATAGAAAAAGGACGGGCGGAACCAGACGTGATTCCTGGCGATGATGATGACAACAAAGATACCGATATCGTGCAGATGGTGTTGATTCGAGAGGTCCAATTGAAGATGGAACTAATCATCAACCCGAATCTACAGCTGTGTTTTAGATGTCCCAGGATTGTGAATGATGGCTAAGAAGATTGTACTTCAAGAATCTTTGCGAAATTGTATCCAAGGACATTCATTGGATGAAGATACCGGATATCACTATTTTAGCTTGGGAGAGGAACCAAATTGGTACATTATGCATGGGAACAAAGTCATAGCAATAATGGCATGGTTGGTGCCGAGTTTTGCATTTTTCTTACATGCTAAAACCATTGGACACAGGATCTCTGTGATAATATACTTTTCCAGGATTGACTTTATGATGCGACAAAAGACTCAGATAAAATATTGATGAACATGAAAATTCTTCCGACCTTCTCCCAGTTAGGTCTTAAGGGGATCCTTGACTAACGTGGAAAGAAGGGGGGGGGGCGATTTGTCAGAACTATTGGGTATGAATAAAGTCCATAAGTATAAGGCCTATATAAGAGTATGGACATGAGCCTAAGGGACAACCATTTTGTCTTATTTTAAAAGGCAGAGTGAGTTCAGGATTTTTTTCCTCTGAAATTGCTAACCTAAGGTTTACGATATGTACCAAAGTGTTTACCTAAGTCTGTTTTTGTGAGAAGGAGATGTCCCAAGGTCTAATGAAATGTAATTGCCTAGATAAGACAATGTATTAGAAATGTGCTGAGTTCTGATGATTTTCAGTGAATAGAAAGACTCTCTAATCTTTCTTTGGGGTTTTATATGAATCAATGTATGAGTAGATTGATTTTATATTATCAATTTTAATAGGTGTGCTGAATATATAGTATATATATATATAAGAGTATGGTCCTTATAGCTATATTCAGTTTTAAGATTAGAAACAAGGTACAAACTCCTCTGTCATTTTTAGAATCTCTCTCAGTGTAACACACAAATTAATTATTTCTTTCCTTGAGGTTTTCTTGAATGGAGAAATGTGGACACAGGTGATCATGAACGAACCCTGTCTTTTCCAAAAACAATGACTTAAGATAGTCATGTTTATCTTGATTTAATTAGGTCTGGTCAAAAGATTTAAGGATAAACAAGGTGGTTGACTAAGTATAAAAGTCATTGTCTATTCAAGATCTTCTCAAGGTTTTGTCTGAAACCTTAGATAACATTCATTGCTAGTATATAATAAGAGAAATAAGTGAGTGGTTCGATTTTTGTATGGAATACTAGTGCCATCTAGTGTTAGGGTAACAAAGATCTAGGATGTATTCTCCCCTAGAGGGAAAATACTAGAGGGAGGTTCTATTAATTAAAAAGTGAGGTCACTAGTTAATGATAAAACTTGACCAAGCCCTTTCTAAGATAGGATAAAAAGATGGTATGGGCTGACAGAAGGGGTCGATCTCTAGAGCTCCCTAGCTCTCTCTCTGACCATCTTCAAAAGACCAGATCCAGCCCTGACCATCTTTTCAGTCATTGGAGGCAGCCATCTTAGAACCATTGAAACTGATTTCTGCTAGCTGACATTTTGGTAGTATAGTATAACCTTACCTATATTGTATAGGATAATTAATTAATACAATACATATCTATATATATTCAATGAACCATACCTTGTGTATAGTATCTGTTTTGGAATAAGATTGGGGTGTACCTGCAGCATCATCCTGAAAATTAATCCAATACAGGGAGATTGAAAATATACTGGTGAAAACACGGTATTATCTCCAAGGAATTGAATTCAGTTCTAGACTAGTATGGTTGATTATATATATATATATATATATATATATATATATATATTTGTATAGATAAAAGATAAACCAGATTTGGGTTTAATCGGACATTTGTGGGCTGAGAGAAATCAAGTATTAAATTGATTTTAAATATAATTGAGGGGTATCATTATAAGAAGGCATAATTGTGTATATATATATTCTCAATTATTTTTGACCTTATCACTATTTTGCATATTATTGATTGAATTTTATTATCGCCAATTTTATTATATATATTATTTTGCACTATAAATTGTATTAATAAATTACATATATATTTTGTCTGTAACTGGGTTTTGTCTTCAATTCAACGCAGATCACGAGCTTGTTTTAGCTTGATATTTATGATAATAAATTAGAATCTCCTTTATTACAGATTTTAATTTATTCACATAAATAATATAGATTGTCAATCGGAGACAGCATAAATATTCCGACAGGGGGTGCTTTGCTGGTGACACTGTTGGGGATTTATTCAAAATTGAAGGCATACTGAACCAGCATGGCTACCACAGCATCTTGCAGTGGCATGCTATTCCATCCGGTTTGCGTTTAGGTGGACCATCATTTATTTTTCAACAGGACAATGACCCCAAACACACCTCCAGGCTGTATAAGGGCTATTTGACCATGAAGGAGAGTGATGGGGTGCTGCGCCAGATGACCTGGCCTACACAGTCACCGGACCTGAACCCAATCGAGATGGTTTGGGGTGAGCTGGACCGCAGAGTAAAGGCAAAATGGCCAACAAGTGCTAAGCATCTCTGGGAACTCCTTCAAGACTGTTGGAAGACCATTTCAGGTGACTACCTCTTGAAGCTCATCAAGAGAATGCCAAGAGTGTGCAAAGCAGTAATCAAAGCAAAAGGTGGCTACTTTGAAGAACCTAGAATATGACATATTTTCAGTTGTTTTACACTTTTCTGTTATGTATATAATTCCACATATGTTAATTCATAGTTTTGATGCCTTCAGTGTGAATCTACAATTTTCATAGTCATGAAAATAAAGAAAACTCTTTGAATGAGAAGGTTCAGACAATACACTGGCTGCAGGGCAGGCCAGCACCTCCAAGGGGTAAAGGTCAAGCTCAGGCCATGTGCCCAATTTGGAGAACCAAAAGTTCCAGTGGCTGACCCCTGTCAGTCAGTTTGTGTAGGCGTGTGCACACTTAATGCCCCACCATGTCGCACGTCCCCGTGATGTTCACTACCCAAAAATTGGTGAATTTTACCAGAAAATGTAGCAGACAATTATTATTATTTTTTTCGGTCTACTAGGTATAGGAGTGTTACATCACACCCAAAAATTTTGAATTTCACCATAATTTATATAACTGACATTTTTTTGTTTGTTTAACCTGTCTACTAGGTATAGCAGTGGTACTATACACCCAAAAATTGGTGAATTTCACCAGAAAATGTTAATTAAAATTATTTTATTTTTTAACCAGCCTACTAGGTATAGCAGTGGTACTATACAACAAAAAATTGGTTTATTTCACCAGAAAATGTTAACGAGAATGTTTTTTTTGTTTTTTTTTAAACCGGCCTACTACTGTAGGTATAGCACCGGTACTATACACCCAAAAATTGTTTAATTTCACGAGAAAATGTTAATGACAAAGTAGTGAAATTATATAAAATAAAACACGTACAAAAAAAAAAAAAGATTTATGAGGTGGAGTTCCATATGGAGTAGGAGTTTGAGGATGCGGTGGACGCAGCAGAGTAGGTGGAAGCGACGGTGGAGGGGGACGAGATAGCCAACACAGGTTTTTGGTTTTAATTTAATTTTGTAAAATTAAGGTACACTCCAAAACAGTGTGAAATATCCAAAATACAAACATGAGCAATTGCGCTGCAGTATAACAATGGCTGCTTAGTGCCGGTATACATGCCTATTCTGCACAAGGTACAGACAAGTCCTGAGGGATCCATGCCTGATTCATTTTAATGAACGTGAGTTTGTCCACATTGGCTGTGGCTAGGCGGCTGCGCTTGTCTGTGATGACGCCCCCTGCCGTGCTAAACACAAGTTCAGATAATACACTGGCTGCAGGGCAGGCCAGCACCTCCAAGGAGTAAAGGGCAAGCTCAGGCCATGTGCCCAATTTGGAGACCCAGAAGTTGAAGGGGGCAGACCTGTCATTCAGTACGTGTAGGCGTGTGCACACATACTGCTCCACCATGTTGGTGAAATGCTGCCTCCTGCTAAGACGTTCCATATCAGCTGGTGGTGCTGGTTGTTGTGGCGTGCTAACAAAGCGTTTCCACATTTCGGCCATGCTAACCCTGCCTTCTGAGGTGCTGGCGGTGCCCCAGCTGCATTGGCGACCTCTTCATCGTCCTCTGCCTTTGCCTTGTGCTTCCACTGTGCCCTCACTGTCAGGTAGGAATGTCACCAGCAGCGCGTCTACCAGCGTGCGCTTGTACTCGCGCATCTTACGATCACGCTCCAGTGAGGGAATTAAGGCCGGTACGTTGTCCTTGTAACGGGGATCCAGCAGCGTGGCCACAGAGTAATCAGCACAAGTTAGAATGTGGGCAACTCAGCGGTCGTTGCGGAGACACTGCAGCATGTAATCGATCATGTGTGCCAGGCTGCCCAGAGGCAACGAAAAGCTGTCCTCTGTGGGAGGTGCATCATCTGGGTCCTCTGTATCCCCCCATCTGCGCATCAGTTATGGCCATGAGCTGGTCCGGGTGCCACCCTCCTGTGAACATGGTTCCTCCTCCTCCATCTCCTCCTCATCCTCCACCTCGTCATCCTCCAGAACTGTGCCCTGGCTGGACAATTGTGTACCTTGGGTTTGTGGGTGCAGGAACCCACCCTCGGAGCCACTTGGGAATGACGGAAACTCTACAAAATGATCCCTCTTCCTCCTCCTCCTCCTGTGCCACATCCTCTTCCATCATCGCCAGGAGCGTTTTTTCAAGGAGGCATAGAAGTGGGATAGTAATGCTGAGAACTGCGTTATCGGCACTGGCCATGTTGGTGGAGTACTCGAAACAGCGCAACACAGGTCTTGCATGGAGGCCCAGTCATTGGTGGTGAAGTGGTGCTGTTCCGCCGAGCGACTCACCCATGCGTGCTGCAGCTGAAACTCCACTATCTCCTGCTGCTGCTCGAAACAGTCTGGCCAGCATGTGCAAGGTGGAGTTCCACCTTGTGGGCACATCGCATATGAGGCGGTGAGCGGGAAGGCCGAAGTTATGCTGCAGTGCTGACAGGCGAGCAGCAGCAGTGTGAGAATGCCAAAAGTGCGCACAGACGGCCCGCACTTTATGCAGCAGCTCTGACATGTCAGGGTAATTTTTAAGGAATCTCTGCACCACCAAATTCAGCACATGCGCCAGGCAAGGGATGTGCGTCAAAGTTGGTGGTGAAGGTGTTACGCTGACCGGATGAGGAGCTGGTAGATGATGAGGAAGCATAGAAGGAGGAGGAAGCAACAGGAGGTAAACTGAAGCACCCTGCAATCCTCGGTGGTGGAAGGACATGCGCCAAACTGCGATCCGCCTCAGGCCCAGGCGCCACTGCATTTACCCAGTGTGCTGTTATGGAGATATAACGGCTCTGACAGTGCTTACTGGTCCACATATCCATAGTCAGGTACACCTTGCCACAGATGGCGTTGCGCAGTGCACACCTGATTTTGTCCCCTACTTGGCTGTGAAGGGAAGGGATGGCTTGCCTTGAAAAGTAGTGGCGGCTGGGCACGACGTACTGTGGGATAGCCACCGTCATAAGGCCTTTAAAACTATCCATCTCCACCAGATGGAATGATGGCATTTCAAAGGCCAGTAATCTAGAAATGCTGCCATTCAGGGCTAGGGATCGCAGGTGGGTAGGGGGGTACTTCCTCTTCCTCTCCAGGGTTTGGTATATGAAGAGCTGAATGCTTCTGTGGGATATTGTGGAGATGCTTGGTGACCCAGGTGTTAGTGTTGCTGGCAGATCCTCTGTTTGCGGGGTGCCAGGTGGCACTGTCACTCCAGAGGTTGATGAAAAGGCCGCGACTGCAGCAGAAAAGGAAGCAGGAGGAGCCAGAGACCTTTCTTGGTTTTTGAGGTGTCTACTCCACTGCAGCTCGTGCTTTGCACTTAAATGCCTGGTCATGCAGGTTGTGCTTAGGTTGAGAACGTTTATGCCTCGATTCAGGCTCTGATTGTACAGCGTGTCTTGTCCTCAGCACACTCAGGGAACTCCTTGGAGCTGGCTTTGGTGTGCTTGGTCCCTTGCTGAGGTGGGCAGTAGGAGGCATACTGTCTAGAGGACGGCCGCTCCGCTTTTGCACCCTGCTCCCTCTTCTGCTGTGCTGGTGGCTCTGTGCGACCACCGCCTCTTCCTTCGAACTACATAGGTCACTCGCATGACCTTGCTTCCATGTAGGGTCGAGGACCTCATCGTCCTCCACATCATCTTCCACCCAATCTTCACCCCTGCCTTCCTTGTCGGTCTGCACACTTTCGAAAGCCCCAGCAGTTGGCACCTGTGTTTCGTCATCATCCGAGACGTGCTGCGATGGTCCTCCCATGTACTCATCTTGAAAGATAAGTGGTTGGACATCGGTGCACTCAAACTCTTCCACTTCTGGGGCAGAGCTAGGTGGATGTCCCTGGGAAACCTTTCTAACAGAGTCATCAAAAAGCAGAAGAGACTGCTGAATGACTTGGGGCTCAGACTGCTTGGCTGATTTGCAAGGGGGTGAGGTGAAAGACTGATGGACATGGGCTGCAGGTGCCAACTGTAGTCTTTCAGCAGCAGACTGGGTGGGAGACAATGTGAAGGAACTGGATCTACTGTAAGCAACCCAATCTACTATCGCATGTACTTGATCAGGCCTCACCATTCGTAAAGCAGCATTAAGCCCGACCAAATACCGCTGCAGGTTTTGTTGTCTACTCGCATCTGAGGAAGGGGTTTCACTTGTGCGTGTAGCTGGCACAGATCGACCACATCCTCTAACTGCAACAGGAGCTCCACCAGCAGCACAACGACCTGGTCCACGTCACTTATTTGACGGTCTCCTCATATTTTTCGAATTTAGGATCATGCCCTAAATGGGTGTTTAATTATTAGTAAAATAGAATGACAGTATGTATAGGGTGTATCTCATACGGTTTGAACCAGAGTAGGCCTGAAGTAAATATTTCTTTGCCCAAAATGGCTGTATTTCAAATCCCTAAATCAAACCCCTGTATGTAGAGGGAGTATCTCACAGGGCCTGAACCAGTGTAGGCCTGAAGCAAATATTGATTTGCCCAAAATGGCTGTATTTAAAATCCCTGCATCAAACCCCTGTATGTAGAGGGAGTATCTCACAGGGCCTGAACCAGTGTAGGCCTGTAGTAAATATTTATTTGCCCAAAATGGCTGTATTTCAAATGGCTGTACTTCAAATCCCTGAATCAAACCCATGTATGTAGAGGGAGTATCTCACAGGGCCTGAACTAGTGTAGGCCTGAAGTAAATATTTATTTGCCCAAAATGGCTGTATTTCAAATCCCTAAATAAAACCCCTGTATGTAGAGGGAGTATCTCACAGGGTCTAAACCAGTGTAGGCCTGAAGCAAATATTTATTTGCCCAAAATGGTTGTATTTCAAATGGCTGTAATTCAAATGCCTGATTCAAACCCCTGTATATAGAAGGAGTATCTCACAGTGCCTGAATCAGTGTAGGCCTGAAGTAAATATTTCTTTGCCCTAAATGGCTGTATTTCAAAGGCTGTATTTCAAATCCCTAAATCAAACCCCTGTATGTAGAGGGATTATCTCACAGGGTCTGAACCAGTGTAGGCCTGAATTGAATATTTCTTTGCCCAAAATGGCTGTATTTCAAATGGCTGTAATTCAAATCCCTGAATAAAACCCCTGTATGTAGAGGGAGTATCTAACAGGGCCCAAACCACTGTAGGCCTGAGGTAAATATTTATTTGCCCAAAATGGCTGTATTTCAAATCCCTGAATAAAACCACAGTATGTAGATGGAGTATCTCACAGAGCATGAACCAGTGTAGGCCTGAAGTAAATATTTATTTGCCCAAAATGGCGGTATTTCAAATGGCTGTATTTCAAATCCCTGAATTAAACCCCTGTATGTAGAGGGAGTATCTCTCAGAGCCTGAACCAGTGTAGAGCTGAAGAAATATTTCTTTGCACAAAATAACTGTATTTCAAATGGCTGTATTTAAAATCCCTGAATCAAACCCTTGTAATGTAGAGGGGGTATATCACACGGTCTTGACAAGTGTAGGCCTGAAGTAAATATTTCTTTGGACAAAATAGCTGTATTTCAAATGGCTGTATTTCAAATCCCTGAATCACACCCCTGTATATAGAGAGAGAATTTGACAGGGCCTGAACCAGTGTAGGCCTGAAATAAATATTTATTTGCTCTAAATGGCTGTAATTCAAATGGATGCATTTCAAATGCCTGATTCAAACCCCTGTATATAGAGGGAGTATCTCACGGGGGCTGAACCAGTGTAGGCCCGAATTCAATATTTCTTTGCCCAAAATGGCAGTATTTCAATTGGCTGTATTTCAAATCCCTGAATCAAACCCCTGTATGTAGAGTAAGTATCTCACAGGGCCTGAATCAGTGTAGGTCTGAAGTAAATATTTATTTGACAAAAATGGCTGTATTTCAAAGGCTGTATTTCAAATCCGTAAATCAAACCCCTGTATGTAGAGGGATTATCTCACAGGGCCTGAACCAGTGTAGGCCTAAAGTAATTATTTCTTTGCCCAAAATGGCTGTATTTCAAAAGGCTGTAGTTCAAATCCCTGAATTAAACCCCTGTATGTAGAGGGATTATCTCACAGGGCCCGAACCACTGTAGGTCTGAAGTACATTTTTCTTTGCCCAAAATGGCTGCATTTCAAATCCCTGAATAAAACCACAGTATGTAGAGGGAGTATCTCACAGGGCCTGAACCAGTACAGGCCTGAAGTAAATATTTATTTGCCCAAAATGGCTGCAATTCAAATGGCTGTATTTAAAATCCCTGAATCAAACCCCTGTATGTAGAGTGAGTATCTCACAGGACCTGAATCAGTGTAGGTCTGAAGTAAATATTTATTTGCCAAAAATGGCTGTATTTCAAATCCGTAACTCAAACCCCTGTATGTAGAGGGATTATCTCACAGGGCCCGAACCACTGTAGGTCTGAAGTACATTTTTCTTTGCCCAAAATGGCTGCATTTCAAATCCCTGAATAAAACCACAGTATGAAGAGGGAGTATCTCACAGGGCCTGAACCAGTACAGGCCTGAAGTAAATATTTATTTGCCCAAAATGGCTGCACTTCAAATGGCTGTATTTCAAATCCCTGAATCAAACCCCTGTATGTAGAGTGAGTATCTCACAGGACCTGAACCAGTGTAGGCCTAAAGTAATTATTTCTTTGCCCAAAATGGCTGTATTTCAAAAGGCTGTAGTTCAAATCCCTGAATTAAACCCCTGTATGTAGAGGGATTATCTCAGAGGGCCCGAACCACTGTAGGTCTGAAGTAAATTTTTCTTTGCCCAAAATGGCTGCATTTCAAATCCCTGAATAAAACCACAGTATGTAGAGGGAGTATCTCACAGGGCCTGAACCAGTATAGGCCTGAAGTAAATATTTCTTTGCACAAAATAACTGTATATCAAATGGCTGTATTTCAAATGCCTGAATCTAACCCCTGTATGTAGAGTGGGTATCTCACACGGTCTGAACCAGGGTAGGCCTGAAATAAATATTTCTTTGCCCAAAATGGCTGTATTTCAAATGCCTAATTAAAACCCCTTTATGTAGAGGGGGTATCTCACAGGGTCTGAACCAGTGGAGGTCGGAAGTAAATATTTCTTTGCCCTAAATGGCTGTATTTCAAATGGCTGCATTTCAAATGCCTGATTTGAACCCCTGTATGTAGAAGGAGTATCTCACAGGGCCTGAAGCAGTGTAGGCCTGAATTCAATATTTCTTTGCACAAAATGGCTGTATTTCAAATGGCTGTAGTTCAAATTCCTGAATCAAACCCCTTTATGTAGAGGTAGTATCTCACAGGGCCTGAACCAGTGTAGGCCTAAAGAAAATATTTATTTGCACAAAATGGCTGTAATTCAAATTTCTGTATTTCAAATCCCTAAATCAAACAGCTGTATGTAGAGGGGGTATCTCACATGGTATAAAACAGTGTAGGCCTGAAGTAAATATTTCTTTGCCCAAAATGGCTGTATTTCAAATGTCTATAGCTCAAATCCCTGAATCAAACCCCTGAATGTAGAGTGGGTATCTCACAGGGCCTGAACCAGTGTAGGCCTAAAGTAAATATTTCTTTGCCCTAAATGTCTGTATTTCAAATGGCTGTATTTCAAATCCCTGATTTAAACCCCTGTATGTAGAGGGACGTTAATCAAAGGGCCTAAACCAGTGTAGGTATGAATTCAATATTTCTTTGCCCAAAATGGCTGTATTTCAAATGGCTTTATTTCAAATACCAGAATCAAACCCCTGTATGTAGAGGGGGTATCTCACACGGTTCTAAACCAGTGTATGCCTGAATTCAATATTTCTTTGCTTAAAATGGCTGCATTTCAAATGGCTGTATTTCAAATCCCTGAATTAAACCCCTGTATGTAAAGGAAGTATCTCAAAGGGCCTGAACCAGTGTAGGCCTAAATTAAATATTTCTTTGCACAAAATGGCTATATTTTAAATGGCTGCATTTCAAATCCCTGATTCAAACCCCTGTATGTTGATGGAGTATCTCATAGGGTCTGAACCTTTTTAGGCTTGAAGTAAATATTTCTTTGCCCATAATGGCTGTATTTCCAAATGGCTGTATTTAAAATCCCTGATTCAAATCCCTGTATGTAGAGGGAGTATCTCACAGGGCCTGAACCAGTGTAGGCCTGAAGAAAAAACGGTATTTGCCTAAAATGGCTGCATTTCAATTGGCTATATTTCAAATCCCTGAATCAAACCCCTGTATGTAGAGGAAGTATCTCAAAGGGCCTGAACCAGTGTAGGCCTGAAGTAAATATTTATTTGCACAAAAATGGCTGTACTTCAAATGGCTGTATTTTTAATCCCTGAATGAAACCCCTGTATGTAGAGGGAGTTTCACGCAGAGCCTGAACAAGTGTGGGCCTTAACAAGTAAATGCCTGAAATAAATATTTCTTTGCACAAAATGGCTGTATTTCAAATGATTGTATTTAAATTCCCTGATTCAAACCCCTGTATGTAGAGGGAGTATTGCACAGGGTCTGAACCAGTGTAGGCCTTAAGTAAATATTTCTTTGCCCAAAATGGCTGTATTTCAAATTTCCTGAATTAAACCCCTGTATGTAGAAGGAGTATCTCACAGGGCCTGAACCAGTGTAGGCCTGAAGTAAATATTTATTTGGCCAAAGTTGCAGTATTTCAAATGGCTGTATTTCAAATCCCTGAATCATACCCCTTTATGTAGAGGTAGTGTCTCACAGGGTCTGAACCAGTGTAGGCCTAAAGTAAAAAAAAATTTGCCCAAAATGGCTGCATTTTAAATACCTGAATTAAACCCCTGTATGTCGAAGGAGTATCTCACAGGGCCTGAACCAGTGTAGGCCTAAATTAAATAATTATTTGCCCAAAATGGCTGTATTTCAAATGGCTTTATTTCAAATCCCTGAATCAAACCCCTGTGTGTAGAGGAAGCATCTCACAGGGTCTGAAGCAGTGTAGGCCTGAAGTAAATATTTATTTGCCCAAAATGGCTGTATTTCAAATCCCTGAATCAAACCCCTGTATGTAGAGGCGGTATCTCACACAGTCTGAAACAGTGTAGGCCTGAATTCAATATTTCTTGGCCAAAAATTGTTTTTTTTTCAAATGGCTGAATCAAATCCCTGTATGTAGAAGGAGTATCTCACAGGGTCTGAACCAGTGTAGGCATGAAGTAAATATTTATTTGGCCAAAGTTGCAGTATTTCAAATGGCTGTATTTCAAATCCCTGAATCAAACCCCTTTATGTAGAGGGAGTGTCTCACAGGGCTTGAACCAGTGTAGGCCTGAAGTTAATATTTCATTGCACAAAAAATGGCTGTACTTCAAATGGCTGTATTTTAAATCCCTGAATCAAACCCCTGTATGTAGAGGGAGTTTCTCGCAGGGCCTGAACAAGTAAAGGCCTGACATAAATATTTCTTTGCACAAAATGGCTGTATTTCAAATGGCTGTATTTCAATTCCCTGATTCAAACCCCTGTATGTAGAGGGAGTATTTCACAGGGTCTGAACAAGTGTAGGCCTGAAGTAAATATTTATTTGCCCAAAATGGTTGTATTTCAAATCCCTGAATCAAACCACTGTTTGTAGAGGGGGTAACTCACACGATCTGAACCACTGTAGGCCTGAAGTAAATATTTCTTTGCACAAAATGGCTGTATTTCAAATGGCTGTACTTCAAATCCCTGAATAAAACCCCTGTATTTAGAGGTAGTATCTAAAAGGGTCTGTACCAGTGTGGGCCTAAAGTAAATATTTTTTCGCACAAAATGGCTTTATTTCAAATGGCTATATTTCAAATCCCTGAAAAAAACCACGGTATGTAGAGGGGGTTTCTCAAAAATTCGGAACCAGTTTAGGTCTGAAGTAAATATTTCTTTGTCCAAAATGGCTGTATTTCAAATCTCTGAATCAAACCCCGGTATGTAGAAGGAGTATCTCATAGGGTCTGAACCAGTGTAGGCCTGAGTTCAATATTCCTTTGCCTAAAATGGCTGTATTTAAAATCCCTGAATCAAACTCATGTATGTAGAGGGAGTATCTCAAAGGGTCTGAACCAGTGTAGGCCTAAATTAAATATTTATTTGCACAAAATGCCTGTAATATAAATGGCTATATTTCAAATCCCTGATTAAAATCCCTGTATGTAGAGGGAGTATCTCACAGGGTCTGAACCAGTGTAGGCATTAAGTAAATATTTATTTGCCCAAAATGGCTGTATTTCAAATGGCTGTATTTCAAATGCTTGAATCAAACCCCTGTATGTAGAGAGAGTATCTCACAGGGTCTAAACCAGTATTGGCCTGAAGTAAATATTTATTTTCACTAAATGGCTGTATTTCAAATCCTTGAATCAAACCCCTGTATGTAGAGGAGGTATCTTACACGTTCTGAACCAGTGTAGGCCTGAAAAAAATATTTTATTGCACAAAATGGCTGTATTTCAAATGCCTGAATCAAACCTCTGTATGTAGAGGGGGTATCTCACACGGTCTGAACCACTATAGGCCGAAAGTGAATATTTCTTTGCACAAAATGGCTGTATTTCAGTTAGCTTTATTTCAAATCCCTGAATCAAACCCATTTATGTAGAGGGAGTGTCTCACAGGGCTTGAACCAGTGTAGGCCTGAAGTAAATATTTAATTGCACAAAAAATGGCTGTACTTCAAATGGCTGTATTTTAAATCCCTGAATCAACCCCCTGTATGTAGAGGGAGTTTCTCGCAGGGCCTGAACAAGTAAAGGCCTGAAATAAATACAGTGGAGGAAATAATTATTTGACCCCTCACTGATTTTGTAAGTTTGTCCAATGACAAAGAAATGAAAAGTCTCAGAACAGTATCATTTCAATGGTAGGTTTATTGTAACAGTGGCAGATAGCACATCAAAAGGAAAATCGAAAAAATAACTTTAAATAAAAGATAGCAACTGATTTGCATTTCATTGAGTGAAATAAGTATTTGAACCCCTACCAACCATTAAGAGTTCTGGCTCCCACAGAGTGGTTAGACACTTCTACTCAATTAGTCACCCTCATTAAGGACACCAGTCTTAACTAGTCACCTGTATAAAAGACACCTGTCCACAGAATCAATCAATCAAGCAGACTCCAAACTCTCCAACATGGGAAAGACCAAAGAGCTGTCCAAGGATGTCAGAGACAAAATTGTAGACCTGCACAAGGCTGGAATGGGCTACAAAACCATTAGCAAGAAGCTGGGAGAGAAGGTGACAACTGTTGGTGCGATTGTTCGAAAATGGAAGGAGCACAAAATGACCATCAATCGACCTCGCTCTGGGGCTCCACGCAAGATCTCACCTCGTGGGGTGTCAATGGTTCTGAGAAAGGTGAAAAAGCATCCTAGAACTACACGGGAGGAGTTAGTTAATGACCTCAAATTAGCAGGGACCACAGTCACCAAGAAAACCATTGGAAACACATTACACCGCAATGGATTAAAATCCTGCAGGGCTCGCAAGGTCCCCCTGCTCAGGAAGGCACATGTGCAGGCCCGTCTGAAGTTTGCCAATGAACACCTGAATGATTCAGAGAGTGACTGGGAGAAGGTGCTGTGGTCTGATGAGACCAAAATAGAGCTCTTTGGCATTAACTCAACTCGCTG
The DNA here is from genome assembly GCF_014858855.1 of Bufo gargarizans. Classification (NCBI taxonomy): domain Eukaryota; kingdom Metazoa; phylum Chordata; class Amphibia; order Anura; family Bufonidae; genus Bufo; species Bufo gargarizans. Next base: position 85,059,300 of record NC_058086.1, on the reverse strand, counting down.
TGTTTGGAGGAAGAAAAATGCTGCCTATGACCCCCAAAACACTGTCCCCACCGTCAAGCATGGGGGTGGAAACATTTTGCTTTGGGGGTGTTTTTCTGCTAAGGGCACAGGACAACTTATTCGCATAAACGGGAAAATGGACGGAGCCATGTATCGTGAAATCCTGAGCGACAACCTCCTTCCCTCTGCCAGGAAACTGAAAATGGGTCGTGGATGGGTGTTCCAGCACGACAATGACCCAAAACATACAGCAAAGGCAACAAAGGAGTGGCTCAAGAAGAAGCACATTAAGGTCATGGAGTGGCCTAGTCAGTCTCCGGACCTTAATCCAATCGAAAACCTATGGAGGGAGCTCAAGCTCAGAGTTGCACAGAGACAGCCTCGAAACCTTAGGGATTTAGAGATGATCTGCAAAGAGGAGTGGACCAACATTCCTCCTAAAATGTGCGCAAACTTGGTCATCAATTACAAGAAACGTTTGACCTCTGTGCTTGCAAACAAGGGTTTTTCCACCAAGTATTAAGTCTTTTTTTGTTAGAGGGTTCAAATACTTATTTCACTCAATGAAATGCAAATCAGTTGCTATCTTTTATTTAAAGTTATTTTTTCGATTTTCCTTTTGATGTGCTATCTGCCACTGTTACAATAAACCTACCATTGAAATGATACTGTTCTGAGACTTTTCATTTCTTTGTCATTGGACAAACTTACAAAATCAGTGAGGGGTCAAATAATTATTTCCTCCACTGTATTTCTTTGCACAAAATGGCTGTATTTCAAATGACTGTATTTCAATTCCCTGAATCAAACCCCTGTATGTAGAAGGAGTATCTCACAGGGCCCCAACCAGTATAGGCCTGAAGAAAATATTTATTTGCCCAAAATGGCTGTATTTCAAATGGCTGTATTTCAAATCCCTGAATCAAACCCCTGTATGTAGAAGGAGTATCTCACAGGGCCTCAACCAGTATAGGCCTAAATTGAATAATTATTTGCACAAAATGGCTATATTTCAAATGGCTTTATTTCAAATCCCTTAATCAACCCCTGTGTGTAGAGGGAGCATCTTACAGGGTTTACCCAGTGTAGGCCTGAAGTAAATATTTATTTACCCAAAATAGCTGTATTTGAAATCCCTGAATCAAACCCCTGTATGTAGAGGAGGTATCTCACACAGTCTGAACCAGTGTAGGCCTGAATTCAATATTTCTTGGCCAAAAATGGTTGTATGTCAAATGGAAAAATTTCAAATGCCTGAATCAAATCCCTGTATGTAGAAGGAGTATCTCACAGGGTCTGAACCAGTGTAGGCCTGAAGTAAATATTTATTTGGCCAAAGTTGCAGTATTTTAAATGGCTGTATTTCAAATCCCTGAATCAAACCCCATTATGTAGAGGGAGTGTCTCACAGGGCTTGAACCAGTGTAGGCCTGAAGTAAATATTTCATTGCACAAAAAATGGCTGGACTTCAAATGGCTGTATTTTAAATCCCTGAATCAAACCCCTGTATGTAGAGGAAGTTTCTCTCAGGGCCTGAACAAGTAAAGGACTGAAATAAATATTTATTTGCACAAAATTGCTGTTTTTTTTAAATTGCTGTATTTCAATTCCCTGATTCAAACCCCTGTATGTAGAGGGAGTATTTCACAGGGTCTGAACCAACGTAGGCCTGAAGTAAATATTTATTTGCCCAAAATGGCTGTATTTCAAATAACTGTATTTCAAATCCCTGAATCAAACCCCTGTATATAAAAGGAGTATCTCACAGGGCCTGAACCAGTGTAGGCCTAAATTAAATAAATATTTGCACAAAATGGCTGTATTTCAAATGGCTTTATTTCAAATCCCTAAATCAAACCCCTGTGTGTAGAGGGAGCATCTCATAGAGTCTGAAGCATTGTAGGCCTGAAGTAAATATTTATTTGCCCAAAATGGCTTTATTTCAAATCCCTGAATCAAACCCCTGTATGTAGAGGCGGCATCTCACACTGTCTGAACCAGTGTAGGCCTGAATTCAATATTTCTTGGGCAAAAATGGTTGTATTTCAAAAGGATACATTTCAAATCCCTGAATCAAATCCCTTTTTGTAGAGGGAGTACCTCATAGGGCTTGAACCAGTGTAGGCCTGAAGAAAATATTTCTTTGCCCAAAATGGCTGTATTTCAAATGCATGATTCAAACCACTTTTTGAAGAGGTGGTATCTCACACGGTCTGAACCAGAGTAGGCCTGAAGTAAATATTTCTTTGCACAAAATCGCTGTATTTCAAATGGCTACATTTCAAATCCCTGAATCAAACCCCTGTAGGTAGAGGGAGTATCTCACAGGGCCTTAAACAGTGTAGGCCTTAACTAAATATTTATTTGCCCTAAATGACTGTATTTTAAATGGCTGTACTTCAAATCCCTGAATAAAACCCCTGTATGTAGTGTGGATATATCACAGGGTCTGAAACAGTGTAGGCCTGACGTAAATATTTCTTTGCCCAAAATGGCTGTTTTTCAAATGGCTGTATTTCAAATCCCTGAATCAAGCCCCTGTATTTAGAAGGAGTATCTCACACGGTCTGAACCAGTGTAGGCCTGAAGTAAATATTTCTTTGCCCAAAATGGCTGTATTTCAAATGGCAGTATTTGAAATCTCTGAATAAAACCCCTGTATGTAGAGGGAGTATCTCACAGAGCCTGAACCAGTGTAGGCATGAAGAAAATATTTATTTTCTAAAAATGGCTGCATTTCAAAAGGCTGCATTTCAAATCCTTGCATTTACCCTTGTATGTAGAGGGAGTATCTCACATGGTCTGAAACAGTGTAAGCCTGAAGAAAATATTTATTTGCCCAAAATGGCTGTATTTCAAATGCCTGTATTTAAAATCCCCATATCAAACCACTGTATGTAGAGGGGGTATCTCACAGGGCCTGAACCAGTGTAGGCCTAAATTTAAATTTTCTTCTCACAAAATGACTGTAATTCAAATCCCTGAATCAAACCCCTGTATGTAGAGAGATTATCTCACACAGTCTGAAACAGAGTAGGCCTGAAGTAAATATTTATTTGCCGAAAATGGCTGTATTTCAAATGGCTGTATTTCAAATCCCTGATTCAAACCCCTGTATGTAGAGGGGGTATATCACAGGGCCTGAACCAGTGTAGGCCTGAAATAAATATTTATTTGCTCTAAATGGCTGTAATTCAAATGGATGCATTTTAAATGCCTGATTCAAACCCCTGTATATAGAGGGAGTATCTCACAGGGGCTGAACCAGTGTAGGCCCAAATTTAATATTTCTTTGCCCAAAATGGCAGTATTTCAATTGGCTGTATTTCAAATCCCTGAATCAAACTCCTGTATGTAGAGTGAGTATCTCACAGGGCCTGAATCAGTGTAGGTCTGAAGTAAATATTTATTTGCCAAAAATGGCTGTATTTCAAAGGCTGTATTTCAAATCCGTAAATCAAACCCCTGGATGTAGAGGGATTATCTCACAGGGCCTGAACCAGTGTAGGCCTAAAGTAATTATTTCTTTGCCCAAAATGGCTGTATTTCAAAAGGCTGTATTTCAAATCCCTGAATCAAACTCATGTATGTAGAGGGAGTATCTTGCAGGGTCTGAACCAGTGTAGGCCTGAAGTAAATACTATTTGCCCTAAATGGCTGTATTTCAAATGGCTATATTTCAAATCCTTGAATCAAACCCCTGTATGTAGAGGGAGTATCTCACATAGCCTGAACCAGTGTAGGCCTAAATTAAATATTTCTAATCACAAAATGGCTGTATTTCAAATGGCTGTATTTCAAATCCCTGAATCAAGCCCCTGTATGTAGAAGGAGTATCTCACACAGTCTGAACCAGTGTAGGCCTGAAGTAAATATTTCTTTGCCCAAAATGGCTGTATTTCAAACGTCTGTATTTTAAATCTCTGAATAAAACCCCTGTATGTAGAGGGAGTACCTCACATAGTCTGAAACAGTTTAAGTCTGAAGAAAATATTTATTTGCCCAAAATGGCTGTATTTCAAATGCCTGTATTTAAAATCCATATATCAAACCCCTGTATGTAGAGGGGGTATCTCACAAGGTCTGAACCAGTGTAGGCCTGATGTAAATATTTCTTTGCAAAAAAATGGCTGCATTTCAAATGCCTGTATTTCAAATCCCTGAATATAAACCCTGTATGTAGAGGGAGTTTTTCACATGGCCTGAACCAGTGTAGGCCTAAACGAAATATTTATTTGCACAAAATGGCTATATTTTAAATCGCTGTATTTTTAAATCACTGAATCAAACCCCTGTAAGTAGAGGGAATATCTCACAGGGCCTGAACCAGTGTAGGCCTAAATTAAATATTTCTTTGCCATAAATGGCTGTATTTCAAATGGTTGTATTTCAAATCCCTGATTCAAACCCCTGTATGTAGAGGGGGTATCTCACAGGGCCTGAACCAGTGTAGGACTGAAGTAAATATTTATTTGCACAAAATTGCTGCATTTCAAATGGCTGCATTTCAAATACCTGAATCAAACTCCTGCATGTAGAGGGAGTATCTAACAAGGCCTGAACCAGTGTAGGCCTAAATTAAATATTTATTTGCACAAAATGGCTGTAATATAAATGGCTGTATTTCAAATCCCTTATTAAAATCCCTATATGTAGAGAGAGTATCTCACAGGGTCTGAACCAGTGTAGGCCTTAAGTAAATATTTATTTGCCCTATATGGCTGTATTTCAAATGGCTTCATTTCAAATCCTTAAATCAAACCCCTGTATGTAGAGAGAGTATCTCACGCGGTCTGAACCATTGTAGGTCAGAGTTCAATATTTCTTTGCCCAAAATAACTGTATTTCAAATCCCTGAATTAAACTCATGTATGTAGAAGGAGTATCTCACAGGGTCTGAACCAGTGTAGGACTGAAGTAAATATTTATTTGCACAAAATTGCTGCATTTCAAATGGCTGCATTTCAAATACCTGAATCAAACTCCTGTATGTAGAGGGAGTATCTAACAGGGCCTGAACCAGTGTAGGCCTAAATTAAATATTTATTTGCACAAAATGGCTGTAATATAAATGGCTGTATTTCAAATCCCTTTATTAAAATCCCTCTATGTAGAGGGAGTATCTCACAGGGTCTGAACCAGTGTAGGCCTTAAGTAAATATTTATTTGCCCAAAATGGCTGTATTTCAAATGGCTTCATTTCAAATTCCTGAATCAAACCCCTGTATGTAGAGAGAGTATCTCACGTGGTCTGAACCAGTGTAGGCCTGAAGTAAATATTTCTTTACCCAAAATGGCTGCATTTCAAATGGCTGTATTTAAAATCTCTGAATCAAACCCCTATATGTAGAGGGAGTATCTCACACGATCTGAACCAGTGTAGGCCTGAAGAAAATATTTCTTTGCCCAAAATGGCTGTATTTAAAATCCCTGAATCAACCACCTGTATGTAGAGGGGGCATCTCTCATGGTCTGAACCATTGTAGGCCTAAGGTAAATATTTCTTTGCCCAAAATGGTGGTATTTCAAATTGCTGTATTTCAAATCCCTGAATCAAACCCCTGTATGTAGAGGGAGTATCTCACATGGCCTGAACCAGTGTAGGCCTCAATTAAATATTTCTAATCACAAAATGGCTGTATTTCAAATGGCTGTATTTCAAATCCCTGAATTAAGCCCCTGTTTGTAGAAGGAGTATCTCACACGGTCTGAACCAGTGTAGGCCTGAAGTAAATATTTATTTGCCCAAAATGACTGTATTTCAAATGGTTGTATTTGAAATCTCTGAATAAAACCCCAGTATGTAGAGGGAGTATCTCACAGAGCCTGAACCAGTGTAGGCCTGAAGAAAATATTTATTTGCTAAAAATGGCTGTATTTCAAAAGGCTGTATTTCAAATCCTTGCATTTACCCCTGTATGTAGAGGGATTATCTTACATGGTCTGAAACAGTGTAAGCCTGAAGAAAATATTTATTTGCCCAAAATGGCTGTATTTCAAATGCCTGTATTTAAAATCCCTGTATCAAACTCCTGTATGTAGAGGGGGTTTCTCATAGGTCCTGAACCAGTGTAGGCCTAAATTAAATATTTCTTTGCACAAAATGGCTATATTTCAAATGGCGTTATTTCAAATCCCTGAATAAAACCCCTGTAAGTAGAGGGAATATCTCACAGGGCCTGAACCAGTGTAGGCCTAAATTAAATATTTTTTTGCCCTAAATTGCTGTATTTCAAATGGCTATATTTCATTTCCCTGAATCAAACCCCTGTATGTAGAGGGGGCTATCTCACAGGGCCTGAACCAGTGTAGGCCTGAGTTAAATATTTTTTTTGCCCAAAATGGCTGTATTTAAAATCCCTGAAACAAACTTATGTATGTAGAGGGAGTATCTCACATTGTCTGAACCAGTGTAGGCCTGAAGTAAATATTTATTTGCACAAAATTTCTGCATTTCAAATGGCTGTAATTCAAATACCTGAATCAAATTCCTGTATGTAGAGGGAGTATCTCACAGGGTCTGAACCAGTGTAGGCCTTAAGTAAATATTTATTTGCCCAAAATGGCTGTATTTCAAATAGCTGTATTTCAAATCTTTGAATCAAACCCCTGTATGTAGAGGGGGTATCTCACACGGTCTGAACCATTTGTTGTGGTAAAATATAATAGTTGCAACAGCTTGCATCAAAGTTTGTGTAAAGAAAAAGGTAAATCCATCTTCCCTCAGGTGCAGTTAAAGAGAGCTCCATGTGCTACCATCTTGATTGAATTCTGAGCAACTACTTCCCGCCTTGCCCAGTGTGTCCGTCCTTTATTGACTACACAAAAGGTATAAAAAGGGTTGGCCCAAGACAAGGATACAGGAAGTGATGACATACAGGAAGTGATGACATAGGAAGACAAGCATTTAACATAGCCAGCAAACAACCACATGTATACAATACCACTGGAGCGAACTTTATCCAGCCTTGCTCAGTGATCAATGCCAGATAAAGTTACTATGATCCACATGCATGTTTATTTACAGTACAGCGTCATTATCTCCAGCGGCTGATCAGGCGCACTGGAGACAACAAGCGCACGTTCCTTTACAGGACATACACAGGAAGATATCCACTCCAATGGTTTACCCTGACACTGAGAAACATGATGACAATACACAATATATTAAATACACATCCTAAAGTAAAATGTCCATATAATAAAATTTCCACAACACATTGTAGGCCTGAAGTAAATATTTCTTTGCCCAAAATGCCTGTATTTCAAATGGCTGTATTTCAAATCACTGATTCAAATCCCTGTTTGTAGAAGGAGTATCTCACAGGGTCTGAACCAGTGTAGGCCTGAAGTAAATATATATTTGCCCTAAATGGCTGTATTTCAAATCCTTGAATCAAACCCCTGTATGTAGAGGAGGTATCTTGCACGGTCTGATCCAATGTAGGCCTGAAATAAATATGTCATTGCACAAAATGGCTGTATTTCAAATGCCTGAATCAATCCTCTGTATGTAGAGGGGGTATCTCACACGGTCTGAACCACTGTAGGCCGGAAGTAAATATTTCTTTGCACAAAATGGCTGCATTTCAAATGGCTGTATTTTAAATCCCTAAATTAAACCCCTGTATGTAGAGGGACTTTCATCAAAGTGCCTAAACCAGTATAGGCCTGAATTCAATATTTCTTTTCCCAAAATGGCTGTATTTCAAATGGCTTTATTTCAAATCCCAGAATCAAACCCCTGTTTGTAGAGGGGGTATCTCACATGGTTCTGAACCACTGTGTGCCTGAATTCAAGATTTCTTTGCCCAAATTGGCTGTATTTCAAATGGCTGTATTTCAAATACCTGAATCAAACCCCTGTATGTAGAGGGAGTATCTCGCACAATCTGAACCAATGTAGGCCTGAAGTAAATATTTCTTTGGCCAAAGTGGTGGTATTTCAAATGGCTGTATTTCAATCCCTGAATCAAACCCCTTCATGTAGAGGGAGTATCTCACAGGTCCTGAACCAGTGTAGGCCTGAAGCAAATATTTCATTGCACAAAATGGCTGTATTTCAAATGCCTGATTCAAACCACTGTATGTATAGGGGGTATCTCACACTGTCTGAACCAGTGTAAGCCTGAAGTAAATATTTCTTTGCCCAAAATGGCTATATTTCAAATGGCTGTATTTAAAATCCCTGAATCAAACCCCTGTATGTAGAGGGAGTATCTCACAAGGTCTGTACCAATGTCGGCCTGAAGTAAATATTTCTTTAAAAAAAATGGCAATATTTCAAATGGCTATATTTCAAATACCTGAATCAAACCCCTGTATGTAGAGGGAGTTTCTCACAGCGCCTGAACCAGTGTAGGCCTAAATTAAATATGTATTTGTACAAAATGGCTGTATTTCAAGTCCCCGAATCAAACCCCAGTATGTAGAGGATTTTTCTCACAGGGCCTGAACCAGTGTAGGCCTAAATTAAATATTTCTTTGCCCTAAATGGCTGTATTTAAAATGGCTGTATTTCAAATCCCTGTATGTAGAGGGAGTATCTCACAAAGTCTGATTCAGTGTAGGCCTGAAGTAATTATTTCTTTGCCTAAAATGGCTGTATTTCAAATGGCTGTATTTCAAATCCCTGAATCAAACCCCTGTATGTAGAGGGAGTATCTCACAGGGCCTGAACCAGTGTAGGCCTGAAGTATATATTTATTTGACCAAAATGGCGGTATTTTAAATCTTTGAATCAAACTCCTGTATGTAGAGGGAGTATCTCACAGGGCCTGAACCAGTGTAAGCCTAAATTGAATATTTCTTTGTCCAAAATGGCTGTATTTCAAATCGCTGTATTTCAAATCCCTGAATCAAACGCCTGTATATAGAGGGAGTATCTCACACGGTCTGAACCAGTGTAGGCCTGAAGTAAATATTTCTTTGCACATAATTGCTGTATTTCAAATGGCTGTATTTCAAATGCCTGATTCAAACCCCTTTATGTAGAGGGGGTATCTCACAGGGCCTGAATCAGTGTATGCCTAAACTAAATATTTCTTTGCACAAAATGGCTGTATTTCAAATCCCTGAATCAAACTCCTATATGTAGAGGGAGTATCTCACAGGGCCTGAATAAGTGTAGGCCTAAATTAAATATTTCTTTTCCCTAAATGGCTGTATTTAAAATGGCTATATTTCAAATCCATGATTCAAACCCCTGTATGTAGAGGGAGTATCTAACAGGGCATGACCCAGTGTAGGCCTGAATTCAATATTTCTTTGCCCAAAATGGCTGTATTTCAAATGGCTGTATTTCAAATCCCTGAATCAAACCCCTGTATGTAGAGGGAGTATCTCACAGGGCCTGAATCAGTGTATGCCTAAATTAAATATTTATTTGAACAAAATGGCTGTATTTAAAATCCCTGTATCAAACCACTGTATGTAGAGGGAGTATCTCACAAGGTCTGAACCAGTGTAGGCCTGAAGTAAATATTTCTTTGCAAAAAATGGCAATATTTCAAATGGCTGTATTTCAAATCCCTGAATCAAACCCCTGTATGCAGAGAGAGTTTCTCACAGGGCCTGAACCAGTGTAGGCCTAAATTAAATATTTCTTTGCACAAAATGGCTGTATTTTAAATTGCTGCATTTCAAATCCCTGAATCAAACCCCTGTATGTAGAGGGAGTATCTCACAGGGCCTGAACCAGTGTAGGCCTGAAGTAAATTTTTCTTTGCCCAAAATGGCTGTATTTCAAATCCATGAATCAAACCCCTGTATGTAGAGGGAGTTTCTCACATGTTCTAAACCAGTTTAGGCCTGAAATAAATATTTATTTGCCCAAAACTCCTGCATTTTAAATGGCTGTATTTCAAATCCCTCCATCAAACCCCTGCATGTAGAGGGAGTTTCTAACAGGCCCTGAACCAGTGTTGGCCTAAATTAAATATTTCTTTGCACAAAACGGCTGTATTTTAAATGGCTGTATTTCAAATCCTTGAATCAATCCCTTGTATGTAGAGGGAGTATCTCACAAGTTCTGAACCAGTGTAGGCCTGAATTAAATATTTATTTGCCTAAAATGGCTGTATTTCAAATGGCTGTATTTCAAATCCCTGAATCAAGCCCCTGTATGTAGAGGGAGTATCTCCCAGGGCCTGAACCAGTGTAGGCCTAAATTGAATATTTCTTTGCCCAAAATGGCTGTATTTCAAATGGCTGTATTTCAAATCCCTGAATCAAACGCCTGTATGTAGAGGGGGATCTCATACTGTCTGAACTAGTGTAGGCCTGAAGTAAATATTTATTTGCACAAAATGGCTGTATTTCACATGGCTGTATTTCAAATCCCTGAATCCAACCCCTGTATGTACAGGGAGTATCTCACAGGGCCTGAACCAGTGCAGGCCTGAATTCAATATTTCTTTGCTTAAAATGGCTGTATTTTAAATGGCTGTATTTCAAATCCCTGAATCAAACCCTGTATGTAGAGGGAGTATCTCACAGGGCCTGAACCAGTGTAGTCCTGAAGTAAAAATTTCTATGCCCAAAAAGGCTGTATTACTAATGGCTGTATTTCAAATCCCTGAATCAAACCCCTGTATGTAGAGGAAGTATCTCACATGGCCTGAACCAGTGTAGGCCTTAAGTAAATATTTATTTTCCCAAAATGGCTGTAATTCAAATGGCTGTATTTCAAATGCCTGATTCAAACCCCTGTATGTAGAGGGGGTATCTCACACGGTCTTAACCAGTGTAGGCCTGAAGTAAATATTTATTTGCACAAAATGGCTGTATTTCAAATCCCTGAATCAAACCCCTGTATGTAGAGGGAGTATCTGACAGGATCTGAACCAGTGTAGGCCTGAAGTAAATATTTATATGCCCAAAATTGCTGTATTTCAAATCCCGGAATGAAACTCGTGTATGTAGAGGGAGTATCTCACATGGCCTGAACCAGTGTAGGCCTGAAGTAAATATTTATTTGCCCAAAATGGCTGTATTTCATATGGCTGCATTTAAAATCCCTGAATCAAACCCCTGCATGTAGAACGAGTATCTCACAGGGCCTGAACCAGTGTAGGCCGGAAGTAAATATTTCCCCAAAAAGGCTGTATTTCAAATGGCTGTATTTTAAATCCCTGAATCAAACCCCTGTATGTAGAGGGAGTATTTCACAGGGCCTGAATCATTGTATGCCTAAATTAAATATGTCTTTGCACAAAATGGCTGTATTTCAAATAGCTGTATTTCAATTCCCTGAATTAAACCCCTGTATGTAGACGGAGTATCTCACAGGGCCTGAACCAGTGTAGGCCTAAATTAAATATTTCTTTGCATAAGATGGCTGTATTTTAAATGGCTGTATTTCAAATCCCTGAATCAAACCCCTGTATGTAGAGGGGGTATCTCACACGGTCTGAACCAGTGTAGGCCTGAAATAAATATTTCTTTGCCCTAAATGGCTGCATTTCAAATGGCTGTATTTCAAATCCCTGAATCAAACCCCTGTATGTAGAGGGTGTATCTCACAGGGCCTGAACCAGTGTAGGCCTGAATTCAATATTGGTGCACCAAATGGCGGTATTTAAAATCTCTGAATGTAACCCAAATGTATTAAAAGTGTCTCTCACAATGACATCTGCATCAAAGGCTGCCAACAAATTTTTTTGTGCCCAAATGAGTGTTTATTTAACAACTGAATTTGACAGCAGTATATAAGCCTGTAATTTCACACGTGCTGATACTGCAAGGCCTGAAAATAGTGTTTTTTGTCAAAAAAGTGTGTTTTTCAAACCCCAGAAAATGATGGGTGTATTTTTAGCTTAAATTGCACACTGACTATTAAGATGTTGTAGATTGTCAAAAAAGTGTTTTTTTTGGCAATAGAATATGAAAGCTGTATATATTAAACTTTAATTTAACACTTGCAGATCTGGAAAATACATGTGCTTTTGAAATAAAAGGTGTGTTTTCAAACCCCAGAAAATGATGGGTGTAGTTCTACCTTAAATTGCACACTGACTAATCCAGATGTTGTAGTTTGCCCAAAAAGTCTTTTTTTGGTAACAGAATATAAAAGCTGTATATATTAAACTTGAATTTAACATTTGCAGATCAGGAAAATACAGTTTTATGGCAAAAAAGTGTTTTTAAAACCCTTTCAAGTCAATGGGCACCTGAGGGGTTAATTGTGCGTATCATAGCCCCCTGTAAGAGATCAGGGGCTGCCAGGCAGCAGGAGGCAGACCCCCCTCCCTCCCCAGTTTGAATTTCATTGGTGGCCAGTGCGGCTCCCTCCCTCTATTGTATTAATTTCATTGGTGGCCAGTGTGTGTGCGCCCCCCCCCCCCCGGCCCCCTCCCTCCCTCTACTGTATTAATTTTATTAGTGGCCAGTGTGCGGCCCCTCCGGCCACCCCTCCCTCTATTGTATTAATGTCATTGGTGGCAGCGGAGAGTTCCGATCGGAGTCCCAGTTTAATCACTGGGGCTCCGATCGGTAACCATGGCAACCAGGACGCTACTGCAGTTGTTTTTTTGGTCAATGGCCTGCACCCACATAGCTATTTCTCTGTAGATTGCTGAGTTAGATTCTCTCCTATTCTCTCCCTGAAATCACAAGTCCAGCAGCATCCTTTCCCTACACTTGTAACAGCAGAGTGACGTGCAGCGCTACGTGACTCAAGCTTATATAGAGCCTGGGTCACATGCTGCTCTGGCCAATCACAGCCATGCCATTAGGTCTAAGGTTAGACAGTTAACAGCTTGTTGATTGGGTGCTGTGCAACCTTTCAAACAGCGCCAAGAAAGCGCCGAACACCAAACCCGAACCCTAACTTTTGCGGAAATGTTCGGGTTCGGGTCCGGGGTCCAAAAATCTTAAAGTTTGGTACGAACCCGAACTTTACAGTTCGGGTTCGCTCAACCCTACTCACCTGTTTATCTCTGAATGGACGTTCTGGAACATCCATTCAGAGATAACAGCTGTGCGCTAATCAGTGTCACCAGGGCAACCCAGAGGGAAGGCAGGGACAGTTCACAGGTGTTCCTGCCTTCTAGATCACTGTATACACATGCGCTTCCTGTCCCGGTGACCGCCGGGGTCGAAAGGGTGCAAGAGCTGTCGGGTATCCCATAAACCACGATCAGCTCTGCACTGAGGCTGTACAGTGTTGTATTCTGCTGTACAGCCTCTATGGGGGCTGTATTTCCCCTGTAACTGGGGCTATTATGTCAGCCCCAGTTAAAGGAGAAATCAATAGTGAAAAAAAAGAAAAAAATGAAGTTAAATGTCCCCCAGAAGTCTTGTATGACCTTATGGAGGACGCAAAGTGTAAAAAAACAAACAAAATAAAAACACATTTAAGTAATAAAAAAAAGTTTAAAATAGAAAAAATAAAATAAAATAGACATATTTGGTATTTCCGCGTCCGTGATGACTGGCTCTATAAATATATCACATGATCCACCCTGTTCAATAAATACCATAAAAATTAAAATAAAAACTGTCAAAAAAAGCCATTTTTGTCACCTTACATCACAAAAAGTGCAACACCAAGTGATCAAAATGGTGTACAAAATGGTACCATTGAAACCATCACCTAATCCTGCAAAAAACGAGCCTCTATATAAGAAAACCACAAAAAAAAACTATAGCTCTTAGAACATGGAGACATTAAAACATAATTTTTTTGTTTCAAAATGCTATTATTGTGTTAAAGTAAAATAAATTAAAAAAAAGTATACATATTAAGTATCACCATTTCCGTAACAACCAGCTCTATAAAAATATCTCATCACCCCTCAGGTGAACACCGTAAAAAAAAGAAAATTTAAACTGTGCCCAAAAAAGCCATTTACATCACAAAAAAGACAATCGGTCAAAAAATAAAAAAAAACATAATTTTTTTGTTTCAAAATGCTATTATTGTGTTAAATAATAAAAAAAGTTGACATATTAGGTATCTCCGCATTTGTAACAACCAGCTCTATAAAAATGTCACATGAACTAACCCCTCAGGTGAACATCGTTAAAAAAAAAATTAAATAAAGAGTGCCTAAAAAAATTTCTATTTTTTATCACCTAATATCACATAAAGTGCAACACCAAGCGATCAAAAAGTTATATGCCCCCTAATATAGTACCAATCAAACCGGCACCTCATACTGCAAAAAATGAGACCCTAAGGCCTCATGCACACGGCCGTTGTTTTGGTCCGCAACCGAGCCGCAGTTTTGGCTTCAATGGGGCCGCAAATGATGCGGAGAGCACTCCTGGTGCTTTCCGCATCCGTTCCTCCGTTCCGTGGCCCTGCAAAAAAAAAATATATAACATGTCCTATTATTGTCCGTGCTTTGCAGACAAGAATAGGCAGTTATTTTAAAGGCTATCCGTGCCGTTTCGCAAATTGCGGAACACGCATGGACGCCATCCGTGTTTTGTGGATCCGCGATTTGCGGACCGCAAAACACACCACGGTCGTGTGCATGAGGCCTTACTAATACAATCGGTCAAAAAATAAAAAAGCTATGTCTCTCAGACTATGGGGACACTAAAACATAATTTTTTGGGTTTCAAAAATGCTATTATTGTGTAAAACTTATATAAATAAGAAAAAGTATACATATAGTATATGCCACTAGAGATGGCCTTGCGGTTCGCCCGGCGGTCGTTTCGCGGTGAACTTTGCGTGTTTGCGATTTGCCGAAAATGCAACATATGGAGAAATTCGCGTCCGCCATATTCTTTTACATTTTGAAGAACTTTTACTCATGACACATCCATCAGGTGGTACAGGACAGCTAATTGAGACATTTCAGCACATGGACATACCCCCTACCTTATAAATAAACCTGATCTGGCCGCCATTTTACATTTAGTGTTTTGCCAGTGTAGGGAGAGGTTGCTGTGTGGAGCAGGGACAGGCTGTTAGGGACACCAAACGCTAGCTAATAGGGCCACAAAAGTCATTTTAAGGACTAGTATAGGTGTGCTATCTATATGTGTGATACACAGAGGGGTGTGATATACTTTTACTTTTATAATGAGTCAAAAACACATAGATCTATATAGTGATTACCTGGAAGTCAGGGGCCTAGGGGCTTACTAGGGCAATTTTTATATAGGGTAAGTTTCCGAACGGGGTCGCTCTTATCAGGGAGGGTGGTCTGTGGTTAGGCTATCAGGGCCAGAATAGCACCCCCCTGAAGGGAAATATCAGGGACAGTTCTTTGCCCACCCTGTCCTTCAATACCACATCATCATCTAGCCCAGGGATAGATGTTTTTTGCTTTCCCTCCGGGATTCACGGGTGTGCACTGGAACCCCCGGATTGTGGTAGGACATATGGTTTCTGATATCTTCTGGATAGATCATCAGCATCTGATCAGCTGTTTGAGAAGACAGCGGCGCTTCAGCAGCGCTGTGGCCTTCTCGCTGTTTACCGCTGACCCAGTGACGTCACGACTAGTATCAACTAGCGAGGGCGGGGCTAAGATCTGTAAACAGGTGTCGGGCCCCTGCCGATAAGATGCAGAACCCCTTTAACTTTAATAATTTTATTTATTTTCATTTCATTCATGTTCAATGGGGCCGGAATGTGCTGTCCGCATCCGCATTTGCGGATCCGCACTTCCCCATCTGTGCTTCCGTTTCCGCAAAAAAATAGAACATATCCTATTCTTGTCTGCAATTGAAGACAAGATTAGGCATTTTCTATTATAGTGCCGGTGATGTACGGTCCACAAATTGCGGAATGCACATTGCCAGTGTCCGTGTTTTGCGGATACGCGAAACACGTACGGACGTGTGAATGGACCCTCATAGTAAAATTATTAAAGGTTACGTTTTATCTTTATATATATTCTAATGGATTGCCTTCCGTGTTCAATGTTATAATATACTTTCTATGTTAGAAAGTATATTATAGTGCATTTGTATTGTGCGGCAGTTGTGTGCGGTTCTGCTGCGATACTGCAGGTATATAGAGGGACAAGCGTTATTAGAGCAAATAATTTCTACTGGTGTGATATAGTAGTGGCCCCCCTAAAAAACTGATTGAAGCGGGGTGTTATATACCAATATAGTTTCTTTATAGTGCATTTGGGTACTGTATAGTGCATTTGCGCATGCGCATACGCGGAAATTATATTGCCGATATTTCGCATAGAAAAAAATAATAAATGGAGATCGCAAATTCGAATAATACATTTGGTATGTCACTGTCCATATTGTGGGACTATTTGTGCACTTCTAGTAATTATTTCTTGGCTGCAAATATGAGCTGAAGGTTTTTGAGGTTCCCCTGCCATTAAAATTAATGGGACCCGCCGCAAACTTGCGGTTCGCGAACCATCCCGGCAGATGTTTGTGCATCACTATATGCCACGTCTGTAACGATCTGCTCTATAAAAATGTCACATGACCTAACCCCTCAGGTGAACACTGTAAATATAAATGAATAAAAACTGTGCTAAAACTGCCAATTTTTTGGTCACCTTGCCCCATAAAGTGTAATAATGAATGATCAAAAAATCATATATAGCAAAAAATGGTACCAATAAAAACGTCAACTCAAGCACAAGACGATAGGCAGAACAATTTAAAAAAATAGAGACACAAAAACATAATATTTCTGTAAGATCCTCACCTGCTTTGCACTCCAGGGGAACCAAGAGGGGTCCTCGTGGAGTTGCGGGACAGGTTATGCGTGTCTCTGATGCACCAGCGCTGACCCCTTTGCGAGCCAGTGCGGAGATGCGTTCGCGTGGACATCGGAGGGGAGGACCGTCGGAGTCCCGGGGACAGAGTGGCCAGGCGAGTGACAAGACGCCGCGGCCAGGGTTGTCTCCGGTGTCTCCTGCGACTTCCGTTTCCGCATCTGGGTCCACGCGCTCGCATACTCGCGCTGAGTCAATCATGCGTCCGTGCGTACGCACGAGGGCAGGTTCGCAAAGGGATACACGGTCGCGAGTACGCGCTTCTTATGCACTTCGTCGACCAGTGGCGCATATTATACTGATAAATCACAGAAAAAATGCACCAAACGGATATGCCACTGACTATACTGGCTAGTCATAAATGCAGATATTAAAAGCTGAGACTTTTGCCAATATATTCCTGTCAGGAAGATATCGGAGCCCACATGCACCACATCACGGCTCTCAGCATGGCAAGGGGTCCTACCACTACGCTACCTATGGTGTGAACAAGGTCTGAAGGTGATGTAATCCAGCTCACAGCCAAGCTTCCACACAACCGCCTAGCAGGACAACTAGTGCAATGTGAACAAAGCAAGACTGTAAGCCACACCCATATCATACCATGTGATGGAGGCTACCAGGTGCAAAGGAGAGTGTTTGAATGCCAGGTGAAGGCACATACACTACATATAAAACAAGACAAAAACACAGAAATATAGTGGCAAATCTGGGGGAGCTGCTCAACCCCTAACACTGTAGCGTGTTTTTCATTGGGGGAGCAGCCCCAGATTTGCCACTATATTTCTGTGTTTTTGTCTTGTTTTATATGTAGTGTATGTGCCTTCACCTGGCATTCAAACACTCTCCTTTGCACCTGGTAGCCTCCATCACATGGTCTGATATGGGTGTGGCTTACAGTCTTGCTTTGTTCACATTGCACTAGTTGTCCTGATAGGCGGTTGTGTGGAAGCTTGGCTGTGAGCTGGATTACATCACCTTCAGACCTTGTTCACACCATAGGTAGCGTAGTGGTAGGACCCCTTGCCATGCTGAGAGCCGTGACGTGGTGCATGTGGGCTCCGATATCTTCCTGACAGGAATATATTGGCAAAAGTCTCAGCTTTTAATATCTGCATTTATGACTAGCCAGTATAGTCAGTGGCATATCCGTTTGGTGCATTTTTTCTGTGATTTATGATTATATTTTCATCCGCACAATGCTCCGTTTTGTGTAGGATGCCTTTGTGGTGCATGTGGACCGCGCCGACATCCTCCACCGTATGCAAAATATTTTTTGCTGGGGATAGTCGTTTGCTGCGGTCCACATGCGGTGGGGCTGCTCCCCCAATGAAAAACACGCTACAGTGTTAGGGGTTGAGCAGCTCCCCCAGATTTGCCACTATATTTCTGTGTTTTTGCGCATATTATACTGACTCACAAGAGCAAAGTGGATTAGGGAGCCAGCCATGGGTTAATCAACTTGTGATTGCCTTAGGCCTTGTACTCAGGTGCAGGGCAATTTGTTCACCTATGGTAGTGGACACTTGGCACCCTGGGATTGGTCAGCAGGCATTTAAAAGGAGGTCGCTCAGGGTGATCAGTGCCCACTGTTATTTTCCCTCAACCAGGTATAGGTCACAACTCCTAGTGACTGAAGACTGCCAGGAACTTTGTCCTTACAGCGGACCCAAGATCTGGAGTGACTCGACTGCCAAGTGCACAGCATCATTCAGCACTGGTTGGGACTATTCCTGGAATCTCCTTGCCTGTTTTTTTGTTATTATTCCTTGTTACCAGCAAGTGTCCTGGACATTTATGTTTCTGGTGAATAAACACCTTTTTGCTTTCAACACTGGTCTGTTTGTTGGTGCCTTGCATTACAATTTCTTTCCAAAAATGCATTATTATGTAAAACTGAAACAAACAAAGTGTCACCACCAGACATCTGAGAAGCTCTGACAGACGTTCTTCAGAACCTCCTGCTTGAGGTTCTTTTGTTTTGCTTTCATTTTGTCATCTCGTTTCCCTCTCTCAGCTGTCATCTAGTTGCACTGATTGCATCCCTTTAAATCCCCTCCCATACTGCATCACTTTGCGGTTTATACAACTTCCTGGAGTGTGTACATGCTGGATGCTACAACTGAAGCTTCTACAGATAAGTCTGTTCATTTATTTGTGTTTTCCTGTTTGCTTGATCCTAGGTGACCCTGACTCCCTCCGTATTAAGTGTAGGGAGCCGGTGGTCGTTTCCCCTCACTATTATAGGGTGTTCAGGTGTCATACAGTCAAGGCACGAGGGCATGCATGCAATTTTCTATCATAGAGATCTTTGCATGGGCTGAGAAGACAGGGAGAGTTTCAGGGCTTAAATAGGGGTCACCCTTTTGTTCCTTAGTTTCGGATCAAGCCAGTCGGATCCTTATTTGTAACTTCTTGTTTTCTGTTACACCATCCTTGACATTATAAACCGCCAAAACCGTCTCAAGCATGGATCCGGTTTCACTTTTGAGTGAACACATGTAGGGTCTTTCATTGGAGGTAGCAGATCTATGTAAAACTGTATTCCAGTTTCAGGTGACCGGTTCAGCTTGCGTTCATGGAGTTTGCTCTGAGCCTAAGATCTCGCTCCCGGATACGTTCTCCGGGGGTAGTGAGAATTTTGTTTGTTTTAGAGAGGCTTGCAAACTCCATTTTCGCCTACTTCCCCATTCCTCTGGTAATGAGGAACAGAGGGTGGGGATCATCATATCGCTGCTCAGGGATAACGCTCAGTCTTGGTCCTTTCCGCTGCCGGTGGGGGCACGGTCCCTCCGTTCAGTGGATGAATTCTTTTTAGCCCTAGGTCATATACAGTGGGGGAAATAATTATTTGACCCCTCACTGATTTTGTAAGTTTGTCCAATGACAAAGAAATGAAAAGTCTCAGAACAGTATCATTTCAATGGTAGGTTTATTGTAACAGTGGCAGATAGCACATCAAAAGGAAAATCGAAAAAATAACTTTAAATAAAAGATAGCAACTGATTTGCATTTCATTGAGTGAAATAAGTATTTGAACCCTCTAACAAAAAAAGACTTAATACTTGGTGGAAAAACCCTTGTTTGCAAGCACAGAGGTCAAACGTTTCTTGTAATTGATGACCAAGTTTGCGCACATTTTAGGAGGAATGTTGGTCCACTCCTCTTTGCAGATCATCTCTAAATCCCTAAGGTTTCGAGGCTGTCTCTGTGCAACTCTGAGCTTGAGCTCCCTCCATAGGTTTTCGATTGGATTAAGGTCCGGAGACTGACTAGGCCACTCCATGACCTTAATGTGCTTCTTCTTGAGCCACTCCTTTGTTGCCTTTGCTGTATGTTTTGGGTCATTGTCGTGCTGGAACACCCATCCACGACCCATTTTCAGTTTCCTGGCAGAGGGAAGGAGGTTGTCGCTCAGGATTTCACGATACATGGCTCCGTCCATTTTCCCGTTTATGCGAATAAGTTGTCCTGTGCCCTTAGCAGAAAAACACCCCCAAAGCAAAATGTTTCCACCCCCATGCTTGACGGTGGGGACGGTGTTTTGGGGGTCATAGGCAGCATTTTTCTTCCTCCAAACACAGCGAGTTGAGTTAATGCCAAAGAGCTCTATTTTGGTCTCATCAGACCACAGCACCTTCTCCCAGTCACTCTCTGAATCATTCAGGTGTTCATTGGCAAACTTCAGACGGGCCTGCACATGTGCCTTCCTGAGCAGGGGGACCTTGCGAGCCCTGCAGGATTTTAATCCATTGCGGTGTAATGTGTTTCCAATGGTTTTCTTGGTGACTGTGGTCCCTGCTAATTTGAGGTCATTAACTAACTCCTCCCGTGTAGTTCTAGGATGCTTTTTCACCTTTCTCAGAACCATTGACACCCCACGAGGTGAGATCTTGCGTGGAGCCCCAGAGCGAGGTCGATTGATGGTCATTTTGTGCTCCTTCCATTTTCGAACAATCACACCAACAGTTGTCACCTTCTCTCCCAGCTTCTTGCTAATGGTTTTGTAGCCCATTCCAGCCTTGTGCAGGTCTACAATTTTGTCTCTGACATCCTTGGACAGCTCTTTGGTCTTTCCCATGTTGGAGAGTTTGGAGTCTGCTTGATTGATTGATTCTGTGGACAGGTGTCTTTTATACAGGTGACTAGTTAAGACAGGTGTCCTTAATGAGGGTGACTAATTGAGTAGAAGTGTCTAACCACTCTGTGGGAGCCAGAACTCTTAATGGTTGGTAGGGGTTCAAATACTTATTTCACTCAATGAAATGCAAATCAGTTGCTATCTTTTATTTAAAGTTATTTTTTCGATTTTCCTTTTGATGTGCTATCTGCCACTGTTACAATAAACCTACCATTGAAATGATACTGTTCTGAGACTTTTCATTTCTTTGTCATTGGACAAACTTACAAAATCAGTGAGGGGTCAAATAATTATTTCCCCCACTGTATATGATGATCCGGATCGTATTGCTTTGGCTGAGTCTAGTCTACGTCTCTTATGCCAGGGTAAACAATCCACAGAGATATACTGTTCAGAATTTCGGAGATGGGCAGCTGATACTGGTTGGAATGATGCATTTGCCTTTCATGAGAGACCTACCTCCTTGGACTCTGCCATGTCTCGGGCCGTTAGTATTTACAGGCATCTTAGAGAGAGAGGAGAGATCACTCCTTCCTGTCATACTCAGTCCAAGGACAGTGCGGCGGTCTCATTCAGTGCGCAGGGGTCTCAGTTTCTCTCAATCCCCTCTGAGAAGGAGCCCATGCAGCTGGGTTTGCTTGCCTCTGACAATAGAAGATTCAGCTCTCATATGAGGGTTTGTTTTTGTTGTGGAGGTATAAATCATTTGGCAAATGTTTGTCCCTCTAGGAGATTCAGGCAGTTTTTTGGGAGTAATAAAGAAACAAAAAGGAAAAAATCTTTTAAAAATGTTCCATCTGTTACTATTGGCAGGGTTGAGGTGGAAATTGAAGGTTTTCCGTTTGCTTGTAGTTCCCGTTTTGTCCTGCCTGCCAGGGTGGCGCTAGAGAGCAAGAACATTTTTTGTGAGATTTTTGTAGATAGTGGAGCAGCTGTCAATCTCATTGATAATCAATTTGCGATAACTCATGGTTTCCAGGTATGCACTTTGGGAAAGGATATTCCTGTTTTTGTTATTGATTCCTCTCCACTTTCTCAGAAATCATTAAAGGGCATAGTTCACAATATCCATTTAATTGTGAGTGATGCTCATGTTGAGGATGTGTCATGTTTCGTCCTTAGCGGATTACCTATTCCTCTTGTGTTGGGGCTACCCTGGCTCACTAAACATAACCCCACCATTGATTGGCAAGCGAGGCAAATAAATGGTTGGAGTGACTTTTGCAGAGAGAATTGCCTCACGACATCTGTTTCTGAGGTTTCTACTAAGACTTTACCACCTTTTCTCTCTGAATTTTCGGATGTCTTCTCTGAGAGTGGAGTTCAGGATTTGCCCCTGCACAGGGAGTACGATTGCCCTATTAATCTCATCCCAGGCGCCAAGCTGCGTAAATCTCGTTTATACAATCTTTCCCAACCGGAAAGGGTCGCTATGCGTGCTTATATCTCTGCGAGTCTGAGAAAAGGACACATACGACCTTCGAAGTCACCTGTTGCCGCTGGTTTTTTCTTTGTTAAGAAAAAAGATGGTTCTTTAAGACCTTGTCTGGATTTCAGGGAGCTGAACAGTATCACAATTCGTGACCCTTATCCGCTTCCTCTGATCCCGGACCTGTTTAACCAGATTGTTGGGGCTAAAGTCTTTTCCAAATTAGATCTAAGAGGGGCATACAACCTGGTCAGGGTCAGAGAAGGAGACGAATGGAAGACGGCCTTCAATACCCCTGAGGGCCATTTTGAGAATTTGGTTATGCCTTTTGGTTTGATGAATGCCCCAGCCGTTTTTCAGCATTTCGCGAACAGCATTTTTTATCATTTAATGGGAAAATTTGTATTAGTGTATTTGGATGACATTTTGATTTTTTCTCCTGATTTCAAAACTCATAAGGAACACTTACGTCAGGTCTTGCTCATCCTGCGGGAGAATAAATTATACGCTAAACTGGAAAAATGTGTGTTTGCGGTTCCAGAAATTCAATTTCTGGGGTTTCTTCTCTCCGCTTCTGGTTTTCGCATGGACCCCGAGAAGGTCCGCGCTGTGCTTGTTTGGGAGCTTCCTGAGAATCAGAAGGCGCTGATGCGTTTTTTGGGCTTTGCCAATTATTACAGTAAGTTTATTTTGAATTATTCCTCTGTTGTTAAACCACTCACTGATATGACCAGAAAGGGGGTAGATTTTTCTTCCTGGTCGGTAGAGGCGCGTAAGGCCTTTTCTAATATCAAGGAGAGTTTTGCTTCCGCTCCCATCTTGGTACAACCTGATATTTCTCTACCCTTCATAGTTGAGGTTGATGCTTCTGAGGTGGGTGTGGGTGCGGTCTTGTCTCAGGGTTCCTCTGCTGCCAAATGGCGACCGTGTGCCTTTTTCTCGAAGAAACTCTCCTCCGCAGAGAGAAATTACGATGTGGGAGATAGGGAGTTGTTGGCCATCAAATTGGCTTTTGAGGAATGGAGCCATTGGCTAGTGGGAGCCAGACACCCTATTACCGTGTTTACTGACCATAAAAATCTGGCCTACTTGGAGTCAGTAATTGATTGGGGCTAGTGGTTAACCAAGCCTCACTGATATTTCAGGGTTCAATATGCGTAAAGGCCCAACACTAGAAAGCGTGGGGAAATATCCTTGTTAAAATATAACTTTTATAGAGTATACGTTAAAAATACACCAAGGGATGCATCAATGTGACATACAAACATTTAGGGGGTCCAATTAGGTACCCCACCGCTGGTAGAGAAAAGGTAAATAAATGGACCTGCTGCGCCTGTGAGGACGCAAGCAGTCTTACCCGACCAACCAGGTGGCTAGGATCAGTAAGGCTCTTTTTGTTGCCTGGACCGGACGGTGTCTTGGATTGGCAGGTTATCAGGAGGAGTGGTATTCCTGTACCCTATCTCACCCTTACAAACGGGGGAAGGGGGCTGCTCCCATACTGCCTATCTAAACAGAGTTCGCCCTTTTCAGGACGCCCCGTCCGGATACCTGTCCCTGGTTATGGACCTGATCCTGGCACTATAAAAATGCAATTTCTTCAGACCTCCCGACGTGGCCCGTTTCTGTCCTATCGACTCCTCAGGGGAAATTGGTACGCGGAAAAAATAGCATATACCATATGTGACCACAAGTGGCAAAAAAGAGACACCTTGTGGTCAAATCAATGAAAAAATGGGGATGAAGAAGGCTCTTATAAATAAGATAGAATAGGAGCCAATATAATGACACCCCTGGTGTTGGAGTGCCAAACCGCAGGGAAAAAGATAGTCCACTGCTCGTTGGTGTGTGGGATACGGTGGTCCTCACTAAAGGTGATGTACCTCTAACTTCAGGGGTTCCTCTACATCTACCAGCCACGTCGATACATACCTGCATGGGGTTTAAATTAAGCCCGTCCGCGCCTCTATTGGTCAGACCGCCCTGCGATCGTCCACGCCGGCGTCTGACGTCATGCGCATGCGCAGCGCGAAAATTCGTCATGCGCGGCGAAAAAACGTCAGAGGCCGGCGCCGGCATCACGTGATAGCGGCGGCCAATCCCAGTCAAGATAGAGGTAATGCGGAGGGAGGGTTGCCTAGGAGATTAGATCAACAGATCGGCAACCTTATGGAGCGCTTCCTGATAGATGCGTCCATAATGACGCTGTAACACAAAATCACAGCAAGATGAACTAGTATTTCCTGCAGGGTTATGGCGACCAGGGATGATCGCATGAACTGCTGCATGGTACACCAAATGTCAAAGGGGGGGGGGGGGGGATGGAAGTGGATTATTGGAGGGGAACCTGGATGTTTTACATGGGTCCATCCCAACATTCAATTAGATGAAACACCCATAGTCCAACCTTTCATTAAGGCCGCGGGGTGCAGAGGTTTTTAGGCAAAAGATCCAGCGTGATTCGCGCTGGAGGAGGAGCCTGTCCCAGTCGCCCCCTCTGTGAGGAGACTTCACCAGGTCGATGCCCATAAATCTCAAAGAGGCACTGCCATTATGGATGGTATGTACGTGTTTGGATAATGGGGTGTCCCTTTTATGAGAGATGTCCCCCAGGTGTTCCCCTATCCTCCTCCTAAATTCTCGTATAGTCTTCCCTATATACTCCATCCCACATTCGCACTAGATACGGTATACAATCCCTCTGGATTTGCAGTTAATGAAATGTGGGATGGAGTATTGTTTCCCTGTAACATGGCTTACAAAGGTTTTTGTAGTTTGTATATATCTGCATGCTACACAGTTACCACATCTGTGGCTACCCACAACTTTGGACCGCAACCAAGTGGAATTTGCGCGGTTGGGTGCATAATGGCTGTGCACCA
The DNA here is from genome assembly GCF_014858855.1 of Bufo gargarizans. NCBI lineage: Eukaryota > Metazoa > Chordata > Amphibia > Anura > Bufonidae > Bufo > Bufo gargarizans. Next base: position 85,034,135 of record NC_058086.1, on the reverse strand, counting down.
GTTTGTCGCGCAAATTGGGTCCCCTTCTATATGTAATTTGCGGTTGGTCACCAAGCACGTCTTTCAGGTCCGGGTCCATTTTGAGGACCTCCCAATGGCTTTGTATGATGTGCTTGACTTGTTTAGACCCTCTATCAAAGTTTGTGATGATTCTCAGAGTTTTCACCTGAGGGGTGGAAGACTGATTTGGAGTCAAGAGGGAGGATCTTGGGCGGGATAGCGCTGTCTGGTACGCAGACCTCAAGACGTAATCGGGATACCCCCTTGACAGGAACCTCCTCCTCAAATCTGCTGCCTGTGTGACGAAGTCATGTTTGTCTGAACAGTTACGTCTAAGACGTAGATATTGGCCCCTAGGGATCCCTCTCCTGAGTGGGAGCGGGTGGTTGCTTTCCCACCTCAGGAGGGAATTTGTGGAGCTGGCTTTTCTAAAAATTGAAGTGTCCAGTTCACCCCTGTTGTTCCTGGAGATTTTTATATCCAGGAAAGGTAGGGTATTGGGATGCGATTCGCATGTGAAGTGCATGCCAATCTGGTTCTGATTGAGATGCTGGACAAAGGCCTGAAAGCCTGCCTGATCTCCATTCCAAAGAATGAAAATATCGTCGATGTATCGCGCCCACAGGCCAATTTCAAATGTGTCCAATGCTTCGTCCTCCCTGAAAACCAACGTCTCCTCCCACCAGCCCAGGAATAGATTGGCATACGACGGGGCACAGGGACTCCCCATCGCCGTACCCCTGAGCTGGTGGTAGGTTTTACCGTCAAAGGAGAAGAAGTTTCGCGTGAGTGTGAATTTCAGGATGCAAAGGACAAATTGGCTGTGGGCGCGATACTGACAACCCCGTGATCTAAGAAAATGTTCCACGGCGGTTAGGCCCAGATGATGTGGTATGGACGAGTAGAGCGCCTCCACATCAATACTGGAAAGGAGGCATGACTCCTCTAATGTCAGACCCTCCAAACGTTTGAGGAGATCGGTGGTGTCTCTGACATGGGAGGGGAGAGCCGCCACAAAGGGTGCCAATATCCGGTCAATATATATTCCAAGGTTCTGATTAAGGTTGTCCACCCCGGAGACAATGGGTCTCCCTTTGAGTGGGCGGACCCCCTTATGAACCTTGGGGAGGCTGTAGAATGTAGACCTGCGTGGGTGTGCTGGAAAAAGGAAGGCGTATTCATCAGATGTGATGATGTTGGAAGCCTTAGCTTCCTCCAGAATCATTTTCAATTCCCGCCTATAACCTTCTGTGGGATCCCTATCAAGGATTTCATACGTCTCTGTGTCTTTTAATATATCCCTACACATATTCGTATATTGCGCTGAGTCCATGACCACAATGTTACCCCCCTTTTCAGCAGGTTTGATGACAATATGGGGGTCATCTGCTAGTGTAGAGATGGCAGTGGTCACAGACTCAGCGCAGTTGGAATAGTGTGTGGACACTCTTAGGTCCTCTAGATCCCTGGTGACCATGTTTAGGAATACATCAATACAAGACACTTCGTTCGCAGTGGGTGGCATCTTTGTACTTCTCAACTTGAGATTAGTGAATGGGCCCTTGCCCTGAGTGGGACCCTTTTCAGTACTTAGTGACTGCAGTAGTTGTACATCAGCCAGTAGGTCAGTCGGGATCCCTAGTTCTAGGCATTGGCGCCGATCCATGTGTCTGAAGTGTTTGTGCCACCTGAGTTTGCGAATAAATAGATTGATATCTTTGACGGATGAAAATCTATCGAATTTTGGGGTGGGCACAAAAGAAAGGCCTAATTCCAGGGTTTTGATCTCGTCCGGGCTGAGTGAGCGGGAGGAGAGATTGATAACCTGAGGTCCCTGAACTAAGTTGGAGGTTGTCGGGTGCCGCTGCGAAGTTGGTAGTCCAGAATTTGGTTGGACTGCCCTAAAAAACGGTTATCACGTCCTCTATATGCACCCCGGGATCTACCCCTTCTGGGGTTGCCTCTGTTGGGGTATTTGTTTGCCTTAGGGACCGTTTCTTTATCAGAGTCAGACACCTCAGTCTCAGTAGAGGATCTCTCGGAGTTGCTGGGTATCGCCTCCCTTCTAGTATTACCCAGGGACGAGTATATACGGTTTTCTTTGAAGTCCGAGAGATCTCTAATAAACTGACGGTGTTTCCTCTCTTTAAGATGATACTGGTATTTTTCAAGTGTCAGTTGTAACTGTTTTTCCTTGTTCTGAAACTCCGCTTCTTGCGAAAAAGTCTGCACTACCTCCGTATATTCTGTCAGTTTCTGAGTGAGGGTGGCTAGCGTATCTCTTTCCTCCTCCAGCAGGAGCCTCATGAGTCTGAGGGAACTGCTGGTGGCTTCATGTTCCCACTTGGTAAGAAAACCAGGATGCCGTGAGCGAGCCGCTGGGAGGAGAGAGATACGCAGCCCCCTAGGGACAATATTGTTTTTAATATAGTTATCCAGGCTTTGCACCTCCCACCAGGATGTAATCTGTTCCTTATAGACCTGGGTAAGGTCCGCAAAAGCAGTTTGAAAAGAGGGTAGGTATTTTTTCTGATGGAACTGTTTATCCGAAAAAATATATGCATTTATGCAATATATGCATTTTTATAGTGCCAGGATCAGGTCCATAACCAGGGACAGGTATCCGGACGGGGCGTCCTGAAAAGGGCGAACTCTGTTTAGATAGGCAGTATGGGAGCAGCCCCCTTCCCCCGTTTGTAAGGGTGAGATAGGGTACAGGAATACCACTCCTCCTGATAACCTGCCAATCCAAGACACCGTCCGGTCCAGGCAACAAAAAGAGCCTTACTGATCCTAGCCACCTGGTTGGTCGGGTAAGACTGCTTGCGTCCTCACAGGCGCAGCAGGTCCATTTATTTACCTTTTCTCTACCAGCGGTGGGGTACCTAATTGGACCCCCTAAATGTTTGTATGTCACATTGATGCATCCCTTGGTGTATTTTTAACGTATACTCTATAAAAGTTATATTTTAACAAGGATATTTCCCCACGCTTTCTAGTGTTGGGCCTTTACGCCTACTTGGAGTCAGCCAAGCGTCTGAACCCGAGACAGGCCAGATGGTCTTTGTTCTTTTCAAGGTTTAATTTAGGTTTAATTAAGGTTGAATGTGAAGGCAGATGCCCTGTCACGTTGTTTCCCGGGAGGTGGGAATTTTGAAGACCTGGGTCCCCTTTTGGCTGAAGGTGTGGTGGTCTCTGCTCTTTTTCCTGAATTGGAGGCAGAGGTGCAGGTAGCCCAGTCAGAGGCTCCTGATCTTTGTCCTCCTGGGAGGTTGTTTGTGCCTCTCGCTTTAAGACACAAGATTTTTAAGGAACACCACGATACTGTCCTTGCTGGGCACCTGGGGGCAAGAGCCACAGTGGATCTCATCGCTCGGAGATTCTGATGGCCTGCGCTTCGTAAGTCGGTTGAGGGTTTTGTGGCTGCCTGCGAGACTTGCGCTCGTGCCAAAGTCCCTCATTCACGGCCATCAGGTCCTCTCCTTCCCTTACCCATTCCTTCCCGTCCTTGGACACATCTGTCCATGGACTTCATAACGGACCTGCCTCGTTCCTCAGGGAAGACTGTGATTCTGGTGGTGGTGGTGGACCGTTTTAGCAAAATGGTGCATTTCATCCCTTTTCCTGGTTTGCCCAATGCTAAGACGCTGGCGCAGGCATTTATTGATCACATTGTCAAATTGCATGGTATTCCTTCAGACATAGTCTCTGATAGGGGCACGCAGTTTGTTTCCAGATTCTGGAAGGCTTTCTGTTCTCGCTTGGGGGTTCGGTTGTCATTCTCTTCTGCTTTCCACCCGCAGTCGAATGGCCAGACAGAGCGCGTCAATCAGAATCTGGAGACATATCTGCACTGTTTTGTGGCGGAGAATCAGGAGGATTGGTGTTCTTTTTTGTCCCTTGCTGAGTTTGCTTTAAATAACCGTCGTCAGGAGTCCTCTGATAAGTCACCATTTTTTGGTGCATATGGGTTTCATCCGCAGTTTGGGACATTCTCGGGAGAGGGGTCTTCTGGTTTACCTGATGAGAACAGATTCTCCTCATCTTTGTCATCGATTTGGCAAAAGATTCAGGATAATCTAAAGAGCATGAGTGAGAGATATAAGCGTGTGGCAGATAAGAGACGTGTGCCTGGTCCGGACCTGAATGTGGGTGATCTGGTGTGGTTGTCTACCAAGAATATCAAATTGAAGGTTCCCTCCTGGAAGTTGGGTCCTAAGTTTATTGGGCCTTACAAAATCCTGTCTGTCATCAATCCTGTTGCTTACCGTTTTGATCTTCCTCAGACTTTGAAGATCCATAATGTTTTTCATAAGTCCTTATTAAAACCTTATGTTCAACCCATTGTACCCTCGCCTTTGCCTCCTCCTCCGATTATGGTTGATGGTAATCTTGAATTTCAGGTCTCTAGGATTGTGGATTCTCGTGTTGTCCGCGGTTCTCTCCAGTACCTCGTTCATTGGGAGGGTTATGGTCCTAAGGAGAGGATGTGGGTCCCAGTGACGGACATTAAGGCCACTTGTCTCATCAGGGCTTTCCATAGGTCCCATCCTGAGAAGGTGGGCTCTGAGTGTCCGGAGTCCACTCGTAGAGGGAGGGGTACTGTCACAACCAGACATCTGAGAAGCTCTGACAGATGCCTTTCAGAACCTCCTCCTTGAGCTTTCTTTGTTTTGATTTTCAGTTCCTCATCTCGTTAGCCTCTCTCAGCTGTCTTGTAGTTGGACTGATTGCATCCCTTTAAATTCCTCCCCATAATGCATTAGTGTGCGGTTTATACAACTTCCTGGAGTGTGTGTGCATGCTGATCCTATTTCCCTGTCTTCTACAAGAAAGTGTTGTACATTCATTTGTGATTTTATGTTTGCTGGATCCCAGGTGACCCTGACTCCCTCCGTGTCTAGTGTAGGGAGCCGGTGGTCGTGTCCCCTCACTATTATAGGGTGTTCAGGTGTTATACAGTCAAGGTACGAGGATATGCGATCATCTACCATTGGGATGTTCGCATAGGCTGAGCAGTCAGGGAGAGTGCCAGGTCTTATGCAGGGGTCTCCCTTTTTGTTCCTTAGTATTCGATCCAGTGAGTCATATGTTCATTTTGTATTGTCTTGTTTCCTGTACACCTTCCGTGACAGTGGGTTTGGGAAATGTTCTTAAAAGTTACAAACCTCTACATGGCGACTCATCTGATCCCGGAGGTTTTCAATGAGATTCAGTTCTGAAGAAATTGCAGGCCACTCCATTTGAGGTACCCCAGTCTCCAGTCGTCATTCCCTAATGATGAGACCTTGATGAGCTGGCGCGTTGTCTTCCATGAAGATGAAATTAGGCCTCTGTTGTTCATGCAGAGGCACAATGATTAGATGTTAATCAAGTAGTATGGGCTTCTCACTGTACCATTCACAAAGTGTTGGGCAGTTCTGTATTGAATAGACACAGCTGTCCACACTGTAACATCACCAAAGGCTCATTTGGTGACAACAGTTAGCTCTCTTCTTGACATCATTGGCAACCATGATTTCTGCTGAGTGAATCAACTTTCATCGGTTAACAGCACTGAGGCCCACCAGTCCCTCGTCCAGTGCCGATGCTCTCTGGCCCATGCAAGACGATGACGCCTATTACTGGTGTTGTGTTTAGGCAACCTTGCAGGTCATCTAGCACGAAGACCATGTTGCAAATATAAATGGTTTCAAATGGTCTGATGTGACACTTGGGTGCCTCTTACCTTTCTTAAATGTGCCTGGAGTTGTGTGGCATTTATCATCCGGATCCGCAAGGCACTGTTCACAATGAAGTGGTCATCAGGTTGGGGATGTGGCCAAAGGACATACACTTCTATGCCTGTTCCAGTCCCTTTGTATCTCTGTGAAACTCTAAGCTCAGTGGCCACTGTCTCAGAACATCCTGCTTGAAGCCTTGACATGGAGAGGTACTGTTAATCAATTGTTAAGTGTTTTCTTGGTCTCATGATGTCAAAATGTGAACAGCATGATGAGGAGGACTGTTTAAATACAAATTCTAATTGAACCAGAAAATGTATTGGGTGAATCATGGATCAAACACCTGTTATTTTGCTGTTAAGCTCCTTGTTAGAGAACAGTAAGTTGTGCAAAAAGTACTGAAACATTGAACAGTTGGACATGTGCATTCAAAAGTTTAGAGAAAGTCACATTAGGCTCACCTGTAAAGATTAGAAATCCTGAAATTTCAACCACAAGCCAAATATCCCTAACTTTTCGTGAGTAGTGTGTATATATAGATAATTGCAAAATGTCATTTTATAAGATGTATGTATATTACTGTAATTCCTTTTAACAGGCTGTTTACATTGTGCATGTGTACACACACCCAGTCACCATTAGGTGGTGCTGGCACTATATTTATATACAGTGGATATAAAAAGTCTACACACCCCTGTTAAAATGTCAGGTTTCTGTGATGTAAACAAATGAGACAAAGATAAACCATTTCAGAACTTTTTCCACCTTTAATGTGACCTATAAACCGTACCACTCAATTGAAAAACAAACTGAAATCTTTTAGGTGGAGGGAAGAAAAAATAAATAAAATAATAATGTGGTTGCATAAGTGTGCACACCCTCTTATAACTGGGGACATAGCTGTGTTCAGAATTAAGCAATCACATTCAAAATCATGTTAACCAGTACAGGACAGCCGCACGCAGGATCGCGTCCTGGCGACGGCCCTGTAATTCCTCCTGGACGCGCTGGCGCGTCCTCTCGCGAGATGCAAGATTTCATGCAGAGCCTGCCCGCACATGCGCATATTTATAACTATAAGGTGTTAAATGGCTTGTGTGCTCCTCTGCTGGTCCTTTTCGTCGGTTGGTCCCAGCAGAGGAGCACACATCACAGTGAGTACACAAGACACAACACACTTAGCCCCAGATCACCCCCCATCACCTCAATTAACCCCTTGATCACCCCTTGGTTACCCCTGTCAATCACTAGTGAAAGGGAAAAAAGTGATCAGTGTAAACTGTCACTTTTTTCCCCCACTAGTATTGTTAGGTTTTAGGATAGTTTAGGCCCCTTTGTTAGGTAGTTAGTGTCAGTTAGCGGCCAGCCCACCGCACCGCAGTCACTGATTAGCTGATTAGCGTATCGCTTATCAGCATTGGTACTTTTATAGTATCTGTAAGTGATCAGAACTGATCACGGTCAGATCTATAATAGTATTAGTGTCACCTTAGTTTGCCCTCCACCCAAAACGCAGTGTTTGCCCGATTAGGCCTGATCGGTCGCCCACACGTGCGTTCACCCACGCCCGCCCCGCCGCAGTGACAAAAAATTATTTATTTTTTGATCACTGCACAATCACTTTGCAAGCGCTGCAGCGATAAAAAAAAATCAGTTTTGATATTTTTTATCAATCGCAGCGGCTTCCGGTACTTTGCTAGCCTCCCATTTGTAAGACAGGCTTGCTTTTTTTCTTGGGTAGTCTCAGGGAATACCCCCTAAATTTAGTTGACCAAATGGCAAGTAAGGGGTATTCTTCTGAAGAGACCTACAGGCTTCTGACCCAGTCGGATGAGGAATAGGAACCCTCATCTGACGAATCCAGCGGGTCAGAATACGAACCTGTAGAAAGCAGTGGCAGTCTGACCCAAAGTTCGGATGAGGAGGTTGAGGTCCCTGATACCACCAGGCATACCCGGCCCTGTGTTGCTAGACCACAGGTTGCGCAGGATCCGCTTCAAGGGCAGCAGAGTGGGGCTGGCGCTGTCGGATTACGCGGTGAGGCATACACCAGCAGCGCAGGGCCAATCAGAGGCAATGATAGTTGATTATGATAGAATTCAGGGGGGAGGTAACCAGAGAATAGGTAACCAGAGAATAGACTAACGGACCCAAGTAGAGAAGGTCCACGAAGGGAGAAGGACCCAAGTTGTGAAGGTCAGAGGAAACACGAGAATGTTAATCTCTCGTTAAGACCATGGGGGGACTGGGACCGGAATCTATGGATCCATTCGCTCTCCTACTGCAGGATCCTCCTGTCCCAGTCACCCCCGCGGGGAGAGGGAGGTACCAGCTCTAGGACTGCATATTGAAGAGACCTGGCCAGAAGACAGTCTAAATCAAAGTTAAGGGTGTCAATTTTGTCATTGTGTCCCTCGCATATATAGATCACAATCTAGGACTTTGGCGACCTGCAAACTCTTACGGATATAAATAGAGATCATAATCGTGTCCCGGGACGGGCCCTTTCACCACACTGAGGCCCAAAAGCAAAAGGATGCCACCTCCGGGCAACTATGAACACGTGGATATCTTCCTGCAGATGGTCACGAGCGATCTGGAACGACTTGGTCAAATGGGTCCCAAGTCCTTTAATCTCTCCCCTATGGAGATGCAGGCACTGAGGTCGCTTGATAAGGACGACACTATCGTTATCAAACCATCCGACAAGCGTGGTAACTTAGTCCTTTTCAAGCGACCTCAGTGCCTGCATCTCCGTAGGGGAGAGATTAAAGGACTTGGGACCCATTTGACCAAGTCGTTCCAGATCGCTCGTGACCATCTGCAGGATGATATCCACGTGTTCATAGTTGGCCGGAGGTGGCATCCTTTGGCTTTTGGGCCTCAGTGTGGTGAAAGGGCCTGTCCCTGGAACACGATTATGATCTCTATTCATATCCGTAAGAGTTTGCAGGTCGCCAAAGTCCTAGATTGTGATCTATACAGGGAGTGCAGAATTATTAGGCAAGTTGTATTTTTGAGGATTAATTTTATTATTGAACAACAACCATGTTCTCAATGAACCCAAAAACTCATTAATATCAAAGCTGAATATTTTTGGAAGTAGTTTTTAGTTTGTTTTTAGTTTTAGCTATTTTAGGGGGATATCTGTGTGTGCAGGTGACTATTACTGTGCATAATTATTAGGCAACTTAACAAAAAACAAATATATACCCATTTCAATTATTTATTTTCACCAGTGAAACCAATATAACATCTCAACATTCACAAATATACATTTCTGACATTCAAAAACAAAACAAAAACAAATCAGTGACCAATATAGCCACCTTTCTTTGCAAGGACACTCAAAAGCCTGCCATCCATGGATTCTGTCAGTGTTTTGATCTGTTCACCATTAACATTGCGTGCAGCAGCAACCACAGCCTCCCAGACACTGTTCAGAGAGGTGTACTGTTTTCCCTCCTTGTAAATCTCACATTTGATGATGGACCACAGGTTCTCAATAGGGTTCAGATCAGGTGAACAAGGAGGCCATGTCATTAGATTTTCTTCTTTTATACCCTTTCTTGCCAGCCACGCTGTGGAGTACTTGGACGCGTGTGATGGAGCATTGTCCTGCATGAAAATCATGTTTTTCTTGAAGGATGAAGACTTCTTCCTGTACCACTGCTTGAAGAAGGTGTCTTCCAGAAACTGGCAGTAGGACTGGGAGTTGAGCTTGACTCCATCCTCAACCCGAAAAGGCCCCACAAGCTCATCTTTGATGATACCAGCCCAAACCAGTACTCCACCTTGCTGGCGTCTGAGTCAGACTGGAGCTCTCTGCCCTTTACCAATCCAGCCACGGGCCCATCCATCTGGCCCATCAAGACTCACTCTCATTTCATCAGTCCATAAAACCTTAGAAAAATCAGTCTTGAGATATTTCTTGGCCCAGTCTTGACATTTCAGCTTGTGTGTCTTGTTCAGTGGTGGTCGTCTTTCAGCCTTTCTTACCTTGGCCATGTCTCTGAGTATTGCACACCTTGTGCTTTTGGGCACTCCAGTGATGTTGCAGCTCTGAAATATGGCCAAACTGGTGGCAAGTGGCATCTTGGCAGCTGCACGCTTGACTTTTCTCAGTTCATGGGCAGTTATTTTGCGCCTTGGTTTTTCCACACGCTTCTTGCGACCCTGTTGACTATTTTGAATGAAACGCTTGATTGTTCGATGATCATGCTTCAGAAGCTTTGCAATTTTAAGAGTGCTGCATCCCTCTGCAAGATATCTCACTATTTTTGACTTTTCTGAGCCTGTCAAGTCCTTCTTTTGACCCATTTTGCCAAAGGAAAGGAAGTTGCCTAATAATTATGCACACCTGATATAGGGTGTTGATGTCATTAGACCACACCCCTTCTCATTACAGAGATGCACATCACCTAATATGCTTAATTGGTAGTATGCTTTCGAGCCTATTCAGCTTGGAGTAAGACAACATGCATAAAGAGGATGATGTGGTCAAAATACTCATTTGCCTAATAATTCTGCACTCCCTGTATATGCGTATGTGCCTGGATCTCCTTAGGGACAAAGAGGGCTATAGGATTTTACCCACTAACCCGACCCAGTCCTTCCTAGATGATCTGAAACAGATACTATTAACTGGCCTTAATAACAAAGTCATCAGTACGTCTGAATTCGACTTTCTTTTGCCAGTTAAGCCCTTGATAGCGACTTTGTAAGGGCTTCCCAAAATTCATAAGGGAACTACCCCGCTTAGGGGTCACCCCATTGTCTCGGGTGTCAACTCTTTAACCCAGAACTGTGGGGTCTATCTGGATTGGGTGCTGAGGGAGTTCGTTGTGTCCCTCCCGGCCTATATGAGGGACACAATGGACTTCCTCAACAAAATTGACACCCTTAACCTTGATCCAGACTGTCTTCTGGCCAGTATCGATGTTGAATCATTGTACAGTTCCATTCCCCATCAGTGTGGACTTGAGCCGTTGAGTATTTCCTTCGTACCAGGGGAATACAATGTGGTTCACACAATGATTTTATCTTGACGCTACTGGAGTTCACCCTGACCCATAACTTCTTCCTATATAATGCATGTTTCTACCACCAGCTCAGGGGGACAGCAATAGGCAGTCCATGTGCCCCTACCTATGCCAACCTCTTCCTGGGCTGGTGGGAGGACACCCACGTCTTTCCCGATCACGTCGTCTGGTGGTCCAATAACATCCAGTTCTGGACACGCTTTATTGACGACGTGTTCGTGGTATGGAAGGGTGAACCAGCAGATTTTAAGAGGTTTGTCTCAGATCTTAATAAAAATGAGATAGGCCTCTGGTTCACCTCTGAATTTGACTCAGCGAGTATCACCTTCCTAGACGTGAGAATCACCAAGATTGGTGATAAGTTATCTACAAATATCTATAGGAAAACCACAGCCACAAACTCCTTGCTTCACTGGAGCAGTTACCACCTGGCCCCCTTAAAACGGGGCATCCAGAGAGGTCAATACCTCTGGGTAAAAAGGAACTGCTCCAGTGATGAGTCTTTCTTCAGTGAGGCAAGGGGTTTGCAGGAGAGGTTCAGGGCCAGGGGATACCCACAACCGGTACTGAGAGATGCTTTTAAGTATGCATTGACAAGTGATCGAGCTGACCTACTAGTCCCCAAACGTAGAACTGTGGACTGTTCCCAGCCGGCACGAATTATCTCCAATTTTGATGCAGCAAATCGTGATGTTAAACAAGTGCTCAATAAATACTGGCCGATTCTACGAATGGACCCGGACCTCTCAGAGATAGTCGCTGAGCATCCCGCTGTCTCTTATAGACGAGGCAGGAGTCTGAAAGACCGGCTAGTAAGTAGCCACTTTATACCACCCATAAAAACGGGCACCTGGCTAGACCGGAAACCTGTTGGTGTCTATAAGTGTGGCGGATGTAAAGCGTGTGACTATCTGTCCACTGCTAAAATCATCACCTACTCGGTGACGGGTCAGACGTTCCATGTCCGGGACTTTATTAATTGTAGATCTAAAGGTGTTGTGTACCTGTGTCAATGCCCATGCCCATGCCCCATGGACTATGTTGGGAAAACCGTGAGGGAGGTGAGAAGGAGGATCTTGGAACACGTCAATGATGTAAATAAGAAGGAGGTAACACCGGTAGCCACCCACGTAAATGACTTCCACGGGGGTGACCCCAGGTCTCTTCAATTTACAGTCCTAGAGCTGGTACCTCCCTCTCCCCGCGGGGGTGACTGGGACAGGAGGATCCTGCAGAAGGAGAGCGAATGGATCCATATTTTCCGGTCCCAGTCCCCCCGTGGTCTTAACGAGAGATTAACATTCTCGTGTTTCCTCTGACCTTCACGACTTGGGCCCTTCTCCCTTCGTGGACCTTCTCTATTTGGGTCTGTTCGTCTATTCTCTGGTTACCTTCCCCCTTAATTCTATCATAATCAACTATCATTGCCTCTGATTGGCCCTCGGGCCTGTCTGTAGGATATCCCTACTACCTATCCCCCTTTTTTCCCCTCTTTTCCCCCATCCCTGTTTTAGCTTGTGAGGCTATCAGGAATTGAATGTCCCCTTAACTAGGCCGGGTGCGCAAAGCACCTGAATTGTCAATTATCCTAAACAATGGACATGAACAGGTTCATTGTATACCTGTATGCTCCCCCCTTCTTTATCATGAGGGGGCAGCATGTATAAATTGATTTGACGATCTTTTCTCTACTATTAGTCTCCCCCCTACTTTTTGGTCTCCCCCCTACTTGGCCCCAGACAGTGGTATCCTGATCACTTTCCTTATATAAGGTTATCTGCACCACTTGAGGATCATGCTACCGACTTGCATCTGTAGTAATCGTGGGGATGCGGACGTTATGTGCTATATGTAAGTCACAAACCCAATTCACCCCCGTCCCCTCTTTCCCTCCTCCTTGTAGTAGGCAGGGTCCGTTACTGCATAATTTCATCCTCTATCTCAGGGATGAAGCGCAGACCACAGGAGACCGGAAGGGCGATGCGGTCCAACGACCGGAAGCGGTATGTTGCGTTCCACGTCCCGGCGCCTAGTGGCATGCGTCATGGCACTCTCAGACCTGAGGCACTGGCCGGAAGTCAGCGCTTTAGCGTGCGCTCTACAGTGAAACGCACGCATGTATTCAGTAGCTTCACCGGCTAGCGGAGGCTACAACATAGAGTGGGCGACCTGGGACTGATTGGGAGGGTTATTTAAAGGTGGGGCTGGACGGATAGACAGTGTATTGGACTAGAGGAGGAATAACCATGGAGGACCAGATGCAGCAGACACTGACTGTGAGGCACCTAGCAAATATATATGTTTTCATGTTACAGCCGCAATCAGTAACCTTATTTGGTTTGAAGACCGACCTGCAGGGCATCATAAATGTATGCTAGTTTACGATCACAGTCAATTTATGTGGCTCTAAAAACAGTATTCTATACCGCATCGAGGCGTATACCAGGCACTCTGTGGACACAGTGAGTTGTCTCTTTGATCAGGGTGCTTAGTGGTGGCGGGCACGCGTCAGTTATACGAAATGTGGCTGTAAGTGTAACTGGATGAATACATGTACATATTTTTCTTTCCAAAGAGGCTTCGCCAGAATTTTTGACCGCTTGGAAACAACTATCTACTCAATCTGGGGTTGCTGTATCGGATTTGCCTCCTCCTCCTCTTAGTAATATTGTTGGGTCCAATTATTAATTATCGAATATGCATTGACACCGTTGTATCAGTAACGGTGATCCACACCCGCTCTACGGAGGTCACATTATATTATTGGTCTCTGTCTTTTTCGTTCTACTAATTATCTTAATATCTAATCTCATTTACCCCCTGATGATCCCACACCGCGGGGGAAACGCGTTGGGGTTCTCTATAATTATGTTTGTTGTATCTATCACACTATCATACAAGGGTGTTTTTAGACGCTTTTTGAGTGCACCTTGATGTGGACACATCATTAGGGCTGTATACAATGGGCACTTTTTTGTCTGTGTTTTACTGTCTGTCTATTAAGGAGTCCACCATGAGGCTAATACCCACCCATTCACAAATCAAGTGTACAGCAGGAGGTGTTAGCCAAGGCTCGAGTACAGGGAGTCCCCACAATTAGGGGCCGTCCCTGGGCAGAGGGGTAGCTCAGGGTGTAAGCTTAGGGAGAGATTCCCCACCCAATATCAGCTAACCCAGATCTTGGTGGCTCTACCTAAAATAGTCGGGTTTTGTACGTCATTTATGTATGATCATTATTAAAATTTACATTCTTTTTCAAAAGGGTAATCTCTATTGCTGGAGCAAGTTCTTATTCATTGATTGACCCATTATACATTTTCTACCCATAATCGCTGGACTGTATTTTTTATACTGCCTTGGCATTTTAGGGGCCCTAATGCGTGAGAAGTAGTTTGAAATCCAAATGTGTAAAAAATGCCCTGTGAAATCCTGAAGGTGCTCTTTAGAATTTGTGCCCCTTTGCCCACCTAGGCTGCAAAAAAATGTCACACATGTGGTATCGCTGTACTCAGGAGAAGTTGGGCAATGTGTTTTGGGGTGTCTTATTACATATACCCATGCTGGGTGAGAGAAATATCTCTCTAAAATGACAACTTTGTATAAAAAAAATTGAAAAGTTGACTTTTAGAGAGATATTTCTCTCACCCAGGATGGTTAGATGTAAAAATACACCCCAAAACATGTTGCCCTACTTCTTCTGAGTACGGCGATACCACATGTGTGACACTTTTTTGCAGCCTAGGTAGGCAAAAGGGCACAAATTCTAAAGAGCACCTTTAGGATTTCACAGGGCATTTTTTACACATTTGGATTTCAAACTACTTCTCACGCATTAGGGCCCCTAAAATGCCAAGGTAGTATAACTACCCCACAAGTGACCCCATTTTGGAAATAAGACACCCCAAGGTATTTTGTGATGGGCATAGTGAGTTCATGGAAGTTTTTATTTTTTGTCACAAGTTAGTGGAATATGAGACTTTGTAATAATAAAAAAAAAAAAAATCATCATTTTCCGCTAACTTGTGACAAAAAATAAAAACTTCTATGAACTCACTATACCTTAGGGTGTCTTCTTTCCAAAATGGGGTCACTTGAGGGGTATTTCTACTGTCTGTGCATTGTAGAACCTCAGGAAACATGACAGGTGCTCAGAAAGTCAGAGCAGCTTCAAAATGCGGAAATTCACATTTTTATACCATAGTTTGTAAATGCTATAACTTTTGCGCAAACCAATAAATATACACTTATTGCATTTTTTTTTTATCAAAGACATGTAGAACAATAAATTTAGAGAAAAATGTATAGAGATGTAGTTTATTTGAAAAACTGTTACAACTGAAAGTGAAAAATGTCATTTTTTTTCAAAAAAATCAGTAAATTTCGATTAATAACAAAAAAGTAAAAATGTCAGCAGCAATGAAATACCACCAAATGAAAGCTCTATTAGTGAGAAGAAAAGGAGTTAAAATTCATTTGGGTGGTAAGCTGTATGACCAAGCAAAAAACCGTGAAAGTAGTGTAGTGCAGAATTGTAAAAAGTGCTCTGGTCATTAAGGGGGTTTAAGCTAGGGGAGCTGAGGTGGTTAACCACTTAAGGACCACAGGTTTATACCCCCCTAGTGACCAGGCCTTTTTTTTACAAATCGGCACTCCACAACTTTAGCGGTTTATTGCTCAGTCATGCAACTTACCACCCAAATGAATTTTACCTCCTTTTCTTCCCACTAATAGAGCTTTCATTTGGTGGTATTTCATTGCTGCTGACATTTTTACTTTTTTGTTATTAATCGAAATTTAACTATTTTTTTTGCAAAAAAATGACATTTTTCACTTTCAGTTGTAAAATGTTGCAAAAAAAAACGACATCCATATATAAATTTTTCGCTAAATTTATTGTTCTACATGTCTTTGTTAAAAAAAAAAAATGTTTGGGTCAAAAAAAAAATGGTTTGGGTAAAAGTTTACGTTATAGCAAAGTAAAGTAATAGCGTTTACAAACTATGGTACAAAAATGTGAATTTCCGCTTTTTGAAGCAGCTCTGACTTTCTGAGCACCTGTCATGTTTCCTGAGGTTCTACAATGCCCAGACAGTACAAACACCCCACAAATGACCCCATTTCGGAAAGTAGACACCCTAAGGTATTCGCTGATGGGCATAGTGAGTTCATAGAACTTTTTATTTTTTGTCACAAGTTAGCGGAAAATGATGATCTTTTTTTTTTTCTTACAAAGTCTCATATTCCACTAACTTGTGACAAAAAATAAAAACTTCCATGAACTCACTATGCCCATCACAAAATACCTTGGGGGGTCTTCTTTCCAAAATGGGGTCACTTGTGGGGTAGTTATACTGCCCTGGCATTTTAGCAGCCCAGATGCGTGAGAAGTAGTTTGAAATCAAAATCTGTAAAAAATGACCTGTGAAATCCTAAAGGTGCTCTTTGGAATGTGGGTCCCTTTGCCCACCTAGGCTGCAAAAAAAGTCACACATCTGGTATCGCCATACTCAGGAGAAGTTGGGCAATGTGTTTTGGGGTGTCATTTTACATATACCCATGCTGGGTGAGAGAAATATCTCGGTCAAATGCCAATTTGTATAAAAAAAATGGGAAAAGTTGTCTTTTGACGAGATATTTATCTCACCCAGCATGGGTATATGTAAAATGACACCCCAAAACACATTCCCCAACTTCTCCTGAGTACGGCGATATCACATGTGTGACACTTTTTTGCAGCCTAGGTGGGCAAATGGGCCCACATTCCAAAGAGCACCTTTAGGATTTCACAGGCCATTTTTACAGATTTTGATTTCAAACTACTTACCACACATTTGGGCCACTAGAATGCCAGGGCAGTATAACTACCCCACAAGTGACCCCATTTTGGAAAGAAGACACCCTGAGGTACTTCGTGAGGGGTATGGTGAGTTTCTGGAATTTTTATTTTTTGTCACAAGTTAGTGGAATATGAGACTTTGTAAGAAAAAAAATAAAAAATAAAAAATCATCAGTTTCCGCTAACTTGGGACAAAAAATAAAAAATTCTAGGAACTCACCATACCCCTCACGGAGTACTTTGGGGTGTCTTCTTTCCAAAATGGGGTCACTTGTGGGGTAGTTATACTGCCCTGGCATTCTAGGGGCCCAAATGTGTGGTAAGTAGTTTGAAATCAAAATCTGTAAAAAATGACCTGTGAAATCCTAAAGGTACTCTTTGGAATGTGAGCCCCTTTGCCCACCTAGGCTGCAAAAAAGTGTCACACATCTGGTATCGCCGTACTCAGGAGAAGTTGGGGAATGTGTTTTGGGGTGTCATTTTACATATACCCATGCTGGGTGAGAGAAATATCTCTGCAAAAGACAACTTTTCCCAATTTTTTTTATACAAAGTTGGCATTTGACCAAAATATTTATCTCACCCAGCATGGGTATATGTAAAATGACACCCCAAAACACATTCCCCAACTTCTCCTGAGTACGGCGATACCACATGTGTTACACTTTTTTGCAGCCTAGATGCGCAAAGGGGCCCAAATTCCTTTTAGGAGGGCATTTTTTGACATTTGGATCCCAGACTTCTTCTCACGCTTTAGGGCCCCTAAAATGCCAGTACAGTATAAATACCCCACATGTGACCCCATTTTGGAAAGAAGACACCCCAAGGTATTCAATGAGGGGCATGGCGAGTTCATAGAATTTTTTTTTTTGGCACAAGTTATCGGAAATTTTTTTGTTTTTGTTTTTTTCTCACAAAGTCTCCCTTTCCGCTAACTTGGGACAAAAATGTCAATCTTTCATGGACTCAATATGCACCTCACGGAATACCTTGGGGTGTCTTCTTTCCGAAATGGGGTCACATGTGGGGTATTTATACTGCCCTGGCATTTTAGGGGCCCTAAAGCGTGAGAAGAAGTCTGGAATATAAATGTCAAAAAAATGTTACGCATTTGGAATCCGTGAGGGGTATGGTGAGTTCATGTGAGATTTTATTTTTTGACACAAGTTAGTGGAATATGAGACTTTGTAAGAAAAAAAAATATATATATATTTCCGCTAACTTGGGTCAAAAAAATGTCTGAATGGAGCCTTACAGGGGGTGATCAATGACAGGGGGGTGATCAGGGAGTGTATATGGGGTGATCACCCCCCTGTCACTGATCACCCCTCTGTCATTGATCACCCCTTTGAAAGGCTCCATTCAGACGTCCATATGTTTTTTACGGATCCACGGATACAAGGATCGGATCCGCAAAACACATACGGACGTCTGAATGGAGCCTTACAGGGGGGGTAATCAATGACAGGGGGGTGATCAATGACAGGGGCGTTCAGGGAATGTATATGGGGTGATCACCCCCCTGTCACTGAGCACCCCCCTGTAAGGCTCCATTCAGACGTCCGTATGTGTTTTGCGGATCCGATCCATAGATGCGTGGATCCGTAAAACACATACGGACGTCTGAATGGAGCCTTACAGGGGGGTGATCAATGACAGGGAAGTGATCAGGGAGTCTATATGGGCTGATAACCCCCCCTGTCACTGATCACCCCCCGTAAGGCTCCATTCAGACGTCCGTATGTGTTTTGCGGATCCGATCCATAGATGCGTGGATCCGTAAAACACATACGGACGTCTGAATGGAGCCTTACAGGGGGGTGATCATCCCATATAGACTCCCTGATCACCCCCCTGTAAGGCTCCATTCAGAAGTCCGTATGTGTTTTGCGGATCCGATCCATGGATGCGTGGATCCGTAAAACACATACGGGCGTCTGAATGGAGCCTTACAGGGGGGTGATCAATGACAGGGGGGTGATCAATGACAGGGGGTGATCAGGGAGTGTATATGGGGTGATCACCCCCCTGTCATTGATCACCCCCTGTAAGGCTCCATTCAGACGTTCGTATTTGTTTTACGGATCCGATCCATGGATGCGTGGATCCGTAAAACACATATGGACATCTGAATGGAGCCTTACAGGGGGGTGATCAATGACAGGGGGGTGATCAGGGAGTCTATATGGGGTGATCAGGGGTTCATAAGGGGTTAATAAGTGACAGGGGGTGGTGTAGTGTACTGTAGTGGTGGTTGGTGCTACTTTACACAGCTACCTGTGTCTTCTGGTGGTCGATCCAAACAAAAGGGACCACCAGAGGACCAGGTATCAGGTATATTAGACGCTGTTATCAAAACAGCGTCTAATATACCTGTTAGGGGTTAAAAAAATCGCATCTCCAGCCTGCCAGCGAACGATCGCCGCTGGCAGGCTGGAGATCCACTCGCTTACCTACCGTTCCTGTGAATGCGCGCGCCTGTGTGTGAGCGTTCACAGGAAATCTTGGCTCACGCGAGATGACGCCAATCGGCATTAGTGTGACCTGGGAGAGCCGCCGCAATGACGCCTTTTGGCGTTAGCGTGGCGGCAGGTGGTTAAATAGGAGTCAGCATACACCTGCCATCATTTAAGTGCCCCTGATTAACCCCAAATAAGGTTCAGCTGCTCTAGTTGGTATTTCCTGAAATTTTCTTAGTCGCATCCCACAGCAAAAGCCATGGTCCACAGAAAGCTTCCTAAACATCAGAGGGATCTCATTGTTAAAAGGTATCAGTCAGGAGAAGGGTACAAAAGAATTTCCAAGGCATTAGATATACCATGAAACACAGTGAAGACAGTCATCATCAAGTGGAGAAAATATGGCACAACAGTGACATTACCAAGAACTGGATGTCCCTTCAATATTGATGAAAAGACGAGAAGAAAACTGGTCTGGGAGGCTACCAAGAGGCCTATAGCAACATTAAAGGAGCTGCAGGAATATCTGGCAAGTACTGGCTGTGTGGTACATGTGACAACAATCTCCCGTATTTTTCATATGTCTGGGCTATGGAACTGGGGCCTTAGTTAAGCTAGAGGGAATTATGAACAGTTCCAAATGCCAGTCAATATTGGCACAAAACCTTCAGGCTTCTGCTAGAAAGCTGAACATGAAGAGGAACTTCATCTTTCAGCATGACAACGACCCAAAGCATACATCCAAATCAACAAAGGAATGGCTTCACTAGAAGAAGATTCAAGTTTTGGAATGGCCCAGCCAGAGCCCAGACCTGAATCCGATTGAAAATCTGTGGGGTGATCTGAAGAGGGCAGTGCACAGGAGATGCCTTCGCAATCTGATAGATTTGGAGAGTTTTTGCAAAGAAGAGTGGGCAAATCTTGCCAAGTCAAAATGTGCCATGCTGATAGACTAATACCCAAAAAGACTGAGTGCTGTAATAAAATCAAAAGGTGCTTCAACAAAGTATTAATTTAAGGGTGTGCACACTTATGCAACCATATTATTTAATTTTTATATTTTGCCTTCCCTCTACCTATGGTAAAAGATTTCAGTTTGTTTTTCAATTGAGTTGTTCAGTTTATAGGTCACATTAAAGGTGGAAAAAGTTCTGAAATGATTTATCTTTGTCTCATTTTTTTACATCACAGAAACCTGACATTTTAACAGGGGTATGTAGACTTTTTATATCCACTGTATATGCGTCAAAGTCTTCTAGAGGCAAGTGGGCACAAAATGTATCAATAGCATATTGGACGTTAGCTTGTACTTCTATTATCTCTTTTTGTAGAAACTCCACATTTAGCAAAATCACGTCAAATGCATATTTGTTAGAGATTTGAATAAATCTAGCACAAAAGTTCCCATTATTAAAAAACACATCAGGTCTCAAATTTGAACATATACCTCTAGGGATTCTCTGTAGCAGATGGTACTTACTCAATGTAGACAGATGCAATTCCAGATTGATTTTCCGTTTAGATTCATTCTCATATTTTTTCCTAATGTCAAAGATAATGTAGACAAAAAAGATACATCCCTCACCACGCCATGCAGCATCCGTTCTTCATTCTCTCTTGTGTAGGAAAACACACTGGGCTCTATCTGTTCAGACGTCTGTTTCATCTTATATGTGCTCAACTTTCCAAGTCCAACATGCAATAAATCAAAAAAACAAAAAGTATCACTCCAAAAAATAGGTGCAATCCCTTCCAAGAACCAGAGACTCAGGTTCGCTTAATACAACCTTAGTAAACGAAGGCAGCACTCCAAATCAAGGTGAACAACAGGGTTTATTGGCCCATGTGACAGCAATGTTTCAGCTCACTCCTTGGAGCCTTTGTCAAGCTAAAGTGACATGTGCATAGTGCCGCAACTTATAAAAGTGGCAATCAAAGTGATTATCCATCTATGTGTAGGTTTTGACTTGTGCTGGAGATTGATTCTGTTCTTTTTATTTTTTAGGAAGAAATACAAGCTATGACATGGATGAACAGTCACATTGGATGTCGTTTTTTGGAACAGCAGGATGCCGACGAGTCCCCTTATTTTTCTCTAGTCATATTCCTTTATTCTAGTCACAACTGTGCTTTTATGTAGATCAGGTTACTATAAACAATCAAGGGGCTTAGGCTTCCATGTTCCTGTATAAACACAATTGGGAGATTCGGTTAATCATATTGTGGAGAGAGACTATTGCTATTTATCTATAAACTGCAATTCAAGATTGATGGAGAGTGCCGCAGTGCTTTTTTCTATTTTTGGATACACTCCGGTTTCATATTGGTCACACACACAGGGGTTTAAGTGTCCTTGATGTGGTTGGGGAGTCCTGATCGCAGTCCATGAGTCTTGATTCCCCTTCCTAACAGGATGTGATGTCGTCTGTGGCAGGCTCCTAGATGATATCGTGCCCCCTGGGCAATTCTTTTTCCCCTAAGAGGAGGGGTCAGTCGCCTCCATGATGGTGTGAGTGATGAATTCTTTAGATATGAGGGACCGAAGGTCCCATGGGGGACCATGGGCCCACTCTACCCCACTTCAGCTTTATTTACTTATTAGTGGAAGTAGCTGGTCAGCACTCGCTTGTTTGCACGCCGCGCAGGATCTGGATCAATCTCCACATGCGATAAAGTAAAGGATCCCAGCAGACGTGTCTTGAGCTTGTGAAGGTTTATTTGTCCATTATTTACTTATTAAGCAGTGTGTGTGTTCTATATGATTCGGTTGAGTTGTAATATGTAATATTTACGTCTAATTGACGGGTGCTCTCCCTAATATGCCAGCCGACCCCCATTTGGTGGATGTTTATTTATATTGCAGACCCGCACGTAATTTGTGGCGGTTGTTTACACAGGTTGCTATGGTATAATGTAGGCATGAGTTTGTTTCTAGCGATGGGATAATAGAGTATTTTCTACTCCCGCTTACGTGAGAACAGGAACAGTGGACTTGAGGGCAAGCACATGCGCTATAATGCAATTGAATTCTGTGGCCATCTTTGAAGTGCTTCCCTATGCGATCTCATTGATAGCGAGCTTAGGAGTGGATGACGCATGCGCAATGCGCACTTCCGGAAGCTAAGTTGGCCCTGCATGTCCCCGGCTATGAGTGAGACATGTATTTTGATTTTATTTCACTTCACCTGATTCTTTTATTAGACACAATCATGTTATGCACTATTAATTAGATAACAAATCATGGATTACATGGACGTTTTTTATCGGATCGATTTATAGATCACTGTGTCACTCAAAAGAAGGAATCACATTATGGACATTATCAAATCAAATGTTATCATCATGTTTTATATGGACTTTTTATGAATTTTTTGATAATTATTTATTAATCGTGTAATTATGCCACTTTAATTGCCACATTTATAAGTTGCACTATGCACGTCACTTTAGCTTGACAAAGGCTCCAAGGAGTGAGCTGAAACATTGCTGTCACATGGGCCAATAAACCAACCAATAAGAAAAAACTCACATATAATGTGTAGATAACACTGGGGTCTAGTATAATATACTGAGCCAACCCAAAAACAAAACCAATAACCCCAAAGAAAAGTGGGAGACACACATATAAAATATATGTAATTTATTGAGACATGATCACATAACAAACAATATATAAAACATAAGGCACAAGTGTACAGGAGGGGGGGAGACCTCATGTAAGGAGGTCAGATACAACCTCTCTCCCAAACACCCAACTGGCAGGGAAAAAAATGTCACAGACCTAGGTATACATCAGCATGAAAATTGTGAGAACTGTAGGTTCACTCAAAGTAACATGTACTGGTATGTATGTTGTATGCACAGAAAGATAAATGAAAAAATGTACAAATAGCACAAGGCAAACTAGCCCACCCAAAAACCTGGGATGGCCGCATAAGGTATGCACATAGCCATTGAACTGTACAATACAGACAGAGGCAAGTGTGCCAAGTGCAGGTGGCAATAGAGATATAAAAAGAGAGTTGTTACATTTCTTTGTATATCTCTATTACCACCTGCACTTGGCACACTTGCACAGAACAAAAGCCTTCACCTGGTCAGGCTTTAGGGCCTGTTTCCCAGCTAGGAACTTACTGTCTACAGTTGGTATCAGAATCAACACCCGATCACCTGGGTTAAAGTTGCGGACCCGCACCTG
This sequence comes from Bufo gargarizans, assembly GCF_014858855.1. Lineage (NCBI taxonomy): Eukaryota > Metazoa > Chordata > Amphibia > Anura > Bufonidae > Bufo > Bufo gargarizans. The sequence continues at coordinate 85,010,877 of NC_058086.1, read as the reverse complement.
CCGATTATATACCCTACTCTGGGCTAAAACCTGTTTCTAGCCGTCCTTGCATTTGGGTGACGTACTCAACCACAGTTTTGTACGGTGTGGGTTGTTGTTCTCACGCCTCTTTGGCCACGTCCAACAGACCGTGAGGGTGTCTGCCGTATAGCAGTTCGAAGGTCGAGAACCCAGTAGAGGCCTGGGGCACCTCTCGCACTGCGAACATGAAATAGGGCAGAAGAAGGTCCCAGTCCCTCCCATCCTTAGACACAACTCTTTTTAACATATTTTTTTTATGTTTGATTAAACCTCTCTACTAGGCCATCCGTTTTCGGATGATACACGGACATCCATAGCTGTTCTATGTGGAGCAACTTACAGAGTTCCCTCATGACCTTGGACATAAATGGGGTCCCTGATCAGTCAGAACCTCCTTATGCAGACCCACTCGAGAAAACATCTCCATTAACTCCTTAGCTATGAGTTTGGCTGATGTATGACGCAGTGGCACTGCCTCCGGGTACCAAGTGGCATAGTCGAGGACGACCAAGATGTGTTGGTGCCCTCTAGCAGACTTCGATACCGGGCCTACGAGATCCATAGCGATTCGCTTGAACGGGACCTCGATAATCGAGAGTGGTACCAGGGGACTATGGGAATGTGGCTAGGGACTCGTTATCTGGCAGGTTGGGCAAGAATTACAATATTCTTCTACCTCTCTGAACACACCGGGCCAGTAAAACCATTGTAGTATCTGGTCCTGTGTTTTCTGCATTCCCAGATGACCCCCGAGAACATGCTGGTGGGCTAACTCTAAAACGAGTTTGCGATAAGTCTGGGGCACCACCAACTGTTCAATGGATTCACCTCACAGCTGGTTTACATATCTCGATGAACCACAAAACGGGTAAACACTGACTCTGCCCCTGGTTGTTGTAGTTCCCAATCTATTAATAATACATTTTCCCATGCTTGGGATAGGGTTGGTTCCTGGTGTTGTGCAGTACCAAAATTTTCCCTGGAGACATTGAGGTCTGCCAGCTCAGGACTCGGCGGCAAGTCCTCCATGTCTCCCACCATCACACTTAGTGGGTTGTCTCCCCCTCTTCCACCGAAGTGGCGGTCACCTCTACCACTGACCCTTTGGACTCATGTTCCCAGGGTCCTGGTCTCCCCCCTCAGCCGGGCCACTCTGCTATGGTTACATCTGTCTCACGGGTATCGATAACTTTTGTATCCGGCCATAGTGTCGGAAAACCGGGGAAGTCTCTCCCAATTATTAGTTCATACTGTAATTTTGCGGTGACGGCCACCTCGAGTCCACCTGCCGGCCACCGTTGATAGAGAGACCAGGGGGTTGGGATAGTCCTTTAAGTCTCCATGAATGCACACAACGCTAACCTTTCGGCCAGTATACTCGGCGGGCTGCACCAGGGCAGCTCTTACCAGGGACAGCAGGCTCCCTGAATCCAGCGGTGCTACCTCCAGAGTGTCCCCCACTTCCACCTGGCACAGGTGGCAATTGTCTATAGTCTCAGAGTTTCCTGTGGCACATAGCTTTCTGGCATACAATGAATGCCGGTAGCCATAGTTGGTATCCATGGGTTCACCCCGATGGGGACAGTCTGCCCTTATGTGTCCAGGCTCATGACACCGCCAGCAGACTACCGGGGCTGGGTATGCAGGGGGTACATCCCTGGCGGGTTTGGCTGGCACCGGCCGCCAGGTCTGGCGTGGAATATTCTGGGGTTTGCCTGGCCCCCTCCCAAAAGAACCCCCCTGCAGATTTATGGTGGCCTCGTAGTGCTCCACCAGGTTGACCATCTGTAAAGCATTACCAGGAGACACCTGGCCGATCCTGTGCTGGAGAGGGTACGGCAAAGCCCTCCAGAACACATCTGCCAACAGACGGTCCAGCATAGCAGTGGGAGTCAGTATGTCAGGCTGCAGCCATTTTTGCAACTGGTGTAGCAGGTCATAATATTGTGGTCTGGCGGGTTCAGCTGGGTTAAATTCCCACTGATGTACCCACTGGGCCCGTACCAATACATGGGGCCCGTACCCCAGTCTCGCCAGGATCTCACCTTTTACGGTCGGGTAGTCGTCCACTGGATCATCGGGGAGATCAAAAAACACTTGCTGGGGTCCAGACGCCAGGAACAGAGAGAGACGACCTCAGCCCACTGGTCTCGGGGTAACTTTTCCTTCACGGCCACCTTTTCGAACCTCAGCAAGGCCAGGAACCTCAGTGACACATACATGTGGACGCGGTATACATAGTGGCGAGTGATTATTTTCATATAACAAACCTCAGGACATTGCTGGCTATACAGATGTTTTACCTGGAGTAGTGAGGGATAACAACATTACCTATTATTATCGGACTATTATTGAATACACAGATTAGTGTGCCTACAGTGGTAAACTACTATCTATAATTACCAGAGCACTGGTCAAATTCTGAAATAGAAATGTAATACCATCTGTTTGAACATTTTCTGTGGGATTACATCCATTTACAATCCGCAGCAATTACACTGAGGAAAGTCATCTATATAAGAGCGCTGGATGTTGAAAAATAGGACTGAATTATTCTATTCTAATATTTTTTATTGACTTTTGTTGGATGTTTTTTTTTTAGATTTATCCATCAATATTCTAACATTTTCATATCACTGTGGGCCCGCAGCTGGTCTGTTTAGGCATTTATCTGGACTGGACACTTTTATTTGATACATTGTTTATATTTCATATATTGTTTTTATTAGCTTGGCTGCCTCTTGCTCTGCGTGAGTATCTCCCATCTGGCAGTTTTTCTCCAACCTGCCATAAGACAGAAGCACTGCCCTGTGCAAGCTCTGAAAGAGGAAAATAAGCCATGGGCAGTCAAACACAAACAAAGGAACCACAGCTCTATTAAACCACATGAAATGGCATCACCCCATCCCGTGGACAAACAGAGTTGGCAGACAGTTACTGCAACAAGAGTTTCCTCCTTTTCCTGTTCTCCCTTCTGGCAGCCAGGCCGCATCGACTGGGAGTACTGTGTCTTTCACATTGTTCTCTTCACTTTCTGCCTCTCCTGCTCAGACTCCTCCTCTGCTCCATCTTCAGCCATCGATATTAGAATGTGTGGCCAGGAAAAAGCTTTACATGCTCAACAATCCACTGGTGGGCAAACTTTATTCCCACCTGGCCAAGTTGCTGGAGGTGCAGTCGCTGCTGTACTATTTATGGGAGTCTGCTGCCTTTAGGAAGCTGATTATTATTCAGCCTTGCTAAAAGATACTCAGCCTTGCTAAAAGATACATAGCCAGCATTATTTCTCCTAAAAAGCCAACCCTGCGTTGTGCTCTCAAGTTCCAGAGAACATGAGCCGCTCCTTGTGATTGACGCTGTGTGGCAAGGTGCATGCCATGGTGGATACCTGAAGCAGCTTTTATGTGCAGTACATGTCTTTCATGACCCACTGTGGGGAAGCCAAGAGGGGCACGTGCCTCAGGTGCAGAGAGTTGAGGGCACACTTGGGCAGTTGATTTAGATGGTGAAGCAGAGAGCCATCTGCTCCCTACTTCACTTTTAAGCTGAGCTGTGCTGCTCCCCAGCAGGCCACACATCATGATGCTGGGCTGTGTGGGAGGAGTGTGCAAGCCCTGTAATCATCCTCCTCCTATACAGCCCAGTAGTACAATGTGTGTGTGTGTGTGTGTGTGTGTATGACTGCTGCTGCTGGGGTATGCCAGATGTGCCTGATCATCTGAGAAACAGGTGAGTATTCAGTGTGTTTTTTTTACTTTATTAATAGAGGGGTCACTAATGAAAGGGGCAAAATGTGGGCATTACTACTGTGAGGGGCCACCATGAGGGCATTACTACTGTAAGGGAACACAATGTGGGCTAACTATAGTGAAGGGGCACAATGTGAGCATAAGTACAGTGAGGGGGCATAATGTGGGCATTACTACTGTGGGGAGCACAATATGGCCATTACTACTGTTAAAGGGGGCACAGTTTTGAGCATAAGTACAGTGATGGGGCACAATGTGTGCATAACTGATTTGAAGGGGGAACAATGCTGACATGAGTACTGTAAAGGGGCACAAGGTAATTATTACTACTGTGAGGGGGCACAATGTGAAACATGTGAGAATTCAGGGAGGCACAATGTGGGGATTAGTACTGTGAGGGGGCATAATGATTGTATTACCAAAACACGAGACAGAGAGTGGTCAAAGGCAAGACAAGGTCAATAACAATAATAGCACTCCACATGCACACAGAACCAAACACAAGAGCACAGCTAGTTATCACTGGCTAGTTATCACTGGCAAAGGTGAATGGCCAGGAAGGAGTTTAAATAGAGCACCGAGTCCCAGGATCAGAACCTGATAGGTCCATGACTCAGTGCTCATTAGTCAGACACAGCACACAGGAACAGCTAAATAATCAAGCACTGCTAGTTTTCCTCTCGCACACGCCCGCTGTGGAGAGAAACAGAGCAATTCATCCTGTTGCTAGAGATGCTCTTGTGTCACCACTAGGGGGCATCGCTTTACAGTCCGTTTCTCCCAGCACGGTTGTGTCAAAGCTGAAGATCTTGCCACTGGAACCTGGATAGATATGTTTGTGACACCACCCTACTGTCTATGGACATGCGTAGACATCTTCTTTCACATCAGACAACAAACTCTTGTGGATACATTTCATGAAGTCTTCACAGAGTGAAGAAATGTTGCAGAGTTGGAACACAATGACCCTTCAGAAGACATTGCCCAGATGAGACAAGTTCCGAAAACTGAATCCTTAAAGGGGTATTCCCATTTGGAACATTGATGGGATATTGCTAGGATATGCTATCAATGTAAAATAGGTGTGGGTCCCATCTCTGGGACCCGCTCCTATCTCCAGAATAGGGCCCCCAAAGTCACATACACAGCTTGTTCACCATTCAGTGCTATGTTGCTCCTGAAAATAGTAAAGTGCCCTTGGCTATTTCTGGAAAACTCATAGTGGTGAATAGGGAGCCAGCCACGCAAGCACAGCCACCTTTCCTTTTCTGCCTGGAAATAGTCGAGCCATTTCGTAACTCCCATAATGGTGTACAGAGGGTTGTACCCCAACCTATTTGACATTAGTGGCAATATGCCATGAAATTCCCAGATGGGAATACCCTTTAAAACCAAACAAACCCACTTATGGAGGCTAAGGTAATGCTATGATGTATTTGCTGCTATTCTGTATTCCATTGTATTTGCTGACTTTTTAACATAAAAAAAAAAAACATTAAAAGTACAGCAGAAAAATACAATGATAAATATCAACGTTTCTCTAAATAGATATACTTTATCTTTTAATATGTATTTTAAAATATAAACTCATTTTTGCATAAAAAACCTCATTCTCTAAAAATGTAGAGTTCCTTTTCTTACATTTATATAAAAGTTCTGTTGTCTAGTTCTCCACCTAGAAGTTCTCTGCAGAAGAGTTTCAACACCTGAGGTGTTTTAGTGCTGTCTCCATGGTTCCCAGGTAACCTGTCTAATCCTGAACTGTTTGTTTATGGGAACAGGAAGCAGATTTACCTGTTCATGTGGAGCTGGATGCCAAACAGTCAACAGCGTGTTCATACTGTTCAAGGGGATGATAATCACCTGACCACAGAAGACCACAAGTGCTGGAGGTACTTTATACTGCAGAACATTACTTTATATTCCTGTCTACGCAAGAAGATAAACCAGACTTAAAAGAAGAGACTGACTACCTCAAGAGAATAGATAACAGGTGGCACTGAGGATAATATCCACTAAACAAATTCCCATGTGGCTTCAACCTTTTCTCAGCTTCTATGTACCAGAGACACAGCAGCTTATGAAATCAGTTTGAGCTGCAAAAGAACCACAGTCTTATCAGATAGGAACAGCTCAGTTACTTCTCCATCGTTAATCATTTACTACAGCCTACCACACATCATGATGAGATCATTAAGCTATTCAAGAGAGAGCAGGTACAATGCACCTGGACGTTTTACTGGAAGGTGTGTTTCAAACATGTGAACTTTGATCAAAATCCTGTCATATACAGGATCAACATATTTCTACCATTTTTCCCTCTACCATGGCCCTTAGACGAGCAGGGCTTGGTCGTTGCACTTGTTGCTTTTGGCTGGCAGTGGCCTTTGATATATTTGGTTTGGCTATTCTCCTAATTGGTGTATTCGTCAATGTCTTTTTCTATGATTTCCTAATTTACGCAGGATCTATTGTGATCTTTCTCAGTCTTATCTGGTGGGTGTTCTGGTACACAGGGAATATTGAAGTGCCCCCAGAGGAGCTGGCTGACGATGTTGGGCTCAAAAAGAATACTGGAGTAATGGGTCTTGTCAGGACACTTTCTGGCCGTCTTTCCAGCAGCTTCAGAAGAACTCGGAGTGCTAGATCACAAAGGCAGGGCCGGAAAGAGAGTCCAGGTACCAGGGCAAACCGGATAGATAGACCAGTTACAGTGCCAATGTCCCAACTAAACAGTGTCTCTGCTGCTCTACAAGTGGATCAAAGGGATCTTTCATTTCAAAGAAATGCACACACAGCTCCTATTTAACGATGTCAAAGGTTGGTATTCTAAATACAATGTTATAATGTTTTCCAATACAAGGCAATATATTTGTTATACTGCAAAACTGCAATTTATATTGTGAAATGCATCAATCGCCCTACAGTGTTGTTTTTTCTAATATTAACACAGAAATTTGGTTGAGGAAATAGCATACTACTAATAATGTAACAACAGAAGATAACCACGCTGACGTTGTATAACACACAAAACCACACATTTCCAGTGGATCTTGGACTAAGCAGAATTTCTTAGATATAATATGTAGTAACAAAGGGGCTAATTTATCAAACTGGTGTAAAGTAGAACTGGCTTAGTTGCCCATAACAACCAATTTAGATTCCTCCTTTCATTTTCCAAAGGAGCTGTCAAAAATGTAGGTTGGAATCTGTTTGGTTGCTGTGGGAAACTAAGCCAGTTCTATGTTACACCAGTTTGATAAATGACCCCCTAAGTGCTTAAAAATGATAGACAAATAGCATAACTTTTTCCTTGACCAAAGCCCTACTTTATAACAAGAGACATTTTGATATGTGTTACTATTAAACAAATACCAAATAAATTCTTGAGTACCACTTCTCTAGACTTAATAGAACAATCAATTAATATTTAATTACTTACTGTATTTGCCAACATATTCCTCAGCGCTGTGCAAAAATTGTCACCATTTAAATTGACCCCTGCTGTTGTATATATAAATATTGAATAAGTATAACTGCACTTCTTTCTTTTCTGAGGCCCAGTTCATGTTACATTTACAATATGGTGTTACATAAAACACATGTATAGCAATGTATAACCTGTCACACTGTAAGAAACACTGTGCCAAGAAAGACTCATCTTGGTACAGCCAAATGCTGATGGGCAGGAGCAACAACAGCAGCATAAAGAGGCGAAAAGACGTGTGCAGTTGCACGGGTAAACAACCGGAGACATGTGAGGAGGAAAGTTGTCTTGTGCCCAAAAGACCTGTTGTCCCTTGTGGTGGTGTATGGTGTTGCCGGAGTACCATTGCTAAGGGCATCCAACTAAAACGGCAGGTAGCTGTCACTCCATGGGCAGAGTGTTGTTGGAAATGCCATTGAGTGGAAACTTGTTCCCCTGAGTATCCTCTGGCTAGAAGGCCAGAGGAGTTTATAAGAGGAGCTAACAGGTTATTGGAGTGCAGAGATTCTCTGTCCAGCTGTCAGGACTGCTACCAGGATGGCGGCAGAGTGTGTCCTCAGAGACATCTGTTGGGGGAGAAAAGCCTCAAGTGTGGTGAGACCAGTGTAGCTTTGTTGAGACAAAAAAAAAATGAACTTAGACACTGATGAACTTAAAGGGGTTGTGCAATGCTACAATATTGATGACCTATCCTCATTATAGGTCATCGATATATCAGATTGGCAGTGGTCTCACAAGGTAGTGGCCCCCATGTGTTTGAATGGGACGAATAGTTGTAATCACACTGCACTGCCTCTAAAAATGAGACAACACATGTAATTCTGAAGATGAAGCAGCACTCACACTTGGTGATTTGTAACCAACCATGTGCAAGAGTGTACCTTGAGGGAGATGTGTGGTACTGAGCACCTTGATTCAAGCAGTGATACGCTGCTGGATATGGATCATCCTGGTGCGATGTGTACAAAAATCAGTCAGTTCCGTTTGTTGGAATGGTTCTGAACAGATAAAGGGTGAATTGTCACTTATAACTGTTAGGTCAAAGATACTAAAACAACCATTTCTGACCTCAGTAGTTGTATTACTTTATTGCTTCAAGATGCTTGCAGCTTTCAACTACATACAGAGGTGGGATTCAAATTTTTAACAACAGGTTCCTTACTCAACGGCGGACATGCAGCATCACAACATTTTTACATATACATACACCATATATATGCAACACACATACACATAAATACACCATATATACACTACACACACATACTACCCAACTTTTAAAAAGCCTAAGGAGCTAAACTATGGAATAGAAGCGCTTATCTCCAGCTGCCGCTGTAATTTTAACAACCAGATCCGGAGAACCTGAGGGAATTGGCTGAAACCCATGCCTGGCTACATAGCCAAAAAATAAAACATGTCCCACAGTAAATTTACATGAAAAAAAACAACAAATCAATGTCCATCTTGATCCTAGGAAACCCTAAATTGGAAAAAATGGTTAGTACTGAAGAGCCCTCAGTCGTCTTTAGGTCTCACTAGGGATACATTAGATTAGATTACATTTGCCTGGTCACATGATCCTCCATTAGCAGCCATTTTATGGACAGGACCTCCTTGAGGCAGCAAAAAAGGGGCATACCTTATGAAATATAGAAAATGGCACAGAATATCAACAATGACTATATTAGTAAATGCCATATAGTTATCTTACACATTGATCAGTGGTAGCCAGAAAGTGGCCAACCTCTTAAAAGTACTAGAGAAAGATATCAAGCCCAACAAGACCCATTGATTAGTTTCTCACCGAGATTCGGGTAGAAAATTGAATGTGTGAATTGAAGTATATTTTTATTATTTGATTATATTGTAGAAGACGTGGCGAATTTAAATAGTGGTAAAATAAATCTTGGATGTCATTGTATAAATATTGCTTAAAGTTCTTCTGTCAGCAGATTTGTACCTATGACACTGGCTGACCTGTTGCATGTGCGCTTGTCAGCTGAAGGCATCTGTGTTGGGCCAATGATCATATGTGGCTCATTGCTGAGAAAAATGTTTTAATATGTATGCAAATGAGGAGCAATAGGCGCGTTGTCGTTACGTCTAGAGCAGGCATGTCCAAACTGCGGCCCTCCAGCTGTTCCAAAACTACAACTCCCAGCATGCCTGGATAGCTTACAGCTATTAGAGCATGCTGGGAGTTGTAGTTTTGCAACAGCTGGAGGGCTGCAGTTTGGACATGCCTGCTCTAGAGGCTTTGCTTTCTCTGCAACTGCTGCACCCTCTGCACTTTTATTGACAGGCCCAGGCAGTGAAAAAGTCATCACTTCTGGCCCTGTCAATCAAGTTGGGAGGGAGCATCTGTAGCAGAGAGAGCAGAGCCTCTAAGTGTAATGGCAATGCCCCCATTTCTCCTAGATGCTCATTTGCATATATTAAACCATCAGATGCCTTCAGCTGCCAACCACACAGACAACAGATCAGCCAGTTTCATAGGTACAAATCTGCTGACAAATGGACCAACTGGCAATTTTCCATTTTTGTTGTGTTACTCCCAAAGCCATAAATTTTTCATATTTCTGTTCCCATAGACTTTTTTGTGTGGGACAAGTTGCACTTTCTAATGTTACTAATTAATGTGGCATACAATGTAGTGGGAAGCTGGAAAAAAATCCATTCATTTTAACAGCATTCCCTATGCGGTACCTTCTTTCTCCAGAACAGTATGATTGCAGAGATACATATAGTTTTTTGTTTTTTTTATAAAAACTTTGTAAGCTTTGCATCACCATATTCTGACCGCCATAACTTTTGTGGGTCAATCTGTAGTATTTTATTGGTACCATCAGTTGGAGTGTGTAACTTTTTGAATACTTTTTTTTAGGAAGGTGAAGCAACAAAAAAAAACTGCCAATCAGCCATTTTGATTTTTTCATTACATTTGGAGATTTTGGGACATGGTGGTGCCTATGCCACCTTTGGATGTTGGGGTCACAATTGACCACAGCAACTGAGGGGTTAAATGTCTGCATTTATAGCAGATTGCAGACATTAGCCCCAGATGTCTGCTGTGTAAAACAGAAGGTACCTGGTGGCTGTGGCATCTTTAAATAGACATCTGCTACACATGTATGGCACATGTCATCAAGAGGTTAAGAGCGTTATAAAAAATACTCCCAAAACTGGCCATACAGGTTCTTTAGCAAATTGAAAGTAAATATCTGTATAGTTGCATAATACAAGAATCATACCCAGCTCTGAATTACAAACGGCAGTCAAGCCTGTGCATGAAGAGTGTTTTCCAAACTACATGTTTAATACCTACAGTAAATACTACCTGAAATCTATGCTCTTATTTTTAAGTACACATATTGTGATGGTTGTTGGTGCTGTTTAACCTATCTTCTAACCTTCAAATACACATAGCTGAATACTAAAATAAGTTCAAAAAATACACATCGCCCTAGTTCAACATATTATTCTCCATTGTTGATCAAGAAGGCGGCAAAAATAACCCTTATAATGCAGTTGCCAATAATCCTTGTTTTATGGAGGTATGAAATAATTTCCGACTCCAAATATGAATAAATCTCTAATTTAATATTATCTCAAACAGTCTAAACTTTTTAACCCGTTAAGTCACCATCACATAACAGTACATTATAGATTGGTTTGTATTAATGGGGTTGTGCCAAGTTATGAAAAGGTTGTCTGGGATTTAAATATTGATCCTTAGGATAAGGGCTCATGCACACGTCTGCAAATTGCACTATATGGGTTTGCTGTCTGCATCCATACCGTAAGTCCTTTCCGCTGCCCCTCAAAAAAGAGAACATGTCGTATTCTTGCACATTTTGATGACAAGGATAGGACATTTCTGCAGAAGTAAAAATAAATGGCAGCATGCACTCAGCATGCGGACTGCAAAACATGGCTATGTGCATGAGCCCTAAGTCATAAATATCTAATTGGGGCCTTCTCTCCACTGTTTATCTGCTTGCCATTAACACAAGTGAATGGGACGGAGAAGCTGCAATTACACCTGTTCGCAGCTGCAATGTCGATAGCAAGCAGGTAAACAGTGAAGATAAGGCAATGCTCGTGCAAGTGCTGCAATCTCTTCAAGCAGCTGGTCGGCAGGGGTGCCGGGTGATGGACCACCGCCGATCTGATATTGATTACCTATCCTGAGTTTAGGTCATTAATATTACAAAAGCAGACAACCCCTAGCTAGTTGTTGGTGGAGCCAAGAGCGAACTTATGCTGATAACCTATTCTGAGGATAGGTATTTAGTACTTCTATGTCAGAATAACCCCTTTAACTTGTCACCTATGCATAGGATAGGGGAAAAGCATCTGATTGGTGGGAGTTCAACCGCTGAGATCCCTACTGATCATGAGTGATCTACGTACCATAATTACTAATAGGTATCATTGTTTACAATGTCTACAATAGAGTCAGCTTCACATATCCTCTAAACTAGACTAGGAAAATATTAGAAAATCTTTTGTCATCTTTCCAGGATGAGATCATTACCTAGAGATCGAGGAACAGGGGTGGATTGGCCATAGACCCTACAGGGAAACCCTCCTTTTGGCCCAAAGGCAGGTACATAAAGATCTGATGCTCTCAGCATTAAATAATTTAGGCAGTATTTTGTGCAGCACTGTGGTGTCTGGTTCTGCTGAGGTAGTATTTTGTGCTGCACTGTCAAATCTGGGACCACTTTTTTTCGGAGTCACTTTTTTTCCAGGGCCTCTTTAAGTTCCCAGTCTGCCCCTGTCGAGGAACCTATTAGTAGACATCTTGCAAGTAGTTATTCTAGTAAGGGCTCATTCTGATGTGCGAGCTCCAATTTGTCTGTACATAGGCAGGAAAAACAAAACAAAAAAAAAAACAGATGAATATTCAGGCGGACCACACATGTATGGTCTGTTTTTCTTGCAAACCATTGAGTAGAATGAATAAGTCTTGTGGGAAATGATGCATGTTGCAATTGTATCTGAACAGACCTAAGGTCTGAGTAGGAAATCGCACCTGTAAAATTTGTCCAATGACTATAGGTCAATGTTCATCCAGGTCCTGTCTGCTCTGCACTCAGACAACACCCAGAGGTGAACACTGTCCGTCTGAATAAGATATTTTAGCAGCTGCTACCCAGTTGTGGCATGGAGTAAAGGGGTGTGGTTTCGCAGCTAAGGTCCAGATTTAAGATCTGTCACTGTGCTGAAATTGCACCAGAATTTTGGCACAAAATAAAAATCAACCAATAGGTGGTGTAAAGTTAGACAAACATGTTTATCATCCAACATGAGCCACTCTGATGAATTGATAATGTCTAGTCTAAATTATATCATCTAAGATTAGAAAATCTGTCCCAGTATTTCTCTAAAAGGAAAAACTTCTTCCTTATATAGTGTCAATTAGACAATCAAGGTCCAATAATATGAGAATAGCTCACTTTGCAAATTTCTCTATATTCATACCGCTCCATCTTGTGAATAAATCCATCCCACATTTCTATCCCACGTAACAAATGTCAGTAAAGCAAACCCTGATGGTATTCTTGATAATACCTAAAGAGAGGATGTCCTTTAAAATTCCAATTAATATTGCATATATGTTAATACGCTTAGAAAGTGGTCGTTTGTACAGCCTAGAATTGTAATTGGATGGTAATATATGCACTGGAATCTACCCCTAAAATCGGTGACGTCACCCATTAGGCAGTTGCACTTTCGTTTTTATTGTGGAGCGCGCTCCTGGCTGGGGCCGCTCCATGAGACTAAGATCCTTCACCAAACAACATACCCTCTATTGATTAGAAGACATAGGACACCATCACCCAGGACTGGACCATTGGCTGATTTAAAGCAAAGAAGACTACAGGACTGCAATGCGCGCTACTGCTCCCACTATATGTTACTGACAGGTATCGATCTACAGCTTAAAGGGAACCTGTCACCGGGATTTTGGGTATAGAGCTGAGGACATGGGTTGCTAGATGGCCGCTAGCACATCTACAATACCCAGTCCCCATAGCTCTGTGTGCTTTCATTGTGTAAAAAAAACTATTTAATACATATGCAAATTAACCTGAGATGAGTCCTGTACGTGAGATGAGTCAGGGACAGGACTCATCTCAGGTTAATTTGCATATGTATCAAATAGTTTTTTTTACAAAATAAAAGCACACAGAGCTATGGGGACTGGGTATTGCGGATGTGCTAGCGGCCATCTAGCAGCCCATGTCCTCAGCTCTATGCCCAAAATCCCGGTGACAGGTTCCCTTTAAGAATACTTTGATTCAGCTGAGGGGTTGTCCTGCTGTTTGGTATCTTGCCCCTATAGTGGTAGCAATTATACTTTCACTTAGTTGGGCAAATTTTACTTCTTTAGTTGTTCTGTCTGGTTTAAAATTATCCTTGAGAGAACTACTATAATAAACATACATGTAACGCTAGTAACCCTTGTCCACCACTGTCCCGCTTTCCGGGGTTCGTTGCTCCATTTTCCCTGTGTGTATTCAGACTGGTGCTCAGTGATCTTCTCTTCAGCCCTGCAACAGTTAATCCTTCTCCCTTGCTCCCTGTCCAGCTGCTAATTGTTACAGCTGGGCTGCTTGTCCCACCCCCTTGATTGAGCTTTGAGGTCTTCTAGTCTCTAGTAACTAGCAAAGGTGTGATCTGATGTCTGACTACCCATGTACTGTACCTTGCCTGACTGTTGATTCTGATTCTAGCTGCCTGCCCTGAAATTGGAACTGCTATCTAGAATATGCACATACTCAGCTTACCCAGACATTGAACTGTATTCAGACTACGTCTTTTGCCTGATTCTTTGGTGCTTTGCACTGGTGTCTATAACCAACGTGGGTCAGCAGCCAACTACACCAGGACTACTCCAGGAAGCAGCAGCCTGGTTGGTTCCCTACGACGAAGTCCAGATTCCTGTACAGGGGTTAAAGGGTCAAAACCAGGGAGCCACCAGTACAACACCCTTAGGTTTAGCTCAAAGTCAAATCAGTTAGTTGGCACAGTGGGTCCACACCCACTGCCTGTTACAATACATAAACCGCTTTTGATGTTTAAAAATATTATTTCCATTGCATTTCTCATGACAGCACCACAAGGAGGCTGACCCTTGATATCTGTAGGGGCAGGAACGGAGAGAGGCTAAATCTCTCCTTCCCAAAACCTCCCACCAGCGTTTCCTGCCCCTACAGCAGTCAGGACAAAGTGTCCTCTCGGGTCCATCAGGTGGTTAAGAGGATTTTTTTCTTTTGTCTCCTTTGGCAATGCCATCTGTGGCCACTGGCTTACTTTGCATTTTTCCAGCTTCTTCCTGGGAAAAAACGTCTTGCCCGCCAGTGGAACATTCTAATGCTGGCTAGAGGGAATAAGTGGCACTTTTCTGTGTTGAGCTGGGTCCTGCAGTCATGTAGAGGCTTCAGGCCTTCCATTCTGCTCCCATCTCGATTAGGACGGGAAGCTTCAGCCACAGCAGAAGTAACACCAGGCTGACTCCTGCCCACTGAAGTGGTGCCAGAAGTCAGTGGTGAGGCTGGAAACACTTGCTTCTGCCCCCTCCTTGGGGAGGCTGAGTATCAGATACATTGGGAAGGGACGCATAGATGCCGGAAGTCGGATTGGAGTGCACAAAGGAATTGACATCAAAAGCCGGCATCCCTCGCTATTTCTCTGCAATTCTTCCATGTTGATGTGACTGGTCTATGGTCTGTGGTGAAGCACTATAGGGTAAATTAGGAACAGATATACATCACAAAAGTGGCAGAGTGGCACAGATTCTGTCACATTCAATAGTGTTTCTAAGAGAAGGAACCTTATTGTTACATACCTGGATGGTTGTCTTCTTACAGGAAAAACAAAGAACAAACTACTCCAGGATACAGGGGGAGATCTATAAAGACAGGTACTTTCTACATCGGTCTTGATATCCCCTGCACTGCCAGAGGATGCCCCACATTTCTGACAAGGCACAGGCCTTGTCATAAATTAAGAGTATCTGCTGGCAGTTGTGTGCCTAAACAGAAATATACAACAACTCAGAGCTGCTGTAGATGTCTGGCTTCATTTGCACCAGAAAACTGGCGTAAATTAAGATAAATTTGTCACGGCTGTAAGCCATGCCTCTTTCCCACCCTTGCTATGCCCCCCTTTTGGAAAAGTGCCGAGGTGTTACAACCAGACAGCTGAGAAGCTCTGACAGAAGCCTTTCAGAACCTCCTCCTTGAGTTTTCTTGGTTTTGGTTTTCAGTTCCTCATCTCGTTAGCCTCTCTCAGCTGTCATGTAGTTGGACTGATTGCATCCCTTTAAATTCCTCCCCATAATGCATTAGTGTGCGGTTTATACAGCTTCTTGGAGTGTGTGTGCATACTGATAATATTTCCCAGTCTTCTACAAGTTAAGTGTTGTTCATTAATTTGTGATTTTCTGTTTGCTGGATCCCAGGTGACCCTGACTCCCTCTGTGTCTAGTGTAGGGAGCCAGTGGTCGTGTCCCTTCACTATTGTAGGGTGTTCAGGTGTTATATAGTCGAGGTACGAGGATATGCGATCGTCCACCATTGGGATTATCGCATAGGCTGAGCAGTAAGGGAGAGAGCCAGGTCTGATGCAGGGGTCTCCCTTTTGTTCCTTAGTTTTGGATCCAGTGAGTCATATATTCATTTTGCATTGTCTTTCCTGTACACATTCTGTGACATTATAAACCGCCAAAACCCTCTCAAGCATGGATCCGGTTTCACTTTTGACTGAACGCTTCCAGGGTCTTTCATTGGAGGTAGCTGATCTCCGTAAGACTCTTTCTCAGTTTCTAGTGACCGGTTCAGCTTGCGTTCATGGAGTTTGTTCTGAGCCTAAGATCTCGCTCCCGGATACGTTCTCCAGGGGTAGTGAGAATTTTGTGTGTTTCAGAGAGGCTTGCAAACTCCATTTTCGCCTTCTTCCCCATTCCTCTGGTGATGAGGAACGGAGGGTGGGGATCATGATATCGCTGCTGAGGGGTAACGCTCAGTCGTGGGCCTTTTCGCTGCCGGTGGGGAGATCCACAAGATTTTTAAGGAACACCACGATACGGTCCTTGCTGGGCACCCGGGGGCAAGAGCCACAGTGGATTTCAACGCTCCGAGATTCTGGTGGCCTGCGCTTCGTAAGTCGGTTGAGGGTTTTGTGGCAGCCTCCGAGACTTGCGCTCGTGCCAAAGTCCCTCATTCACGGCCATCAGGTCCTCTCCTTCCCTTACCCATTCCTTCCCGTCCTTGGACACATCTGTCCATGGACTTCATAATGGACCTGCCTCGTTCCTCGGGGAAGACTGTGATTCTCGTGGTGGTGGACCGTTTTAGGCAAAATGGTGCATTTCATCCCTTTTCCTGGTTTGCCCAATGCTAAGACGCTGGCGCAGGCATTTATTGATCACATTGTCAAATTGCATGGTATTCCTTCAGACATAGTCTCTGATAGGGGCACGCAGTTTGTTTCCAGATTCTGGAAGGCTTTCTGTTCTCGCTTGGGGGTTCGGTTGTCATTCTCTTCTGCTTTCCACCCGCAGTCGAATGGCCAGACAGAGCGCGTCAATCAGAATCTGGAGACATATCTGCGCTGTTTTGTGGCGGAGAATCAGGAGGATTGGTGTTCTTTTTTGTCCCTTGCTGAGTTTGCTTTAAATAACCGTCGTCAGGAGTCCTCTGATAAGTCACCATTTTTTGGTGCATATGGGTTTCATCCGCAGTTTGGGACTTTCTCGGGAGAGGGGTCTTCTGGTTTACCTGATGAGGACAGATTCTCCTCGTCTTTGTCTTCTATTTGGCAAAAGATTCAGGATAATCTAAAGAGCATGAGTGAGAGATATAAGCGTGTGGCAGATAAGAGACGTGTGTCTGGTCCGGACTGTTGGTGATCTGGTGTGGTTGTCTACCAAGAATATCAAATTGAAGGTTCCCTCCTGGAAGTTGGGTCCTAGGTTTATTGGGCCTTACAAAATCCTGTCTGTCATCAATCCTGTTGCCTACCGTCTTGATCTTCCTCAGACTTGGAAGATCCATAATGTTTTTCATAAGTCCTTATTGAAACCTTATGTTCAACCCATTGTACCCTCGCCTTTGCCTCCTCCTCCGATTATGGTTGATGGGAATCTTGAATTTCAGGTCTCTAGGATTATGGATTCTCGTCTTGTCCGCGGTTCTCTCCAGTACCTCGTTCATTGGGAGGGTTATGGTCCTGAGGAGAGGATGTGGGTCCCAGTGACGGACATTAAGGCCACTCGTCTCATCAGGGCTTTCCATAGGTCCCATCCTGAGAAGGTGGGCTCTGAGTGTCCGGAGTCCACTCGTAGAGGGAGGGGTACTGTCACAACCAGACAGCTGAGAAGCTCTGACAGAAGCTTTTCAGAACCTCCTCCTTGAGTTTTCTTGGTTTTGGTTTTCAGTTCCTCATCTCGTTAGCCTCTCTCAGCTGTCATGTAGTTGGACTGATTGCATCCCTTTAAATTCCTCCCCATAATGCATTAGTGTGCGGTTTATACAGCTTACTGGAGTGTGTGTGCATGCTGATCCTACTTCCCAGTCTTCTACAAGTTAAGTGTTGTACATTAATTTGTGATTTTCTGTTTGCTGGATCCCAGGTGACCCTGACTCCCTCCGTGTCTAGTGTAGGGAGCCGGTGGTCGTGTCCCTTCACTATTGTAGGGTGTTCAGGTGTTATATAGTTGAGGTACGAGGATATGCGATCGTCCACCATTGGGATTATCGCATAGGCTGAGCAGTAAGGGAGAGAGCCAGGTCTGATGCAGGGGTCTCCCTTTTGTTCCTTAGTTTTGGATCCAGTGAGTCATATATTCATTTTGCATTGTCTTGTTTCCTGTACACCTTCCGTGACATGAGGGCAGCGTAAAAAGAGGCGCTTGCGACTTTTTCAAAAAGTTGCTGTCAAGATCACAGACTTAGATTCCGGATGGGAGCCTGCAGGGTTATGCTGGACCTCCCTCTGTCAGCACTCCATCATCCGAAACTAATGAATTTTAGCTGCCACCACTCGTCAGTGGTGGCTGACAAGACACCTTGCAGTAAATATCACCTAAATACAACTGCTAGCATTTAGAGGGCTAATAAATCAATATAGGTAATGCTTCTTCTAGGGTCATGGAATCGTTAAAACACAAGAAGGCTCTTATTAAAGTGAAGTTTTAATATCATAAAATTACAGTGCGTACAAACAATGGGGTTATCATAGAAAATACAAATATATACAGAAATATACATATAATGTGAAATAAAAGGGATAAAAACAGAACTTAATACGTTACACAACGGTTAAGTCCGGTTGCCTGGGGAACCAAAAATATTGGTCAGTCCATCAAGCTGGTGATCCTCAAGTTTCTCCTCTTTTCTCCATACCTGTGTTAAAAAGGGTCTGTACATTCCAACATAACTCCCATCCCCCACACACACATACACCTCTGATGTAAGTCAGTGAGTATGGTAATGACCTTTTTTAACAGTTTTTACGACTACTTGCTGTAAACCAAGTCTGCCTCAATGTCTTTGTGTTTAAATTTATTTTCGGGTATTCATCCTAGCAATTTCATATTACCTCCACCCACTCCGTCCTATTGTCCCGCACACTTGTGTACCAAACTTGGCGGAGGTAATGGCAGGATAGCTGTAGTTATCTATTTGCTCCCTTCCGTGTTACTGAGATGGGATCTATTTGATTTTGATACCATGGAAGCATATCCATGGCCTGAGTTCTCAGGAGGAAGCATGTGGACCAAATATGGATTAGGCCACATGTTTCTTTGATGTATATAGCAAGATAGGGGTTTCATGTGTGACCTCGGCTGGAAAGGACTCTAGCCTTTTCCTGCCCCACTAATGGTTCTGGTCTGTATATGACATCTTCACATTTTATGATAGGGAGCTCTGGTCTCTGTGAAGTGGTTCCATCTTAATAATTTTATAGCTACAATCTCCTGAGCTGGCTTTGTAAAGGAAACATGGATGAGGTTATGACCCAATCCTGGAATGTAAAAAGAGGGATTGCCTACTCCTAACATCATTTGGATTTCTGGACACCTCTATCGCCACAGTCACATTTAAAAAGTCACAAACACACACCTTGCAACTTTTTAAAGCCACTTTTCTGGCACAAGAGAGATGATAAAGCTCCCCCAAATTCTTCTTTCTATCTCAGTTAATAGAGATAGTTTAGTTTAGATACTAAACGTCAAGAAATCATTACGCCAACTAGCAAGACAAAGGAAATTTCTGGAGATTATGCTAGATTCAGAAACTCAGACCTACTTTCTTTCCAGGGAAAAAAGGAAGACACTAATTATAGGAATTTTCAGACATCCTGTGCCATTCAGAAGGCCATGAGTATTCTGGAACTACTATCAGCTTGTATTCCTTTAGTCAGTTGGAGTCCATTTCATTTGTACCCACTGCAGTCCTGGATTTTTTTAAAAAAAAATGCAAAAGAACACAGAGCTCATTAGACAATAGTGTATTTACTTCATCAAAGATCAAGTCACCCCTGAGCTGATGGCAGAAAGGAAAGAACCTGATAAAGGGATCTCTTCGCAGCATGATCCAGCAGCCTAAAATGCATTCAGAAAGTCTTACTTTTTTCACAGTTTGCTATGTTGCAGCCTTGTGCGAAAATTAAAGAAAAGGAAAAACTAAAATATTGCATTGCATTCAAACCCTTTATTCAGGACTTAGTTAAAGTACATTTGGCAATGATTACAGCCTCCTGTCTTCTTGGGTATGATATGCACATCTGGATTTGGGGGTTTTCTGCCATTCTTTGAATTTTATTTTAGCACGAGGCCGCAACATAACAAAGTGTAAAAAAAAGTCAGGTCTGAAGACTTTCCCAACAAGCCGATACAAGCAATATGGGCTGTGGTGCCCAAGTGATAGACAACTACATTCAGAATGCCTGGTCCTAGACTATAAGAAATCCCTCCACTACGGTAGCTTACCTAAAACACCAGGTAGGCACAAAATCTAAAACACTACGGGATCATTACAGCAAAATATTTCCTGGGCAGAAAAGAACGTTCTTTCATTTTCAACTGTTCAGTAGTGATGATCGAGCACCAAAGTATTCAGGTGTTCGGCCTGAACACATTGCTATATTCGTGTGCTCAGCCAAGCACCCGGGTATAATGGAAGTCAATGGGAGACAACCAGGCACCCCCTGCTCTGAAGAGGGGAGGGTGCCTGGTCCATTGGAAAAGGTGAGAAAGTGACAGAAACACCACCAAATGGATCAGGAACAGCATGGGGACAATGTCTGGATGCATCTTGGACTCCCAGGTCACTGCTGGGAACCATGTTGTCCAAGTTGTATCCAGTAGTAGTGACTATACGGGTCTAATATGGTTCACTGAATAGTGGACCAAACTAGACTAGTCAAAAAAAAAGGTTGACCCCCATGAGAAGCGCCAAATCCCAAAGTGTTCCAGAAAAGAGTCCAATAGGGCAGCAGGGTGATCTAGGGAGTATTGACTGGCGAATAAGTAATGTGAGGTGACCACCGTATGAAAGGTGACCCGAGGAAAGGGGGTCTTGGTAGACCACGCAGTTGACTCCCTAGTAGAATACACACTGTGAGATTCGCTGGTCGAAGATGATCACATGGACTAACCATATATATACTGGAATAGCCAAAAAAATGCTAGGTGAATAATAAAAAGTATAATAACTCACTTCACAGGGGGGTGGCCCATTGGATAAGCTCAAGACACCAGCAAGGACCAACAGCCCCCCAGCCAGGATCGCCTGTAGAATCTTAGATGCTGATAGTTGCCCAGTGTGGAAAGAAAGGCTTCACTTCAGTATTGTTGATGAAGATTCTGGCTTCTTTAATGTAGACAAACAGCTCAACGCGTTTCGGGGTGTGCAAACCCTTTCATCAGGAGCAGGTACATACAGACATGTGCATATATCAAAATAACAGCAGTCTTTACCTGATAGCCCTTATAAATAGGGCTGTGAAACCGCCAAACGACTATGGGAGGCGTCTTGTGGGGCTGAAGGTAGACCCGTGGGACACTGAAGAGAAGAAACGCCCCCTAAAGAGCGCAGTCGCGGCCTGAGTGAATGGATATTGGAACGGAGGCCGAACTTCCGGCCTGATGTGCGCTCCACCATGGAACGCACTGCGGACTTCTGGTTCTTCCACCGTGGAACGCAGCGCCAAACTTCCGGTTCCTAATGTGCGCTTCACGCTGGACCTCACAGATTAACTTCCGGTCCGGCGATACTGGAGAAAACAGCAAATGGCACCAGGAATAGGCCATGGATCGGATTTCTCCACAGAGGACATGGCACAAAAATAAAATTAAATTGTTACTCAAATAATGCATTAAAAGCCCGAGTGTACGGCACACATATTAGGACATCGTCAGACATCATCCACAACTCCATCCTCCGTCAGGCAAAACTCCCTCCTACCTCAGACTTTAGACAAAACTCTGTCCTCCCTCATCCAAAATTCCATCAGACCTCAGACAAAACTCCGTCCTCCCTCATCCAAAACTCCGTCCTCCATCAGACATCAGCCAAAACTCCGTCCTCCCTCACCCAAAACTCCACCAGCCCTCAGACATCAGACAAAACTCCGTCCTCCGTCAGGCAAAACTCCATAAGACCTCAGACAAAACTCCGTCCTCCGTCAGGCAAAACTCCATCAGACCTCAGACATCAGACAAAACTCCGTCCTCCATCAGGCAAAACTCCATCAGACATCAGACAAAACTCCGTCCTCCATCAGGCAAAACTCCATCAGACCTCAGACATCAGACAAAACTCCGTCCTCCATCAGGCAAAACTCTATCAGACCTCAGACATCAGACAAAACTCCGTCCTCCGTCAGGCAAAACTCCATCAGACCTCAGACATCAGCTAAAACTCTGTCCTCCCTCAGACATCAGCCAAAACTCCGTCCTCCCTAACTCAAAATACGCCCTACTACACACACTCTTCACCTGACGGAGCTGCTAGCTGCTGGAGAGGCAAAGGACCTGTGATGACGTCATGACCATGTGACGAGTCACGTGTGTGGGAGGGGTCAGATGTGCACAGCAGCTGGTAGAGTGTACAGAACAGTAGCCATCAAATAGAGCTTTGTACTAGAGATGTGTGTGTAACCTGCATGTAGCAGAGCTGTGTACTGTGTTACAGAGATGTATGTGTAACCTGCATGTAGCAGAGCTATGTACTGTGTTACAGAGATGTATGTGTAACCTGCAGGTAGCAGATCGGTATGTGTAACCTGCAGGTAGCAGAGCTGTGTACTGTGTAGCAGATCTGTATGTGTAACCTGCAGGTAGCAGAGCTGTGTACTGTGTAGTAGATCTGTATGTGTAACCTGCATGTAGCAGAGCTGTGTACTGTGTTACAGAGATGTATGTGTAACCTGCAGGTAGCAGAGCTGTGTACTGTGTAGCAGATCTGTATGTGTAACCTGCAGGTAGCATAGCTGTGTACTGTGTAGCAGATCTGTATGTGTAACCTGCATGTAGCAGAGCTGTGTACTTTGTTGCAGAGCTGTATGTGTAACCTGCATGTAGCAGAGCTGTGTACTGTGTAGCAGTGCTGTATGTGTAACCTGCATGTAGCAGTGCTGTGTACTGTGTAGCAGAGCTGTATGTGTAACCTGCATGTAGCAGTGCTGTGTACTGTGTAGCAGAGCTGTATGTGTAACCTGCATGTAGCAGAGCTGTGTACTGTGTTACAGAGATGTATGTGTAACCTGCAGGTAGCAGAGCTGTGTACTGTGTAGCAGATCTGTATGTGTAACCTGCATGTAGCAGAGCTGTGTACTGTGTAGCAGAGCTGTATGTGTAACCTGCATTTAGCAGAGCTGTGTACTGTGTAGCAGTGCTGTATGTGTAACCTGCATGTAGCAGAGCTGTATGTGTAACCTGCATGTAGCAGAGCTGTGTACTGTGTAGCAGAGCTGTATGTGTAACCTGCATGTAGCAGTGCTGTGTACTGTGTAGAGAGCTGTATGTGTAACCTGAATGTAGCAGAGCTGTGTACTGTGTAGCAGAGCTGTATGTGTAATCTGCATGTATCAGAGCTGTGTGCTGTGTAGCGGAGCTGTATGTGTAACCTGCATGTAGCAGGCTGTGTACTGTGTTACAGGGATGTATGTGCAACCTGCATGTAGCAGTGCTGTGTACTGTGTTACAGAGATGTGTGTGTAACCGCATGTAGCAGAGCTTTTTACTGTGTAACAGAGATGTATGTGTAACCTGGTAACTATAAAAAAGTGTAAAATAAAACATAAAAATTCAGACCACCCCCCTTTTCCCAAAATGAAAATAAAAGAACTAAAAAAATACACATCATGGGTGTCGCAATGTGTAAAAACACCCATTGTATAAAAATATATTCCCCATACGGCAAATGGCAAAACAGAAAAAAAAAAAAAAAAAAGAGTCCAAATGTCCGATTCGCCGTTTTTGGTTGCTTCATTTGCTACAAAAATGTAAATAAAAAGTGATCAAAAAGTCTTAAACACCCCAGAATGGTATCAGTGAAAATTTCAGATTGCCCCGCAAAAAATGAGCCCCCATCCAGCTCTGTACACATAATTCCCAAAAAGTTATAGAGCTCAAAATATGACGACAAAAAAAAAAAATCTGATTCTGTAAATCTCCTGTCACTCTGAGTTACTCAGAATTGGTAGCCCTAATTAATAAATACATGCAACATGAATGCATATATGCCGCTTCACACAGATCACAAGTGTTAGGCCTCTTGCACATGAACGTTGTTGGTCCATTCCGTGCATTGGGAACAGCAATTTGCAGTCCCCAATGCACGGGCAACGTGCGTGCAGCGGCCGGGACAGATCCAGACCCATTCAACTTGAATGGGTCCGTGAATATGTTCTACTTTTTTGCTGTGCGGAGGCATGGCCAGAAACACCACGGAAGCACTCTGTAGTGCTTCTGTGGGGATCCGATCCGTGTTTCTGTTCCGTTCAAGTGAATGGGTCGACATCACGGATGCGGGATGCACACGGCTGGTGCCCTGTGTATTGCGGAACCGCCGTATGTGGTCCACAATACAACTACAGGCACACACGGCCATGTGCAAGAGGCCTTACAAAGATGGGATTTATGGTGCACATCCTCTTGTGCTTCCCATATTCCACAGATCACACAGCTACTTACAGTTGTGCTGATAAGTTTACATACCCTTGCAGAATTTATGATTTCTTAAAGGGGTATTCTCATCTTCCCTTTTTCATACTTACCTTCCTTGAGCGTGACGTTCACTTCCTGTAATCTTCTCCCGGCCGGGCCGCGCTTGCGCAGAAGACTGAAGATTCTCTCCCGGCCGGGCCGCGCATGTGCCATGGTGACTTATTCCTGGCCTGTATAGTACAGAGTCGGCGTGCGCATTCGCGGCTCTGCACTATACTGGCCAGGAAGAAGTCATCATGGCGCATGCGCTGCGGCATGCGCGTTCAGGACATTGCGCGGCCCAGCCGGGAGAGAATTTGCCGTGACCAGGGGAGACCAAAGACAACATCAGGTAAGAGGGGACTTATTTTCTAAAAAAGGATGGGAATTGGGTAATAAAATGTATTTAGAAAAATTATCACTGTCAAATCATTAACAGATTTAACAGTGATCATTAAGATGAGAATACCCCTTTAACCATTGTTCAAAGAATATGAATGATAACACGGACACTTTTCTCTCGCTCATGGTTAGTGGTCGGCTGAAGCCATTTATGTCAAACAACGGTGTTTACTCTTTATAAATCATAATCACAACACAAACTCCCCAAATGACCCTGATCAGAAGTTTACACACCCCAGTTATTAATACCATGTATTGCCCCCTTTAACATCAATGACATCTTGAAGTCTTTTTGTGGTAGTTGTGGATGAGGCTCTTTATTTTCTCAGATGGTAAAACTGCCCATTCTTCCTGTTGAAAAAAAAATGCAATTCCACCACAGTTTTACGTGATTTTTATTTACGACATTCGATGTGCGATAAAACTGACTGGTTACTTTTATTCTACAGGTCAGATCGAATCCGGCAATACCTTTTATGTATAGTTTTTCTTGCGTTTTAATAGTGATAAAAAAATATAAATATCCGAATTTTTTTTTGTCGCCATATTTTGAGCCCTATAACTTTTTTGTAATTATGTGTACGGAGCTGGGTGGGGGCTCATTTTTTGCGGGGCAAGCTAAACTTTTTACTGATACCATTCTGGGGTGTTTAAGACTTTTTGATCACTTTTTATTTTCATTTTTGTAGCAAATGAAGAGACCAAAAACGGCGAATCGGACATTTGGATTCTTTTTTTTTTTTCTGTTTTGCCATTTGCCGTATGGGGAATATATTTTTATACAATGGGCGTTTTTACACATTGCGAAACCCATGATGTGTCTTTTATTTTAATTTTGGGAAAAGGGGGGTGATCTGAATATTTATGGGGTTTTTTTGCACTTTTTTATAGTTCCCAGGTTACACACACATCTCTGTAACACAGTACACAGCTCTGCTACATGCGGTTAGACAAACTGCTCTATATACACAGTACACAGCTCTGCTACCTGCAGGTTGCACATACATCCCTGTAACACAGTACACAGCTCTGCTACATGCAGGGTACCCATACAGCTTCGCTACACAGCACACAGCTCTGCTACATGCAGATTACACATACAGCTCTGCTACACAGCTCTGCTACATTCAGGTTACACATACAGCTCTGCTACACAGTACACAGCACTGCTACATGCAGGTTACACATACAGCTCTGCTACACAGTACACAGTTCTGCTACATGCAGGTTACACATACAGCTCTGCTACACAGTACACAGCTCTGCTACATGCAGGTTACACATACAGCACTGCTACACAGTACACAGCTCTGCTACATGCAGGTTACACATACAGCTCTGCTACACAGTACACAGCTCTGCTACATGCAGGTTACACATACAGATCTGCTACACAGTACACAGCTCTGCTACCTGCAGGTTACACATACAAATCTGCTACACAGTACACAGCTCTGCTACCTACAGGTTACACATACATCTCTGTAACACAGTACACATGTCATGGTCTTACCTTCTTGCTGTTCTCCTTCGTTTGACATGTGCTGGCGGCCATCTTGGTTTCTGGGTTTCTTGTAGCCTCCCACCCTGCGGCTTCTCCTTCCCACTGGGAGGAGCTGGATGCCTAGCTCATACATATAGGAGGTCTGTGGCTTCAGTTCCTTGCTTGGTCCTCCTGTGTTCACATGCTTCTAAGACTGCAGCTGCTTCTGGTTCCTGATCCTGGCTTCGTCTGACTACCCTGCTGGTTCCTGATCCAGGCTTCGTCTGACTACCCTGCTGGTTCCTGATCCTGGCTTCGTCTGACTACCCTTCTGGTTCCTGACCTCTGGCTTCGCAAGACCCTGCTTCGGTTTAGCCATCCGTTTGGACTTTTGCCTTACAGCTTGATTTTCAATAAAGCCTTCTTATTTTCCCTTATCTCTTGTTGTACGTCTGGTTCATGGTTCCATGACAACACAGCTCTGCTACATGCAGGTTACACATACATCTCTGTAACACAGTACACAGCTCTGCTACATGCAGGTTACACACACATCTCTAGTACAGAGCTCTATTTGATGGCTACTGTTCTGTACACTCTACCAGCTGCTGTGCACATCTGACCCCTCCCACACACGTGACTCGTCACATGGTCATGACGTCATCACAGGTCCTTTGCCTCTCCAGCAGCTAGCAGCTCCATCAGGTGAAGAGTGTGTGTAGTAGGGCGTATTTTGAGTTAGGGAGGACGGAGTTTTGGCTGATGTCTGAGGGAGGACGGAGTTTTAGCTAATGTCTGAGGTCTGATGGAGTTTTGCCTGATGGAGGACGGAGTTTTGTCTGATGTAGTTTTGCCTGACGGAGGACGGAGTTTTGTCTGATGTCTGAGGTCTGATGGAGTTTTGGGTGAGGGAGGACGGAGTTTTGTCTGATGTCTGAGGGCTGATGGAGTTTTTGGGTGAGGGAGGACAGAGTTTTAGCTGATGTCTGAGGTCTGATGGAGTTTTGGGTGAGGGAGGACGGAGTTTTGTCTGATGTCTGAGGTCTGATGGAGTTTTGCCTGACGGAGGATGGAGTTTTGTCTGATGTCTGAGGGCTGATGGAGTTTTGCCTGACGGAGGACGGCGTTTTGTCTGATGTCTGAGGTCTGATGGAGTTTTGCCTGACGGAGGACGGAGTTTTGTCTGATATCTGAGGGCTGATGGAGTTTTGCCTGACGGAGGACGGAGTTTTGTCTGATGTCTGAGGTCTGATGGAGTTTTGGGTGAGGGAGGACGGAGTTTTGGCTGATGTCTGATGGAGGACGGAGTTTTGGATGAGGGAGGACGGAGTTTTGTCTGATGTCTGATGGAGTTTTGGATGAGGGAGGACAGAGTTTTGTCTAAAGTCTGAGGCAGGAGGGAGTTTTGCCTGATGGAGGATGTAGTTGTGGATGATGTCTGACGATGTCCTAATATGTATGCCGTACGAGTGGAGGATGCACGATGTGCATCCATGTATACACTTGGGGATAATAACGTACAAAAAAAAAATATACGTACAAAAAAAAATATATATATAGAGAATAAATAAATATATATATCATAAAAGACTCTAAGCATAGAAGGTGTATGTATGGAAAAAAACACATATCTCTCTCTCTCTCTGAAAAAATAAATAAGCTACAATACAATAAATATGAATGCAGATATGCAGATGTTAAAATATACCGTAGATGTTTAAAAATAAAAGTAATAACGAATTTATATGTATAAAAATTATAAAAACATCAGGAAAATGATAACAGGAGTTAATACTGACCATTAAAAGATAAATGAAAGTGCCTAAAAGATTCCGTCAGTAATTAACATATTCAAGTGACTCATTCAGGCCGAAAGGCGTTAGTGTATTGAGATGATAGATCCAAAACATCTCTTTAAAGAGAGTCTTTAAAGAGAGTCTTTCACCTAAAATGACCATTATACACCACAAACATCATGATATCCATTACATTCCCCATATTATAATCTTACCTTTCATATTGCTGTCCGTCGCCTATTCTCTCTTAAAAGCGTTTATGCGGCCGGTGCCCAGGCTCCATGGCGCTGTTCAAATCAAACCCCTCCCCTTTCACCCCTCTGGCCCGCCCTCGGTTCTTAAGATACCATCCTCCAGTCAATGACAAATCCTGCGCCTGCACACTCCATTACCCACTAGGGCAGAGGCAGCAGAGCGTTTAATGCGCATGCGCCGGCCCGTACATCCCGATATTTTGGCAGTTTACTTCCGCCGGCTAGATCGGGATGTACGGGCCGGCGCATGTGGATTAAACGCTCTGCTGCCTCTGCCCTAGTGGGTAATGAAGTGCGCAGGCGCAGGCGCCGGATTTGTCATTGACTGGAGGATGGTATCTGAAGAACCGAGGGCGGGCCAGAGGGGTGAAAGGGGAGGGGTTTGATTTGAACAGCCCTTTAAGGCTGAGTTGCTGGAAGGAGGAAGGTACGTGTTCAAGAGGAATCATTTTTAAAGTAGCCGGATTGCCCTCATGTTCTAAAGCGAAATGGCGCGATACACTGTGGGATGTAATTTTTGTATTGATGTTGGAGTTGATACTCATTCATACGCTCCCTTAAGGTTTAGGTAGTGCGGCCCACATAGTGGAGGCCACAAGGGCACTGGAGTAGATAAATTACATTCCTTGTACCACAGTTCATGTGTTTGAAGGTGATTTTGTTGCTAGATGCTGATAGTTGGAGCTCACCAGTTGCAAATTGTATTATTACGCAACATTTACATATTCATACTCCACATTTGAATACACCTTTTTTATTTTCTAACTTTTTATAGTCATGGCATACCAAAGTGGTCTTCTCACAAGCTTTCCCCGGGCAAGAAGGGGCTACTCGGTTTTTAAGCGTTTTGGCTCTACGACAAATCAAATTTGGTTGGTTAGGGATATCTTTCCCTAAAACAGGGTCTTTTTGTAGAATTGGACAGTATTTGGTGAGAATCGATAGTTTTATGTTTCGAGTTATATCTTGTAATGAGACTCGGTTTGTGCATCTATGGGTTAGTTTTCTTATTCATTTTTGGTTTTAGACTAATGCTTTGTGTCTCCTTTAGAACCCTATTTTTTGACTCTTTAATTAACTGTGGTGGATAGCCTTTAGTGATGAATCTATCACCTAAAAAATCTAATTGTTCCCTCATTACCCTATTATCTGTACAATTCCGCCTGATGCGTCTCATCTGGCTAAAAGATATTACTCTTCCATTTATGATTGTGACAGCTTTTAAAATCTAAGTAGCTATTTGCGTCTACATTTTTAAAATGGGTTTTTGTTGTGATTCTGTTATTTACATTATTAAGGTGTAAATTGAGAAAAGTGGCTTCCCTCGGGTGGCACTCTAGCATTATGTCTGTGAAGGTTCTCATTTATCCAGGTCATGGTATATATCTGTAAAGAATAATTCAAAGCAACTGGACGTACTGTAGATTTCTTGAAAATGTTTCACTCGTTCTTCCAACGAGCTTTCTCAATTCTGAGTGATTGTACAAAATACATATTTGTACAAGTTGCATATTTATTCCCAGAATTTTTGTACAATCACTCAGAATTGAGAAAGCTCGTTGGAAGAACGAGTGAAACGTTTTCAAGAAATCTACAGTACGTCCAGTTGCCTTGAATTATTCTTTACAGATATACACTCTAGCATTAGGTTGAGATTCCAGTCGTTTGCATTTACGGTCTTTATGAAAGACTTCAGATCCTCAACGTCACTATTCCAAATTAAAATAATATCATCTATGTATTGTTTATAAAATATGATGTTGGGGTGGCTGAGGAGACCGATCTGTTTTTCAAAGACCCCCATCAATTGATTTGCATGTGATGGGGCAAATTTTGTTCCCATCGCTTTACCTTTTTGTTGCAAATAAAATGTATTATTGAAAGTAAAAAAATTATGATGTAAAATAAACTCGATGGATTGTAAGACAAAATCTCTTTGAGTCTGTGGCATAAGAATGTCTGCATCAATGAATTCCTTAACTGATCTTATGCCTAATGAATGTATAATATTACTGTAGAGTGCTGTGATGTGTAAAGTTGCCCAGATGTACTCATCTCTCCACTCAAAAGATTCTAAGGTGCAAATTAATTGAGCAGAGTCCCTAAGGTAAGAGGGCAATGAAATTACATATTTTTGGAGTAGACCGTCAACATACTCAGACAGATTAAATGTAAGTGAGCCAATCACCGAGATGATAGGCCACCCGGGAGGGTTATGGAGGGATTTATGTACTTTGGGCAAAAAGTAAAAACATGCAATCGAAGGGTGTAGTACTTTGAGATATGTTTTTTCTTTCTTATCAATCACGCCATTTTGGTGTCCTACATCAATCAATTCATTAAATATTTTATTATATTCTTTGGTAGGGTCATGACTGAGTTGTCTGTAATACTCTTTATCCGACAAAATTCTGGTTGACTCAGCCTCATAGTATGTGGTATCCATAACCACTATCCTTGTCGGCACTTTTTATAACTATGTCACGGTTCTTTTTCAGATTCTTAAGAGCTAACTGGAGATTAGGGTTTAGGTTATTAGGTTCCGGAACTGATGGAACAGACCCACTCTTTTTAGTCCTACTGGTGCAAGCTAACTGGTTGGATGGACCTAGTTGGGAAAAGGTGTCTTTAAACTCATCCATAACCATATTGTAGAAGCTCTCAATATGGGGGCCTCTACTCTCCAGCGGGTAATAAGACGATTTACTCTTCAATTGTGGTTTAAGAGGGATGATGTTAAAAGAGGTATCAACACATTCCACTTGAGATACTGTATAGACTAACGGAGAAACATTTAACGGATGGTTTTCTGTTGAAGTCATTTTTTTAGAAATGCTGGAATTTTTTATTAAAAAAATGGCGTTAAAGAGTTAATTTGCGGATAAATTTATTTAAAGCAATAAAAAGTTCAAATACATCTGGCTCTGTTGAGAGGCAAAAAGAGAGTCCTTTGCTAAGTAATTCGATCTCATATTGTTTTAGCAAGTCATTGGATAGATTGAAGATCCCCTTTTCCCGCAGTAGGTCTTTTTGTGTTGATAGGGTACTTATTGTATTTCTTTTTGGGGACTGGCATGTCTCTTTCGACCTCCTCTGCATCCTCTGTGACCGATTTTTGCCTTTTTCTTGTGTTCTGAATTGGGGTGCAAAAGTGTGTAATTTTTAAAGCTTGAAGCGGTCTGGGAGCAACATGAGTGGAACTCGGTGTGGAGATTAGTGTGTTGAGATCTTGAGTGCTGTATAAGTTGATCCTCGGAGGGGGTGAGGCTGGAGTGGTTGAATGTCGCTTGATAATTAGGGGTGATATCTGGCCTAAAAAATGACTTTCCTGCAAAAATGGGAGGTAAAGCTAAAAAAGCTTCAGGGCTAGATAAGGATAGAGAATGAGTTGTGATGTCATGTAAGGAGAGGAATAAGTCGTTAGATGATTAAACCATCTTGGCCGGTTGGTTTATTTTAGGGGTGAATAAGTCTAATAATGCCCCCAACTGAGTCCTTCGACTCTTTATACGGTAATGGTGTGGCATAAACAGAAAGATTTTTGTCAGTGATAGCTAGCACTGAGACCAGAGTCAGGTCCAGAAGGTTGTAGTAGTGCGGACTTGTACGAGTTGTATGCCACTTTTACAGACTGACAAAAATACGCGCAAAACCTCCCCAAAAAATCAATTTTACAGGAAAAATTGTTAGGAAACATTCTTTCTTCGTACAATTGTTCAGGTAGTGGGACTCCTACACTCATAAATCCTATGCACTAAGTGAAAGGACTGCCAAAAATTGCAAGTAACGGACACTCCAAAACACGCTTTGTTACACATAAATGAGGGCATACACACCCTTGAAAAATTATGATTGATGGCCTGCTGGTGACCCTCAAAAACATTTGGAGCAAGGGCCTGCTGATCTGACTATGTAAAACCTTAGAGACGAGGGCCTGCTGCCGCATTGGTGACTCTAGATAACCTCTGGGCGATTGCACGTCCCTGTGACGGCAACAATCCATTTGGATGTCTGCCCTATCAACTTTCGATGTTCTTTTCTGCACCTACCATGATGATCACAAGTAATGGGGAATCAGGGTTTGATGCCGGAGAGGGAGTTTGAGAAAGGTATACCACATCCAAGGGAGGTCAATGGCTGAAATCTCATTGGCTGTTGTTGCCTTACAACTTTTTTTTCCCAATTGTGAGCCACCCAGAGAGGGTGGGTCAAGTTATTAAAGCACAAGATTACAAGGAAGGCAGCAGGCGCGCGGCAATTACCCACTCCTGACTCGGGGAGGTAGTGAAGATAAATAACAATACAGCACTTCTAAGCGGCCCTGTTTTTGGAATAAGTACACTTTCCGTTAACGAGGATCTATTGGAGGGCAAATCTGGTGCCATCAGCCAACTTACACTCGGCCTCCACAACGTTCAACCAGTGTGCCATCATGGTGAGAATTGTGTTGACCAGACTCTTGGCTACTGAGACTGGACTTGTAGGTGAGGGCCTGCTGCCGCTTTGTTGACTCTAGATAACCTCTAGGCGATCGCACGTCCCCGTGACGATGATCCATTGGGATGTCTGTCCTATCAACTTTGGAGCAATTTTTCAACAAGAACCTTCTTGTATAGCACCGTTTTGCTAGTCCTCTCCACCGGAGGAATGAGAGATGAGAAGTTCTCTTTGTAGCGGGGGTCGAGAAGGGTGAACAACCAGTAATCCGTGTTGTCTAAAATGCATATAATGCGCGGGTCATGGGAAAGGCAGCCTAACATGAAGTCAGCCATGTGTGCCAGAGTACCAACAGGCAAGACTTCGCTGTCGTTATCAGAAGGTTAGCTGACCTTGTAAAAGATTTTAGGTGAGGGCCTGCAGGTGAGCTGACCCTGTAAAACATTATATGCGAGGGCCTGCAGTTGAGCTGACCCTGTAAAAGATTTTAGGTGAGGGCCTGCAGGTGAGGTGACCCTGTAAAACATTAAATGCGAGGGCCTGCAGTTGAGGTGACCCTGTAAAACATTACATGCGGGGGTCTGCTGCTGAGCTGACCCTCTAAAATATTAGGGGCGAGGGTCTGCTGGTGAGCTGATGCTCTGAAACATTATATGCGAGTTCCTGCAGGTGAACAGACGCTGTAAAATATTATATGTGAGTGCCTGTAGGTGAGCTGACGCTCTAAAACATGATACGCGAGTGCATGCTGTTCAGCTAACCCAATAAAAAAAATGTGTTGAGGGCCTGCAGTTGAGCTGACCCTATTAAAAAAAATAGAGTGGAGGGAATATATACAATCTGGATGAGTAGGAGGAGGAGAAAACAAGATTCAACTATATACTCTTTTTTTGTGGTGGAAAAGGTGCATGGGAATACGCTACAGTAGATTGAGTCAACCTGTCAGCATTGCCAGTGGACAAGCGGATAGGCTTATCTGTTATAATGCCACCAGCAGCACAAAATACACACTCAGACAAAACGCTGGCGGCAGTGCAGGTCAGCACCTCCAAGGCGTAGAGTGCAAGTTCGCGCCACGTGTCCAGATTGAACACCCAGTAGTTGTAAGGCACTGAGGGATCATTTAGGGCGCTGACACGGTCTGCTATGTATTCCTTCACCATCTTCAAAAACTTTTCCCCACCTTGTACCACTAGGCCGCGCTTCAGGGTGAGGTTGCTGGTGGGGTGTCATGAAAGAGTCCTATGCCTTGGAGAGTGTTGCCCTTCCTTTGTTGGAACTGCTAGGTGTTCCCCTTGTCTTCCTTCCTCGGTTGCCTAAAGAAGTACAGACTCTGCCGGCCGCGTTGTCAGATGGAAAATTTTGGAGCAATCTCTCAACAAGTACCTCTGCACCACAGGAATGAGAGATGAGAAGTTCTTTGTATCGGGGGTCGAGAAGGGTGAAAACCCAGTAATCTGTGTTATCTAAAATGTGTATAACATGAGGGTCGCTGGAAAGGCAGCCTAACATGAAGTCAGCCATGTGTGCCAGAGTACCAATAGGCAAGATGTCGATGTCGAGATCAGGATGATTCTCCATCTCCTCATCCTCCTCTTTGGCCCATCCATGCTGAACGGATGGAATTGAAGTTCCATGGGTATTACCCTCTGTAGCAGAGGCAACAGTCTCCAGCTCCTCCTCCTCCTCCTCTTCATGGTCCAATTGCGCTCAGGAGACAAACAGTGGGTGGTCTGGCTATCACCCTGTGTAATGTCCTCCCCCATTTCCTCATCTGCCACATTCAGAGTGTCATCCTTAATTGTGAGCAGCGATCGTTTGAGTAGACACAGAAGTGGGATGGTTACGCTGATAATAGCGTTATCACCACTAACCATCTGTATGGATTCATCAAAGTTTTTTAAACCTCACAGAGGTCTGACATCAATGCCCACTCCTCGCTTGTGAATAGTGGCAGTTGACTCGAAAGGCAATGACCATGTTGCAGCTGGTATTCCACAACTGCACTCTGCTGCTCACAAAGCCTGGCCAACATGTGGAACGTAGAGTTCCAGCACGTGCTCACGCCGCACAACAGTCGGTGAGCTGGAAGCCGCAAGCGCTGCAGCATTGACAGACAGGCTGAAGCTGTGGATGACTTGCGGAAATAGGCATTCACGTGGAAAGCCTTTACTAGTAGCTCTGGCAAATTGGGGTAGGCATGGGATGTGTGTCAGTTGCCAAGCTCTAAAGCCGCCACCAAGTTTTGGCCATTTTCAGACACAACCATGCCTGGTTGTAGGTTGAGTGGCAAGAGCCACAGCTCGGTCTGGTCCCTTATTCCCTGCCACATGTCTGCGCCGGTGTGCTGCTTGTCCCCTAAGCAGATGAACTTCAGCTCGGCCTGTTGACGGTTACCCACAGCAGTGCTACACTGCTTCCAGCTAGCGACTGATGGCTGACTGCTGCTGGAGGTGTAAGTGGAGGAGGAGGCGGCGGAGCAGAAGAAGTGGGGGTTGTAGCCAGTAACATAGCTGCTGCGGAGACCCTGATGGACGTAGGGCAAACAATCCTGGGCGTGGGTAGCACCTGTGCCATCCCAGGGTACGACTCACTCCCAGCCTCCACAACATTCACCTAGTGTGCAGTCAGGGAAATCTAGAGTCCCTGGCTAGCAGCACTTGTCCATGTGTCTGTGGTTAAGTGAACCTTCCCAGTAACTGCGTTGGTCAGGGCATGGGTGATGTTATGGGACACATGGTGGTGTAAGGCGGGCATGGCACACCATGAATAATAGTGGCTGCTGGGAACTGCGTACCGAGGGATGGCCGCCGACATCAGGTTGCGGAAGGCCTCAGTGTCCACAAGCCTGAATGGCAACATTTCAGGGGCCAGTAATTTGGAAAGTTGGGCATTTAGTGCTATAGCCTGTGGGTGGGTGGGTATTTGTGCTTGTGTTCAAATGACTGTGTTATGGACATTTGGACACTGCACTGGGACAGGGAAGTGGATGCTGTTGCTGGTGGTTCATGCGAAGCCCAGGTGCAGGGCAAGGGGCTTCTGGGCCTGCACATTTGACAGGGGATTGGCCAGCAGTGCGTAACACAGGTGAAGAGGAGGCAGTGGTGTGACCCGCAGACCCAGATTGTGGACCCAGGCTTTTGGCCAACTTATTAGGGTGCTTGGATGCCATGTGGTGGATCATGCTGGTGGTGGTGAGGTTTCTAGTGTTCACGCCCCAAATCATTTTGGTATGGCACAGGTTGCAAACTACCACTCTTTTGTTGTCTCCACTTTCCTAGAAAAAAGCGCCATACTGCAGAACACCTACTCCTTGGCAAGGTAGATTTACACATGGGGGTGCGCGTTGTAACGGGTGCAGGCTTGTTTGGTATGGGCCGACTTCTCTCTTTTGCAACCCCACTGCCTCTTCCGGATCCCTCCCCCTCTGTACTGCTGTCCTCGCTTGGCTTTCACCTTCCCATGTTGGGTCAGTGACCTCATCATCAACCACCTCCTCTTCCACTTCCTCACTCTGCTCATCCTCCTGACTTGACCTAACCACAACCTCAGTGATAGACAACTGTTTCTCATCATCATCCACCTAATGAACAAATGATTTCTGTTCACCATTGTCACATCTTCTTGAGATTGTGAAGGCTCAAGAGGTTTGGAATCAGAGCACAATATCTGAGGTCCCTCTTCAAGAGTGCTGGGCGCAAGGGCCAAATGTAATACTGGTGATGGATAGAGCTCCTCGGAATATCCGATTGTGGAAATACTCATTTGGCAAGCCTCTCCATAGTGGGAGGAAGGATGATCAGGGTGAGGATTCGGTTGACCAGACTCTTGGCTACAGAGACTGGACTTGGCGGAAGAGAGAGTGGTGCTTATTACCGACTGGAAGCACTGGTCCAACTTGGACAGTGTTGTCCTGCGCCGCCCAGCTAAGTTGGACATGAAGCTGGGTACTCTGCCTGCACCATCAGTATCAAGCCCACTACCCCGTCCCTTAGTTCTCGCCTTCTTCATATTAATGGTTTTGTCACTAGATGTGGCGCAGATTGTTTTACTGTCCGCTAAAGACACAGTTATCGGATGCAGGACAGTATATGTCACAGAAACACACAGAATATGAACACTATTAGGGCCAGATTATTGGAATTTGCCCTAAAGAAACAGTTTTCGGATGGCGTACTGTATATGTCACAGAAAGCCACACACTATGGACCGTAGATTAGGCCCAGATTATTGGAATTTGCAATACAAACTCAGTTTTCTGATACAGGACAGTATATGTCACAGAAACCCACAGAATATGGACACTATATTAGGCCCAGATTATTGGAATTTGCCCTAAAGAAACAGTTTTCGGATGGAGTAATGTATATGTCACAGAAAACAGCACACTATGGACACTAGATTAGGCCCAGATTATTTAAATTTATGCTAAAGAAACAGTTTTCGGATGGAGTACTGTATATGTCACGGATGTGTATTACACGCACACACTACAGAGACAGTAGATGAGGACTGGCCCGTGATTATTTAACTTTACGCTAAAGAAACAGTTTTTATGATGGCGTACTGTATATGTCACAGAAAGCCACACACTATGGACCGTAGATTAGGCCCAGATTATTGGAATTTGCAATACAAACTCAGTTTTCTGATACAGGACAGTATATGTCACAGAAACCCACAGAATATGGACACTATATTAGGCCCAGATTATTGGAATTTGCCCTAAAGAAACAGTTTTCGGATGGCGTACTGTATATGTCACAGAAAGCCACACACTATGGACCGTAGATTAGGCCCAGATTATTGGAATTTGCAATACAAACTCAGTTTTCTGATACAGGACAGTATATGTCACAGAAACCCACAGAATATGGACACTATATTAGGCCCAGATTAATGGAATTTGCTCTAAAGAAACAGTTTTCGGATGGAGTAATGTATATGTCACAGAAAACAACACACTATGAACACTAGATTAGGCCCAGATTATTTAAATTTACCCTAAAGAAACAGTTTTCAGATGGCGTACTGTATATGTCACAGAAAACAACACACAATGGACCGTAGATTAGGCACAGATTTTTTTAATTTGCAATACAAACTCAGTTTTCGGATGCAGGATATTAAAGGATAGTATATGTCACAGAAACACAAAGAATATGGACACTATATTAGGCCCAGATTTCAAAACGTATCTCAAGATTTGGTCCAAATGGAATGATTACATAACGTCTGACAAGCTTAACAAACATCTAGAGTAATGGGCTTTACCCATTGACTTCCGAGATTTCTCATTAATTACATGTGACTATGTTACTGGTTTACTGTTTTCCCCTGTTACCCCTTATTCCCTCTTTCCTCTCCTCCCCCTCCCTCCCCCCCTATTTCTTCCCTTCCCCTCATTCTAGTAAACTTACAGTCTGGTTCTGTCAGAATGGCCTCGGTCGTACCTTGGCCTGATCCCCCTAAGACATGGTAGTTGTTTTAAGCAAATTCTTTCATTGGAGACTGTTGCTTTAGACTTGTTTTGAACATATACCATCTTCATTGGGTCGAATCCCCTTTAGACATGATAGTTGTTTTTAAAATAATGTCTTATTATTTGAAAAGCGGATGCTTTGGACATATTTTAAACAAGTACCATCTCAATTTGGTTTATTTGACAAAAACACTTGGCAAATGTTAGATTCTTACAATCTCTGACATGAGCTCACAAGTAATGTGCACTTCTTATTTATGTTCCCACTGTAATCACCCACGAGATTGGCTTATTCTTGTACTTTTGGGATCTCTTATTGCTGTACAGAACCTTTTGACTGCACTGATTGTAACAATTATTACCTATTTCTGTGAGAAATGTAATAAAAACTGAATTTACACAGATTAGTTAAATTTGCCCTAAAGAAACAGTTTTCGGGTGGCGTACTGTATATGTCACAGAAAGCCACACACTATGGACACTAGATTAAGCCCAGATTATTGGAATTTACGCTAAAGA
Source organism: Bufo gargarizans (assembly GCF_014858855.1). Classification (NCBI taxonomy): domain Eukaryota; kingdom Metazoa; phylum Chordata; class Amphibia; order Anura; family Bufonidae; genus Bufo; species Bufo gargarizans. Next base: position 84,972,020 of record NC_058086.1, on the reverse strand, counting down.
AACAGTTTTCTGCAAAAAGACAAAGTCTGCGGATGATGTACAGTATATGTCACTAATAGGTATTAAAGAAAAATTTCTTGCTGCTGTCAAACACACACACAGTAGTCCTTTCCCTTCCTCAGCACGGATATCTCTCTGACTGATCAATTTAGAGCAGGTAAAAATATATTGCTGCTCTAAAACACACACACACAGTAATCCTTAAAAGGACTTTTGGGTCTTTGAAAAGCTTTCTACAAATAATAACTGAGAATTTTGCTCCCTATACTGTATTTCCCTTCCTACGCTCTGCTCTCCCTGTCTACGTCTGAGCCGAACATGCGTCATTGGGTGCTATATAGCACCCAATGACGCCTTCCGGCCAGTCAATCACTGTAATGCCAGCAGCCAACATGGCTACTGGCATTACAGCGATGGCAGTACATACCTGCACATTTTTTGGCTGCTTAGCAGCCGCAAAACATACGGGAAGGAGACTCGAGCATGGCGTTCGAGCACATGTGGTACTCGGCTGAGTACCGCCATGTGCTGAGCATAGCGATGCTCCATCCGAACCGGTATTTGGCCGAGCATGCTCGCTCATTACTACTGTTCACCTCAAAAGGTTCAGAGAAACAGGTAGCGTACTTCCTAAGCAGGAAGAAACTGAACTAATGAGAATGCTCCCTAGGTCTCCAAACCTTTTAGCTGATATTGGGTATTGCCATAAATAGATTTATTGGTCTACAAACCAAATGCAAAGTTACACAGGTTTTTTACCTAAATCCCAGAGATCATCCATGGCCAGTACTGTAGATGCTTTCTCCCAGAACTGGAAGTGGAACCTGCCTATGCCTTCCTCCCTTTCGCTAATCGTAAGGGTTATTCAGAAAGCTTGCTAGGACTAGTGACAGTCATGTTCATGACTCCTTATTACCCCAAAATGAGTTAGTTCATCCTAATATAGGATCAAGACCCAATGCTTCATCTGGTCCCTCAGAAATTCCATTTTACCACCTGTATCCTGGTGGCTTGTTTCTAAAATATAAGGGAATCTCAGCTAAAGTAATTACTACCCTTAAGGCCAGTAGGAAAAAAGTTACCTCTGCCATTTATCTCAAAATATGTAAAAGATTCTGCTTCTGGTCAGGGGAAAAGTTTCTTAAGTACTCTAAGCCTTTTATCCAAAAAAATCTTGATTTCCTTCAACAAGGACTAGACCTGGGCCTCAGCGGGGCTTGATGTCCTGGCCTATTTAACTTCTTTTACACCAGCTAGGGGCTGTTTAGATTTCAGTTTAGGCACACAGACTGCAGAGTGGGACAAATTTATCGCAAAGCCTTAGCCTATATGGAGATATCATAGACAGGAATAAAATTGTCATGGAACCATGAACCAGACGTACAACAAGAGATAAGTGGAAATAAGAAGGCTTTATTGAAAATCAAGCTGTAAGGCAAAAGTCCAAACGGATGGCTAAACCGAAGCAGGGTCTTGCGAAGCCAGAGGTCAGGAACCAGAAGGGTAGTCAGACGAAGCCTGGATCAGGAACCAGCAGGGTAGTCAGACGAAGCCTGGATCAGGAACCAGCAGGGTAGTCAGACGAAGCCAGGATCAGGAACCAGAAGCAGCAGCAGTCTTAGAAGCATGTGAACACAGGAGGACCAAGCAAGGAACTGAAGCCACAGACCTCCTATATATATGAGCTAGGCATCCAGCTCCTCCCAGTGGGAAGGAGAAGCCGCAGGGTGGGAGGCTACAAGAAACCCAGAAACCAAGATGGCCGCCAGCACATGTCAAAGGAGAACAGCAAGAAGGTAAGACCATGACAGTACCTCCCCCTCAAGGGCCCCTCCTCCGCGGAGTAAAGAACGGTTTCTGAGGGAAGCGTGCGTGGAAGGCTCGGAGCAAGGCAGGAGCATGGACATCTGCAGAGGGAACCCAGGAACGCTCCTCTGGACCATAACCACGCCAATGGACCAAAAACTGCACCCGACCGCGGACCAGGCGTGAGTCCAGGATATTGCTCACCTCATACTCCTCACGATTGCCCACTTGGACCGGACGAGGCCGAGGAACCGAGGAAGTGAAACGATTACACACCAGTGGCTTCAACAGGGAGACATGAAACACGTTGGAGATCCGCATGCCAGGAGGAAGCGCAAGGGCATAGGCTACCGGGTTTACCCTGCGAAGCACTCGGAAGGGACCAACAAAGCGAGGCGCCAGCTTGGGAGTGGGCACTCGAAGGTTGAGGTTGCGGGTGGACAACCATACACGGTCTCCGACCTGGTAGGAAGGAGCGGGCGCTCGTCTGCGATCAGCCTGGAGTCTCTGGCGCTGCGCAGAGACCTCAAGGGACCTCTGGATCTGTACCCAAGAAGCACGTAGGACGGAAAGGTGATCCTCCACAGCCGGAATATCCTGGGGAGAGAATACCTCCAGTAACACGGCAGGTTGGAACCCATAATTGGCCATGAAGGGAGACGTCCCAGAGGAAGAGTTCACCGCCGTGTTCCTGGCAAACTCAGCCCAAGGCAGGAGGTCAACCCAATTGTCTTGGTGATTGGAGACATAGCAACGAAGGAATTGCTCCAAGGCCTGATTGGATCGTTCTGCGGCCCCATTGGACTGAGGGTGGTAGGCCGAGGAGAAAGAGAGATGAATCCCCAACTCGGAGCAAAAGGCGCGCCAGAACCTGGACACAAACTGACTCCCCCGATCCGACACAATCTCCTTGGGCAAACCGTGCAACCGGAAGACCTCCCTGGCAAAAATCGAGGCCAACTCTTGTGCAGAGGGTAACTTCTTGAGAGGAACACAGTGGCACATTTTGGAAAACCGATCCACAATCATGAGAATGACCGTATGGCCTCGGGATGCAGGGAGGTCCACAATGAAATCCATCCCCAGGTGTGACCATGGACGCTCCCCGGTGGCTATGGGTTGCAAAAGGCCCAACGGAAGGTGCCGAGGGGACTTACTCTGGGCACAAACGGAGCATGCCGCTACATATGCGGCGATGTCGGAACGTAGAGAAGGCCACCAGAACAGACGTGAAACAGCCCAGGACAGCTGATTCTTTCCAGGATGCCCCGCGGCCTTGGAGTTATGGTAGGTTCGCAACAACCGAGTGCGCAACTCCTCAGGCACAAAACATCTGCCGTTGGGTCTCCCAGAGGGAGCACCAGATTGAGCCGCCAAAATCTGCTCACCCAGGGGAGAGGTCAGGCTGGTGCGAATGGCGGCCAGGATCTGATTCGGAGGTATGACCGAAGTCGGAATCGACTCCTCCCCGGACAGCTCGGAGTACTGCCGTGATAAGGCATCCGCTCTGATGTTCTTGGAACCGGGTAGGTAGGAGACCACGTAATTAAAACGTGACAAGAACAGAGCCCATCTGGCCTGACGTGGTGTCAATCTCTTGGCCTCAGAGAGGTAGATCAGATTCTTGTGGTCCGTCAGGATGAGAACCGGAACCACCGAGCCCTCGAGCAAGTGCCTCCATTCTTTAAGGGCCTGCACGATGGCCAATAACTCCCTGTCACCAATCTGATAGTTGCACTCCGCGGAAGACAGTTTCCGGGAGTAAAACCCACAAGGAAGCAGAGGACCCTCTGGTGTTCTACGCTGAGACAGAAGGGCGCCTACTCCCGTCTCAGACGCATCCACCTCGAGGACAAAAGGCAACCCAGGGTTGGGATGCGACAGAATCGGAGCCGACACAAAGGCGGACTTTAGAGCCTCAAAAGCTCGGATGGCCTCGAGCGGCCAGACCTGGGGATTACTGCCCTTCCTGGTCAGATCCGTGAGAGGCTTGGCTAGCATGGAAAAGTCCCTGATGAACTTCCGATAATAATTGGCGAAGCCCAAAAAGCGCTGCAGGGCACGAAGACCACTGGGCTGGGGCCACTGTAAGACAGCCGAAACCTTCTCAGGATCCATGGAGAACCCCTCAGCGGAAATGATGTAACCTAAGAAGGTTACCTGGGATCGGTGAAATTCGCATTTCTCAAGCTTACCGAACAGCTTGTTCTCTCGTAACCGTTGCAACACTCGTCTGACATCCAGAATGTGGGCCTCCATGGATTCAGAATATACCAAGATGTCATCCAAATAGACCACCACACACTGCTGCAACAGGTCACGGAAAACATTGTTGATGAATTCCTGGAAGACTGCGGGCGCATTGCACAACCCAAAGGGCATAACCAAGGATTCATAATGACCGGTCCTGGTGTTAAACGCGGTCTTCCACTCATCGCCCGCCTTGATCCTTACCAGGTTATATGCCGCCCTCAGGTCGAGTTTGGTAAAGACCGTGGCCCCTTTGAGGCGATCGAACAGCTCGGAAATCAAGGGTATCGGGTAAGCGTTCTTGATCGTGATGCGATTGAGACCCCTGTAATCGATGCAAGGCCTCAACTCACCGCCCTTCTTTTTCACAAAGAAAAATCCAGCCCCTGCCGGGGACGAGGATTTGCGAATGTGTCCGCGTGAAAGCGCCTCCCTCACGTACTCCTCCATGGCCTCATTCTCCGCTACCGACAGTGGATAGACTTTGCCACGAGGAGGAACGGCACCAGATTGTAACTCTATGGCACAATCGTATGGGCGGTGCGGAGGTAGGGCAACCGCACGCACCTTATCGAATACATCCCGGTACTCCTCGTATTCAGGAGGCAACAGAGAGTCCGAGGAAGTACACAGCAACTTGACAGGCCCATGGATGCAACTAGCCCCACACTGCGGTGACCACGAGAGGATCTCGGCCGATCTCCAATCGAAAGTCGGATTATGCTTCTGGAGCCAGGGGTACCCCAAGACCACCGAGTAGTGTGGAGACGAAATAACCTGGAGACAGACCGACTCTCTGTGAACGGCACCAATGGCCATCCCCACTTGAAGGGTCTCCTGAGTCACGTGTGGCGGCAGAAGGGGTCTGCCGTCTATCGCCTCAAGAGCCAGTGGGGAACCTCGAGGCTGCAGAGGAATGGAATTGGCGGCAGCGAACACACTATCAATGAACAAACCACCAGCACCAGAGTCCACCAACGCCTGGGTCGTCACCGAGCCCCCGACCCAGGAGAGGACAACAGTAATCAGTGGTTTGTCAACACGGGAAACCGGGGACGAGGAGACTCCACCCAAGATCTGCCCCCGACAGGATCTCAGGTGCGAGCGTTTCCCGGACGGTTCGGGCATGCCAACCGAAAATGCCCACCGAGACCACAGTACATGCATCGGCCCTCGCGTCTCCGGAGTACCCTCTCCCCCTCGGACAGGCGAGCAAACCCCAGCTGCATGGGTTCACCCCCAGACAAGTCATCCCCAGGAGGCGTGGGAGGAGAGGGAGGCACGGGTGGGACAGCAAACGTAGGCGCCAATCTGTTAGAAGACCTCCGCAGGCTCTCCTTAAAGGAAGGTCTCTCCCTGAGTCTGGTGTCAATCAAAATCAGGAAAGAAATAAGAGACTCGAGCTCCACTGGTAGGTCCTTAGCTGCAACCTCATCCTTCAAGACATCCGAGAGACCATGAGAGAAAGCAGCGACCAGAGCCTCATTATTCCAGCCCACCTCTGCTGCCAGGGTACGAAACTCAATGGCGTATTCAGCTACGGATCGTGAACCCTGTCTGATGGACATAAGGAGCTTCGCAGCAGAGGCAGCACGAGCCGGCACATCGAATACCTTCCGAAGAGAAGCAACAAAACCGGAAAACTCGGCAACCACCGGATTGTTGTTCTCCCATAAAGGGCTGGCCCAGGCCAAGGCCTTGTCCGAGAGCAGCGAGATCAAGAAGCCCACCTTTGATCTCTCAGTAGGAAAGGCATGTGGCAGCAACTCGAAATAAATGCCCACCTGGTTAAGGAAACCTCGGCACTGAGTTGGCTCTCCCCCAAAGCGCTGTGGAAGGGGGGCAGAACCGGTCATACCCCGAAACACCGCAGGCGCAGCAACAGGTGTCGGGGTAGACTCTGGCGCAACAACCGGAGCGGCAGTAGGAGCGGGCCCAGGAGCGACAACCGACCCATCGGCAATGGAAGCTAAATGAGCCGTGCGTTCAAGCAGGGTTTGCAACGCCACAGCGAACCGACCCAACAGGTGATCCTGCTGATCAAGTCTGGCAACCAGCGTAGGTAGCGAGGATGGCCCTGTACCGTCAGAATTCATGGCTTGGTCCTAATGTCATGGAACCATGAACCAGATGTACAACAAGAGATAAGTGGAAATAAGAAGGCTTTATTGAAAATCAAGCTGTAAGGCAAAAGTCCAAACGGATGGCTAAACCGAAGCAGGGTCTTGCGAAGCCAGAGGTCAGGAACCAGAAGGGTAGTCAGACGAAGCCTGGATCAGGAACCAGCAGGGTAGTCAGACGAAGCCTGGATCAGGAACCAGCAGGGTAGTCAGACGAAGCCAGGATCAGGAACCAGAAGCAGCAGCAGTCTTAGAAGCATGTGAACACAGGAGGACCAAGCAAGGAACTGAAGCCACAGACCTCCTATATATATGAGCTAGGCATCCAGCTCCTCCCAGTGGGAAGGAGAAGCCGCAGGGTGGGAGGCTACAAGAAACCCAGAAACCAAGATGGCCGCCAGCACATGTCAAACGAAGGAGAACAGCAAGAAGGTAAGACCATGACAAAAATGCTGGTCTATAATACATTCCCCCCCTTGAGTTTCAATTTATTAGCATTTCCAAGATCTCTGCTTGCAGTTATTGAACATTCTTCAGAAGCTGGAAGACTGTCCTTATTACAGTCAACTGACAGCTACAAATCTTTCTAAGGTGACACTGTGGGCAAGAGCTTTTCCCTCAAATGAAGTAACCCACCCCACCCCAAAAGTTTCATTTACCTCTTCCTCATTGCTTTGAAGGTGGATATATGTGTTGCTGTGAGCAGCTGTCATGACCCAGCAAAGAAAATGTACAGGGAATAACTCTCTAAGGTTAATAAGGCATGCACTCTATTAGGACTTGGCAATAAGGCCTAAAATTAAAACTAATTAGTTTAAGTGGAAAATGAATCAAGTTTTTTTGTTTGTTTGTTTTTTGTAATTTTAGCAATAGTTTATTGCTAATAAAAAAGGAGCATACATTCAATCCAATCCCATTATCAACATGATTACAATTTCATTACACAGGAAAAAAGTATACAGTAAAACATATGAAGATTCATACAAATCATATCATTAATAAGTCAGAGTCAGAGACTTTAAATTCTTCTACTATTTCTTCTTTCCCCATAAACTATCATTCAAATACGAATATCATGGATATTCCGTTGACTTCTGACAGGGTACACTCCAACACCATGTGTTACAAATATTCACAAAATGTTATTATCCATTCCCCCCAACTACACCCCCCCCCCCCCCCCCACTTTTATCGCAGGAGCCAACTGAGGTCATCCACTCGGGTACAGGAATACATCATACCAGAGAATTCAAATCCATCCTGCCCATATCTGTTCCCATTGGCTAAGCTGTTTTTTCTCCCCAAATAATACATGTTCATAATTCTCTATCCTGTTCATTAATTGTTTCAATTTCTCAAACTCAGGGTAATTTTCTGATCCCCATTTTCTAAACAATATTACTCTTGCAATTAATAACCCTTTCAACCACATTACATTTTCCTTCTTATGCTCTTTACCCATGGGGAGGAAACCTAATATTGCAAGTTCTATTCCTACAGCAGGTTTCACCTCCATCCTCCTACCCATCTCCACAAATATCTTACCCCAATATTCTTGAATAATCGGGCAGCTCCATATAAGATTAATAAAACCTGCTTGTTTATTTCGGCATTTTAAGCATCTATGATCCCTATCTTTATATATCTTAGTAAACACTGAAGGAGTATAATATAAACTATGAATTATATTAAATTGTATTAGTCTATGATTACTTGTTATCCTTTAGAAGCCCTTTTTATATTTTGACAAGCATCTCTCCATTGCAGTGCACTCCTTCACCCAATCTTCTGTTCCCATTAATTCTCACTCTTAAAGGGGTTGTCTCATCATGGACAATGAGGGTATATCACTAGGATATGCCCCCATTGTCTTATAGGTGCAGGTCCCACCGCTGGGACCTGCACCCATATCGAGAACGGAGCACCTCAAGGTGGTGGCTGGAGGACTCCGGTCCGGCCTCGACCAAGCCGGCTCCCCATAGAAGTGAATGCTCCCATTCATTTCTATGGGGCCGACGGAAATAGCTGAGCCAGCGCTCGGCTATTTTCGCCAGCCCCATAGAAAATGAATGGAGGGAGGCTGTTATGGGGGGGTGATCTGTAGATGGCACTGTTATGGAGGGGGATCTGTGGATGGCACTGTTATGGGGGGGTGGATCTGTGGATGGCACTGCTATATATGTGTCACCCACAGATCCCCCATCCCCTAACAGTGCCATCCACATATCCCCCACCTTATAATAGTGGCATCCACAGATATTCTCCCCATAACAGTGCCATCCACAGATCTTCCCCCCCATAACAGTGCCATCCACATATCACCCACCCCATTTGCCCCATAAGACGCAGGGGCATTTTTCTCCCACTTTTGGGGGGAAAAGTGCGTCTTATGAGGCAAAAAATACGGTATAACAAAAATCCATAAACTCATGATACCAATATGCGTGTTTTAATTGTACATACCTAAACTCGGTCAATTTATCAATCCCTTCCCCCTGTACACAGCTCCTCAAGTGACCTTATTCTCCCTTGTGTAACTAGATGTGACACCCTCACTGTACCCCTCTTTTCCCAAAACGTATAATCTTCCAGTGGCAAAAACTCCCCTAAATTAACTTTCTGCCATAATGGAGTGTAATGAAGAGCTTGAGATAGCCCAAATATCTTTCTAATTTTATTCCATACATTCTGCAACATTCTACTCATCGGGCCTGTTTTCCCCAGTACTTCCAAATATCCTGTTTCCAAAATACTGAAGATGTCTTTCTGGGTCCCTTTAGATTAGTTTATTAAATGCTGAATAAACCCATCCCGACCAAAACCAGTACACTATTGAATTTGTGCAGCCATGTAATAACCCTGCATATAAGGAAGGGAGAGACCCCCCTGCTCCTCTGCTAACCATCGATATTTCTGCTTGATCTGGACCCGCTTTCTTCCCCATATCAAATCATTTATAATTCTTTCCAACAAATTGAAAAAGGAATCTTCTATCCAAATTCGGCATGCAGTCAATATGTATAAAACTTGCAGGAGTAATACCATTTTCACTAGAGCAATTCTTTCCACTTGGGCCAACGGAAGCTTCTGCCATACTCTTATCTTATCTTTTACCTTATTAATCATCGGGATAGATTTAAAATACTATAATCCTGAAAATTGGCAGTGGTTTTGATCTCCAGAAACTGAAACTGTTCTGTACATTTCAGTATTCGAACATTCGTAACATTGCCACCAACTTGTCGGTTAAGTGGCAATAATACCGATTTTGCCCAATTTATTTTATATCCCGAAATAGCTCCAAAATCATTTACCATCCTCATAACATACGGAAGGATTTTCCTTCCTGCTTTCAAAAATATCAATATATTATCTGCATATAGGCTTATTTTATTTCTAATCCCACCTCCCCCAAATCCTACTATCCTATCATCAATCCTGATTTTACACGCAAGTGGTTCTAGGAAGATCACGAATAGTAGAGGTGAAAGAGAACAACCCTGTCTAGTGCCTTGATATAACTTAAATGAATCTGACCATACCCCATCAACATTTATTCAAGCAGTTGGACATATAATAACCGCACCCACTTAATAAATATTTATCCTGCATCCATTGACAGGATGGATCGGTTCTCCCTCTCCCCTATTTGAAAATTTACCAATAGTGATGGATGAACATCAGCCGGGATGTTTCGCAAACTCGTGTTCGCGACCGGCCACCAAATACTTACTAGAAGTGCACAATTAGGCCCACCACATGGACAGTGGCATACCAGAGGGGGATCAATGGCAAAAATTCCCACAAAAAATATGTATTTTAATCAGGGGCAATTTTTATACGTCTTAAAGGGAAACTCTCAAAAACATGCCATGCTGGAGCCTAGAAAATTTTTATTTTAGGCCACAGGAGTACAGGCCCTAAACATTAGGAATTCACCTGACAGAAAAGAACAAGTGATTATTTGGCTGGAGGTATATTAGACGGTCAGTGGATAACAATTTTACTGCAGGCCAGTGAAGTACAGGCCCCAAACATTAGGCATTCACCGGACAGAAAAGAACAAGTGATTATGTGGCTAGAGGTATATGGATTTAGACTGGGAAACTGAAACCAGTACATCTCATAAAGGAAACAGGTTCTTGACAATAACCAGAGACAATTACCTTACCCAACTGGTTTAGGACCCGACTAGAGGGATGGCCATACTAGACTTAGTATTAACCAATAGGCCTGACAGAACAACAGACGTGCAGGTTGGGGGACACCTGGGAAATAGTGACCATAAAGTAATAACCTTCCAATTGTCATTCAAAAGAGTATTTCTTCAGGGAGGAACAAAAATACCAAACTTCAAAAAAGCAAAATTTAGCCAACTAAGAGAGGCCATAGGCCTAACTTACTGAGACAAAGTCTTCAAAAATAAAAATACAGCCACAAAATGGAATATTTTTAAAAGCATCCTAAAATCTAATTGCGAGAGGTATATAACTTATGGGAATAAAAGGTTAAATAACAAGAAGAAACCAATGTGGATAAATAGAACTGTAAAGAAAGCAATAAATGACAAAAAAAGCATTTAAATCAATAAAATAGGAGGGTGGTAAGTAAGCACTGAATAACTATAAGGAAAAAAACTGAATATGTAAAAAAAAAATAAAAGCGGCCAAACTAGAGACCGAGAGAATAAAATGTTCTTCAGTTATATAAATGGTAAAAAGTATGAAGAGAGCTATAAGGAGAAAGCAAAGCTATTAAATATTTTTTTTTCTCCACTGTATTCACTGAAGAAAATATGATGAAATGCCGAATATAAAAGTAAATTTCCGATTAAAAGTGCCCTGTCTAGCCCAGGAAACCCTCTCCTCATTAGAGAAAATACTATAAAGAATTTAAACTCCAGGGAAAGGAAAGCCCTTGAGAATTTGAAAAAGAATAAGGAAATAATAATGAAGAATGCAGATAAGGGGGGCGGCATCGTGGTGATGGACCACGATTACTATGTAGCCGAATCTAAGAGAATTTTATCCGACCAGGATTATTATAGAACTTTGGATGACGACCCTACAATTTTGTTTAAGAAGTCACTAACCAAACTGGTAGATATGGCCTTCTCTGTAGGTATTATTGATAAAAGAAAAAAACAATTCCTATCTCCAGCACATCCAACTGTAGCAAAATTTTATTTTTTACCCAAAATACACAAAACCCTCCTTAACCCACCAGGGATACCGATTATTTCAGGCACTGACTCTCTCACAACCAATCTATCAGCATATGTGGATATATTTCTTAAAAAATACGTAATACAGTTACCCTCCTATCTACGAGATACAACCCATCTGATCAATTCGATAAGCCCTGTCAAATGGAAGAGTGACTACATTTTTGTCACTTTAGATGTAAATTCCTTGTATAGCAATATCCAGCATGATCTGGGCCTTGCAGCTGTTAGACATTTTTTGGGGAAGGACCTGTCTATGCCAGAACAGCAAAAAGAGTTCCTATTGGATGCCATTGAATTTATTTCAAATCATAATTTTTTTACCTTTAATGAGGTCTATTATATTCAGAAAAAAGGTACCGCGATGGGGACTAAGTTTGCCCCATCATACGCTAACCTTTTTATGGGCCTTTTTGAGGAATACCATGGTCTATTGTCTCATCCGAAAATCTGTTATTGTCAGAGATACATTGATGACATTATTTTTATATGGGAAGGGGATGTTGAATAGTTAGTATCCTTTGTGAAAAATCTAAATGCAAACCAATGGGGTCTCGGTTTTAGTCTAGAGCACAATCCCTGAGAAGCCATTTTTTTAGACATTCATTTAAGTATAGAAAACGATAAGATCACCACAAAAACTCACTTTAAACAGGTGGACGCGAACAGTTACCTGAATTACAAAAGTTGCCACCACCCAAAATGGAAGAATAACATACCATTTAGCCAGATGAAGAGATTGAGGAGGAATTGCTCTGACAACCGGACCCTGAAGCAACAACTAAACACTCTATGTCAAAGGTTTGCCGAAAAAGGTTACCCGGAAACTCTAATTAAAGAATCTGAAAAAAGATCTTTGTCACTTCACCAAAGCAACGCCCTTCAACTCAAAATAAATATAAACAAAAATACTAATACAGAGAATAAGACTCAGTTTAATCTGATTACGAGATTTAATGTGAGACATGCTGCAATCCGGCAAATTATGAAGAAACATTGGGGAATACTACAAAAGGATCCCATTCTGAAACACATACTTCCCCCAGTTCCAGGCCTAACATTTAGAAGGGCCCAAACCTTGAAAAATATAGTTGCACCCTCTTGCCCTAAAATTATAGAAAAGGGAAAGGCCATGAAACCAACAAATTCATCAGAAAGGGGGGCCTTTAGATGTAAAATAAAGGAGTGTAAATGCTTTGGAATGATCAAAGACAAGACTAAAACCATCAATGTCCCACATTCTGGAGAGGTTATTACGTTGAGGCACTTTATGAACTGCGGATCTCGGAATATAATTTATTTGCTTACATGTCCTTGCAATTTGTTATATATAGGGAGAACCACCCAAACCCTCAGAGAAAGAATGAATGAGCACCGCTCAAATATCCATTATAAAGTGCTCACTCATAGTGTTTCCAAACATTTCTTTGAACACCACAACAGTGATTCCTCCCTCGCGAAAGTTACCCCTGTTACCCCTGTTGGCAACAGTTGGCTCGAAAAGAAATGTTTTGGATTTATAAATTTAATACGCTGGTTCCCTTTGGCCTAAAACAAAGCCCTTGAATATACGAACTATTAATTTATTCATAGATAAGGCCCAAGCACGATTAGGCCCTCAACACACGATTAGGCCCCCAATATACTAAGTTATTAGCAAGATCTTTGTTATAGAAACTTTCCTTTATATATTTATGTATCTATACATGTATATAATTTTATATAATTCTGTAAGAATATATATTTATATATTTTTATATATGTGTATATATATATATATATTTTATATATATATGTGCATTTTTGTATATGTGGTTTTTTACAAACTTTAGTGACATTTTATACAGAATTTATCTTTATATGGATTTTTTTATATTTGTCCTTTTATAAAAAATTTTATAAAATAACTTATTTTTGTCCCTATAGGAGAAGCCCCATATGAATATTACTTTACTTATCTCCCTATTCCTTTTTATTTATGTATACAGTACAGACCAAAAGTTTGTACACACCTTCTCATTCAGAGAGTTTTCTTTATTTTCATGACTATGAAAATTGTAGATTCACACTGAAGGCATCAAACTATGAATTAACACATGTGGAATTATATACATAACAAACAAGTGTGAAACAACTGAAAATATGTCATATTCTAGGTTCTTCAAAGTAGCCACCTTTTGCTTTGATTACTGCTTTCCACACTCTTGGCATTCTCTTGATGAGCTTCAAGAGATAGTCCCCTGAAATGCTTTTCACTTCACAGGTGTGCCCTGTCAGGTTTAATAAGTGGGATTTCTTGCCTTATAAATGGGGTTGGGACCATCAGTGGCGTTGAGGAGAAGTCAGGTTGATACACAGCTGATAGTCCTACTGAATAGACTGTTAGAATTTGTATTATGGCAAGAAAAAAGCAGCTAAGTAAAGAAAAACAAGTGGCAATCATTACTTTAAGAAATGAAGGTCAGTCAGTCAGCAGAAAAATTGGGAAAACTTTGAAAGTAAGGGCTATTTGACCATGAAGGAGAGTGATGGGGTGCTGCGCCAGATGACCTGGCCTCCACAGTCACCGGACCTGAGCCCAATCGAGATGGTTTGGGGTGAGCTGGACCGCAGAGTAAAGGCAAAAGGGCCGACAAGTGCTAAGCATCTCTGGAAACTCCTTCAAGACTGTTGGAAGACCATTTCAGGGGACTACCTCTTGAAGCTCATCAAGAGAATGCCAAGAGTGTGGAAAGCAGTAATCAAAGCAAAAGGTGGCTACTTTGAAGAACCTAGAATATGACATATTCTCAGTTGTTTCACACTTGTTTGTTATGTATATAATTCCATATGTGTTAATTCGTTGTTTTGATGCCTTCATTGTCATGAAAATAAAGAAAACTCTTTGAATGAGAAGGTGTGTCCAAACTTTTGGTCTGTACTGTATGTCTTTTAGGTGAACTTATTATGTGGCCCACCATTTGGTTTTTATATATACGTTTTAGAAATCAAGAACAGTCTAAATATCTAATTATTTCTATTCATCTTATCTAATTATTTAATTATCCTAATCCTTAATTATGTATAGCCCCATATAAATATTATATGATTCAGGCTCCTCCCCCTTTCTCCCCCTCGCTTTTTTTATTTTTTTATTTATATAATATGGCTAAAAGATCCTTAGGATTTTGTTGACCGGCCCCCAACTTAATAATGTAAACAGAATGAATGCAATATCTATTAGAACCCAATACAAGACAGCTCATTGAATAATACTATCGGTTGCGTTCCACTGTGGAACGCATGGGCACTTCCGGTTCAGTCCGAAACCGGAAGTGGCGACGGAGAGCTGTCACAAATAGACCAGATTCCCGTTTTACAAAGATGCTCTCCTACCCCCTTCCAATCGCACACTGTATTAGGTATATGTCGGTCCCAACTTTTGGCCATTATACATCCATTTTCCGAGTGCGTTCTATACAGGAACCGGAAGTGATGTTTCCCTGTAAGCGTGGATTTGTTTGTCCGTTATGTCTTCCCCTATATATAGATAGCAATTGTAATATTGTATATACTACTTCTCCTGAGGAAGGGTGTTTAAAAGACCCCGAAAGGCGTTGAGCCCACCTATTGCCTGTATTTTGAATAAAGGAAGTTTCAAGAAGACCTCAGTGTGGACCTGCTGCTTCATCCTACGATTCTACGTGTGATCCAGGCGAGGGGGGTAAATCCAATGGGTGTCTTGAGTTTTATCCTATTGGATTCCTCCCTGGTGAAGTAAGTTCCGGCACTTAAAATTATTATATTGCAGTTTTTTTTTGCTATCCGAAGCAATTCCACGGAGGAATCATTATAAGGCCCTCCATTTAGAGTGCGTATCCTGTACCTTTCACCTATTTACTTCCCCATCTACATCTGCATGGTCGTTTCCTATTCTATCCACTACTAGTGAGTTCCATGTAGAATATAATACGGAGGGCGGCTGTTGATAGGTTGGCTGCAAGAATGATCTCATATCAGAAGTGACCAGCACATCTTCAAACTTCCCTCTTCTTGCAGGAACGGCAGGATCCACACCTGTTTTGCTGTGGGTGGAAATTCCTCTGCCAGCGCCCGCAACAGCAGAATGCAGCATTTCTCACAGCAAGGTCTGGAAATGCTGCATTCTGACAGAACCCTGGCTACTGCTCATCACCCAGGAGAATGTCGTCCTCGGTCTCCTCCCCCAGCCACGGACAACACCAGGGATCCCCAAAAAGTTTAAAGTCCCCCTCAAAGCCTGCTCTTCTTGCTCCTCCTTCTCCTCCTCCTCCTCCCCCCAGCCACCATCCTCCCCTGACTCCTCTTCAGACTCCTGCTGACTTGTCTCAGATGGAGTAGCCCCCCTGGAAATTCATTCAGCATTGCGACTTCCTCATATTTCAGCTCCTGCTCTTGACGGCTTGATCAATGACACGACGCAATGCACGCTCCAGAAAATAGGCGTAAGGTACAATGTCACTGATGGCACCTTGGCTGCGACTGACCAGTTTGATGATCTCATGAAATGGCCACAGAAGTCTGCATGCGTCGTGCATGAGCAGTCACTGGCATGGTGAAAAGAAAACAAGCTCCCCAAAACCTGTCCTGCTGCAGAGTTCATACAGGTAGTCATTAACGGCACGTTGCTGCTGGAGAAGCCTATCAAGCATATACAAGGTGGAGTTACAGCGCGTCAGGCTGTCACAAATCAGACGTCTGGCGGGCAGGTGGCGTCGCTGCTGAACGTCAGCAAGGCAAGCCACGGCCATGTAAGATCTTCTAAAATGGACAGAGATTTTCCTGGCCTGCCGCAAGACGCCCTGGACCCCGGAGTATTTGACAATGAATCACTGCACGACTAAGTTCAGGACAGCACGTGTGTGTCATTTTCCCCTGGTTCAGTGCACTCAGCAGATTGGCAGCGTTGTCGCACACCACTTTACCAACTGTCAAATTGAGCGGGGTTAACCACTGATCGGCCTGTGACCACAGAGCCGAAAGAAGTGCAGGACCGGTGTGGCTCTTGGCTTCCAGGCACAACAGCCGCAGCACAGCATGGCAACTTCTCACTTGGCACGTTGAATAGGTTATGGGGAGCCTGGGGGGTGCAGCGGAAGAGGCGGTAGTAGTGGAAAAGGAAGAGGCAGCCAAGGAGGAGATAGAGGATGGAGTAGGAGGAGGAGAAAAAGAGGCAGGCCTGCATGCAATCCGTTGCGGTAACACCAAATCTACATGGGTGCCACGGGTTACATGCTTGACGGCTGTCAGAGGGTTTACCCAGTGGGAAGTAAAAGTTCTGTCCCTTCCCTGGCCGTGTTTGCTAGACCACGTATCTGTGGTCAAATGTATCTTGGCACCGACACTGTGTGCCAGAGATACAGGGAGTGCAGAATTATTAGGCAAGTTGTATTTTTGAGGATTAATTTTATTATTGAACAACAACCATGTTCTCAATGAACCCAAAAAACTCATTAATATCAAAGCTGAATATTTTTGGAAGTAGTTTTTAGTTTGTTTTTAGTTTTAGCTATTTTAGGGGGATATCTGTGTGTGCAGGTGACTATTACTGTGCATAATTATTAGGCAACTTAACAAAAAACAAATATATACCCATTTCAATTATTTATTTTTACCAGTGAAACCAATATAACATCTCAACATTTACAAATATACATTTCTGACATTCAAAAATAAACAAAAACAAATCAGTGACCAATATAGCCACCTTTCTTTGCAAGGACACTCAAAAGCCTGCCATCCATGCATTCTGTCAGTGTTTTGATCTGTTCACCATCAACATTGCGTGCAGCAGCAACCACAGCCTCCCAGACACTGTTCAGAGAGGTGTACTGTTTTCCCTCCTTGTAAATCTCACATTTGATGATGGACCACAGGTTCTCAATGGGGTTCAGATCAGGTGAACAAGGAGGCCATGTCATTAGTTTTTCTTCTTTTATACCCTTTCTTGCCAGCCACGCTGTGGAGTACTTGGACGCGTGTGATGGAGCATTGTCCTGCATGAAAATCATGTTTTTCTTGAAGGATGCAGACTTCTTCCTGTACCACTGCTTGAAGAAGGTGTCTTCCAGAAACTGGCAGTAGGACTGGGAGTTGAGCTTAACTCCATCCTCAACCCGAAAAGGCCCCACAAGCTCATCTTTGATGATACCAGCCCAAACCAGTACTCCACCTCCACCTTGCTGGCGTCTGAGTCGGACTGGAGCTCTCTGCCCTTTACCAATCCAGCCACGGGGCCCATCCATCTGGCCCATCAAGACTCACTCTCATTTCATCAGTCCATAAAACCATAGAAAAATCAGTCTTGAGATATTTCTTGGCCCAGTATTGACGTTTCAGCTTGTGTGTCTTGTTCAGTGGTGGTCGTCTTTCAGCCTTTCTTACCTTGGCCATGTCTCTGAGTATTGCACACCTTGTGCTTTTGGGCACTCCAGTGATGTTGCAGCTCTGAAATATGGCCTGACTGGTGGCAAGTTTGATCTTGGCAGCTGCACGCTTGACTTTTCTCAGTTCATGGGCAGTTATTTTGCGCCTTGGTTTTTCCACACGCTTCTTGCGACCCTGTTGACTATTTTGAATGAAACGCTTGATTGTTCGATGATCACGCTTCAGAAGCTTTGCAATTTTAAGAGTGCTGCATCCCTCTGCAAGATATCTCACTATTTTTGACTTTTCTGAGCCTGTCAAGTCCTTCTTTTGACCCATTTTGCCAAAGGAAAAGAAGTTGCCTAATAATTATGCACACCTGATATAGGGTGTTGATGTCATTAGACCACACCCCTTCTCATTACAGAGATGCACATCACCTAATATGCTTAATTGGTAGTAGGCTTTCGAGCCTATACAGCTTGGAGTAAGACAACATGCATAAAGAGGATGATGTGGTCAAAATACTCATTTGCCTAATAATTCTGCACTCCCTGTATATTCACTTGCCGCTGAACGTGTCTATACAGCTCTATGCCCTTCTGGGAGAAATATTTCCTTCCGGGACCTTCCATTGCAGTGTGCCAATGGCCACAAATTTTTAAAGGCCTCCGAGTCCACCAGTTTATATGGCAGTAGTTGGCGGGCCAGCAGTTCCGACAAGCCAGTGGTCAGCTGTTGGGAAAGAGGGTTATCCGGCGTTATCAACTTTTTACGCTTGAACATTTGGGCCACCAAAGCCTGACTTCTGCCAGATGAATGCGACGACGGCACGGTGGAAGGTGGAGTGGAGGACAAATAGGAGGAGAGAGGAGAAGAAGAAGAGGCAGGACACGGAGCGTGGGTTCTGACGGCGTTGCTCCCATTGGGCTCGGTGATGGGAGGCCAGGTGACTTCTTAAGGCGGTTGTCCATAGGTGAGTGTTGGGCTTACCACAACTTATGTGTTGACAGCACAGGCTGCAGATGGCAACACTATTGTCAGCAGCTGACACGTAAAAAAAAATCCCATGCTGCGGAGCCATGTGCCGGCGTCCTGGGAGCTCAAGATGTGACCGTGCATGGTGGATTGCTTTCTCCAGATAGTCTATATGTTAGAAAGTATATTATAAGTATATCACACCCCTCAGTATATCACATCTATCGATAGCACACCTACACCAGTCCTTAAAAGAACTTTTGTGTCCCTATTAGCTAGTGTTTGGTGTCCCTAATAGTCTGTCCCTGCTCCACATAGCAACCTCTCCCTACACTGGCAAAACACAGAATGTAAAATGGCTGCCAGATCGGGTTCTGTGTATGGGTGGGGGTGTGTCCGTGTGCTAAAACGTCTCAATTGGTTGTCCTGTCCCACCTGATGGATGTGTCATGGGTCAAAGTTCAGCACAATGCATAGGGCGCATGCGAACATCGCCTTATGTTCGCATGTTCGGCAAATCGCTAACAAGCAAAATTCGCTGGGAAAAGACCGCTGGGCAAACCGCAAGGCCATCTCTATTTACCAATACTCTATGGATATTTGTTTGGGCATGCCTTTTAGGGATAAACCCTGCTTGATCAGGATGAATCAGCTTATTTACCACTTTCTTAAGCCTATTTGCTAATACTTACACACATATTTTAAAATCTGTATTTAATAAAGATATTGATCTATATGATCCTACTTCCTGTCCATCCTTTTCTTTTCTTAAGAGGAGCGTAATAACCGCTTCCGATAAAGAGGGTGGTAGACTTCCTACTTCCCTAGATTCATCAAAACCAGATTCAGATATGGTAACAACACCTCCCCATATTGCCTATAGATTTCAAATGGAAGCCAATCTGATCCCGGGGAGGATGTCCCCCGGATATTACTTACAGCTTCCATTAAGTCACATAACTGTATAGGGGCATTTAATATTTTTCTTTCCTCATCCGATAAAACTTCTATATCTATCACGTTTAAATATGAATCTATTTCTTCATCTTTCCTTCCCACCTCAGATTGATATAATGTGGAATAATAGTCGAGAAACTATTATGAGTTATATTACCATCCTTCATCTTAATACACCTGATTTTATTGTTCTTTTTGATTTTGTACTATCGATGCTAATAGTCGTTCAGGTTTCCCTGCTTCACAAAAATGTGTCTGCCCTAGAAAAAAAAAATCTGTATTGTGCTTTATTGAATAAGTAGCTTTTATATTCCTCCCTAGCCTTTGCTAACTGTTGTTGAGTTTTTATGTTATTATTATTTATAATCTCTTTCACTAATCCACTAACGGTCTTCTCGAACTGCTTCTCCATTTTAGCAAATGTTGCCCTCATTGTCCTTATTTTCCCATAATATAAACCCCTGAGAAATGCTTTAAAGAGGACCTTTCACCCAAAAAAAAACATTTAACTAAAAACATAGCGTTACTTACATGCCCCCGGTATTGCTTAATCATGAATTCATTTTTCTTTCTGTGCCCCAGTTTGTCCACGCTGCCCCCTGGAATATTTCCCGCCTTTTATGCTAATGAGCCATTCGGCTCAACTGGCGGGCGTGTCAATCTTCTCCCTGGCACGGAGCGCATCCAATCAGCGCGCTCCGCTCTTAGCCAGGGAGAAGACGTTCCAGTTCTCGCGAGATTCTCCGGCTCTGGATAGCATACAAGGCAGGAAATATTCCGGGGGGCAGCGTGGACAAACGGGGGCACAGAAAGAAAAATGAATTAATGATGAAGCAATACCGGGGGCATGTAAGTAACGCTATGTCTTTAGTTTATTTTTATTTTTTTGGGGTGAAAGGTCCTCTTTAAGTGCATCCCAGACAATATGAATATGATTTGATCCGACATTTCTATTCCAAAACTCTTTAATCTCTTTACCTATGAGGTCTTGTTCTTTAACTAACAAAATCCATTGAGGATTCAATCTGAACCTCCTGGCTTCCCTATCAGCCTCCTTTTCTTTTACCACCAGCAATATAGGGGAATGATCTAAAATGAATCAATAAAATGAATTATTCTTTACAGATGTAAAATGAATCAAGTTAATTTGATGAATAACCTAGTTGTATTCTCTGTTATAAGAAGAGCCCATTACATCAGGGAAATAGTGACACGTTATAATACAAGGTGGCAAAACTTTTCATTGTACAATGTTTAACTTACCATAATCAATAAAAGAAAGTAATATGAATATATCTCATTTACATTACAGGAAGAAGTTGTGATGTCTTTAAATGTCCACCAACTCTACTTTGGAAGATGGATCTTAAGTTCTTCATTGCTACACTTTGGAACTTTTTATATTAGTTCACCTCTTTACATCTTGAAAATTGATGAGTTTATATATTCAAACACTAGGTTTAAACATTGATGCATCCAGGAGAACTTTATTCCTAAGACATTACTAGTCATACTTGCTGAAAGATTACTCTTGGGCCTAACAACCTGAACACTTTTGGCATTAAATTTTAAATGATTACATAAACATTTCAGGACAAGGTGTATTTTCTTTCATGTCATTTAAGTTTTCTTGTACTGACTTATGATTGCCAAAATTTCCTTCGGCTTTAACCAATTTGTATTTATATTGAATACCAACCGTCTTATACTAGAACTTCCAATTCTTGTCAGCCAAACGGACAAGAATAGGACATGTTCTATAATTTGCAGTAAAACGGATGTGCACAGCACATGGATAATATCCATGTGCTGTCCAAATATTTTGCAGACCCATAGAAATCAATGGGTCCATGTGCAATATGCTATAAATGTGGAATGGACACAGACCGTAAATATGGTTTTGTAAATAAGTCCTTCAAGATATTTTCATTTAGCGGTAATCTCATTTCTTGTGTATGCCCATGTGGTTTGTACTGCCCCTCTGAACTATATACTGTATACAACTAATACCTACATACTAGTAGAGTTTATAGAGCATTCCTGTAAAAAGAAGTTGGCCAGTCTTAAACATTTTTCAATTTTGAAAATCACTTAGACAATTATAAAATAGTTGGGCCTTATTCATATGTTCATGATGAAATTTGTGATAAGAGCACCAGTGAATCATCCGTGAAGATTTTCCATGAAGAATCTGTGTTTGGTCCATGGGGAAGATTTCTCAAAAATGGTGCAAAACTAAACTGGGTTAGCTGCCCACAACAACCAATCAGATTGATTCTTTAATTTTCCAATGGAGCTCTGAAAAATGAAAGGTGCAATCTGATTGGTTGCTATGGGCTACTAAGCCGGTTCTACTTTACACCAGTTTTGATAAATCTCCACCCATTTATTCATTTTTTGTTCTCCATGTGTCATCTGTGTTCCATGAACACCGTACAGCTGAAAATTCATTTTCAGAGCATCTTCTATAAGTGGCCAATGAAACACAGACGAAACATGGATTGTGTTCATGTTGGGCCTACTTTTTTCACGGACCCGTAGACTTTAATGAGCATGATGGATCCGTAAACATGGACAAAAATAGGGCATGCTTCCGTGCTAAAACACGAATGTGTGACTAGGTACATGTGCTGTTCGTGGATAACAAGGACAGCACACATCTGTGAATCACTGACGTGTTACTAAGACCCAAGGCCACTTCCACGACCAGCCCATGTTGGGAACCTATCACTAGAGCAGGAAGTACAGAGACTGGCAGAGGACCAGAGAAGTAGTCATAGACTACAGACCAGTTCGCTTGACCTCAGTAGTAATGAAAAATGATGATCTTCAATTCAAAACAGCATGGCTTCACAGAGGGCAAATCATGTCAAACTAATTTTATTGATTTCTTTGATTATGTCACAAAAGTGTTGGATAAAGGTGGCGTTGTAGATACTGCCTACTCAGACTTCAGGAAAGTCGTTGATACAGTGCCACACAATGAGCTGATAAAATATTGAAGATTGGACTTAAAGGGGTTCTCTGGGATTTTAATATTGATGACCTGATAGGTCATCAATATCAGATCGGCGGGGGTCCGACACCCCCTCCAATCAGCTGTAAGAAGAGAAGGGAGCACGTAATGCGCACGTGCCGTCTCCCTTCTCTCTTCCTGCTCGCCATAGATATAGCAGCAGCGAGCCGGAAGAGAGAAAGGAGATGGCATGCGCGCACGGTGCTCATCTTCCCTTCATACAGCTTATCTTGTCTGTTTGCCGGCAACACATAAATGTGTAACAGGGTTGATATTCCTGGAGCGATTGGTAACATGAAAAAATATTTAACTTCACTGGATAAATGGGCCAAGTAAAATAATGCACTTGGGGAGAAGGAACCCTCTATGATTTTGGCAGTTCTGTGTTAGAAAAAAAACTTCAGAAGACAAGGATTTGGGGTCCTGATATCAGAAAGCTTCAAAATAAGTCAAAACATAAAAACAAAACAGTGTATGACACATATACATACATAACCAAATGTTGAATGAGTGTTAAATTGCCAATTGCACCCTAATAAGCCAAAAGGTAACAGATGGGTGTCCTCCCAGAAAAAAAAAATGCAAAAAAGCTATATATAATAGCCAAACAATATCAAAATAGTCTTCATTAATCAATCTCAATATACAACCATGGGGATATTCAATGGTAATGGTACTGAAAACATACAAAAGCATATAGCATAGTTGGCAAGACAAACATGCATGCTACTTCCTGTTACTCATCTTGTTCTCAGCTTATTTTTGTTATACTTTATATTGATTAATAAAGACTATTTTTGATTATATTTGGTGGCTCCATTTTTTTAAATAGATTTTGATATTCAAAATGAGTGCAGATTGTATGCTATGCTTGGCTGTATAGCTAGAGGTACAGTATAACCTTTAGGAAGAAAGAGATCATGATCCCGCTGTATAGAGCGCTAGTGAGACCACATCTGAAATACTGTGTCCAGATCACCTACAAAAAGACATAGATAAAATGGAACGGGTGCACGGACAGGCTACAAAAATGGTCGACTTCCGGTTCCGGCGCCAGCATGAACGGACGTGCTGAATAAAGCTCTGCATCAAATCACTCTGAAAAGCTTCTACTCCCCAACTTACCAGGCTTTGCGCCGATCAAGACCTGGACTCATGTTCACCTGGATACTCCCAGGTATCATATGGACCGCTTTCTAGTCAACATGGGGAGTAGAAACCGAAAAAATGGCGGACCCCGCATCCCTGCTATCTCCTGAGGATGCACCTCCATTACCTCCTGAGAAAGACCTCATGGATGGGGACGAACAATCGGGTGAGCTGAGAGTGGATTATAAGAGGCTGGTGCTTGAGGTGGCGGCGCGAATACTGCCTGACCTGCAGGACTGCCTCTCAGCTACAGTCTCGGCATCTTTGGCGCATCTTCACCAGGAAATATCTTAACATGGCCGGTGACTGGACACCGTGGAAGAGAGAGTTAGCTCTCTGGAAGATGATCAAACTCACCGTCAAACGATTTTCCAGACAACCTGGAAAATCGTTCCCGAACAATCTAAGGTTAGTTGGGATACCTGAATCTGCTCCTTTAAATGACCTTCTACAACTCTGTGAACGAGTGCTCCCTAAAGAACTCGGCTTATCCAATATCTGCAAGGTGGAAAGAGCTCATAGAATGGGTCAGACCCCTCCACCTGCCAGACAGCACCAACGTGACTCGCCACGGAGCACAGCACTGACACACAGGCCTAGACAGGTTATAGTCCGCTACCTGGACTACTCTGAAAAGGCCTCTATCCTTCAGGCGTATAAAAGACGTAAAGCCCCCGTAGAGATACGAGGGAACCGAACACTGCTTTTTGAGGACTTTTCTGCAGAAGTTACCAGACGATGGCGAGAATTCTCGTCCATTTGCTCAGATCTTTACCGGGAACAGATCAAATTTGCGCTCATCTATCCTGCAACTCTACGGATCTATGATGCTTATGGCTCCATACACACTTACCAGGACTTTCAAGAGGCTAAAAAAGCTCTGCAAGACAAAGTACTTAAGAATCAAGAACAACCAATGCAAAAGAATGGACACCAAAGATATTCACCACAGAGAGACTCGACGATAGCCTCACCGGATATCAGAACAGGACCCCAAGGAACAGAGGAAGAGATCAGGTAACCCAGCAGACCCCTGAAATAAAGGTTGCAGTAATCTATTGTTTCTCCTACTGTTTTAACCAGAGATACAGTCCCACTCAGGAGGGAAACAAACGTATCGGGTAATATCTTTGCTTAAATGTGCCTGACCTACACTATAATAATGTTTCTACAGAGCTAAAAATATGCGATTGGCTACCAGCTCAGCATGTCCATACATGGAGAACTGTGGCCATGTTGGGAAGAAGTGAAGTCCGAACCAGTTTTCACTTGTGTGATTTTATGTTATTGTTCCTAAACTGTTTGATTGTTGGGTTAAGGGGTGGAGGGTTTGGGAAACATGTTCATACACATCAGAAATATCGCCATCCACAATTACACAACAAAATAGTTACCGGAATATCACCTATTATTACATTGAGTTATGACAAGAATAGATACATGGAATGTTAAGGGGTTGAAGTCTCCCCATAAACGACTGATGGTACTGAGACATCTTAAATGCTTAAAAACAGACATAGTGTTACTCCAAGAAACTCCCTTAACTAGGGCAGACTTTCCGCATGCAACGATTATGGGTGGGACAGGTATTAGGATGGCCATCTAATGGTTCTAGGGGAGGAGTGTTGCTTTTCGTTCATAGACATTTGAATCACAAGGTAATCTTTACATCCGAAGATCAGGAGGGTAGACTTTTACATGTACATCTCAGCTTACCAACTGAAACTTTGAGCATATATAATGTTTATGGCCCAAACCACAACAGATCTTTACAAATCCGAGAAATATAACTGTTACGGTTACTCCCCGGCTAGCTGGAAGCTGGACCGCTTGGATAGTCTGGATCTCGGTTTAGGGAGAGAGAGAGGAGCCGCTTTGTCGCGATATCCAGAAGGATCCTGTAAATGTAGAACAATCCCTGTAACGATCTTACAGCTAGGATAATCCTTCCCCCCTCCACAAACGAGTCGAGGCTGCGATTTGAAGGTTAAGCAAGAGAGATGTTTATTGACCGGGGTCTCCTTTTATGCAATCCTGCCCTGGAAAGGGCTACATTTACATGATTACCACAATACACAATCACATGTCTGGTACAACCCCCACGTTTCCTCCCCTCAGATAAGTTTTCACATAATTAACCTACACATAATGTTACCCAAGTTCTGGATGTACCCCAAAACCAGGGGGTACATCTTTACATTCGGTATCTTCAGACAGTCCTGGTGTAGGGGAACAACATATCCAAAATCCGGCTCCGTCGGTCCAAGGGTTCGGGAGTTACGGGTCCCTGAAGTCCTGACCGACCGCACAGACTTTTCAGCCGAAAATGGTTCCCCAAGCTTTGGTCCTGCGGCCGGTCTCCGCTCGTGTGCCAAAACCCCACGAACCCCTGCAAGGTTTAGTCCTTCCACAAACGGCCAGTCGGTCGGCAGCCCCAGCACGAATCTACGCTGTCCTGGAGGACTCATCGGTGCCCGCCTGTCTGCGCATCCACCCTTAGATCCAGGCGACTGCTGGCAACCACCTCTGTTCGGGCGTAAGACGGCCACGACCACGTGCAAGGTCCCGAAATGGTGGCTACCCATGCCCAACACAAAGGACTCCTGCCAAACCGTGCGAATGGCTGAAAACAGAGCTGGGAGGCAAAATAGCACTTAATTGCACACAGTGTAACTAACAGTAAGAGTGTAACTAACAGTTTTGTAACAGTGCTCCCTTTTTGTGGAACACTCTGGCAGACACTGTCTGACCCCTTTTCGGGGCAGACTAAGGCTGTCCAGACCGCTGGTTATGCTGGGCTGAGGTCTGTTTGTCTGGACAACCCGTCGGCGTTGCCATTCTGTTTCCCAGGTCTGTAGGTAATGGTGAAGTTGAAGGGTTGTAAGGATAGACTCCAACGTAAAAGTCTGCCGTTATCCCCTGAGACCCAGTTTAGCCACACCAACGGGTTATGGTCGGTAACCATAGAGTGAACTCTTGTCCATACAAATAGGGAGTCAATTTATTTAGTGCCCACACCAAAGCCAAACACTCTTTTTCTACCGCTGCATAGCTGACTTCGCGTGGCAGGAGCTTACGGCTGATGTAGAAAACTGGGTGCTCCCCTCCGTCTTCGCCTACTTGGCTGAGGACAGCTCCCAGCCCGAAGCGTCTGTATGGACGATAAAACGTTTGTTAAGGGCTGGGGCCGCCAAGACTGGAGCGTTGACAAGAGCAAGTTTGAGAGCTTGGAAAGCCGTTTCACAGTGGGGAGACAACAGGACCTGTCGAGGTAAGTTTTTCTTGGTCAGGTCAGTCAGGGGTTTGGCAAGTGTGCTGTAGTCTGGTACAAACCGTCTTTAGTACCCTGCTGTGCCCAGGAATTCTAGGAGTCTTAGTGGTGGGGGTCGGCCAATTGGCGACAGCTTCTATCTTGGCCGGCTCTGGTCGCTGTTTCCCACACCCCACCCGGTGACCCAGGTACTATACTTCGGCCATCCCAAAGTGGCATTTCTCTGGCTTCAGAGTCAGGCCCGCAGCCCGGATCTGATCCAGAACCATTCCTACGTGAGCTAAGTGGTCCCCCCAGGACTCACTGTGGATCGCTATGTCGTCCAGGTATGCACAAGCAAAACTCTGGAAGCCATCCAGGAGCCTATCGACCAAGCGCTGGAATGTAGCTGGGGCATTCTTCATCCCAAACGGCATTACCTTAAAATGATATAAGCCGAACGGGGTGTTGAATGCCGACTTGGGGACAGCCTCCTGGGCCAGGGGAATCTGCAAGTAACCCTTGCAGAGATCGATGGTGGTCAGATAATTTCCCCTGGCTATACGATCGAGTAGCTCGTCTACCCTGGGCATAGGGTAAGTGTCCGTCACTGTCTTTTCATTGAGCCTCCGATAGTCTACGCAAAACCGGGTTGTACCATCTTTCTTGGGCACCAAGACCACTGGAGAAGCCCAGGGACTATCGGAGGGCTCAATTACCTTGAGTTGGAGCATCTCATCGATCTCCTTCTTCATCTCTGCCCTAACTGCCTCGGGGATTCGGTAAGAAGCCTGGCGTAAAGGAGCTTGTCCCGGGGTATCTACCTGGTGGGTGGTTAAGGTAGTGTACCCTGGCTTCTGGGAGAAAGTTTGGCTTTTGGACTGCAGGAGTTGGTTAAGCTGCTCCCTTTCAGTGGGGCTAAGTAGGTCCCCTATCTTGACCTGAGCTACTATATCTGCATGGGGACTTTTTTATAACAGATCTAGAATGGGTAGACTGTCGGGGTCTTCCTGAGGGGGACAGCATACGGCCGTCACGTTCTCGGGCCGCTCAAGATATTACTTGAGCATGTTCACATGAAATGTCTTTCTAAGATTGCTGTCATGGCAGCTAGCTATTACGTAGGTGGTGTCTCCCCTTTTCTCCACTATCTGATAGGGGCCCTGCCAGGACGCCTGTAATTTGTCTGTCTTAACTGGCTTAAGCACTAACACCTTTTGCCCTAGGGTAAAGATTCTCTTTCGGGCCCCCCGATCGTACCACACCTTCTGTCTTCTCTGGGCCGATTGGAGGTTAGCCTGCACTGATTTGGCTAATTGCTCCATTCGGTCCCTGAGTTCCAGCACATACGGCACAATGGGGACACCGTCAGTCTCCATCTCTCCCTCCCAGTGCTCCCAGATCAGGTTTAGGGGTCCCTGTACTTTTCTTCCGTAGAGCAACTCGAAGGGCGAAAACCCGGTCGTTTCCTGGGGCACCTCCCGATAAGCAAATAGGAGGTGCGGCAGAAAACGCTTCCAGTCTCGGTATTCCTGAGTAAATGTTTTGAGCATTTGTTTGAGGGTCCCATTGAACCTCTCACAAAGTCCGTTTGTCTGGGGGTGGTATGGAGAGCTCAGGAGGGACTTAATTTTGCAAACCTGCCAGAGTTGCTGAGTCAATTCGGCCGTAAATTGGGTGCCTCGGTCGGACAGGATTTCTTTTGGAAATCCTACCCCGGAAAACACCTGCACCAGCGCATTCGCTACCGTATCCGCTTGGATGTTGGATAGGGCGACAGCTTCCAGGTACCTGGTAGCGTAGTCCACTACGGTAAGAATGTAGCGCTTACCGGAGGGACTAGGGGTAGCCAGTGGTCCCACTAGGTCAATAGCAACCCTGCTGAAGGGTTCCTCCACAATGAGCATATTTACTAAATGAGCTTTAGGGTGATCGCCTTTCCTCCCTACTCGTTGGCACACATTGCAGGTCTTACAATAAGTCCTAACATCAGCGTGTACCCCTGGCCAAAAGAATGTGTGAGTAATGCGGTGTAGTGTGCGGGTTACAGCTAGGTGGCCTGCCAAGGGAATGTCGTGTCCTATCTTGAGTATTTCTCAACGGTATTTGTGGGTCACTACCAGCTGTCGCCTCTGCTGCCCCCTTTTCTCCGTCAAGCGATATAGCTTTCCCTTTTCCCATAAAAAGGTTTCGTTATCTGACCCACTCCCTCCGGTCTCTGCTCGTTCCTGGTACTTTTGTAATGTCGGGTCAGTCTTAGACTCTGTCTCGAAAGCATCTGGGGTGTCCCAGGGTATGGGACCTAACGGGTCAGTCGAGGTCGGGGTAGGTCTTACCTGTGTCTCCCGCACCGGTGAGAGTTCTTGCTCCGTTCGGGCTTGGGCTCGGGTAGTCACTGGGTTCGCCTTGTTGTTGTCCGCTGGAGCATAGGCCAAAGTCATGGGGCCCAAATCGTTGCCCAGTAGTACTTCGGCAGGTAAATTATCCATTATACCCACGTTCATGGCCCCCTTTCCCGCTCCCCAATCAAGATGTAATTTAGCGGTCGGAATTTTGTACACATCCCCTCCCGCCACTCTAACGGCCACAGTCTGCCCTGATCGTTTGTGCTCCGGCACCAAATGACTCTGGACCAGTGTAATAGTGTCCCGCCATACCTTCTGCTGATAGTGCTGGCGGTTATCTGAAGCAGCATATACCGGATCTGGTCCCAAATATTCCTCCATAGGGGCTTCTTGGTTAACACAGAGCGCCCGGGCAGGACGAGATGACCCAGGGGGGTAATTATAATTCCGGGGGGTCTGGTGTGCATTAAGGGGGCAGCTAGCCATGAGGTGCCCTGGTTGCTCGCATCGGTAGCAGGTCGGTCTGGGACAATCAGAGTTGTTACTCGGTGGTCCTGAGTACCGTACGGGCCCCGCGGGCACCGGGGCTCGGAATTCGGTACGTGGTGGCGTGCGGTAAATATCTTTGTGTTTGACCCGTGCTGGGGCTCGGTAGTTCGTGGGTTCATGTAGACGGGAGTCGTAATGTTCATCGGCCAATTTGGCTGCTTCTTCTAAGGTAGAGGGTCGTCTGTCTCGCAGCCATTCCTTCCCCTGCTGCTCCATGCCGTTATAAAAATGTTCTAAGAGAAATAATTAAAAATTTCCTCACCAGTCACAGCTTTACTTCCGCTCATCCAGTGATTTGCCGCTCTCCGCATTCGGTGCGCCCATTCCATATGTGTGTCGTTAGGCTTCTTTCTCGTGCTACGAAATTGTCGGCGATACGTGTCAGGAGTTACAGCGTACCGCCGCAACAGTGTCTCTTTGACCAGCGCATACTGTGTCACTTCCTCAGCGCCCAGAGTCCGAAATGCTTCCAGAGCTCGCCCGGATAGTTTCCCAGACAATATCGTGGGCCACTCTCTGTTGGGAATCTGGTGCAGGGCACATTGCCTCTCGAAGTCCGCTAAATATTCATTGATTCCTGTCTCGCTCTCTAGGAAGGGTCTAAAAGCCGCATAGGGTATCTTTGGCCTCCCGGCGTTTCCGACAGGAACGATTGCCTGCAGTGCTTCGGCATTGCGGTGTGCAGTCACTAGGCTGAATTCGTGGGCTCGAGCCTTCCGTATATCCTCGTCCGCTTCTGCCATCAACTGCTGTACCAGTTCTATAGGTGGGTTCGGCCCGTATAGCGAGAGCCTCTCCCGAACAATCCTGGTCTTTTCATCACTACTCGTGGTCGGGGTTTCTGCCATCATGAAGCCCTGATCCAGTTCGGTTAGTTCTGCGATCAGTTCCCTTCTCGGATGGTTGCTGGCGTCCCTCCCCCCTCTGCTTTCGAGTAAGGCTACTTTCACACTTGCGTTCAGAGCGGATCCGTCTGGTGTCTGCACAGACGGATCCGCTCCTATAATGCAGATGATGGGATCCGTTCAGAACGGATCCGTCTGCATTATATTGTAGAAAAAATTCTAAGTGTAAAAGTAGCTTCAGACGGATCCGTCAATGGGGGACGGATCCGTTTGAAAATTGAGCCATATTGTGTCAACTTCAAACGGATCCGTCCCCATTGACTTACATTGTAAGTCTGGACGGATCCGTTTGCCTCCGCACGGCCAGGCGGACATCCGAACGCTGCAAGCAGCGTTCGGGTGTCTGCCTGCTGAGCGGAGCGGAGGACAAACGGTGCCAGACTGATACATTCTGAGCGGATCCGCATCCACTCAGAATGCATTAGGGCAGTACGGATGCGTTCGGGGCCGCTTGTGAGAGCCTTCAAACGGAACTCACAAGCGGAGTCCCGAACGCTAGTGTGAAAGTAGCCTAAATCCTTCAGGGTCGCACATTTCAATTTTTCGTAAGCGCTCTCCATCCGTTCAGTACCTCTCCTAGGAAATCCAGGAAAATCCCACCGCTGCCATCCAAATGTTACGGTTACTCCCCGGCTAGCTGGAAGCTGGACCGCTTGGATAGTCTGGATCTCGGTTTAGGGAGAGAGAGAGGAGCCGCTTCGTCGCGATATCCAGAAGGATCCTGTAAATGTAGAACAATCCCGGTAACGATCTTACAGCTAGGATAATCCTTCCTCCCTCCACAAACGAGTCGAGGCTGCGATTTGAAGGTTAAGCAAGAGAGATGTTTATTGACCGGGGTCTCCTTTTATGCAATCCTGCCCTGGAAAGGGCTACATTTACATGATTACCACAATACACAATCACACGTCTGGAACAACCTCCACGTCTCCTCCCCTCAGATAAGCTTTTAACATAATTAACCCACACATAATGTTACCCAAGTTCTGGATGTACCCCAAAACCAGGGGGTACATCTTTACATTCGGTATCCTCAGACAGTCCTGGTGTAGGGGAACAACATATCAGAAATCCGGCTCCGTCGGTCCAAGGGTTCGGGAGTAACAGGTCCCTGAAGTCCTGACCGACTGCACAGACTTTTCAGCCAAAAATGGTTCCCCAAGCTTTGGTCCTGCGGCCGGTCTCTGCTCGTGCGCCAAAACCCCACGAACCCCTGCAAGGTTTAGTCCTTCCACCGAACGGCCGGTCGGTCGGCAGCCCCAGCACGAATCTACGCTGTCCTGGAGGACTCAGCGGTGTTCGCCTGTCTGCGCATCCGCCCTTAGATCCAAGCGACTGCTGGCAACCACTTCTGTTCGGGCATAAGACGGCCGCGACCACGTGCAAGGTCCCAAAATGGCTGCTACCCATGCCCAACACAAAGGACTCGTGCCGAACCGTGCGAATGGCTGAAAACAGAGCTGGGAGGCAAAATAGCACTTAATTGCACACAGTGTAACTAACAGTAACAGTGTAACTAACAGTTTTGTAACAATAACACTTCAAGACTCTGTTCCCCTTCAAATAATAGCAGGAGACATGAATACGGTAATGTTTCCTGATGAAAATCGTCGCAGCTCAATAGGCAAACAAGTACAACCTAGACATAGAGATACAATTCTAAAAAAATATCTTTGGAAGTGGGATTACACGATGCACGGCGTAATTGTCATCCAGAAGAAAGGGAGTTCACAAATTTTTCATCAGTACATGACTCCTGGTCACATCTTGATTATTTTTTGGTCTCAGACATTATCCTCCAAAAAACACTAGAAGTAGACATAGGAGACATGGTCATCTTTGATCATTCCCCAGTGATCATAGAAATAGCAGACACTATCCAAAAGGGGACATATTTTTTATGGAGATTCCCTTCTGATTTAGCCACAACTGAAAACTTCTCGGAAATGCTGATTCATTGGTGGATAGAATGGGATACAAATTCACCTACCAGTGACCCACAACTTGTGGTTTTAAGGGGCAAGATCTTGGCTTACCCAAAAAGACTAAAAAAATCAATAAAAATACATTCTTGAAACTAAAAGAGCTGACGGGTATTCTTAGAGACTCTTTTACCAAATATTCATCACACCCCTCGAACATTACCAAAACCAAATGGCAGAAATAAGGCCGAATGTGACAGATGGGTTAGGAAAAAAGAGAGCTAAATGGAAAAAAGAGAGAAACAAAATATTTCAAATATGGAAACAAATCGGGGAGACTTTTGGCTTCTTTAGCAAAAGGGATGAAGTACTCCTCACAAATATCTGCCTTAAAGAATGCACAATGAACTCTAAGTCACCAGCCAAAAGAAATAGTAGACATATTGAGAGATTACTATGTAAACCTCTAACGATGCACTTAAACAGGGGAAATCATGGCTGGAATCCATATACATGCCCCAAATCTCGCAGGATGATATGTTGATATTGAATCAGCCTATCACAGAAGATGAGGTCCAGAGAGTAATTTGCCAATCGAGCAATGGAAAGGCGCCAGGCCCAGATGGGTTCACAAACAAATTTTATAAAGTATTAGCTCAAGAAATTTCCTCACATCCCTATATAACCAACTACTACAAGGCCAAACATTGCCGCCAGATATGAACATGGCATATATTAACCATCTCAGCCCCCTAGCTTAAACCCCCTTAATGACCAGACCACTTTTTACAATTCTACACTACACTACTTTCACGGTTTATTGCTCAGTCATACAACTTATCACCCAAATGAATTTTACCTCCTTTTCTTCTCACTAATAAAGATTTCATTTGGTGGTATTTCATTGCTGCTGATATTTTTACTTTTACAGATATTTTTGCAAAAAAATGAAATTTTTCACTTTCTGTTGTAAATTTTTTCAAATAAAACTACATTTCTATATACATTTTTCTCTAAATTTATTGTTCTACATGTCTTTGATAAAAAAAATGCAATAAGTGTATATTTATTGGTTTAGGTAAAAGTTATAGCGTTTACAAACTATGGTGCAAAAAAACGTAATTTACGCACTTTGACTTTCTGAGCACCTGTCATGTTTCCTGAGGTTCTACAATGCCCAGACAGTAGAAGCACCCCACAAATGACCCCATTTTGGAAAGTAGACACCCTAAGGTATTCGCTGATGGGCATAGTGAGTTCATGGAAGTTTTTCTTTTTTGTCACAAGTTAGCGGAAAATGATTTTTATTTTTATTTTTTCTTACAAAGTCTCATATTCCACTAACTTGTGAAAAAAAAAAAAAATTTACATTAACTCACCATACCCCTCATGAAATACCTTGGGGTGTCTTCTTTCCAAAATGGGGTCACATGTGGGGTATCTATACTGCCCTTGCATTTTAGGGGCCCTAAAGCGTGAGAAGTAGTTTGGAATCCAAATGCGGAAAAATGCCCTGTGAAAACCTAAAAGTACTCATTGGAATCTGGGCCCCTTTGCGCACCTAGACTGAAAAAAAGTGCCACACATGTGGTATCGCCGTACTCAGGAGAAGTAGGGCAATGTGTTTTGGGGTGTATTTTTACATATACCCATGCTGGGTGAGATAAATATCTCTGTAAAAGACAACTTTTCAAATTTTTTTACACAAAGTTGTCATTTTACAGAGATATGTCTCTCACCCAGCATGAGTATATGTAAAAATACACCCTAAACCACATTGCCCTACTTCTCCTGAGTACGGCGATACCACATGTGTGACACTTTTTTGCAGCCTAGGTGCACAAAGGGGCCCAAATTCCAATGGGTACCTTTTAGTAGGGCATTTTTAGGCATTTGGATTTCAAACTACTTCTCACTCTTTAGGGCCCCTAAAATGCCAGGGAAGTATAAATACCTCATATTCCACTAACTTGTGACAAAAAATACAATTTTACATGAGCTCACCATACCCCTCATGGAATACCTTAGGGTGTCTTCTTTCCAAAATGGGGTCACATGTGGGGTATTTATACTGCCCTGGCATTTTAGGGGCCCTAAAGCGTGAGAAGAAGTCTGGAATCCAAATGTCTGGAATCCATTTTTTTATACAAAGTTGTCAATTTACAGAGATATTTCTCTCACCCCAAAACACATTGCTCTACTTCTCCTGAGTACGGCGATACCACATGTGTGACACTTTTTTACAGCCAAGATGCACAAAGGGGCCCAAATTCCAATGAGTACCTTTAGGATTTCACAGGGCAGTTTTACGCATTTGGATTCCGTGAGGGGTATGGTGAGTTCATGTAAGATTTTATTTTTTGTCACCGGTTAGTGGAATATGAGACTTTGTAAGAAAAAACAAAAAAACTAAAAAACAAAAAGAAAATCTATTTCCACTAACTTGTGCCAAAAAATTTATCTTCTATGAACTCGCCATGCCCCTCAAAAGTGATCTTTATAGTGCCGCAGCGATTTTACGGTGTTTTTGCAGTGATCAGAAAAATAAATATTCTGTCACTGCGGTGGGGCGGACTGAACGCAAGTGTGCGCAACAAGATCAGGCCTGATCGGGCGAACACTGCGCTTTTTGTAGAGCCTATAGAACATGTCCTATTCTTGTCCGCAACTGCGGACAAGAAAAGGCATTTTCTATATAGTTCTGGCAATGTGCAGATCCGCAAAATGCGGAAAGCACATTGCCGGTGTCCATGTTTTGCGGATCCACGGATCCGCAAAACACTTACGGATGTCTGAATGGAGCCTTACAGGGGGGTGATCAGCGAGTCTATATGGGGTGATCAGGGGTTAATAAGGGGTTAATAAGTGACAGGGGGGGTGTAGTGTAGTGTGGTGATTGGTGCTACTTACAGAGCTGTCTGTGTCCTCTGGTGGTCGATCCAAGCAAAAGGGACCACCAGAGGACCAGGTAGCAGGTATATTAGACGCTGTTAACAAAACAGTGTCTAATATACCTTTTTGGTGTTAAAAAAATCGCATCAGCAGCCTGCCAGCGAATGATCGCTGCTGGCAGGCTGTAGATCAACTTCTGAGCGTAGCGTTGCTGTAAACGTGCGCGCGTTCATGCAAAATCTCGCCTCTCGCGCCAAAATCTCGCCTCTCGCGTTATATACCACTTATCTACAAGGTAGATAAGCGGTATATAACATTCGGAAAGTGTTAGCTGTGCTTGATGAGATTAAAATTAACCCTCATCTTCATCCATCTCCAGCTCTTATAGTTATAGATGTGGAAAAAGCATTTGACAATGTGAGCTGGAGATGGCTGAGTGAAGTACTGGACAGTATGGGCTTTACAGGTCCTTTTAGGACATACATTTCATCTTTATACTGTTCCCCTCTTGCAATAATCTCCATTCCAGGTTTTTTGTCAAGACCTTTTAATTTGCAAAAGGGTACTAGGCAGAGGTGCCCTCTCTCACCTTTGCAATTTAACCTAGCATTAGAACCGCTATCAAGAGCAATATCCTGTAATGATCATATCAAATGCATAGCTGTTGGGCAGAAAACTCTCAAACATGCCATATTTGCCGATGACCTGTTGATGTTCCTGGCACAAACACAGATAGTAATACCATTCCTGTTTGATCTTCTCTCTCATTTCGGTCATCTATCAGGTTTTATGGTTAATATGTCAAAATGTGAATTATTGGATTTGTCTCCGCTAGGGATGAGCGAACCCGAACTGTATAGTTCGGGTTCGTACCGAACTTTGGGGTGTCCGTGACACGGACCCGAACATTTTCGTAAAAGTCCGGGTTCGGGTTCGGTGTTCGTCGCTTTCTTGGCGCTTTTTGAAAGGCTACAAAGCAGCCAATCAACAAGCGTCATACTACTTGCCCCAAGAGGCCGTCACAGCCATGCCTACTATTGGCATGGCTGTGATTGGCCACTGCAGCATGTGACCCAGCCTCTATTTAAGCTAGAGTCACGAAGCGCCGCACGTCACTCTGCTCTGATCAGTGTAGGGAGAGGTTGCAGCTGCGACGTTAGGGTGAGATTAGGCAGTGATTAACTCCTCCAAAAGACTTAATTCAGTGATCGATCTACAGCTGTGGGTCATTGAACTGCTGCTATTCAATTGCTCACTGTGTTTAGGCTGCCCAGAGCGTTTTTCTGGGGTGATCGGCAGCCATTTTGTGTCTTGTGGTGCGCCAGCACAAGCTGCCACCAAGTACATTTAGCCATCAATAGTGTGGTTACTTTTTGGCTATATCCTACATCAGGGTCAAGCTGTCACCAAGTGCATTTAACCATCAATAGTGTGGTTATTTTTTGGCTATATCCTACATATGGGGCAAGCTGTCACCAAGTGCATTTAACCATCAATAGTGTGGTTATTTTTAGGCTATATCCTACATCAGGGTCAAGCTGTCACCAAGTGCATTTAACCATCAATAGTGTGGTTATTTTTTGGCTATATCCTACATATGGGACAAGCTGTCACCAAGTGCATTTAACCATCAATAGTGTGGTTATTTTTTGGCTATATCCTACATATGGGGCAAGCTGTCACCAAGTGCATTTAACCATCAATAGTGTGGTTATTTTTTGGCTATATCCTACATCAGGGTCAAGCTGTCACCAAGTGCATTTAACCATCAATAGTGTGGTTATTTTTGGGCTATATCCTACATCAGGGTCAAGCTGTCACCAAGTGCATTTAACCATCAATAGTGTGGTTATTTTTTGGCTATATCCTACATCAGGGTCAAACTGTCACCAAGTGCATTTAACCATCAATAGTGTGGTTATTTTTTGGCTATATCCTACATCAGGGGCACGCTGTCACCAAGTGCATTTAACCATCAATAGTGTGGTTATTTTTTGGCTATATCCTACATCAGGGGCTTGGCTGTGCTTGCTATTTTATTGAGGGGTGAAATACAATTGCCAAAATAGCAGTACCCTAAATCTGGTGTTTCAGCTGTGGCCAGCCAATTGTAATACTGTCTGCTGTCTGGCAAAGGATATATTTTTGTTCAGGGTTGAAATACAATTCCCAACTTAGCAATTTCCTAAATTAGTGGTTTCTGCTGTATCAGGGCTACTTTAAATCTATTCATTAAAAGGGTATATAAGATTCAAGGTGCAGATAGGGTCATTCTCAATAAGTTCACACACACGCTACTGTGCCATTCCAAGTCTAATTCTGTGTGTAAACGTATACCTGTCACCCAGCGCCTAAATACTAGGCCTCAAATTTATATTCATCTAAATCTGTCATTATTGCTGTGACTGGTCAAGTTATTTAGTGTCCGTCAAAGCACAGTTTTAGTTCTGGGTTGAAATACAATTCCCAATTTAGCAATTCTCTAAATTAGTGGTTTCTGCTGTATCAGGCCTACTTTAAATCTATCCCTAAAAGGGTATATTAGTTTCAAGGTGCAGATAGGGTCATTCTCAATAACTTCACACACACGCTACTGTGCAATTCCAAGTCTAATTCTGTGTGTAAACGTATACCTGTCACCCAGCGCCTAAATAATAGGCCTCAAATTTATATTCATCTAAATCTGTCGTTATTGCTGTGGCTGGTCAAGTTATTTAGTGTCCGTCAAAGCACAGTTTTTGTTCTGGGTTGAAATAAAATTCCCAATTTAGCAATTCTCTAAATTAGTGGTTTCTGCTGTATCAGGCCTACTTTAAATCTATCCCTAATAGGGTATATTAGTTTCAAGGTGCAGATAGGGTCAATCTCAATAACTTCACACACACGCTACTGTGCAATTCCAAGTCTAATTCTGTGTGTAAATGTATACCTGTCACCCAGCGCCTAAATAATAGGCCTCAAATTTATATTCATCTAAATCTGTCATTATTGCTGGGGCTGGTCAAGTTATTTAGTGTCCGTCAAAGCACAGTTTTAGTTCTGGGTTGAAATACAATTCCCAATTTAGCAATTCTCTAAATTAGTGGTTTCTGCTGTATCAGGCCTACTTTACATCTATCCCTAAAAGGGTATATTAGTTTTAAGGTGCAGATAGGGTCATTCTCAATAACTTCACACACACGCTACTGTGCAATTCCAAGTCTAATTCTGTGTGTAAACGTATACCTGTCACCCAGCGCCTAAATAATAGGCCTCAAATTTATATTCATCTAAATCTGTCATTATTGCTGTGGCTGGTCAAGTTATTTAGTGTCCGTCAAAGCACAGTTTTAGTTCTGGGTTGAAATACAATTCCCAATTTAGCAATTCTCTAAATTAGTGGTTTCTGCTGTATCAGGCCTACTTTAAATCTATCCCTAAAAGGGTATATTAGATTCAAGGTGCAGATAGGGTCATTCTCAATAACTTCACACACACGCTACTGTGCAATTCCAAGTCTAATTCTGTCCGTAAACGTATACCTGTCATCCAGCGCCTAAATAATAGGCCTCAAATTTATATTCAGCTAAATCTGTCGTTACTGCTGTGCCTTTATTAGTGTAATACGGTACCTAAATAGATAGTCAGATAGTGTTAGGTGTCTGTAAAAAAAAGGCCTGAATTTGAATTCAATACATTGGGCCAAATAATATTTTTGCTATTGTGGTGAACGGTAACAATGAGGAAAACATCTAATAAGGGACGCGGATGCGGACATGGTCGTGGTGGTGTTAGTGGACCCTCTGGTGCTGGGAGAGGACGTGGCCGTTCTGCCACAGCCACATGTCCTAGTGTACCAACTACCTCAGGTCCCAGTAGCCGCCATAATTTACAGCGATATTTGGTGGGGCCCAATGCCGTTCTAAGGATGGTAAGGCCTGAGCAGGTACAGGCATTAGTCAATTGGGTGGCCGACAGTGGATCCAGCACGTTCACATTATCTCCCACCCAGTCTTCTGCAGAAAGATGGCACAGAGCACAGATGGCGCCTGAAAACCAAGCCCATCAGTCTGTCACATCACCCCCATGCATACCAGGGAAACTGTCTGAGCCTCAAGTTATGCAGCAGTCTCTTATGCTGTTTGAAGACTCCGCTGGCAGGGTTTCCCAAGGGCATCCACCTAGCCCTTCCCCAGCGGTGGAAGACATAGAATGCACTGACGCACAACCACTTATGTTTCCTGATGATGAGGACATGGGAATACCACCTCAGCACGTCTCTGATGATGACGAAACACAGGTGCCAACTGCTGCGTCTTACTGCAGTGTGCAGACTGAACAGGAGGTCAGGGATCAAGACTGGGTGGAAGACGATGCAGGGGACGATGAGGTCCTAGACCCCACATGGAATAAAGGTCGTGCCACTGACGTTCACAGTTCGGAGGAAGAGGCAGTGGTGAGACCGAGCCAACAGCGTAGCAAAAGAGGGAGCAGTGGGCAAAAGCAGAACACCCGCCGCCAAGAGACTCCGCCTGCTACTGACCGCCGCCATCTGGGACCGAGCACCCCAAAGGAAGCTTCAAGGAGTCCCCTGGCATGGCACTTCTTCAAACAATGTGCTGACGACAAGACGCGAGTGGTTTGCACGCTGTGCCATCAGAGCCTGAAGCGAGGCATTAACGTTCTGAACCTTAGCACAACCTGCATGACCAGGCACCTGCATGCAAAGCATGAACTGCAGTGGAGTAAACACCTTAAAAACAAGGAAGTCACTCAGGCTCCCCCTGCTACCTCTTCTGCTGCTGCCGCCTCGGCCTCTACTGCTGCTGCCGCTGCCTCGGCCTCTTCCTCCGCCTCTGGAGGAACGTTGGCACCTGCCACCCAGCAAACATGGGATGTACCACCAACACCACCACCTGCGTCACCAAGCATCTCAACCATGTCACACGGCAGCGTTCAGCTCTCCATCTCAGAAACATTTGAGAGAAAGCGTAAATTCCCACCTAGCCACCCTTGATCCCTGGCCCTGAATGCCAGCATTTCTAAACTACTGGCCTATGAAATGCTGTCATTTAGGCTGGTGGACACAGACAGCTTCAAACAGCTCATGTCGCTTGCTGTCCCACAGTACGTCGTTCCCAGCCGCCACTACTTCTCCAGGAGAGCCGTGCCCTCCCTGCACAACCAAGTATCCGATAAAATCAAGTGTGCACTGCGCAACGCCATCTGTGGCAAGGTCCACCTAACCACAGATACGTGGACCAGTAAGCACGGCCAGGGACGCTATATCTCCCTAACTGCACACTGGGTAAATGTAGTGGCGGCTGGACCCCAGACGGAGAGCTGTTTGGTGCACGTCCTTCCGCCGCCAAGGATCGTAGGGCAACATTCTTTGCCTCCTGTTGCCACCTCCTCCTTCTTGGCTTCCTCCTCCTCTTCTTCCACCTGCTCATCCAGTCAGCCACACACCTTCACCACCAACTTCAGCATAGCCCGGGGTAAACGTCAGCAGGCCATTCTGAAACTCATATGTTTGGCGGATGGGCCCCACTCCGCACAGGAGTTGTGGCGGGGTATAGAACAACAGACCGACGAGTGGTTGCTGCCGGTGAGCCTCAAGCCCGGCCTGGTGGTGTGCGATAATGGGCGAAATCTCGTTGCAGCTCTGGGACTAGCCAATTTGACGCACATCCCTTGCTTGGCGCATGTGCTGAATTTGGTGGTGCAGAAGTTCATTCACAACTACCCCGACATGTCAGAGCTGCTGCATAAAGTGCGGGCTGTCTGTTCGCGCTTCCTGCCGCTGCTCGCCTGTCTGCGCTACAGCGTAACTTCGGCCTTCCTGCTCACCGCCTCATATGCGACGTGCCCACCAGGTGGAACTCCACCTTGCACATGCTGGACAGACTGTGCGAGCAGCAGCAGGCCATAGTGGAGTTTCAGCTGCAGCACGCACGGGTCAGTCGCACTACGGAACAGCACCACTTCACCACCAATGACTGGGCCTCCATGCGAGACCGGTGTGCCCTGTTGCGCTTTCGAGTACTCCACCAACATGGCCAGTGGCGATGACGTCGTTATCAGCGTTACAATACCACTTCTATGTCTCCTTGAGAAAACACTTAGGGCGATGATGGAAGAGGAGGTGGCCCAGGAGGAGGAGGAAGAGGGGTCATTTTTAGTACTTTCAGGCCAGTCTCTTTGAAGTGACTCAGAGGGAGGTTTTTTGCAACAGCAGAGGCCAGGTACAAATGTGGCCAGCCAGGGCCCACTACTGGAGGACGAGGAGGACGAGGATGAGGAGGAGGTGGAGGAGGATGAGGATGAAGCATGGTCACAGCGGGGTGGCACCCAACACAGCTCGGGCCCATCACTGGTGCGTGGCTGGGGGGAAAGGCAGGACGATGACGATACGCCTCCCACAGAGGACAGCTTGTCCTTACCTCTGGGCAGCCTGGCACACATGAGCGACTACATGCTGTAGTGCCTGCGCAACGACAGCAGAGTTGCCCACATTTTAACCTGTGCGGACTACTGGGTTGCCACCCTGCTGGATCCATGCTACAAAGACAATGTGCCCACCTTACTTCCTTCACTGGAGCGTGATAGAAAGATGCGCGAGTACAAGCGCACGTTGGTAGACGCGCTACTGAGAGCATTCCCAAATGTCACAGGGGAACAAGTGGAAGCCCAAGGGCAAGGCAGAGGAGGAGCAAGAGGTCGCCAAGGCAGCTGTGTCACGGCCAGCTCCTCTGAGGGCAGGGTTAGCATGGCAGAGATGTGGAAAAGTTTTGTCAACACGCCACAGCTAACTGCACCACCACCTGATACGCAACGTGTTAGCAGGAGGCAACATTTCACTAACATGGTGGAACAGTAAGTGTGCACACCCCTCCACGTACTGACTGATGGTTCGGCCCCATTCAACTTCTGGGTCTCTAAATTGTCCACGTGGCCAGAGCTAGCCTTTTATGCCTTGGAGGTGCTGGCCTGCCCGGCGGCCAGCGTTTTGTCTCAACGTGTATTCAGCACGGAAGGAGGCGTCATTACAGACAAACGCAGCCGCCTGTCTACAGCCAATGTGGACAAGCTGACGTTCATAAAAATGAACCAGGCATGGATCCCACAGGACCTGTCCATCCCTTGTGCAGATTAGACATTAACTACCTCCCCTTAACCATATATTATTGTACTCCAGGGCACTTCCTCATTCAATCCTCTTTTTATTTTCATTTTACCATTATATTGCGGGGCAACCCAAAGTTGAATGAACATGTCCTCTGTCTGGGTGCCGGGGCCTAAATATATGCCAATGGACTGTACCAATGTTGGGTGACGTGAAGCCTGATTCTCTGCTATGACATGCAGACTGATTCTCTGCTGACATGAAGCCAGATTCTCTGTTACGGGACCTCTCTCCTCTGCCTGGGTGCTGGGCCTAAATATATGACAATGGACTGTTGCAGTGGTGGCTGACGTGAAGCCTGATTCTCTGCTATGACATGCAGACTGATTCTCTGCTGACATGAAGCCAGATTCTCTGTTACGGGACCTCTCTCCTCTGGCTGGGTGCCTGGGCCTAAATATATGTCAATGGACTGTTCCAATGTTGGGTGACGTGAAGCCTGATTCTCTGCTATGATATGCAGACGGATTCTCTGCTGACATGAAGCCAGATTCTCTGTTACGGGACCTCTCTCCTCTGCCTGGGTGCCTGGGCCTAAACATATGCCAATGGACTGTTGCAGTGGTCCTCTCTCAAATTGATATTGGTTAATTTTTATTTATTTTATTTTTATTTTTATTCATTTCCCTATCCACATTTGTTTGCAGGGGATTTACCTACATGTTACTGCCTTTTGCAGCCTTCTAGCTCTTTCCTGGGCTGTTTTACAGCCTTTTTAGTGCCGAAAAGTTCGGGTCCCCATTGACTTCAATGGGGTTCGGGTTCGGGACGAAGTTCGGATCGGGTTCGGATCCCGAACCCGAACATTTCCGGGAAGTTCGGCCGAACTTCTCGAACCCGAACATCCAGGTGTCCGCTCAACTCTAGTCCCTAGGACTGCATTGCATCTCCATCACGGGTCCCTATCCACCACACCCCTCATGTATAAGTATGTTAGGGTCCTGTACCATCTGAACACTGTCTTATATGAGTTTTCCTGTATGCAAATACACCTGAAAAAGTGATCTAGACAAGATCTGTCGAACCTCTGTATGAGAGAAAGTAATATTCAATTCATCTTCCCATTCTGCCATTAATAGGGGTGCAGAAGGAGAAGAGGAAATTTAGCAATATTCTATAGAATTTTGACATCGCTTTCAGTATAGGTTGGGTACAGAGGAGTGCTTTCCTAAATTCCGTAAATTGTCAAATAGTGGAGTTAGAAGTAAGGAACTTCCGGCAGACTTGATAAAAGTGGGAATATTGAAAGATAGCAGAGGGATGCTAGGTAGTCGGTTTGACAGCAGAGGAAATAATGGGATCTTCCTATCATTAAAGGGATTCTGTCACCTCGTTTTAGCTTATAGAGCTGCGGACATGTCCGC
The DNA here is from genome assembly GCF_014858855.1 of Bufo gargarizans. NCBI lineage: Eukaryota > Metazoa > Chordata > Amphibia > Anura > Bufonidae > Bufo > Bufo gargarizans. The sequence continues at coordinate 84,927,744 of NC_058086.1, read as the reverse complement.
AATATACCAGTCCCATAAAGCGGTGTCCTTTTATTGTGTTTAAAAAATTATTTTAGAGATATGTAAATGACCCTGGTAAGGTGCCCAAGGGGCTGTACTAACCTTCTTGGTGCCCATCCACGTCCCCCTGTGAAGGAGCCTAGCACCACCTGCGTCCTCCGAATCTCCTCCTTTCTTCACAGTTAGATTGCCGTAATCTCGCGATAAAAAAAAAAAAAAAGATTATAGCACTATATTAGCTAATAATAATAATGCGATTCATTTCTTTTCTCATCGTTTTTTTATATATGCATAGAGATTCTGTCCCTGGATCAGCACTCCTTCCATTCGGCCAAGTGATTTTAATTAGCTAAGTATTCTGCAGTAGGGGTAAGGTGAGCTTTGACAACTGTTCACTAGTGATGTCCCAAACTATTCGCCGGCAAATAGTTCCCGGCGAACATAGCTTGTTCGCGTTCGCTGCTGCGGGCGAACATATGTGATGTTCGGTCCGCCCCCTATACATCATCATTTAGTAAACTTTGACCCTGTACCTCACAGTCAGCAGACACATTCCAGCCAATCAGCAGCAGACCCTCCCTCCCAGACCCTCCCACCTCCTGGACAGCATCTATTTTAGATTCATTCGATAACTGCATTCACAGTGAGAGTAGGGTGAGTACTGCTGCTGCTGATTCAATAGGGAAAGCGTTAGCTAGGGCATTGTTCCACGTCCACAGACTCATCTGCTGTAAGGACAGCGTCCTGACAGCACCCCAAAAAGCCCTTTTCAGGGAACATCAGTGTGCTTTTTTTTTCTTTCATATATATATATATATTGCAGTTGCCTGGCTGCCCGTGTGTGAGAGGCTGCAGGCTCAGTCATAGACAGCACTGTGTGCACTGCACACCATTCATACAGGGTGTGACAGAAAATACCTCGCAGATAAAAAAATTATATTTAATATTTTTGACATAATCACATTTGCAAGCCTGTGTGTGTCAGGCCCACACATACTGTATACTACTAGTAGCTAGGCCTGCACTCATACCGTTACAGGGTATAATTCACTCAAATACCTTGCAGAATTTTTTTTTTCTATATTTAAAATTTTTCTGTGATCTAATCACATTTGCAAGCCCGTGTGCGTCAGGCCAACACATACTGTATTGTGCCCACTGGCTAGTGGCTAGGCCTGCACTCATACCGTTACAGGGTGTCATTCACTCAAATACCTTGCATAAAAAAAAAATCTATTTAACATTTTTCTGTGATCTAGTCACATTTGTAAGCCCGTGTGTGTCAAGCCAACACATACTGTATTGGGCCCACTGGCTAGAGGCTAGGCCTGCACTCATACCATTACAGGGTGTCATTCACTCAAATACCTTGCAGAATAAAAAAAATTATATTTAAAATTTTTCTGTGATCTAATCTCATTTGCAAGCCCGTGTGAGTCAGGCCCACACATACTGTATTGTGCCCACTGGCTAGTGGCTAGGCCTGCACTCATACCGTTACAGGGTGTCATTCACTCGAATACCTTGCAGATAAAAAAAATTCTATTGAAAATGTTTCTGTGATCTAATCACATTTGCAAGCCTGTGTGCATCAGGCCCACACATACTGTATTGTGCCCACTGGCTAATGGCTAGGCCTGCACTCATACCGTTACAGGGTGTCATTCACTCAAATACCTTGCAGAAAAAAAAAATGTATTGAAAAATTTTCTGTGATCTAATCACATTTGCAAGCCCGTGTGTGTCAAGCGCCCACACATACTGTATTGTGGCCACTGGCTAGTGGCTGGCTAGGCCTGCACTCATACCATTACAGGGTGTCATTTAGTCAAATACCTTGCAGAAAAAAAAATTCTATTTAAAATGTAACTGTGATCTAATCACATTTGCAAGCCTGTGTGCGTCAGGCCCACACATACTGTATTGTGCCCACTGGCAAGTGGCTAGGCCTCCACTCATACCGTTACAGGGTGTCATTCACTCAAATACCTTGAAGAACAAAAAAATCTATTGAAAATTTTTCTGTGATCTAATCACATTTGCAAGCCCGTGTGCGTCAGGCCCACACATTCTGTATTGTGCCCACTGGCTAGTGTCTAGGCCTGCACTCATACCGTTACAGGGTGTCATTCACCCAAATACCTTGCAGAAAAAAAAAATATTGATTTACATTTTTTCTGTGATATAATCACATTTGCAAGCCTGTGTGTGTCAGGCCCACACAGACTGTACTGTGCCCACTGCCCACCACTTATATAGGGTGACACAGTACCTTGCACGCATAGTAACACTTATCTAATAAAAAATGACAGGCAGAGGCAGGCCACACCGCAGGGGCCGTCGTGTTTGTGGTGCTGTGATTTCCACTGGCCCTGGAATAATGCCCAGTGTTCAGAGGCCACGTACCCTGAACCCAAAAGATTAAGAGAAAATAGTTGACTGGCTTACACAGGACACCCAATCTTCAACAGCTTCCGCTAAGAACATTGACGCAACATCCTCCTCCAGCTAAGCTTTGGTCACCTGCTCTAAAGTTACCACTCTCCCTCCCGCCCGCCGCCACCACCACCACTACCACCACAGCCACCACAGCCGCTTCACAACAGCAATGCCATTTGCAACCTGTGCCAAAAGAAACTGAGTCGTGGGAAATCCAACACCCACCTAGGTACAACTGCTTTGCAAAGGCACATGATCGCACATCACAAACGCCTATGGGATCAACACATGATGACGAGTAGAAGCAGCACACAAGCTCAAAGCCTCTATCCTCCTCCTGGTCCAGCATCTTCAGCCACATCAACCACTGCTGTCCTCCTTGCCCCCTCTCAAGCACCCGCCACTCCGCCTCTCACCTTGAGCAGTTCCATCTCATCTGCCCACAGTCAGGTGTCTGTAAAAGAAATGTTTGAGCGTAAGAAGCCAATGTCACAGAGTCACCCCCTTGCCCGGCGTCTGACAGCTGGCTGGAGTCTGGTGGAGTCTGAGGCCTTCAAAAAATGTGTCGCTATTGGGACACCACAGTGGAAGGTACCGGACGAATTTTGTTTTCTAATAAGGCAATCCCAAACCTCTACTCAGTGATTGAAAAGGAACTCATGGCATCTCTGGCATACAGTGTTGGGGCAAGGGTCCATCTGACCACTGATACCTGGTCTGCAAAGCACGGTCAGGGCAGGTATATCACCTACACTGCGCATTGGGTCAGCCTGCTGACGGCTGCCAAGCATGGAATGCGTGGCTCTGCAGCAGAGTTGGTGACACCGCCACGACTTGCAGGCAGGCCTACTGCCACCTCCTCTACTCCTCCTACTCCATCCTCTTCCATAACCTCCTCGGCTGAGTCCTCTTCTGCTGCAGCGTCTGGCTGCACATCAACTGAATCCCCCCAGCTCCCCAGGGGCTATTCCACATCCCGGATACGACAGTGTCACGCTGTCTTGGGGTTGACTTGCCTGAAGCAGAGAGCCACACCGGACTAGCACGCCTGTCCACCCTGAACGCACAGGTGGATCAGTGGCTGACCCCGCACCAACTGGAGATCGGGAAAGTGGTGTGTGACAATGGAAGCAATTTGTTGGCGGCATTGAATTTGGGCAAGTTGTCACATGTGCCGTGCATGGCACATGTGTTGAATCTCATCGTACAACGCTTTGTGTCTAAGTACCCAGAGTTTTGCCATGGATCCCCCTCCGGCATGCCACAGTCCAGGTGTTCGTCCCCTTGAAACAACTTTTCCATCACTATTGTGACCAGAAAGAGTCCCTGTGGGTTTTAAAATTCGCCTGCCTATAGAAGTCAATGGCAGTTCGCCCGGTCCGCACGTTCGCGAACATTTGTAGAAATTCGCGTTCGCCGTTCGCGAACGGAAAATTTTATGTTCGCGACATCTCTACTGTTCACATAGTGCGGTGATGCTGTTTTTCTGGCTGGTTGGTGGGGCCCAGTGCTAGGTATGGCATAATCAGGCAGCAGGGGTGCTGTTTGGCTGCTGGGTCCCGCCGCCAGCTGGGGAGGCCCCACAGCGCCGGTGGTCACCGCGCAGTGCCGCGCCAATTTTAGGTTAGGACCCACTCATAGAGGCAACCTTGGCATGGTGAGTGGGCTTATGCCTTTTGATCAAAATGTACATGCCTCATTCAGCATGTAGCATAGCATGTAGCATAGCAGGCAGTACACATGCACTATTTAGTGCTGTCTTCTGCAAAAGTAGCAGAGATTAGATCAAAGAATAGCAGCTAGATGTGCGATTCATTTTTTTATTTTCTCCTTTTTCTTATATATCTACAGTTGCAAGAAAAAGTATGTGAACCCTTTGGAATGAAATGGATTTCTGCATAAATTGGTCATAAATTGTGATCTGATTCACATACTTTTTCCACCTGCACTGTGACTGTTTAGATGGTGTGTTCAATAAAAACATGGTAACATTTATTTATTTGTGTGTTATTAGTTTAAGCAGACTGTGATTGTCTATTATTGCGACTTAGATGAAGATCAGATCACATTTTATGACCAATTTGTGCAGAAATCCATATAATTCCAAAGGATTCACATACTTTTTCTTGCAACTGTATATTAGCTAACTTGTTCTATGTTCGTATATTTTTTAGAATATTCACTATATTGCTATATATTCTTGTTTTAGAATATTACGAATATTCGAAAAACTGATATATAGCACTATATCGAATATATTTTTTTTTTAGATTATTCGTCTTTTTTTCCATCTGAAGTCATAATTCCTCCCTGCTTAAGTTAAGGCGAATATTCTAAAAAACAAATATATTCGATATAGTGATATATATTCGTTTTTCGAATATTCGTAATATTCAAAAACAAGAATATATAGTAATATAGAGAATATTTGGAAAAAAACAAATGTAGAACTATTTAGCTAATATAGTGCTTTTGGCAACACTGCTATATGTGCCTCCAAGTAGGGTTGAGCGGACACCTGGATTTTCGGGTTCGGGACCTGAACTTGACCCTGAATCCGAACCTAATTGAAGTCAATGGGGACTCAAACTTTTGAGCACTAAAATGGCTGTAAAAAAGTCATGGAAAGGAATAGAGGGCTGCAAATGGCAGCTAAATGTGGTTAAGAGCATGGCAAGTGCTCTGCAAACAAATGTGAATAGGGAAATGACTTAAAATAACATAAAATCCATAAAAATTATAATCTTGATCTTGGAGGACGAGGTCCATATGGAGTAGGAGGTAGAGGAGGCTGTGGATGTGGCGGTGTAGGTGGAAGCTGCGGTGGAGGATAAGGAGGTGGCCTACACTGCTTTTTGGTTTTATTTTATTTTTAAATTTTTGTTCAAATTAGGGTATACCCCCAAAACATTGGGAAATATAACCTGTGATAACCCCTCAGACAATACACTGGCTGCAGGGCAGGCCAGCACCTTCAAGGCGTAAAGGGCAAGCTCAGGTCATATGCCCAATTTGGAAACCCAGAAGTTGAAGGGGGCAGACCCATCAGTCAGTATGTGTAGGCGTGTGCACACATACTGCTCCACCATGTCGCACGTCCCCGTGATATCCAGGATCCAATTGGATATCTGCTCTATCAACTTTCGATGTTCTTTTCTGCGCCTACCATGTTGATCACTGTTAGCGGCGAATCAGGGTTCCACGCCGGAGAAGGAGCATGAGAAATGGAGATCACATCCAAGGGAGGTCAATGGCTGCAAATTTGATCAAGCTGAAATGTGGGACAAATTATTGAAGCCGAAGCTCAAGTAAAGGAGGGGGAGTGCAGCAATTACCCACTCCCAAATCGGGGAGGAAGTGATGATAAATAACAATACAGGACTCTTAAGATGCCCTGGTATTGGAATGATTAATAAAAAATTATAGGGAATATCACTGGGGTATTTTGGATTTGGAAACGTTAGACAGGAGAGGCCCTGCTGCTGCTTTGTTAACTCTAGGTAACTTCTGCCTGATCGCACGTCCCAGTGACATCCACGATCCAATTGGATATCTTCTCTATCAACTTTCGATGTTCTGTTCTGCGCCTACCATGTTCCACGCCGGAGAGGGAGCATTTGAAAGGGATACCACATCCAAGGGAGGTCAATGGCTGCAATGTGATAGAGCTCAAATGTGGGACAAGTTATTAAAGCGGAAGGATCGAATGAAAGGGCCAATTAAAGACGAATTTGACAAATTTAATTCCCTGTCACCTATGTAGAGCAGGGGTTTTTTATCGCCAGAGATGGGTTAATGTCACCCAACAATGGAACAGATGATTTTCAAAAATGTTGGTCTGTCACCTATGCAAAGCAGGGGTTTATTCACGGCACAAATAGTAAACAGTCACCCAAGAATGTAACAGAAAAATTTGTGAAATTTATTAACCTGTCTTCTAGGTAAAGCAGGGGTATATCACAGCCAAAAATTGGTGACTGTCACCCAACTATGTAACAGAAAAATGTGTGAAATGTATTAACCTGTCCACTAGGTAGGGCAGGGGTATATCACAGCCACAAATTGGTGAATGTCACCCAAAATGTAACAGACAAATTAGTGAAATTACATAAAATAAAATACGTACACATAAAAAAAAAAAATCTTGAGTTATGAGGTAGAGGTCCATATGGAAAAGGAGGTCGAGGAGGCGGTGGACGTAGCGGTGTAGGTGAAAGTGGAGGAGGACGAGGTAGCCAACACTGGTTTTTGGTTTTAATTTATATATACATATATATATATATATACATATATATATATATATATATATTTTTTTTTTTTTTTATATATATATTTTTTAAATTAGGGTACACCCCAAAAGAGTGGGAAATATCAAAAATACAAACATGAGCAATTGCGCTGTAGTATAACAATGGCTGGGTAAGGCAGGTTACATGTCTATTCTGCACAAGGTACTGACAAGTCCTGTGGGATCCATGCCTGGTTCATTTTAATGAACGCGAGCTTGTACACATTGCGTGTGGACAGGTGGCAGCGCTTGTCTGTGATAACACCTCCTGATGTGCTAAACACACGTTCAGATAATTCACTGGCTGCAGGGCAGGTCAGCACCTCCAAGGCGTAAAGGGCAAGCTCAGGCCATGTGCCCAATTTGGAGACCCAGAAGTTGAAGGGGGCAGACCCATTATTCAATACGTGTAGGCGTGTGCACACATACTGCTCCACCGTGTTGCTGAAAGGCTGCTAAGACGTTCCATATCAGCTGGGGGTGCTGGTTGTTGTGGCGTGCTGACAAAGCTTTCCCACATTTCGGCCATGCTAACCCTGCCTTCTGAGGTGCTGGTGGTGCCGAAGCTGCGTTGGCGACCTCTTCCTCCTCCTCTGCCTTCCCCCTGTGCTTAGACTGTGCCCCCGCTGTCAGGTGGGAATGCCACCAACAGCACGTCTACCAGCTTACTCGCACATCTTACGACCACGCTCCAGTGACGGAATTAAGGACGGTACGTTGTCTTTGTAACGGGGATCCAAAAGCATGGCCACCCAGTAATCAGCACAAGTTAGAATGTGGGCAACTCGGCGGTCGTTGCGGAGACATTGCAGCATGTAATCGCTCATGTGTGCCAGGCTGCCCAGAGGCAACGACAAGCTGTCCTCTGTGGGAGGTGTATCGTCTGTGTCCTCAGTATCCCCCCATCCACGCACCAGTGATGGCCATAAGCTGGTTTGGGTTCCACCCTGCTGTGAACACTGTTCCTCCTCCTCCTCATCCTCCACCTCGTCATCCTCCAGAACTGTTCCCTGGCTGGACAATTGTGTACCTGGCATTTGTGGGTGCAGGAACCCACCCTAGGAGCCACTTGTGAATGACTGGTTGGAAACCCTATGAAATTATAACTCTTCCTCCTCCTCCTCCTCCTGTGCCACATCCTCTTCCATTATCGCCGGAAGCATTTTTTCAAGGAGACATAGAAGTGGGATAGTAACGCTGAGAACATCGTTATCGGCACTGGCCATGTTGGTGGGGTACTCGAAACAGCGCAACAAGGAACAAAGGTCTCGCATGGAGGCCCAGTCATTGGTGGTGAAGTGGTGCTGTTCCACAAAGCGACTCACCTGCGCGTGCTGCAGCTGAAACTCCACTATCGCCTGCTGCTGCTCACACAGTCTGGCCAGCATGTGCAAGGTGGAGTTCCATCTTCTGGGCACGTTGCATATGAGGCGGTGAGTGGGAAGGCTGAAGTTACGCTGCAGCGCTGACAGGCGAGCAGCAGCAGGGTGAGAACTGCCTGCTGTCGTTTACCCCTGGCTGTGCTGAAGTTGGTGGTGAAGGTGTTACACTGACCGGATGAGGAGCCGGTAGAGGATGAGGAAGCAACAGGAGGCAAACTGAAGCGCCCTGCAATCCTCGGTGGTGAAAGGACATGCGCCAAACTTCTATCCGCCTCAGGCCCAGCTGCCACTGCATTTACCCAGTGTGCTGCTAGGGAGATATAACGTCCCTGACCGTGCTTACTGGTCCATGTATCGTAGTGAGGGGCACCTTAGTGTGCAGTGCACACCTAATTTTGTCCCCCACTTGGTTGTGCAGGGAAGGGATGGCTCACCTTTAAAAGTAGTGGCGGCTGGGCACGGCGTACTGTGGGACAGCCACCGCCATAAGGCTTTTAAAACTCTGTCTCCACCAGACGGAATGACAGCATTTCAAAGGCCAGTAATTTTAAAATGCTGGCATTCAGGGCCAGGGATCGCGGGTGGGTAGGGGGGTACTTCCTCTTCTGCTCCAGTGTTTGGAAGATGGAGAGATGAACGCTTCAGTGGGACATTGTGGAGATGCTTGGTGACCCAGGTGGTGGTGTTGCTGGCAGATCCTCTGTTTGCGGGGTGGCAGGTGGCACTGCCACTACAGAGGTGGATGAAGAGGCAGAGACTTCAGCAGAAGAGGAAGCAGGAGCAGCCAGAGACCTTTCTTGGTTTTTAAGGTGTCTACTGCACTGCAGCTCGTGCTTTGGTTGATGCCTGGTCATGCAGGTTGTGCACAGGTTGAGAACGTTTATTTCATTCAGATAAACAGATTTCCAACACGAACGGGATAGAATCTTGCATGTTCTTTATTTAATATTCCAAACGTACACACAGTGCATTGAAAGAGGTCCCGCCAAGTCCCTGGTCAGACCGACATATTTTGAGCCAGCCGGCTCTTAGTCATGATATGTAAGCTGTATGGGTCTGGACACACATATGGTACCCTACCTCCAATCAGGTGCATGGGAAGGATGGGATGGAAAACGGTGTGCAGCTGATCGGAGGCGGGGCCGCAAATGGAAACTAAGCCCAGGCAGCAACCTGCTTTAAACATAGTGCAATATACAAAGTGAAAAAACACAACACAAATAGATACAAAAAAGATTTTTAAATACAAGTTCTTTCACATATAAAATTATTGTAGGGTGTCATGCAGAAAAAATCTGTGCGTTCATATAATTAAAGGGAGGGAAGAAATTCAAATGAACAAGTGCAGCCAGCCAGTCACAGGGGCAACACATGAGGTGCACGGTGGACCGATGAGGGGACAAATGATATAACACACAGTTCATCAGTTTACTCACGGTTAGCAGATAGCCTCCCTGGGCTGGCAGCACAGTGTTGAGGTGGACAGCACGAAATCCTCCGGGGCACGCTCTGCGGTAGGAAGCATCAGCCAAGATGGTGGTTGAGGTGCCCTTGATGTTAGGGGTGCTTAGGGTGCTTGTTGCTGCTGAGTCCCTTGATGGTTTTTGTTGTGACGCCAGTACCGTTAATGGTGGTACAACCATAGGTAGTAATAATGAGGTAGACAGTGGTAAGATGCAACTCACAACTTTTACTTTGGATGTCTTTCAGTTGCAGTAGTATAAATATGCAGTCTCTAGATGGTACAGAGTTAATTCTGCAAATCCACTGTTTTAGGCTTGTCAGGTTTCTTGGTTTTGGAGCAGTGGGTTACTTCTACGTCAGTGGAACTTCTGGTGAGGTGGCCGTAGGCTATAGTATCCTTCACCTAAATTATCCCAAAGGTTCTTTATGCCTGGATAACAGCTTTTATCCTTTGGATGAATTTTAAGTCTGTCTTTCTCTCTTATCCCTTTCTGGACTAAGACTTCTTTTTAGAGCTGAAGTGCTGGATCTGCACCTTTTCACTCTCTGATCTCCACACTGACCTGTGATCTCAACTGAACTGTGGGATGTATAAATTACACCTAATAGGCCTGTTAACAGGGATTTTGCAGATACATAAATGCAAAGTTATACATGACAACCTAGTGCTCTAAATAATATAAAAAAGTGCTTTTAAGCAGTGCCCACACACACGTAGTGGGACACTGCATACCCCCATAGTAAAATATAAGTCGACCTCGACACATTCTTGACTCAATGTTGTATAGTCCTGAAAGATATAAAAAATGAGAAGCATGCATGGGAAAATAATTCCATAACTCACATTCTTGTACTTCTTGTACCTATGAATAAAACGGGTTAGGCAAGTATATCTCAGGCAACAATGAAATGCATCAAATGGGGTAACACATTTTTCTGCATAATACTTTTATACCGGCAAATAAAATAGTCCATAAAGATGAGGAAAACACAAATTAATATTTCAGGAGGCTCACAGGGTATGAGTCCGTTCCCTGGGCACAATAAATATCAAAACTGGAATATCACGGAGGCTCAAAACTGGAATATCACGGAGTCCTTTAAGGCAAATGTAACATGACAACAGAATATTAGTCCTTTTTCTGAGTCAGTAGCACTCTAAAACAAGTTAAGGGTGTCCTCAATATTGGACTGGCAGCGCTTGACGTTGTCTTCTCGGCTGCTGGAGTAGGAAATCTCCATAACGGACTGGTGGTTGTCCTCTGGTACTCCTTTCAGATCTCCGAAGTGGCTGTGATTCTTCAGACCTTGTTCCCTGGGAACTCAGGGTTTCCTGAGTTGTAATGACTTCAGTTTCTGGCTGAAGTGTTGGGGTATTAGTTTTAGCAGGCACTAGAATGTTGAGCCATGGGGTTAAGAACAATTGCAAAGGTTCAGAAGCTAGCAGTGTTTTACCCAAGGACTGTATTGTTCCTTCTGGCTCAGTTGGTTTTTCTAATTCTGGCTCAATGGGTTGAATTTCCTCTGAAACAGCTTCTTCCCGAGAAGTTTCTACTGAGGTGTCCTCTTTAAGGCACAATTTTAGACAGTTTCTGTGTACTACATGGGATTTATCCTCTTGGGTAATCTGGTATGTGTCAGTTTCTGGATTTAGAATAACAGAAATTGTATAAAGTTCTCTCTCCCATTTGCTATCAAGTTTGCTGGTTCAATGGTTATTTTTTACCAGACACGATCACCAATTTTGAGTGGTTCTGCCTTGGCAGATTGGTTGTAGTCCTTCTGTTGTTTTTCTTGGGCATGTCCCATGCATTGTTGAACAATTTCTTGCACGCTAATCAAACGCTTTTGGTGTTCAATAGAGATGTGAACCTCCTGGCACTCTGGAGAATATTGCTTGGAGTCGGGTTCCCACCCCATATCATAATTAAGATAATACTCCAGCACTGTGCGTCAAGGCTTATTTATTTGGAATGCGGCATCGTAACATGACGTTTTGGCCAGAAAGGCCTTTATTAAACTATGTGACAAGAAATACAAAGAAGCAATAATTACTGTAAAGGGGGAATAATAATCGACAATATTATGCAAATCTCGCTAATTAATATTCATAAATAGGAGGAGCCGTCTATTGATGACTCCGCCTATTTATACCTTTATATAACAATAACACAATACCTTCGCTATACTTTACACTAATCACTACGCTAACTGCATGCGCCTAACTAACTCACTACCGCTAACAAGTACACGCTACACAAAGGGTACAAATATAACAGGTATTTATTAACACCTGACGCACTACAAATATACAATACTAAACTACACTACACGTACCCAACTCCACCCATAAAATATCTATACAATTCACACATACAAGTATAGTAACAGCCCACCCCACCTGACTATATACTATCCCTATGGGGTACGACGAGGGTTAAACACAACAGTGGCTCTGCAGGGGTTAATACCTGCAGGCCAAGGAATACAGGGTTAAAGGGTTGTTTGCAGAGCAGAGGCATGCTCTACAGAGAACAGAGCACTGAAGAGGTTAACGCTCTGTACTGTGGCAGCAGAGCAGGGGTTAAGGACAGCAGCAATGCTTGGGTTACAGTAAGGGGGAAGGTGTGGCAGGGCAGGGGTTTGCCACCAGGGGTTAATCAGGGCCACTAGGGTAAATCAGGGGCACAGATATATCAGGGTTTAAGGGGTATGGAGATCAGGGAAATCAGGGGCACAGAGGTAAGGGGGTCAGGGGTGTAGTGGTATGGGCTCAGGGGTGTAAGGGTTAGGGGGTCAAGGGTTAACCAGGGGAATAGGGGTATGGAAGAACCAGAGGGGGAGTCGTTGGTGGGATAGGGGTTAATACAGGGAAATACTCAAGGTTTTGTTGCTCGTTCGAATCCAGGTGGGGGGTCCGGTCGGGGCTCTTCTCCAGAGCGCAGGAGGCGCTCTGCTCAAGGTGGGGGTCCCGATCCTTCTTCCTTCCGGAGCGCAGGACGCGCTCTCCTCAACGTGGGGGCCCTGACCCTCACTACCTGAGTGCCGAGGCCGCCGTATATCTATCCCCGGCGGCCCGCACTCCCGCGCCGCGCCGCCCACCAGGGGGCACGCGCGCCCATCATCCACGTGGGCCGGCGCAGTGATATGACGTCACTGCACCGGCCCGCACATCGAGGACGCGCCGCAGCCAACAGGCGGGAGAAGCCTTTGATCTCCCGCCTGTGGCACTCTGCATTCCGGCCAGCGAGATGTTAATTTCGTTGCCGGAATGCGCATAATAGAAGGAGGGGAGGCTTCTTCCCTTCTTCTATCATGCGTAATTATCTCCAGCAGAGCTGGAGGTAATTACAACAAAGGCCTATGAGGGCAATAGAAACCTATCTTGGCCCAAGTGCAAACTAATACTTCACTTTTATTATATTATTCATCAAAAAGTGTCACTGGTGGGTGTGATTCACTTGTGATGGAACACAGACAAACAAACAGAATAACCTACTAGGGTGTTAAAACACAGTCTACGACCCACTGTGAGAGATGGTGGATATAACCGGTTGGAGTACCGGTAGCCGGTTATATCCACCATCTCTCACAGTGGGTCATAGACTGTGTTTTTAACACCCTAGTAGGTTATTCTGTTTGTTTGTCTGTGTTCCATCACAAGTGAATCACACCCACCAGTGACACTTTTTGATGAATAATATAATAAAAGTGAAGTATTGGCACTTCGGCCAAGATAAGTTTCTATTGCCCTCATAGGCATTTGTAAATACAGTTGTGATTAACCTTGCCCAGGTCAGGTCCTGAATTTATGGATTAATTACAACAAAGGGCTCAGATTCTGTTGAATCTGAGCTCTTTGTATCTATCAGGATGACCGGAACCTTGTCCGGTCATTCTGATGCAATTAGCCAGATTGCATCAGTGTGAATGCTTGGGGCACATTCACACCGATGCACCTGGTTTCAGGTGTAGGGGGGGAATATATATAATATACATGTGTATTGATGCTTGGGGCACATTCATACACATGTATAAATTAATCATACATCATATTATTCTAAGGGGGATTATATTCTAAGGGGGATTATAGATAGATAGATAGATAGATAGATATAAATCTATCTATATATAGAACAAGGGGCCACAGTCATACTAAGGGGGCACATCTTTCCCACAGGGGCCACCAAGAGCCCCTGGGGATCACCATGGGCAGACGTGCGCAGATGCTGGGCACATCTGCGCACATCACCCCATGATGCGGTGGTTAATGTATGCATATATATACCATACATGCTCGCACATGTTTGCAGGCATGCATGGATATATACGCATACGTCTCAACCCTTCCTCAACAATTGCAATAGTTAATGCACCAACTATAGCCCCCATTTCAATTACTTAGTCCGCCTTCCACTTTGATTTATCCGATATCATCTGTGATCATGTCCTCTTTAGTACTTTGCAGCTGACTGCACTTCTATAGGCCTTTTCCCTATCCTTTGCTCTATATATGTAGGATATAAGAGCTACTTATCATGTTCTATACATAGTATTTGTCCTTAACTTCTATGTACCGATTTATACCCCCACAGGCCTCCCTTGACTATATGAGCATTATGATTATTAACTTGAATTTGATGTCTCTCTTTGATGTCTGTTAATTTTTTGTTTTTCCTGTACATAACGCTCTCATGGACATGGGTGTTTTATATCATCCTATGCTAGTATTACTTATTTTTTACACCATGTGTTGGATTTGATGCACAATGGTAATTATTGCTTCTTTGCATTTCTTGTCACATAGTTTGATAAAGGCCTTTCTGGCCGAAACGTCACGTTGTTACGACGCCGCATTCCAAATTAATAAGCCTTGACGCACAGTGCTGGAGTATTCTCTTCATTATTATATGGGGTGGGAACCCGACTCCAAGCAATATTCTCCAAAGTGCCAGGAGGTTCACATCTCTATTGAATTTTTCCTAACTGGACTAAGAACCTGTGACCAACATTTTGGCAAGTGAAACTTTTTCCTTTGAACAGGATGAGATTATACATATGCTATCACAAGTTAATATTTCCAGTGATTTTTTACAAACCTCACCATCAGAGCTAAAATCAAGGGACCTAGAGAGGGAGTCCCGAAGATTGTTAAATTATGAACTTCACTGTGATACATTAGCGGAATACCTCAAAGTCCAAAGAATCCCTCGTGGTCTTAGGATCCGCACCAGACCTACATTCTTTAAGGACAACTCCGAATTTTGTAACAAATTTGAAAGCCTTTTGAATAAATGTTCTTTTGACCGCATAGCATTAACATTATCATATCTTCAAGAGGCCATCATGAAGACAAAAGGTGAAATCAAGACCATAGAAGATCAATTTACTGCAGTACTATCTGCCGACGAATTTCATCAATTACTGACAAAGATTGAATCTACTCTGCAAAACCACAAGAAAGAAATTGAGTCCACGAAACGAAACAAATTTCTACACGATACTGAGGACTACAGACTCAACAGGGTCTACAAATGGCCCTACCCCACCACCTCTAGAAACAGTCGATATAGATACCTCTCACAATCAAGAGATTCATCACACTCAGGCTCCGAAGGTGATCCCTACACTCAACTGGATACCTACGCCCAACACACCTTCAGAGGTCGACGCAGAAACAGGGGAAGATCCGCAACTACGTCACGGGGACAGGCCAACATAACAACCAGATCTCAGGTACCGTCTTTAGTTGTTAATATCTCATCACACACACTAGAACCTGCGGAGATATCCCTTCTTGAGATGGGATTATCATTCTGTCCGTCTAACAAAGTAGACACTTTCCAATTGGCTCTAGACCTGAACAGACTTTACAGAAACATTCGCCTTAAAGCGCATTTCCCTAAAAAACATGAGTCCAGCAGGACAATCTCTTGTAATCCTAGCCCACAAGTTTCTATCTATGACTTGGAACTAAGAAACAAGAGCCATTTTATGCCACCAAAGAACAAACCGGCTATAGAGACTTTTATCTCCCTGGTACAAAGGGACATGACCCAGTTTAGGAAAGATCTTAACATGGGTAAATACAAATATCAAAATAAACTTGAAAATGTCCAAAAACAAGCCCTCCTCTCCTTACTTAAAAGAAAAGATCTCATCATCAAACCAGCTGAAAAAAGGGGGTGCATTAGTCCTAATGGACAAAGCCCAATACAGGACAGAAATATACCAATTACAAGACGGTACGTTTTACCGTACACTTACCTCAGACTCTACCCCTTAGATCAGAGATAAAATACATAAGATTGTACAGCAATACCATATGCTCAATATCATTGACAACGCTACGGCCACATTTTTATCTAACAACAATCCAGTGATTCCGGTTCTATACACATTACCCAAAATCCATAAAGACCTACACAATCCACCTGGCCGACCAATAGTGGCCTCGGCTAACTCGATCCTGTCACCACTCTCCATTCTGCTGGAAAAATCACTTACCCCTTTGATCAAATAAACTAAATCATTCGTGCTAGACACATCAGATTTTTTTAAACATAATTCACAACCTCCCGCCACTACCCCAGGACACGTTACTCGTTACTTGGGACGTCTCTAGCACACATCGATCCAACACCATAAGGGACTACAGGCCGTCTGCAAATGTCTCACAGCCAATTTAAATAACCCAGACACCATATCCTTCTACATGGACATCTTAGAACTTGTTCTTACCAATAACTTTTGTTCTTTTTGAAGACACCTTATACTTACAATGCCAGGGGACCGCGATGGGGTCTAATGTGGCCCCTCCATATGCAAATTGTTACATGGCCGAATTCGAGGAATTTTACATTTACCCTGACACTCGTTTTTCTGAACATGTCCTCACCTGGAAAAGCTACATCGATGATGTTTTTTGCATATGGAGGGGCCCCAGGGATTCCCTGATTGACTTACACACCTATCTCAACAGCATATACCAAGAACTGCAATTTACTATTTACTTTGATTCCACTTCCATCAGCTTCTTGGACACAATAGTCACTAGAACCTCATCTGGTACTCTGTCAACTGACCTATATCGCAAACCCACTGATCGCAATAATCTGTTGCATTACACAAGTTTCCACGCATTAAACACCAAAAAATCTTATCCAACTTCACAATATACGCATTGTCACATCCAGTGAACAATTACAAACTCGTCTTACTGAAATAAAAAATAGGTTCAAGGAGAGAGGGTACCCGGAACACCTCCTCAGAGAGAAGATTACAATAACATCCAGGAAACTAAAAACTGATCTCAATCGTATACCATTCGTCCACACTTACCACCCCACCACTAAAAAATACTTAATAGTATTAGAAACCACTGGTCTATTTTACAGAAAGCTTTTCCTAAGGTACTAGAATTTAAAAACCCCATCCTAGAATGCACCCGACGATCCAAGAACTTAAGAGACCTTCTAGTTAAAGCCGATATTAGCCCAACACAGACCATTCCCAAACAAAGATTTCTTACAGTACAAAAAACAGAAACCTTTCCATACATCCATTGCCTACAATGCACCAATGTTCTCAAGGGTACCCATTTCCATCACCCCCAGAAAAAGTTTTCCCATAAAAGGCTTCTTTACATGCGATTCATCTTTCGTGGTGTATTTATTGAAATGCCCATGCGGTAAAATTTACATAGGAGGAACTACACAAAAAATCCGAGATTGCATATGTCAACACAAATCATCCCAGTACCAGCTCACTTTGATGCTGCGGGTCACAACCTAGCACAATTTAAATACCAGGTAATAGAGCAAATTTTACCCCACAGAAGGGGATATGACCGGGTCACACAACTAAAAGTGAGAAGCCTTCTGGATCCACAAATTGGACCGTCTGGAACCAAAGGGGCTCAATAGAGACTATGAAATAAAAAACTTTACGTGATCAACATGTCATGTACAGACTTATTCCAAGGATAACATCACTGTTTTCTGTTCAGATTTACATATATCAGTATGTCTCTTTAATAACATACCTCTCAGTTTTTTCCCCAGGTTATATAAAGAATATCGGGCTGTTGCTCATGGTTTGATATTCTTTTAATCATGGTTATAGACTTATATATATAGCCCTTTTAGGTTCTATATAGCTTTATTCCTAAATCTAATCTTCCTAACATATATCTCTCTCTTTATAGTGTTTCTATAGTGTCATTCCACTTAATACACGGCCAAATATCCGGCCAATTACGGCCAATTCCCTTCCCATTCTTCCCAAACAACACCTATGTAGCAGTACACGTCACGCCCGGACCAAGTAGATGTACTTTAACACATTAAGCCTGCGCTTCAATAGCAGCCTTGACACGCAAGTGGTGGAATGCACCACTTCCGGATTAGAATGGAACGCATACTCCTTCTGGTCATGCGCCACGTCACATCCACTCTAACCATGTGAGGTCCGACACGCAAGTGGTGGAACGCACCACTTCCGGAAGAGAGCCTGAACGCTCTCGATTCACACGACCACGGACCCGCCCCCTACCTTACTTAAAGGCTCCATTTCAACAGATAGATGCACACCCCCCATTCAGTGTGTGGATACACGCTACCACTTCACAGCGCAGCACACATTGGCGCCTTTCCTGACAGCGGCACTAGGTAAGTTCGTCACATAATATTATACACAGATCTCGCTCCTCATATGGCTCCCAGGAATACTTTGGTCAATGCACCAACTATAGCCCCCATTCCAATTACTTAGTCCGCCTTCCACTTTGATTTATCCGATATCATCTGTAATCATGTAACAGGCCTCCCTTGACTATATGAGCATTATACTCACCCGACTATGATTATTAACTTGAATTTGATGTCTTTCTTTGATATCTGTTAATTTTTTGTTTTTCCTGTACGTAACGCTCACATGGGCATGGGTGTTCTATATCATCCTATGCTAGTATTACTCATTTTTTACACCATGTGTTCGATTTGATGCACAATTGTAATTATTGCTTCTTTGTATTTCTTGTCACATAGTTTGATAAAGGCCTTTCTGGCCGAAACGTCACGTTGTTACGCCGGCGCATTCCAAATAAATAAGCCTTTGGTGTTCAGTCACCCAATCAGTCTTTGGTAGGGGGTTGATTGCATCAGGCACTTGTACGCCCACAGTGTGGTCATTAGGTAAGGTACCTTGTCGGCCAAACATAAGGTAGTAGGGTGTATACCCAGTAGAACAATGGATAGTGTTGTTGTAGGTATGCATCAGCTGAGGCAATAAAGTAGGCCAATAATTTATTGTAGCAGGTGGGACTGCTCTTAAAATTTCAATAAGAGTTTGGTTCATCTTCTCACAAAGTCCATTCCCTTGGGGACGGCATGCTGCGGTCCTGATTTTCTGACAATTGTGAAGTACATAGTTCCTTGAAAAGTTGTGATTCGAAGGCAGATCCTTGATCTGTGAGGATTCTCTCTGGACATCCATATGGCAACAAGAAATGTTTCCAGAAAGCATTTGCAGTTGTTCTTGCGGTCAAGTCTTTTTTGTGTAGTGGTCAATGAAGGTCATAGCATAGGTATAACCTGAGCTACTTGGTTCCAATTTCATATGGTCGATTGTGACTATTTCTAATAGTGTTTTGCTCACAATGGAATGTAAGGGAGCTCTTTGGTCATGTTTCTCACCTTTTCCAACAGCGCAGGTGGAACATTCTCGACACCACTTCTCAATATCTCCTCTCATTCCGATCCAATAAAATCTTCTACGGATGGTGGCTTCTGTTTTCTGCACACCAAAGTGTCCTGATTGGTCATGGTACATTTCCAAAATGATTCTTGCATCACGGCGTGGTATTAGGATTTGGTATAGACGATCCCATGTAACTGGGTCTAGAGTTCTTCTTAGTAGTAGGCCTTTTTGTAGAAAGAGGTGTTTTCTATGCCTCCATAATTTGGACAACTCTAAGTCTGCATTCTTTTTGCGAATTCTTTCTGGGGTTCTTCCACTGGTGAAGAAATCTTGTAATTCTCCTAACACTCTGCTTTCATTCTGTAGTTTGATCCATCTTTCGTTGTCTACATGAGGTTTTGGATCCACTTGCAGTTGAGAATTGAAAACCTTTTTCCCTCTGGGCAAAGTTGCTATAGAAGGACGGCATTTCCACCTCTTCCCAAATGTCTTCTTGTGAAGTGGGGTCTTCTTTGGTTGGCAGACGGGATAATGCCTCTGCATTTTCATTTGCTTTTCCTGTTTTGTACTTTACAGTAAAGTTATAGTTAGCAAGGCGTGAGGCCCATCTTTGCTCCAACGCTCCTAACTTGGCGGTGTTAAGATGTGCTAGTGGATTGTTATCAGTGAAGGCCACAAAGGGTGTTGCGGCAAGGTAGTCTTTAAATTTTTCCGTAACAGCCCACACAAGTGCGAGGAATTCCAACTTAAAGGAACTGTAATTTTGGTCGTTCTTTTCACTACCTCTAAGAGATCTACTAGTGTAGGAAATGACTCTTTCTTTACCTTTTTGTACTTGTGACAAAACAGCTCCCAGGCCTTTCTTACTTGCTTCTGTGTAAAGATGGAATGGCTGTTGATAATCCGGGTAACCCAAAATTGGTGGTTCGATTAATTTCTTCTTCAGGAGCTGGAAGGCAATTTCTCTTTCAGTGCTCCATGCCACTGATATGGGAGTCTTCTGGTATCTTTTAGGATGCCCTCTCAAAAGCTCCAATATTGGCTCCGCAATTTGGGCAAAATGAGGAATGAAACGTCTGTATATATCCTGCAAAACTGAGGAAACTTCTTACCTCCTTCACCGTAGTGGGAGTAGGCCAATTAAAGACTGCCGCTATCTTCTCTGGATCTGGTTTAACACCTTCAGAGCTAACGATATGCCCTAAATACTTAACTTCTGGCTTGAATAGAAAGTCCATCCTTAAAAAGAACTTGGAAAACTTCGGTCAGATGTTTCAAATGGTCTTCATAAGATTTGGAGTAGATGATGACGTAATCTAAGTATAGCAGGACGGTTTAAAAAGATTTTGTGGCCCAGACAACGTTTCATGAGTCTCTGTAAAGTTCCAGGTGCATTGCAAAGTCCAAAGGGCAGGCAGTTGAACTCAAATAGGCCCATAGGGGTGGTGAATGCAGTCTTCTGGTGCCATTGGTACTTGCCAGTATCCACTGGTTAAATCAAGAGTAGAGAAGTAGGCTGAAGATTAGAGATGTCCCAAACTATTCGCTGGCAAATAGTTCCCGGCGAACATAGCTTGTTCGCGTTCGCCACGGCGGGCAAACATATGCGATGTTTGGTCCGCCCCCTATTCGTCATCATTGTGTAAACTTTGACCCTGTACCTCACAATCAGCAGACACATTCCAGCCAATCAGCAGCAGACCCTCCCTCCCAGACCCTCCCACCTCCTGGACAGCATCCATTTTAGATTCATTCGGAAGCTGCATTCTTAGTTAGAGGAGGGACAGTGTAGCTGCTGCTGATTTAATAGGGAAATCGATAGCTAGGCTAGTGTATTCAGTGTCCACTCCAGTCCTGAAAGACTCATCTGATCTCTGCTGTAAGAACAGCATCCTGACAGCACCCCAAAAAGCCCTTTTCAGGGCTAGTACATCAGTCTGCTTTTTTTTTTTTCCTGTGTAATCTAATTGCAGTTGCCTGCCAGCATGTGTGTCAGGCTCACAGCGTATACTGTATCCACTTGCCCAGTGCCACCACTCATATCTGGTGCCACAGTAGCTTGCATTAAAAACAAAAAACTTTTTTGACTGTAATAGAATAGCAGTCAGTTGCCTGCAAGCGTGTGTGTTTCAGGCCCTGCAAGTGCAGAGTGTCACCAGTGCAACTCCTATCTGGTGTCACAATATATTACATTTAAACAAAAACAATTTTGACTGTAATAGAATAGCAGTCAGTTGCCTGCAAGCGTGTGTGTTTCAGGCCCTGCAAGTGCAGAGTGTCACCAGTGCAACTCCTATCTGGTGTCAGAGTATATTACATTTAAAAAATCAAAAACAATTTTGACTGTAATAGAATAGCAGTCAGTTGCCTGCAAGCGTGTGCGTTTCAGGCCCTGCAAGTGCAGAGTGTCACCTCACCAGTGCAACTCCTATCTGGTGTCAGAGTATATTACATTTAAAAAAACAAAAACAATTTTGACTGTAATAGAATAGCAGTCAGTTGCCTGCAAGTGTGTGTTTCAGGCCCTGCAAGTGCAGAGTGTCACCTCACCAGTGCAACTCCTATCTGGTGTCAGAGTATATTACATAAAAAAAAGAAATACATTTTTTAACTGTAATAGAATAGCAGTCAGTTGCCTGCAAGTGTGTGCGTTTCAGGCCCTGCAAGTGCAGAGTGTCACCAGTGCAACTCCTATCTGGTGTCACAGTATATTACATAAAAAAAAAACAATTTTGACTGTAATAGAACAGCAGTCAGTTGCCTGCAAGCGTGTGTGTCAGGCCTACAGCGTCTACTCTGCCAGTGCACAGTGCCACTCATATCTGTTGTCACAGTAGCTTGCACGCATAGTACAACTAAACTAATCTAAAAAAAATGACA
Organism: Bufo gargarizans; assembly: GCF_014858855.1. NCBI lineage: Eukaryota > Metazoa > Chordata > Amphibia > Anura > Bufonidae > Bufo > Bufo gargarizans. The sequence continues at coordinate 84,905,592 of NC_058086.1, read as the reverse complement.
GGCAGTGGTCGTGGTGCTGTGATTCCCTTTGGCGCTAGAATAATGCCCAGTATTCTGAGGCCACATACCCTGAACTCGAAAAGTTCTGAGGACATAGTTGACTGGCTAACACAGGACATACAATCTTCTACAGCTTCCGCTCGGAACCTTGACGCACCATCCTCCTCCAGCTCAGCTTTGGGCACCTCTTAACCACTTCAACCCCGCTAGCTGAAACCCCCTTAATGACCAGGCCACTTTTTACACTTCTGCACTACACTACTTTCACCGTTTATTGCTCGGTCATGCAACTTACCACCCAAATGAATTTTACCTCCTTTTCTTCTCACTAATAGAGCTTTCATTTGGTGGTATTTCATTGCTGCTGACATTTTTACTTGGCAAAAGTAAATATCTTGGCAAAAGACAACTTTTTTCCAATTTTTTTTATACAAAGTTGGCATTTGACCAAGATATTTATCTCACCCAGCATGGGTATATGTAAAATAACACCCCAAAACACATTCCACAACTTCTCCTGAGTACGGCGATACCACATGTGTGACACTTTTTTGCAGCCAAGGTGGGCAAAGGGGCACATACTCCAAAGTGCACCTTTCGGATTTCGCAGGCCATTTTTTACACATTTTGATTGCAAACTACTTCTCACACATATGGGCCCCTAAATTGCCAGGGCAGTATAACTACGCCACAAGTGACCCCATTTTGGAAAGAAGACACCCCAAGTTATTCCGCGCGGAGCATGGCGAGTTCCTAGAATTTTTTATTTTTTGTCACAAGTTAGCGGAAAATTATGTTTTTTTTTTTTCCTTACAAAGTCTCATATTCCACTAACTTGCAACAAAAAATAAAAAATTCTAGGAACTCGCCATGCGTTTTTTTTTATCTTTATAGAACAAACCTCTCCTTTCCCATGGGTCAATGTGCAAAGCGCAAATCGCCCAAAGATGTGGCGAAGTGCGTTATGCACTTTGTCCCAGGTGAAAGGAGAGGTTTGCAGCAGCTGTATGTGAATGGGCCCTAATAGCCCTATGTGCCTGTCCTGGTGTGATGTGATCCCTATGCTAGGTGTACTTGTGTGTGGTACTTCCGGAAACACTCCCCTTAAGCATAGGGCAGGGTGGTCAGGACAGTCAGGACAGAAATAGCGGGTGTCATGCCTTATTCCACTCCTGCTACAGACACGACATCTTTTTCAGGGGTGACAGTTGGGTTGAGGTACCGGCAACAACATTGGGGAAATGTCGCTCGTGTAGACGGCTAACTACACTGGTGGATGGGGCCACGGAACCTCCTGGGTACAGGAGGTTCTCGATGATCTCTTCCTGAAATTTGAGGAAGGATCCTGTTCTCCCAGCCTTACTGTAGAAAACAAAACTATTATACAGAGCCAATTGAATCAAATATACAGACACCTTCTTATACCAGCGTCTGGTTCTGCGGGACACTAAATACGGAGACAACATCTGGTCATTGAAGTCCACCCCTCCCATGTGAAGGTTATAGTCGTGGACTGAGAGGGGCTTTTCAATGACACGGGTTGCTCGCTCAATTTGGATTGTCGTGTCTGCGTGAATGGAGGAGAGCATGTAAACGTCACGCTTGTCTCTCCATTTCACCGCGAGCAGTTCTTGGTTACACAAGGCAGCCCTCTCCCCCCTTGCAAGACGGGTGGTAACGAGCCGTTGGGGGAAGCCCGCGCGACTAGTTCGCGCGGTGCCACAGGCGCCAATCTGTTCTAGAAACAAATGCCTAAAGAGGGCCACACTTGTGTAGAAATTGTCCACATAAAGATGGTACCCCTTGCCGAATAAGGGTGACACCAAGTCCCAGACTGTCTTCCCACTGCTCCCCAGGAAGTCAGGGCAACCGACCGGCTCCAGGTTCTGATCTTTTCCCTCATAGACACGAAATTTGTGGGTATAGCCTGTGGCCCTTTCACAGAGCTTATACAATTTGACCCCATACCGGGCGCGCTTGCTTGGGATGTATTGTTTGAAGCCAAGGCGCCCGGTAAAATGTATTCGGGACTCGTCTATGCAGATGTTTTGCTCTGGGGTATACAAATCTGCAAATTTCTGGTTGAAATGGTCTATGAGGGGCCGAATTTTGTGGAGCCGGTCAAAAGCTGGGTGGCCTCTGGGACGGGAGGTGGTGTTGTCGCTAAAGTGCAGGAAACGCAGGATGGTCTTAAATCGTGTCCTGGACATAGCAGCAGAGAACATGGGCATGTGATGAATTGGGTTCGTGGACCAATATGACCGCAATTCATGCTTTTTAGTAAAACCCATGTTGAGGAGAAGGCCCAGAAAAATTTTAATTTCGGAAACTTGGACTGGTTTCCACCGGAAAGGCTGGGCATAAAAGCTTCCCGGGTTGGCGGTTATAAATTGTGTGGCATACCGATTTGTTTCTGCCACAACTAAGTCTAAGAGCTCCGCAGTCAAGAACAGCTCAAAAAATCCCAGGGCCGAACCGATCTGAGCTGTCTCAACCCGAACTCCAGACTGGGCGGTGAAAGGGGGAACTACAGGTGCGGCTGAAGTTGGGAACTGCCAATCAGGGTTTGCCAGCACCTCAGGGATTCTAGGGGCTCTACGGGCCCGTCTTTGCGGTGGCTGCGACGGGGTAACTACTGCACGTGCCACCGTACCAGCTTCAACTGCCCTTCTGGTGCTCGCCACTTCACCATGTTGTAGTGCAGTGCTGGTACTAGGTCCAGGAAGGGCTGCGCTACTGGTGTATGCCTCACCACGTAATCCGACAGCGCCAGCCCCACTCTGCTGCTCTTGAAGCGGATCCTGCACAACCTGTGGTCTAGCGACACGGGGCCGGGTACGCCTGGTGCTATCAGGGACCTCAGCCTCCTCGTCCGAACTTTGGGTCAGAGAGCCACTGCTTTCTACAGGTTCATATTCTGACCCGCTAGATTCATCAGATGAAGGTTCCCATTCCTCATCCGACTGGGTCAGAAGCCTGTAGGCCTCTTCAGAAGAATACCCCCTGTTTGACATTTGGGCAACTAAATTTAGGGGTATTCCCTGAGACTACCCAAGAAAAAAAGCAAGCCTGTCTTACAAATGGGAGGCTAGCAAAGTACCGGAGGCCGCTGCGGTTGATAAAAAATATCAAAACTGATTTTTTTATCGCCGCAGCGCGTGTAAAGTGAATGTGCATTGATCAAAAAAATAATAATTTTTGTCACTGCGGTGGGGCGGGCGTGGGTGAACGCACGTGTGGGTGACCGATCAGGCCTGATCGGGCAAACACTGCGTTTTGGGTGGAGGGCGAACTAAAGTGACACTAATACTATTATATATCTGACCGTGATCAGTTTTGATCACTTACAGATACTATAAAAGTACAAATGCTGATTAGCGATACGCAAATCAGCGAATAAGGGACAGCGGTGCAGTGGGCTGGGCACTAACTGATCCCTAAACTACCTAAGCAAGGGGCCTAAACTATCCCTAAAACCTAACAGTCAATACCAGTGAAAAAAAAAAGTGACAGTTTACACTGATCACTTTTTTCCTTTTGCAGTGTCCCAGGGGGTCAGTAGTGTATGCTGGGCTTTGTAGTGCAGATTGACCACTAACCTGGGATCCACTGTCGTCTTCAAATCGGGGCGAATGCTGGAACAGGCAGGTAGTTAAAGAGTTCGTGACGCCAGTGTTAATTAAACGGTGACACGCCGTGTATGATGTTATAAAAGAATGAAGCAAGCATAGGGTAGCCAACAAAAACTGGAACTTTACTGAATATCAGCGATAATAATACATGGACGCAGTTGGAAGCGCCGTTCCATGAAAGACAGTTGGTTTTCTATAAGAATACAGGTGGTTCTTGGAATTACAGGATGGCCGGTCTTAGCAATGTATAATACAGAGTGTTGATTGCAGGAGATGCAGTACAGGCGGCTTGCACACTATTCCTGACTGGTCTGACTTTCTCTCCAAGGTCTAATGCCCTTTATCTGGCGTACCCTTGAAGCTGTCCTTATCTAGTACCTCCTCTGTTATCTTGAGTACCTCTTGCTTTATCTGATCGGCCTCTGTGGTATTCTGTGTCTTGGCTGATGGCTTACTTATGCTGTTTCATCTGAACGGATGATGACTCAGGAGGGGAACCTTCTCCTTGGATCCGGAACCCGGTTACAGGGCCTTTACTACCCTCTCCTAGTCGGCAGGCTTCAGGCCTGCTCTGCTCTCACAGGCCCATAGCCTGGCCTTCTCTCAGACACAGGATCATTTCTGACCTCTGCTCCCACTGTCTGACTCCTGCTACTACTTCCTGACTGGGCCTTATATAACCTAGGGTTCCCTAGCTCCCTCTAGTGACTCAGAGCTGGAATGACACCCTAGCCGGACTGCATATGCACGTTTCACAGTAACAGGAAAATACATAGCATGACATTATAAGATGTTTTATACCAACCTCCCCTTAAATACAGGGGGAACGACAATACCCAAGTGACCCTTCTGTAGTGACGGGCATTTCGCTCCTGTACACTACATACCCCGCTGCTTTAAGCTGAGTACGACCTCGTACTCCATCAGGGCCCGCCCAACTGGAATCATGACCTGAAATAGAGGAAGACACATGCATGCATACATATATGTCATTTACACTCTTATCAGACCCAATTGGCAAAGGTGAAGTCTGGTGACAAGGGGCGTCGTTCTCTTTTTCACAGGATAGTGAGTGGAACGGGGGCGCTGACCTGGCACAGCGGATGTTGAAAGAACCAGGATAGTCCATGACAATAAATAAGTCCATAATAAAATTAACCTCTCAGAGGCTTGCACATAGGAAGTCCATCTCTGGGCACATATACTTGAATAAGAAAACCGGTTATTAAATACTGTCAGCAGCACATATATAAAATGACAATACAGGACTCTGACAATACCAGGGCCATGTTATCCTGGCAAGTCCTGCTTACCCTTTAAAATAGTGCTGACATAAAAATGTCTTTTCAACCTGAAATGGGGGTAAAAAGGGGTAAAATGGTGCAACACTTTAAGGCACAACTGGGATAATAGCAGCAGACCGGATGTCCCAAACATAACAAAGGCAGCTGGAAGCAGTGGTATACAGTGGCACACTATTCAACTAGGATGCCACCGGCCGTGTGTAACTGGCAGCAAGCTTGACCAGCTCTGCCAACCGGAGGGACTAAACGGCCATTAAGGAGATGGACATGAGGGAAAGAGTACTCACAGGCGAGTGTCATGTTCTTCCTCGGATGAAGAGTCGACGTAGGGAACCTGCAGCAATTGTTCTGGCAAGGCCGGCCACATTTGGAAACCGTCACCCCTGACAATCTTTAGAGGGGGAGGCTTGTCTTTCACGGCCTCCATTTCGGCATCCGTCCTAGGAAACGGGAACCACCGCACGCCTCCTGCGCAGCCGAGGTCCGCCACCCAATACACCCTCTTGCGCAGGGCCTCTAGTTCAGCTTTCGTGCAGGTGAGCGGGGCTACCGGAGGTTCAGGGGCTGTGACCGCTGGGGTAACGATGGAAGCTGCTACTTGACGCCGGGCCTCAACACATTCCTCTGCCCGCCGGCAGCTGTCTTGCCGCTCCTTCTCTTCCTCCCGTCTCACCGCATCCGGAGGGGGATATCGCTCTTCCAGCCCCTGCAGCACGATGGGCTCCCAGAAAACGTCGGGACTGAGGTACGCCTGGCCATGCAGATGGGTGGTTCGGGCCTGTTCCACGTGTTCTCTCTCTGTCTCAACTGGCTCTGTCCTCTCTTTCTCAGAGTCCCAGTTCTCAGCCGGCGCCTTCGGGCGAGTCACTGCGGTAGCGTAGGGGCCCCTTAGACTTTCGGCGGGGGTATACTCTACGATCTCTCCCATAGTCAGATTATGGAGATGCTCCGGGAGGTAGTGCCGCTTCACCGATCGCCGGTTTACATAGAAGTCCCGGCCAGTCCCCAACTCCTGGATAAACCCGTAGCCTTTTTCCTTATCAAAGGACACCACGATCCCGCGGCGCCTTTCTAGCTGGGGCTTACCCGGAAAGGAGTCTCCTTGTATGGACTTGGCCATCTCTTCAAACCGCTTTTTCCGGCTGGTGTTCTTTTTCGCCACCGCGGCTCTCAACTCCTCCATAATAGCCGGCCATTCTGCGTGCCGGCGACGGATCGGTGGGGACTCAGGTCGGGTGATACTTAAGTCCATGGCCTGGGCCCAGGGGGTGGCCCTCCAGGCTAGAGGGTCCCATGGCCCCAACTCAGGAAAGTCCGGAGGAGTGGCGCCCCACTCGCACGAGGCCTCGGTGCACGTGGTATCGAACTCCGGCTCTTCCGCGTACGCCATCTCTTCACTCACTGGCTGCAGAGTCGACACTGACTCCTCCCACACACGGGGCCGGTCTACCTCAATCTGAGGCCCGCCTCCCAGGCGTAACTCACCAAGGAACTCAGCCACGTCATCACTCCTCAAGGTGGGTGGCGCTCCAGGGCAATCGTCTCCTCCTTCTTCTGGGAAGGTTTCGGCGCCAAATCTTCGCGCCTCTGCACATCCTGATGGCGCAGTAAAAAGCCTCATGGCGTCGGCGGCCATTTTAAGGGTCCTGATGCCGCAATTCACTGACAGCAAGCAGGATGATGAAAAGTCCAATAAAACACAGTCCACAAATGCGATTTTCTCTCTGGGGGTAGCGCAACACAGTACAGCGTCTCTGATTCCTCCCAGGCACAATTGTAATCCACAAGTTAGGAATAAAGGTTGCAGTCTTTGTAATACGGTGGTGGAATATTTAAAGCACACAGTTCACACTTCTCTGCACTGTAGAAGTATGCGGATCCTGTTCGTGACGCCAAAAAGAGCGATGCAGTGTCCCAGGGGGTCAGTAGTGTATGCTGGGCTTTGTAGTGCAGATTGACCACTAACCTGGGATCCACTGTCGTCTTCAAATCGGGGCGAATGCTGGAACAGGCAGGTAGTTAAAGAGTTCGTGACGCCAGTGTCAATTAAACGGTGACACGCCGTGTATGATGTTATAAAAGAATGAAGCAAGCATAGGGTAGCCAACAAAAACTGGAACTTTACTGAATATCAGCGATAATAATACATGGACGCAGTTGGAAGCGCCGTTCCATGAAAGACAGTTGGTTTTCTATAAGAATACAGGTGGTTCTTGGAATTACAGGATGGCCGGTCTTAGCAATGTATAATACAGAGTGTTGATTGCAGGAGATGCAGTACAGGCGGCTTGCACACTATTCCTGACTGGTCCTGACACATGTGACTTTCTCTCCAAGGTCTAATGCCCTTTATCTGGCGTACCCTTGAAGCTGTCCTTATCTAGTACCTCCTCTGTTATCTTGAGTACCTCTTGCTTTATCTGATCGGCCTCTGTGGTATTCTGTGTCTTGGCTGATGGCTTACTTATGCTGTTTCATCTGAACGGATGATGACTCCTAGTCGGCAGGCTTCAGGCCTGCTCTGCTCTCACAGGCCCATAGCCTGGCCTTCTCTCAGACACAGGATCATTTCTGACCTCTGCTCCCACTGTCTGACTCCTGCTACTACTTCCTGACTGGGCCTTATATAACCTAGGGTTCCCTAGCTCCCTCTAGTGACTCAGAGCTGGAATGACACCCTAGCCGGCCTGCATATGCACGTTTCACAGTAACAGGAAAATACATAGCATGACATTATAAGATGTTTTATACCAACCTCCCCTTAAATACAGGGGGAACGACAATACCCAAGTGACCCTTCTGTAGTGACGGGCATTTCGCTCCTGTACACTACACTTTCACTAGTGATTGACAGGGGCGATCAAAGGGGTGATCAAAGGGTTAATTGGGGTGCAGGGGGTGATCTGGGGCTAAAGTGTAGTGTTGGTGCTACTCACTGTGAAGCCTGCTCCTCTGCTGGATCCAACCGACGAAAAGGACCAGCAGAGGAGCGGGGCAGCCATATAACAGATCATATTTACTAACTCTGTCAGAGGAGTTATTTACACATCAGTTGGAAGAAATAAGTGATGCGTAACCATTATTGCAAGAGGATGTAGATAACAGGGATATGTCTCAGTCAGGCAGCATTACACACATGGACGTACAGTGTGATGATGATGATGTTGTACCCGCTGCTGCTTCCTTGATACAAGTGATGTGTCTGTGGATTTCACGTGGGTGCCCGCTCAAAAAGAAGAAGAACAGGGGGAAAGTTCAGATGGGGAGACAGAGAGGAGGAGGAGACGAGTTGGAAGCAGGGGGAGGTCGTCGCAAGGAGCTAGTGGCACAGTCAGACAGCATGTATCGGCACCCGGGGTCCGCCAGACAGCACGTCAATCAACGCATGCTGTTGCCACCACCAGAATGCCGTAGATGAGTGTGAAGAGGAAGAGTTGTGGTCACCATCACCACCAGAAACAGCCTTATCAGCATCGCTTGCTAGACCTGCAGCAATGCTGGAAGAGGAGTCAGAGGAGGAATGTGGCTTTGAGGAGGAGGAAGACCAACCACAGCAGGCATCCCAGGGTGCTCGTTGTCACCTATATGGTACCCGTGGTGTTGTACGTGGCTGGGGGGAAGAACATACCTTCAGTAAGATCAGTGAGGACGAGGAACGGGACATGAGTAGCTCGGCATCCAACCTTGTGCAAATGGGGTCTTTCATGCTGTCGTGCATGTTGAGGGACCCTCGTATAAAAAGGCTGAAGGAGAACGACCTGTACTGGGTGGCCATGCTACTAGACCCCCGGTATAAGCAGAAAGTGCCTGAAATGTTACCGAATTACCGGAAGTCGGAAAGGATGCAGCAGTTCCAAAATAAATTAAAAAGTATGCTTTACACAGCATATAAGGGTGATGTAACAGCACAACGGGAATCTAACAGGGGAAGAGATGAAAGTAATCCTCCTCCTACAACGACCACGCCGGTGAGGACAGGACGCTTTACAGACGCGTTGTTGATGGAGGACATTCGCAACATTTTAAGTCCTACGCATCGCCACAGCCCTTCGGGGTCCACCCTCCGAGAATGACTCTACCGACAGGTAGCAGACTACCTCGCCTTAAAGGGCTTCTGTCACCCCACTAAAGTGATTTTTTTTTTTTGGGCTGGTGAAATTAGTTATATTGCGAAGTTTTATCATATGTAAATTCGGTCTCTAACAGCAAGTAGGGCGGCTACTTGCTGCTAGCTGCTGCAGAAATCCGCCCTCTCGTCGTGTTGATTGACAGGGCCAGCCGGGATCTCCTCCTCCGGCCAGCCCTGTCGGCATTTCAAAAATCGCGTGCCTCTGTGGATTCGGCGCAGGCGCTCTGAGATGAGGAGTCTCGTCTACTCAGAACTCCCTCAGTGCGCCTGCGCCGATGACATCACCGAAATAGAAGACGTCATCGGCGCAGGCGCACTGAGGGAGTGCTGAGGAGACGAGCCTCCTCATCTCAGAGCGCCTGCGCCGAATCCACAGAGGCGCGCGATTTTTGAAATGCCGACAGGGCTGGCCGGAGGAGGAGATCCCGGCTGGCCCTGTCAATCAACCGCCCTACTTGCTGTTAGAGACCGAATTTACATATGATAAAACTTCGTTTTTTGAAGAAACTGCTGGATCAAAGTAAGTGACACGATTATATTGTGATATATCGCAATATAACTAATTTCACCAGCCCAAAAAAAAAAAATCACTTTAGTGGGGTGACAGAAGCCCTTTAACTGCAGATATCGACACTCTGAGGAGCGATGAACCCCTTGACTACTGGGTGTGCAGGCTTGACCTGTGGCCTGAGCTATCACAATTTGCGAGAACTTCTGGCTGCCCCGCTTCAAGTGTCCTGTCAGAAAGGACCTTCAGTGCAGCAGGAGGTATTGTCACTGAGAAGAGAAGTCGCCTAGGTCAAAAAAGTCTACATTACCTCACCTTTATTAAGATGAATGAGGCATGGATCCCGAAGGGACTGATAGTGGGCGATACATTTGACTAAAAAAGGCCTGATGAGATGAGCTGCCTTGGGCTAAAAATGGTCCACACGCTGCTGTATTTTATCTCTGCATGCCGGATGACTTGTGTGACTTATCCGCCACCAACTAGGGTTCAAGCCGCAATGTTTTAGTGGACTTTCTGCCTGGAAAACATAAATTTTTCTGGCCGCTGCTACAGCAGCGGCTGCAACAATACCATTGTTTTTCAGGCATGTGTACATGCCAAATTTTTCTGGCCTCTGGTGCTGCACTGTGGCTGCAAAAACAAAACAAAAAAAAAGGGACATACATGTGTCAATTCCCCTTCATGATTGTTACCTTGTTGTGGTGAAGGGGCTAGCGTATCACAATGAAGCGAACACCTCTATGAGTGTGTTGGCAATGGCAATGTTGGCACACCCCAGATGATAAGGTCATTGCTTCATTGTGAACAGACCAAAAGCGATCGGCTGGATAATTTTGCATAGAAAAAACAAGTTTCTTTGTGATCATCTAAGGTGATCATTAAAGCCTACTAAGCCAACAATGGGCCCACACTGCAGAATCATTGTTTTCTGAGTCACTTAACTGTCCTCAGCACTTAACTACCTCAGCACGACCATAGGCTTTGAAAAAAAAAACATCACCTGCAATCTCCCAAGCGTGCGCACGAGCACAGTCATCACTACACCAAGATTGACGCATAGAGGAATACAATTTATGTCATGAGTGTGTCAACTATTGATAACTCTTTGCGGTTGTCTAAAATCTATTCCATACACGTCCCCTGATAGGGAACGCAACAGGGATTAAACTGATAGGAATAGTACTACTTAATACACCACTCATATCTGGTGGCACAGTACATTGCAAGCCGTACGCGCAGTGCCCCAAATTGGAAGTAAGAGGACCGACCAAGCATCTTTTTCCATCTCCTGGTTCCTAAAATCTATTCCATACACCGGCCCCTGATAGGGGACAAAACAGAGATTAAACTGTTAAGAACAGATTTTTTTTTTTATAAAAAAAAAAAAGAGGACAGCTTCTGCAGAGTTGGGTATTTTTGGGCCGCGTTACTGAACGCTCATGCACAATGGCTGTAGGCTCATGCGTCCTTTTGCGGAGGTGATAAACCTGGTCAGTCAAACCCAAGGCAACATCATCAACCTCATCTCATATGCGTTTTTTTTTTCTGGAGCGTGCCCTGCGAAGAGTGCTGGATCAGGCTGTAGATGAGCATGAAGAGGAAGAGTTGTGGTCACCAGCACCACCAGAAGCAGCCTTGTCGTCGTTGATTGCTGGACCTGCGGCAACGCAGAGAGAGGAGTCTGAAGAAGAGGAGTCAGAGGAGGAAGGTGGCTTTGAAGAGGTGAAAGACCAACCACAGCAGGTGTCCCAGGGAGCTTGTTGTCACCTTTCGGGGACCCTTGGTGTTGTACGTCGCTGGGTGGAGGAGGAGACCTTCAATGACGTCAGTGAGGACAAGGAACGGGACATGGCTAGCTTGGTATCCAACCTTGTGCAAATGGGGAGTTTGCGGTTGTGCAAATGGACTGTTTGCAGTTGTTTGCGGTGCGTTAAACGGGGAGTTTGGTCTGTCACTGTGAAGCGGGCGTAACCCTTACACTACCTGATCGATACAACATCATACCTGATGTTTTATGTTTCAATGGGGTATTTATTGATGAAAGCATAAAAATACATGTCAGTGTAATACAGAAAAATTCAGGTATTAAACTTGAATATACTTTACATAAAACAATAATACTTGTTGGCATTCCTATTGCTATACACAATTTAGTGCAGCTAGGGCAATATCTGTGGCTTATAAAATAAAGACAGAATACATAGTCAAAAGGTGAATCAATGATGTACATCCCGACATTTCACTACCAATTATAAAGTAATACAGTAATGTATGTCTGAGGAATGAGAGGAGGATAGCCAAGGTTCCCAGAATTTTTCAAAGGTAGAAAAAGTATCCATCCGGATGGCCGATAATCTTTCATATAATAAGATCCTGTTGACCCTATCTAATACTGCTTGATAACTTAGTCCAGGCGATCTCCATGTATAAGCTATATGTATTCTAGCCGCTAATAGTATAAACTGTGATAGCTTAAAGCTAGGGTATCGGAGCCAAGTAGGCTTATCACCTAGTAGACATAGCTGAGGGGAAGTCGGGTAAGTACATCCTAAAATGGAGGATAGAAGATTGCTAATCTGACTCCAAAATCTCCGGACTACTGGACAGGTCCACCAGATATGGAGCATCGTACCACTATCTTCACATCCCCTGAAGCATCTGGGAGAGACCTCAGGGTATATGTGATGTAGTCTAGATGGGAGTAGGTAGGTTCTGTGCAAAATTTTTATGGAGGTTTCAGCTAGTGTTGTTTGCCAAGACCCTTTAGTAAGCGTCTGTGAACGCTGGTGCCATCTGGATGTAGAGTAACTCTCGCGCAGATCCTCCTCCCATGCCCTCATGTAAGGCAGCTTAACTCCCTCCTGTGGTGCGTTAAGTATTCCGTAAATCTGGGACAGTAAGCCCTGTTTACACATTGAGTAGGTAACAAATCGCTCAAAGTGGGTAAAATCAACCGACTGTTTGTACAAAGCGATTGGAGGAAGGAAAAGATCTGTCGGGTTAAAAACCTTTCCCGAACAGGGGGGGAGTATTTGCCTTCAAAGTCAGACATAGAAAGTAATTTACCCCTAGTCAGAAACCTGTAGAGGGAGCACAGCTTGTTAGAGACCCACCAATCCATGGATGGCGTCTGGATGCCTGGGAGGAAAGCAGGATTACCTACTAAATATGTCAGTGGTGGGATTTTGGACTGTAGAGAGAACTTAAATCTAACTGACCTCCATAAAATAAGGGAATAGTGTGTTAGTAAGGAGTTAGTGCGAATGATACTTGGTAATAGAGGCTTGGACCAAACCAGAGCTCTCCAGGTGTACGGGGCTATCAAAGATTGTTCCAATGGGATCCAAAGCGGATGTGTTTTAGGGTCTAAATGAGTTAAGAACAATTGAGCCAGCCTGGCTGCCTTATAATATTTTATAAGATCTGGCACCGAAAGGCCTCCTTGGGATTTATGGCGGCACATCGTTGCCCTAGCAATTCGGGAGCGTTTGTTAGCCCAGATGAATTTCATAATGACAGTCTGGAGAGCTCTTAGGTCCCCACCACTAACTGGAACTGGCAATGTCCGAAATAGGTAAAGGAGTCTGGGAAGGACCACCATTCTTATTATATTAATCCTACCAACCCAAGACACAGGTAGTGTACTCCAAGACATAAGGTCAGCTTTAATTGTACGGTACAGTGGGAACAAAATTGGTCTTATAGACCAATTCAATTGAGGTAGGTAGTTGTTTCCCTAAGTATGGGATGTGGTGGGGCCTGTGTTGAAACGGGAAATTGTCTAGAATAAGGGATTTCATGTGGGGTTTAACATTACATAATAAGAGCTCTGATTTAGCATGATTTATTTTAAGTCCCGATACTAATGAAAAGGAGTCCAGTATCTTCATTAGTGAGGGGAGGGATATGACCGGGTTTGTGATGGACAGCAAAATATCATCTGCAAAGAGGCTCAATTTATATTCTTTCCCTCCAACCGAGATGCCCGAGATGTCAGGATGCGCTCTTATGTGGGAGGCCAATGGCTCCATGGCAAGCGCAAATAGTGCCGGGGATAAGGGGCAACCTTGTCTAATACCTCTATTGATTTGGATAGATGAGTAACTAGAAGCAGGCAGTTTCAGGCTGGCTTCAGGCGTAGAATACAAGGACTGTATAGCTGCTATAAAGGGGCCTCTGAAACCCATAGCGGAGAGCACTCTATGCAGATATTGCCATGTCACAGTATCAAAGGCCTTTTCTATATCTAATGCCAGCACTGCCAAGAGAGTATTAGATTTGTTGGCCCTCTGTATCAAGTTTAGGACTTTCCTGATATTATCCGGGACTTCCCTACCAGGTATAAACCCCGTTTGATCCTTATGTATAAGGTTGGGGAGTAGGCCGTTAAGTCTACATGCAAGAATGGAGGTAAATATTTTGTTGTCTAGATTTAAGAGGGAGATGGGTCTGTAATTAGAAGGTGACAGAGGCTGATAGTAATTTTGGCTGATAGAAACTCTGGTGGGGGCCTAGTGCCCTGTAGTAGACCATTGCAGTACTTGGTAATATGAGGAATTAGTGAAGCAGCAAATTTCTTATAATAAAGAGCTGAGAATCCATCGGGACCCGGGGCTTTACCTATTTTCAGATTCTTGATCGTATATTCCACTTCCTCCCCTGAGACGTCTACCCCTGCTGCTGCTTCTGGGGTGAGTTTTGGGAGTGGGATAGAGGCCAAAAAGTCTTCCCCTGTGGAGTCTTGGGCCTCCCTAGAGTTGGAATAGAGTTTTTTTATAAAAAGAGTGGAATGTCTCATAGATAAGATCCGGGTTTGAAGTGGTCTGACCTGAGCTAGTACGAATTTGGAAGACCTGATTAATTCTCTGTCTTGCCTTAAGCTGGCTGGCCATATCTGGTTTATTGGCGTATTTGTAATAGTAAGAGGCTGTCCAACGTAGGGCCTTCTCTGTGTTATTGGAGAGTAGCACATTAATTTGGGCCTTAACATCCTTAATCACTTTTAGAAGGTAAAGTGAGGGGTTTTGTTAGTGAGCTCGGACCAACCTCGTCAATTTAGCCTCTAAAGCAAGTAGTGTTGAGTTCCTTTCCTTTTTCAGCCTAGAGACAATCCCTATTAGCCTCCGTCGCATGTAAGCTTTGTGCGTTAGCCACAGCGTCATGGGATCGATATCAGGCGTAGCATTTACAATAAAAAAGTGTCTCAGGTCATCTTGGAGCTGATCATGCACAGCCGGTCGTGTTAGTAAGGATTCATTCAGTCTCCATGAATATGGAATGCTGAGTTTGTTTGAGGACAGAATTTCCACCAGGACCATGTCATGGTCAGACCAAGATGAAACAATGTGCCTGGAGTAAGAGATATGAGGGAGGTAATTAGTAGACACCATTATCATGTCAATACGAGTATACACTCTATGAGCAGGAGAGTAGTAAGTGTAGCTTCTCTGAGAACCATTATGCTCTCTCCAAGAATCAGTCAGTGACAAAGATTGCAAAACTTGCCGAATCTTGGTGGAGTTGGTAGAAGAGCGGGGTTGGTTAGGCGGGGAGGAGCGATCTAGTATAGGGTTAATAACAAAATTGAAGTCTCCGCACCATAGGAGTTTATGATAGGAGAGAGTTTCAATAATGTGTCCTATGTCTTGAAAGAAAGCAATGGGGTCTGTTGTTGGAGCATACACATTGACCATACAAAGGGTTTCCCCCTTGTATGTGCCCACTAATATCACATATCTCCCGTCAGGGTCAATGATGGTCTGGGTCGGCAATGAGTGTAAGCCCGGCAATTCGGGCCGATTGCGTGCAGCTGCTATCACCTGATCTCTTACCTCAGGGTAGTGAAACTTAAGGACAATGTCCCTTGGCAGGTCTGCTGATCTGGGTTTGCCCAGGGCCCTATGAACTCTGTCCATCCGCAGCTGTGATGTCTCCGCTTGGGGTAAGAGAGCCTCAAACAACGTGGTCATGGTGGCCTGTAGCTCCTGGAACGATTCAGGGAGGCCTCTGACCCGCAGATTTCCCCTTCTGGATCTGTCCTCCAGGTCCTCTATTTTAAGTTCTAGGGCCAGCAATTGAGCTGCATGTGAGTTGATGTCTTCCCGGTCAGCGCTAATGGCGTCTGATATGTCATCAGTCCGGGACTCTAACTCCGAGACCCGGTTCCCAGGTCCTGTATTTGGCGGGAAAATTCTTCCACAGCTTGTGAAAGCTCTGCTTTAAACAGGGAGGCTATGTTTTTATATAGGGTAGCCTGACCTGAGTCTGTGAGGCTTGCAGTCGGTGGCTGTCCTCCCTCTGAGGATGAAGCTGGACTTGCCGGCGGTAAAGAGGGGTTCGCCATGATGGTCTCTCTGGACTAGCGGAACATCTCCGGTAATGTCTGCAATGGAGCTGGAGTATTCGGGATTTTGTTCCTCCCCTTGTTGCGGATCATCTTCGGTGTCCCCTGCATTCATTTTTATGAGCTGGTGGAGCCGTGGAGACGGCGCTAATGCGGGATTCCTCCGGGGAGCGGAGCTCACCAAGACATGTCTTCTCAGCAAGCCTCGCGCATGCGCCCTCCATACCTGATGTTTTAAAGCACGTTATTCCAAACAATTTAGGATTATTAGGTGATTTATGCCCTTTATGGATTAAAACTCGACTCTGCGTCAACTACGTAATTTTCCATGGGAGTTTTGCCATGGATCCCCCTCCGGCATGCCACAGTCCAGGTGTTAGTCCCCTTGAAACAACTTTTCCATCACTATTGTGGCCAGAAAGAGTGTCTGTGGGTTTTAAAATTTGCCTGCCTATTGAAGTCTATTGCGGTTCGCCCGTTCGCGAACATTTGTGAAAATTCGCATTCGCCGTTCGAGAACAGAAAATTTTATGTTCGCGACATCTCTACTGAAGATCTTAAAGCTGTCAAGGATTCCTCTATGCGTGGCAAAGAATAAGCATCTTTGTGGGTAATTTGGTTGATTTTTCTGTAGTCCACACAGAATCTGATGTTGCCGTCTCTGAATTCCAACTACAGCTCGGCACCATAGGAGAGTTTCAGTGTTGGGCTCGAGAATCACTGGTTGATTGTCTCGGATGCGGACACAGCAAATTTCTCCTCTTTCATTGGCGAATTTCTGTTGCGCACTCAGCACACGGATGGTTTGTTGGATTACCTTCTTAGAAGCAAAAGAAGCAGTAGGCACTGACTGGTGTAAAGCTTCCAACATTTCAACATAGCAATTCCTAAGTACATTCATGCCTAGGACTATAGGAGGGTTGTTATTGTTTTCTTTTACTTGCACTACAATGATGCCTTGTTGGGACAGGATGGTTCTTCCTATTTGAATGGTAGGTTCCCAGTAACCCAGTATTGGTACCGGTTTGCCGTTGCTGGCTATGAGACTCAGCCAGGATTCTGGTGGCTGGGTAAGTTGATTTTGGTCCGAGTATTTCTCAAATGCTGTTTGTTGTATGGTAGTAAGGGTCCATTCACACATCCGTTGTTTCTTTCCTGATCTGTTCCGTTTTTTGCGGAACAGATCTGGACCAGATCTGAATCCATTCATTTTCAATGGGTCCTGAAAAAAAATCGGACATTGTGCTGTCCGATTTTTTTCAGGACCCATTGAAAATGAATGGGTACAGATCTGGTCCAGATCTGTTCCGCAAAACACAGAACAGATCAGGAAAGAAACAACGGACGTGTGAATGGACCCTAACTTGGGATCCTGTGTCAACTAGGGCAACAAAAGGAACTCCATTTATCTGGATAGTCACTTCTGGACGGGATTCTACATATCTTGGCCTCCAATAAGGATCTTCTGGACCTATTGATCTACCTCCCGAGGGGTGGTCCCTGACCTCGGGGGTCGCCCGTTTAACTGCCAGCAGGTGGCTTCAGTATAACCTGGTTTGTGACAGTATGTACAAATAGGCCGCTTATGGGTACTAGTGCGGTCAGGTGGGCGTCCGCCTGAATTTCTGGAGTAAGTCTCTTTGTAATCAGGAGAGAAGAGCGTTCTGGATACTGGTTTCTCATCCCCCAGCAATAGTGGCTTTTCCCATTGTTCCAATTTTTTATGAACTTTCTCCAGACTTTTAGTTAGGAATTGGACTTGCTGAGTAAGGGCAGCAACTACGTCAGGAATTGCGGCTTGAGTTGCTTAACTGACAACAGGTAAAGGTTTGACAGGGGTGACCGGCTGTGTTACGGTCACTACAGCGGATCCAACAGGTTCTGTTGGTGAACTTTTTCCTAGTATACTGATAGCTAGTTCTTTAAAATCTAGGAAAGCAGCACTTGGATGCTGGGTGGCTAACATTCTTAGCTGGCTCTTTAAGTTGTCTGTATTAACACCTTCAATAAACCTCTTTCAGGGTTTTGTCCTGATTCTCTGCCTCACGGGGGTCTACTTGTACCACAAAATTTTTCAAGGGTCATGCGACCAAAGCGTGGCTTGAATCACCTACTGACTAACATTTTATTTTTAATACATAAAACTTATACTTTTATTATTGCTATTTAAAATTTACCACTCTAAATTAATATTTAAAAATCCTCAAGATGAGCGGTGAGAACTGGTGTGAAAATTTTGTATACCTCTACTCAGTATACACCACTGGGTGGGATAGCTCCTGATAACGTTCTCAGGGCTTACCCAAATTCCTAAACCTTTTCAGCAACTTTATGTTTAGTTGCACGTGTGTCTCTGCTAAAATGTAAAGTGCTCCTGCTTCCCTACATGTTTCGCCGAACCTGTCACCTGCATATCCCTTGAGGACGCCGAAGGTTCGGCGAAACATGTAGGGAAGCAGGAGCACTTTACATTTTAGAGTCAGATGAGCGTAGTGAGTCTTCATAGCAGAGACACACGTGCAACTAAACATAAAGTTGCTGAAAAGGTTTAGGAATTTGGGTAAGCCCTGAGAACGTTATCAGGAGCTATCCCACCCAGTGGTGTATACTGAGTAGAGGTATACAAAATTTTCACACCAGTTCTCACCGCTCATCTTGAGGATTTTTAAATATTAATTTAGAGTGGTAAATTTTAAATAGCAATAATAAAAGTATAAGTTTTATGTATTAAAAATAAAAAGTTAGTCAGTAGGTGATTCAAGCCACGCTTTGGTTGCATGACCCTTGAAAAATTTCGTTATATATCTAAATAGCGTGGCCACCTCCTGTAGGACCCATTAGTCTGTTGCACTACTTGTACCACAGCTCTAAGTGCTTCTTGTAAAGATAGTGCAAAGTCTCTGAGTGACTCAACCTTATCTTGACCTCAGACACGGTCCTGGGTTCAAAGGTGGTGTAAAGACGTTCAAATATCTGCTCCAGCGTCCTCCTTTCTGAGCTTGGCCAGGATTTAACTTCTCTGAGAGTAGCTCCTTCCAATTGCGCAAGGAGAATCTCCATCTGCTGTTCTGGGGAGACAGGGTACAATCTGAACACAGCAAGCATTTTTTCTTTAAAATCCCTTAACCCCTTAAGGACTCAGCCCTATTTCACCTTAAGGACTTGGCCATTTTTTGCAAATCTGACCAGTGTCACTTTAAGTGCTCATAACTTTAAAACACTTTGACTTATCCAGGCCATTCTGAGATTGTTTTTTCGTCACATATTGTACTTCATGACACTGGTAAAATTAAGTAAAAAAAAAAAATTTTTTGCATAAAAAAATACCAAATTTACAAAAAAAATTTAAAAATTAGCAAATTTCAAAGTTTCAATTTCTCTACTTCTGTAATACATAGTAATACCCCCAAAAATTGTGATGACTTTACATTCCCCATTTGTCTACTTCAGGTTTGAATTATTTTGGGAATGATATTTTATTTTTACAAGGCTTAGAAGTTTAGAAGCAAATCTTGAAATTTTTCAGAAATTTACAAAAACCCAATTTTTAGGGACCACTACAGCTCTGAAGTCACTTTGCGAGGCTTACATAATAGAAACCACCCAAAAATGACCTCATTCTATAAACTACACCCCTCAAGGTATTCAAAACTGATTTTACAAACTTTGTTGACGCTTTAGGTGTTGCACAAGAGTTATTGGCAAATGGGGATGAAATTAGAGAATTTAATTTTTTTGCCTAATTTTCCATTTTAACCCATTTTTTTAAACAAAGCAAGGGTTAACCGCCAAACAAGACTGTATCTTTATTGCCCTGACTCTGCCGTTTACAGAAACACCCCATATGTGGCCGTAAACTACTGTACGGCCACACAGCGGGGCGTAGAGTGAAAGGTGCGCCGTTTGGTTTTTGGAAGCCAGATTTTGCTGGACTGTTTTTTTGACACCATGTCCCATTTGAAGCCCCCTGATGCACCCCTAGAGTAGAAACTCCATAAAAGTGACCCCATCTAAGAAACTACACCCCTCAAGGTATTCAAAACTGATTTTACAAACTTTGTTAACCCTTTAGGTGTTGCACAAGATTTAATGGAAAATAGAGATACAATTTAAAAATTTCACTTTTTTGGCAGATTTTCCATTTTAATATATTTTTTCAAGTAACAAAGCAAGGGTTAACAGCCAAACAAAACTCATTATTTATGGCCCTAATTCTGTAGTTTACAGAAACACCCCATATGTGGTAGTAAACAGCTGTACGGGCACACGGCAGGGCGCAGAAGGAAAGGAATGCCATACGGTTTTTGAAAGGCAGATTTTGTGGACAGTTTTTTTTGACACCATGTCCCATTTGAAGCCCCCCTGATGCACCCCTAGAGTAGAAACTCCAAAAAAGTGACCCCATTTTAGAAACTACGGGATAAGGTGGCAGTTTTGTTGGTACTAGTTTAGGGTACATATGATTTTCGGTTGCTCTATATTACACTTTTTGTGCGGCAAGGTAACAAGAAATAGCTTTTTTGGCACCGTTTTTTTTTTGTTATTTACAACATTCATCTAAAAGGTTAGATCATGTGGTAATTTTATAGAGCAGGTTGTCACGGACGCGGCGATACCTAATATGTATACTTTTTTTTTATTTATGTAAGTTTTACACAATGATTTCATTTTTAAAACAAAAAAAGTTTTAGTGTCTCCATAGTCTAAGAACCATAGTTTTTTCAGTTTTTGGGCGATTATCTTATGTAGGGTCTCATTTTTTGCGGGATGAGATGGCTGTTTTATTGGCACTTTTTTGGGGTGCATATGACTTTTTGATCGCTTGCTATTGCACTTTTTGTGATGTAAGATGACAAAAAATAGCTTTTTTTAAACCGTTTTTATTTATATTTTTTTACGGTGGTCATCTGAGGGGTTAACTCATGTGATATTTTTATAGAGCCGGTCGATACAGACACGGCAATACCTAATATGTATACTTTTTTTTATTTATGTAAGTTTTACACAATGATTTCATTTTTGAAACAAAAAAAAATCATGTTTTAGTGTTTCCATAGTCTAAGAGCCATAGTTTTTTCAGTTTTTGGGCGATTATCTTGGGTAGGGTCTCATTTTTTGCGGGATGAGATGATGGTTTGATTGGCACTATTTTGGCGTACATGCTACTTTTTTGATCACTTTTATTACCTTTTTTGGGAAGTAAGGTGGGCAAAATTTAAATTTTCTCATCGTTTTTATTTTTTTATGGTGTTTACCGTGCGGGGAAAGTAAGATGACTGCTTGATCAGGTCGTTACGGACGCGGCGATACCAAATATGTGTAGGGAATTTTATTTTTTTCATTTTTAATTAGTGATAAATGTGTTTTTTGATTTTCACTTTTTTTTTCCACTTTTTCTTACTTTTTTTTTTACCCAGACCCACTTGGTTCTTGAAGATCCAGTGGGTCTGATGTCTGTATAATACAGTACAGAACCCTATATAGGGTCTGTACTGTATTTTACTTACACTGAACAGACCTATGCTTTTAGCATAGATCTGTTTAGCACCATGGACAGCAGGACGCCTGAGCAGGCGTCCTGTTGCCATGGGAGCCTTCCCCGTCTGCCAAAACTTTGCAGATGGGGAAGGGTAAGGACTGGGGCTTCGGGGGGCTGGAAAGGGTTAAACGGCTGACATCCATTCACAGATGTCAGCCGTTTATACCAGGGTGTCAGCAATGTGCTGACACCCTGGTATACCCACTAGAAGCCAACGATTATTAGGCGGGAGGCGGGCGGGGGATCGCGATCCCGCCTGCCGCACCGCCCGCCTCCCGCACCGCCCACACCACCCGCAACACCCCCCCTGCACCTCCCACCATCCTAAAATCATGCAGGGGTGCAGGGGGGGGGTGATAACTAAATATTTTAGCCACACTAAAGTTTCTGATCGCCGCGGTCAGGGACCGCGGCGATCAGAAACAGCAGAAGTCGCAACAAACCGCAGGTCTGAATTGACCTGCAGTTTGCTGCGATCGCCGATACGGGGGGGTCATATGACCCTCCCAGGCGTTGTGACAGGATGCCGGCTGAATGATTTCAGCCGGCATCCTGTGCGGATTAACCCCTGGGGCGCCACAATCTCAATTTAAACTCATGACGTACCGGTACGTCATGGGTCCCTAAGGGGTTAAAGTGTGAATTTCACCTGAATAACGTGGGAACCAGGGGGGCCCCAAAGTAATAAGGCATAGTTAAAGGCATTACACTTGGTGCTGCAGCAGGACCGGCTGCGGCTGCAGCAGAGGTCAGCCTGCACATTATCCTCTTGCACAGACATGCTGACAATAGATTGATTACAGTCAGATAAGTTATTTGTGGTTTTCAATACTTTTTATTCAACGTTGCTATGGGCGACCACTAACTGGCGGTGTATGGCCCTTTAAATGTTGATGCCGGCTAAATACAACACTCAGGCAGTGCTTATTTCAGTGTTTGATAGTGCGCCTGGCTAGCGGTGCTTCACTCTGAAGTGGCAGTAATACAATACAGTTTGCGGTAGTTACTTGGGGCAGACAGGCAATGCAATGCGGTAGGCGGGCGGTGCTGCAGGCGGGATCGCGATCCTCCGCCCGCCTCCCCTTAAAAATTAGTTGGCTTCTAGTGGGTTATACCAGGGTGCCAGCACATTGCTGACACCCTGGTATAAACGGCTGACATCTGCGCAGATGTCAGCCGTTTAACCCTTTCCATACCGCGGTCCGTAAGGACCGCTGTATGGAAAAGGTTAACCACGGTCAGGCCTTTGCAGCCCCCCGATGGAGAGGGAGAGAGCCCCCCGACAGCCCCCCTCAGCCCTGTGCTTACCCTTCCCCGTCTGCGAAGTTGTGGCAGACGGGGAAGGTTCCCATGGCAACAGGACGCCTGCTCAGGCGTCCTGCTGTCCATGGTGCTGAACAGATCTATG
This sequence comes from Bufo gargarizans, assembly GCF_014858855.1. Classification (NCBI taxonomy): domain Eukaryota; kingdom Metazoa; phylum Chordata; class Amphibia; order Anura; family Bufonidae; genus Bufo; species Bufo gargarizans. Next base: position 84,882,726 of record NC_058086.1, on the reverse strand, counting down.
CTAAAAGCATAGATCTGTTCAGTGTAAGTAAAATACAGTACAGAACCATATATAGTGTTCTGTACTGTATTATGCAGACATCAGACCCACTGGATCTTCAAGAACCAAGTGGGTCTGGGTCAAATTTTTTTTGAAAAAAGTAAAGATTAAAAAAAACATTTATCACTGAATAAAAAAAAATAAATAAAAATACACTACACATATTAGGTATCACCGCGTCCGTAACGACCTGATCTATAAAACGGTCATATTACTTTCCCCGCACAGTGAACGCCATAAAAATAAAAAAATAAAAAAGAAATTTTGCCCACCTTACTTCCCAAAAACGGTAATAAAAGTGATCAAAAAAGTCGCATGTACACCAAAATAGTACCAATCAAACCGTCATCTCATCCCGCAAAAAATGAGACCCTACCCAAGATAATCACCCAAAAACTGAAAAAACTATGGCTCTTAGACTATGGAAACACTAAAACATGATTTTTTTTGTTTCAAAAATGAAATCATTGTGTAAAACTTACATAAATAAAAATAAAGTATACATATTAGGTATCTCCGCGTCCGTATCGACCGGCTCTATAAAAATATCACATGACCTAACCCTTCAGGTGACCATCGTAAAAAATAAAAAATAAAAACTGTGTAAAAAATGCAATTTTTCGTCATCTTACGTCACAAAAAGTGTAATAGCAAGCGATCAAAAAGTCATATGCACCCCAAAATAGTGCCAATCAAACCGTCATCTCATCCCGCAAAAAATGAGACCCTACTCAAGATAATCACCCAAAAACTGAAAAAACTATGGCTCTTAGACTATGGAGACACAAAAACATTTTTGGGGTTTTAAAAATGAAGTTATTGTATAAAACTTACATAAATAAAAAAAATTGGATACATATTAGGCATCGCCGCATCCGTGACAACCTGCTCTATAAAATTACCACATGATCTAACCTGTCAGATGAATGTTGTAAATAACAAAAAAAACGTGCCAAAAAAGCTATTTCTTGTTACCTTGCCGCACAAAAAGTGTAATATAGAGCAACCAAAAATCATATGTACCCTAAACTAGTATCAACAAAGCTGCCACCTTATTCCGTACTTTCTAAAATGGGGTCACTTTTTTGGAGTTTCTACTCTAGGGGTGCAACAGGGGGGCTTCAAATGGGACATGGTGTCAAAAAAACCAGTCCACAAAATCTGCCTTCCAAAAACCGTATGGCATTCCTTTCCTTCTGCGCCCTGCCGTGTGCCTGAACAGCAGTTTACGACCACATATGGGGTGTGTCTGTAAACTACAGAATCAGGGCCATAAATAATGAGTTTTGTTTGGCTGTTAACCCTTGCTTTGTAACTGGAAAAAAAATATAAAAATGGAAAATCTGCCAAAAAAGTGAAATTTTGAAATTGTATCTCTATTTTCCATTAAATCTTATGAAACACCTAAAGGGTTAACAAAGTTTGTAAAATCAGTTTTGAATACCTTGAGGGGTGTTGTTTCTTAGATGGGGTCACTTTCATGGAGTTTCTACTCTAGGGGTGCATCAGGGGGCTTCAAATGGGACATGGTGTCAAAAAAACAGTCCAGCAAAATCTGGCTTCCAAAAACCATACGGCGCACCTTTCACTCTACGCCCCGCTGTGTGGCTGTACAGTAGTTTACGGCCACATATGGGGTGTTTCTGTAAACGGCAGAGTCGGGGCAATAAAGATACAGCCTTGTATGGCTGTTAACCCTTGCTTTGTTAGTGGAAAAAATGGGTTAAAATGGAAAATTAGGCAAAAAAATGAAATTCTCTAATTTCATCCCCATTTGCCAATAACTCTTGTGCAACACCTAAAGGGTTAAAGAAGTTTGTAAAATCAGTTTTGAATACCTTGAGGGGTGTAGTTTATAGAATGGGGTCATTTTTGGGCGGTTTCTATTATGTAAGCCTTGCAAAGTGACTTCAGAGCTGTAGTGGTCCCTAAAAATTGGGTTTTTGTAAATTTTTGAAAAATTTCAAGATTTGCTTCTAAACTTCTAAGCCTTGTAACATCCCCAAAAAATAAAATATCATTCCCAAAATAATTCAAACATGAAGTAGACATATGGGGAATGTTAAGTCATCACAATTTTTGGGGGTATTACTATGTATTACAGAAGTAGAGAAACTGAAACTTTGAAATTTGCAAATTTTTCCAAATTTTTGGTAAATTTGGTATTTTCTTATGCAAAAAAATAATTTTTTTGACTTAATTTTTCCAGTGTCATGAAGTACAATATGTGACGAAAAAACAATCTCAGAATAGCCTGGATAAGTCAAAGTGTTTTAAAGTTATCAGCACTTAAAGTGACACTGGTCAGATTTGCAAAAAATGGCCAAGTCCTTAAGGTGAAATAGGGCTGAGTGCTTAAGGGGTTAAGAGCTGAATATTGACTTATAGGATAGCTTCCTTACTTCTGGTGGCATTAGAGGCAAAGCTTGTTAAGAGCTCATTTGCATTTCTTCCCTCCCAGAATTCCAGAGGAGCATGTATGGCCTATAAGTCTTCTCACACTGATTAAGGTGCTCTCTCCCTAAGGATAATTAGTTCCCCCCTTGCATATAAGTAAAGGTCATAAATAAGACACGAACAGAACAAAAAAAATAAAAATTTGCGCAGTCTGCATGAGATCCTAGATAATATCAGTTATAAAAACAGGAAAAAAGCAGCATGGGGAATAACATACATAACATTATCCAAACAATAAAGGAAGCCTTGTTTAGTAGGAAAAAAAAACTTTATATACCAATCGGCAAGATGTTAAAAGAGAAAAGTTGTCTCTTTTTTTCTTTATTTATTTCTCTTTCTCTCTCTTTTATATATGGCATATAGGGAATGTAAATAAATAATTAAGTCAGAATAAGCCTAATAAAAATGCATTAACTCTTTCTTTAAATTGAGCCCACAGGGAATTCTTGTATTCAAACAAAAAATCCAATAGAACTCTCTCAAGAGTATTTTCTTTTTTATATTGCCTCCTCTGATGTGTATAGCAACCTTCTCAAAGGCAAATGCGTTCAGATAGTCAATCTTACGGTCATAAGAAGAAGAAGTTCTGCATCGGCGCAAATTTACCAGTAAGATCGGTCTTGATAGATAGATTATTTTTGTTTTAATAAGAAACAACGCGTTTCGGGGATGAAACACTCCCCTTCATCAGGTTTCACTTCAATCTTACGGTCATGACACTGTATAAAGTGTTGTGCAGCATTGGAGATATTAGTGGCTCGGGGATTAGATATATAATTAAGATGTTCTCTGAACCTGGTTTTAAACTGTCTGCTGGTGCTGCCCACATACATCAGGACACAACTAGTGCACCTAATCATGTAGACAACACCAGCAGTGTTACAGTTAATAAAGTTCTGAATCGCAAACTTCTCAGTATGTAGAGAATTTTCTAAGGATATTGTTTTAGTAACAAATCTACAGGTCCGACATGGGAGCCTTCCACATCTAAACCCCCCCCCCCCCCCCACCAATTTAAGCCAGGTTTTACTTGTAGATGGCCGTACACTGTTAAAAAACAAAGGAGACAATTGCCCAGTGTCTGGGATCTTCTGGGCATTATATGACAGCCTTTTTTGAGAAAACAGAATATGGTCCTCATAGAGTATGAGCATTTTTGGATAGTTCGCTTGATCTCTGCAAATTGACGACTGTAGGTGAGAACTAATGTAGGTGCATCATTTGCAAAGAGGTAAATCTGATCCGCTTTGTCATTTGGACCTACAGTTACGTCCGCGGTTTGTTCGTTAGACACATGAATACCCCCAGGGATCAATTTGATGTTATTAGGTTTATTACGGAAAAGTAAATCTACTCCGCTTTTATTGTTAGCAATATTAAATGATCTGTTAAGCATCCAGTGAGAAAATCCTCTGTCACATAGGCGATCCCAAATAAGTGAGCATTCAGATTCGAACGCAGCATCAGTGCTGCAATTACGTTTTGCTCGGATAAATTCTCAGACGGGTATCGCCTTAATAGTGTGCATAGGACAATGACTGGAGGCCTGCAGGATTGTATTTCCTGACATTGGTTTGCGGAATGTGGTGGTTTGAATAACCAAATTATGCACCCCCGTTAGTGTAAGATCCAAGAAGGAAATGGTATTTCTGTGAAAATGACAGGTGAAACGAAGATTGAAAGGATTGTCATTGACGTACCTGACGAGGTCCAGTATGGCAGACACACCACCGCCCCAAATAAGGAGCAGGTCATCGATGTATCTGCCATACCAGACCACATCAGGCACGAATGGATTGTCGCAGGAGAAAATATAGCGCTCTTTCCCATACGCCATCACCAGGTTGGCTAGGGAAGGGGAGTACTTAGCCCCCATGGACACACCTCTAATCTGTAAAAAAAATTGGTTATCAAATAAAAAATAATTATGTGTCATGAGGAAATGAGTTACCACCCGGTGTGGAATAGAGGGATAAAGCGCAACGACAACCAGTGCAATCCAAGTAACATCTGAATTAGATTTTTATAAAAAAAAGCTTGCAACACATCAGAGGTATCTTTAAAGGTATCCGGGGAGTCTCTTGACAAGTGGCTGCAGGAGCGAATGCAACCACTCCCCCAGGCGCTCAGCAAGAGACCCAATACCGGTAACAATGGGACGAAGAGGCGGTGGATCCAAGCCTTTTTGGACTTTGGGTAACGCATGTATTGTAGGCGTGACAGGTGATTCCATGTTCTTTTTCATTAAGAAAACCAAATTTTCTGCCTTTATCAATAATAACAGTATATTCATTTTTATATTTAGGCAGTGGGTTACGGTCAAGCTTCCTGTAGGTGGAAGTGTCAGTCAACATTTCATGCATTTAATGTTTAAGAATATTTTCCCATTTCTACTACAGAACCCCCCTTATCGGCCATTTTGATGATAAGATCTTGTCGTTCATTGAAGTGTCTCAGTAAACTCATTAACAATATTAGAAAATTCATGGTGCGCAGCCGTGGGTGTCGGTTGCACTTTCAAGAAGTGCTTTTTCAGGGTTAAGTTTCTAATAAATCGATTCACATCCAAGATGGTACTAAACAAATTAAAATTATTGGATGAAGAGAAATTCAAACCCAGAGAGAGCACTTCTAGTTCATCTTCAGTGAGTACAGTGTCCGTTAAATTAATAACATTAAGCGATTTTTTTTTTTCCAGTCAGTGTCAGTAATTATTTATTTCTGGTTGTGATAGAATGTGTTTTTTTTCTTATCCTTGCGATGTTTCTGTTAATTCCTGTGGACAACTTGCAGAAGAATCTTCTAAATCACTTGACGTGAAACTGACTTTGTGTATGGTTTTTGTCTTGGGAGTTGATTTATTAGATTTGCGATTAAAATTCTGTTTTTGAGAACTGATTTGGGGGTATGGCAGGGATTCTCCCATCGACCCCACTCAGATACTCGTTCGCATAATCAAATACGTCTCTTTCAAATTTCACCTGCTTAGAATCCATGTCATTTTCCACTTTCTTTACAGTGGTGAGCATACTTTCTTCCATTGTTGCATATTCAGGCATATTTGCATATTTGAGCAGAGAAGTTTTACTGTCACAGATGGTGTTACAGAAAACTAGAAGACACAAATGAAGATCCGACTGACTTGATCCAAAACTAAGGAACAGGAATGTAAGCCCTGTAAGAGCCCTAGCTCTCTCCTTTACTGCTCAGCCTATGCAAAAATCTCAATGGTAGAAAATTGCATACCCTCGTTCCTCGACTGTATGACATCTGAACAGCCGATAATAATGAGGGGACACGACCACCGGCTCCCTACACTTAATACGGAGGGAGTCAGGGTCACCTAGGATCAAGCCCACAGGCAAACAGAAATAAAGAAAACAGACTTATCTTGTGGATGCAGTAGTAACAGCTTCTAGCATCAGCACACTCCAGGAAGTTGTATAAACCGCAAAGTGATGCAGTATGGGAGGGGATTTAAAGGGATGCAATCAGTGTAACTAGATGACAGCTGAGAGAGGGAAACGAGATGACAAAACAAAAGCAAAACTAAAGAACCTCAGGCAGGAGGTTCTGAAGAAAATCTGTCAGAGCTTCTCAGATGTCTGGCGGTGACAGTACCCCTCCTTCTACGAGTGGACTCCGGACACTGAGAGACCACCTTCTCAGGATGGGACCTATGGAAAGCCCTGATGAGAAGACTGGCCTTAATGTCAGTCACTGGGACCCACATCCTCTCCTCAGGACCATAACCCTCCCAATGAACGAGGTACTGGAGAGAACCGCAGACAACACGGGAATCCACAATCCTAGAGACCAAGATTACCATCAACCACAACCGGAGGTGTTGTCAAAGAGGAGGGTACAGTGGGTTGGACATAAGGTTTTAATAGGGACTTGTGAAAAACATTATGGATCTTCCAAGTCTGAGGAGGATCAAGACGGTAGGCAACGGGATTGATGACGGACAAGATTTTGTAAGGCCCAATAAACTTAGGACCCAACTTCCAGGAGGGAACCTTTAATTTGATATTCTTAGTAGACAACCATACCAGATCACCAACATTCAGGTCCGGACCAGACACACGTCTCTTATCCGCCACACGCTTATATCTCTCACTCATGCTCTTTAGATTATCCTGAATCTTTTGCCAAATAGATGACAAAGAAGAGGAGAATCTCTCCTCATCAGGTAAACCAGAAGTCCCTTCTCCAGAGAATGTCCCAAACTGCGGATGAAACCCATATGCACCAAAAAATGGTGACTTATCAGAGGACTCCTGACAACAGTTATTTTAAGCAAACTCAGCAAGGGAGAGAAAAGAACACCAATCCTCCTGATTCTCCTCCACAAAACAACGCAGATATGTCTCCAGATTCTGATTGATGCGCTCTGTCTGGCCATTCGACTGCGGGTGGAAAGCAGAAGAGAATGACAACAGAACCCCCAAGCGAGAACAGAAGGCCTTCCAGAATCTGGAAACAAACTGCGTGCCCCTATCAGAGACTATGTCTGTAGGGATACCATGCAGTTTTACAATGTGATCAATAAATGCCTGCGCCAGCGTTTTAGCATTGGGCAAGCCAGGAAAAGGAACAAAATGCGCCATTTTGCAAAAACGGTCCACCACCACCAGAATCACCATCTTCCCCGGGGAGCGAGGCAGGTCTGTAATGAAATCCATGGACAGATGTGTCCAAGGACGGGAAGGAATGGGTAACGGAAGGAGAGGACCCGATGGCCGTAAATGAGGGACTTTGGCACGAGCGCAGGTCTCGCAGGCTGCCACAAAACCCTCAACCGTCTTACAAAGAGCCGGCCACCAGAATCTCCGAGCAATGAGATCCACTGTGGCTCTACCCCCCGGGTGCCCATCAAGGACAGTATCGTGGTGATCCTTAAAAACCTTGTGTCGTAAAGTGAGAGGCACAAACAACCTCCCAGGAGGACAAAGATCAGGAGCCTCTGCCTGAGCTGCCTGAACCTCTGCCTTCAATTCAGGATAGAGCAGACACAACCACCCCTTCAGCCAAAATGGGACCCGGGTCTTCAAAGTTCCCCCCTCCCGGAAAACAACGTGACAGGGCATCCGCCTTCACATTCTTAACCCCAGGGCGGAACGTGACAACAAAATTAAACCTTTAAAAGAACAAAGACCATCTGGCCTGTCTCGGGTTCAGACGCTTGGCTGATTCCAAATAGGCCAGATTCTTATGGTCGGTAAACACGGTAATAGGGTGTCTGGCTCCCTCTAGCCAATGGTGCCATTCCTCAAAAGCTAACTTGATGGCCATCAACTCCCTATCTCCCACATCATAATTTCTCTCTGCGGAGGAGAGTTTCTTTGAGAAAAAGGCACACGGTCGCCATTTGGCAGATGAGGGACCCTGAGAAAAGACCGCACCCACACCCACCTCAGAAGCATCAACCTCAACTATGAAGGGTAGAGAAATATCAGGTTGTACCAAGATGGGAGCGGAAGCAAAACTCTCTTTGATATTAGAAAAGGCCTTACTCGCCTCTACCGACCAGGAAGAAAAATCTACCCCCTTTCTGGTCATATCAGTGAGTGGTTTAACAGCAGAGGAATAATTCAAAATAAACTTCCTGTAATAATTGGCAAAACCCAAAAAACGCATCAGCGCCTTCTGATTCTCAGGAAGCTCCCACTCAAGCACAGCACGGACCTTCTCAGGGTCCATGCGAAAACCAGAAGCGGAGAGAAGAAACCCCAGAAATTGAATTTCTGGAACCGCAAACACAAATTTTTCCAGTTTAGCGTACAATTTATTCTCCCGCAGGATGAGCAAGACCTGACGTAGGTGGTCCTTATGAGTTTTGAAATCAGGAGAAAAAATCAAAATGTCATCTAGATACACTAGTACAAATTTCCCCATTAAATGATAAAAAATGCTGTTCACAAAATGCTGAAAGACTGCTGGAGCATTTATCAAACCAAAAGGCATAGCCAAATTCTCAAAATGGCCCTCAGGGGTATTGAAGGCCGTCTTCCATTTGTCTCCTTCTCTGACCCTGACCAGGTTGTATGCCCCTCTTAAATCCAACTTGGAAAAAACTTTAGCCCCAACAATCTGGTTAAACACGTCCGGGATCAGAGGAAGCAGATAAGGGTCACGAATTGTGATACTGTTCAGCTCCCTGAAATCCAGACATGGTCTTAAAGAGCCATCTTTTTTCTTACCAAAAAAAAAAACTGCGGCAACAGGTGACTTCGAGGGTCGTATGTGTCCCTTTCTCAGGCTCTCAGAGATATAAGCACGCATAGCGACCCTTTCAGGTTGGGAGAGATTGTATAAACGAGATTTACGCAGCTTGGCGCCTGGGATGAGATTAATAGGGCAATCGTACTCCCTGTGAGGGGGCAGCTCCTGAACACCACTCTCAGAAAACACATCCGAAAATTCAGAGAGAAAAGATGGTACAGTCTTAGTAGAAACCTCTGAAACAGATGTTGTGAGGCAATTCTCTCTGCAAAAGTCACTCCAACTATTTATTTGCCTTGCTTGCCAATCAATGGTGGGGTTATGTTTAGTGAGCCAGGGTAGCCCCAACACTAGAGGAGTAGGCAACTCGCTTAGGACGAAACATGACACATCCTCAACATGAGTATCACTCACAATCAAACGGATATTGTAAACTATGTCCTTTAACGATTTCTGTGGAGCGGAATCAATAGCAAAAACAGGAATATCCTTTCCCAAAGTGCATACCTGGAAACCACGTGTTATAGCAAATTGATTATCAATGAGATTGACAGCTGCTCCACTATCTACAAAAATCTCACAAAAAATGTTTTTGCTCTCTAGCGCCACCCTGGCAGGTAGGACAAAACGGGAACTACAAGCAAACGGAAAACCTTCAATTTCCGCATCAACCTTGCCAATAGTAACAGATGGAACGTTTTCAGAGGATTTTTTTCTTTTTGTTTCTTTATTACTCTCAAAAAACTGCCTGAATCTCCTAGAGGGACAAACCTTTGCCAAATGATTTATACCTCCACAACAAAAACAAACCCTCCTCTGAGAGCTGAATCTTCTATTGTTAGAGGCAAGCAACCCCAGCTGCATGGGCTCCTGCTCAGAAGGGATTGAGAGAGACTGAGACCCCTGCGCACTGAATGAGACCACCGCACTGTATGACAGGAAGGAGTGATCTCTCCTCTCTCTCTAAGACGCCTGTCAATACGAACGGCCCGAGACATGGCAGACTCCAAAGAGATAAGTCTCTCATGAAAGGCAAATGCATCTTTCAATCCCTCTGAAAGACCATGGCAAAATTGACTTCGGAGTGCAGCATCATTCCAACCAGTATCAGCTGCCCATCTCCGAAATTCTGAACAGTATATCTCTGCGGACTGTTTACCCTGGCATAAAAGACATAGTCTAGACTCAGCCAGAGCAATACGATCCGGATCATCATATATCTGACCCAGGGCTAAAAAAAATTCATCCACTGAACAGAGGGGCCGTTCCCCCAATGGCAGCGAAAAGGCCCAAGACTGAGCGTTATCCCTGAGCAGCGAGATGATGATCCCCACCCTCTGCTCCTCATCACCAGAGGAATGGGGAAGTAGGCGAAAATTGAGTTTGCAAGCCTCTCTAAAACGAACAAAATTCTCACTACCCCCAGAGAAGGTATCCGTGAGCGAGATCTTAGGCTCAGAACAAACTCCATGAACGCAAGCTGAACCGGTCACCTAAAACTGATATACAGTTTTACGAAGATCTGCTACCTCCAATGAAATACCCTGCATGCGTTCAGACAAAAGTGAAACCCGATCCATGCTTGAGACGGTTTTGTCGGTTTATAATGTCACAGATGGTGTTACAGAAAACTAGAAGACACAAATGAAGATCCGACTGACTTGATCCAAAACTAAGGAACAGGAGGGTAAGCCCTGTAAGAGCCCTAGCTCTCTCCCTTACTGCTCAGCCTATGCAAAAATCTGAATGGTAGAAAATTGCATACCCTCGTTCCTCGACTGTATGACACCTGAACACCCTATAATAATGAGGGGACACGACCACCGGCTCCCTACACTTAATACGGAGGGAGTCAGGGTCACCTAGGATCAAGCCCACAGGCAAACAGAAATAAAGAAAACAGACTTATCTTGTGGATGCAGTAGTAACAGCTTCTAGCATCAGCACACTCCAGGAAGTTGTATAAACCACAAAGTGATGCAGTATGGGAGGGGATTTAAAGAAATGCAATCAGTGCAACTAGATGACAGCTGAGAGAGGGAAACGAGATGACAAAGCAAAACAAAAGAACCTCAGGCAGGAGGTTCTGAAGAACGTCTGTCAGAGCTTCTCAGATGTCTGGCGGTGACATTTACATTCCTCAAGTGAAGCTTGAATCTGTGCAAGTTTATTGTTTTCATACTCAATAATGAGGGACATTATTTGCAAGGAGTATTGGGACAATATGTCATTACATTTTTTTACAAAAATGTCAGAAAAGATGGTGGTAGGCACCTTCTTTATCCCGAGGCCCCTGGGAATCATGGACTTTTTTGGTATATGTCGTTAATGTAGTATAGTCCCACCAAACTCCTAATTCTTGCACCAGTAGCTTTTCATAGTCATGCATTTTATGTTTCAATTCCATTTGACCTGCAACTTGCTGATCCTGGGTTAAAAATACCCGTTCAGCTTTCCATCTGCGGTCTGCAGTCGCTGCTAAAGCCATTGTATGCCTAGTATAATGCTGCTACAGGGAACACCCCATATCCAATAACAGTCGCGGTGTGATATGAAGACATGCAATATGCACTGAACATGCACTGGGTGAGCACGGAAAAACCTTTACAAAAGTCCTTGTATAAATGAATAAAAATCCAGCTCACCAATTCAGTCGTGCAACGGAAAAGCCAGGTCAGCTCAGCGTAAACTTCATTCAGATAAACAGATTTCCAGCACGAAGGGGATAATATCTTGCATGTTCTTTATTCAATATTCCAAACATACACACAGTGCAGTGAAAGAGGTCCCTCCAAGTCCCTGGTCAGACCGACATGTTTCGAGCCGGCCGGCTCTTAGTAAGCTGTATGGGTCTGGACACACATATGGGACCCCACCCCCAATCAGGTGCATGGGAAAGGGGGAAGGGTGGGATGGAAAACAGTGTGCAGGTGATCGGAGGTGGGGCCGCAAACGGAAACCAAGCCCTGCATAAACATGGTGAAATATACAAAGTGAAAAAACCCAACACAAATAAATACAAAAAAGATTTTTTTAATACAAGTTCTTTCACATATAAAATTATTCTAGGGTGTCATGCAGAAAAAATCTGTGCGATTTTATTAGGCTTATTCTGACTTAATTATTTATTTACATTCCCTATATGCCATACATAAAAGAGAGAGAAAGAGAAATAAAGAAAGAAAAAAAGCGACAACTTTTCTCTTTTAACATCTTGCCGATTTGTATATAAAGTTTTTTTTTTCTACTAAACAATGCTTCCTTTATTGTTTGGATAATGTTATGTATGTTATTCCCCTTGCTGTATTTTTCCTGTTTTTATAACTGGTATTATCTAGGATCTCGTGCAGACTGTGCAAAAAATACGATAAAAATAAATAAATCTATTTGTGGTTTTTTTTTTCACTTTGTATATTTCACTATGTTTAAAGCAAGTTTCTGCCTGGGCTTGGTTTCCGTTTGCGGCCCTGCCATCACCTGCACACTGTTTTCCATCCCACCCTTCCCCATGCACCTGATTGGAGGTGGGGTACCATATGTGTGTCCAGACCCATACAGCTTACAGATCATGACTAAGAGCCGGCTGGCTCAAAACATGTCGGTCTGACCAGGGACTTGGAGGGACCTCTTTCACTGCACTGTGTGTATGTTTGGAATATTAGATAAAAAACATGCAAGATTTTATCCCCTTCATGCTGGAAATCTGTTCATTTGAATGAAGTTTACTTTAGGCTGACCTGGCTTTTCCATCGCACGACTGAATTGGTGAGCTGGATTTTCATTCATTTATATGAGAATGTTTATGCCTCACTTCAGGCTCTGATTGCACAGCGTGCAAACCACTCGTGTCTTGTCGTCAGCACATTGTCTGAAGAACTGCCACGCCATTGAACTCCTTGGAGCTGGCTTTGGTGTGCTCGGTCCCTTGCTGCGTTGGGGAGTAGCAGGCGTACTGTCTAGGGGACAGCTGCTCCGCTTTTGCACCCTGCTCCCTCTTCTGCTGTGCTGGTGGCTCTGTGCGACCACCGCATCTTCCTCCGTACTACACAGGTCACTTGTATGACCTTGATTCCATGTGGGGTCGAGGACCTCATCATTCTCCACAACATCTTCCACAGTTGGCAACTGTGTTTCGTCATCATCCGAGACGTGCTGCGGTGGTCCTCCAATGTACTCATCTTGAAACATAAGAGGTTGGGCATTGGTGCACTCAAATCTCTTCCACTTCTGGGGCAGGGCTATGTGGACGGCCCTGGGAAACCCTGCTAGCAGAGTTATCAAAAAGCAGAAGAGACTGCTGCATGACTTGGGGATCAGACTGCTTGGCTGATTTGCAAGGGGGTGAGGAGAAAGACTGATGGACATCGGCTGCAGGTGCCAACTCTGATCTTTCAGCAGGAGACTGGGTGGGAGACAATGTGAAGGAACTGGAGGCACTGTCAGCAACCCAATCTACTATCGCCTGTACTTGTTCTGGCCTCACCATTCGTAGAGCCGCATTAGGCCCGACCAAATAACGCTGAAGCAGTGGTGTAGCGTAGGTTGCCAGCACCCGGGGCAAGCCAAGTATTGCGCCCCCAACCTGTGACCACGCCCCTTTTTTTTACAAATAATGCAGTAGATGTCATCTGCAGTCCTATGTAACACCACAGATAACACAGGGATAACTCTGAGTACAGATAATGTAGTAGATGGGTGTGAGGCCCCAGAATTCAGAACACACACAGTGTGACCTGAAGTCTGGGGCCAGGCTTCAGCAGTGTGGCCCAAATTCTATATCCACCCCCCCCCCCCCCCCCAACAGATATTTGTATGGACATAACATACATTGCTATGAAAAATACAGGAGAAGACCGCACCATACCTGTTACATCCAGTGACCTCTCCTGTGATGTAGACTTTCCTCAGCATCTTCATTCGGAGATAGGACCGTCATGAGACCTTCTTTCAGCCGCGTCTCGTCTCTGTAGAGTTTCACAGAAAATGTTTGGGATTTCTCACTTTACTATCATCCTCAGATAACAGATCTCCCCCGTAGTGCCCATAACTATAATGCCCTCTGTATAATTATAATATATACTGGCCCCTCTATATTATTATTATTTCCTCCTCTGTATTAATATTATTAATATTATAATGGCCCCCTCTGTAGTATTATAGTAATAATTATGCCCCCCCTTCAGCATACAGTCCCATGTAAGATACAACCTTCCCCCTGCCTTCAGCCCCTCCAGCATACAGTCCCATGTAAGACACATCACTCTCCTGCCTTCAGCCCCTCCAGCATACAGTCTCATGTAAAATACATCACTCCCCGCCTTCAGCCCCTCCAACATACAGTCCTATGTAAATAATATCACACTCCCTCTCTTTGCCATCTGCCTTCAGCCCCTCCAGCATACAGTCCCATGTAAGATACATCACACCCCTGCCTTCCAGCCCTTCTTGCACAGTCCCATGTTAGGCTACTTTCACACTTGCATTCGGGGCTCTGCTTGTGAGTTCCGTTTGAAGGCTCTCACAAGCGGCCCCGAACGCATCCGTCCAGCCCTAATGCATCCTGAGTGGATGCGGATCCGCTCAGAATGCATCAGTCTGGCAGCGTTTGGGCTCCGCTCCGCTCAGCAGGCGGACACCCGAATGTAGCTTGTAGCGTTCAGGTGTCCGCCTGGCCATGCGGAGGCAAACGGATCCGTCCAGACTTACAATGTAAGTCAATGGGGACGGATCCGTTTGAATTTGACACTATATGGCTCAATTTTCAAACGAATCCGCCCCCCATTGACTTACAATGTAAAGTCTGGACGGATCCGTCTGAAGTAGGGATGAGCGAACTCGAATTTTGGGGTGTCCGTGGCACGGACCCGAACCCGGACATTTTCGTAAAAGTCCGGGTTCGGGTTCGGTGTTCGTCGCTTTCTTGGCGCTTTTTGACGCTTTCTTGGCGCTTTTTGAAAGGCTGCAAAGCAGCCAATCAACAAGCGTCATACTACTTGCCCCAAGAGGCCGTCACAGCCATGCCTACTATTGGCATGGCTGTGATTGGCCAGAGCACCATGTGACCCAGCCTCTATTTAAGCTGGAGTCACATAGCGCCACCCGTCACTCTGCTCTGATCAGCATAGGGAGAGGTTGCGGCTGCGACAGTAGGGCGAGATTAGGCAGATTAACTCCTCCAAAGGACTTGATTAATTGATCGATCTGCAGCTGTGGATCATTGAGCTGCTGATACTCAATTGCTCACTGTTTTTAGGCTGCCCAGACCGTTTGTCAGTCACTTTTTTCTGGGATGATCGGCGGCCATTTTGTGTCTTGTGGTGCGCCAGCACAAGCTGCGACCAAGTGCATTTAACCCTCAATGGTGTGGTTGTTTTTTGGCTAAAGCCTACATAAGGGTGAAGCTGTCACACCAAGTGCATTTAACCAGCAATAGTCTGTTTATTTTTTGGCCATATACTACATCAGGGGCAAGCTGCGCCCGTCACCAAGTGCATTTAACCCTCAGTAGTGTGGTTGGTCAAGCTGTCACACCAAGTGCATTTAACCAGCAATAGTCTGTTTATTTTTTGGCCATATACTACATCAGGGGCAAGCTGCGCCCGTCACCAAGTGCATTTAACCCTCAGTAGTGTGGTTGGTCAAGCTGTCACACCAAGTGCATTTAACCAGCAATAGTGTGGTTATTTTTTGGCCATATCCCAGTCTAATTCTGTCAGTAAATCCATACCGGTCACCCAGCGCCTAAATACTAGGCCTCAAATGTATATCCCGCTAAATCTGTCGTTACCGCTGTACTGTTCTGGCTGGGCAAGTTATTTAGTGTCCGTCAAAGCACATTTTTTGTTCTGGGTTGAAATACAATTCCCAATTTAGCAATTTCATAATTTAGTGGTTTCTGCTATATCAGAGCTATTTGAAATCTATCCCTAAAAGGGTATATAATATTCAAGGTGCACATAGGGTCATTCAGAATAACTTCACACACACGCTACTGTGCATTTCCAAGTCTAATTCTGTCAGTAAATCCATACCGGTCACCCAGCGCCTAAATACTAGGCCTCAAATTTATATCCCGCTAAATCTGTCGTTACTGCTGTACTGTTCTGTCTGGGCAAGTTATTTAGTGTCCGTCAAAGCACATTTTTTGTTCTGGGTTGAAATACAATTCCCAATTTAGCAATTTCATAATTTAGTGGTTTCTGCTATATCAGAGCTATTTGAAATCTATCCCTAAAAGGGTATATAATATTCAAGGTGCACATAGGGTCATTCAGAATAACTTCACACACACGCTACTGTGCATTTCCAAGTCTAATTCTGTCAGTAAATCCATACCGGTCACCCAGCGCCTAAATACTAGGCCTCAAATTTATATCCCGCTAAATCTGTCGTTACCGCTGTACTGTTCTGGCTGGGCAAGTTATTTAGTGTCCGTCAAAGCACATTTTTTGTTCTGGGTTGAAATACAATTCCCAATTTAGCAATTTCATAATTTAGTGGTTTCTGCTATATCAGAGCTATTTGAAATCTATCCCTAAAAGGGTATATAATATTCAAGGTGCACATAGGGTCATTCAGAATAACTTCACACACACGCTACTGTGCATTTCCAAGTCTAATTCTGTCAGTAAATCCATACCGGTCACCCAGCGCCTAAATACTAGGCCTCAAATTTATATCCCGCTAAATCTGTCGTTACCGCTGTACTGTTCTGGCTGGGCAAGTTATTTAGTGTCCGTCAAAGCACATTTTTTGTTCTGGGTTGAAATACAATTCCCAATTTAGCAATTTCATAATTTAGTGGTTTCTGCTGTATCAGAGCTATTTGAAATCTATCCCTAAAAGGGTATATAATATTCAAGGTGCACATAGGGTCATTCAGAATAACTTCACACACACGCTACTGTGCATTTCCAAGTCTAATTCTGTCAGTAAATCTATACCGGTCACCCAGCGCCTAAATACTAGGCCTCAAATTTATATTCAGCTGAATTTGAATACAATACATTGGGCCAAATAATATTTTTGTTGTTGTGGTGAACGATAACAATGAGGAAAACATCTAGTAAGGGACGCGGACGTGGACATGGTCGTGGTGGTGTTAGTGGACCCTCTGGTGCTGGGAGAGGACGTGGCCGTTCTGCCACATCCACACGTCCTAGTGTACCAACTACCTCAGGTCCCAGTAGCCGCCAGAATTTACAGCGATATATGGTGGGGCCCAATGCCGTTCTAAGGATGGTAAGGCCTGAGCAGGTACAGGCATTAGTCAATTGGGTGGCCGACAGTGGATCCAGCACGTTCACATTATCTCCCACCCAGTCTTCTGCAGAAAGCGCACAGATGGCGCCTGAAAACCAACCCCATCAGTCTGTCACATCACCCCCATGCATACCATGGAAACTGTCTGAGCCTCAAGTTATGCAGCAGTCTCTTATGCTGTTTGAAGACTCCGCTGGCAGGGTTTCCCAAGGGCATCCACCTAGCCCTTCCCCAGCGGTGAAAGACATAGAATGCACTGACGCACAACCACTTATGTTTCCTGATGATGAGGACATAGGGAATACCACCTCAGCATGTCTCTGATGATGACGAAACACAGGTGCCAACTGCTGCGTCTTTCTGCAGTGTGCAGACTGAACAGGAGGTCAGGGATCAAGACTGGGTGGAAGACGATGCAGGGGACGATGAGGTCCTAGACCCCACATGGAATGAAGGTCGTGCCACTGACTTTCACAGTTCGGAGGAAGAGGCAGTGGTGAGACCGAGCCAACAGCGTAGCAAAAGAGGGAGCAGTGGGCAAAAGCAGAACACCCGCCGCCAAGAGACTCCGCCTGCTACTGACCGCCGCCATCTGGGACCGAGCACCCCAAAGGCAGCTTCAAGGAGTTCCCTGGCATGGCACTTCTTCAAACAATGTGCTGACGACAAGACCCGAGTGGTTTGCACGCTGTGCCATCAGAGCCTGAAGCGAGGCATTAACGTTCTGAACCTGAGCACAACCTGCATGACCAGGCACCTGCATGCAAAGCATGAACTGCAGTGGAGTAAACACCTTAAAACCAAGAAAGTCACTCAGGCTCCCCCTGCTACCTCTTCTGCTGCTGCCGCCTCGGCCTCTTCTGCTTCTGCCGCCTCGGCCTCTTCCTCCGCCTCTGGAGGAACGTTGGCACCTGCCGCCCAGCAAAGAGGGGATGTACCACCAACACCACCACCACCTCCGTCACCAAGCGTCTCAACCATGTCACACGGCAGCGTTCAGCTCTCCATCTCACAAACATTTGAGAGAAAGCGTAAATTCCCACCTAGCCACCCTCGATCCCTGGCCCTGAATGCCAGCATTTCTAAACTACTGGCCTATGAAATGCTGTCATTTAGGCTGGTGGACACAGACAGCTTCAAACAGCTCATGTCGCTTGCTGTCCCACAGTATGTTGTTCCCAGCCGCCACTACTTCTCCAAGAGAGCCGTGCCTTCCCTGCACAACCAAGTATCCGATAAAATCAAGTGTGCACTGCGCAACGCCATCTGTGGCAAGGTCCACCTAACCACAGATACGTGGACCAGTAAGCACGGCCAGGGACGCTATATCTCCCTAACTGCACACTGGGTAAATGTAGTGGCAGCTGGGCCCCAGGCGGAGAGCTGTTTGGTGCACGTCCTTCCGCCGCCAAGGATCGCAGGGCAACATTCTTTGCCTCCTGTTGCCACCTCCTCCTACTCGACTTCCTCCTCCTCTTCTTCCACCTGCTCATCTAGTCAGCCACACACCTTCACCACCAACTTCAGCACAGCCCGGGGTAAACGTCAGCAGGCCATTCTGAAACTCATATGTTTGGGGGACAGGCCCCACACCGCACAGGAGTTGTGGCAGGGTATAGAACAACAGACCGACGAGTGGTTGCTGCCGGTGAGCCTCAAGCCCGGCCTGGTGGTGTGTGATAATGGGCGAAATCTCGTTGCAGTTCTGGGACTAGCCAGTTTGACGCACATCCCTTGCTTGGCGCATGTGCTGAATTTGGTGGTGCAGAAGTTCATTCACAACTACCCCGACATGTCAGAGCTGCTGCATAAAGTGCGGGCCGTCTGTTCGCGCTTCCGGCGTTCACATCCTGCTGCTGCTCGCCTGTCTGCGCTACAGCGTAACTTCGGCCTTCCCGCTCACCGCCTCATATGCGACGTGCCCACCAGGTGGAACTCCACCTTGCACATGCTGGACAGACTGTGCGAGCAGCAGCAGGCCATAGTGGAGTTTCAGCTGCAGCACGCACGGGTCAGTCGCACTACAGAACAGCACCACTTCACCACCAATGACTGGGCCTCCATGCGAGACCTGTGTGCCCTGTTGCGCTGTTTCGAGTACTCCACCAACATGGCCAGTGGCGATGACGCCGTTATCAGCGTTACAATACCACTTCTATGTCTCCTTGAGAAAACACTTAGGGCGATGATGGAAGAGGAGGTGGCCCAGGAGGAGGAGGAGGAGGAGGAAGAGGGGTCATTTTTAGCACTTTCAGGCCAGTCTCTTCGAAGTGACTCAGGGGGAGGTTTTTGGAAACAGCAGAGGCCAGGTACAAATGTGGCCAGCTAGGGCCCACTACTGGAGGACGAGGAGGACGAGGATGAGGAGGAGGTGGAGGAGGATGAGGATGAAGCATGGTCACAGCGGGGTGGCACCCAATGCAGCTCGGGTCCATCACTGGTGCGTGGCTGGGGGGAAAGGCAGGACGATGACGATACGCCTCCCACAGAGGACAGCTTGTCCTTACCCCTGGGCAGCCTGGCACACATGAGCGACTACATGCTGCAGTGCCTGCGCAACGACAGCAGAGTTGCCCACATTTTAACGTGTGCGGACTACTGGGTTGCCACCCTGCTGGATCCACGCTACAAAGACAATGTGCCCACCTTACTTCCTGCACTGGAGCGTGATAGGAAGATGCGCGAGTACAAGCGCACGTTGGTAGACGCGCTACTGAGAGAATTCCCAAATGTCACAGGGGAACAAGTGGAAGCCCAAGGCCAAGGCAGAGGAGGAGCAAGAGGTCGCCAAGGCAGCTGTGTCACGGCCAGCTCCTCTGAGGGCAGGGTTAGCATGGCAGAGATGTGGAAAAGTTTTGTCAACACGCCACAGCTAACTGCACCACCACCTGATACGCAACGTGTTAGCAGGAGGCAACATTTCACTAACATGGTGGAACAGTACGTGTGCACACCCCTCCACGTACTGACTGATGGTTCGGCCCCATTCAACTACTGGGTCTCTAAATTGTCCACGTGGCCAGAGCTAGCCTTTTATGCCTTGGAGGTGCTGGCCTGCCCGGCGGCCAGCGTTTTGTCTGAACGTGTATTCAGCACGGCAGGGGGTGTCATTACAGACAAACGCAGCCGCCTGTCTACAGCCAATGTGGACAAGCTGACGTTCATAAAAATGAACCAGGCATGGATCCCACAGGACCTGTCCGTCCCTTGTCCAGATTAGACATTAACTACCTCCACTTAACCATATATTATTGTACTCCAGGGCACTTCCTCATTTAATCCTATTTTTATTTTCATTTTACCATTATATTGCGAGGCTACCCAAATTTGAATGAACCTCTCCTCTGTCTGGGTGCCGGGGCCTAAATATATGCCAATGGACTGTTCCAATGTTGGGTGACGTGAAGCCTGATTCTCTGCTATGACATGCAGACTAATTCTCTGCTGACATGAAGCCAGATTCTCTGTTACGAGACCTCTCTCCTCTGCCTGGGTGCTGGGCCTAAATATATGCCAATGGACTGTTGCACTGGTGGCTGACGTGAAGCCTGATTGTCTGTTACGGGACCTCTCTCCTCTGCCTGGGTGCTGGGCCTAAATATCTGACAATGGACTGTTGCATTGGTGGCTGACGTGAAGCCTGATTCTCTGCTATGATATGAAGACTGATTCTCTGCTGACATGAAGCCAGATTGTCTGTTACGGGACCTCTCTCCTCTGCCTGGGTGCTTGGCCTAAATTTATGACAATGGACTGTTGCAGTGGTGGCTGACGTGAAGCCTGATTCTCTGCTATGACATGCAGACTGATTCTCTGCTGACATGAAGCCAGATTGTCTGTTACGGGACCTCTCTCCTCTGCCTGGGTGCTGGGCCTAAATTTATGAAAATGGACTCTTACAGTGGTGGGTGATGTGAAGCCTGATTCTCTGCTATGATATGAAGACTGATTCTCTGCTGACATGAAGCCAGATTGTCTGTTACGGGACCTCTCTCCTTTGCCTGGGTGCTGGGCCTAAATTTATGAAAATGGACTCTTACAGTGGTGGCTGACGTGAAGCCTGATTCTCTGCTATGACATGCAGACTGATTCTCTGCTGACATGAAGCCAGATTCTCTGTTACGGGACCTCTCTCCTCTGCCTGGGTGCTGGGCCTAAATTTATGAAAATGGACTGTTACAGTGGTGGGTGACGTGAAGCCTGATTCTCTGCTATGACATAAAGACTGATTCTCTGCTGACATGAAGCCAGATTCTCTGTTACGGGACCTCTCTCCTCTGCCTGGGTGCTGGGCCTAAATTTATGAAAATGGACTCTTACAGTGGTGGCTGACGTGAAGCCTGATTCTCTGCTATAACATGCAGACTGATTCTCTGCTGACATGAAGCCAGATTCTCTGTTACGGGACCTCTCTCCTCTGCCTGGGTGCTGGGCCTAAATTTATAAAAATGGACTGTTACAGTGGTGGGTGACGTGAAGCCTGATTCTCTGCTATGACATGAAGACTGATTCTCTGCTGACATGAAGCCAGATTCTCTGTTACGGGACCTCTCTCCTCTGCCTGGGTGCTGGGCCTAAATTTATGAAAATGGACTCTTACAGTGGTGGCTGACGTGAAGCCTGATTCTCTGCTATGACATGCAGACTGATTCTCTGCTGACATGAAGCCAGATTCTCTGTTACGGGACCTCTCTCCTCTGCCTGGGTGCTGGGCCTAAATTTATGAAAATGGACTGTTGCACTGGTGGCTGACGTGAAGCCTGATTCTCTGCTATGATATGAAGACTGAGTCTCTGCTGACATGAAGCCAGATTGTCTGTTACGGGACCTCTCTCCTCTGCCTGGGTGCTTGGCCTAAATTTATGAAAATGGACTCTTACAGTGGTGGCTGACGTGAAGCCTGATTCTCTGCTATGACATGCAGACTGATTCTCTGCTGACATGAAGCCAGATTCTCTGTTACGGGACCTCTCTCTTCTGCCTGGGTGCTGGGCCTAAATTTATGAAAATGGACTCTTACAGTGGTGGGTGACGTGAAGCCTGATTCTCTGCTATGATATGAAGACTGATTCTCTGCTGACATGAAGCCAGATTCTCTGTTACGGGACCTCTCTCCTCTGCCTGGGTGCTGGGCCTAAATTTATGAAAATGGACTCTTACAGTGGTGGCTGACGTGAAGCCTGATTCTCTGCTATGACATGCAGACTGATTCTCTGCTGACATGAAGCCAGATTCTCTGTTACGGGACCTCTCTCCTCTGCCTGGGTGCTGGGCCTAAATTTATGAAAATGGACTCTTACAGTGGTGGCTGACGTGAAGCCTGATTCTCTGCTATGACATGAAGACTGATTCTCTGCTGACATGAAGCCAGATTGTCTGTTACGGGACCTCTCTCCTCTGCCTGGGTGCTGGGCCTAAATTTATGACAATGGACTGTTGCAGTGGTGGCTGACGTGAAGCCTGATTCTCTGCTATGACATGAAGACTGATTCTCTGCTGACATGAAGCCAGATTGTCTGTTACGGGACCTCTCTCCTCTGCCTGGGTGCTGGGCCTAAATTTATGAAAATGGACTCTTACAGTGGTGGGTGACGTGAAGCCTGATTCTCTGCTATGATATGAAGACTGATTCTCTGCTGACATGAAGCCAGATTGTCTGTTACGGGACCTCTCTCCTCTGCCTGGGTGCTTGGCCTAAATTTATGAAAATGAACTGTTGCAGTGGTGGCTGACGTGAAGCCTGATTCTCTGCTATGACATGCAGACTGATTCTCTGCTGACATGAAGCCAGATTCTCTGTTACGGGACCTCTCTCCTCTGCCTGGGTGCTGGGCCTAAATATATGCCAATGGACTGTTGCACTGGTGGCTGACGTGATGCCTGATTGTCTGTTACGGGACCTCTCTCCTCTGCCTGGGTGCTGGGCCTAAATATCTGACAATGGACTGTTGCATTGGTGGCTGACGTGAAGCCTGATTCTCTGCTATGATATGAAGACTGATTCTCTGCTGACATGAAGCCAGATTGTCTTTTACGGGACCTCTCTCCTCTGCCTGGGTGCTTGGCCTAAATTTATGAAAATGGACTGTTGCAGTGGTGGCTGACGTGAAGCCTGATTTTCTGCTATGACATGCAGACTGATTCTCTGCTGACATGAAGCCAGATTCTCTGTTACGGGACCTCTCTCCTCTGCCTGGGTGCTGGGCCTAAATTTATGACAATGGACTGTTGCAGTGGTGGCTGACGTGAAGCCTGATTCTCTGCTATGACATGCAGACTGATTCTCTGCTGACATGAAGCCAGATTGTCTGTTACGGGACCTCTCTCCTCTGCCTGGGTGCCGGGGCCTAAATATCTGAGAATGGACTGTTCCAGTGGTGGGTGACGTGAAGCCAGATTCTCTGCTATGGGACCTCTCTCCAATTGATTTTGGTTAATTTTTATTTATTTAATTTTTATTTTTATTCATTTCCCTATCCACATTTGTTTGCAGGGGATTTACCTACATGTTGCTGCCTTTTGCAGCCCTCTAGCCCTTTCCTGGGCTGTTTTACAGCCTTTTTAGTACCGAAAAGTTCGGGTCCCCATTGACTTCAATGGGGTTCGGGTTCGGGACGAAGTTCGGATCGGGTTCGGATCCCGAACCCGAACATTTCCGGAAAGTTCGGCCGAACTTCTCGAACCCGAACATCCAGGTGTTCGCTCAACTCTAGTCTGAAGCTACTTTCACACTTAGAATTTTTTCTACAATATAATGCAGACTGATCTGTTCTCAACGAATCCATCGTCTGCATTATATGAGTGGATCCGTCTGTGCAGACTCCAGATGGATCCGCTCTGAATGCAAGTGTGAAAGTAGCCTAGAATGTATCACTCCCCCTGCCTTCAGCCCCTCCAGCATACAGTCCTATGTAAAATACATCACTCCCCCTGCTTTCAGCCCCTCCAGCATACAGTCCCATGTAAGACACATCACTTCCCTGCCTTAGCCCCTCCAGCATACAGTCCCATGTAAAATAATATCACCCCCCCTGCCTTCAGCCTCTCCAGCATAAAGTCCCATGTAAATAATATCACCCCCCACCTTCTCTTCAGAGCCCACTAACATACAGTCTCCAATACAAAGAGGATTCCTTCTCCCTTCAGCCCCTGCAAAAAGCCCCCCCCCCCCAAGTAAAAATAACAGTCACTATTCTCCTCCACATACTTACCTTCACACACTTTGCTCCTGCTCTGTAGAATCTCCCGCACATCGTTAGTCCACGCCCCCTGGATGACGAGACTCCGCCTCTTCCCTTGACATCATACCTCCCAGGATCAACTACATTCTTGACACTACGATCGCTCTACTGCCTCATAGGCTTCAGGCCCCTAGCCTGAAACCTATGAGGAAGAACGGAGGGGACGGGAGCCTTAGGCTCCCATGACCCTCATTGAAGTGTTTGCCGCCTGGCGCCCCCTGCAATTTTGCGCCCGGGGCAACGGCCCCCATGGCCCCCCCCCCCCCACTCTACGCCCCTGCGCTGAAGGTTCTGTCACCTAATCGCACCTGAAGAAGGTGTTGCACTTGTGCGTGTAGCTGGCACAGATTGACCACGTCCTCTCCCTGCAACAGGAGCTCCACCAGCAGCACCACGACTGGGGCAACCTCCCTTATTTGATGCTCTCTTTATTCTCCGCAAATTTTGTATTCGGCCCAAAATGGGTGTTTTTTTAAAATAACAGAATATAACAGCAGTATCTAACGCGTGTATTTCACACTGAGAGATGCAGCAAAGGCTGCAAATTTAGTATTTTTCCCATAATGGGTGTTTTTTTAAAACCCCAAAAATTATTGCAGTATTTCAAGCTTATATTTCACACTGACAAATGCAGCATAGGCCCCAGAGGTAGAGTATTGCCAAAAATGGGTGCTTTTTTAAACCCAGAAAATTATTGCAGTATTTTAAGCTTGTGTTTCACACTGCCAGATGCAGCAAAGGCCACAAATTTTGTATTTTTCACAAAATGGGTGTTTTTTTAAATAACAGAATATAACAGTAGTATCTAATTCGTGTATTACACACTGATAGATGCAGCGAAGGCCGCAAATTTTGTATTTTGCCCAAAAAGGGTGTTTTTTTAAAACCCAGAAAATTATTGCAGCATTTCAAGCTTATATTTCACACTGACAAATGCAGCATAGGCCCCAGATGTAGGGTATTGCCAAAAATGGGTGCTTTTTTAAACCCAGAAAGTTATTGCAGTATTTCAAGCTTGTATTACTTTAAAGAGTAATGAGGGGGGAGTCGCAGAGAGCGACAAGGTGAAAGCAAAGCTGTTGAATATTTTTCTCTCCAATTTATTCACTGAGAAAAATAAACTGTCAGATGAAATGCTGAATGTAAAAATAAATTCCCCATTAAAAGTGTCCTGTCTGACCCAGGAAGAAGTACAACAGCGACTTAAAAAGATTAAAATAGACAAATTGCCAGTGCAATGAGCAGGACCGTGGTACGGTTACACGGACGCTAAATTATGCAGTGGGTCAGGATATGTGTATGATAGTCTATTGTTTGTTCGTGACACCAATTGCAGTGTGCGCAGGGTACTAACACAGGGCCCTTTAAGGTGTTGTAACTCACGTACCAGGATAAGGAATGCCAGTGTCACGAGGGTGTCAAGACCCACGCCTGACTCCGTTATACCCGGGTCAGGAAGTCGCAGCGGTTGGCTGCGCGCTCTATGTAAGATAGGGCTGTTTCCTTATGGTAGCTTTCTGGGTTTGCTTTGCAACCCTTTTTGGCTCACTCAGGGATCCGTAGCTCCTTCTCCTCAGCTGTTCCTTGTCCAGCACTTCCAACCTCCTTATATTCCCCTCTCACAATTCTCTGGTTGCCAGATATAGAGCTTCCTGCCTGGACTTCTATACTGACCCACTGGAGCTGTGTTGCGGCGTTCTCTGGTTGTTGGTCCAGAACGTTTCCCTCCGGATCCCTGTTGGACCTTTGTGGTCTGCTGTGGTCGCCCACCTGGGTTTATATGTTTGTCTGTCCTCTCCCTGGTGTTTCCCTCTTAGTGTCAGTGGTGCGGACTAGCGATCCCACCGGCCCGTTCACTATCTAGGGCTTATTTTAGGGAAAGCCAGGGTTTAGGCACGTGATCGCCGCACGGGTGAGGAACCCGTCTAGGGACGTCAGGGCAGTCAGGTGCTAGCCGCAAGGTGAGTCAGGGGTCACCACCTTTCCCTCTCCCTTGGGCAGGGCTTTCCCTTTTCCCTCCCTGTGCGTGACGCCGGTCATTACAGCCAGACTGGTGTAATGTCTCTGTGTGATAATGGCAATAGTGTCAACGGTGTCTCCTACCTGGGTACGGCTGGACTCCTGGATCCTGGCTCACTTGCAATAAAATGAGTGTGGTGCTAGTAGCAGTAATTGAGGAACTTGCAGCAGTAATTGAGATCCAGACCTTTGGTAAAGTTCAAACTTGTCTTTACTAGTTGCAGCTTTCATCCAAGTGAGATACAGCATTAGTCTTTGGTCCCAGCAGGTATTGGCAATGTGTGACAGGAAATTATCTTCTGCTCTATCATGCGCCTGGAGCTTTTGCAGGAAAAGGACATCTGCTTAGTAGCTCTGTAATGTGGCAGGAATATATCTTCTGCACTATCTATCTTCTGCTGTCTTGGGGACTGACTTGCTGAGGAGGAATTTGGCTTCTCCTGGGGTCTCCTGGACGGTACTCACAGTTATTTTCTCAGGGTTTGCTTCATTCTGTAACTGGAGGTCGGTGCTTGCTTTTTCAAGCTGAGGGTGCAAGGCTTAGGCTGGGGATGATGATCAATTGTCTCAGCCGAGACAAGATCCTGGCTTTGGATCCCTATATCTGGGAGCTCCTACATGCACAGCCTTCCCCTAGCCGGGGTGGCTGGCACATTAACCTAACTTTCTTCCCCACCCATGAGGCAGGATGTGGGCACAGCCCATTTCTGCTCACAGAAGGGGGAGCTGAACTGGAATGTACTATTCCAGCTGAGAAACACTAAACTGGCTTAAGTCCCTTCTAACCACATTGCTGCCACCTGCTGGTGAACATGAAAATTACAGCAATATATATGTTACAAGGATTTGAATGCACATTTGTGAGAATATGATGTGAGATTACATTAGATGATAAAGTCAATGCCCTTAACAGGTTGTAGCGGGATAAAAGAGTTCCGTAACACAACTCTGGGGTGTTACACCAGGACCGGATGGCATACACCCCCATATCCTAAGGGAATTAAGTAATGTCATAGCCAGACCCTTATATTTGCGGACTCTATACTGACAGGGAATGTCCTACAAGATTGGCGCATAGCAAATGTGGTGCCAATATTCAAAAAGGTCCAATAACAGAGCATGGAAACTATAGGCTAGTAAGTTTAACATCTGCTGTGGGTAAACAGTTTGAAGGTTTTCTAAGAGATGCTATCTTAGAGCATCTCAACAGAAATAAGCAAATAACGCCATATCAGCATGGCTTCAGGGGGGATCGGTCATGCCAAACTAATTTAATCAGTCTCTATGAGGAGGTAAGTTATAGACTTGACAGCGACGAATCAATCAATGTCATATATCTGAACTACTCCAAAGCATTTGACACTGTACCACATAAAAGGTTAGTATATAAAATAAGAATGCTTGGACTGGGAGAAAATGTATATGTGGGTAAGTAACTGGCTGAGTCATAGAAAACAGAGGGTGGTTATTAATGGTACACACTCAGATTGGGTCACTGTCACTAGTAGGGTACCTCAGGTTTCAGTATTAGGCCCTATTCAATATATTAATGATCTTGTAGAAGGCTTGCATAGTAAAATATCAATTTTCGCAGATGACACTAAACTGTGTAAAGTAATTACCACTAAAGAGGACAGTATACTACTACAGAGGGATCTGGATAGATTGGAGGCTTGGGCAGATAAGTGGCAGATGAGATTTAACACTGACAAATGAAAAGTTATGCACATGGGAAGGAATAATGCAAGTCACCCGTACATAATAAATGGTAAAACACTCAGTAACACTGACATGGAAAAGGATCTAGGAATTTTAATAAACAGTAAACTATGCTGTAGAAATCAGTATCATGCAACTGCTGCCAAGGCCAATAAGATAATGGGTTGCATCAAAAGAGGCGTAGATGCCCGTGATAAGAACATAGTCCTACCACTTTACAAATCGCTAGTCAGACCACACATGGAGTACTGTGTACAGTTCTGGGCTCCTGTGAACAAGGCAGACATAGCAGAGCTGGAGAGGGTTCAGAGTAGTGATGTCCCGAACTATTCGCCGGCGAACAGTTCACAGCGAACATGGCGTGTTCGCGTTCGCTGCGGCGGGTGAACATATGCGATGTTCGGTCCGCCCCCTATACATCATCATTGAGAAAACTTTGACCCTGTACCTCACAGTCAGCAGACACATTCAGGCCAATCAGCAGCAGACCTTCCCACCTCCTGGACAGCATCCATTTTAGATTCATTCGGAAGGTGCATTCTTAGTGAGAGGAGGGACAGTGCTGCTGCTGATCTAATAGGAAAAGCGTTAGCTAGGGCAGTGTTCTGTGTCAACAGACTCATCTGCTGTAAGGACAGCGTCCTGACAGCACCCCAAAAAGCCCTTTTTAGGGCTGGTACATCAGTCTGCTTTTTTTTATATATATATACAGTACAAACCAAAAGTTTGGACACACCTTCTCGTTCAAAGAGTTTTCTTTATTTTCATGACTATGAAAATTGTAGATTCACACTGAAGGCATCAAAACTATTAATTAACACATGTGGAATTATATACATAACAAAAAAGTGTGAAACAACTGAAAATATGTCATATTCTAGGTTCTTCAAAGTAGCCACCTTTTGCTTTGATTACTGCTTTGCACACTCTTGGCATTCTCTTGATGAGCTTCAAGAGGTAGTCACCTGAAATGGTTTTCACTTCACAGGTTTAATAAGTGTAGATTTTGAAAAAACAAAAATAGGGGTGGGGGGAAAGGTACATGAGAGGCGCCAAAACCGAGCAAAAATACACTAAAAATATTTCGTATCAAGGTGCTAAAATGTTAGCCACTTGCTCCTGATGAAGGGGAAACATTGATCCCCGAAACGAGTTGAGCCACATATCTGCTAATAAAGGTGATTTGATCAGAAGCACACTGCCTTGCTGCCATCATTCACTGAGACTCTACACACGATCCTGGCCAGGGGGAAATCGTCACAGGTGTTTTATACTTATCCTGCTGACGACCCCCCAGTGAAGTAAGTGCCTCATTGGATGTCTGTTCATCCATTTTATTCCTTGTTTTTAACGTTGGTTTTTAACCTCCACCTTTAACCCTCTGTGGTCACCACAGCAGGGACTTCATTTTATCCTTTTTCAACGATCTTTTTGTATTTCCATTTTTTTATATAAAAAGTTTTATAAAAAAGTTTTTTCATTTAGATTTAAAAAAAATATATATATATATTTTTTTTTATTAAAAGTTTTTTATGTTTAATGTATAATATGCTAACATTTTAGCACCTTGATACGAAATATTTTTAGTGAATTTTTGCTCGGTTTTGGCGCCTCTCCTGTACCTTTCCCCCACCCCTATTTTTGTTTTTTCAAAATCTACACTAAGTGCCCTGACTGGACACTTTTCGTCTGCCACCATTGCGCTACTCAAACTCCAGTCACCACCACTGTCGGCGCCTACTTTCAGACACAAGGGGATTTTCCTTTCTAGATCCTTGAGTGTCTGAATAAACCTCCTCCTTTTTTTTTTCTTCTTCCTATTAGGTTTAATAAGTGGGATTTCTTGCCATATAAATGGGGTTGGGACCATCAGTTGCATTGTGGAGAAGTCAGGTGGATACACAGCTGATAGTTCTATTGAATAGACTGTTAGAATTTGTACTATGGCAAGAAAAAAGCAGCTACGTAAAGAAAAACTAGTGGCCATCCTTAACAAAACAAAGGTCAGTCAGTCCGAAAAATTGGGAAAACTTTGAAAGTGTCCCCAAGCGCAGTCACAAAAACCATCAAGCGCTACAAAGAAACTGGCTCACATGCAGGCCGCCCCAGGAAAGGAAGACCAAGAGTCACCTCTGCTGCGGAGGATAAGTTCATCCGAGTCACCAGCCTCAGAAATCGGAGGTTAACAGCAGCTCAGATTAGAGACCAGGTCAATGCCACACAGAGTTCTAGCAGCAGACACATCTCTAGAACAACTGTTAAGAGGAGACTGTGTGAATCAGGCCTTCATGGTAGAATATCTGCTAGGAAACCACTGCTAAGGACAGGCAACAAGCAGAAGAGACTTGTTTGGGCTAAAGAACACAAGGAATGGACATTAGACCAGTGGAAATCTGTGCTTTGGTCTGATGAGTCCAAATTTGAGATCTTTGGTTCCAACCACCATGTCTTTGTGCGACGCAGAAAAGGTGAACGTATGGACTCTACATGCCTGGTTCCCACCGTGAAGCATGGAGGAGGAGGTGTGATGGTGTGGGGGTGCTTTGCTGGTGACACTGTTGGGGATTTATTCAAAATTGAAGGCATACTGAACCAGCATGGCTACCACAGCATCTTGCAGCGGCATGCTATTCCATCCGGTTTGCGTTTAGTTGGACCATCATTTATTTTTCAACAGGACAATGACCCCAAACACACCTCCAGGCTGTGTAAGGGCTATTTGACCATGAAGGAGAGTGATGGGGTGCTGCGCCAGATGACCTGGCCTCCACAGTCACCGGACCTGAACCCAATCGAGATGGTTTGGGGTGAGCTGGACCGCAGAGTGAAGGCAAAAGGGCCAACAAGTTCTAAGCATCTCTGGGAACTCCTTCAAGACTGTTGGAAGACCATTTCAGGTGACTACCTCTTGAAGCTCATCAAGAGAGTGCCAAGAGTGTGCAAAGCAGTAATCAAAGCAAAAGGTGGCTACTTTGAAGAACCTAGAATATGGCCTCATGCACACGACCGTTGTGTGCATCCGTGTCCATTGTTCCGTTTTCCGTGATTTTCTGCGGACCCATTGACTTTCAATAGGTCCGTTGAAAACTCTGAAAATGCACCGTTGTTCATCCGCGTCCGTGATCCGTGTTTCCTGTCCGTCAAAAAAATATGACCTGTCCAATTTTTTTCACGGACAACGGTTCACGGACCCATTCAAGTCAATGGGTCCGTGAAAAAACATGGATGCACACAAGATTGTCTTCCGCGTTAGTGATTCGTGTCCGTAAGCTACTTTCATACATACGGATCCGAAGATCCATCTGCATAAAAGCTTTTTCACATCTATGTTTTCAGTTCGTGAAAATTCAGATCCGACAGTATATTCTAACACAGAGGCATTCCCATGGTGATGGGGACGCTTCAAGTTAGAATATACTACGAACTGTGTACATGACTGCCCCCTGCTGCCTGGCAGCACCCGATCTCTTACAGGGGGCTGTGATCAGCACAATTAACCCCTCAGGTGAGGGGTTAATTGTGTGTATGATAGCCCCCTGTAAGAGATCAGGTGCTGGCAGGGGGCAGACCCCCCTCCCTCCCCAGTTTTAATTTCATTGGTGGCCAGTACGGCCCCCCTCCCTCCCTCTACTGTATTAAATTCATTGGTGGCCAGTGCGGCCCCCCCCCTGCCCCCCTCCCTCCCTCTACTGTATTAATTTCATTGGTGGCCAGTGCGGCCCCCCCCGGCCCTCCTCTGTATTAATTTAATTGCTGGCCAGTGCGGCCTCTCCTCTCCCCCCCCCCCCATCATTGGTGGCAGTGGAGAGTTCCGATCAGAGTCCCAGTTTAATCGCTGGGGCTCCGATCGGTAACCATGGCAACCAGGACGCTACTGCAGTCCTGGTTGCCATGATTACTTAGCAATATTAGAAGCATTATACTTACCTGCTGCGCTGTCTGTGACCAGCCGGGCGCTCCTCCTACTGGTAAGTGACAGGTCTGTGCTTTAAGCCGGTCACAGACAGTGCAGCAGGTAAGTATAATGCTTCTAATATTGCTAAGTAACCATGGCAACCAGGACTGCAGTAGCGCCCTGGTTGCCATGGTTACCGATCGGAGCCCCAGCGATTAAACTGGGACTCCGATCGGAACTCTTCGCTACTACCAATGATGGGGGGGTGGGAGAGGGGGGCCCGCACTGGCCACCAATGAAATTAATACAGGGGAGGGGGAGGGAGGGCAGGGGGGTCGCACTGGCCACCAATGAAATTAATACAGTAGAGGGAGGGAGGGGGGGCACGGGGGGCTGAACTGGCCACCAATGAAATTAATACAGTAGAGGGAGGGGAGGGGGGCGGGGGGGGGGCACACTGGCCACCAATAAAATTAATACAGTAGAGGGAGGTAGTTGGGGCTGGAGGGGGGCCGCACTGGCCACCAATGAAATTAATACAGGGGAGCGAGGGAGGGGGTCTGCCCCCTGCTGCCTGGCAACCCCTGATCTTTTACAGGGGGCTATGATACGCACAATTAACCCCTGAGGGGTTAATTGTGCTGATCACGGCCCCCTGTAAGAGATCGGGTGCTGCTAGGCAGCAGTCATGTACACAGTTCTTAGTATATTATAACTTGAAGCGTCCCCATCACCATGGGAACGCCTCTGTGTTAGAATATACTGTCGGATCTGAGTTATCGCGATCTAACTAAAATCCGATGGTATATTCTAACATAGAGGCGTTCCCATGGTGATGGGGACGCTTTAAGTTAAAATATACCCTGACTTTACATAGAAAGTCAATGGGGGACGGATGCATTTGCAATTGCACCATATTGTGTCAACGTCAAACGGATCCGTCCCCATTGACTTGCATTGTAAGTCAGGACGGATCCGTTTGGCTCCGCACGGCCAGGAGGACACCAAAACGACTTTTTCCTTCATGTCTGTGGATCCTCCAAAAATCAAGGAAGACCCACGGAAGAAAAAACAGACACGGATCACAGAACTATGGAACCTGTTTTTGCGGACCGCAAAAAAACCGGTCGTTTGTATGAGGCCTATGGAATATTTTCTGTTGTTTCACACTTTTTTGTTATGTATATAATTCCACATGTGTTAATTCATAGTTGTGATGCCTTCATAGTCATGAAAATAAAGAAAACTCTTTGAATGAGAAGGTGTGTCCAAACTTTTGGTTTGTACTGTATATATATATATATATATACAAAGGGAAAAATGGCGGCACTGGCTGCACTAGGAAAAACGGGTGCACGATCCTGGGGAATCGACCTCTCACCCCAACCAATATATCCAGAAAAAGGACGGCACTCCAGCAGAATGAAAGTGAAAAACTTCTTTTAATCGACCATACGGTGCAACGTTTCGGCTCAGCTGAGCCTTTCTCAAGCCTGGCTTGAGAAAGGCTCAGTTGAGCCGAAACGTTGCACCGTATGGTCGATTAAAAGAAGTTTTTCACTTTCATTCTGCTGGAGTGCCGTCCTTTTTCTGGATATATATATATATATATATATATATATTGCAGTTGCCTGTCCGTGTGTGAGAGGCTGCAGGCCCACACAGACTGTACTGTGCCCACTGGCCAGGCCACCATTCATACCGTTATAAGGTGTCACAATACCTTGCAGATAAAAAAAGTCAAATATTTTTTCTCTGTGATATACTCGCAGTTGCAAGCCAGTGTGTGTCAGGCCCACACAGACTGTACTGTGCCCACTGCCCACCACTTATATTGGGTGGCACAGTACCTTGCACGCATAGTACCACTTATTTAAAAAAAAATGACAGGCAGAGGCAGGCCACCCCGCAGGGGCCGTCGTGGTCGTGGTGCTGTGATTTCCACTGGCCCTGGAATAATGCCCAGTGTTCAGAGTCCACGTACCCTGAACCCGAAAGATTCTGAGAACATAGTTGACTGGCTTACACAGGACCCCAATCTTCAACAGCTTCCGCTAAGAACCTTGACGCACCATCCTCCTCCAGCTCAGCTTCGGTCACCGGCTCTCAAGTTACCAATCTCCCGCCCGCCGCCACCACCA
This sequence comes from Bufo gargarizans, assembly GCF_014858855.1. Lineage (NCBI taxonomy): Eukaryota > Metazoa > Chordata > Amphibia > Anura > Bufonidae > Bufo > Bufo gargarizans. Next base: position 84,848,728 of record NC_058086.1, on the reverse strand, counting down.
CCACTACCACCACAGCCGCTTCACTTGATCCGTCAGAGGAGTTATTTACACATCATTTGGATGAAATTAGTGATGAGCAACCATTATTGCCAGAGGATGTAGATAACAGGGATATGTCGCAGGATTACGCACATGGACGTACAGTGTGATGATGATGATGATGATGATGTTGTACCCGCTGCTGCTTCCTTTGCTGAGGTTACAGATACAAGTGAAGTGGTTGATGATGATGATGTGTCCGTGAATGCCACGTGGGTGCCTGCTCGGAGAGAAGAAGAAGAGGGGGAAAGTTCAGAAGGGGAGACAGAGAGAAGGCGGAGACAAGTTAGAAGCAGGGGGAGGTCTTCGCAAGGAGCTAGTGGCACAGTCAGACAGCATGTATCGGCACCCGGGGTCAGCCGGACAGCACGCCAATCAACGCATGCTGTTGCTACCACCAGAATGCCGTCATTGCAAAGCTCAGCAGTGTGGCATTTTTTTTGTGTTTCTGCCTCTAATAACAACAATGTCATTTGCAACCTGTGCCAAAAGAAACTGAGTCGTGGGAAGTCCAACACCCACCTCGGTACAACTGCTTTGCGAAGGCACATGATCTCACATCACAAACGCCAATGGGAACAACACATGAGTACAAGCAGCACACAAACTCAAAGCCACCATCCTCCTCCTGGTCCAGCATCTTCAGCCACGTCAACCACTGCTGCCCTCCTTGTCCCCTCTCAACCACCCGCCACTCCGCCTCTCACCTTCAGCAGTTTCATATCATCTGCCCACAGTCAGGTGTCTGTCAAGGAAATGTTTGAGCGTAAGAAGCCAATGTCACAGAGTCACCCCCTTGCCCGGCGTCTGACAGCTGGCTTGACAGAACTCTTAGCCTGCCAGCTTTTACCATACCAGCTGGTGGAGTCTGAGGCCTTAAAAAAAATTGTCGCTATTGGGACACCACTGTCTTGGGGTTGACTTGCCCGAAAGCAGAGAGCCACACCGGACCAGCACTCCTGTCCGCTCTGAACGCACAGGTGGATCAGTGGCTGACCCCGCATCAACTGGAGATCGGCAAAGTGGTGTGTGACAATGGAAGCAATTTGTTGGCGTCATTGAATTTGGGCAAGTTGTTACATGTGCCGTGCATGGCACATGTGTTGAATCTCATCGTACAACGCTTTGTGTCTAAGTACCCAGGCTTACAGGACGTCCTCAAGCAGGCCAGGAAGGTGTGTGGCCATTTCAGGCATCCCTACACGGCCATGGCGCACTTTTCCAATATTCAGCGGCGAAACAACATGCCAGTGAGGCGCTTGATTTGCGACAGCCCGACACATTGGAATTCAACACTCCTAATGTTCGACCGCCTGCTCCAACAAGAAAAAGCTGTCAACGAGTATTTGTATTACCGGGGTGCTAGGACAGCCTCTGCGGAGCTGGGAATTTTTTTGCCACGTTACTGGACACTCATGCGCAATGCCTGTAGGCTCATGCGTCCTTTTGAAGAGGTGACAAACCTAGTCAGTCACACCGAAGGCACCATCAGCGACCTCATCCCATTTGTTTTCTTCCTGGAGCGTGCCCTGCGAAGAGTGCTGGATCAGGCTGTAGATGAGCGTGAAGAGGAAGAGTTGTGGTCACTATCACCACCAGAAACAGCCTTGTCATCATCGCTTGCCGGACCTGCGGCAACGCTGCAAGAGGACTATGAGGAAGAGGAGTCAGAGGAGGAATGTGGCTTTGAGGAGGAGGAAGACCAAACACAGCAGGCATCCCAGGGTGCTCGTTGTTGGATGAGGAACGGGAAATGAGTAGCTCGGCATCCAACCTTGTGCAAATGGGGTCTTTCATGTTGGCATGTCTGTTGAGGGACCCTCGTATGAAAAGGATGAAGGAGAACGACCTGTACTGGGTGGCCACGCTACTAGACCCCCGGTATAAGCAGAAAGTGGCGGAAATGTTACAAAATTACTGAAAGTCGGAAAGGATGCAGCAGTTAAAAACCAAACTAAAAAATATGCTTTACACAGCTTATAAGGGGGATGTCACAGCAGAACGGGAATCTAACTGGGGAAGAGGTGAAAGTAATCTTCCTCCTACCATGACCACGGCAGCAAGGACAGGACGCTTTACTGATGTGTTGTTGATGGAGGACATGCATAGCTTTTTCAGTCCTACACATCGCCACAGCCCTTCGGGATCCAGCCTTAGAGAACGACTCGACCGACAGGTAGCAGACTACCTCGCCTTAACTGCAGATATCAACACTCTGAGAAGCGATGAACCCCTTGACTACTGGGTGTGCAGGCTTGACCTGTGGCCTGAGCTATCCCAGTTTGCGATAGAACTTCTGGCCTGCCCCGCTTCAAGTGTCCTGTCAGAAAGGACCTTCAGTGCAGCAGGAGGCATTGTCACTGACAAGAGAAGTCGCCTCGGTCAAAAAAGTGTTGATTACCTCACCTTCATTAAGATGAATGAGGCATGGATCCCGAAGGGACTGACAGTGGGGGATACGTTTGACTAACAAAAGGCCTGATGACATGCCTTGGCCTCAAAATGGTCCCCACGCTGCTGTATTTAATGTCTGCATACCGGATGACTTTCGTGAATTCTCCGCCACCAACTAGGGTTCAAGCCGCAATGTTTTAGTCACCTTTCTGCCTGGAAAACATAAATTTTTCCTGCCGCTGCTACAACAGAGGCTGCAACAATACCATTGTTTTTCAGGCATGTGTACATGCCTAATTTTTCTGTCCTCTGGTGCTGTCTGGTGCACATACAAGTGTCAATTCCCCTTCGTGATCGTTACCTTGTTGTGGTGAAGGGGCTTGCGTATCACAATGAAGCAATCATCACCTCTATGAGTGTGTTGGCAATGTAGCCACACCCCAGATGATAAGGCTGTTGCTTCATTATGATCAGACCAACAGCGATCGGCTGGATAATTTTTCATAGAAAAAACTGTCACGACTGTGACTGATCCAGACAGGTCTGGGAGGAGAAGGTCGCAGCGACTTGCTACTCGCGATAGCTTGTGAGTTTGCTCCGTGGTTCAGGGTATGTCATCCGGGTTTTGCCTTGTGAACCTTTTTGTCCTGACTGGGAGTTTGTAGGCATCCTTCTCAGGTGAGTCCTGTCTGCCACTCCCAGCTACTATATTAGTTTCAGTTTCACTTGCAGTCATTGCCAGATATAGTCCTTACTTCCAGTGCTATTCTGACCTTTGGAGGAGATCGTTTGACGGTATTGCTGTGGAGCTCTGGTCTGGCGTGGACTGTCGTTGTTGGGATCACCTTCTCTGCTCGTGACTGGATAAGTCTATGTTATAGATTGTTTGTTGCTGTCTTCCCCTGTTGTTCTCCTAGACGTGAGTGATGATGACTAGTGCTCCCATCTGCCTTTCCCCAGTCTAGTCTTGTTAGGGTGACTGAGGGTTTAGGCATCCTGCTCGCCGCACGGGTTCACACCCCGTCTAGGGTATCAGGGCAGACAGGTGCCAGCTTAGGGTTAGTCAGGGGTGACCATTCTATTTCCCAAGCGTAGATAAGGGTCCCCCTTCCCCTCCGTCTGGTGCGACACGACTGCTGCTGGGATAGCGGTCGTGACAGTATATCTGGCCATTTAAAAAAAAAAAAAAAGTGACATTTCTTTTTTTTTTTTTTTTTTGCTTGCTCAGGAGGAAGAGACCAATTTGTAACCTTCAGAGAAGCTTGTAAATTGTTCTTCAGGTTACGCCCTAGGTCCTCCGGCGGTGAGGAACAACGGGTGGGCATTGTAATTTCGCTCTTGCAAGGAGATCCGCAGGCTTGGGCTTTCTCCCTAACATCAGACTCTCCGGCCTTACGATCAGTGGAGGAGTTTTTTGAAGCCCTGGGTCTCGTATATGATGACCCGGACAGGGTCTCACTGGCTGAGTCTAAGCTACGTAGACTTCGGCAAGAGAACCGGTCTGCTGAACTATATTGTTCCGAATTCCGTAGGTGGGCTACTGATACATTATGGAACGACTCGGCCCTTAGGAGTCAGTTCTGCCAGGGGTTGTATGAAAAATTAAAAGACGCGCTGGCGGTATACGAGGTCCCTGGGTCTCTTGAGGCTGCTATGTCTCTGTCCATAAGAATCGACAGACGACTCAGGGAGAGACTATTAAATTCTACAGAGGCCTCTATAGGGCAGGGATCAGTTTGTTATGATCCAGTCAAACCAATGCAAATAAGGGGCGCCACTAGACGGGTGAATCCTCCTAAGGTCCGCCGTAGGTCAGAGGTTTGTTTTCGTTGTGGGGGGAGGGGTCATTTTGTAAAGGTATGTCCCTCAGAACCCAAGAGACCACAAACAAAGGAGCCGCCGGAAAAACTAGAGTCCCCAGATTGTGCGGAGGATAACAGTCTGGGCGTATTTGTTTCCTCCATACGCATGTCTCAGTTTTTGTTGTCCGCTACCGTTGAGGCGGGCAATAAGACTGAGATCTGTTCCGTCTTTTTGGACAGTGGGGCAGGGGTCAACTTGGTGGATTCACGGTTTGCTCAGGCTCTGGATTTTACTCCGGAACCGGTACGCAGAACTATTCCTGTTTTTGCCATCGACTCCTCCCCTCTTACTCAGAGAGAGTTAACTCAGATCATCCATAATATCCATCTGCAGGTAGGGGACCTCCATAAAGAAATTATCTCTTGTTATGTCCTGGACGGTCTCCCGGCTCCTATGGTATTGGGGCTTCCCTGGCTGGTGACCCACAATCCAGTGGTGGATTGGCAGGCCGGGGAGATTGTGGAGTGGAGTGAACATTGTAAGGACAACTGCTTGAGTAGTAGGTTCTCCACACTCTCTGTAACATCTCTACCTGCCTTTCTGTCAGATTTTATGGATGTGTTTTCTGAGAAGGGTTGTCAGGGGTTACCACCTCATTGTCCATATGATTGCCCGATTAATCTTGTACCTGGGGCAAAACTACCTAAAACCCGGTTATACAATCTTTCCGGCCCGGAGAGGAAGGCTATGAAAGATTATATTTCGGAGAGTTTGGCTAAGGGACACATCAGACCCTCTTCTTCACCCGTGGCTGCAGGTTTCTTTTTTGTTAAAAAGAAAGATGGGGGCCTGCGTCCTTGCCTGGATTTCCGGGAATTAAACCGGATAACTATCCGAGATCCCTATCCTCTTCCTCTCATTCCCGACCTCTTTAATCAGGTTGCTGGTGCTAAATGGTTCTCTAAAATGGATCTCAGAGGAGCCTATAACCTGGTTCGCATCAAAGAGGGGGATGAGTGGAAGACGGCTTTTAATACTCCAGAAGGGCATTATGAAAATCTGGTCATGCCATTTGGTCTTACTAATGCGCCTGCGGTGTTCCAACATTTTGTCAACTATATTTTTAGTCACCTTATCGGGAGATTTGTTGTGATATATCTTGATGACATCCTGGTCTATTCTCCGGATTTGGAGACACATAAGATCCATGTGAGACAAGTGCTGCAGATATTAAGGGCCAACAAATTGTTTGCTAAATTAGAGAAATGTGTGTTCGCCGTAAAAGAACTGCAATTTCTGGGGTATGTGTTGTCAGATTCAGGTTTCCGCATGGATCCAGAGAAAGTCCGGGCGATTATGGACTGGGATCTGCCTGAGAACCTGAAGGCATTGCAATGTTTCCTGGGGTTTGCCAATTTTTATAGAAAGTTTATAAAGAACTATTCCTTGGTGGTCAAACCACTGACTGACATGACCCGAAAGGGATCCGATTTTTCCAAATGGTCACATGCAGCCAAAACTGCCTTTACATCTCTGAAGGAGAGATTCACCTCGGCCCCTATTCTCGTACAGCCAGATGTCTCGCTTCCTTTTATTGTAGAGGTTGATGCATCAGAGGTGGGGGTGGGAGCGGTACTTTCTCAGGGCCCGTCCCCTGGTGAATGGCGTCCGTGTGCTTTCTTTTCGAAGAAATTGTCTACTGCAGAAAGGAACTATGATATTGGCAACAGGGAACTTTTGGCTATTAAGTTGGCCTTTGAGGAGTGGCGTCATTTTTTGGAGGGGGCGGTTCATCCCGTCACAGTGATTACTGATCACAAAAACTTATTATATCTGGAGTCTGCTAAACGTCTCAACCCTAGACAGGCTCGGTGGTCGTTATTTTTTACTAGGTTTAATTTTGTAATAACCTATCGCCCGGGGGCAAAAAATACTAAGGCGGATGCATTGTCTCGAAGTTTTCCTGGAGGGGGTGATGTTGAGGTACCAGAGCCTATTTTGCAAAAGGGGGTGGTGGTCTCTGCATTACACTCAGGTTTAGAGGGGAGGGTGTTGGAAGCTCAGGGGGACGCCCCGGCCTCCTGCCCCTCGGGTAAACTGTTTGTGCCAGAAAATTTACGCCTGGATATACTAAAAGAACACCATAACTCCAAAAGAACACCATAACTGGCAGGACACCCAGGTAGTAAGGCAACCTCTGAATTAGTGTCTCGTCGGTTCTGGTGGCCTAAGTGGCGCCAGGAGGTGTTTAATTTTGTGTCTGCATGTGCTACCTGTGCTCGTTCTAAGGTAGATCATACTCGTCCAGCAGGGCGTCTTTTACCTCTGGCCATCCCCAACAGGCCTTGGACGCACCTATCAATGGATTTCATTACGGATCTACCAGTATCAGCTGGGAAGACTGTTATTCTTGTAGTTGTTGACAGATTCAGTAAAATTGTGCACTTTATTGCTCTTACCGCATTGCCTAATGCTAATACACTGGCTCAGGTTTTTATTGACCACATCGTGAAGCTTCACGGGGTCCCTTCCGATATTGTTTCGGATCGTGGTACCCAATTTGTTTCTAAATTTTGGAAAGCTTTTTGTTCTCGCTTAGGGGTTCATCTGTCGTTTTCTTCATCTTTCCATCCACAGTCCAACGGTCAGACTGAACGTACCAATCAAAACCTAGAGACATATTTGAGATGCTTTGTTTCCGAAAATCAGGAGGAATGGTCATCTTATTTACCGTTAGCCGAGTTTGCCATTAATAATCGTCGTCAAGAATCCACAGATAAGTCACCATTTTTTTGGTGCGTATGGTTTCCATCCTCAGTTTTGTACGTTTAGTGAGGGGGGGCCGTCTTCACTTTCATCAGTGTGGCAGAGTGTGCAAGAAAGTTTGAAGAGAATTAGTGGTAGATACAAACGTGCGGCTGATAAGAAGCGCTCTGAAGGTCCGGACCTTGGGGTGAATGACTTGGTGTGGTTGTCTACCAGAAATATCAAGTTGAAGGTTCCCTCGTGGAAATTAGGTCCGAGATTTATTGGTCCTTATAGGGTAATTAAGGTCATTAACCCGGTGGCTTTTCGCCTGGAGCTACCTCAGACTCTAAGGATCCATAATGTCTTCCACAGATCTCTGCTTAAGAGATATGTAGAACCTCCTGAACCATTGCCACTACCGCCTCCACCGGTGGTTGTTGATGGCAGTCTTGAGTTTCAGGTAGAAAAGATTGTTGATTCACGATATGTTCGCCGCTCTCTTCAGTACCTGGTGCACTGGAGAGGTTATGGTCCCGAAGAGAGAATGTGGGTGCCAGCATCAGAGATAAAGGCGGACAGACTTATTCGGGCTTTTCATAGGTCCCATCCGGAGAGGCCGGGTCTTCAGGGTCCGGTGGCCCCTCGTAGAAAGGGGGGTACTGTCACGGCTGTGACTGATCCAGACAGGTCTGGGAGGAGAAGGTCGCAGCGACTTGCTACTCGCGATAGCTTGTGAGTTTGCTCCGTGGTTCAGGGTATGTCATCCGGGTTTTGCCTTGTGAACCTTTTTGTCCTGACTGGGAGTTTGTAGGCATCCTTCTCAGGTGAGTCCTGTCTGCCACTCCCAGCTACTATATTAGTTTCAGTTTCACTTGCAGTCATTGCCAGATATAGTCCTTACTTCCAGTGCTATTCTGACCTTTGGAGGAGATCGTTTGACGGTATTGCTGTGGAGCTCTGGTCTGGCGTGGACTGTCGTTGTTGGGATCACCTTCTCTTCTCTTGTTTGTTGCTGTCTTCCCCTGTTGTTCTCCTAGACGTGAGTGATGATGACTAGTGCTCCCATCTGCCTTTCCCCAGTCTAGTCTTGTTAGGGTGACTGAGGGTTTAGGCATCCTGCTCGCCGCACGGGTTCACACCCCATCTAGGGTATCAGGGCAGACAGGTGCCAGCTTAGGGTTAGTCAGGGGTGACCATTCTATTTCCCATCCGTAGATAAGGGTCCCCCTTCCCCTCCGTCTGGTGTGACACGACTGCTGCTGGGATAGCGGTCGTGACAAAAACATTAATTTTTAAGTCGTATGGGTTTTTAATACATAAAATAAAAAAAAACTAATAAAGTCTCTCAATAGTTTATTAGAAATAATGCAGATAATTAAAACAATCCCCATCAATTCCAATACAAAGCAAGTACAGAGCTCAGAACAAAATTATTTCAGGATGTCGCAATGGTTCGTTAATTCGACAATGGTTAATCAATTCGACACACGTCCCCGGATAGGGGACGTAACAGGGATTAAACTGATAGGAATAGTACTTGTTAAGACACCACTCATATATGGTGTCACAGCACATTGCTCCGTGCACGCGCAGTGCCCCAACTTGGGAGTAAGAGGACCGACCAAGCTGCTTTTTCCATCTCCCGGTTCCTTAAATCAATTCAGTTTGGTGTATCAGAGTTTGGTCTGTCACTGTGAAGGCAGTCGAAGGTACCCGGCCCAATTTTTTTTTAATAAAAGGCAATCCCTGATATGGGACGTAACTCGGATTAAACTGATGAGAAGAGAACTACAGAAAATACCACTCATATCGGGTGTGAGAGTAAATTGCACGGCGCATACGCAGTGACCGTGGATTCAAACAAAGGGGAGGGAGCCAGCGTTTTTTTAACCATCTCCCCGTTCGAAAAATCAATTCAATAAATAGACCCCAGATTGGGGACATAACAGGGATTGAACTGATGAGAAGAGAACTACAGAAAATACCACTCATATCAGGTGTGACAGTAAATTGCGCGACGCAGATGCAGTGACCGTAGATTAAAACAAAGGGGAGGGAGCCAGTGTTTTTTTAACCATCTCCCCGTTCGAAAAATCTATTCAATAAATGGACCCCAGATTGAGGACATAACAGGGATTAAAGTGATGAGAAGAGAACTACAGAAAATAGCACTCATATCGGGTGTGACAGTAAATTGCACGGCGCAGACGCAGTGACGGTGGATTAAAACAAAGGGGAGGGAGCCAGCGTTTTTTTAACCATCTCCCCGTTCGAAAAATCTATTTAATAAATGGACCCCAGATTGGGGACGTAACAGGGATTAAACTGATGAGAAGAGAACTACAGAAAATAACACTCATATCGGGTGTGAGAGTAAAGTTGCACGGCGCAGACGCAGTGACCGCGGATTCAAACAAAGGGGAGGGAGCCAGCATTTTTTTAACCGTCTCCCCGTTCGAAAAATCAATTCAATTCACCTTTCGGGGACCCTTGGTGTTGTACGTGCCTGGGTGGAGGAAGAAACCTTCAATGACATCAACGGGACATGGCTAGCTTGGTATCCAACCTTGTGCAAATGGGGAGTTTGCGGTTGGGCAAATGGACTGTTTGCGGTTGTTTGCGGTGCATTAAAAGGGGAGTTTGGTCTGTCAATGTCTGTGAAGCGGGCGTAACCCTTACACTACCTGATCGATACAACATCATAGCTGATCGTATACACACACTGGATGTTTTAAACCACGTTGTTCAAAAAAAAAAATAGGATTTTTAGGTGATTTATGCCCTTTATGGATTAAAACCCAACTCTGCATCAACTATGTAATTTTCCATGGGAGTTTTGCCATGGATCCCCCTCCGGCATGCCACAGTCCAGGTGTTAGTCCCCTTGAAACATTTTTTCCATCACTACTGTGACTAGAAAGAGTCCCTGTGGGTTTTAAAATTCGCCTGCCTCTTGAAGTCAATGACGGTTTGCCCGATTTGCCCGTCTGCAAACATTTGCAAAAATTTGCGTTCGCCGTTCGCGATCGGAAAATTTTATGTTCGCGACATCTCTAGTTCAGAGGAGGGCAACTAACATAATAACTTGAATGGGGCAACTACAGTACCCTGAAAGATTATCAAAATTATGGTTATTCACTTAAGAAAAAAGACGACTGAGGGGAGATCTTATTACTATGTATAAATATATCAGGGGTCAGTACAGAGATCTATCCCATCATCTATTTATCCCCAGGACTGTGACGAGGGGACATCCTCTGCGTCTGGAGGAAAGAAGGTTTGTACACAAACATAGAAGAGTATTCTTTACGGTAAGAGCAGTGAGACTATGGAACTCTCTGCCTGAGGAGGTGGTGATGGTGAGTACAATAAAGGAATTTAAGAGGGGCTTGGATGTATTTCTGGAGTGTAATAGGATTTTTTTATTCCACTAAAGTGGGGAAAATTGGTGATTTTTCTTTTTAAACCCAGAATATAATTGCAGTATTTCAAGCTTTCAGAAATGCACATCTGCTGTGCTGATGCACTGAACTTGCATAAAATGGCCGCCGCCGCCATCCTAACTAACAGACGGATAAAAGTTATTTTTCTGTGTCACTGGGCTCAGGGCAGGGTAAAAAGATTGTGAACTGCACCCACAAAACATAATCTAGGTAGATAGCTGAGTTAACAAGCACTTCAGATTAAAGATTCTTTCCTATATTCTCTCCCTCACAGCAACAGCATCCTATCCCTACACTAATCAGAGTAGAGTGACGTGCAGCACTACGTGACTCCAGCTTATATAGAGGCTGGGTCACATGCTGCACTGGCCAATCACAGCCATGCCATTAGTAGGCATAGCTGTGATGGCTTCTAAGAGCACACAAGTTAAACGCTTGTTGATTGGCTGCTCTGCAGCATTTCAAAAAGTGCCATTTAATCACCAAACACCGAACCCGAACTTTTACAGAAAAGTTTGGGTTCAGGTCCGGTGTCCAAAAATCATAAAGTTCGGTACGAACCCAAACTTTACAGTTCGATTTCGCTCAACCCTACCTCCAAGGCCTGTTTGAGAAGACTCAAGCAATGCTTGGCTCAGTGTGGAAGCAAAATATGTTGGAATTTCCTATAATAAATCATAGGAAGGCCATCATTCCCTGGACTTTCACTTATTGGGGTAGAGGATAGTGCTTTACTTATTTCCTCCATGGAGATTGGCTCTAATAGCGATGAAGAATTAGTTGGTCAAAGCGAAGGAGACATGTAAGGATTCCAAAAACGACCGGATATTTTTTGCGATTCCCTCTCCGACAAGGATTCCTGAGTATATTGTAAAATTGATCATAAAACAAAACAATAGCAAATTGAGAAGCTTTTTCCTCTGTGTGGTGGAGCAAACATACCGACCCCTTTAGGAGGGGTCGGTATCCGTCTCACTCAAATCTTCCAACATTGAATACCTTGCATTACAATCACTTAGAACAGATAAGACGGTTACAATTAAACCAGCTGACAAAGGTGGAGCCATAGTAGTCATGGATACATCATATTGCAAACAAGAGATTAACAGACAGTTGGCTGACACCGATACCTATGAACTTACATATAATAATCCAACCTTTACTATACAAAAAGAAATACAGTCATACCTTGACCATCACTTAGGGATTGGCACAATCGATAAAGCCACCTATAAATTTCCACATAATGATCACCCAATAATGCCAGTCATATATGTGTTGCCTAAAATACACAAGAATCTCCAACAACCACCTGGGCGTCCAATAGTAGCAGCGACTGATTCACTACTGGCACCATTATCTAGTTATTTAGAAAAAATACTCACTCCTCTAGTACGTAATACAAAATCATATCTACTTGATACGTCACATTTTCTAGAGATTATCTTCTCCTTAGGCACAATTCCTCTTGATGCATTTTTGGTCACTCTTGATGTCAACAGCCTGTACACCTCCATCTCTCATGATGGGGGAATACAGGCTGTTTGTAAATCATTAGTGACCACGACCCTTACCAATGACCAACAAACTTTTTGTATTGGATTATTGCAATTCGTTATACCAAAAAAAAAATTATGTTTGGGGATTATTATTATATTCAGAAGAAGGGTACGGCAATGGGGGCTAGTGTGGCCCCCCCATATGCCAACCTCTTCATGGCCCAGTTTGAAGAGGACTATATATATCCACATCCATTATTTCGAGCCCATGCACTAACATGGCGTCGATTTATTGATGATGTTTTTTGTATTTGGACTGGAGACAGGGACTCTTTTCAAAATTTTCATACGTATATCAATCATGTGATTAAAGACCTACAGTTTACTGCCCATATCGATGAAACTACAATTAACTTTCTTGACACCTCTGTAATCAAGGATTCTACTGGTTCCTTGAAAATAGATATCTATACTAAACCAACGGACTGGAATACGCTACTTCTATATTCCAGTTGTCATCCTAAGAATACAAAAACATAATTACCTCGGTCACCGTTTACTAGGGTGTCGAGAATAGTTAGTGACCCAATAGTGAAACAGCAACCCTTGATGGAGATGTCTGACAAGTTCAAAGCATGTGGTTATCCTCGGCGTCTCCTAGAGAAGGAGATCAAGTTGATTACCCAAGGTACCCAGAAATTGAGACCTCCACGAAGACAACATTTTGCACCTAGAGTTCCATTGGTGGTGACATAACATCCTTTTGTACCAAAGATCCAATGGATCATACAGAAACACTGGCCGCTATTAGGTAAATTTTACCCTGATATAAAAGAATTTAATAATCCATTCAGAATGTGCTATAAGCGTCCCAAAAACTTACGTGATACTCTTATTAAAGTGGATATTGGCCCTGAGAGGAAGCCACTAAGACAGACCGTGTTGTCCAGTTCATAAATGGGCACCTTCCCGTGTTTAAACTGTGTACAGTGTACTCATATTATGAAAGGGAGAACTTTTACGCATCCACATACGGGCAGAAAATATAATATAAAATGCTTTTTCACATGCGCTACCTCTTTCGTTATTTATCTTGCGGCCTCGCTTACGTTGGTGGTATCAGAACTCCCGATACCCCATCACTTTATTCAGGCCGGTCATCATATCAGTCAACTTAGGTTTCAAATCATTGAACACATTCCCCTGTCACGTCGAGGCGGAAATCGTAAATTGTTACTCCAAAAACGTGAATCATACTGGATTCATGAATTAAAGACATTGGCCCCTTTGGGCCTAAATCGTGATTTTGAGTTCTATATACAATGAATTATAATAGTCTTTTTTCTCTTTTTCCTTATGATTATTGCAGACAAAATGACTGTGTCCACAGGTAGGACTTTTTTTTATGGAATTATGGTGTCTTTTCATGTCAGTTAGGTTGGATAGATTAATTTACTGATGTTAATTAATATATTCCAATATATGAATACACTAATATACTAATATATTTATACTTCTTTAATCATCATCTGTTATCTGACCCATGGATTTTTGCTTGTAGCCTGCCCTCCGATATTAGTTTGGATTCTCAGGTTTGGATCATTCAATATCATATACATCAATTCATTGTTCTAAACCAATATTGTGTAATTTTCGCATTATGGATCGATTGTTTTGTTTATTCGATCCAAATTTTCTCCAAATTTTCGGATCTTCCGATTTTCTTGTATTTGCAAATTTTCTTACGAAAATATAATCGAATATTACGAATAACCGGACTTCCGTCATTCAAATTACGAATGCGGACATCTGGATATATGACGTTCCTTAAGTATCGCGAGACCAGACTCAGCATAAATACCGGACATGCGCAGGCCACCTAGCGCAACGCCACCCTTCCCAAATCAGGTTTACTTGGAGGTATGTAGGTGATATCGATTGTTTCATGTATTTCATCTCATGCATTAGTCTATGTACTGTATGTGTCTATCATTTCACTGCTCCAAACCATTAGGTCGTTTATATTCATTCAGCAAGTTAGACTATCACTATATTACTTGGAATGTGACACCTACATAGACCTATTGACTTTGAATGCTTCAATTGACTGCAGCCCTCCTCTCTCTCTCTCTCTCTCTCTCTCTCTCTATATATATATATATATATCTACAGTACAGACCAAAAGTTTGGACACACCTTCTCATTCCAAGAGTTTTCTTTATTTTCATGACTATGAAAATTGTAGATTCACACTGAAGGCATCAAAACTATGAATTAACACATGTGGAATTATATACATAACAAAAAAGTGTGAAACAACAGAAAATATGTCATATTCTAGGTTCTTCAAAGAAGCCACCTTTTGCTTTGATTACTGCTTTGCACACTCTTGGCATTCTCTTGATGAGCTTCAAGAGGTAGTCACCTGAAATGGTCTTCCAACAGTCTTGAAGGAGTTCCCAGAGATGCTTAGCACTTGTTGGCCCTTTTGCCTTCACTCGGCGGTCCAGCTCACCCCAGACCATCTCGATTGGGTTCAGGTCCGGTGACTGTGGAGGCCAGGTCATCTGGTGCAGCACCCCATCACTCTCTTTCATGGTCAAATAGCCCTTACACAGCCTGGAGATGTTTTTGGGGTCATTGTCCTGTTGAAAAATAAATGATGGTCCAACTAAACGCAAACCGGATGGAATAGCATGCCGCTGCAAGATGCTGTGGTAGCCATACTGGTTCAGTATGCCTTCAATTTTGAATAAATCCCTAACAGTGTCACCAGCAAAGCACCCTTACACCATCACACCTCCTCCTCCATGCTTCACGGTGGGAACCAGGCATGTAGAGTTCATCCGTTCACCTTTTCTGCGTCGCACAAAGACACGGTGGTTGGAACCAAAGATCTCAAATTTGGACTCATCAGACCAAAGCACAGATTTCCACTGGTCCAATGTCCATTCCTTGTGTTCTTTAGCCCAAACAAGTCTCTTCTGCTTGTTGCCTGTCCTTAGCAGTGGTGTCCTAGCAGAAATTCTACCATGAAGGCCTGATTCACACAGTCTCCTCTTAACAGTTGTTCTAGAGATGTGTCTGCTGCTAGAACTCTGTATGGCATTGACCTGGTCTCTAATCTGAGCTGCTGTTAACCTCCGATTTCTAAAAGGCTGGTGACTCGGATGAACTTATCCTCCGCAGCAGAGGTGACTCTTGGTCTTCCTTTCCTGGGGCGGTCCGCATATGAGCCAGTTTCTTTGTAGCGCTTGATGGTTTTTGTGACTGCACTTGGGGACACTTTCAAAGTTTTCCCAATTTTTCGGACTGACTGACCTTAATTTCTTAAAATAATGATGGCCACTCGTTTTTCTTTACTTAGCTGCTTTTTTCTTGCTATAATACAAATTCTAACAGTCTATTCAGTAGGACAATCAGCTGTGTATCCACCTGACTTCTCCACAACGCAACTGATGGTCCCAACCCAATTAATAAGGCAAGAAATCCCACTTATTAAACCTGACAGGGCACACCTGTGAAGTGAAAACCATTTCAGGTGACTACCTCTTGAAGCTCATCAAGAGAATGCCAAGAGTGTGCAAAGCAGTAATCAAAGCAAAAGGTGGCTACTTTGAAGAACCTAGAATATGACATATTTTCAGTTGTTTCACTTTTACTTGGACTTTTACTTACTGGGGTAGAGGATAGTGCTTTACTTATTTCCTCCATGGGGATTGGCTCTAATAGCGATGAAGAATTAGTTGGTCAAAGCGAAGGAGACATGTAAGAATTCCAAAAACGACCGATATTATTCGCGATTCCCTCTCCGACAAGGATTCCTGAGTATATTGTAAAGTTGATCATAAAACTTAGCAAATTGAGAAGCTTTTTCTCTGTGTGGTGGAGCAAAACATTTTGGGAGGAACAGATGGATGATATGTGCGTACGGACAAAAGGACTACTTGGGAGAGCAGACATCATTTTCCCACCTCTATCACCATGTGCATATATGCATTGTTTAGAATAAAGTAAACTCTTTGCATACCTGGCGCCCAGAAGTTCCTTAAGCTGATTTCTCAGAGTAGTTAATTCAGAGAGTTGTGAAGCTGCGAGAGAACATTTATGCGCTTAATGAATAGTGGAAATACTGGTCAGCAAAGCGTCAATTTCTTGAGTAGTTTTCTTTTTAACTGCCATGCCCTGGGCTATCAATTCCCCTTTCCCCTCTTATGTAAGCTTTATGGGCTTCCCATACCATAGGAAATGGGACGTCCGGAGTAATATTAGATGTGAAGTAATGTGACAGTTTCTCACCCAGCGCTCAGATGATGGAATCATCCTATAAAAGGTTTGCATTGAGCCTCCAAGACCAAGCTTTATGGCAGGGTGTCGGAGGTTCTAATGCAAAACTTATCAGCGCATGGTCTGAGACCAATATCGACTCTATGCTCACTGATCTCACACTGCACAGTGAAGCCTGAGAAATAAAAAGATAATCTATGCATTATTAAGAATGGTGTGCATGTGAGAAGAAAGAAAAATCTTTTGTTATAGGGTGCAAAGTTCTCCATGCATCCACCAAGCCGTGTTTCTCCAGAGAGGACTTCAACCTGCTAAGGTTTGCAAAGGAAATAGCAGAGCGGGAAGAGGATGAGTCAAGCAAGGGGTTTAAAGTCAAATTAAAGTCCCCACCGACCAAAACTATACCTTCTGCAATCAATTGCAGTTGCTGAAGGGTGGCAAGTAGCCAATCCACTTGCCCTGTGTTGGGGGCATAAACATTCGCCAATGTGACGGGTATATCAAATTTTCCCTTCACAAAGATAAATCTGCCTTCTGAGTCAGATCTGGTGTGAAAGCAGGAGAAGGGTACCCCTCTTTTAATAGCAATACTCACAATTGAAGTCAATGGGGATGGATCTGTTTGTACTTGCTCCGTTTTGAGATGGATCAGTTTCAAAATGTTCACATCTCTGGGCATGCCCAGTAATTTTCTTTCCATCCCATCATCGTCGGCCATCTTGGGTCATCGACTTGCTGGACAATGGTAAATATTGGAAGTTTTGTCTGTTGTCTGTCTTTATTTCTATCTATCATTGGGGGGGGGGGGCTGCATGCACTGGGGGGAGGGGGGTGGCTGTAACTGGGGGGGGGGGGCTGGCTTTGTGGGGGCTGCTGGCTCTGGGGTGGGGGGGCTTATGGCACTGTGGGGGGCTGCTGGCACTGGGGGGGCTGGCTTTGTGGGGGCTGCTGGCACTTTATTTTGGGCTGTTGGAACTGTAGGGGGCTGCCGGCACTAAGGGGCTTCTGGCACTAGGGGGGCTGCTTCTACTGGGGGGGGGGGGCTGTTGGCTTTGTGGGGGCTGATGGCACTGGGGGACTGCTGGCACTTTATTTTGGGCTGATGGCACTAGGGGGCTGCTGGCACTGGGGGGGCTGCTTGTACTGGAGAGGTTGCTGGCTCTGGCTGCTGGCACTGTGGGGGCTGCTGGCACTTTATTTTGGGCTGCTGGCACTATGGGGGGCTGCTGGCACTTTATTTTGGGCTGATGGCACTGTGGGGGGATGATGGCACTGTGGGGGGATGATGGCACTGTGGCGGGCTACTGGAACTAGGGGGGCTGCTTGTACTGGGGGGGGGCTGTTGGCTTTGAAGGGGCTTCTGGAACTGTTGGGGCTGCTGGCACTAGGGGGGTTGCTGGATCTGGTGGCTGCTGGCACTAAGGGGGGCTGCTAGCACTTTGGGGGTTTCTGGCTCTGGCTGCTGGCACTGGGGGGGGGCTGCTGGCACTTTATTTTGGGCTGATGGCACTAGGGGGGCTGCTGGCATTGAGGGAACTGCTGTCACTGGGGTGGCTGTTGGCTCTGGCTGCTGGCACTGTGGGGGGCTGTTGGCTCTGTGGGGGTTGCTGGTTGTAGAGGGGGTTGCTGGCTCTGGCGGTGGCTGCTGGCACTATGGGTGGCTGCTGGCAATGGGGGGGTATTGGTTCTGGCGGTGGCTGCTGGCACTGTGGGGGGCTGTTATCTCTGTGGGGGCTGCTGTATCTGGGGGTGGCTGCTGGCTGATGGCACTTGGGGGGATTATGGCACTTACATAGTAACATAGTATACAGTTGCAAGAAAAAGTATTTGAACCCTTTGGAGTGATATGGATTTCTGCACAAATTGGTCATAAAATGTGATCTGATCTTCATCTAAGGCCTCATGCACACGACCTTTGTGTGCACCTGTGGCTGTTGTTCCGTTTTCCGTGATTTTCTGCGGACCCATTGACTTTCAATGGGTCAGTTGAAAACTCGGAAAATGCACCGTTTGTTATCCGCCTCTGTGATCCGTGTATCCTGTCCGTCAAAAAAATATGACCTGTCCTCATTTTTTGACGGACAACGGTTCACGGACCCATTCAAGTCAATGGGTCCGTGAAAGAACACGGATGCACACAAGATTGGCATCCGTGTCCGTGATCCGTTGCCGTAGGTTACTTTCATACAGACGGATCCGAAGATCCGTCTGCATAAAATCTTTTTCAGAGCTGAGTTTTCACTTCGTGAAAACTCAGATCCGACAGTATATTCTAACACAGAGGCGTTCCCATAGTGATGGGGATGCTTCTAGTTAGAATATACAACGAACTGTGTACATGACTGCCCCCTGCTGCCTGGCAGCACCCGATCTCTTACAGGGGGCTGTGATCTGCACAATTAGCCCCTCAGGTGCCGCACCTCACCCACCTTCTTGCGACCCTGTTGACTATTTTAAATGAAACGCTTGATTGTTCGATGATCACGCTTCAGAAGCTTTGCAATTTTAAGAGTGCTGCATCCCTCTGCAAGATATCTCACTATTTTTGACTTTTCTGAGCCTGTCAAGTCCTTCTTTTGACCCATTTTGCCAAAGGAAAGGAAGTTGCCTAATAATTATGCACACCTGATATAGGGTGTTGATGTCATTAGACCACACCCCTTCTCATTACAGAGATGCACATCACCTAATATGCTTAATTGGTAGTAGGCTTTCGAGCCTATACAGCTTGGAGTAAGACAACATGCATAAAGAGGATGATGTGGTCAAAATACTCATTTGCCTAATAATTCTGCACGTAGTGTAGTCCTGCCCGGTGACAAAGGGAAAGTTAGGGCAGAGGCCAGCGGCGCTCTGCCCAGATGCCAGCTCTTTTGCTGGGAAGGGGTCAGAGGAAGCTAACGGCTCCTCTACTGACCTCAGTACCTCGGTAGGGGTTAGCTGTGGAGGGTAGGGATCGCTTACCTCCTCCTCCTGGTACTCACACTGCCGCTGGAGATCTGGGCCGACTGCCCAGCATCCCTGTAGGGCCGGTAGAGAGACTTCGGTCCCATCTCCCCCTGCCTGCTGGGAGTCCTCCCAGTACCAGTCTATGAGGTGCGCAACCTCCGGTACTTCTGGTTCCTGTTGGGGGAGAGGACCGACTGTCTCTTCTCCCATGAATACACACTGGCGCTGGGGAGAAAGGACGGCACCTTCCGCTCCCTGTAACTCACACTGCCGCTGGGGAGCAAGGACGGTACCTTCGGCTCCCTGGGACTCACTTGGCTGCTGTGAAGAGGGACCAACTGTCTCCTCTCCTAAGGGTGGGCTAGGCTGCCGCTGGGGAGGGGGAACGAGACTCTCCCCTCCCGGTGGAATATTCTGCCGCTGGGGATCTGGGCCAACTGCCCAGCATCCCTGTAGGGCCGGTAGAGAGACCGCAGTCCCATCCCCACTTGCCATCTGTGGGTCTTCCCAGGACCAGTCGATAAGGTCCCTCATTTCTGGAGCTGGTTGGGGAGTAGGAGGTACCGAATGCAAGTCTCCTGATGACGGGCTAAGTTGTTGGGGAGGGGGAATGAAACTCACCGCTCCTAATGGTGTACAGTCCATAAGCCCTATCAGGTTAGAGACAGGCGGTGTCACTTGATTATATAAGTCCGCATAATTCTGTTCGATCTCCAACTGCTCTGGTGGTACTTGCAGGGTATAGGGTGACTGACTGGAGCTGAACAGGTGCTGGTAATCCTGGTCCAGTTCCCATTCCAGGACAGCTAGTTCAATCAGGTCTGGCCTTAGGTCTTCGGCCATAGGGAGATCCAGCACGGCCTCTCTGTAGTCAAATATGTCCCAGAGCCGCGACTCTGCCGCACTCCCATATTCCGGTTCTGCAAAGGTCCCCCATAATAAGCAAGGGCCATTATAATCCTTGCCCTCGGGTTTGTCAAATTTGGCCATTCCGGGAACCCGCTGAACCGCGTACCAACGTAGCGCTTGGTATGCATCATCGAGACCCAGTTCCCTCCATGCCAGTGAATTAAGTTGCATCACCAATTCCTCCTGGGCCTGTTCTCCCAGCATAAGTATCCGTAGGGCCACTCTGGCCTGTAACCGCTGCTCCTTATTGGGAAGACGCTCACCTCACCAACGCTGGACACCTTCTAGGGTTTCTTCCCACATCTCTTGTCGGGCGCTCTCTCTGCAGTCCAACCTGGTTGCCTCTCCTATTGGCTTGCCCAGTGGTGCCAAGAGGTTCTGTAACCTCCGGTTAAATTAATTTCCTACCTCGAGCGTTGTCCAGGGACTCGCTGGTTCTATGCCGCTCCATAATAATTCCTGTGTCTCCAGAGTGTTGTTCCTCTGACACCAGGACGCCATCCCACCGCTTGCCACCAATGTAACGGATCACCTGGCACCCCGACTGAGTACCTCCGTTGCTGGATGCTCCTAGCGTTTCCTGAGGTCTCCAAGCACTCTGGCAGACACCACCATCACCGAACCGAAGAAGCAGATAAATCCTCTTCAAACATATGAATGCTGTAGACAGTGGAATAGGAAACCATACAAATAGGTTTACGCTCCTAGCAGTCAAACTGGAACAGCATACCATAAATCCTCCCCCCAAGAATGAGACGACATTTCACTTTGAGGGTTAAAACAGGAACTCCAAAACATGCAATAACCCCATAACAATTATATCCTCGGAACCGGGGGGGTCTGGGTGAACCACATATCCAAAATTCACCCAGATTCGTTTAGTAGCATGGAAGATACAGTTTAATGCAGATTCCCCAGAACATATACAGGCTATATCAAAAATAATTACTGTATAATGTGTCCCCTGTTGTATAGTTTAAAACTACTGCCCGATGTCTTTGTGCACCAAATACCGGTGAGATGGCACAGTGTAGAAAAGTCCAAACAGTGTCTGTGAGTTAAAAATGGCCGCCATCCATTGTTCTCACCATGTGCTTCATCCATTGTTCTCACCATGTGCTTCATCCATTGTTCTCACCATGTGCCTCTGATACATGAAATAGTGGCCATCCAGTAACTCCACAGTATGTCCCCAGATGGTTCTTAAAGGGCCATAATCCAGGGGCAGGAGGCGGGCAAACAGCCCCCTCCAAAACACCGTGGCGAAGTGGCTTTCGCCACAGGGGCATTCCCATGGTGATGGGGACGCTTCAAGTTAAAATATACCATCGGATTGGAGAAAACTCCGATCTGATGGTATAAAAGGGACTCCTGACTTTAAATTGAAAGTCAATGGGGACGGATCCGTTTGCAATTGCACCATATTGTGTCAACGTCAAACGGATCCGTCCCCATTGACTTGCATTGTAATTCAGGATGGATCCGTTTGGCTCCGCATGGCCAGGCGGACACCAAAACGACTTTTTTTCATGTCCGTGGATCCTCCAAAAATCAAGGAAGACCCACGGACGAAAAAACGGTCACGGATCACGGACCAACGGAACCCCGTTTTGCGGACAGTGAAAAAATACTGTCGTGTGCATGAGGCTTAAGTCACAACAATAGACAATCACAGTCTGCTTAAACTAATAACACACAAAAAATTTAATGTTACCATGTTTTTATTGAACACACCATGTAAACATTCACAGTGCAGGTGGAAAAAGTATGTAAACCCCTAGACTAATGACATCTCCAAGAGCTAATTGGAGTGAGGTGTCAGCCAACTGGAGTCCAATCAATGACATGAGAGTGGAGGTGTTGGTTACAGCTGCCCTGCCCTATAAAAAACAGACACCAGTTCTGGGTTTGCTTTTCACAAGAAGAATTGCCTGATGTGAATGATGCCTTGCACAAAAGATCTCTCAGAAGACCTACGATTAAGAATTGTTGACTTGCATAAAGCTGGAAAGGGTTATAAAAGTATCTTCAAAGCCTTGCTGTTCATCAGTCCACGGTAAGACAAATTGTCTATAAATGGAGAAAGTTCAGCACTGCTGCTACTCTCCCTAGGAGTGGCCGTCCTGTAAAGATGACTGCAAGAGCACAGCACAGACTGCTCAATGAGGTTTAGAAGAATCCTACAGTGTCAGCTAAAGACTTACAAAAGTCTCTAGCATATGCTAACATCCCTGTTAGCGAATCTACGATACGCAAAACACTAAACAAGAATGGATTTCATGGGAGGATACCACAGAGGAAGCCACTGCAGTCCAAAAAAGAATTGCTGCACGTTTACAGTTTGCCCAAGAGCACCTGGATGTTTTTATAGCAGTACTGGCAAAATATTCTGTGTACAGATGAAACCAAAGTTGAGTTGTTTGGAAGAAACACACAACACTATGTGTGAAGAAAAAGAGGCACAGCACACCAACATCAAAACCTCATCCCAACTGTGAAGTATGGTGGTGGGGGCATCATGGTTTGGGGCTGCTTTGCTGCGTCAGGGCCTGGACGGATTTCTATCATCAAAGGAAAATGAATTCCCAAGTTTATCAAGACATTTTGCAGGAGAACTTAAGGCCATCTGTCCACCAGCTGAAGCTCAACAGAAGATGGGTGTTGCAACCGAACAACGACCTAGAGCATAGAAGTAAATCAACAACAGAATGGCTTAAACAGAAGAAAATACGCCTTCTGGAGTGGCCCAGTATGAGTCCTGACCTCAACCCGATTAAGATGCTGTGGCATGACCTCAAGAAAGCGATTCACATCAGACATCCCAAGAATATTGCTGAACTGAAACTGTCACGGCTGAGGATGGGGAAAACCCTCAGCCGTGCGATGCGCAAAGATGTAAACCGCTGCTCGGCCAGAACGAGAGAATTAGGGAGCAGGTCACCTCCTAGAACATCCCTAATCCATCCCTAACTCCTAGCTGCATGGGCCGACCTTGAAGGTAGGAGGGCCCATGCTCAGGAACCTCGGATCCCTACTCACCCTCCGACCGGTCCCTGAACTAAGAGTGAGGGTAAGACGACCTGTTCCTTCTGGACGCGGAGGAACAGGAGTCTCACTGGCCAATCTGCAAGGAATGGGGAACAAATAAAACATACAGATATGACTGGCGAACTACAGTAGTTCCAAACATACCTGTCACAGCCACGCTGACTGGAACCCATGCATGACAACTAATGTCCACAAAACACTCAGGGACACAGAACACATATCACACAGGTAACCAGGACATCCATAGTTGCAATAAACAGATAAGAAAGGAAAACATCAGTTGAACATCAGTATAAAACCTAAACTTAAACTTATGACCACAAGGGTGGCCCCCACTGGCAGGTTAAATAACACAGGATCACAAAAATTCATAAAATATTTTTTACACAGATTTGCTATGGAGAATAATCAGCAAAACAGACTGGATGCAATAGTCCCCCCCGTCGGTGCCTCAAACACCCGCCAAGCAGATGAAAAACATGTCAGTGTAATTTTTCCGGACTTTATACACCTCATGCAAATCCCATTAAGGGTTAAGACTATTCGCCATATATTCGGATGGGCTCTGGTACTTTCTGAGCCATTTGGCAGGTTTGTTGTATAGGCTGATATAGTGCTTGGCCAGGATGCGCTGCGCACCGGGTCACGTGGAGACGCAGCTACGTTTCCTTGGGAGGCGGGCTGGAACGCACGTTTGCGTTCCACCCCTCCTCCTGATGAATGCGGCGTCTCCATGATGTCCTCGGCGTGCATCATCGGGCACAAGCGCTCGATAAATAGGTATCAGCTGAATTATACTAATTAAAGGTGTAGCTGCATGAGGGGTATAAAGGGGGAGCCATGGCCACACTCACATTAACCTCCTGACGAAGCTGAGGCGAAACGCGCGTCGGGGTTCCTTCCAGCCCTGTGTCCGGTGCCTCCACCCTTCATCATGTCTGTGGGTATGTTCACGTCCCCAGTGGATATTTTTTGTGTGGGAGTTTGATCTTACAGCCTGGTATCCTTGATTTATTGTATATGGGCAGATTGCATCTGGATGTATTTGATGGATGTCATGTGACTTTGTGCTCCATTGTATCATTATTTTTGGGCTGCATTTTTTCATACAATAATCTTCCCCTGGGTTGTGCAGTGAGTTGAATATCACAGACACTTGTAGTGGATGTTCACTGACATTTTCTACTGGTGAATCACCTCACTGCATATTACACTGACATGTTTTTCATCTGCTTGGTGGGTGTTTGAGGCACCGACGGGGGGGACTATTGCATCCAGTCTGTTTTGCTGATTATTCTCCATAGCAAATCTGTGTAAAAAATATTTTATGAATTTTTGTGATCCATTGATGATCTAATAAAGTATTTATATTTCTACTGGGCATTCTATGGTTGTTTTTATAGCAGCATTTATAGGTTTATATGATTGGTTCTCTGGTTGCCCCTATTTACGGTATTAAAGTGAGGCCTTCTTTCTTTTTTCGGTTCTATAAATAACACAGGAGGCTACTCCAACTAGTCATGGCTGAAGTACCCCTCAGACTGGAGATAACCATGAGGCTTTATAGGCCCAACTAGTCACACCCACACAGACACGCCCAGTGCTCACAGCCTAGGAAGGGAATTAACCCTTCACACACCAGACAAGGGAAGACCGCAACTTAAAGGGGAAGTGAACACACAAACAACCCCGTGCACACCAAACATGGGAAGTGCACACCAATCACACAAGTTGCCAGAGACAACCGCCTGCTATGACAGCGACCAGCCTAGCACCCAGCTCCAGCTGCTCTACTGCCACATACCAAATGTTGCCAGCGGCAACCACAAGTGAGGCAACAAACTAGCGGCCCTCACCTGTGATTGAACGAGCAACCAAAACCGCAGGCAACAGCAAGCAGTTCAGGAGTCACGGTCACGGCCATGGCCGTGACAGAAACAGTTCTGTAAAGAGGAATGGTCAAGAATTACTCCTGACCGCTGTGCACTTCTGATCTGCAACTATAGGAAACGTTTGGTTGAAGTTATTGCTGCCAAAGGCGGTTCAACCAGTTATTAAATCCAAGGGTTCACATATTTTTTACACCTGCACTGTGAATGTTTACATTTAATTATTTGTGTGTTATTAGTTTAAGCAGACTGTGATTGTCTATTGTTGTGACTTAGGTGAAGATCAGATCACATTTTATAATAAATTTGTGCAGAAATCCATATCATTCCAAAGGGTTCACATACTTTTTCTTGCACTTGTATAAGGCCGAAAAAAGACATTTGTCCATCCAGTTCGGCCTGTTATCCTGCAAGTTGATCCAGAGGAAGGCAAAAAAAAAAAACTGTGAGGTACAAGCCAATTTTCCCCACTTAAGGGGAAAAAAATTCCTCCCCGACTCCAGTAAGGCAATCAGAATCCCACTTTGTGGGATTCATATTTTTGTATTTTTTTTTATTAGGTTTGTGAAAAAAATTAAATTTTTAAGAGAAAGTTCTGTGGTGGGAAAGCACCAATTTTTCTTGTATAAAGTAAGTATTACATTTTTTTGGGGGTGATATCTCTGGAAACCGTGCTCTAAACAAGTTATTTTAACGGTATCTGCATTTTGTCTGGTATTATGTTGCGTACAGATGTCTTCCCCGCAAACTATTGATTGGAGTTTGTGCTGTTTGATTCATTGCATTAATCAGTATGTGCTCTTATTATAGGCTTCTTCATCATCATCGGCTGGCTCTCCAGCTGTGGCCTGCCGGGGCCCGCTCACCAGTGGTGGCCTTGCCATCGTCCAGGGGAGGTGGACCAAGCCTGGACCAGGGCTGTCAAGAAGTAAATAAATAAATAAATAAATATATATATATATATATATATATGTTGGTAAGGCTGATTAGTCAGCCTGCATTTGTGGGAGGGGCGGAGGCTCTTCATATACGAGCCACACCCTCACTCACAGGTGTGTGTTTTCAGGTGCCATTAGCACACTAGCTTCTCTGGTGGTAGGATTCTTTCTTTGCAGCATGGGGCTTGTTATTTTGCTCTCTGCTACCATAGCATGCACGCGCCATACTACGTAAGTAGGTTGGGCCGGGGCCGTCTCTCCAGGCCGGTCGGATCTGACTTTGCTAGCGAACGGGAGGCTTCGCCTCAGAATCTGCAACCTCAGGTTTGCTCGTTTGGGCCTAAATACTTCCATTTGCTTTTCATTTTTGTTTGTTGGTAATAAGAGTTGGTTCCTATAAATCTTACAAGTTTCACTTTGCTTCGTTCGTCTCGTATGAAAAGTTTCTTTACAGCAAACCGGCTGAAGTAAGAGTTACCCGGGCTGCACCTGACGTCATGTTTGGAGATCGGACGCAGCGTTTATTGTTTAGGCCTTTTGCTGTAGCTGTTCCTTGCCATGTGTCTCCCCCCCCCCCCTTTTCCCCCCGCTACCACCATCTTTAAACTTCATGTATTTCACTTTCGTAAGCCGTGTACCGGGGTGGGCTCCCCAGGATACAGCAAAGTCACAGACATGGAAGCAACACTGACACCAGCTTTATATGCAAGAATATAAACTTTACTTTGGAAACAGTATTAACACAAGTACAAACAGTATAAGTAATACCCCAGGCCCACAGTCACCGTCCCTGTCCGAGGGACAGGCCTAGCCTGCTGGCGTACACAGCAGAGCCTACAAGTCGTACTGTGCCGCCATAGAAGACACAACTAACCGGTGGCAGAAGCAGCAGAGCCTGCAAGTCAATTACTGTGCCGCAGTCCAGTACAGTAAGGCCTAACAAAGCTACAACCCTATCTAACTAGCGCGTACAAGGCCTAGGCTAGTCTCTGTTACTTTAGGCGCCAAACATTAAAGTACAATTGGTAATCGGGTGTACTGACCTGCGTCCGTTCTGGGCCCTAGGATGCCGCTTACCCGGGATGGCCACCAAGCTCTCAGCAACCGTGCGGCCTTGCTTGATGCTAAGGTTTTCTGTCCATACACTGGAACTGGTCTTCCTGGGACAACCTCTCTTTCAAAGTGCTGGATCCAGACAGGGGACAGCAGATACTCTCCTTCCTTTGGGTATCTATTCACTGCCGGACATCTGCAAGCCAGGATGGAATCGGATTCAGCCCCTCACAGCACAATCCTTCCACCATGTCAGATCAACACTTACTGGTTCACCCAGAAGCATGCTGACTGTGCTGCAAAACAGCGGCCTCTAGTGCCCGGAAAGCCAAATGACAGCTCCAGTACAATTTAAACATAAATATACAGGCAGAGCTTATCCACAATCTCACACTTTCATGCTCCGCTGTTATCCTGAGCGGCTTTTACACTTTTGGCTTTTATTTAATGTCTCATGCTGCATCCGCACGTCTTCACTGTACTGCACTTTTCTACTCTTGGTACGTATTCACTCAGATTGGTCTCACATTCAAGCTGCGCTCACCTGTTGGCTGTTACATCTCATTCCGTCCCCAGCCGACAGCCGGATCCGTATTACATGCCTGTTATTACATGTTGTATACTCGGCTTACAGCCATAGCTGCTACTGTTACTCCGTTTTCATGCTCTGGACGCACCACCCTGGTGTTCCCACCTTGCTCCACTCACAACCAGAACTGCGTTTATACCAATTTTTATGCTCTGCTTATACCCAAAGTTGTGTTCACACTTCTACTGCTACACCAGGTTGTATACCCCACTCACCAAAGCCGCTTTCCATGTCTGCGGTCACATCAAGTTAATATTCCGTTTACATCCAAAGCTGCGTCCGCATGTCTGCTTTTCACATCTTGTCCTATACTCCTTTCACTACTAGAGCTGCGTCCACATGTCTGCTTTCGCATCACGTCAATACTCTGCTCACTTTCAGTTTGCATTTATACGTCTGCTTTATACCATGCTTTTCATGCGCTACCCATACTCAGAGCTGCGCCCACACCATGTTTTTAGGTACCACTCACATCCAAAGCTGCATTCACCCATTTGTTGTTACATCATGTGTTGTACTCTGCTCCCACAAAAAGCTGCATTCTCCTGTTTATTGCTACATCATGGTTTTGCTCAATCTCACCGGGGCAGTCTGCACCCACCGCTCTGGTACCTCTCTCCTGACAAACATAACTGCGTTCTTTTCAGGCTTACGTTCCCTTCCTCGGTGGTCTGTTACTTTCCATAGGCCTAGTTTCTGTTTAATCCTGGTTCGTATTCACTCAGACTGGTCTCCTGCCCCAGTTTTCCAAACAGCTCCTCAGCGGAGGTCAGTGGGCCGATAGGAGTAAGTTTCCTGCTATGTTTTCACAAGCTGTTCATTTGTTTGTCACGATAAGAGACTTCTCTTAGCGAACTTGCAATGCCCCAGGCATTTCATGTTTACTTTTATGGTTCGCGGTGGTTAGTGTTTTATGTACGCACGTGCTTCGGATTACTAATGTCTATATTTTTAACGCCTGTTGGCAGTCATGTTTCTTAGGCCACCTTCTAGCCAATCCAATCATTCAAGTCGCTTCATATGCCATCAGGTCCGGCTTACGTTTTAATTACTTATCGTCACCGCAACGTCATCCCTCTGGCTTCGGGGGCCCCATGACCGATCCGGCCTCATGGCTCCGGGGGCCCCTTGACTGCTTTTCATGTTTTGTTTGTTAAGGGTACGACATGGTTGTAGGCTGGTTAGTGTCCCAGGTTTCTGTAGGAGGTTATGCGAGTCCATGTCTTTGTCTTTCTAGGTTATCGAGTCCCGGTTGCTTACTAAACCCGTTGGGTTAAGGCCCAATCTTTTCCCCAGCCGTCCTTAATTCTAAGGTTCGCATCCCGGCGGCTGCCCGGCCCCATGGGCCCCTGGTGGTTGCTTCAGCCCCATGGCTTCAGGGGTCTGACCAATGGTTGTCTGTCCACCTGTGCAGCTATGCTTTTGAATGACTCATATCTTTACCTGCTTGCCAGCTTATGTTATTAATTTTAGTTGATGTCCGTTATCTCCATTTTCTGTCACGTTTCCCTTCGTCTTTTCAGGTCATGCAGTTGAACTATTGGGGTCACCTTCCACGTCGGTCAGGTCTCGTTCCCAACGATATTTCGCCTTGCATGTTATTCAGGCCACGTAATTTATCTTGGGTATCGCCTGCCACATCGGTCAGGCTCATGGTTTAATTCACGTGCACCTTATTCATGTCACTTTTCATAGTTATAATTCTTAAAAAAAAAAAAAAATCGTCCCCATGGCTTCGGGGGCCCGACGACTGCTTCGGCCCCATGGCTTCGGGGGCCCGACGACCGTTTTCAAACCTGCTGGGCTGATTGCCTGGTTGGTTGTCCATCTGTGCATCTAGGCTGATTTGGCCCTTATGTATCGCACACATACCTGCTTCCCTAATTTCCTAATAATCCATGTTGATCGCTCCATGTTGATCCATGGCTGAGGGGGCCCGACGACTGCTTCGGCCCCATGGCTTCGGGGGCCCGACGACCTGCTTCGGCCCCATGGCTTCGGGGGCTCGACGACCTGCTTCGGCCCCATGGCTTCGGGGGCCCGACGACCTGCTTCGGCCTCATGGCTTCGGGGGCCCGACGACCTGCTTCGGCCTCATGGCTTCGGGGGCCCAACGACCTGCTTCGGCCCCATGGCTTCGGGGGCCCGACGACCTGCTTCGGCCCCATGGCTTCGGGGGCCGACGTCTGCTTCGGCCCCTTGGCTTCGGGGGCCCGACGACTGTTTTCAGTCCTGCTGGGCTGATTGCCTGGTTGGTTGTCCATCTGTGCATCTAGGCTGGCCCCTATGTATCGCATACCTGCTTCCCTATACATACCTGCTTCCCTAATTTCCTAATAATCCATGTTGATCGCTCCATGTTGATCCATGGCTTCGGGGGCCCGACGACTGCTTCGGCCCCATGGCTTCGGGGGCCCGACGACTGCTTCGGCCCCATGGCTTCGGGGGCCCGATGACTGCTTCGGCCCCATGGCTTCGGGGGCCCGACGACTGCTTCGGCCCCATGGCTTCGGGGGCCCGATGACTGCTTCGGCCCCATGGCTTCGGGGGCCCGACGACTGCTTTCAAACCTGCTGGGCTGATTGCCTGGTTGGTTGTCCATCTGTGCATCTAGGCTGTATTTGGCCCCTATGTATCGCATACATACCTGCTTCCCTAATTTTTTTACCGCAACCTGGTCCGGTTCGCCCTACAGCATTATTGTCATGTCTTACGCAGATATTTAGTCTTTCTTTAATTGTTCATGCTTTCGTTCAGGTCCTGCCAGAGGAAGAACAAGTAGGGCAATTCGCTCTAGCATTTCAGTCTCTGATCGTAGTCGATCATATCTTGTCAACCAGGTCCCCGCGCAAAGTCTTTGCCTTTTTACCACGACCAGGAATTCATTTTCGCCAGTAGCTTCATTGCATTGCATTCCCTCACTCATGGGAGGGCATAGACAGAATATTGTATATTATGGCTTCTAGCTTCTTGCCCCACTAACCTCCGACTCCCTACAACCACGTTGAATCGGATTTTGGACAAGGTCCAGCATTTTCTCACGGTAGAAGATTCAGATAGTAGGTCGGTCTTCACGTCTTCAATTCTCAGGGGCGCACAGTAGAACAAAGCGCGGATAGCTGTTGTCTGGGTAACTATTCAAGGCTTCTCCTTCTATCTACAAGGTTCTTTTTGGCCCTCATTCCTGCATAGTCTAGGCAGTTAGGCTTTGGTCCCACGATCTCCTGACGCTAGGGCATTGCCAGTACTTGCACTAGAACCAAACTTTACAAGTTTCAGTTGGTTTTTATGATCCATTTCACAACGTATTCTTGGTCCTCCATTCCGCTTTGGTGCAGTATCCTCAATATTGAGCATCATGTCTCTGGCCTTGTCATCCACAAGACGGGTTGTAGGTTTCCTACTGGTCTTGCCTCACATACCCCGAATTTTCGCTCTAGATCCAGGATGCCTTGCAGTTGGCTTGGGGATTAGTTTGTACATGCCATTCAAATTCCTTTTCTACCCTACTTGGCTTGGTTTTTGCCCACTTATAGGCCTACCCACGATCATGGCTTAGGGCACACAACAAGTCATTTAGTCAGGTCAGCTAAGACACGCCTAGCTGGGTTAGGTTGTTCCCGTTGTTTTCTCCCTAGGGTTCTTCGGATACCTCTTGGCCGTAGCCATGACCACAAGTTGGTAAGGCTGATTAGTCAGACTGCATTTGTGGGAGGGGCGGAGGCTCTTCATATACGAGCCACACCCTCACTCACAGGTGTGTGTTTTCAGGTGCCCCACCCTCCCTCCCTTATCTTCTCATTTCCACAGGGTATGCCCACTTATAGGCCTACCCACGATCATGGCTTAGGGCACACAACAAGTCATTTAGTCAGGTCAGCTAAGACACGCCTAGCTGGGTTAGGTTGTTCCCGTTGTTTTCTCCCTAGCGTTCTTCGGATACCTCTTGGCCGTAGCCATGACCACAAATATATATATATATATATATATGGACAGCACTCCAAGAGCTATAAAATAATGAAAAATGTATTCACCCATGAGGAACAGTACAGCAGCAGCAACGTTTTGGCTCATCCATAGAACTTGAGAAAGGCTCTATGGATGAGTAAAACGTCGCTGCTGCTGTATTGTTCCACATTGGTGAATAAATTTTTCATTATTTTATATTATATTTTTTTTTGTCGGTGCTGCCTACTTTTTCATTATATATATATATATATATATATATATATATTAAAAGGATAAGGCAGCACTCCGGTCTTTCAGTGAAAAAGTGGATACTTTATTACACCCAACAGCAATGCAGCATTTCAGCTCTCTCAATGGAGCTTTTGTCAAGCTAGTGATAGTAGTGCCCAAACAGATATAAATACAGCTGAATACATAAGTGTTACATGATTGCCAATAGACATATTAACTTAATAACAAAGCGAATACATGATTGTCAATCAAATTTCATATAGTTAAAAATAGATAAAAATATCAGGTGCTTCCAATGGTGACCGTGACAATTAGATACATAATCTTAATATCGTTATATAAGACATAAACCATGATTACATACAATCAATTCATTAGTAATCAATAAAGTGCTCCTGTGCTCAATAAATAATTAAAAAGGAACAGACCCCAACATGATCGGCTCCATGCGTCACCCTGTTGGCGTCTCACGATGTGCACTGCGCATGCTTTCACAGGTGTCTCGCTCTTGCGAGACTTCCACCTGTTCCGCGCCTGCGCAACACTTGTATCTCTGTGACTACCGAACAGGTATTGCGCATGCGCCAGCACGGTTCCTGTAAACATCGGATCCCTGTACCGGGCGCGTGCGCCCTGCAACCAAGATCTCTGTCCACAGGATGCATTGTGCACCGTGTGAAGAGATCCACTCAAAACTAATGCAGGACCGGCTGTCTTGAGTCTACATAGAACATACAGTATATAAATCATAGAGTGGTGACATTCTAAATAAAGAGGCACAGCTTAATTACACTATGGGGAATATTAGGTCAATGCTCCCAGTATCGACCGGATTGCATTAGCCATTATGATAAAGAGAGGAGGAACAATTCAATGTCTACTCCTCCCCATCATTATATCCCTATTACAGTTCATGCATGTTTAACATAGGGTCACCAGACCTGTTTCCAGGACTGGTGTCCCCATGCGGGAAAAGGGGGGAAAAAACCTCAGTGTCGCCCCTCCTCATCCCCTCATGCACCAAAAGACTGCAACACCACCCATATCATGAGATAATGTGTTACACCAATCCATAATAATAACCCAGCATTCTACTGGGACAATAAATCTTCCTTTAAGGAATCAAGACAGCCACAATCCCACATAAAAGTAATTTAAGAAGGAAGAAAACAAAAAAGAATGAAAAAACAAGTACATCCTGCCCGTATGGGCGCACATGGAGTCTTCATGCTGAGTTAGGTCCTCCAAAAATTATTTCCATACAGATATCCTGAAATATAGAGAGACACTATATAAAAAAAGAGCACTCCCACTGGGAAGAGACAACCCTAAATTCAACATTCAATCTGTTAGGTTTTAATGTATTCAACTGATAAATCCAAAATAATTCATGTTGCTTCAGTAAAATCGACCTGTCGCCACCACGTCTCGGCATAGCAACCTGGTCGATGACCCTGAAGCATAAATCCTTCTCCATATGCTTAGCTTCGGTGAAATGTTTAGATACCGGTAAGTCAAGTTTATTTTCCCTAATTGTGTACCTATATTGATTTAATCTAGTTTTAACATCCCATGTCGTCTCCCCCACATAGAGGAGACAGCATAAGCATTCCAACATACGCTGAATCACAGGTTAGGTATTGTTTGATCCTACACTCCTCACTGACAGGGATAACACCCTGTTCCTATGTGCCCCAAAATATGTACAAAATGAGATTTTCTTTGTGCCCACATCAGCATGCACCAATTGGTCTTTGATGTTGCGTGTGCAACGGTACGACATGAGGGGAGGGTTAGTTAACTCAGGAATATGTTTGAAATTGCTACCCAATGTGGGCCAATGTCTCTGTAGACTGTTACTCATTTTTGTACTTAACGGTGAAAATTGTGTAACAAATGGGATACGCTCCATATCTCTTGTATGTGTCTTCTCCTTATTTAGAAGGGAAGTTCTAGAAATGGTCTGTACCTGTATTGTATTAACTCCTATCCAATTGTCAGTCCTTGAAAAGGGACTCTCTTTTTGTCCTTCTAGGAACGTAGACTGGTTCCAGTTGGAACTTGATTTGCGCAAGTTTTATAGAGCCATAAAATTGAAATTATGGTTCGATAAACAGACCACTGCTGTCTCTTCTGCTGTACCCATGTTTGATTCTGAATTCACCTTAGATAAAGTGAAGTTATATGTGAATAGTGAATTTTTGCATTCCATTAACCATGTTGCGCAAGATGCTTTCATGAATGCGGAGACATGAGACATTGAAAACAACAGAACAGGATAGAATGATTGTTAAGAGGAATTTATCATCCATGGAGACCAAAGCCCTGAAGGAGTTATCTGATAACCCTGATCTGACAATTAAACCTGCGGATAATGGAGGGGCAGTGGTCGTCATGGATACTAGTGACTACATGGATGAAATAAACCGCCAGTTGAGTGATGGGAGTGTATACCAGAAACTACAGGGTGACCCTAAGTTTGAATTTTTGAGAAAGATACGGATGGCACTGGATTCAG
Organism: Bufo gargarizans; assembly: GCF_014858855.1. Taxonomy (NCBI): domain Eukaryota; kingdom Metazoa; phylum Chordata; class Amphibia; order Anura; family Bufonidae; genus Bufo; species Bufo gargarizans. The sequence continues at coordinate 84,814,422 of NC_058086.1, read as the reverse complement.
CCAAGGATAGGGGTGTAATAGATGAGAAGTCGTACTCATTTCTCCATGTGGATCGACCTAGAACTCCGGTATTGTACGTGTTGCCAAAAATACATAAAACACTTACATCTCGGGGCGGAGTCTAGTGGCCGAGCCGGATGCAGGCTGGGTGAAGAGCTCCGTCGCTGACAAGAGTCCTCCTGAGTGATATTAGCTACTATCACAGCTTCATAATGGGATAGTTCAACAAGGAGAGGACTAAAAAAACTACGGGGAGAGCAAAAAACGGCACAAACCAGAGCGATTTAGATGGATTTGTTTGGAGAACTGACATGAGGTCTGAATCAAAGATGGCCCCGGGCGCCTCGCGATCCCAGCGGAGGATAAAGACGCCGAATCAGAAGGTGAGAGAGACAGCGAGCAGGAACAACATAGCCTGGCTGACAACTTACCTCTCTCCAGGGCATTTATGAAAGCGATGCGCTAAGTCCGTTACGGCAGGATCTGTCTGAAATAAAGAAACACATGCACCAACTAAACTCTAGAGTGGATGATATAGAGGCCGCGCAGAACACCATCACATAGTTCAGCAACCAGGTCTCCCACAACCTGGACAATGCGCAAGCCCACATTAATTACTTGTACTCTCTGGTGGAAGACCAAGATAATAGGGGACGCCGCAAAAATATACAGCTGAAAGGTATACCAGAATCGGTACCTCAGGAATCCCTGCAGCATGAGGTCGTCCAGCTATTCATTCACCTATTACCGGAGAGCCAATCAGACCTCTTTGAAATGGACAGGCTCCATAGAGCCCTCCGTCCACCACCAAGACCACAAGATCCCCCCAGGGACGTCATTTGCCGCATGTCCAACTTTGCGGTGAAGGAAAAGATCATGTCCGCCGCAAGGACGAACAAGACAGCAGAGATTGAGGGGTCTACGGTAGCGCTGTTTCAGGACTTGTCACCTATGACCCTGAAGAAAAGAAGACACCTTAAACCGCTACTGGATATACTACACCAGAAGAAGCTAACATACCGTTGGCTGCACCCGTTTGGCCTTCTAATTAATACGCCACTCCGCAAACAAGTGGTCAGAAGCCATGCAGACTTATTGAGAGTATGTGAAGTCCTGGATATACAAGAACTGGACATTCCGGAATGGTGCCCGGTGCAAAATGTGTCCGACTTAACACCATTACCTGATAAAGACACCTGGCAGGTCGTTACTACCAAACAACATAGATCCAGGAGGATCCCACGCCAAGCTGCCACATGAAAAAGAGAACTCATGGGTTCTATCCCTCATCTGATGTACAAGGCTACTGTGCCTTTTTGATACCTTACTATGATGCTCCGTTAACCATGTGAGATAAGCATTTGAGACCTTGTACTCTGTCTTGCTCCTTTTTCCCTCCTCTCTTTTTCTATCTATATATTTATAGATATATATTGTTTCTTCATTGCTACTAGCTATATATTACCTTTCCTCGGCATGTGCCTTTTTCTTAATACATTTATTTTCTCTGCCACTGCAACTATTGGGTCACCAAAGATCAAGATGGTAGCATACACGCATAGGTATTGCTCAATTAGTGTTGACAGTGGTCAAAGAGCCCCATCTAGTGTCTATACCAGAGAGTTGTGATTTGCTCCTCTATCTTAAGCTCCTGTGACTATATTCTCTCCTGTCTATTCCTCTTCCTATCTGACTCTAGCATATTTTAGAAGTCCTTTAGATACTTCTCATTACAGGATTCCTTATATAAATGCTTATTTTCCCACGTTAGGGAGCTCACGGGAGCATATGGTCACCCAAGATGGACACCTCCCCCAACCACGTGTGCCTATTAAGGGTACATTCTTCACTGTTAAGAATTGTGATATGTTTATTCGTTATGATTGTTTTTCTATTCCCTCCACCTTTTGTTGTAGGGTCCTTGCCTTCCCTACTTCCTCCCCCCCCACAATCTCAGGTTGGTCTACTCTGGAGACTGATAGAACAGGTATGGCAATTGGCACCATCCAAATATATGACCAACTATGGCTAACCTAAATGTATGTACATTCAATGTTAAGGGGATAAAGAAGAAGTCAAATATGTCAACACCTACACAAGTCAAAAGTTCAGGTAGCTCTTTTGCAGGAGACTCATTTTCGCACTAACTACATTCCTAGGTTGTCTCACTTTATAACCAATGGTTCCACAACCCTTCACCCACGACGGCCTCTAAAGGAGTTAGTATTGCCTTTCACAAGAATACCTTATTTTCACATCATGATACGTTAAGGGATGACACTGGCAGATTCTTTTTTGTGAAAGGGACAGTAGGCCCACAACTGTCCACTTTTGGCAATGTCTATGCACCCAACACTGGGCAAACTACATGGCTATTGGATGTCATCAATAAATTTGGTGAGTTTGCAGAAGGCCTAGTCTTCCTTGGCGACGACTTTAATATTACTTTGGTGCCCCAGCTAGACTCATCATCAGGTACATAGGCATTGTCAAGGGTAGCTTTAAACAAAATAAAAATCGCCCTGTCTCAATTTGGATTAGTATATACCTGGAGGGCTATACATTCTACTGAAAAGAAATATAAATTTTACTCAGCAGCCCACCAGTCATATCACAGATTGGATTATGTATTTCTCCCATTACTATATCTTAACAATTGTGTCTCTTCAAAAATCAAAAGTATTCTCCTCTCGGACCATGCTCCAGTAATTATCTCCTTCACTATACCGAATATGTCCAAAGCAGAATTTAGATGGAGACTCAATGAGACTCTCTTGAGTAACCCTCACATTGCAAAGTTAACTGACCTGATAGAAGAGTACTTCCGACTGAACGAATCTGCAGACATATCCTCAATGACGCTTTGGGATGCCCATAAAACAGTAATTAGAGGACATTTGATAGCTCTAGGTGCTTATGTTAGAAAACAAAAACAGAAAAAAATTACAGAACTTACCTTAGAAATTGCCAGGATGGAAAAGCAACATAAGAGATCACTGAACACTGGGGATTTGGCGCATTTGGACACCCTGAGGTCAGAATTAAAAAACATACTGAATGCCAATACAGCCAAACTCTTCCTCTCAACTTAATATAAATACTACGCACATGGCAATAAAGCCTCAAAGCTAATGTTCTCTCAACTTAAAAAAAGGAAAGATGCATCCTACATATCCTGTATTAAGAAAAAAATGTAGGGGGTTCAGTCAGCACAACCCTGTATGCAGGTGCACATTGCTATGGCGAAATACACATACAAACGCAAAAACACAAATGCAATGGCACTCTGCAACCAGCACTCTGCCCTGCCTCTATGCTGGATGTTGAATGAGGCATTAGTGTACATTTTGGCCAAAGCGTAATAAGCCACTCACCACGTCAAGGTCGCCTCTGAGTGGTCCCTAACACTAGTTCCTACCTGTTATGGGCCATGACAGCCACACAAGGTTCAGGGAGCGCAGGATATCCTGTATTAAGTCACAGGAATCGAAGCTAGTCCACAAAACCGAGCTTATAGCAGAACAATTCTGCAAATACTTTACACAGCTATATAATCTTAGAAATGATGCAACTCCCGACCAGATAGCCGTGAGAAAGCAACACATACAATCATGGCTGAGTACGCTGGCTATGCCTTCCCTGACCACACCACAAGTTACTAAGCTAAAATCCCCATTCACGTTAGTAGAACTGCAAACAGCTTTAAAAAATTCCCCTTTAAATAAGAGCCCAGTGTAACGGGGTGCTGAAGGCGCACTCGGTCTCCCATCAGCCACAGACCTGCTGCTTAGCTTCGGGAGCGAGGATCTGTGTTTGACCTCGTTCCCAGGGCGGCTTTGCTAGCTGGTAAGCTCCCTGCTCCTAGGTCTGCCTTGAGTGCTGAGCTGATCACTCGGTGCTCGACTGGTCGGTCATGTGACGCTGGCCACGTCACATGACCCTCACTCCCCACTATAAATATAGGTTGCCTGCTGGCCACAGGTTGCCTGTTTATTTAGGTTCCTGGCAGTTGTTGGATACCTGTGTACTTACCTGATCCTTTCCCTGACGATCTTTTGCCTGCTCCTCCTGTACTGCGCATCCTTCCTGGTATATTGACCTCGGCTCCCACCTGACTATTCTTTGCGGACTCCTTTGGTACTTCTCGACTCTCCTGGTATTTATGACCCTGGCTTCTCCTGACCTTTCTTTACTTATCCCTCTGTACTGCGTTGTCCTCTTGGTTTTGACCCAGTCCATTCACTATCCGTTATTTGTCTTGTCTGTCCTTCCCGCACGTATCCTAAGTTAGGGACTGCCGTCCAGTTGTCCCCTGTCATCAGAACTCGTGAGGCAAGTAGGCAGGGCCAGGGGTGAGGGTAGAGCGCAGTGGTCACTATCCTCGCCCTGTGTGTGTGTACGTGACCGTTACAGATTAACAGGCCCAAAAACCACTGTATAATGAATCCTCTGGTGACCCTGACTGACCATGTCTCTAAACTGACGCAGATGGTGCAGGAGCTAGGGGAAAAACTCAGTTCTTTGGAGTTAGGGCAAGGTTCTTCCACTCCTCGGGCCTCTAGTCCGTATTTTAAACCCCAGATTAAGCTCCCAGAACCCTTTTCTGGAGACCGGAAGAAGTTTCTCTCTTTTAAGGAGAGTTGCAGACTTTACTTCCGTTTGCGCCCTGTGTCCTCTGGCCCCGAGAGTCAACGCGTGGGCATTATCATTTCCCGACTACAGGTTAATCCCCAGGACTGGGCAGTTCTCTTTACCTGCTGGTGCCAGTTGTTTAACTTCTGTGGAGGGGTTCTTTCAGGGCCTGGGTACCCTCTATGATGAACCAGACAGGGCTCTAGTAGCCGAGACGGCTCTAAAGGCACTGGTTCAGGGCAATCTACCTGCGGAAGATTATTGCACCCAATTCAGAAGGTGGTGTGTCCCCTCAGGATGGAACGAACCAGCCCTGAAGAGTCAGTTCAGGTCAGGTCTGTCTGATAATTTAAAGGATCTTCTGGTCAGTTATCAACTTCCAGAGACCTTAGAGGAGATGATGACCCTTGTTGTCCGACTTGACCGACGGGTTAGAGAGAGACGACAGGAACAACAGTTCTCTTCCCAGATGGTGGTCCAGCCAGAGGCCTATCCCAGAGACAATGCTGAGGTCTCCACCGAGGAACCCATGCAGGTTGGCATGACCCGAGGGAATCTTCGCCACAGACGTGGAGAATGCTTTTACTGTGGAGATCCTGACCATTGGATCAACCAGTGTCCCAAGAAGGTCCTCTCTGTCAAGTCTCCTAAGGCAAGGCAACCTAAAGACCTTGTAAGCTTTTGGTACCCATTATGATTTCTCTGGGGGTAGATAAAGGGCTGGGTAAGGCTTTTATTGATTCTGGCTCAGCAGCCAGCTTTATTGACTCTGAGTATGCTGTAAGATTGGGTATTCCAATGTTTGCTTTACCAACTCCTATCCATGTCATGGTTATTGATGCTACTCCTCTTATTGGTGGTACGGTGAGCTCATGTACCTCAGAGATTCCTCTAACCGTGGGTGTGTGCCACTCAGAGAGATGTTCCCTTTTAGTCCTGGAGAACCTACCGGCTGAGGTGGTACTAGGGTTGCCTTGGCTCCGACTACATAACCCCACTATAGATTGGTCCAAGGGGGAGTTGGTGAGATGGGGGCCTAAGTGTGACTCGTGCTTGTCCGTAGTACAGGCTGGGGTCTCAGTAAAGTCTGATTCTTTACCCACTGTTGTTAGGGAATATTCTGATGTATTCTCATCACCAACCCCAGAGGTTCTACCCCCCCATAGACCTTATGATTGTACTATAGAGCTAGTAGAGGGGGCCAAGTTTCCTAAGGGGCAAATTTATAATCTTTCTAAGCCCGAGCGCAAGGCCATGGAAGATTATATTAAGGAGAGCCTTGGTAAAGGGCATATTAGACCTTCTGTCTCTCCTATGGGGGCGGGGTTTTTCTTCGTTAAGAAAAAAGATGGTGGTCTTAGGCCATGTATCGATTACCGGAGATTAAATAAAATCACTGTCCAGAATAGATACTCCCTCCCATTGATTCCGGATTTATTTAACCAGGTTCTCGGGGCAACCTGGTTTTCCAAGATTGACCTGAAAGGGGCATACAATCTAATCCGAATTAAGGAGGGAGACAAATGGAAGACAGCGTTCAATACTCCGGCAGGACACTTTGAATATCAGGTGATGCCTTTTGGACTCAGCAATGCCCCAGCTGTGTTCAAAAACTTCATGAATTACATTTTTAGGGAGTTCTTAGGTAAATTTGTTATTGTCTATCTTGACGACATTTTGATATTCTCTCCTGACTTCGAATCCCGTGTGTCTCATGTTCAACAAGTATTAGAGGTGTTGAGGGAGAATCAGCTATCCGCTAAGCAAGAGAAATGTGTTTTTAGTGTACAGGAGAATCTGTTTCTGGGGCATGTTCTGACTCATCACGCCTTCAAGATGGATCCTGGTAAGGTACTAGCAATTAAGGAATGGGTAAGACCTTCATCCTTAAAGGCCTTACAACGGTTCTTACGTTTCACCAATTACTATCGCAAATTTATTATGAATTTTTCCGTAATTGCTAAACCGTTGACCGACCTTACTAAGAAAGGGGCGGATTTGGAGAATTGGTCTACTGAGGCCATTTCTTCATTTGAAAAATTAAAAAAGGCATTCAGTAGCGCTCCCATTCTGATCCAGCCTGATCAGGAGAGACCTTTTATTGTGGAGGTGGATGCGTCCGAGGACGGCGCAGGAGCAGTCCTTTCACAAGGTCCTGCTAGCCTCACTAACCTGAGACTGTGTGCCTTCTTCTCCAGGAAATTCTCTTCCATGGAGAGAAACTATGACATAGAGAATAGGGAGCTGCTGGCCATTAAATGGGCATTTGAGGAGTTGAGGCATTTTCTGGAGGGGGCAAGGCATTGTGTAACTGTTGTCACTGACCATAAAAACCTTATGTTTCTCGAGTCTGCTAAGAGGTTGAATCCCCATCAAGCCAGATGGGCTCTGTTTTTTTACTCGTTTTGATTTTTCCATTACGTTCAGGCCGGAAAGTAAAAATGTGAAGGCAGATGCATTATCTCGGAGCTTCCATGCTTTTCAACCTACTGAGGTACCACCTGAATCCATCCTACAAGCAAAAATCTTCATAGCAGCTCTAACCCAGGATATCTCGGCTCGCATTAGGTCTGAACAACATCTGGCACCGGTATCCACCCCAACAGATAAGTTGTTTGTTCCCGTACAATTTTGTCTCCAGCTGTTGGGTGAATGTCACGATTCTGCCTTTTGTGGACATCCGGGTGTTGAGGGCACTAAGGATCTGGTTTCTAGATCGTATTGGTGGCCCACTATAACTAGGGATGTCAAGTCCTACGTGTGAGGTTTGTGCTAGGTCCAAGACACCTAGGACTCGCCCTGCTGGTAACCTACGACCCCTACCCATTCCCAGTAGACCCTGGTCCCATTTCTCAGTGGACTTTATAATTGACCTACCGCCGGCTGAGGGTAAGACTGTAGTTTGGGTTGTGGTCGATGGGTTTAGCAAGATGGTCCATTTCATTTCCCTGTCTAAACTCCCGAATGCCAAAACCCTGGCATCTATTTTTGTGAAAGAAATTGTTCGATTGCATGGTATCCCGGAAAATATTGTTTCTGACAGGGGTGTGCAGTTTGTGTCCAAATTCTGGAGGGCCTTCTGTCAAAAATGTCAAATTTCATTGTCTTTTTCCTCTGCCTACCACCCTAAGAGTAATGGGCAGACTGAATGCCTTAATCAGTCTGTGGAACAATTCTTGAGGTTGTATGTTGCTGATGACCAGCAATTATGGGTGAAATTTCTTCCATTGGCTGAATTTGCTTTAAATAACCGTGTCAATTCTTCTGCTGGGGTTTCACCTTTCTTTTGTAACTATGGTTTCCATCCCCATTTTCATTCTGGGTCATCCGTCTCCTCCTCTAACCCTGAGGCGGATAGGCTCTCCTCTGAACTGTGCACAGTTTGGGCCCGGGTTCAATCGAACTTAGAAAAGGCTCAAAGTTATCAGAAACTCAAGGACGATAGGAGACGTTCAAGGGGGCAGAATTTTCAGGTTGGGGATAAGGTATGGTTGTCCTCCAAGAATCTCTCTCTTAAGGTAGATTCTAAAAAGTTTGCTCCTCGTTTTATTGGACCATATAAGATCACGGAGCTGATTAACCCGGTATCATTTAGGTTGGAGCTGCCCGAGTCATTCCACATTAATAATGTGTTCTATAAATCTCTACCTAAAAAATATTTTGAACCGGTAGTACTATCGAAAGCCTCGCCTCTGCCGGTTCTTGTTAATGATGCTGTCGAGTATGTGGTGTCTAAAATAGTGGCTGTCAGGCAGGTGCGTAATTCCTTGCAGTACCCGATTCACTGGAAGGGGTATGGACCTGAAGAGAGATCTTGGGTACCTGCCAGGGAGGTTCATGCTCCTAGACTTGTTTGAAATTTCCATTTAGAACACCCTGAAAGGCCATCGCCTGAAGTCTTGGGTCCGGTGGCCCCTCGTAAAAGGGGGGGTACTGTAACGGGGTGCCGAAGGCGCACTCGGTCTCCCATCAGCCACAGACCTGCTGCTTAGCTTCGGGAGCGAGGATCTGTGTTTGACCTCGTTCCCAGGGCGGCTTTGCTAGCTGGGAGGCTCCCTGCTCCTAGGTCTGCCTTGAGCGCCGAGCTGATCACTCGGTGCTCGACTGGTCGGTCATGTGACGCTGGTCACGTCACATGACCCTCACTCCCCACTATAAATACAGGCAGCCTGCTGGCCACAGGTTGCCTGTTAATTTAGGTTCCTGGCAGTTGTTGGATACCTGTGTACTTAGCTGATCCTTTCCCTGACGATCCTTTGCCTGCTCCTCCTGTACTGCGCATCCTTCCTGGTATATTGACCTCGGCTTCCACCTGACTATTCTTTGCGGACTCCTTTGGTACTTCTCGACTCTCCTGGTATTTATGACCCCGGCTTCTCCTGACCTTTCTTTACTTATCCCTCTGTACTGCGTTGTCCTCTTGGTTTTGACCCGGTCCGTTCACTATCCGTTATTTGTCTTGTCTGTCCTTCCCGCACGTATCCTAAGTTAGGGACTGCTGTCTAGTTGTCCCCTGTCATCAGGACTCGTGAGGCAAGTAGGTAGGGCCAGGGGTGAGGGTAGAGCGCAGTGGTCACTATCCTCCCGTGTGTGTGTACATGACCGTTACACCCAGGCCCTGACGGTCTACCAATCATTTATTATTCCACCTTTAAAGAAGTATTACTACCTAGACTATTGCTAGTCTGTAATAAAGCAAGACATGGAGCAGCCTTCTCCAACTATATGCTCTTGGCACAGATTACAGTTATCCCTAAACCTAATAAAGACCATACACTTTGCTCGAACTATAGACCAATCTCACTCTTAAACAATGACCTAAAATTATATGCCAAACTATTAGCTAATAGGTTAAAAGTGTATTTACCAAACCTGATTTCGCCAAAGCAAGTGGGATTCATACCTGGTAGAGAGGGGAAAAATAATACAATCAGAATTATACAACTTATGCAGTATGCAAACAAAAATAGAATACCGCTGGCCATACTTAGTATGGACGCTGAAAAAGCCTTTCGATAGAGTAGACTGGTTATTTATGGCTCAGGCTATGACCAAATTCGGCATTCCGGACACTTTCATCACAGGAGTTATAGCTATGTATCAAGAACCCACAGCGCGCATCCTAGTAAATGGTACCCTTTCCCCAAGATTCCCCATAACAAACAGAACAAGACAAGGATGCCCTCTCTCTCCATTGTTGTTTATACTGGTGATTGAGACTCTCTTGCAGTCATTTAGACAAAACTTAGACATTGTGGTTATGTCGGTCAGTGACACAACTCATAAACAGCTGTGTTTGCTGATGATGTTTTGCAGCTGATAACCAACCCCAAGACTGCGTTCCCAGCCATTGTGTCAAACCTTCAGACATTCCATACACTCTCTAATTTCTCGGTAAATATCTCAATCTTAAGTTTTAAATGTATCTATACCAGCAACGAATTTAAACAAGATAAAAAATCTCTCATCCTTTCAGTGGACAATACACTCAGTAACTTTCTTAGGAATTAAACTCACACCTGAATTCTCCCAACTATTTACAGAGAACTTCCCTCCACTCCCCAAAAGACTTGAGGACATGATAAGCTCATGGGATATTCCCTTTATCTCTTGGTTTGGCCGTAGAGTGTTAAGTCCATCCTTATGCCCACTATCCTTTATTATCTCCAAGCTCTACCTATACCAATACCTAAAAAGTATTTTACAAAACTGCAAAAAATTATCTTGAGATTCCATTGGGGGGGGGGGGGGGAAACTAGACTGCTGTACAAACAAATAATTCAGCACCCTGCATCAGGTGGTCTGGGAGTCCCAGATCTCTATATGTACCACAAGGCAATAATGTGCTCTAGATGTTTGGAATGGCTGAGACCAGTCGGTAAAAGACTGGGCATAGTAGTTGAGAACAGCATATCTCCTCTGCCAATCCGATCCCTGCTTTTTCCAGACCGTCACCATATGAATAAAGCATTACGCTCTCAAAGCCCCATCACAGGCTACATATTACGTGTCTGGAGGGATTCTGACTGGGTGACACAACTGACTCCGAACTATCAAACACTACTGCAAATAAAAGATGTGTTATTTAATTCCACTATACACTTTCAGGAAACTCTCCCGGAAAGAGTCAAAACTATCTCTTCCCCAGCTCTTGACCTATGCCCGGACAATGATGTCCCGTCTCTTGAGACACTAAAAGAACACCCTTTACTGTCTAGCCTGTCAACCTTTCACCTGAAGCATTTTACTCAGTTTATGAAACAACTACTGGTAGGAATACCCGACTCCCCAGAGCACTCTCCCTTTGAAAAACTAGCTTTATAAGTCAAGGAACCAAAAGGTAAAATATCAAAGTTATACAACCTTCTACTATCTCTGACTGGGTTTGACAACCTACCTTGTATTAAGCGATGGGAAAAAGACCAGGGTGTCTTGGTGTGCCAAACTACAGGAAAACAGCTACAAGGTACTATCGCAGTGGTACTACACACCATATCGTCTCAGTCGCATGTTCCCAGATTGTACCCCAGAGTGTTGGAGGTGTAGTTTGGAAGTGGGCATGATCATATATGGTGGTCCTGCTCCAAAATAAAACCCTACTGGGAACTTGTATGTAAAACTATTTCAGACCTTAATGGGTCTTCGATTGCAGCATCCCCGAAACTGTGCCTCTTCAGGATTTTCTGTGATATCCAGTGCTCAAGACACACTCGCTCCCTCTGTAATACTCTGATTGCGGCTGCTAGATTATTGATTGCGGTAAATTGGAAATCTATTGATCCCCCTGCAAAATCACATTGGATACAGAAGTGTGATCAGTTATACCGACTTGAACAGATAGCCCACTGGGACTCTAGAACCAGTCGTAGATTTGAAGAAATCTGGGGACCTTGGAGTAAATACAGGAAATTCTCTGTCGCCTAAGGAGGCAGGGATTTTTCTAGGGATGTTGGTGTCAGGTTTGTGGTCTGATATATTTACGAAATAGATCCCCCTTGGCACTTAACTACAATATCATACGAGGTACACGAGACCTACTAAAATACAACTAAAATAAATTTATACAAGGCCCCTAACAAATGAGAATGGTTTCATATAGTGTCGTACCTGCCACAATACGCTGTCACAATATTCTGCCTATAATTGAAATTTACCTTATGACCATCCAGACTTCCAGAAGACCTGTTTCTCAATCCCACCCCTCCCTTCCCCACCCCCAACCCCCTGTTCCCTTAAAAACCCACTATTTTGTTCGTTAATGTCTTGTGTAATTGTATTGGTCTAATGCATACATTTTTAGTCATGTGAAAAGTTACCTTGCTGATGCAACTTGATACTTCACAGTATTATTTCCAAAAGCTATATTATCATTTTAATGTAAAAAAAAACATAATGTACATGCGTTTTGTGACCTAACTTTTTGTCTATAACATAAAACAATAAAAATTATTTTACAACAAAAAAAAGAAAAAAGAAACACTTGCATCTCCACCTGGTCAGCCCATAGTTTTCGGTGTATCCTCCCTTTTCTCCCGGATTGCGATCTTTTTAGATACCACCCATTTTCTCAATGTTATAAGTACGATAAAGCATCCAGAACATGTTATTTTGGCTTCTTTTGATGTAGTCAGTCTGTACACATCAATTTCTCATGACAGAAAATTAGATGCGGTGAAGGGTTGCAAATATTTTTATGGCGCACATGGAGGAGAGACACATCTATGTTAACCACCACTTCAGACAAGTTCTGGGGTGGTGGCGATACATGGATGATGTCTTCCTTCTATGGACAGGTACACACTCTGAGTTAGATTCATTTAGGGATTTCCTTAATGAGATTGATCCTGAGGTGAAGTTCACACCTGTCTCATAAGAGACGGAGATTCCGTTTTTAGATGTTACGTTCATGAGAACAACTGTGCACTGACCTCTTTGTTAAGAGGTCAGATAAGAGCACATTATTGCGCTTCGATAGTCGTCACCCTAAGTATGATTAAATCATTACCCTTCAGCCAGTTGCTTAGAGTTAAAAGGGTGGTACAGCAAGAGCAGGAGGTGACCAGTAGAATGAAGGACATAGGGAACAAGTTCCTTAAGAGGGGTTACCCCAAGAAACTTGTACAATCACATATTTCGAAGGTACAGACCATTTCTAGAACTTCCCTTCTAAATAAGGAGAAGACATACAAGAGATATGGGGCGTATCCCATTTGTTACACAATTTTCACTGTTAATTACAGAAATTAGTAACATTCTACGGAGACATTGGCCCACACTGGGTAGCAATTTCAAACATATTCCTGAGTTGACTAACCATCCCCTCATGTCGTACCATCGCACACACAACATCAAAGACCAATTGGTGCATGCAGATGTGGGCACAAAGAAAATCTCATTTTGTACATACTTTGGGGCACATACAGTCATGTGAAAAAATTAGGACACCCTTTGAAAGCATGTGGTTTTTTGTAACATTTTTAATAAAAGGTTATTTCATCTCCGTTTCAACAATACAGAGAGATTAAAGTAATCCGACTAAACAAAGAAAACTGAAGAAAAGTCTTTTCAAGATCTTCTGTAAATGTCATTCTACAAAAATGCCTATTCTAACTGAGGAAAAAGATAGGACACCCTTGCCCCTAATAGCGAGTGTTACCTCCTTTGGCTGAAATAACTGCAGTGAGACGGTTCTTGTAGCCATCTACCAGTCTTCGACATCGGTCTGAGGAAATTTTACCCCACTCCTCAATGCAGAACTTTTTCAGCTGTGAGATGTTTGAGGGGTTTCTTGCACGTACAGCCCTTTTCAAGTCACCCCACAGCATCTCAATGGGATTCAAATCTGGACTTTGACTTGGCCATTCCAGGACTCTCCATTTCTTCTTTTTCAGCCAATCTTTGGTTGATTTACTAGTATGTTTTGGGTCATTGTCATGTTGCATGGTCCAGTTCCGCTTCAGCTTTAATTTTCTAACTGATGGTCTCACATGTTCTTCAAGCACCTTCTGATACACAGTAGAATTCATCGTGGATTCTATGATGGTGAGCTGACCAGGTCCTGCTGCAGCAAAGCAGCCCCAAACCATGACACTTCCACCTCCATGCTTCACAGTTGGTATGAGGTTCTTTTCTTGGAATGCTGTGTTTGGTTTACGCCAAACATGTCCTCTGCTGTTGTGTCCAAATAATTCAATTTTGGACTCATCTGTCCAAAGAACATTATTCCAGAAGTCCTGGTCTTTGTCAACTTTATCTCTGGCAAATGTCAGTCTGGCCTCGATGTTTCTCTTGGAAAGCAAAGGTTTCCTCCTTGCACACCTCCCATGCAAGTTAAACTTGTACAGTCTCTTTCTGATTGTAGAGGCATGTACTTCTACATCAACAGTAGCCAGAGCCTGCTGTAGTTCTCGAGATGACACTTTAGGGTTTTTGGAGACCTCTTTTAGCATCTTGCGGTCTGCTCTTGGGGTGAACTTGCTGGGGCGACCAGTCCTGGGCATGTTGGCAGTTGTTTTGAAAGCCCTCCACTTGTAGACTATCTTCCGGACAGTGGAATGGCTGATTTCAAAATCTTTTGAGATCTTTTTAAATCCCTTCCCAGACTCATAGGCTGCTACAATCTTTTTTCTGAAGTCCTCTGACAGCTCTTTTGCTCTCACCATGGTGCTCACTCTCACTTCAACAGTCAGGAGCACACCAAACTAAATGTCTGAGGTTTAAATAGGGCAAGCCTCATTCAACATGCAGAGTAACGATCTACTAATTATGTGCACCTGGTGTGATATACCTGTGTGAGATCTGAGCCAATTTAAGAGGGAATACATGTGAGGGTGTCCTATCTTTTTCCTCAGTTAGAATAGGCATTTTTGTAGAATGACATTTACAGAAGATCTTGAAAAGACTTTTCTTCAGTTTTCTTTGTTTAGTTGGATTACTTTAATCTCTCTGTATTGTTGAAACGGAGATGAAATAACCTTTTATTAAAAATGTTACAAAAAACCACATGCTTTCAAAGGGTGTCCTAATTTTTTCACATGACTGTAGAACAGGGTGTTATCCCTGTGATGGATGTGTGAATTGTTCCCTGATGCTCAAGGGGGCCATATTCACACATCCATTGACGACTGAGGAGTATAGGATCAAACAATACCTAACCTGTGATTCAGCGTATGTTGTATATATGTTGGAATGCCCATGCCGTCTCCTCTATATGGGGGAGACGTCATGGGATATTAAAACTAGATCAAATCAACATAGGTACACAATTAGGGAAAAGAAACATGACTTACTGGTATCTAAACATTTCAACGAAGCTAAGCATAAGGACAAGGATTTACGCTTCAGGATCATCAACCAGGTTGCTATGCCGAGACGTTATAAGGTTGGATGGTTCTCCAATCGGATAGCATGGGTATTAGGAGATGGTTCCCAAACCAGATATATAGTATAGAAAGACTCCTGTACTCCACTTTGAGTTTTCAGTACAAAGCTTTATTTGGTGCGGTTCCAGTAAAAAAAAAACGTTTTCGGCTGAATAGCCTTCTTCAGTGTAACCGGATTGTGGCCGCAGGGTGTAAAAAGCTGAGTGGGGGTGAATCCCTCAGTGGGTGGCAGGATACGCTGCTTTCAACTGGGCTCTATGTCCCTTGGCTCGTGGTCCGGGAGGCTGAGGCCTGTATTCCGGGTAGCCATGACTTGACAGCCCACTAAACCGTTTTTTTGTTTTGTTTACTAATAATCCCTATACTGCTGAGCTCTGCATACATAAGTTATATAATCATTTTGGTTCAGTAGAATTTGATAAAAAGCTATTTTAAAAATATGTAAATTACCTTGCTACCAGCAAGTAGGGCGGCTACTTGCTGGTAGCAGCCGCATCCTCCGAACCTAATGACGCCCCCTCCGCATCTTGATTGACAGGGCCAGGGAACGGAATCGTTCTATGCTGGCCCTGCCTGTTTGCAATCAAAATCCGGCACCTGCGCCGCGGCCGTACCTATCTTCAATCTGCGCAGGCGCACTGAGGCGGCCGCTCCATCCTCAATGCGCCTGCGCCGGGTGTAGATGTGACGTCATCGGCGCATTGAGGATGGAGCGGCCGCCTCTCAGTGCGCCTGCGCAGATTGAAGATAGGTACGGCCGCGGCGCAGGTGCTGGATTTTGAATGCAAACAGGCAGGGCCAGCAGAGAACGATTCCGTTCCCTGGCCCTGTCAATCACAATGCGGAGGGGGCGTCATTAAGATCGGAGGATGCGGCTGCTACCAGCAAGTAGCCGCCCTACTTGCTGGTAGCAAGGTAATTTGCATATTTTAAAAATAGCTTTCTATCAAATTCTACTGAACCAAAAAGATTATTTAACTTATGTATGCAGAGCTCGCAGTATAGGGATTATTAGTAAACAAAAAAAAAAAAAACGGTTTAGTGGGCTGACAGAAGCCCTTTAAAGGAAGATTTATTGTCCCAGTAGAGTCCTTTGGTGCATGAGGGGATCAGGGGGGGCGACACTAAGGTTTTTTCCCCCCCTTTTACCACATGGGGACACCAGTCCTGGAAGCGGGGCTGGTGGCCCTATTTTAAGCATGCATGAACTCTGCCCCTACCCAATATACATGTAATGGGGATATAATGATGGGGAGGAGTAGACATTGAATTGTTCCTCCTCCCTTTATCATAATGGCTAATGCGATCCACTTGATACTGGGAGCATTGACCTAATATTCCCCATAGTGTAATTAAGCTGTGCCTCTTTATTTAGAATGTCATCACTCTATGATTTGTATACTGTATGTTCTATGTAGAAACAAGACAGCCGGTCCTGCATTAGTTTTTTGGTGGCTCTCCTCACACGGTGCGCGATGCATCCTGTGGACAGAGATCCTGGTTGCAGGGCGCAGACGCACGGTACAGGGATACAATGTTTACAGGATCCGTGCTGGCGCATGCGCAATACCTGTTTGGGAGTCACGGAGATACAAGTGTTGTGCGCAGGCGAGGAATAGGAACCTGTGAATGCATGCTCAGTGCACATAGTGAGACGCCAACAGGGTGACGCATGGAGCCGATCATGTTGGGGTCTGTTCCTTTTTAATTATTCATTGAGCACAGGAGCACTTTATTGATTACTAATAAATTGATTGTATGTAATCATGGTTTATGTCTTATATCACGATATTAAGATTATGTATCTAATTGTGAGGGTTACCATTGGAAGCACCTGATGTTTTTATCTATTTTTAACTATATGAAATTTGATTCACAATCATGTATTCACTTTGTTATTCAGTTAATATGTCTATTGGCAATCATGTAACACTTATGTATGTATTCAGCTGTATTTATACGTGTTTGGGCACTACTATCCCTAGCTTGACAAAGGCTCCATTGAGAGAGCTGAAATGCTGCATTGCTGCTGGGTGTAATAAAGTATTCATTTTTTTCACTGGAAGACCGGAGTGCTGCCTTATCCTTTTACCTTACAGTCATCATTCCAGGCCCTAGGAACAATTGGGAATTGCACCCAGCATCATAGGAGTGCTGCTGTATATTTTTTTTCTTTGTGTGTGTGTGTATATATATATTTTTAAAATACATTATGGTTCAAACATTTTTTGTTTTAGTAACCTGCACCTAGAGCCGCCAGCCAGAATCCCCCAGTAGCCTCCAGAGTTAGCGGGAATGTGCGTGGCGGTCGTAGACTTGTAAGTTTGAGTAGTTGTAATTTGCATTTTGTATTCGGATTTGCACCATATGTCCCGTAGTGGCATTGATCGTGCGCACGGGAGTAAACAGCATCATAGTGTACAATGATGCTGTGCAAGTCGAGCTGCCCACAGGGCTATTGTCTAGCACTAATAGATCATATGAGTGCGGGACAATAGCCCAGTGCGGCGCAACATTGTCAGCATCCTGATGCTATGTACTCCCGTACGTACGATCAATGGCGGTCCAGGACATATGGCCTGCTAACAAACGCTATACATCTTTTAGTGCATATAGTCGTGTACAAGAGTCCAAAAGGTGTGGTCCGTGATCAGAGCTGAAACCGGACCAACTTGAAATTTCAATAAGACGGCCTCCAAGAGATTAGCAACAGAGCATTTAAATGCTTCAAAGCTAATGACAACTCAGGGGATCTGAGTATATGAAGTGGGGAAACACTTTGAGATGCTACTCAATACAAATTGGATCTGCTAAATGGATGCAAAAATGGAAACGAACGTGACAAACGGGTCTGCATTACAGACGGATCCGTTTGTACGGATCCATCTGAATGGCTTCAGTTCGTCTCCGTTTAGTCATTTTATTGACGGATCTGTTTCAAACGAATCCGTGAAACGGCAGTGTGAATGTAGCCTTAATAAACAAAAACTGCAGTTATTTTATTAATGCGGCCTAGCAAATAGAGATGTGTAAACTTCATATTTAGAAATTCGTTCACGCTTCGTTTACTGATAAAAAGGTGAATTGCGTTATGGATTCCATTACCACGGACCATCCATCATAATAGAAGTCTATGGGCTAAAAAACAGATCCGTTCTGTTTCCGTTATGCAGGGAAGTCCGGAAACGGGACGGATCCGTTTTGCAGCCCATATACTTCTATTATGACGGAATGAATAACTCAATGCCTCTAAAGGTAATCCGTTATGCATTCAGTCATCGCGTTATAGTCCGCGGTAAGGGAATCTATAACGCCATTCACCTTTTACCAGTAAACGAAGCGTCAACGAATTTCATAACCTGAAATTCGCTCATCTCTAATAGCAAACAGCAATGTTCAGTTTTTTTCTTATTGAACAGTACAACAGATATAAAACAAAATATATTAAGTTATGTTGGAATGAGACTTAAAGGGAACCTATCACCTGGATTTTGGGTATAGAGCTGAGGACATGGGCTGCTAGATGGTCGCTAGCACATCCGCAATACCCAGTCCCCATAGCTCTGTGTGCTTTTATTGTGTAAAAAAAACGATTTGATACATATGCAAATTAACCTGAGATGAGTCAGAGCTTGAAAATATGACTCTTCTCTGGTCACACAAGATATGACTCTTATGTTATTTGCATGAAAGGCAGGAAGTCTAAAAATGCATACTACTTATTGAATACGTCTGCAAATTTAATTAAAAGTGCAATTGATATGTTTAGGGTAACACAATGAACATTTAGAAACGCTCAGTGAGGGTAGCATAGTAGAGGCGACAGGTTCCCTTTAAGGGAAAATTGCTTCACAACTGGAATTGCACTTTTTTCGAGGAAGAAGTAGAACACAAAAAGAAAAAGGGAAATAAAACTCAAGACAAAGTAATGCAATGCTTTATTCTTCAATGAATATGTCAGTTTATCAAATTGCCACGAAGACAATCTGGAGCGCTGGTCAAACGCATCACTCAATATACGGTAAGTGCAAACACTTTGCAATAGCTTATATATTGTACATGAAGTATAAAGAAACTTTGACAGTAGAACTGGGCTAAACCATTTAACACTTATAATCAATGTAAAAAAAACATGTAATATCTATTGCTCTTTTACCAGGTTCCGCAAAAGTTTAAATGCAGATATCCACCTAGGAATGAAACATAGCAGTAGACACAGCTACAGTCACCGAGCGAAGCATAGTGTAGCGATAGGCCTGCTGATTTCGTCTGACACTGCTGTATTGACTGTCAGTACTTTTAGTGTACTGACCTGCCGAAGCCTGCATTGTGCACCAAGTGTCTCAGCCCA
This sequence comes from Bufo gargarizans, assembly GCF_014858855.1. Taxonomy (NCBI): domain Eukaryota; kingdom Metazoa; phylum Chordata; class Amphibia; order Anura; family Bufonidae; genus Bufo; species Bufo gargarizans. The sequence continues at coordinate 84,795,057 of NC_058086.1, read as the reverse complement.
AGTGCTTTATTCACATCTGTATAGGTCAGTACTTCTCTGTAACATCCTCCATGATGCTGATTCTACTTTACTTTGTGTGCACTGTAGATGGGAGCTAGTCGACAACCACCAGCTATGGGAGAACTGCAAACTAGAGGTACAACATACAAATAAAAAAACTACTAAAAATGTCAGATGCAGGTAATAGAATAGCCAAAAATTATGTTAGGCTACTTTCACACTAGCGTAGCCTTTTCCAGCAGGGAAACAGCCTGCCGGATCCATGCTACCGCAAGTCCACGGTGCTGATGGAAGTCCACCCCAACCACATTCACTATAATGGGGCCGGGCAAGAGGTCCGGCCGCAGCACGGCAAACATGCCGAGAGGCGGCTGGACAAAAACCACAGCATGTTTGCCGCGCTGCGGCCGGACATCCGGCCCGCCCCCATTGTAGTGAATGGGCCGAAGTGGACTTCTGCCAGCACGGTGGACTTGCAGTAGCACGGATCCGGCAGGCTGTTCCCCCGCTGGAAAAGGCTACCGCTAGTGTGAAAGTAGTGTTAAGGAAATCCCAGCTTTCCTGAAAACTGGATATTATAAAGAGATTGTGTGTTTAATTTCTGTGTGCACCATAAGAAGATGACAATGACATAAGCTAAACTATAGAAGTTAGCATATGTGTGTTGAGATAAGGTAAGGTTTGTATGTGATAAGTAGCCAATAGGCATTTCTTGCTAAAGAAAAAAAGTCTTAGCTATTAACCCATTAGTAGAATATAGAATACTAACCAATCAGATGGATTCAGATCTAACCAATTAGAAGTATTATTTGTGTACTAATCAGAAGTTATTGTTGGAGTATTTGTTAACCAATCGTGTCAATAGTTTAATGGGTTATACCCTTGGAATGGGGTATAAATAAAGGGCCAAGGACACTCCCTTTTTGGGATCCTGGCAGAGTTTTGAACTATGCGCTGACCTCTGTCATTTTCCTCCATCGACGTCATTCACCTAAACACGTGGTATCGAACCTCACATGACTGACCTTTGGTCTGCCACAAAAATTCTCTGGTGGAGAATGCGGGCACCACAACAATGCTCCTAGCTGCAGACCCTGATATGGAGACCAGGACCCAGGAAGACCGCGGTAAGTAACTCATCGTGGTACTGCCTGTCTCCTGAGCTCTGCTCGTTGTTCTGCAGTGTGGTGTGTGAACGTGGTGCCTGCACCGTATTCTGGTGAATGTTTTGCTTAATTTCCCCTATATGTGCAAACTGTCTCTAGGCGTATAAATGCACGAATGTGTGAGTGGCTGAAATAAGCTGAATCTACGAAGAATCTGACCCTAACTCATCTGAGCCAAGCTAAAAGTCCAGAGCCCACTGACTGGCTTGTCCGATCAGTGTCTCTGGTTCTGGTGGAGAAACAGGTTGACCGACTTATCTTAGAGTAGGCTGTGAGAAGTGGCAGTGTATAAAACTGTCCAGAAAGACTGGATAGGGGCCCTGCAGTTTTTGGTACCTGAAAAAGGCGCCGGAGGTCAGGCGTTGTTCCAATGTTATATCATGCTGTGTGATTTCACATGTACTGAGTGTCTGCTGATATTGTGTGAGGAAGAATCACTGTGTTGTTGCCAACTCCTGTGCTGTATAGTGTATACATGCATGGGTATTATGATACCAGTTTGGATTGGACGGTTGCAGTTATAACAATTTGTATAGCAGCCTTTTTTTGCTTCCTGTGCCATAGAAAGAACGTAGAGGGGTTAAAGGGGTTTCCAGCGCGTAACCCCAGAAAGGACGTGTGAGTTACTCTGTGTGTGGGCAAGACTATATTGTAGTTTTGCCAACCAGTGGAGAGTGCTGCCTTGGAAGGGTGCCCACAGCACCACTGGTAGTAGAGAAAAGTGGTGCCGCTTTGGAAGTGTGCCCACGGCACCACTGATAGTGCTGCCTCGGAAGTGTGTCCAACAGCACTGTTGTAATTCACCAGGTGTGTGAGTACCTGGATAGTGGATTCCAAGGAGCCACCCACGGGATGGGGGCTACACAGAGTAAGCGTTAAGCTGAGAAGGGAGCAGAGAAATGGGTCTTTGCAATTGATATTGTAGAATGCGCAAAGGGCACTGAAGCAACTAAAGACTGTAGACAAATGTTTAAAAAACTGGGAGCAGGTGTGAATGGAACATTGGATGAATCAGTATGGCAGAAATTTCTAATTTTAAGGAATGGTTGGAGGACCATAACAAATATGGCCAGGTCACAATGTGGTATGATGTAGCCCAGGGAATGACTATGACTGCCCATAAAGTAAAAGACACTGACAAAGGGACCGTGTATAAAATATGGGATGTGATTAAATTTCAAAAAATGTTTTATTATCCGGCATGAATTACAGTCTATTAGCCCCCATAACCCACAAAAATATATTTCTCCAACAGCACCACCTCCATATAATGTCCCGGAGGGGTGGACTTGTCCTAAGTGTGGACAACAAAACCCAGACCCAAGGAGAGAGATGCTTAGCCTGTGGGGGGCCCAAGCCACCCCCTGTGTGGGCTTATACCCACTGGTCAATAAGATCCTCCCTAAAGTCAGAGCTGGGCAAGTGGAAACAGATGATTATAATGTTTATCGGCCATGGACGCCTAATGAGTTTCTGGCTATGTGTAAAACTTTTCCAGACCCCCGTACTGTCCCCAGTACTTTCCTTTGTAAATTGGAAAGTATCCAGACTGCATATAAAGCCACCTGGGCAGATCTGGAGAGTCTTCTAGAGACAAAAGGAGGGGAGGTAATTAGGAATCAAATGTTGGAAAAGGCTCCTGGTGCTGTCCCTATAGACAAGGCCAAAGACCAGTCAGGCCAGAAATTTATCATGGCCCTTAAACACTGGGTGAAAGAGCAACAGGACAATGAGACTGATATCTTTATGACGCAAACACAAGACACTAAGCAGACTGTAGCTGACTAAAGCACACAGCTTTAGAACAGCTCTGGCTTGACCATGGGTATGAGACAGGAGACAGTAAGGACATTAGACTACTAAAACATTCATTCATGTCTGGATTAAAAGCACCCATACAGGATGCTGTAAAAATTGCTCACCCTGATTGGCGGATCTGCCAGTTCCCTGACCTAGTGGCCATAGCAATGAGCTAGACTTACAAAAAAAAAGAAGAAGCCAATAATGGCTAACCAACCCTTCAAACCATAGGGTGGGCTCCAGAAAAGGGTACATAACTGGGACCAAGTAACATGTTGGAATTGTGGGAAAAGGGGGCATTACTCAGTCAAATGTCCCCGGAGAGGTCAGGTTACTGCCCGGACCTCTCAATGAAGTGACGGCAAGCCTCTGAGTACCCTCAACGTTAACTACCCCATTGACACATGCCCAGGTCCACAACTAATCATCACATCCACATATTGAGGACACAGGGAATTCAATGGATTTTTTGGGTAGACACAGGAGCAGCCCATACCCTAATACAAGATAAATATGTGCCTGAGGAACTTATCTCTTAAGATTACATTTATTGTCAAGGGGTTGAGGGAACGTCTGTTAAACTCCCACTAACAAAGCCTGTTAAACTTAACATTCTTATCTATTGTCACACGTGTGTTGGTAAGCTCAGATAGTCCTTACAGTTTTCTGGGGACTGACGTGCTTAGTGCCATGAAAGCATCTGTGGATTTCTCTTCAGGAAAACCCCAAATCACAAACCCTGTGCCTGAAGAGACTCTGTGTGCACTTATGTCCTTAATGACATTTAGTGCCTCCTCTACCTCTAAATTTACACCCCCAGATTGGCTGTCTGAAGTCCCATCACATTTGTGGGCGACTTCCAAGACAGACGTGGGTAGACTACCGGTAACTCCGGTAGTTGTGCAGCTGAAATCTGGCACTAAGCCGCCATGTGTACGTCAGTACCCACTAAATTCTTCACAGGAAGATGCTATTGCAATATATCTAAAAGATCTGTTGGGGAAAGGGTTAATAATCCCTATAAAAACCCCTTCAATAAGCCCCTATTTCCTATGAAGAAGAGACAGACTGTGAAGGGTCAGCCTCCAGTCTATCGTATGATACATGATTTAAAGGGATTGTCTGGGTTCAGAGCTGAACCCGTACATACCCTTATTTTCACCCCGGCAGCCCCTCTGAGCCTAGCATCGGAGCATCTCATGAAATCGTGCAGGGAACGGGCTCTTTTGTTTTCAATAACACACTGCCGAGCGGTAACTTACGCCCGGCAGTGTGTTCGGTGACGTCCTCGGCTCTGAGGGGCAGGCTTTAGCTCTGCTCTAGCCATTTTACTGGCTAGGGCAGAGCTAAATCCCGCCCATCAGTGCCGGTGACGTCACCGGGGTTCCTGTCAGCCCCGGTACATCACCGGAACTCCTAAAAATGCGTTTGCCCTGCGCAATTTAGCGCAGGGCAAAGAAGAGCATCGGAGCATGAACTGCTCCGATGCTTATGTCAGGGGGGCTTCTGGGGTGAAAATGGAGGGATGTCCGGGTTCAGCTCTGAACCCGGACAACTCCTTTAAGGGCAGTGAATGCTGTAACTGTCATAAAATATACCACAAGTGCCCAATCCACACACTCTGTTAAACCAAGTACCTATAGATGCCACATGTTTTACTGTCATTAATCTTGCAAATGCTTTCTCCTCTGTCCCTGTCCATGAAGAATGCTGGCCCTATTTTGCTTTCACTTTCCATCACAAGCAGTATGCATGGGTCGTTTTACCACAAGGGGCTGCCAATTCTCCTGATATTTTCTCTACTGCTCTACTTTCTGTGTTGCAATCCTGGCAGCCGGCCTACCCGGACACAGTTTTTCTGCAATATATTAATGATCTGTTACTTTGTTGTCACAGTCCTGAATAGTGTAAAGATGAAACTTTATCTTTGCTTTTTTTCCTTGCTGAAAATGATTGCAAAGCCTCCAAAGAGCAGTTGCAACTTGTGAATCTACTGTGACCTTCCTAGGTCACTGTCTTTCTCCAGGCACTAAGTAGAGATTTTTGAACTAACACCAGAAGCTGTGGGTGCATTTCATGCATTAAAACGTAGTCTCACTACAACACCAGCATTGGGCATCCTTAACTACAAACAAAATCTCACATTGTATTGTCATGAACAAGGGGGATTTGCCTCAGGTGTACTGACACCTGAGGCAATTCTACCAGGCTAGATAGTATTGTCAGAGCACTACCCACTTGTTTCAGAGCTGTCGCCGCAGAATCTGAATTAGTGCTAAAAACAGAAGACTTGGTACTACAACACCCTCTTACATTACAAGTACCACATTCAGCGGCTGAACTACTACCACCACCAAATTGAAACATTTGTCTCAAGCCAGAATTACAAAAAAATGAGATGACGCTACTCAGTCCCCACATTACCTTACAGCGATGTACAGTTCTAAATTCAGCTACTTGGTAGCCAGTAGATTTGGAAGAGGAGGGGGAAGTGGAAGTAGTAGAAATGTCTGATCCAATTGCTAATCATGACTGTCATGAATTGATGATTGCAGACACAAAAGGGTTACCAAATGTTACTGAAACACCATTAATTAACCCTGATGCTGAGTATTTTGTAGATGGCTCCAGATAGTGGAATAATGAAGGACACTTTGTCACCGGGTATGCGGTAATCCAAGATGGTAAGGTACTTATACAAAAACCACTCCCATCTTGTGCTTCTGCAGAGTTGAAGGCACTCACTGATGCATGTACATTGGGTAAGGGACTTTACTAATTGTTACACAGATTCCAGGTATGCTTTCGGGGTAGCACATAACTTTGGTGTTATCTGGAAAACTAGGGGATTTCTGACTTCATCGGGCAAACCAATTAAGAATTCAGAAGCAGTACAGAGTCTCATAGAGGCCCTGGAGCTGCCAACAGAGGTAGCCATTGTTAAAGTACCAGCCCACATGAAGAAAGGTGATCCGCTAACCGTGGGAAACGCTCAAGCAGACCAAGCAGCCAAACAAGCAGTTGGTCTGCCACTCCTGACATTGTCTGCCAACTACGCCAGACCTATTGCTCTTGCAAGAACTACAGGCTCAGATAAGGCCTCAAGACAAAAAGGGATGGATGGAGGCAAGAGAGCTCTGGCGCGTAAATGGTAGAACATGTTTGCCTCGGAGTTTGCATCCGAGGATGGCCAATTTTGCACATGGCCCTACTCATTTGTCAAAAGGAGCTATGAGCGCATTAGCGTTAGAACATTGGTTTGCGCCTGGAATCCAGACCCTCTTTGAAAAGTTTGTTCAGGGTTGTCTTACATGTGCCAGACATAACTCTGGGAAGTTTGTAAAGACCCCCAAGAAACACTCCCAAATCTTTGTACCCATTTCAAAGAGTGCAGGTGGATTACATACAGCTAACCAAGGTGAGCACGTATGAGTATGCCCTTGTAGCCATTGATGTATCCTCAGGCTGGCCAGAAGCCTGACCAGTAACTATGTTTACAGCCAAAAACACTGCTAAGAAAATATTGTCAGAAGTAGTCTGCAGATATCGGATTCCAGAGGCGATAGAGTCAGACAGAGGTACTCACTTCACTGGGGAGATTAATGAGACACATACTGAAGACCCTAGGGATCACACAAGCCCTACACACTCTCAACAGTATGGAGACACTATAGTGGTGGTCCCAGATGGAATCACCCAGGTGGTACTGTTACTGCGTTTATCACTTTCTGTTCTGTATTAAGTAGATCCGGGACCTAAGTGGAAGTTCGTTTGGAGGCGCATCTTTGGCAGGAAGGAAGTGTCCGTCCCAGGCCTCCCATCACCGAAGTGTTTGCAGTGGTGACCAGAGGAGGGCAGAGGTGGACCTTTAGGGCGATTCCAGGCCTAATCCAAGTAGCTACACTTCCAGACCGCACCATATTGGTCAAGGGGTATGCCTTGATTGACAACACTGTCCAACGAAGGGACAGCAATGCCCAAGATGATGCTCACCTTCCTGATTCTACAACAGAGGACTACTGTTACACAGAAACTTTTAGGCTTACTGCTGATGCTCCTAGTGGTATAGCTGACCTACCAGCTCCTAGAGATTCCAACACAGGAGCAGAAGAAGGTGTATCCAGAACTATGAACAATCATGCATAGGACAACAATACTGCACCAACATCCACTTAGATAGTGTTTGATTGTGTTCCTTGCATGGTTTTAATAAAAAGTATGAATGTTTAGGAAAAATGACTACTAGACAGACCGGAATCAATGCTTGCATCGCATGGTCTTTGCAGCTTATCTGAATACTCTGTGATATACAGGCTGTCTAAGGTGTCATTTGTTTGCTTAGGTAGGTTAGTAGTGTAAGGGGTTACACTCTCAGGTAGGGCGGCGATGACAGAATCTCTTGCAGACCACAGGGTTATAGTCCAAATGTTGCTTTATTTATCACACTCCGCTAATACAGGCACCCCAATTATAATTCACTGGGTAAGCTGAAGGTCCAGCACCACAAAACATAAACCAAAATAAACACCTGCCCGTCTGGGCTCTGGCTAATACATTGAAGTTCCCAACTCACCTATTGAACACAGTTCACACAGAGAACTCGGCTTCTCTAGCCAGCAGGGCAGCCAGCTTCCCAGACTTTCTCCAGGCCTCACTCTCCTAGACCGACAGCCTGGACTATGCTTTATTTCCCCTTGATGATCCCAGCTGGCTTCAGCTGGGATCCCTCAGGCTAGGGGAAAACCTGTCCCGGAATGGGGTGGACTGGGGAGGTCCCTCTACCAATCCTACTTTCTCCAAGTCCAATAAAATAAAGCCCATAAACTTAACAAAACTGTCTCAGCAACCTACACACTGCTGAGACTATTTTAACCTTCTGGATTTTATTTACCTCACCCAGTTGAGGAAGCTGGGTGGGATATACACCCCTTCCAGGACTCTACCATACACTTTTCTGTTCACCTTACCACATATCTCCCCCCCCCCCCCCCCCTTTGGATATTTTTAGCAAACAAGCAGTGTATCCTGGACAAAGCATCTGCGTTCCCCTGTAAATTCCTATGTTTAACCTTGAAATTAAAATTTTGCAGGGAGAGAAACCACCTGGTCACCTGCGTTTTTCTCCCTGTTTTGTTTCATCCAAGTTAAAGGAGCGTGATCTGTTACCAACTGAAATTTCCTACCCAGTAGGTAATATTTAAGCGACTCCAGAGCCCATTTAACGGCCAGACACTCTCGTTCCACTATGGCATAATTTTTCTCTGCTGGGGTCAACTTCCTACTTAGGTACATCACTGGGTGCTCCTCCCCATTTATCACTTGTGACAGGACTGCTCCCAAGTCTGTCTCAGATACATCAGTCTGGACCAGAAACTCTTTTCTGAAATCTGGGGAAATGAGCACTGGATGTTGACAGAGAGCGGACTTTAGGCTTTGAAAGGTCTTTTCTGCCTCTGGGGTCCACTTCACCATTACTGACTTAGGGCCTTTCGTTAAGTCAGTCAATGGTGCTGCCATCGAGGCAAAATTCAGTACGAACCGGCGGTAGTACCCTGTTATGCCAAGGAAGGCCCAGACTTGTTTCTTTGTTAAGGGCCTAGGCCAGTCTTGTATCGCCTCTACTTTATTGATTTGTTGTTTAACTAGCCCTTTGCCAATAATGTAGCCCAGATATTTAGCTTCCTCCAGACCCACTGCACACTTCTCAGGGTTTATGGTTAGGCCAGCATCACTAATGGAGTCTATAACAGCCTGTACCTTCCAGAAGTGACTTCTCCAATCAGATGAAAAAATGACCACATCATCAAGGTAAGCGGCCGCATAGTCATGATGTGGCTTCAAGATCAGGTCCATCAACCTCTGAAATGTAGCAGGGGCTCCATGTAACCCGAACGGCATCACTGTGTATTGGAACAGCCCCTCTGGAGTAGAGAATGCAGTCTTTTATTTTGCATCATCTGATAATGGTATCTGCCAATACCCTTTTGTAAGGTCAAGGGTCGTGATGTACCTTGCTTTCCCAAGCCTCTCAAGAATTTCGACACCTCATTTAGCTTCCGGAAATCACTACAAAATCTCCAAGTCCTATTAGGCTTCGGGATTAGGACAATAGGGCTTGACCACTCACTGGTTGATTCCTCAATGACCCCTAACTCAAGCATGCACCTGACCTCAGAGGATACCGCTTTTCTGCATGCTTCTGGTATCCTGTAGGGCTTTAGATTCACCTTACTGTGGGGCTCAGTTCTCATGGAATGTTTTATCAGGTGGGTACGGCCTGGTAAGTCAGAAAATCTCTATTTTTCTGCAGAAACTCCTCCTACTTCTTGTTTCTGAGGTACTGACAGTGCCTCACTAATTTTTACCGGAGAAATTGGTGGTGACACCTCCTTACTCATGGTCTGTACGGCCACCAATGACTTCTGATCTTTCCATGGCTTGATCAGATTTACATGGTAAATCTGGTAGGGTCTTCTCCTTCCTGGTTGGTGCACCTTATAGTTCACCTCCCCCACTTTTTCCACAACCTCGTAGGGACCCTGCCACTTTGCCAGAAACTTACTTTCTACAGTGGGAACTAGAATCCCTGTCTCCGGGATTTAAGTCCCTTACCTTGGCAGACCTATTATAAATTCTGCTTTGAGACTCCTGAGCTCTTTGTAGATGTTCTTTGACAATGGGCATCACTGTTGCAATCCTGTCTTGCATATCAGTCACATGTTCAATGACGCTCTTATAGGGAGTAGCCTCAGCCTCCCAGGTTTCTTTAGCTACATTGAGTAAACCCCTTGGGTGATGGCCATATAGTAACTCAAATGGTGAGAACCCTGTAGAAGCCTGAGGCACCTCCCTAATAGAGAACATACGGTAGGGTAGGAGGCAGTCCCAGTCCCGACCATCCTTTTCGACCACTTTTTTTAACATCTGTTTCAGCGTCTTGTTAAACCTCTCGACCAACCCATCTGTCTGTGGGTGGTACACCGAGGTACGTATCCGGCTGATTTTTAACAACTTGCACAACTCTTTCATGACCTTCGACATAAAGGGGGTACCCTGGTCCGTGAGAATTTCTTTAGGGATCCCGTGCGGGAGGACATGAAAAATAATTCCCGGGCAATATTTTTGGACGCCATGTTTTGCAAGGGTAAAGCTTCTGGGTATCGTGTGGCATAGTCCAACACAACCAAGATATACTGGTGTCCCCTAGCTGACTTAACAATGGAACCCACCAAGTCCATGGCAATGCTTTCAAAAGGTACCTCAATGATGGGAAGAGGCACCAAGGGACTTCGGTAATGTTAGGTCGGGGCACTTATCTGGCAGGTGGGGCAGGACTCGCAGTATATTTCCACGTCCTTGTATACTCCAGGCCAGAAAAATCTTTGTAGTACCCTCTCCTGTGTTTTGCTAACACCCAAATGACCCCCAAGTACGTGGTTATGTGCGAGATCTAGTACCATACGTCTATAAGGTTTTGGCACCAGAAGCTGCACCACAATTTCATTGTTGCATTGATTAACTCGATGCAGGAGGTTTCCATTCATGGCAAAATGCGGAAATTTCTGGTCAGCTTCTGGTACCTGTGGTACACCATCTATCACAGTAACATTTCCGTGAGCACTCATGAGAGTGGGGTCTCTCAATTGCTCTGTACCAAAGTTACCCTGAGACACCCCTATATCCAACACATTTTCCCCAGTTGGGGAAGCTTCATCTTCGCCAGCCAACACCTGCAATCGAAAATTGTCATCATCAGGTACGTCACATAACCCCACATTTTCAGACATTTCAGTTAACAAGACATCTTCATTTTGCACCTTATTGGCACCATTGTCTTCAATGGTCTCTTCCATTAAACCATTGGATTCAATGGGCCACTCATAGCAATGATTATTTAAAAGAGAAGGCACAGATTCTGCAGGAGTGTTTCTCCTCTCCCACAACTTTCAAAACAAGGGGAAGTCCCGGCCCAATATCATATCATGCTTAAGTCTTTTGACAACCCCGACTTCATAGGATACAGTCCCAGCTGGAGTCTCCACCTTAACGCAAGCCACCGGGTAGGATTTTGCATCCCCATGGATGCACAACACATTAACTCTTTTGTCCGGCACATAATTCCCAGCCACGAAGCTGGCATGTACTAAGGTGACCAGACTACCGGAGTCCAACAGAGCCCTGACGGAGCAGTCATTTATCACCAGGGTACACATCTGCGGCTCAGTCTCTAGTCCTGCGGAGGCCGCACACACTGGCACCGGCCCCCGGCACACTCCATGGGCTCTGACGTCAAAGGGCAATAGGCACCAACATGTCCCCACTCACGGCACCTCCAGCACTGGGGCACCCCGGGTCTCCTAGGTGAGAAGACCTCTCCGGGTCCGAACTGCCCGGGAGACTCAGCCTTATGCCCACGCCCAACATCTAGAGCCTTATTCCCTCTTGCACCCTTCCACACACCCCCAGCAGTCGGAACTCTCTTACCCACAGAGGACATGGGTCAGGCACTCCAGGGAGGTGTTGGTGCGGTAGGGACATCATGGAGGTAGTCCTCAGTCGACAGGAACCTTTCCACCAGGTTTACGAGCTGATCCGCAGTTTTGGGGTCTCCATGTCCGACCCACTGTTGCTGCTCTGCTGGGAGGGCTCTGAAGTAGTGATCCACCATTACTTTCTCCACAATCTGGTCTGGTGTAGAAGTCTGAAGTTCCAGCCTCTTCTGTACAAGATGGAGGACGTCAAACATCTGAGATCGGGCAGGCTTGTCCATGGTGTAGCTCCACATGTGGAACCTCCGGGCACGAACCGCTGATGTAACGCCCAAACGAGCCAGGATCTCCATTTTTTATTTGACATAGTCCCGGACATCCTGCTCCCTGAGGTCATAGTAGGCCTTTTGTGGTTCACCGGACAAAAAGGGTGCAAGGACCTCTGCCCACTCTGCTACTGGCAGCCTTTCTCTTTCCGCCACCCTCTCAAATACGGTCAGGTAGGCCTCGATATCATCAAGTGTCCATTTTTGTAAAGCCCGCTGCACAGCCCTCCTCACATTTAAAGTCTCTGGGGGCTTACCTCCACACGCGGGGTTGGAGCTACAACAGTCTCTCTCAATACAGCAATCTGCTCCACCAGTATACAATTGGTTTCCTGCTGCCGGGCCTGGGCCTCCGTGTGTCTCTTTTTATCCTCAGCATGTCTTTTTCTTTCCTCCAGATTGGCCTGTAAAAACATCTTCATAATTTCCTCCATGGTATTTGGTGAACTTTGCAAAGCTGCAGCAGCTTTCACCCAGGACATTAAATCATCAACTGTCACGCTGTTGCCCTTAGCAATCTGCTATTGCCTTTTCAGCAGGAACGCTTGCCCGCATCCGACACCAATTGTAAGGGGTTACACCTCTTAGGTAGGGCGGCGATGACAGATTCTCTTGCAGACCACAGGGTTAAAGTCCAAATGTTGCTTTATTTATCACACTCTGGCAATACAGGCACCCCAGTTATAATTCATTGGGTAAGCTGAAGGTCCAGCACCACAAAACATAAACCAAAATAAACACCTGCCCGTCTCGGCTCTGGCTAATACATTGAAGTTCCTAACTCACCTATTGAACACAGTTCACACAGAGAACTCGGCTTCTCTAGCCAGCAGGGCAGCCAGCTTCCCAGACTTTCTCCAGGCCTCACTCTCCTAGACCGACAGCCTGGACTATGCTTTATTTCCCCTTGATGATCCCAGCTGGCTTCAGCTGGGATCCCTCAGGCTATGGGAAAACATGTCCCGGAATGGGGTGGACTGGGTAGGTCCTTCTACCAATCCTACCTTCTCCAAGTCCAATAAAATCCAGCCCATAAACTTAACAAAACTGTCTCAGCAACCTACACATTGCTGAGACCATTTTAACCTTCTGGATTTTATTTACCTCACCTCAGAAGATGACAATGACATAAGCTAAACTACAGGTGAAACTCGAAAAATTAGAATATCGTGCAAAGTTCATTTATTTCAGTAATGCAACTTAAAAGGTGAAACTAACATATGAGATAGACTCATTACATGCAAATCGAGATATTTCAAGCCTTAAGGCCAAATGCACACGGCCAAATTCCACGGCCGTGGTATGCCAGCCTGGATTCCTGCTGACAGCAGGAGTGCACGGCCTCATTGGTTGCTATGACGCCGTGCGCTTCATGCCGCCGCTGCACTACAGTAATACACTCGAATGATCTATACGAGTGTATTACTGTAGTGCAGTGGCAGCATAAAGAGCACGGCATCATAGCAACCAATGACGCCCTGCGCTCCTGCTGTCAGCAGGAATCCAGGCCGGCATACCACAGAGCGCTCACGGCCGCGGAACACGGCCATGTGCATTAGGCCTTATTTGTTATAATTTGGATGATTATGGCTTACAGCTTATGAAACCCCAAAGTCACAATTTTGAGGTACCCTTTGCTCAGGGGATATGGGTTAATTAACTGGCTAGAGTGTGACACTTTGAGACTAGAATATTGAACCTTTTCACAAAATTCTAATTTTAAGCTGCATTAATGCAATTCGTTTTCCTTTACATTACTGAAATAAATGGACTTTTGCACGATATTCAAATTTTTTTTGTTTCACCTGTATAGATGTTAGCATATGTGTGTTGAGATAAGATAAGGTTTGTACATGCTAAGTAGCCAATATGCATTTCTTGCTAGAGAAAAAAATAGTCTTGGCTATTAACCCATTAGTAGACTATAGAATACTAACCAATCAATAGATAGTTTTAACCAATTAAAAGTATTCTTTGTGTACCAATCAGAAGTTATTGTCGGAATATTTGTAAACCAATGATGTCAATACTTTAAAGGGGTTACACCCTTGGAATGGGGTATGAATAAAGGGCCAAGGACACTCCCTTTTCGGGATCCTGGCAGAGTTTTGAACTATGTGCTGATCTCTGTCATTTTCCTCCGTCAACGTCATTCACCTAAACAAGTGGTATCGATCCTCACATGACTGACCCTTGGTCTGCCACAACAGTAGCCTTATCCATCATGAACACACACTGTACTACTGATTAACGCAAAGTTTCTTGAAAGGTTAGGTATGCTTTAAGCCTATGCTCATACCGCATCAAGGTCTGTTTAGTCAGATTCCAGTTGCTCTCTAATTGCCAGAATAACACAGTCTGTTGTACTATTCTATACTGTAATTAAAAATATGATGGAAACCTGACAGGCCTTCAAGAAGTAACCGAGATACAGTACAATACAAATAACAACAGAAGCCATGAGAACCTGAGAAAGCAGGACATTTCTGGTTGTCATTAGGAGGCAAAGGCAAGTGAAAACACTGAAATGGTTGAACAAACTAAAAAGATGCAGGATGTATGAAAAAATAAAAGTGGACCCCCTGTTGTCAATAAAAATCTGACATTAAAAGATAATTGTAGGCAATGAAAAAAAAAACTTTGGCCGAAGTCATGGAGCTATACGTGCTCCCAAAGTTGAATTCACATGAATGAATGATGCCATTACAGAAAGCCCCTGCTAGGCCACAGCTGAAGCCTGTGCTGCCATAACAGACAAGTAGTACTGTCCTGAGCCACTTCGGAGTTAGAATAAGAAGGCCTGAGCAATGTAAAAAGAGGAAACATATATAAATGTTGGCAGATTTTTCATTTTGACTAGAGTAGTCCTTTAAATGTATAGTTAAGGCTACTTTCACACCTGCGTCAGGTGCAGATCCGTCTGGTATCTGCACAGACGGATCCGCACCTATAATGCAAACACTTGTATCCGTTCAGAACGGATCCGTTTGCATTATTCTTTAAAAAAAAGTCTAAGTCAAAACGGATCCGTCCTGACTTACATTGAAAGTCAATGGGGGACGGATACATTTTCAACTGGACCATATTGTGTCAGTGAAAACGGATCCGTCCCCATTGACTTATATTGTAAGTCAGGACGGATCCGTTTGGCTCTACATCACCAGGCGGACACCAAAACGCTGCAAGCAGCGTTTTGGTGTCCGCATCCAGAGCGGAAAGGCGGTGGAACGGAGCCAAACTGATGCATTCTGAACGGATCCTTATACATTCAGAATGCATTGGGGCTGAACTGATCCGTTTTGAACCGTTTGTGAGAGCCCTGAAACGCAATAAATTGCTCTAAAAAATAAAACGATTTGGTGCATCTAGGTTTAGAGAAAGTTTCTTTGCTTAGTGAAAAGGACTTGGCTTACCAGACACGGGTGTGATTTCATGAGATGGCGTGTGGCATTACAATTCTGGCATAAAATTCTGTCTCAAACTAAGCCAACCAATAAATGTTATAGAGTTAGGCAAAAGTGTCTAGCCATGCACCACATTTATTATCTAGCCTGAGCCACTGTCTTTAATCTGGTGCACCATGTATAGGATGTATAGGATTAGTAAATGTGACCCACTATATTTAGTCTTAAATATTCTCTCCCTGTACTGGAATGGACCAGTGGCAATGACTACAGCACTCCATATCTTCCCAGAGTCCCGGCAGAACATATCTATACTGTCCTTTGAGCTTAATGAGGGGTACCCTTTTCCTTCTGCCAGGTGATCTCCCAGTCCTCTGGCAACAAATACCTCAGTCTCTTTAACTTCTGCTTTCCTGGGAACATCTGTCCCTGAGTTGTGGTGCGGGCACTGGCGACAGTGCTTTTGGAACAGTGAAACTTGGGAGACAGTTCTGAGAATTGCTATGAGGCCACCTTTTGCGATGAAGCCAAGCAATACATCATAGAAGCCGCATCTAGACACTGAGAGGATGCATCTGTCTTGCAGGTTCTGCCAAAACCTGGTACAAGGGACTCATAGGTGAAGACACAGGATAGACACATCACATCAGCGCTGGTCCATCCTTGTGCACTAGGAGCGTGCAAGACTACCGAATCACAGTATGCATCCCATAGTCTGAGAATCAGGTGGACATTTTAGATGAATGAGTAACAATGCACACATAAAACAACATATATACTAACAATACATTCATCATTTTTTATGTGGAACTGGAGTGTTGCTTTATGTAAGGCTACTTTCACACTAGTGTTTGGTGCGGATCTGTCATAGATCTGCACAGACGGATCCGTTCAGATAATACAACTGTCTGCATCCATTCAGAAGGGATTCGTTTGTATTATCTTTAACATTGCCAAGACAGATCCGTCTTGTACACCATTGAAAGTCAATGGAGAACGGATCCGTTTTCTATTGTGCCAGATTGTGTCATGAAAATGGATCCGTCCCCATTCACTTACATTGTGTGTCAACATCAAAACGCTGCAAGCAGAGTTTTGGTGTCCGCCTCCAAACCGGAATGGAGACGGAACGGAGGCAAACTGATGCATTCTTAGCGGATCCTCTTCCATTCAGAATGCATTAGGGCAAAGCTGATCCGTATTGGACCGATTGCAAGAGCCCTGAATGGATCTCACAAATGGAAGTAGACCTACTTATAAAGGTGTCAGACCTGATTGGCAGGGGTCCGACACCCCAGATCCCCGATGATCAGCTGTTTGAGAAGGCACTAGCGCTCCTGTGAGCACTGCGGCGTACATTGTATAGCAGCTGTGCTTGGTATCGCAGCTCAGCCCCATTCACTTCTATGGGGATCAGCTGCGCCTAGGCATATGAAGGCTAACCTCCAGAACTCCAGCTATGGTAAAACTATGACTCCCAAGATGCCCCCATGCTTGGCTGTTCTCAGAACTCTATAGAAATGAATGGAGCATGCTGAGAGTCGTAGTTTCACCACAGCTGGAGTGCCAGAGGTTTGCCATTACTGCTAGACCATATGACCAATGAAAGGGTTGTCACTCGGCCTAGGGAAAGCAGCAAGAAGGCTGTGGTGCTGCTGTGAGCATTGGTGCCTTCTCAATTAGCTGATGTCAGACTCCCACCAATCAGAAACTGATGACCTACTAAGTTTTCATTTCTAGGTGGACATTCACATTGTCATTGTTGTAAAACCAAACTCAAAGTGGCCTGATTTTCAAATACAGACTGTATTTTTCCCCTCATTTGACAGGGCAGTTTTGGTTGCTTGTGGGCCCCTGACCAGATGGGATGTGGTTCAGGTAACCCCAATTCTGGAGATAAATGCACATTTCAGAGGTGGGAACCACATGTATCAGACATATATATAGCTTATTCTGTGGATGACAAAAATCTCTAAGATTAGAATAACACTTGTGCTCCTACTTTGCAACCTAAATGAAAGGGGTTATCTGGCCTTGGAGCCGACAACCCCTGGGGTCCTATCCTTTGACCCTTAACATAAACAACCCCACTCAGGTGTCTGTGGTCCCAACCAAAATGCAGGATCAAGGTGTTTCCTGGTCCTGCGAGGACTGGAAGCTCCTGGGAATGGAGCAGCAATGAAACTGAGGTCAAGTGAGTGTGTTTTTTTATGTTAAGGGGAACTAGTTAGATCCCTGGAAATGTCGGCTTCAAGATGAGACAACCCTTTTAAGATCTGTGTGAATCCCTTAGAAAAAATGCAGTTCAAAATATACTGCAGATTTTTATCCGAGGAATGTTTCTTTGTAAACATTTTGCTTAAAACAGCAATATCAAATTTTCAGAACAAGATGATCAAATATAATGAAAATACATACCAGTAAAATTACAGATAATTATATTACAAATGTTAAGTGCAGTGTGTGATATAGCATGTACTTAAGGTAAGACTACATATTCCATATCAGTCTAGTCTATAGTCTGCACTGAATCAGTAACTTAATAAAATACTACTGCAAAAACATGCAATTAATTCACTCATCAGTCTGTTGCAAGACTAGCAAAAATAAGACTCTGTTGCCATCTGCCTTGTGGTTTCCATTATGCATGAAAAGTTGCCAGATCTGTTATACGATGGACACTGGCGGCATCTAATGGACCACACTGACTTATAATGGAAACTGAGGTGTCATTTTGACAAGACAAATAGCACTGAACCCCTATTTCTCCCACCTAGAATGAGGAAAAAGCAATGGAACCTCCCACATAGATGTGAAAAGATCCTGAGGTGTAACAGGTAGATAACTAAAATAATAGGAAACATACATTTCAAATGGGTTTTTCAATCTTTAAAAAAAAAAAAAATCGGGTGCAAATGGGTTAACTGCAGTTGAGATTCATCACTTCCTAAGGTACTGTCTGTAGTTGAGATGCCTCTGTAAGCAAGTCTCCCATGCAGTCAAATGACCATGCTCCTGGGGTTTATCTCCTGCTTGTGTGATGTCCCATACTCAGAACAGCGGGTTATCTCCCCTCTCCCCCTCCCTGCAGTAGGAGAGGTCACACATCACATGTTTCTTACCTCCACTGTATCCTGGTTCACCTCCTTCCCCGTCTCTGAGTGGATAGTGTTTCACAGGCTGGGTAGCAGATAATGCAGAGCCAGTGAACGACAGAACAGCAGAGCAGACAGGGAGAAATTACAGCACTTGCTAAGAGTATGCAAGCATCTGTTATTAGAGGTAATGTCAGGGGAAAATAATCACAGGAACTGTAGTCCTTCACATTGATGATCTTACCCACAGTACACTCTGGCTGCATTAAAACAACAGTGCTGCACAGAGCTGTACAAGATAATGAAAGTGATAAGTACTTCTGAGCTATGGTAGTATAAACAGATGATTATTCAGATACATACAGATACATTTCTGTATTTCTATAAGCTCGGAAAACATCTTAAAGACCTTTTTTTCCCCTTGAGGAAATCTAAACTACAAGGTTAAAAAAGCAAGTATTATTTTATTGTACTATGAAGGCAGCTTATATAATTTCATTCGTAACAGACTAGCATGTTTCTGCTGCCCATCATTATTTACATCTAGGAGCTAAATATCAGAATAGTAGGTATGGCAATAACAGTCAATCAGCCTCAACCTGATGAAATAATTGAGAACTGGGCTTTGAGGTAACAACTAAGGCAACTAAAAACCAACGCTGCATTTAGTGTTAAGAGAGTGTGTTTTCTCCAATATGGCAATCTCGTGTTTCCACTCCTTACCACGTGCAATTTTGCATTGCTTGAAAGTACTAATCTATGGACAGTTGGCCAAAAGGACTGTACACCTGACACGGCCTATAATCAGGCTATAAGCAGGGAAATGGGAATATGAATAAGAGCTTGCACATGCTAGTGTGCATCCTTGTTCAATTCTTTACACCATGGCAAACAAGCAGGTTCACGGTACATTTATAGCATGTGTGTATACAGATTATTCTGGGGCTACATGATGATTTATGTTCTGGGACCAGCTGTCACACTTTGTCCAAAACTGTTCTTCTTAGTCTCTGTAAGAAGTGAAAAAGGAAGATATACAAAGTTTACATTGTGAACATAAACTTCATGTCAGCTATTTTAGACATAGGTCTTTCATTGTAAGTAAATGTGCATACAACAATAAAAGTTAAAAAGATAAAGAATAGTCTTGGTACACAGCTAAACAGAAATTTACATTTTCATATTTATGCTTTTACATCTCTTTGTTCAAATCGTGATATGCAGATCAAAACAAGTAAAAAATGTGACAAATATATGCCACCAAGAAAAGAACCCGTGTGAAACACACATTAAATGTCAAGCTGTCTTTTACAGGTCAATATCACCAGAAAAAAACTACATGTGAAGAAAGCCTAAAGGTGGCTTCACTCACAGACATGAGGGGAGATTTATAAAAACAAGTGTAAAGGAAAACTGGCCCATAGCAACCAAAGGAGCTCTGATATATAAAAGCTGGAATCTGATTGGTTGCTATGGGCTACTAAACCGGTTGTTTTCCTTTTCATCAGTTTTGATAAAGCTCCCCCTGCATAGAGTTTTGTGGGAAATGCCACATTTTAATGGAATTATTTTCATGTTTTTTGCACAGTAATGCAGTTTTTTTTACTGTTATTTTATTCTGCCCTTTGGTGCATTTTTTTGTGTCAGCTGCTTTTTTTTCTTCAAAACACAGCATGCTTTGGTTATGTATTATTTTCTGTAATTTTTCTATGCTAAGAATGAGATGAACAGAAAACTAGCACCACTACCTCTTCAAGATTACACTGCAAGTCGTCTCAGAGGTTCAGTGGTATTACAAGTGCTTGTTCCATTCACCTCCTCTTCAAACAGCTGATCGGCGGGGGGTGACGGGAGTCAAACTCCCACCGATCAGATTTACTTAACCTGATGACGTATCCTGAGCCAGATGTTTGCTGTCAACAGGGAATTTGTAAATGATGAAATGCACTATAAAGATGTGCGTTTTTGGGCTGAAAGTACTAGATATTTCATTCGAGAATTCAATCTGCAGCACCACTGAAACAGCTAACTTTGGCTCTTATTTGGGAGACATTGGGAGACATTGATCCTAACTGCCGATTATACAATGGGCTCCGACAAGACCGAGTTTTTCCACAAGTCTGATCCGCCGAGTAGAAGTCCCAAGCAGGCGCGATCACCAGGAAGTTCTGCCTCACCTGCCTCTTCTCCTGGTGGGAACGCTCATTTAACCTCTCACCAAAGGTTCTATGAGATCTATGCTGGACTCTCTACGCTCTAATCAGTTTCCTTGCTAAACTCTCTGACCTTGAGAGTTTGAATGACCCTCTCTCGGACCATGAGATAGACCAGCCAGTTTCAAACCCATATCTCTGTTAAATATGGACATCAAACTACAGGTCCTTTTAAAAAAATTAGAATATTGTGATAAAGTTCATTATTTTCTGTAATGTACTGATAAACATTAGACTTTCATATATTTTAGATTCATTACACACAACTGAAGTAGTTCAAGCCTTTTATTGTTTTAATATTGATGATTTTGGCATACAGCTCATGAAAACCCAAAATTCCTATCTAAAAAAAGTAGCATATTTAATCCGACCAATAAAAGAAAAAAGTGTTTTTAATACAAAAAAAGTCAACCTTCAAATAATGATGTTCAGTTATGCACTCAATACTTGGTCGGGAATCCTTTTGCAGAAATGACTGCTTCAATGCGGCGTGGCATGGAGGCAATCAGACTGTGGCACTGCTGAGGTGTTATGGAGGCCCAGGATGCTTCGATAGCGGCCTTAAGCTCATCCAGAGTGTTGGGTCTTGCGTCTCTCAACTTTCTCTTCCCAATATCCCACAGATTCTCTATGGGGTTCAGGTCAGGAGAGTTGGCAGGCCAATTGAGCACAGTAATACCATGGTCAGTAAACCATTTACCAGTGGTTTTGGCACTGTGAGCGGGTGCCAGGTCATGCTGAAAAATGAAATCTTCATCTCCATAAAGCTTTTCAGCAGATGGAAGCATTAAGTGCTCCAAAATCTCCTGATAGCTAGCTGCATTGACCCTGCCCTTGATAAAACACAGTGGACCAACACCAGCAGCTGACATGGCACCCCAGACCATCACTGACTGTGGGTACTTGACAGTGGACTTCAGGCATTTTGGCATTTCCCTCTCCCCAGTCTTCCTCCAGACTCTGGCACCTTGATTTCCGAATGACATGCAAAATTTGCTTTCATCCGAAAAAAGTACTTTGGACCACTGAGCAACAGTCCAGTGCTGCTTCTCTGTAGCCCAGCTCAGGCGCTTCTGCCTCTGTTTCTGGTTCAAAAGTGGCTTGACCTGGGGAATGCGGCACCTGTAGCCCATTTCCTGCACACGCCTGTACACGGTGGCTCTGGATGTTTCTACTCCAGACTCAGTCCACTGCTTCCGCAGGTCCCCCAAGGTCTGGAATAGGTCCTTCTTCACAATCTTCCTCAGGGTCCGGTCACCTCTTCTCGTTGTGCAGCGTTTTCTGCCACACTTTTTCCTTCCCACAGAGGTGCCTTGATACAGCACTCTGGGAACAGCCTATTTATTCAGAAATTTCTTTCTGTGTCTTACCCTCTTGCTTGAGGGTGTCAATGATGGCCTTCTGGACAGCAGTCAGGTCGGCAGTCTTACCCATGATTGCGGTTTTGAGTAATGAACCAGGCTGGGAGTTTTTAAAAGCCTCAGGAATATTTTGCAGGTGTTTAGAGTTATTAGTTGATTCAGATGATTAGGTTAATAGCTCATTTAGAGAACCTTTTCATGATATGCTAATTTTTTTAGATAGGAATTTGGGGTTTTCATGAGCTGTATGCCAAAATCATCAATATTAAAACAATAAAAGGCTTGAACTACTTCATTTGTGTGTAATGAATCTAAAATATATGAAAGTCTAATGTTTATCAGTACATTACAGAAAATAATGAACTTTATCACAATATGCAAATTTTTTGAGAAGGACCTGTATTTTCCAAGATTTTAGCATCTAGGTTACATAAAGTCTTCTCCAGCATTGTGGGTTGACTTGTGGTTGTGTTTGCAGCAGGCAGGCAGTGTAGGGATGGGACCTGACATATGCTTGATCTCTAGGACCACCACACTCTTCCGGTCCTTAGATGCTGAAAACGCTTTTGACAGAGTTCATTGGGGGTACCTGTAGAGTGTTCTCTGCAAATTTAGGTTCACTGGGCCTATTGTTAAAGGCACAATGTTATTTTATTATAACCTGACTGCAAGGGTGCTAGACTCGGGTTTCCTTTTTATGACATTCCACATTTCCAATGGTACAAGACATGGGTGCCCACTATCCCCATTGGCCTTCGCACTGATTATGGAACCCCTAGCCGAATCTCTACGCATTACTTCAAGCATTACTGAGGTACAGACAGGTTTACATCCAATGTTATTACATTATATACGGATGACGTGATCCTATCTATCACTTATCCAGAGACTTCCCTTGCTGCTGCTTGGGATATCTTGCAGCAGTTTTCTTCTGTCTCCTACTACAAGTTGCATGTCACCAAGTCCCAAATCCTTATGCTTTTTACTCCTGAGCAAACCAGAGGCGCTGACCTCTTCATAACTTTGGCGGATGCACCGCTACTTCTAAATGTAAGACAGCCTGTACGCCTAAACCAGCCTGTCTCCTTCCCCACCACACCACTTTTTTAGACCTGGGAGAAGTCGCAGAGTGCGGCGAAATCTGTGCCAGGAATACGCCTAATTTGGGCGTATTTCTGTTTAATTAATGACCCTATGTTTTTTTTCCTCCAAATACTTTCTTTTATTAATATCATCATATATGACATTTCCTATCCACCATCACAGGTATTGTGTGCCTTGTACAACCCTCTTCCATCAATAGATTTTAGAGTACTCCTAGCCTTTGGAAGGTAATGTCCACTATATATATATGGATAATGATCTTGCCTATAACTTCTACCAAAGTTCCTTTTATGATTAAATGGGAAGCAGAATTGAGAAACATATTTCCTCTGAAATATTGGCATTCAGCCTTATATTGAGCAGTTAAATCCTTAAACTGCATAAATCATGCAGAACAGAATAGGAAAATCAAACTTAGATAGTACTTGACACCAAATAGACTAGCACATATGACTGGGGACTACCCAGTATCCTGCTGTCAATAGTGTAGACATTGGATCACCCTAGCTCTTATGTGGTGATTCTGCCCACTAATCCTGCCTCTTTGGGAGAAATCTCTTACTGGTCATATGAAAGATATCTGCATTATCGATGAACTTATCCCTAGAGTTGGCAATCATATGTTTAGGGTTATCTAAGGCCCCTCTGCATGCTACATCCATACCCCTATTGGATCCAACTGTCCAGGGTTACTTTTCCTTTTTTCTGGCCTTGTTGTGGTGCTCTCCATCATTTTATGTATGCCCATGTGTGTCGATCCCCCAGTCCCCCTCGGGTCTTTCCTCACTTAAACATGCCTGTTTACTGCTGTTTTTATATGATTATGTGATTGTGTTTATTTAACCCCTTAAGGACACAGCCTTATTACACCTTAGGACCAGGCCATTTTTTGCAAATCTGACCAGTGTCACTTTAAGTGCTCATAACTTTAAAACGCTTTGACTTATCCAGGCCATTCTGAGAATGTTTTTTCGTCACATATTGTACTTCATGACACTGGTAAAATGAAGTCAAAAAAATTATTTTTTTTGCATAAAAAAATACCTAATTTACCAAAAATTGGGAAAAAATTTGCAAATTTCAAAGTTTCAGTTTCTCTACTTCTGTAATACATAGTAATACCCCCAAAAATTGGGAAGACTTTACATTCCCCATATGTCTACTTCGTGTTTGAATTATTTTGGGACTGATATTTTATTTTTTGGGGATGTTACAAGGCTTAGAAGTTTAGAAGCAAATCTTGAAATTTTTCAGAAATTTACAAAAACCCAATTTTTAGGGACCACTACAGCTCTGAAGTCACTTTGCGAGGCTTACATAATAGAAACCACCCAAAAATGAACCCCTTTCTATAAACTACACCCCTCAAGGTATTCAAAACTGATTTTACAAACTTCGTTAGCCCTTTAGGTGTTGCATAAGAGTTATTGGCAAATGGGGATGAAATTTGAGAATTTCATTTTTTTGCCTAATTTTCCATTTTAACCCATTTTTTCCACTAATAAAGCAAGGGTTAACAGCCAAACAACACTGTATCTTTATTGCCCTGACTCTGCCGTTTACAGAAAAAGCCCATATGTGGCCGTAAACTGCTGTACGGCCACACAGCGGGGCGTAGAGTGAAAGGTGCGTCGTTTGGTTTTTGGAAGGCATGTTTTGCTGGACTGGTTTTTTGACACCATGTCCCATTTGAAGCCCCCCTGATGCAACACTAGAGTAGAAACTCCATAAAAGTGACCCCATCTAAGAAACTACACCCCTCAAGGTATTCAAAACTGATTTTATCAACTTTGTTAACCCTTTAGGTGTTGCACAATATTTAATGGAAAATAGAGATACAATTTCAAAATTTCACTTTTTTGGCAGATTTTCCATTTTAATATTTTTTTTTCCAGTTACAAAGCAAGGGTTAACAGCCAAACAAAACTCATTATTTATGGCCCTGATTCTGTAGTTTACAGAAACACCACATATGTGGTCGTAAACTGCTGTACGGGCACACGGCAGGGCGCAGAAGCAAAGGAATGCCATACAGTTTTTGGAAGGCAGATTTTGCTGGACTGGTTTATTTACACCATGTCCCATTTGAAGCCCCCCTGATGCACCCCTAGAGTAGAAACTGCAAAAAAGTGACCCCATTTTATAAACTACGGGATAGGGTGGCAGTTTTGTTGGTACTAGTTTAGGGTACATATGATTTTTGGTTGCTCTATATTATACTTTTTGTGCGGCAAGGTAACAAGAAAT
The DNA here is from genome assembly GCF_014858855.1 of Bufo gargarizans. NCBI lineage: Eukaryota > Metazoa > Chordata > Amphibia > Anura > Bufonidae > Bufo > Bufo gargarizans. The sequence continues at coordinate 84,769,852 of NC_058086.1, read as the reverse complement.
TTTACACAATGAATTCATTTTAAAAACAAAAAAAAGTTTTAGTGTCTCCATAGTCTAAGAGCCATAGTTTTTTCAGTTTTTGGGCGATTATCTTAAGTAGGGTCTCATTTTTTGCGGGATGAGATGACGATTTGATTGTTACAATTTTAGCGTACTTGCGACTTTTTTGATCACTTTTATTACCTTTTTTGGGAAGTAAGGTGGGCAAAATTTCAATTTTCTCATCGTTTTTATTTTTTATTTTTATGGCGTTCATCGTGCGGGGAAAGTAACATGACCGTTTTATAGATTAGGTCGTTACAGACGCGGCGATACCTAATATGTATAGTGGTTTTTTTTTATTCAGTGATAAATGTGTTTTTTTATCTTAACTTTTTTAACTTTAAAAAAAAAAAATTTGACCCAGACCCACTTGGTTCTTGAAGATCCAGTGGGTCTGATGTCTGTATAATACAGTACAGAACACTATATATGCCTTTAGCATAGATCTGTTCAGCACCATGGACAGCAGGACGCCTGAGAAGGCGTCCTATTGCCATGGGAACCTTCCCCGTCTGCTCAGTTGCGGCCATAACTTCGCAGACGGGGAAGAGTAAGGACGGGGCTCTCGGGGGGCTGTCTGGGGGCTCTCTCCCTCTCCCATCGGGGGGCTGCAAATGCACAGCAGCCCCCCGATGGGAGAGGGAGGGTGCTCCCTGAGCTGTTAACCTTTTCCATACAGCGGTCCGTACGGATCGCTGTATGGAAAGGGTTAAATGGCTGACATCGCATCACCGATGTCAGCCGTTTATACCAGGGTGCCAGCAATGTGCTGGCACCCTGGTATACACACTGTACACCAACGATTATTCAATGGGAGCCGGGCGGGGGATCGCGATCCCGCCTGCCGCACCGCCCGCCTCCCGCACCCCTCCCCCTGCACCTCCCACCCGGATAAAATCACTCAGGGGTGCAGGGGATAAATTTATATTTTGCGAATACTAAAGTTTCTGATCCCCGAGGTCAGGGACCGCAGGGATCAGAAACTGCAGAAATCGCAGCAAACCGCAGGTCTGAATTGACCTGCGGTTTGCCGCGATCGTCGACATGGGGGGGGGGGGTCATGGGACCCCCCCGCGCATTTAGCCTAGGTGCCTGCTCAATGATTTTAGCAGGCACCGGGTTCCGACCACTGCCAGCCGGGGGCGGCAGTGATCAAAAATACACAGGGCATACATGTATGCCCTGTGTCCTTAAGTACCAGGGCACAAGGGTGTACCTGTACGCCCTGTGTCCTTAAGGGGTTAATAAAGATTTTTTTCTTATTATGAGCTGGAGCCTTAGTTCAATTGTTTGGGTATCAATGTTTGTAAAGCATAGGCTCTCTCTACTTTATTACTACTCGGTGTTTATAATTGGTGGGTGTCGTATGTTACATGGGTGGTAGCACATATCCTCACTGCTACTCACAAGGTTATTGCCCGGCACTGGAAATAAACTATCACTTCTCTGATATCTGAAGTCATACAGCTGGTTAACCAACACATGCAATATGAGATGATCTATGCACCTAACTAGCAATCCAGGATTAAGTCCCATAATCATTGGCTGCCATGGCTTTCAAGTTCTAATGCCGTCCCTCTCAGGGGCGTAACTAGAAGTGACTGGGCCCCACAGCAAATATTTGTAAGGGCCCCCCTCAGCGCGCTTCGCACCTCCCTCCTCCTGTGTAAACCCCACTCCTTTGGCACAGTGTAGCGGTATACTGTATATTGTGTGGCACAGTATAGAGGTATACTGTATATTGTGGGGCACAGTGTAGCGGTATACTGTATATTGTGTGGCACAGTATAGAGGTATACTGTATATTGTGTGGCACAGTGTAGCGGTATACTGTATATTGTGTGGCACAGTGTAGAGGTATACTGTATATTGTGGGGCACAGTGTAGCGGTATACTGTATATTGTGTGGCACAGTATAGAGGTATACTGTATATTGTGTGGCACAGTGTAGCGGTATACTGTATATTGTGTGGCACAGTGTAGAGGTATATTGTGAGGCACAGTGTAGCGGTATACTGTATATTGTGTGGCACAGTGTTGAGGTATATTGTGAGGCACAGTGTAGTGGTATACTGTATATTGTGTGGCACAGTGTAGCGGTATATTGTGAGGCACAGTGTAGAGGTATACTGTATATTGTGTGGCACAGTGTAGCGGTATACTGTATATTGTGTGGCACAGTGTAGAGGTATACTGTATATTGTGTGGCACAGTAGCAGTATACTGTATATTGTGAGGCACAGTGTAGAGGTATACTGTATATTGTGGGGCACAGTATAGAGGTATACTGTACATTGTGGGGCACAGTGTAGCGGTATACTGTATATTGTGGGGCACAGTGTAGCAGTATACTGTACATTGTGGGGCACAGTATAGAGGTATACTGTACATTGTGGGGCACAGTATAGAGGTATACTGTACATTGTAGGGCACAGTGTAGCGGTATACTGTATATTGTGGGGCACAGTGTAGGCTATATGTGCATAACATAAACATACTCCACATGAACACTTACAGTTACTTGGCTTGGGCCTTGGGGATCTCGGACGCCACTTCCACACTTTGGCCGGGGGCTCGGCGGAGCTGATGTTGTGTTTTATCCTAATGAGAAAGATTTTATAATAAGGATTTGGAGAAGGGGCAGTGGGATAGCAAAGCAGGGAGAGGCCGGTGCTGCTACTAGGGGGTCATACCATGGGGCAGTAATAAAACCCACCATAATGCCCCCCCCCCCCAGTAGTAATAATTCTCCTTATAATGTGACAGTGCAAAAAATACACCCTTGTAATGCCCCCAGTTGAGCTAATGTCCCCATAGTGCCCCCATAATGTGCCAGTATAAAATACCCCTATATAGTGCCCCCAGTAAATTCCCCCATAGTGCTCCTCTCCCCCCTTCCTGCTAGTGCCCCCAAAATGTACCAGTATAAAATGCCCCATATATAGTGCCCCAGTAGATGCCCCTCAGTGTCCGGCCTCTGATAGGCTGCCAGCCTAGTGTCCCCCATAATGCCCCCCAATAATGCCCCCCCAGTATCATAGTGCCATCTCCCCCCATGTGCCAGTATCAAGTGCCTCTCTCCTTCCCACCCCCCATGTGCCAGTATCAAGTGCCTCTCTCTTCCCCCCATGTGCCAGTATCATAGTGCCATCTCCCCCACAAAAAAGTGCCAGTATTAAGTATCATAGTGCCAACCCCCCCCCCCCCACATGCCAGTATCAAGTGCCTCTCTCCTCCCCCCCATGTCCCAGTATCAAGTGCCTCTCTCCCTCCCCCCCCCCCCCCCATGCCAGTATCAGGTGCCTCTCTCCCCCCCCCATGCCAGTATCAGGTGCCAACCCCACTCCCCCCCCCCCCCCCCCCACGTGCCAGTATCAGGTGCCTTCCGCTCCCCCCATGGCAGTAACAGTCGGGTATTAAAAAATAAAAAATAAACACTTCTACTTACCTCCATGTCAGCGATGCGATGCAGCCTCTTCCTGTGTCCCGCCCAGTATGTCCTTATATGGACTCAGTGCTTGTATTTCAGAAAAGAGTCTGCTGGGATTCGAACCCACGACCTTCTGCTTCAGAGGCAGAACAGCTAACCACTAGACCATAGGAGCTGCCTTGATGCTGACTGAAAAAATATGAGACTTCTACTGTTATAGCTGGCTAAGTGTACATCTATACACATGGCAGCTGCTCATATATAGAGATGTAGCAGAGCTGAATGTGCTCAGACAGCTGTCATATACAGATATAGCAGTATCTCAGCTATATCTCTATATGACAGCTGTTCCAGCACACTCAGCTCTGCTATATCTCTATATATGATAGCTGTCATGTGTATAGATGTAGCAGAGCTGGGTGTGTTTAGGCATCTGTCATGTGTATAGATGTAGTAGAGCTGGGTTTGCTGGGGCAACTGTCATATATAGAGATATAGCAGAGCTGAGCGTGCTGGGACAGCTGTCATATAGATATATAGCAGTGCTGGTGTGTTGGGGGCAGCTGTCATGTGTATAGATGTAGCAGAGCTGGCTGTGTTTCGGCAGCTGTCATGTGTATAGATGTAGTAGAGCTGGGTGTGTTTGGGCATCTGTCATGTATAGATGTAGTAGAGCTGGGTTTGCTGGGGCAGCTGTCATATATAGAGATATAGCAGAGCTGAGTGTGCTGGTGCAGCTGTCATGTGTATAGATGTAGCAGAGCTGGCTGTGTTTTGGCAGCTGTCATGTGTATAGATGTAGTAGAGCTGGGTTTGCTGGGGCAGCTGTCATATATAGAGATATAGCAGAGCTGAGTGTGCAGGGACAGCTGTCATATAGATATATAGCAGTGCTGGTGTGTTGGGGGCAGCTGTCATGTGTATAGATGTAGCAGAGCTGGCTGTGTTTCGGCAGCTGTCATGTGTATAGATGTAGTAGAGCTGGGTTTGCTGGGGCAGCTGTCATATATAGAGATATAGCAGAGCTGAGTGTGCTGGGACAGCTGTCATATAGAGATATAGCAGTGCCTGGTATGTTGGGGGCAGCTGTCATGTGTATAGATGTAGCAGAGCTGGCTGTGTTTTGGCAGCTGTCATGTGTATAGATGTAGTAGAGCTGGGTTTGCTGGGGCAGCTGTCATATATAGAGATATAGCAGAGCTGAGTGTGCAGGGACAGCTGTCATATACAGATATAGCAGTGCTAGGTGTGTTTTGGCAGCTGTCATGTGTATAGATGTATTTTTTTTTTTTTTACAGTCAGTTGTAATGCAGCCTTTATGGCTGTGAGGGTAAATGCTTTGCCACTGATTCACTAATAGATTGGAGCTTGTGGGTTCGAATCCCAGACCAGGAGACTTTAGCAGACAGTAAAATTAGATCACACTAGCGGCTGCTGTGAAGGGGCCCTGAACACGATATTTAACTAACTTGAAAATGAACACAATATTTTAAGCCGGGGCGCCGGGCCCCCTTGGCAGCCCGGGCCCCGAAGCAGCTGCTTCCCCGGTAGTTACGCCACTGGTCCCTCTAATGTCTCCCTTCCTCTACTAGGAGTGCTTTTTTTTATATCTGTTCTTAGGCCTAGAGTTGTCACATTTTGTACGGCCTATTATACCTTCTACTAAAAGACAATTTTATGATTGTTGTACTTCATGCCTACCTGTTTGTAATGGGTTATAGGTTATTGTTTTTTTTTTCTGTATCACTGGTATTGTAATAATAATAATAATAATAAAAAAACCTCAATAAAAACATTGTTACAAAAAAGATGAAATTCAACTGTCACAAAAAAAGCATGTGAAGAAAACAGAGGGCTGATTTCAAATACAGTGGTATACAAACAGAATCATTGTTTGATACTTATTTAACTTTTTTAATGTCCCAAATGCACTAAAAATAATTTTTCTAATCTACTTTGTTAATCAATTTTGACCTTTTTGACCTAAAGAAATTTCCACTTAACCACCTCCGGACCGCCTAACGCAGATCTGCGGTCCGGAGGTGGCAGCTCTGCGAAGAGTCACGCATATATGCGTCATCTTGCGAGAGCCGTGATTTCCTGTGAACGCGCGCACACAGGCGCGCGCGTTCACAGGAACAGAAGGTAAGCGAGTGGATCTCCAGCCTGCCAGCAGCGATCGCTCGCTGGCAGGCTGGAGATGTGATTTTTTTAACCCCTAACAGGTATATTAGACGCTGTTTTGATAACAGCGTCTAATATACCTGCTACCTGGTCCTCTGGTGGTCCCTTTTGTTTGGATCGACCACCAGAGGACACAGGTAGCTGTGTAAAGTACCAGAAAACACCACTACACTACACCCCCCCCCACCCCGTCACTTATTAACCCCTTATGAACCCCTGATCACCCCATATAGACTCCCTGATCACCCCCCTGTCATTGATCACCCCCCTGTCATTGATCACTCCCCTGTAAGGCTCCATTCAGACGTCGGTATGATTTTTACGGATCCACGGATACATGGATCGGATCCGCAAAACACATACGGACGTCTGAATGGAGCCTTACAGGGGGGTGATCAATGACAGGGGGGTGATCACCCATATAGATTCCCTGATCACCCCCCTGTCATTGATCAGCCCCCTGTCATTGATCACCCCCCTGTAAGGCTCCATTCAGACGTCCGTATGATTTTTACGGATCCACGGATACATGGATCGGATCCGCAAAACACATACGGACGTCTGAATGGAGCCTTACAGGTTGGTGATCAATGACAAGGGGGTGATCACCCATATAGACTTCCTGATCACCCCCCTGTCATTGATCACCCCCCTGTAAGGCTCCATTCAGACGTCCGTATGATTTTAACGGATCCACGGATACATGGATCAGATCCGCAAAACACATACGGATGTCTGAATGGAGCCTTACAGGGGGGTGATCAATGACAGGGGGGTGATCACCCATATAGACTCCCTGATCACCCCCCTGTCATTGATCCCCCCCCTGTAAGGCTCCATTCAGACGTCCGTATGCGTTTTGCGGATCCGATCCATGTATCCTTGGATCCGTAAAAATCATACAGACGTCTGAATGGAGCCTTACAGGGGGGTGATCAATGACAGGGGGGTAATCACCCCATATAGACTCCCTGATCACCCCCCTATCATTGATCACCCCCTGTAAGGCTCCATTCAGACATTTTTTTTGGCCCAAGTTAGCGGAAATTGTTTTGTTTTTTTTGTTTTTGTTTTTTCTTACTAAGTCTCATATTCCACTAACTTGTGTCAAAAAATAAAATCTCACATGAACCCACCATACCCCTCACGGAATCCAAATGCGTAAATTTTTTTAGACATTTATATTCCAGACTTCTTCTCACGCTTTAGGGCCCCTAAAATGCCAGGGCAGTATAAATACCCCACATGTGACCCCATTTCGGAAAGAAGACACCCCAAGGTATTCCGTGAGGGGCATATTGAGTCCATGAAAGATTTAAATTTTTGTCCCAAGTTAGCGGAAAGGGAGACTTTGTGAGAAAATACAAAAAAAATCAATTTCCGCTAACTTGTGCCAAAAAATAAAAAATTCTAGGAACTCGCCATGCCCCTCACGGAATACGTTGGGGTGTCTTCTTTCCAAAATGGGGTCACATGTGGGGTATTTATACTGCCTTTTAGGGGCCTGAAAGCGTGAGAAGAAGTCTGGGATCCAAATGTCTAAAAATGCCCTCCCAAAAGGAATTTAGGCCGCTTTGCGCATCTAGGCTGCAAAAAAGTGTCACACATGTGGTGGGGAATGTGTTTTGGGGTGTCATTTTACATATACCCATACTGGGTGAGATAAATATCTTGGTCAAATGTCAACTTTGTATAAAAAAAATGGGGAAAGTTGTCTTTTGCCAAGATATTTCTCTCACCCAGCATGGGTATATGTAAAAAGACACCCCAAAATACATTCCCCAACTTCTTCTGAGTACGGCGATACCACATGTGTGACACTTTTTTGCCGCCTAGGTGGGCAAAGGGGCACACATTCCAAAGAGCACCTTTAGGATTTCACAGGTCATTTTTTACACATTTTGATTTCAAACTACTTTGCACACATTAGGGCCCCTAGAATGCCAGGGCAGTATAACTACCCCACAAGTGACCCCATTTTGGAAACAAGGTATTCCGTGAGGGGCATGGCAAGTTCCTAGAATTTTTTTTTTTGTCACAAGTTAGCGGAAAATGATGATTTCTTTATTTTTTTTTCTAAAAAAATAAAGAGCACCATTCCAAAGAGCACCTTTCGGATTTCACCGGTTATTTTTTACAGAATTTGATTTCAAACTACTTCGCACACATTAGGGCCCCTAAATTGCCAGGCAGTATAACTACCCCACAAGTAACCCCATTTTGGAAAGAAGACACCCCAAGGTATTCCGTGAGGGGCATGGCGAGTTCCTAGAATTTTTAATTTTTTGTCACAAGTTAGTGGAATGAGACTTTGTAAGAAAAAAAAAAAATCATAATTTTCCGCTAACTTGTGACAAAAAATAAAAAGTTCTATGAACTCACTATGTCCATCAGTGAATACCTTAGGGTGTCTACTTTCCGAAATGGGGTCATTTGTGGGGTGTTTGTACTGTCTGGGCATTGTAGAACCTCAGGAAACATGACAGGTGCTCAGAAAGTCAGAGCTGCTTCAAAAAGCGGAAATTCACATTTTTGTACCATAGTTTGTAAATGCTATAACTTTTACCCAAACCATTTTTTTTTTTTTTACCCAAGCCATTTTTTTTATCAAAGACATGTAGAACAATAAATTTTGTGAAAAATTAATATATGGATGTCATTTTTTTTTGCAAAATTTTACAACTGAAAGTGAAAAATTTCTTTTTTTTGCAAAAAAATCGTTAAATTTCGATTAATAACAAAAAAAGTAAAAATGTCAGCAGCAATTAAATACCACCAAATGAAAGCTCTATTAGTGAGAAGAAAAGGAGGTAAAATTCATTTGGGTGGTAAGTTGCATGACCGAGCAATTAACGGTGAAAGTAGTGTAGTGCAGAAGTGTAAAAAGTGGCCTGGTCATTAAGGGTGTTTCAGCTAGGGGGGTTGAAGTGGTTAAACACTTGTCAGTGGTGTACGCGTCCACGTTTTGCAGACAAGAATAGGCAGTTATATCAATGGCTGTCCGTACCGTTCCGCAAAATGCGGAACGCACACGGACGCCATCCGTAATTTGTGGATCTGTGATTTGCGGACCGAAAAACACACAACGGTCGTGTGCATGAGGTCTAAGGCTGCAGGTCTCTGAGAATTGTTAGCAACTGTCTCCATAAAGTGTGAGCTCCAGACTGCAACTGATCTCTGTAGATTTGCATACAGAGACAACAGTGGCTCCAAGTAAGCACACTGTCCGTCTCCTGATAGGGTTACCAGGAGACAGATACGATCGCTCTGCCAGGCGCTGTAGGAAACTTTCAGGTCAGACATGAAGCTTTCCTACTGTCATCTTTCACAAGATGACAGCAGGCAGTTCTGATCTGTATTACAGGTCTGGGGCTATTTATGCAAGCTCCGAACCTGTTACACTTTATTCTCTGGGGGCATAGCAGCTCCAAGGCTGTAGCGCATGCTCTGGAGCTGTTATACGGGGGAATGAGGTGGCCGGGTGCTGGACCTAAAACAAGCATTGAGTGGGCAGGAGCTAATATACATGTGCCAATCTCTGTGAATCTTCCGATTCCCAGCCACTAGAAAGGCCAGCTGTATCACTCCTACTATGCAAGCACGGCCACCACTGCAGCGGTGGCAGTAACCCCTAGAGATTAGCATGGTTTAACAGGTTGGAAAATTAAAGGTAAAGGTTAACAGGCGCATTATTGAAAATAGAATTATATTCTCAAATGACTTAAAATCCGATTATACGCCTCTGTTGTGCACCAGGATCAATCTGGATTCATACCGGGGAGGTCTACATCCAATAACATCAGTAGGGCGCAAGTTATCATGCAAATTGGGAGAGCTTTAGATAGGCCATGGGTCCTAGCTTCTTTGGACACGGCCAAGGCCTTTGATTCGTTGGAAAGGCCGTATCTACTGGAAGCACTGAAATGTTTTGGTTTTGGTCCAGTATTTGCCCAGTGGGTACAAATGTTATATAGGCAGCCTAAAGCGAATATTCTGGTGAACGGTTCACACTCAGGTCATTTTGAATTGGGTAGAGGAACAAGACAAGGGTGCCCCCTGTCACCCCTCCTATTTGCAGTCGAAATAGAGCACCTAGCACTTAGACTGAGGCAGGATGGGGTCTACAGTGGAATATCCTTAGGAGATAGAGAGGACAGAGTCGGGCTATACACTGACGACCTGATCCTTTTTATGGATAGGGCGGAGCAGTCGCTACCTAGGGCAATTGAGTTAACTGAAACTTTTGGCCGTTTCTCTGGTTTGCATATTAATTGGAACAAGTCGGCTCTGATGCCTCTTAGGCCGGAGGGATGGCCTGCGATATATTGCAATCTACCAGTTGTAGATCGGTTTAAATACCTGGGTATCATAATAACTAGAGATCCCCCCTCAGCATATACTTTGAACATAGAGCCTCTAACCTCGATTTTCACGAAGAAATTTGCAGCATGGCAATCTCTTCCTATATCTCTGATGGGACGTCTGAACCTCATAAAGATGGTCCTTCTTCCCAAAGCTTTATATGTATTGGAACATGCTAGTACGACCATCCCGAGAAGGTTCTTTGATCGCCTCCATTCTATGATGTCTGCTTTCATCTGGGGTAAGGCTAGAAGGAAGTTGGCGCTCCGTACTCTTCAGAGGCCCAAGTTGCAGGGGGGCGGCACTTCCAGACCTGTTCCTGTACTTCCTAGCGGGTCAACTACGTTATCTAGCCTCCTGGGTCTCCTCGCAGCCCCTCCCCAATGCGGAGTTCTATTTGCAGGACTTCCTTCAGTTACATTCCCTATGGCCGGTACCAGAAGATATTAGTCTGTTCCAAGGTAGAGCCCTCTTACTACATAGACTGGCTCATCAGGTTTGGGAGGCAGCTAAACTAAAGGCGTACTCTGACCTGCCGGACGCAATACCCCTTTGGGGAAACCCTATGTTTCCACATTTGAGTAGTCATGAAGGCGCTGCGATGTGGAAGGATCATGGGATACTGACCCTGGGGGACCTATATGAGGGAGGATCCCTGAGATCCTTTTCTCAAATACAGGATAAATCTGGCATCCCGAGACACATGTTCTTCAGGTATTTACAGATTAGACATGCCCTCTCTGCGCAGTTTGGTAGAGGCTGTAGAAAGATCTCCAACTATCCATTGATTGGAGTACTGTCCACACAAGGTCCTAGAGGGCTCATATCGGCTATCTATACACACCTCTTAAGCACGAAGATGATTACGTCCCCTCTGAACGTAGAAGACAAGTGGAGGAATTGCATTCCATCCCTTTCTGAGACAGAATGGGCCGAGGCGTTAGCAGCTCCTACAAGAGTTTCCCCCTCGGTCAACAATAAGATGATACAGCTACACATACTTCATAGGAGTTATCTTACACCTAGCAGGTTGTTTAGAATGGGTAAGATGGAGAACAACAATTGCTTAAGATGTCATCAGGCCAATGCCAATTTCTGGCATATGATGTGGGAGTGTAGAATTATACATAGTTTTTGGAGGGATGTGACATCCTTATTGTCAGATTTAGTGCCAGGTACTGTTCCCCTCTGTCCTAAGATGTGCCTGCTGGGTATTATAGACGAGGAGAGCAGTGGTCTCATCACCACAGGATATTCCTGGAGGAAACTTTATTTCTGGCTAGGAAGGCGATAGCCCTTAGGTGGATGGCCGATAGGGTGACTAATGTAAATCACTGGAAACGGGTAGTGAATCAGATTATTCCCCTAGAAAAGGTAGTTTACATTCACAGGGGGTGCCCCCAGAAATTTGAGAAAGTGTGGAGGGAGTGGTGTGCGTCCACTAGTACGCTGAATTCTCGATGAGCTCTCATATCTATTTATCTATGCAGGTTTTGATGGGAAATATAGATTTTTTTTTAAATGTATTCAATATCCATCTATGATGATGTCCCTGAAATGTCTAGTGTGAAACTGTTTTCGGATTGGTAATGGTGTCTGCCAGTTACCCTGCTGCGTCCAGGGAAAATTATTTTCGGATTAATGTACCACGTATGTTACTATTGCACCTTTATACTCCAATAAAACGAGTAAAAAAAAAAAATATACGATTATACACATTATAAATATGACATGATGAGGTTAGAGAACGCCTTTAAGAAATACCAAAGTACCATCCCACCAGGTGTGACCAGATACTTTAGCAAACTACTAAATATTGTATGGGATAGAAATTATCTAGATTTTGAGGTTCAAACTTTTTTCAAACACAAAAATATATAGTTCTACACAGTATTGCATTAATTAGATATACATTATCTTGTAGTGAAAACAGCTGTGCCGCACCTTTAAGGTTCTTCATATTTTGAAAGGAAATTCTTCAATATAGTTACGGAGTGCAGGTTGAATAGGCAAGCTGGGTAATCCCTCTCTTCCGTATTGTGTCACAATGCATAGACGGCATAGCTGCTGCAAACTGAGGATTCGAGTTCTGCGCAGTGGCTTTGACAGTACCAATTTAATCCCATTTTGGCAAATCAGGGGACTTTTCTTGCTCCTCTCAACAGCTTGCTCTAGAAGTTTCACTGGACAATCTGAAAAGAGCTCTCTTAACCAAAACCTTCCTTTAAAAAATAGGACCCGTACACTAACTGGACCTGATTCCATTTTGACACTGACACTAAATAGGTGATTTCCCTGAGAGCTGTCACGTACAAGAAATGTGCCAACTGACTCTTTTGCCAGCATGGAATGGGCCTCAGCTGTAGGAAGAGGACCCCAGTAGAAGCCACTGGCCTGGAGAGTGAGCACAGATAGCTCAACAAGTTTTCTTTCACTGTTCCGGAAAAGACGGTAATGAGACTGGGGCACAACAATGGGAGGACCAGGGACAGGATAAATAACTTGTCTTGATTCTTCCTGGGGGCAGGCCCCCCCTCCAACCATTTCAAAGACTCCATGCGTCAAATAACATCTTCATCTTCCAAAAACAGTGTGTATCCATCCTATTAAGACAAGCACAAGTGTTACTACTTTTGCAAAAAAATAAAAAATACTGTAAGATTAGTGTAAAACTATACATATTTGCAGTGAATAGCATAAAAGAAAAACACCAAAAGACAAAGAAATTGCATCTATAAGAACACCATATAACTCTGGCATAAAAAAACCAATTGGGAATAAAAGACCTCAAGCAGCTAAAAAAAAACAAACGGTCTGTTTAACCCCTTTCTGCAAATGGACGTAGCTGTATGTTCAGATTGCAAACTTGCTGCAATCAGATGTACAGCTATGTCTTAACCCCTTAAGGACACAGGGCGTACCGGTACGCCCTATTTCCCGAGTCCTTAAGGACCAAGGGCGTACCGGTACGTCCTGACTTAAAATCGGCATTCCGGCGCCGCGGGGGTTAATCGGAACGGGATTTCGGCTGAAATCATTCAGCCGGCATCCCGTAACAACGCAGGGGGGGGTCATTTGACCCCCCCGTATCGGCGATCGCAGAAAACCGCAGGTCAATTCAGACCTGCGGTTTTCTGCGTTTCCGGTCCATTCGGGTGTCCGGTGACCCGATGAACCGGAAAAAGACTGCGATCGGTGGCGTAATTATACACCACCAATCGCAGTCCGAGGATTTGAGGAGGCGGTGCTGGCCCTGGTGCTGAACACTGCTGTCCAGGGTGCTGATTGGTGCAGGGGAGAGAGGCGCGAGATTCAAACTTCCTGCGCTCCTCTCTCCCCTCCTCTTCCTGTTCTGCACGAGCACCCGGCAGCATCGTCCAGCACCAGCTCCTGTGTCCCCCTAATCGCCATCCATCACCCTCCTGCACCCATCGCCACCCAGGTAGGTTAGGGTCAGTGAGGGAGAGGCATCGTTAGGCAGGGAAAGAAGGGAAAAGTTAGTTAGGAAAAAAAAAAAAAAAGAAAAAACTTTTAACTTTTACACAAAACTTTTTTTGATCCATCTATCAGACCCCAGACCCCCCCCTGCCACTTGCCCCCCCCTACCAGCCCCCCACCACCACCAGCCCCCCCACCCCCTCCACCCATCCCCCCACCACTCCCCCCAACCCCCCCCCCCCCCCCACCACCACCACTAGCCCCCTCACCACCACTTTTTTTTCTGCGTTCGCTGACTGGTCGGCACTTTTTAGCGTCCGTCCACTGTTAGCGCATCGCCTGCCCCACCGCTGATCAGCGTTGTACCGCTAATCAGCAACTTTTTTTTTTTCCTAACACTTGCCCTTTTTTCCTTTTTTTAGTACGCGAACACCCGTTGCCCCCACACACACGCACATATAATAAAGTTTTACACACACGCACACCTACACGCACACACACCCATGGCCCGCCGGGTGTTCTCGGCCGAGGAGGCATATGCCCAGATTGCCTCCGACTCCGAGAGCCCCAGTGAGGATGAGGATGACCCCACATTCCTCTTATCATCAGCATCCTCCTCATCATCATCGGATGACGATGAGCCACCAAGGCGGCGGAGACGCCGCCAGGCGGAGCCAGGGGCCGCACATGCTAGGGATCCTGTGGCCCACCCTAGTACGAGCCGCCCTGGGGTTCGTACTGGTTTCCCGGCCCACCAAATAAGTTCACCGGAGACCCCTGCCGATGAACTTAGCTGGTGTCCCCCAGTGGACTTTGAGCCTGAGATTCCGGATTTCGCTGGCAATCCTGGAATCCAGATTCCCACAGTGGGGTTTACTGAAATTGACTATTTTAGTTTTTTTTTCAGTAACCCACTGGTGAATTTGATGGTGGAGCAGACGAATCTGTACGCCCAACAGTTCGTCGCTCAAAACCCAGGCTCAGTTTTGGCTAGACCCGGTGGCTGGACGCCGGTCAGTGCAGCCGAAATGAGGACATTTTGGGGCCTCGTGCTGCATATGGGTCTAGTCCAAAAACCCAGTGTCAGGCAATACTGGAGTGGGGACGTCCTGTACCAGACCCCACTGTACAGTATGGTCATGACACGCTCCCGGTTTGAGGCCATCCGGAAATGTCTGCATTATTCCGATAATGCAGCATGTCCACCCCGAGGTGATCCTGCCTATGACCGGCTGTATAAGATACGGCCTGTCATCGATCACTTTGGGGCCACATTTCAGCAGGCCTACGTACCTGGAAGGGAGGTCGCGGTTGATGAGTCGCTCATTGCGTTCAAGGGGAGACTCAGTTTCCGCCAATATATTCCCACAAAGCGAGCGAGGTATGGCGTGAAGCTATACAAAATTTGTGAGAGTACCTCAGGGTACACTTACAAATTTCGTGTGTACGAGGGGCGAGATTCCCGTATTCAACCCCCAGAATGTCCCCCCACTCTGGGTGTTAGCGGGAAACTCGTGTGGGACCTTATGTACCCACTGCTGGATAATGGTTACCACTTGTACGTGGATAACTTTTATACCAGCATTCCCTTGTTCAGGTCCCTTGCCGCCAGATCTACGTTCGCTTGTGGGACCGTGCGGAAAAATCAGCGCGGCCTCCCTGCCTACCCCCTCCAGGTACCTATCCCCAGGGGTGAGACCCGTGCACTTACCAGTGGAAACCTGTTGCTGGTCAGGTATAAGGACAAGAGGGATGTCCTTATGCTGTCCACAATCCACGGTAACGGCACCACCCCAGTCCCTGTGCGAGGTACCGCGGCAACGGTCCTCAAGCCCGATTGTATCGTCGACTACAATCGGTATATGGGAGGAGTTGATCTCTCGGATCAAGTCCTCACGCCATATAACGCCATGCGCAAAACCCGGGCATGGTACAAAAAAGTTGCGGTCTACTTGGTGCAGGTTGCCATGTACAACTCTTTTGTACTATCCCGAAGCGCTGGCAGCACAGGGACATTCCTCCAATTCTATGAGGCAGTCCTCAAGGACCTGATCTTTTCGGACCGGGAAAGAGCAGGCCGGAGTACCTCGGGAACTGGAGGCGCCCGGATCGTCCCTGGCCAACACTTTCCAGGTGTGGTCCCCCATACTGGAAAGAAGGGACGAACCCAAAAAAAGTGCAGAGTGTGTCGCAGGAGGGGGATACGGAAGGACACCACCACTCAGTGCGACACGTGCCCCGATCATCCGGGCCTCTGCGTTATCGATTGCTTCAGGGAGTATCACACTTCCATGGAGTACTAAATTTTTATAATCCCCAACAGTTCACTAGAGAACATAAAACACTATGGCTCTCAGACTTTGGAGACACGAAAACTATTTTTCTTTCCCCCAAAAATATTAGTTTTAGTGCAGGCATCCTCAAACTGCGGCCCTCCAGATGTTGTAAAACTATAACTCCCAGCATGCCCAGACAACCTACAGCCATCAGCAGGGCATGGTGGGAATTGTAGTTTTACAACATCTGGAGGGCCGCAGTTTTAGGATGCCTGCTTAGTGTCTCCAAAGTCTGAGAGCCATACATATTGGGCATCGTCGCGTGCGTAAAAGTCGTCGCTATAAAAATAACTTTTGACCAAACGCCTCGGATGAACGGTGTTAAAAATATAAAATAAAAACGGTGCCAAAACACCTATTTTTGGGCAAAATTTCAATTTAAATCCATTTTGCCGGTAATAAAGCAAGGGTTAACAGCCAAACAAAACTAAATATTTATTGCCCCGATTCTGTCGTTTGCAGAAACACCCCATATGTGGTCGTAAATGGCTATATAGCCGCACGGCAGGGCATAGAACGAAGGGAACGCCATACGGTTTCTGGAAGGCAGATTTTGATGGACAGTTTTTTTTTTGACACCATGTCCCATTAGAAGCCCCCCCTGATGTAGCCCAGACTAGAAACTCCAAAAAAGTGACCCCATCTAAGAAACTACACCCCTCAAGGTATTCAAAAGTTACTTTACAAACTATGTTAACCCTTTAGGTGTTCCACAAAACTAAATAGCGAATGTAGAAACAATTTTAGATTTTAATTTTTTTGTTACATTGCCTCAAAAAAGAGTAATATAGAGCAACCAAATATCAAATTTACCCCAAAAATAGTCCCAAAACAACAACCACCTTATCCCGTAGTTTCCTAGATGGGGTCACTTTTATGGAGTTTCTACTCTAGGGGTGCATCAGGGGGCTTGAAAGGGTACATGGTGTAAATAAACCAGTCCAGCAAAATCTGCCTTCCAAAAACCATATGGCGTTCCCCTTCTTCTATGTCCTGCCGTTTAGCCAAATAGTAGTTTACCACCACATATGGGGTGTTTCTGCAAACTACAGAATCAGGGCAACCCATTTTGAGTGTTGTTCGGCAGTTAACCCTTGTTTTACTCCTAGAAAAAATTGATTATATTGGAAAATTTTCCAAAAAATTGAAATTTCATAATTGTTTCTCCATCTGCCATTAACTCTTGTGGAACACCTAAAGGGTTAACAAAGTTTGTAAACCCAGTTTTGAATACCTTGAGGGGTGTACTTTCTTAGATGGAGTCACTTTTTTGAAATTTCTATTCTAGGGGTGCAACAGGGGGCTTCAAATGGGACATGGTATAAACAAAACCAGTCCTGCAAAATCTGCCTTCCAAAACCCATATGGTGTTCCCCTCCTTCTATGTGCTACCGTTCGGCCAAACAGTAGTTTACGACCACATATGGGGTGTTTTTGCAAACTACAGAATCAGGGCAACCCATTTTGAGTGTTGTTTGGCAGTTAACCCTTGTTTTACTCCTAGAAAAAATTGATTATAATGGAAAATTTTCCAAAAAATTGAAATTTCATAATTGTTTCTCCATCTGCCATTAACTCTTGTGGAACACCTAAAGGGTTAACAAAGTTTGTAAACCCAGTTTTGAATACCTTGAGGGGTGTACTTTCTTAGATGGAGTCACTTTTTTGAAATTTCTATTCTAGGGGTGCAACAGGGGGCTTCAAATGGGACATGGTATAAACAAAACCAGTCCTGCAAAATCTGCCTTCCAAAACCCATATGGTGTTCCCCTCCTTCTATGTGCTACCGTTCGGCCAAACAGTAGTTTACGACCACATATGGGGTGTTTTTGCAAACTACAGAATCAGGGCAACCCATTTTGAGTGTTGTTTGGCAGTTAACCCTTGTTTTACTCCTAGAAAAAATTGATTATATTGGAAAATTTTCCAAAAAATTGAAATTTCATAATTGTTTCTCCATCTGCCATTAACTCTTGTGGAACACCTAAAGGGTTAACAAAGTTTGTAAACCCAGTTTTGAATACCTTGAGGGGTGTACTTTCTTAGATGGAGTCACTTTTTTGAAATTTCTATTCTAGGGGTGCAACAGGGGGCTTCAAATGGGACATGGTATAAACAAAACCAGTCCTGCAAAATCTGCCTTCCAAAACCCATATGGTGTTCCCCTCCTTCTATGTGCTACCGTTCGGCCAAACAGTAGTTTACGACCACATATGGGGTGTTTTTGCAAACTACAGAATCAGGGCAACCCATTTTGAGTGTTGTTTGGAAGTTAACCCTTGTTTTACTCCTAGAAAAAATTGATTATATTGGAAAATTTTCCAAAAAATTGAAATTTCATAATTGTTTCTCCATCTGCCATTAACTCTTGTGGAACACCTAAAGGGTTAACAAAGTTTGTAAACCCAGTTTTGAATACCTTGAGGGGTGTACTTTCTTAGATGGAGTCACTTTTTTGAAATTTCTATTCTAGGGGTGCAACAGGGGGCTTCAAATGGGACATGGTATAAACAAAACCAGTCCTGCAAAATCTGCCTTCCAAAACCCATATGGTGTTCCCCTCCTTCTATGTGCTACCGTTCGGCCAAACAGTAGTTTACGACCACATATGGGGTGTTTTTGCAAACTACAGAATCAGGGCAACCCATTTTGAGTGTTGTTTGGCAGTTAACCCTTATTTTACTCCTGGAAAAAATTTATTATATTGGAAAATTTTCCAAAAAATAGAAATTTCAAAATTGTTTCTCCATCTGCCATTAACTCTTGTGGAACACCTAAAGGGTTAATAAAGTTTGAAAAAACAGTTTTGAATACCTTGAGGGGTGTAGTTTCTAGAATGGGGTCATTTTTGGGAGGTTTCTATTATCTAAGCCTCACAATATGACTTCAAACCTGAACTGGTCCATAAAAAGTGGGATTTTGAAGATTTCTCAAAAATTTCAAAATTTGCTTCTAAACTTCTAAGCCTTGTAACATCCCCAAAAAATAAAATATCATTCCCAAAATGCTACAAACATGAAGTAGACATATGGGGAATGTAAAGTCATCACAATTTTTGGGGGTATTACTATGTATTACAGAAGTAGAGAAACTGAAACTTTGAAATTTGCTAATTTTTCAAAATTTTTGGTAAAAAATGTATTTTTTTATGCAAAAAAAATAACTTTTTTGACCCAATTTTAGCAGTGTCATGAAGTACAATATGTGACGAAAAAACAATCTCAGAACGGCCTGGGTAAGTCAAAGCGTTTGAAAGTTATGAGCACTTAAAGTGACACTGGTCAGATTTGCAAAAAATGGCCCGGTCCTTAAGGTGAAAATGAGCCCGGTCCTTAAGGGGTTAACTCCTAACTAGGTGTCACAGCCCCAGAGTCTCTAAGAGCAGAAACATAGGAGAAGCCGTCAAGGAACCAATCAGAGCGGTCCCTTGCTGGCGATCGCTTTGATTGATTAGTCAGTCTAAAAATGTCAGTTTCAGGATCTGATCTCCACTATGGAGATCAGAGCCCGCATGACCCCTGATGCCATCCAGCACTGATGCCCCCTGTACCCCACATGCTTCTTGGAGCCTTCTGTGCGGTTCCCTGGTATTGCATGTGATAGTGACGACTAAGAAACGGAGCCGCCACCATCAGCAGTGAGTGTCATCTGTAACATACAGCTGACACTCTAATGCAAGGATCAAGATCAGTGCTGGCACAGATCACGGTCGTTTAACCCCTTAGATGCCGTGATGAGTAGCCACCTGCAGCATCCATGGGGTTAACGGAGGGAGGATCCCTCTCTCCCCTATCGGGCCTACACGCTGCAGCAGGCTGATGGTTGCCATGGCAACTGGATACCTTACAAAGGTATCCAGGCTTGCCATGTACCTAAGCCTGAACCCTGAGGGTCAGGCTTAGGGCTCATACACATGAACGTATTTTCTTTCCGTCTGCAAAAAAAAAAAAAAAAAAGGAAGTTACTCCGTGTGCATTCTGTTTCCTTATGTCGGTTCCTGCAAAAAATAGAGCATGTCCTATTATTGTCTGCATTACAGACAAGGATAGTACAAGGATAGTACTGTTCTATTAGAGACCAGCTATTCCGTTCAGCAAAATACGAATGCACACGGACGTCATCCGTATTTTTAGTGGACTGTAAAACACATACGGTCGTGAGCATGAGCCCTTAGTGTTAGTCTAAAACTGACAGTACTAGAATGCAATAGAAGAGCATTGCAGAGTACAGGTGAAACTCAAAAAATTAGAATATCATGCAAAAGTTCAATATTCTAGGCTCAAAGTGTCGCACTCTAGTCAGCTAATTAATCCATACCCCCTGAGCAAAGGGTACCTGAGACTTTGGGTTTTTATAAGCTGTAAGGCTACTTTCCCACTTGCATTTTGGCTTTCCGTTTGGGAGATCTGTCATGGGCTCTCGCAAGTGGTCCAAAATGGATCAGTTTTGCCCTAATGCATTCTGAATTGAAAAGGATCTGCTCAGAATGCATCAGTTTGCCTCAGATCAGTTTCCATTCAGCTTTGGAGGCGGACACCAAAACGCAGCGTTTTGCTGTCCGCTCGACAAAACTGAGCCAAATGCATACGTCCTGGCACACAATGTAAGTTAATTGGGACAGATCCATTTTCTCTGACAGAATCTGGCACAATAGAAAATGGATCCGTCTCCCATTGACTTTCAGTGAAGTTCATGACGGATCCGTCTTGGCTATGTTACAGATAACACAAATTGATCCGTTCATGAGGGATGCATGCGGTTGTATTATTGTAACAGATCCGTTTTTACAGATTCATGACGGATCTGCCCAAAATGCGAGTGTGAAAGTAGCCTAAGCGATAATCATCAATTATAACAAAGGCTTGAAATATCTCGCTTTGCATGTAATGAGTCTATCTCATATATTAGTTTCACCTTTTAATTTGAATTACTGAAATAAATTAACTTTGCACGATATTCTAAATTTTTCGAGTTTCACCTGTATAGTACAGCCATCAGCCCCACTGGATCTTCAAGATCAAAGTAGGACTTCATATAAAAAATATTTTTAAAAAAGTATAAAGTACAAAAAGAAACAAAATAAACTATATTTTCCCATATCCTCCCATTTATAATTGATAAAAAAAATGTAAAAAATAAAATAAGATAAACTACACATAATTGGTATTGCCGCATCTGTAACAACCTGATCTATAAAAGGATCATGTCACCAATCCTGTGTGGTGAATGGCATAAAAAAAGGTAAAACAAGAAAACAATGATGGAATTGCTGTTTTTGTTACCTCACCTCCCAAAAAGCGTAATAAAAAGTGATCAAAGTCATATGTATCCCAAAATGATACCAATAAAAACTACAGCCCATCCCGCAAAAAAACGAGCCCACACACAATTACCGCATTTTTCGCACTATAAGACGCACCGGGCCACAAGAAGCACCTAGGTTTTTGAGGAGGAAAGTAAGAAAAAATATATTTTTAACCAAAAGGTCTGCTTTTGGTGGGTTTTGAACTAATAGTGGTCTGTGGATGACAATATTATGGGGGATCTGTGGATGGCACTGTTATGGGGGCATTTGTGGATGGCTATGTTATTGGGGCATTTGTGGATGGCACTGTTATTGGGGCATTTGTGGATGGCACTGTTATGGGGGCATATGTGGATGGCACTGTTATGGGGCATCTGTGGATGGCACTGTTATGGGGGATCATTATGGGGGCATCTGTGCATTGCACTATTATGGGGGATCTGTGGATGGCACTGTTATGGGGGCATCTGTGGATGGCATGACACTGCTATGGGGGGGATCTGTGGGTGACACATATATAGCATCTTATCTAATGTGTCATCCACAGATCCCCCATAACAGTCTCCAAGTGTAGTGAATGGGGGCTGGCATCTGGTTATGTAATGGCAGTGGGACCCGGTGCAGTCACTGTATTCTACTACACCGGGCCCCGCTCACAGTAGTATAATCAGATCTAACTTCTAGGTATTGTTAAACTATTCAAATTATCTGAAATCCAGCGTATGTACAACTTACTACTAACTTCGTAGCAGTCAGGAGGCCAGGCGGGCGCTGGCAGCGTGGCTCACTACATCATGCACCTGCGCTGCCTGCTTCATTCATAAAGTGGGCTGAGCAGGCGCGTGAAGTAGTGAGTTACACTGCTGCCCGCCCGGCCTCCTGACTGCTATGAAGTTAGTAGTAAGTACTACAGTACTACAAGCACTGGATTTTAGATGATTTGAATAGTTTAACAATACCTAAAGGTTAGATAGGATTATACTACTGTAACATCAAAGTTATCATATGTTATGTACAGCATGGAGAACCCCATAAATTTTTTTATAAAAATTGTATAAAAAGTGATAAAAAAGTCAGATGTACCCAAAATGGTATCAATAAAAATTACATATTGTCCTGCAAAAAACAAGCCCTCACATAACTCATAGTAACAATTTATAAGGCCGAAAAAAATACATCTGTCCATCTATTTCAGCCTGTTATCCTGCACGTTGATCTAGAGGAAGGCAAAAAAAAAAAAAAAAAGTGAAGTAGAAGCCAATTTTTTAAAATTCCTTCCCGACTCCAATCAGGCAATCAGAATAACTCCCTGGATCAATGACCCCTCTCTAGTAGCTATAGCCTGTAATAATATAATTTATTACACTCCAGAAATACATCCAGGCCCCTCTTGAACTCTCTTGGTGAACTCACCATCACCGCCTCCTCAGGCAGAGAGTTCCATAGTCTCACTGCTCTTACCGTAAAGAATCCTACTAAAGCCTTGGCTGTCATGGTAAGCTCCCTGCTGCTGTATGCACAAAGTCCAGGGCAATAGGGAGTGTGAGATCCTATTCACTCTAATAGAACTCTATTAGGGCAAATAGGACAAGGTTAAAAGATCCCAGGTTCTAGCCCCCAAGGGGAAATTGTTATTAAAGGGGTTCTGCACTTTGTTTATCCTCTGGATAGATCATCAGCATCTAAACTGGCAGGGGTCCGACACCCGGGACCCCCAGCCGATCAGCTGTTTGAGAAGGCAGCGGTGCTACACGACTAGTATCAACTGGCCTGGGCGGGGCTAAGCTCCATTCAAGCGAACGGAGCTTAGCCCCGCCCAGGCTAGTTGATACTAGTAGTGATGTCACTTCAAAAGAAAACACCAAAATATTAAGTAAAAATCACCCCCTTTCCCAATTTTACATATAAAATATATAAACAATAAATAAACATATTAGATATCGCCACTTCCGAAAAGTCCAAACTATTAAAATATCTCCTATGTGGTCAATGCAGTAACAGAAAAAAAAGATAAATAAAAACTGCGCGATTCGCCTTTTTTTTGTCACCTTGTACCCTGATGAAGGGAATTTTGCTTATTGGAAATTGGAGATTTCTAGTCCTAGACTGTTGCTCTTGTTTCCCATACAACCCGATTATTCTGTGTAATATTACACCTCTTCCAGTCCTTCATATACCCCAGGAGCAACACACAACCCTCGCAGATATATAAAAATAGTTTACCGATAACAGAGATGACAAAGCAATGGACATTATACATAAAGATACAGATAACACAATACATAGAGGACACCACCACACACAGCCACCTCAGTTCCTGTCCACCCTGGATGCTAAGCAAACGTGGCCAATAATGTGTATGTATATACAGTATATCCAGATTCCATCAATATACAGTCTACTAGATCTACTCTTCTAACCAACTCACATCCAGTACCTGACCATTAGTACATGTACATATAGAGACTGATGTATAAACAGCATATATAATCTACTAATAATACAATTGCAGACTACAAATATCTATATGTACACATTTAAAGTCTACTGGGATATTATACTTATATACATACTCACATAAGCACACATATAACTTAGCTTGCTCCTGAAGTGCTGTTCATCCAAGGGGGTCCAGGAAGAGAAGAGAGAGCCCGACTCCCAAGTTTCACCTATGTTCCTGTGTCCCAGCCTCCCACCATAGACTCCACCCTGTGATCACCCAAATATCTTCCCCATCTCTTGGACAAGAAAATGTTGTTCAACTGCTTTTACAATGTGCCCTTCCTGCCTTACATAAGCTAACAAGGGACACACTGCTACTGGCCATACTGAATGGGTGAATACCACTGGGTCCAATTATTAGGCATATTTGTGTGGTCATTAGGATGAGGTTCTGGCTGAAAACCATATTTCCTGTAACATACCTCAAAAAAATAGGATACGACTGTTTGATTATGGGCCGGATGTTCCATAAAATGCGGAATGCCCACAGCTTTTTTTTTTTTTTTTTTTTTTTGCGTGGTATCGAATGGTATAGAGTATTGCAATACTTTTTTATGGTATCAAAATCGATGTATTGTGACAACCTTAATTTATACATAGTTATTAGATCTCCCCTCAGTCGTCTTTTTTCTAAAGTGAATAACCCTAATTTTGATAATCTTTCAGGGTACTGTAGTCTACCCATTCCAGTTATTACTTTAGTTGCCCTCCTCTGAACCCTCTCCAGCTCTGCCATGTCTGCCTTGCTCACAGGAGCCCAGAACTGTATATGGTACTCCATGTGTGGTCTGACTAGTGATTTGGAAAGTGTCAGGACTATGGCTAAGTACAGGCAAATAGCTGGACAATACATCAAAATATACATAACATCACATAGTATAATGTTGAGGCCACCATAAAGTGCAAAGTGCCAGGACTCACTCACTCAAATAATATGCATAGTAACCATACCAAAGAGCCGTCACTCCTGCAACCCGATGCGCATTTCGCTAATGCTTCATCAGGGGGTAAATCCTGTGGAACACTCCCTGTCAGTATAGAGTCTGTAAATATCAGAAATAAGAATAACTGAGACCTAACTGAGTGTAACGGAGCCTAAAGACCCCATAGACTATAATAGTGTCCGTTCGGTGTCCGCTCAGAACATGATTTTTGAGCGGAGACGAAAGTCCTGGGGTCTTTAGGCTCCGTTACACAGTTAGGTCTCAGTTATCTGCAGAATCCGTCCTCCTGTTCCTCAACGGAGCCGGAGAACGGAAAGGAGAAACGGTGATGTGAAAGGAGCCTTAGATAAGTAAAAGCATTCCAAAGTTATTAACACATATATTGACATGTCAGATTGGAATTATAGGGCTTGGTCAGTATGCAAAATCTAGGATGATCTTAATATCCTGCAACACGTGGGGAAACGAAAAAACTATAGAGAGAGAGCATTTGGAGAGTCTTCAGGCTTTTTTCACATTTTGCTAAGCTGTGGCCTTGTATTAAAATAATAAAACAAGTTTTCCCCCATCAATCTGCACATAATACCTCATAATGAGAAAGGGATAACAGAATTTTAGAAATGTTTGCAAATTTATTAAAAAGTAAAAACTAGAATTATGCAAGGACATAAGCAGAGGTCGCAATAACGCCTATACAAGCGCCATAAACGCCTGTTCGGGTCATTTTACTCTCTGAAAAAAGACTCATGCTGATGTTTATGTATGGTCTTATTTCTGGTCAGGAGCGCTGTATCAGAAGCTGCCAGGTCCGGAACACAGGAAGCCCCGCCCCTCACTGAAATCTCTCTCACCAGGAGCAGCTCCAGACTACATTGTGGTTACAGGACTTGTGGTGATGTCACAGTCATGTGATCAGCCATGTTTGTGGGAGGACTTAGGGGAACACAGGCTCCATGTAGGACTGTGCTGGTGGAGAATGCAGAGATACTTTATGTATGGAAAGTGTGTATAAAGCAGGGCTATGTCAGTGTAACCAGTCTATTGTACAGTTTTGTGTGTGTAATATGCACACAGTAGTTCTATCTGTTTAATGGACATTTAGCAGAGATCTGTGTATAGATTGTGTATATAGTTAAGCTAACTGTAATGATCATATAGCAGAGCTGTGCATGTAATATGTATATGGCAGTGTCAGGTGGGCACTATGTATGGCAGTGTCAGGTGGGTACTGTGTATGGCAGCGTCAGGTGGGCACTTTGTATGGCAGTGTCAGGTGAGTATTGTGTATGGCAGCGTCAGGTGGGTACTGTGCATGGCAGCGTCAGGTGGACACTGTGTATGGCAGCGTCAGGCGGGCGCCGTGTATGGCAGCATCTGGTGGACACTGTATCTCACTGTGTTATGGCTGGAGTGGTCTTATGTTTTTTTTCTTATTGCTATTTCTGCACAGAAGACATTATAGAGGAGACTAGTAATGGTTTCCTTGCAGAAATAGCAGCCTAATAGTTATGTAGGACTATGTATTATATAAAGTTTCAAGAAAAAGTATGTGAACCCTTTGGAATGATATGGATTTCTGCACAAATTGGTCATAAAATGTGATCTGATCTTCATCTAAGTCACAACAATAGACGATCACAGTCTAATAAAACACAGTCTAATTAAACTAATAACACACAGAATTAAATGTTACCATGTTTTTATTGAACACACCATGTAAACATTCACAGTGCAGGTGGAAAAGGTATGTGAACCCCTAGACTAATGACATCTCCAAGAGCTAATTGGAGTGAGGTGTCAGCCAACTGGAGTCCAATCAATGAGATGAGATTGGAGGTGTTGGTTACAGCTGCCCTATAAAAAACACACACCAGTTCTGGGTTTGCTTTTCACAAGAAGCATTGCCTGATGTGAATGATGTCTTGCACAAAAGAGCTCTCAGAAGACCTACGATTAAGAATTTTTGACTTGCATAAAGCTAAAAAGGGTTATAAAAGTATCTCCAAAAAAGCCTTGCTGTTCATCAATGCATGGAAAGACAAATTGTCTATAAATGGAGAAAGTTCAGCACTTCTGCTACTCTCCCTAGGAGTGGCCATCCTGTAAAGATAACGGCAAGAGTACAGCGCAGACTGCTCAATAAGGTGAAGAAGAATCCTACAGTGTCAGCTAAAGACTAAAAAAAGTCTCTGGTATATTCTAACATCCCTGTTAGCGAATCTACGATACGCAAAACACTAAACAAGAATGGATTTCATGGGAGGATACCACAGAAGAAGATACTGCTGTCTAAAAAAAAAAAACAAACAGCACTGCACGTTCACAGTTTGCACAAGAGCACCTGGATTTTCCACAGCAGTACTGGCAAAATATTCTGTGGACAGATGAAACCAAAGTTAAGTTGTTTGGAAGAAACACACAACACTATGTGTGGAGAAAAAGAGGCACAGCACACCAACATCAAAACCTCATACCAACTGTGAAGTATAGTGGTGGGAGCATCATGGTTTGGGGCTGCTTTGTTGCGTCAGGGCCTGGACGGATTGCTATCATCGAAGGAAAAATGAATTCCCAAGTTTATCAAGACATTTTGCAGGAGATCTTAAGGCCATCTGTCCACCAGCTGAAGCTCAACAGAAGATGGGTGTTGCAACAGGACAACGACCTAAAGCATAGAAGCAAATCAACAACAGACTGGCTTAAACAGAAGAAAATACGCCTTCTAGAGTGGCCCAGTTAGAGTCCTGACCTCAACCCGATTGAGATGCTGTGGCATGACCTCAAGAAAGCAATTCACACCAGACATCCCAAGAATTTTGCTGAACTGAAACAGTTCTGTAAAAGATGAATGGTCAAGAATTACTCCTGACCGTTGTGCATGTCTGATCTGCAACTACAGGAAACGTTTGGTTGAAGTTATTGCTGCCAAAGGAGGTTCAACCAGTTATTAAATCCAAGGGTTCACATACTTTTTACACCTGCACTGTGAATGCTTCCATGGTGTGTTCAATAAAAACATGGTAACATTTAATTCTTTGTGTGTTATTAGTTTAAGCAGACTGTGATTGTCTATTGTTGTGACTTAGATGAAGATCAGATCACATTTTATGATCAATTTGTGCAGAAATCCATATCATTCCAAAGGTTCACATACTTTTTCTTTCAACTGTATATGAATTACTGCATAATTTGTACTCCTCCTCAGCTAAAAATACTCATCAAAATTGTTAAGGCCTCTTTCACACTTGCGTTGTCCGGATCCGGCGTGTACTCCACTTGCCGGAATTACACGCCGGATCCGGAAAAACGCACATGAACTGAAAGCATTTGAAGACGGATCCGTCTTCAAAATGCGTTCAGTGTTACTATGGCAGCCAGGACGCTATTAAAGTCCTGGTTGCCATAGTAGTAGTGGGGAGCGGGGGAGCAGCATACTTACAGTCCGTGCGGCTCCCGGGGCGCTCCAGAATGACGTCAGAGCGCCCCATGCGCATGGATGACGTGCCATGTGATCACGTCATCCATGCGCATGGTGCGCCCTGACATCACTCTGGAGCGCCCCGGGAGCTTCACGGACGGTAAATATACTGCTCCCCCACTCCCCACTACACTTTACCATGGCTGCCAGGACTTTAGCGTCCCGGCAGCCATGGTAACCATTCAGAAAAAGCTAAACGTCGGATCCGGCAATGCGCCTGAAACGACATTTAGCTTAAGGCCGGATCCGGATTAATGCCTTTCAATGGGCATTAATTCCGGATCCGGCCTTGCGGCAAGTCTTCAGGATTTTTGGCCGGAGCAAAAAGTGCAGCATGCTGTGGTATTTTCTCCGGCCAAAAAACGTTCCGGTCTGGAACTGAAGACATCCTGATGCATCTTGAACGGATTTCTCTCCATTCAGAATGCATTAGGATAAAACTGATCAGGATTTTTCCGGCATAGAGCCCCGACGACGGAACTCTATGCCGGAAGAAAAGAACGCAAGTGTGAAAGAGCCCTAAGAGGAGTATTTTTTACTACTTGAAATTAAGCTCAGGTGCCTTCCATTTCTATTGATCATCATTGAGATGTTTCTACATCTTGATTGTAGTCCACCTGTGGTAAATTCACAGCATTGTCTATATAAAGTCTCACAGCTGACAATGCATATCAGAGCAAAAACTAAGGCATGAGGAGGAGAGAACTGCCTGTGAAGCTCAGAGACAGGATTGCGTGAAGATACCGATCTGTAGAAGGCTACAAAAAATTTCTCCCCCCTCCCTCCCTTGTCACTCTCTTTCTCCCCCTCCCTCCTTTGTCACTCTCTCTTTCTCCCCCTTCCCTCCCTCCCTTGTCACTTTCTCTTTCTCCCCACCCACCTCTAGTGTAGCGTGGCTGAGCTCTGTCCGGTCCTTGGTACAGGAGCTTTTGTTTCCTGTACCCGGCCGGACTGACAGGAAGTGCTCATTTAGTGTGCACTTCCTTTCAGTCCGGCCGGGTACAGAAAACAAATGCTCCTGTACCAAGGACCGGACAGAGCTCAGCCACGCTACACTAGAGGTGGGTGGGGAGAAAGAGAAAGTGACAAGGGAGGGAGGGAAGGGGGAGAAAGAGAGAGTGACAAAGGAGGGAGGGGGAGAAAGAGAGTGACAAGGGAGGGAGGGGGGAGAAAGAGAGAGTGAGAAGGGAGGGTGGGGGAAGAAAGAGAGAGTGACAAGGGAGGGAGGGGGGAGAAAGAGAGAGTGACAAGGGAGGGAGGGGGAGAAAGAGAGTGACAATGGGGGAGCGGGGAGAAAGAGAGTGACAAGGGAGAAGGGAGGAGGGAGAAAGAGTGACAAGGGGGGAGAAAGAGAGAGTGACAAGGGAGGGAGGGGGGAGAAAGAGAGAGTGACAAAGGAGGGAGGGGGAGAAAGAGAGTGACAAGGGAGGGAGGGGGAGAAAAAGAGAGTGACAGGGGAGGGAGGGGGAGAAAGAGTGACAATGGGGGAGCGGGGAGAAAGAGAGTGACAAGGGAGGAGGGAGAAAGAGAGTGACAAGGGAGGGAGGGGGAGAAAGAGAGTGACAAGGGAGGGAGGGGGAGAAAGAGAGAGTGACAAAGGAGGGAGGGGGAGAAAGAGAGTGACAAGGGAGGGAGGGGGAGAAAGAGAGAGTGACAATGGAGGGAGGGGGAGAAAAAGAGAGTGACAATGGGGGAGCGGGGAGAAAGAGAGTGACAAGGGAGGAGGGAGAAAGAGAGTGACAAGGGGGGAGGGGGAGAAAGAGAGTGACAAGGTAGGGGGGAGAAAGAGAGTGACAAGGGAGGGAGGGATTGAGGAGAAAGAGAGTGACAAGGGAGGGCTGATGGAGAGGCACTGGGGGCTGATGGAGAGGCACTGGGGCTGCTGGAGAGGCACTGGGGGCTGCTATGAGGCTACTGGGGGCTGATGGAGAGGCACTGGGGGCTGGTGGAGAGGCACTGGGGGCTGCTGGAGAGGCACTGGGAGCTGCTATGAGGCTACTGGGGGCTGATGGAGAGGCACTGGGGGCTGGTGGAGAGGCACTGAGGTCTGATCTGAGGTCTTATTGGGTTCTTATTAACATTGGGGATCTTATTGGGGCTGTTAGCTGAGGTATGATTAACATTGGAGGTCTGACCTGAGGTGTAATAAAAAATATTTTTTTCTTATTGTCCTCCTCTAAAACCTAGGTGCATCTTATAGGGCGAAAAATAAGGCACTTGCTTGCTCCTCCTCCCGACCTTCCCTGCCCTTTGCATACGCAGCGTGCCGTGACTTCACGCGGAGGCACTGAATCTTGGGTGAGTTCCCACACTTTTTTTCCCAGGACTTGACCCCTGCCTACAGTGAAGTATGGTGATGGCAGTATCATGCTGTGGGGGTGTTTTCAGCAGCTGGGATAGGGAGATTGGTCAGGGTTGAGGGAAAGTTGAATGAAGCAAAGTACATATTCTTAATTAAATCTGATCCAGAGTGCACTGGACCTCAGAATGGTCCGAAGCTTTACCTTCTAACAAGACAATGACCCTAAGCACATAGTCAAGATAACACAGAAGTGGCTTAGGGACAAATCTGTGAAAGTAAAACACAAGTATAACGTGGCTCACCCGTGTCTGTTAGTGTGGTCAAGGTGCTCTGTTTTTAGGATGTTTCACCTGATCATCCAATAAAACAATATATTGCAATTGTGTGATATAAGAATAAAAATAAAACAGGCACTTACCAACTGGTATGTCTATAGTAGAATGTTTATAATAGAATAAAATATCATATAAAAGTTATAATAACAAAATATAACATAAAATGCTGATATTAGTGTACATACACTGAGCTGTCGTTGACAAAATACTGTTGGGGTTCAGAAAAAGATTGCTTACATCAATATAGATGAATTGATTTGAATATATTGTGGTAGTAATTTGTGAACAAATATATTAATTAGTGAAAAAAGTATTAATAATAATAATAAAAAGAGTGAAGTGAAACATATGACTGTGTCCATATAAAGTTGTTGTAGCAGTATTTCGTAACACTGCTGTAGCAGGGTGAAGACACAAATTTCACTTCACTCTTTTTATTATTATTATTATTATTATTAATACTTTTTTCACTAATTAATATATTTGTTCACAAATTACTACCACAATATATTCAAATCAATTCATCTATATTGATGTAAGCAATCTTTTTCTGAACCCCAACAGTATTTTGTCAACCACAGCTCAGTGTATGTACACTAATATCAGCATTTTATGTTATATTTTGTTATTATAACTTTTATATGATATTTTATTCTATTATAAACATTCTACTATAGACATACCAGTTGGTGAGTGCCTGTTTTATTTTTATTCTTAAATCTGTGAAAGTCTGAGTGGTCCACCAAGAGTCCTAACTTGAACCCTATCCAACATCTCTGCAGAGACCTGGAAATTGGTGTCCACTGACAGTCCCCTTCCAACCTGACAGAGCTTGAGAGGATCTGTAGACCAGCATTGTAGAACATCCAAAGGAGGGAGGCTGTAATCACTGATAAAGGTGCTTCAAACAAGTACTGAGTAAAAGGTCTGAATACTTAGGTCAATGCAATGTGTTTTCCATTTTCAATAAATTAGATTTTAAACGTTTGGTTTCACTTTCTTGTTATGGAATATTGAGTGCAAACTGATGGGGAAAATTTTTAACTTTTTTTAATTTTAGCACAAATGTGAAAAAAGTGAAAGGGTCTGAAGACTTTTCGAATGCACTGCATATACATATGTATATATACACATACACAATAGTGGGCTTGTGGGAACCGGAGCTGTGCTTGCAACCAACCTCAAGGAGAGTGACAGTGAGACAGTGATTGACAGCTAGTCTGCAGCGAAAATAGATGGTGTCATGCCTCCAGCATCTTTAAAAGTGTGACTGTACTTTAAAAAACTTTTGATATGTTCTAGTGGCATATCAAATGTTATGATTGGTGGGAGTCTCAGTGCCTGAGACCCTCACCAATTGCTAGAGCACAAAGAAGTGTGCATGTAGAGCACTGTTATAACTCGCAGCAGGAGACGGACTCATATTTTTTTTATCGATTCGGTCTACTGCAGCAAGGATAGAGACAGCTCTGTGTGAGTTTTTCTTTGGGAGCGGGTCAGTCACTTCCCCTGGTCTCAGCTTACCAAAGGGGATAGCGCTGCAGTGATGAGCTCAGTCCTCTTCAATGTAGAAAAAGCGGTCTGCCGTCAGAGCTGGTACTATTGTTAAATAGCTGATCAACGGGAGTGCAGGGTGTCGCACACCCTCCAATAACCTAGTTATGGCCCATCTTAAAGATAGGCCATCACTCAATAAAATCTCTAGGTTATTTTTGTATGCATACACAGATACTCCATCTAGTGGCTAACTTTAGGGCCAGTATTTTGTCCCTTTGTTATTGCCATACCTACACCTGGAACAAGTAAGACAGACAGTGCAATGGAGGAAAGCCAGCATCTTCCATTCTCCCACTAGTGCAGCTATCTGGAAGGGGAGAAGGTGAGGATAGGAGTGGTGGAAGATAGTAGTAGTATTAATCATGGTAGCAGTCCTCACTCTGGCGCATGCAGTGAAGGGTGGCGCGCAGCCTTCCCCTCTGGGTACACCCTGCTTTGGGGTCTCCTGCCTGGTGGTAGGTGGGCTCTGGGGTGCAATGCGGAGCTCCCTCAGTGATGAAGCCACAGTGCACAGTGGTGGTGCCGCAATTGGAGGTAATCAGTTCAGTGTAATTTACGGAAGCAATTTAGGCACTTGCAGAATAAGCTCAGTCTCTTCAGATGGCATGCACTGTTTTACTAAGGCTATAAAGCCTACAGAAGGGCATAGTGGGATTTGTAGTTTTACCGCAGGTTGGGCATCCCTGGTCTAGGCCATATAACGATTACCTCTCTGAGTCTCTTACAAGTTAATCCAACTTCCCAATTTGGAAGAAAATTATATATTTCTTTGCATATATAGCCTGTGGCCCAAAATACACAAAGCAAAGTTTCACCACCCTATTAAGTAGTGAACCACTGGGTCACTGCACATGGCAGAATCACTGGTTAGAATATGGAGTAACCTTGCACTGATTCACAGCCACAGCAGTTGTAATCTGCAGACTGGATCCTCACATGCACATACATGTTTGTTAACATGATAGGGGTCATGTGCTAACGTTCTATGTCATTTTTTAGGCATAGAAAAGATGCAAATTCCATTTATGCCATTTTGTGACAAAATATGTGACTTTTTAGATTTTTCCAACACCCTCGCGCCCCTTTTTCTAAAAGTGGCTGGGGTGCGGGAGGGAGGAGGCAAGCCACAGGCAGGAGATCAATAGTACACAATTTATTTTACTAAAAATTGCTAAAAACATGTGGAATCGAGAGTCAATTCTTTTAGCTTGGAGATACAAGAATGTTTGACGTGTGATTCCACAGATGTTATATACTTGCTGGAATGCAGCTGCAGGAAGCAGTATATAGGTAGAACAAAAAGAACCCTCAAAAAGAGGGTAGCGGAACACGTCGCAAACATCAAGAAAGGTCTTGACACACATTCATTATCAAAACATTTTAAGATCAAACACAACTGTGATCCGACAGGCCTAAGATTCATGGCCATCGAGAAGGTAAAAAAGTTGTGGAGAGGGGGGAACTATATAGCACACATGTCGAGACAGGAATCACGAAGGATTTTTGAATATGACACAATTATCCCGAGGGGCTTAAATGCCGAAATTGAGGTTTTTGGGTTCCTGTGAGTGGGGGGGGGGGGGGGGGGGGGGGTCACCCGGTGGGGATGGGACATCGTAGTCTGGTCGTCTATCAACACTGCGATCTCTCCTCCTTGTCGGACGGCTCCCCCTACACTACATCCACCCCCTGTATTACATCTCCATGGTTAGAGGGCGACTGATAAACCACATAAAGTGCCAATGCGTTGAGGGGGAAGTATATACCCTTCCGCATATGGCATTTTGAGAAAGATAGGCATGAATCGCACGGGAAACGCAATTTACACCTATGAGTTTTCAATGCGTTTTTGGTGCGGTTTTATGCCTGGTGACCATAAGACCTTGCGATTTTCTCCATATCCTATATTTTATCATTTTTAACAATGAAATTAGCATGGTACGTTCACATATGCTAGGTTGCATACGATTTTTATATGTGGGATTATTTATATTTTTAATACATCTGTATGTATAGTGAAATTGTGAGTCAAAGTGTAAGATAACAGGATATAAGAGAAAGTAATGTGAGTCCACTCCAGAAATTAGTGAACGCACAATGGTGTGAAGCATTATGGGAACAGGAGTCTTATTTATAAGGAGTGAGGATTCACTCACTCAGTTGGCCACTGAGGAAGAGGCAGAGGACCTCGAAACGCGTCTGGCGTATAGAGTGAGCATTGAATCTGCAATAAGATAAAAGGAAGAACAATTCCCTATGCTACTTAGAAAAAAAGAAAAGTAAAGGGAACCACTCTGATCTGGAGTCTGAAGGAGCAGTCGCCTACCAGTGACATCATCACAGCTTCTATCCGGTCCCCTAAGCAACCATGTCACGTGGGACACCACGCCGAGGTCGAACACACCACGTGGGACGCCGCTGGTGTACGGCCTCCTGGGATCAACGCTGCACTAAGGCAGTGAAGAGGGGTAAGACCCAGCTCTTAAGGGGCATATACAGATGTATTAAGAGACTGTGTAGCATTACTGATTGTGGAACAGTGCTGCATATCTCAGTTGAATCTTCACTAAGGATAATTACCAGTGACATTGTCTTTGACAGCCTTCATTCAGTGAATCTGGTTGCGGCACATTGTGAATAGTGCTGTACCCCTATAATCACATCACTGCTGTCTATTGATCAATTGCTTTGTCGATACATACCTGCATGAATTTCTCTGCGGCACATTGACGTCTGAGCCATATTTCCAGCACCATTGACACATATGGACCAGCGATTTACCGGCATATATGGTGCTACAGTCACCTCGCTATAGGGGTCTTGTGTATACGGCAGCCTGCTGAATTACCTTGGGACAGACTCGATTCCTTTAATATTGAGGTCATTTATGTGTGTTGCATAAATTTTAGAGGTGTATTTTTAGTAAAATAAATTGTGTACTATTGATCTCAAGTGCGCCCCGTTTGAGTGTGCCCCTTCTTCACTGCATAGTGTCCATTCGTTTATTGTGGTCCTGAGGGTGGGACCTCAAGGTGAGCACCTTATCCATACGGATGTCTCACATTATGAAGGCAAAATATTCAACAAATTAACTCTTAACAAGGTGTGCCTGTTAACTGAAAACCATTCCAGGTTACTACCTGATAAAGCTGATTGAGAGAATGGCAATAGTGTCCAAAGCTGTCATCGAATTGAATAGAAAACACATTCTAGTCTGTTTAACCCCTTCCTATTATCTGCTGTAATAGAACGGCGGATATCAGGTCTTTAAATATGGCGCGAAGTGAGCACAATAGCAACTGGGTGACTACTGTTTCACACAACAGACACCCGTGGCTAATGTCCGCGATCGTGACCACGGCATCTGAGGGGCCTAAAACCCAGAAGAGTGCATGCTTTCAGGCTGAGTTCGGGAATAGTGTTCCAAGTAAGTAATGATCCAGAGCCTGTACCAGGCTTCTAGGCTCATTACTTGTATATTACATTTCAGGCCAACAGTGGCTGCACTGAGTTGAAATATAGCAATTTATGTATAGGATAATGGAGAAATGCTTACCGCCGCTGTCCTGGGTGCCGTGTTCAGCGGTGATCTGCTGCCAGTGTCTCCCATTTACCGCTGCAGTTCTGGGCTCTGTCTGTGTGGGTGCTGTTGTTCTGGGATCCGCTCTACAGTTTTCTCTCAGCTCTGGACACAGCATGCTTGCTGCTTGTTGCCTGCAGCACTTCCTTAAGGGACGGCGCGTTTCACTTCCTGTTCTTTATGGGTTAGGTCATGTGACCTCTCTGACCAATCCTAGCCCTCCTGAACATATATAAGTGGCTCAGCCCCCTTTCCAGATGCCTCAGTGTCAAGGTCCTTATGTCCTGCTAAGGTTCCTGATATCTGCTTGTGTTCCTGACTCATACTTGTATTCCTGGACTCTGCTACCTGTTTGATCCCTGCCTGCTTGCCTTGACTCTCCTGTTGCCGACCCGGATAACCTGTGCTGCCTGCCCTCACCTACTGCCTGTTTGACTTAGTCTCTGCCTCATCCTTCGGTCCTGCACTGCTGCTCCTGGTTACGACTCGGCCTGCTGACAATGCCTGTACCTCTGGTACCTTGCTCAGGTCCGCCTGGACCAGTTGCCTCGTGTGCCAATAATCCTCAAGAGGTAGCGACCTGGTGGTCTATCTCCAGCATCAGGGCTACTGTAAAGATCGAGGGGTTCACTTAGAGAATGCCCTTAAAGAAGGTAGGACACGTGGCCAGTGGGTTTACACCCGCTAGTTTGTGACAGTACACTGAGGCCATGGACCCCGCTGGTGATTTCAAGCCTGTAGTTCAGGAATTGTTACATGAAGTAAGAAGTCAGAGCGAATATAAGGATGTTATAATGCAGTTCATGCAAAATGCTGCTGCTCCTCTGAATGCCATCTCTCCAGCTACTGCAGGGTCACCAGCCGCTGATACTTCTGCAATACCCATACCGGTGAATCCGGATTTGTGTGCAGCTGGTGTGCAACTCCCTCTGCATCACGCTATGGTGTAGATACAAAGACCTGTTTTGAATTCCTGAACCAGTGTCTGATCCAATTTGAGTTGCATGGGCAGAAGTTTCCCACTGAGCGGTCCAAGGTTGCCTGTATTGTGTCTCTGCTGTCTGATGAGGCCCTTGCTTGGGCAAATCCTATTTGGGAAAATGGAGGTCCAGAGACCACTAATCTTCAGTCTTTCCTGGCTACCTTCCGGCTGGTTTTTGAAGAGCCCGGCCACACATCCACCGCTGCATCAGCTCTGCTGCGTCTACGACAGGGTTCCTCGTCTGTGGGTCAGTAGGGCATCCAGTTTCTCACCCTGGCTGCCGAAATTGCATGGAACAATGAGGCTCAACTGGTGGTGTTCTGGGAGGGCCTTTCTGACCAGATTAAAGATGAATTAACTGGTTGCAACAGTCCGTCCACTCTGAATGACCTGAGCCACAAGGATAGATATGCATTTCAGGGAACGTTCTAAGGAAGTCGCAGGCACCAGAAGACCACCTTGTTTGGCTCCATTCTTCCAGAGGCCAGTTCTTCCTCTAGTGTCCATCCCATCTGAAGAGCCCATGCAAATAGAGAGCCTTCGATTGTCTGACCAGGAAAGTTTACGCAGCAAAGCAGAGAACCTGTGTCTGTACTGTGGAGGCAAGGCCCACTTTGTGCGTAATTGTCCACAGAAGCCAGGAAACGCCAATGTCTAGGATCAGTTGGAGAGGTGGTCCTAGACAAGGAGAAATCCACTCTGAAACTTTCAGTTCCGGTGACTCTCTCTCACAATGGAGTCACACTGTCTGTGCCTGCATTCTTGGACTCTGGGTCAGCCAGTAACTTCATTCAGCAAGCTCTGGTCCATCAGTACCGGCTTCCTACATCTGTCTAGAAAGGCCTCTGTCAGTGGCGTCTGTAAATGGACTGCCACTCCCTGAACCTGTGCTTTTTGTTACTATGGTAGAAGAGAAGAAACACTGAACTTTACGTCGAGCGTATGGACCTAATTTCCATTTTATTCATAGACAATGCGTTTCAGGGTACTGGAGACCCCTTTATCAAGTCTGAGCCGGGTCAGCAAAGCGGGTACCGTGGCTGATTCCAAGTTGCACGAGGAAGACGCTGACCCGTGTAACTTGGAACCAGCCGCAGTACCCACTCTGCTGACCCAGCTCAGACTTGATAAAGGGGTCTCCAGTACCCCGAAATGTGTTGTCTATGAATAAAACGGAAAATTACTGAAACTTAAATATTGCTTACGACCGGTTGTGTTAGTGCGCCCTCGAAGGTCCATACTCGCAACGAAAAGTTCAGCGTTTCCTTATCTTCTACCATTACCCGAGCGGCAGGGTGGCTCCTGCTCAAGGCGATTGGACAAATCTAGGCTGTACCAACCATTGTAATTCTCTTCTTTTGGCCTTCATTGTGGTTGCGCCCAATTGGTGCTAACGCAATAGGTGAGCAAACCATTTTTTTTCGGTCGCTGAGATTCACGACGTTGAAGCCTAAGGGGAGGCCCAAATGGGACCCTCCCTCCGGCTTCAATGCCGCCATCCCACTTGCTTCTTCTTGTAGCTGCTTCTTAGAGGCATTCTTTGCTGTCCGGCCTCTTCTAATACGCCTCCTAAAGGGGCAGTGCTGGAATCTGGATTACGTTCGGTCGATGTAAAATTATCGCCATTATGCGATTTATTGATAGAATATTCAGGAGCACTCGTTTCAGTCTATTGTCCAGCCTTCTTGATTCTTCTTCTTATATGTTAGTTTTTTTCTAAATGATCGCTTTTGTATTTTCCTTTTTAGAGGATACCAATGATTTTTTGGAAGCACTTAGAGAGACCACATGGTAGAAGGGTTATTTACTTGCAACAATTGACGTTGAGAGTTTATACACTAAAATTCCCCAAGATCTAGGTGTAGCAATCGTTGGAGACTTATTAACCAAAACAGGAAGGGATAAACTTTACACCGAGTTCATCACTGAGGCATTGTCCTTTGTGATAAAAAACAACACGTTTATGTTTAATAAACAATGGTATAGTCAAACATCCGGAACTGCTATGGGGACACCAGTATCCTGTACCTTTGCAAATTTATTCCTAGCTCAATTCGAAGAGAGATACATATTTACTGTCAATAACCCCTTTGTACAATACATCAAAAGCTTTTTTAGATACATCGGCGATGTATTTATTATTTGGGGAGGGGATTGAGATCAATTTAGTTTGTTCAGTATTTAAATTACAATAATATGAACATGAGTTTCACTAGTAAGATAGAAGAACAAGCTATTGAATTTCTAGATGTCCAAGTTAGGATTATCAATGAGGAAATTGACACTACCATATATAGAAAACCCAGTTCGACAAACTCTCTTTTGCACTATGATAGCTTTCACCCGCCACATGTAGCTGCAGCTGTCCCGTATGGTCAATTTGTCAGACTTGCAAGGATCATTAAAAATGATATAGAGTTTGAGAATCAGAATAAAGATCTCAGAAATAGATTCATGCAACGTGGATATCCGCCTCTTTTGATTGATAAAGCTTATGATAAAGCATATGCACACAGGCTAAGTAAAGATATATGGAAAAAGAAGTAAATGAAAAAAACACATCATAGTGAAATACCGCAAGACACTAAAGCAGTGTTCACATTTGAATATTCCCCCATTTCCCAAACCATCAAAAATGCCATTTTAAATAATTGGCATATGCTCCAGCGAGATGAACAATTAATCGATAAAGTGATAAACAAACCCATTGTTAGCTTTAAAAGAGCGAAAACTATATGAGATATTGTGACCAGCAGTAACCTTCCAGATACAAGCCATACTTGGTTGGATAGATGGAGTCCCATGGGAAACTTCAAATGTGGACACTGCGCAATGTGCAACGTAATGCGAACCGGGAAACAAGTCCAGATAGGACATATAACACACACACTATTAAGCAATTTATTAATTGCAAGTCAGCTTATGTAGTGTATGCGATTTTTTTGCCCATGCAAAAGATTTTATATCTGTAAAACCCATAGACCCCTATATGTGCGATTTAGAGAGCATAAAAGATCGATTGTTACAGGTATTGGAGCTACACGCCTTATAGAACATATTAAAGATAAACATCAGGGTAATAAAGAAGTGTTAAAATGTGCAGGGATTGAGAGAGTTAATCCACCAGCCAGAGGTGGGGACAGAAAGCGTATTTTATTGCAACGAGAAGCACAATGGATTATTAAAAGTAATGCCATGGGAGGTCTAGGCTTCAATGACAAAAATGATCTTGCTATTTTTGTATGATTTAAAAATTTTCTATGTATATGAAGGTGATCTGAATATTTGATTGATTGATGCACCTGTTTAGCAGTGACGTGAAGGGAGGAGACAGGTATATTGGGCGCTCCCCTTTCAAGTCACAGTAGGCTCGACAAAGCGCTGTTGTAGTGCGAAACGGCTGCTGCCTTTCTTTGTGCTATATGTGACCCGCACCCGCTATGTTTCAGACCGAATAAAGCTACGATTTAACAAAGATTCAGTGAGTGCCGCCATTTTTTCTCTTTTTTCTTCTACCGTTGATATATTAAAACAACATTCACCTGGCGGGCCTATAAATATGACTGTAAAACCGCCAAAAGTCTATGGGAGGGGTCTTCTGGGGCCAAGGCTGCATATGTGGGACGCTAAAAGAGATATGTGAGCGCACACCAGGCATGGAGAGATTAGGGGTGGAATGCAAGCTGAACATCGGGCCCGATATGCATTCCAGTTCCTGGTGTGCGCTCCACACTGGGACGCACAGAGAGGCTTCTGGTCCAGCGCTAAAGTGAAAGGTCGGCGCTAGCATTGAAGGTAGAGTGTGGATCGAGTACCATCCACAGATATAATGCTAGGGGGCATAACAGGATAAAAACTGGACTCTTGATAGAATTATATGTCCCCAAAATAAAACATAAAAAGCTAACAAACACAATTAACATCCAGAAAGGGGGATGTGTATACATATATATACACACACATGGGGATAATATTATACATATGTGTATAAAAAAAACACCTATGCAAAAAATACCATTAATAGATAAAAATGAAAATAAAAGTAACAGCTTGCTGCATAAAAATTCTATAAAATAAATACCAGATAAGTAAAATACACGATATATAGTAGTGGTGAATTAATCATAAAATAGTAGAAGGATGCAAAGAAAAATAAAATAGAAAAAAACGTAATAGTGATAATAAGATACAAACACTACATGTATATATATATATATATATATATATATATATATACGGAAAGCACTTCCAATAGAAAACCGTGATTTATTCAGCCCAAGTGGCACAGTGAGGCAACGTTTCGGCTTGGACACAGAGACTTTTATATATAATAAAGGACAGGGGAGTAAAAACAATAGGGCAAGTAGAGATTACATGTAGTGTTTGTATCTTATTATTATCACTATTAAGTTTTTACTATTTTATTTTCTTCTTTGCATCCTTCTACTATTTTATGATTAAAGGGGTATTCCCATCTTGCTACTTCATCCTCAATTGCTGCCAGCTATCTGTTCACTTTCTAATTTTCTGCTGCTAAGGCTGGGAGGGCTTAGGCAGTTTGAGTGAAGGCCGGCCACGCCTCCTTATGACATCACACTGAGAACTCAGTCCTTGCATGCTCGTTCATGTGAAGAGTATGAGTCTGGCAGCCTGCAGTGTCTGTGAGGCCCCTCCCCCTGCTGGGGAATCATCAGAGAGCCATGTGAAGTGAGCTCAGTGTACAGTAACACCTGGCTGTTCTGCACAAATCCATTCTGTGCATCAAAAACTTCCCTTACCGATTAGAACCGTGTCTGAACAGCAGCGTATTCAGCTCTGCTACATCAGTTTCTCTCTTCCACCAGCATCGATACTGACCCACCACATATACAGCTCTGCTACAGCTGTCTATTCCCTTCCCGATTAGAACTGTGTCTCAACAGCAGCGTATTCAGCACTGCTACATCAGTTTCTCTCTTCCACCAGCATTGATACAGACCCGCCACATATACAGCTCTGCTACATCTGTCTATTCCCTTCCCCATTAGAAATGTGTCTGAACAGCAGCGTATTCAGCTCTGCCACATCAGTTTCTCTGTTCCACCAGCATTGATGCTGACCCGCCACATATACAGCCCTACTACATCTGTCTATTCCCTTCTCCACTAGAACTATGGCTGAACAGCAGCATATTCAACTCTGCTACATCCATCAGCCCCCCATATGCTTGCATCAGCCCCCAAGTGCCTTCAACAGCCCCCATATGATATGCCTCAAACAGCACCCATATGCCTCAAACAGCCCCCACGTGCCTCAAACAGCCCCCACGTGTCTCAAACAGCCCCCACGTGCCTAAAACAGCCCCCACGTGCCTAAAACAGCCCACACGTGCCTCCATCAGCCCCCAAGTGCCTCCATCAGCCCCCAAGTGCCTCCATCAGCCCCCAAGTGCCTCAAACAGCCCCATATGCCTCAAACAGCCCTCATATGCCTCCATAAGCCCCCAAGTGCCTCAAACAGCCCCAAGTGCCTCAAACAGCCCCCATATGACTCAGCCTCCATGAGCCCCCATATGCGCCTCAAACAGCCCCCCATATGCCTTAAACAGCTCCGCATATGCCTCAAACAGCCCCCATATGCCTCCATCAGCCCCCATATGGCTCAATCAGTCCCCATATGCCTCAATCAGCCCCCAGATGCCTCAATCAGCCCCCCAAGTTCATTAAATAGCCCCCCAAGTGCCT
The DNA here is from genome assembly GCF_014858855.1 of Bufo gargarizans. Taxonomy (NCBI): domain Eukaryota; kingdom Metazoa; phylum Chordata; class Amphibia; order Anura; family Bufonidae; genus Bufo; species Bufo gargarizans. The sequence goes on along the minus strand of NC_058086.1, from coordinate 84,727,352 downwards.
CAAATAGCCTGAGTGCCTCAAATAGCCCCAATATGCCTCCATTAGCCCCCATATGCCTCAAACAGCCCCCCCAAGTGCATTAAATAGCCCCCCAAGTGCCTCAAATAGCCCGAGTGCCTCAAATAGCCCCAATATGCCTCCATCAGCCCCCATATGCCTCAAACAGCCCCCCAAGTGCCTCCATAAGCCCACCAAGTGCCTCCATAAGCCCCCATGTGCCTCCATCAGCCCCCATATGCCTCAAACAGCCCCCATATGCCTCTATAAGCCCCCATATGCCTCTATAAGCCCCCCATATGCCTCAAACAGCCCCCCATATGCCTCCATCAGCCCCATATGCCTCCATCAGCTCCCATATGCCTCAATCATCCCCCATATGCCTCAAACCCCCCATATGACTCAAACAGCCCCCCAAATGCATCAAATAGCCCCCCAAGTGCCTCAAATAGCCCCCATATGCCTCCATCAGCCCCCAAATGCCTCCATCAGCCCCCATATGCCTCAAACAGCCCCCCAAGTGCCTCCATCAGCCTCCCAAGTGCCTCCATCAGCCCCCCAAGGGCCTCCATCAGCCCCTAATCGTTGGTGCATGTAAAAATAATACTCACCCACCGCCTCCTGGTCCTCGTCTCCGACGCTGTCCGGACTCGTCTCAGGTGGCCGCGCATGCGCAGAACTATATTCTTTCGTGCTGCGTTGGATCCGCGCATGCGCGACTCTCTTTTAGATGCGGCTCAAAAGAATATGGATCTGCGCATGCAGCATCTAAAGGAAATCTACTGCCCAAGCGCTGCCCATGGATGCGGCTGGCGAGCGGTGGCCGTATCCATGGGCAGCAAAGATAAATAATGAATTATGATAATTCGATTTTAAAGAAAATAGTATTTTTTTTATAATATATATTTAGAAAAAAATTAAATGGGGATAAATAATTTTATGAAAGATGATTAATAAGATGGGAATACCCCTTTAATTCACCATTACTATATATCATGTATTTTACTTATCTGGTATTTATTTTATCTAATTTTTATGCAGCAAGCTGTTACTTTTAGTTTAATTTTTATCTATAATGGTATTTTTTACATAGGTGTTTTTTATATACACATATGTTTAATGTTATCCCCATGTGTGTATATATATATATATATATATATATATATATATATATGTATACACATCCCCTTTCAGGATGTTAATTGTGTTTGCTAGCTTTTTATGTTTTATTTTGGGGACATATAATTCTATCAAGAGTCCAGTTTTTATCCTGTTATGCCCGCTAGCATTATATCTGTGGATGGTAAACGATCCGCACTCTACCTTCGGGGCTAGCGGCAACCTTTCATTTCAGCGTTGGACCAAAAGTCCCTCTATGAGTCCCAGTGTGGAGCGCACACCAGGAACCGGAATTTCCTCGATGCGTTCTTCGGTGGACCACACATCGGGCGGGATGTTCAGCCTGCGTTCCACTCCTAATCTCTCCATGCCTGGTGTGCGCTCACAAGGGGGTGTATATCTTTTAGCACATGTGCAGCCTCGGCCCCAGAAGACGCCTCCTATAGACTTTTGGCGGTTTTAGAGTCATATTTAAAGGTCCACCAGGTAAATGTTGTTTTAATATATGTTCACTGATTTTATGTACCTGCTTCTTATAAAGGGGTTTGCACACCCTGAAATGCGTTGAGCTCATTGTCCACAATAAATGAGCCAAAGTCTTCATTAATAATACTGAAGTGAAGCCTTTCCTTCTATACTGGGCAACCATCAGCATCTGAGATCCTAAAGGCGATTCTGGCTAGGGGGTATTAGACCCTGCTGGTGTCTTGAGTTTATCCAGCCGGCCACCCCCCTGTGAAGTGAGTAATTAAGTTTAAATTGAATCACCTATATTGCCCTTTGGTTATCTTCTTCCTTTTGTATCTCACAGCACCAAACTGCCAGTAGATTTATGACCACGCTCTTTATAGCACCCTGCTGGCCAATTTATTTTCTCTCCTTAACCATTTGGGATTTTGCGCTTCTAATGAGGGTTACCTATTGACCAGTCTTTTTCGGTCCACTGGTTCTCAGTGAACCCTTCTAGACTTTTTGAGTCATCACTACCCACTGTTTACTCCACATGCTGATCCCTTTTCAGCGTTGCTACCCCTCTAGCTGCCTTCCCGATTTGCACCTCACAATTTCCTTCAAATTTCCTTTTTTTACACTCCATCTGCTGGCGCCTCCAGTTTTGTCCTATCTCTTGGAGATCGTCACGGATGATGTTGCAGATAGCTGGAAGTTATGAATAAACATCCGACTGGCTTGATCCCAAACTAAGAAGCATATAGGTGACCCCTATGAAACCCTAAGAGCTCACCCTGACTGCTAAGCACATACAAGGGTCTCAAAGGTAGACGATTGTATGCCTACGTACCTAAGACTGTGTGACACCTGAAAACCCTATAATAGTGAGGGGACACGACCACCGGCTTCCTGCACTTCATACGGAGGGAGTCAGGGTCACCGAGAATCAAGCCAGCAAGGAAACACAATACATGAAAGGACTTATCTGAACAAGCAGCAGCAGAAGCCTCCAGCATTGAAAACTTCAATCCAGGAAGTAGTATAAACCGCAAAGTGAGGCAGTATGTGAGGGAATATAAAGGAAAGAGGATTAGTCTAAATAGGTGACACCTGGGAGAAGGAAATGAGATGAGAAAGTGAAACCAAAACAAAGAACATCATGCAAGAGGTAGAGAAGGTCTATCAGACCTTCTCACAGAACTGGCGGTGACAGAGATCCACTTCCACTAGATCGGATTAACCCTCGCTTTTCTTTCTTTTTCTACTGTGAGATAGTGACAGGTCTCACGCAGGTTAGAGGCAAGGAAGGGGTGGATAGTGCGGTCCACACCCCTATTCCACCACAGGTGAGACCAGCTGGAGGTACTCAGCCTGGCAGAAAGCACCTCCCAGAGTGTCAGCAAGGGGGGAGTGTGTTACCTGTGGACAGAGGCCTGGAGGCTCTGTCTGTGTGGTCTCAGCTGGGCAAGGCTGAGGGACCACAAGGCTGGGAGATAGCCTGGAGTTGGGTGACGAAGCGACGCCTGGGAGGGTCGCAGGGCTATAGTCAGGCGGACTACTAAGCCCCAATCCCCCACAATAAACACTGAACTGGAGACAGTGGGCATATTGGACTCTGTACAGCCAGGAGGCCGTGGGACATTGGCCGACAAAGCTGCATGGGTTAACAGGGTGTGAACTGTGACTTAGGTGAGTCAGGAACTTCATGTTTAGTTAGAGTCCAGCCAGGGCAGGTGTTTATTTTGTATTATTTATGTTTGGTTTGCTGAGGCACAATAAATGCACTGTTTGGACCTGAAACCTGGTGTCCTGAAGACGATTCCTGTGAGAATGACCCCCCAAGTACAGCAATCCCTTACATTTGGTGGAGGATGCGGGCAAGTTGTCCGTGAAAGAAGGGCAACAGTTGGTTGCTAGGTGCAACATCAAGACAAAGAGCAGGTGCTACTGAGTGCTGCTTTGTTGCTGTGTGATGCTTAAACAGCCGGAAGCCTCTTTCGTCCTGTGGAGCTGTGGCTTGTGCTGTTCTGGACTCTTTTTACCATTTTGCTGTGTGGCTATTTAAAGGGCCAGTTGGCCAAATATAAAAAAACAAAGGACTGCGAGTTAGTGATTGGGGGATTCACACTGGGGGTCACTCTAGATGCCCACCAGCAGGTGTCTCGGGTCAGGCCTGAAGTGCTGGACTTTCTGGAGAGAGGGCCAGAGACTGATGCCACCGTGCCTCTGACCTTTGTGACAAAGTATGGCTCTGTGCAATGGGAGCTGTTAAAATGTGAGACCCTAGAAGTGAAATTTGTGCTGGGCAAGGACTTTCTATTGTTTGGGCAGTTGTGGAGCGGAGCTCCTGATAAAAAGCAAAGATATGCCGTTGCCAAGGGCAACCTTCGGGAAGACAAAGAGGTGGAGAGCGGTGCAGTTCTCATGAGTACATATCTTCTCTGCGACAAGATTCTAAAGGGTGCGGCTGGAATGACCGTCCAGGAAGAGTCTCTACTGCAGGCTAAGTTGAAGAGAAATACATATCGGCTCTATATGCCGAAAAACGTGACCGAGCGGAGGCTGATGCTCGGGAGAAAGAGTCCAAGGCCCTCTCCTTGGCTAGAGCCCTTGAAGAAGTGCTTGAGGAGAGAAATGAATTAGAAAGGCTGAACAAGCAACTCAGAGCAGAGATGGAAGCTCTCATGAGCTCAAAAGATGACATCTATGAGTTGGAGTAGCCTAAGCGTGCTCCTCCACCGGAAGAGGAAGATCCTCTGGAAGGTGCTAAGAAGTCAGAGCCTGGTAAGAGTGGGTCTGGAGATGGTGGTGCCAGGGTGCTGGCTGTGGCAGAGAAGATGGAAGATGCTTCTGCTGAATCTGTTTATGGGGCTGATGTGGATGCCGTAGACCACAGACCCATGGTAGAGTGTAGCCCAGGCCTGGAAGACGTCCCCTCTGCCTACAAGGCCTTCCAAATAGCCAGCAGCCTGCTGGGGAAGAAGTATGAGGAGGTGAACGATCAGTTTTTGGATCCAGGCTATTATGATGGGCTGTCTCCCCTGACTCCTCTCCAAAAGGATAACAGTGTCTTGGGTGAGCCTCTGGAGAAAGTGCCAGATGAGGAGTCTGCTGAAGACCCCGGTGCCTCCTGCCTCGATGAGAAAGAGGGGGAGGAGTTAAGAGGGCAAGTGTATGGTGCCATGTCCGAGAAGTCTGAGAAGGCTCTCAAAGTGACTGGAGACTCAGAGAAGACAAAGGCTGAAGAAGTTAAGGCCGATGTGTTGGTTGACATGAAGTCCCCAGGTGCTGCAAAGACCTAAGTTAAGACAAAGGGAGCGGCAGCCAAAGTAGAAAAAGCCACAAAAAAAAGCAGAGGTCTCTGAAACTGCCACCATAGCTGGGGTAACTACTGCCGGAAAGAAGGAAGAAGTGACCCAGATGCATGTAAAAGAAGCAAGCAGGGGCAAGCATGCTCTGCTGAAGGAGCCCCGCAAAGCAAAGGAGAAAGTGTCTGGACATGACCATGACTGGAAACAGTTCAGTCAAGAGCTGCAGCAGTCCAAGAAAGGACATGAGGCGCATGTGCGGGAGCCAGAGGATCAAAAAAGAGAGAGAGAGATCAAAATGTAAGAGAGCGCCTCATTATCACCCGGAAAAGAGTAGAAAGAGTATCTGGCCATGAGATGGGCACATGAGGCCTTTAGGCAGTTTATATTGGGCAAAACGTCAGTTTTGATGATAAACCAAGCTCTGCTGGCGTGGGTCTGGCAGAAGAAAGGTAAAGTACGTGTCACCGAGGTTCCTGGCTTCGGTGAAATAAGAACCGGTAATTTTGTGTTTCAGCGGCAGCTAGTGCTCGCTGACACTGTGTTACTTAGTGTGGCTGTAAAGCCAATCCGGGCCGGTTCTTATTGGGAGCAGCCAAAGAGCAGGGTGGGTGGCTGTTCCCCACGTCCAGGCCAGGTGGATGCCCTCTCACCAGCCTCCCGTGGTTATGCAGGTGTTCACCCTCACAGGCTTAACAAAGGAAGGGGTTATGTAAGATAGTGATAGGTCTCACACAGGTTAGAGGCAAGGAAGGGGTGGATAGTGCGGTCCACGCCCCTATTCCACCACAGGTGAGACCAGCTCAAGGCCTGTCAGCAAGGGGGGAGTGTGTTACCTGTGGACAGAGGCCTGATGGCTCTGTCTGTGTGGTCTCAGCTGGGCAAGGCTGAGGGACCACAAGGCTGGGAGATAGCCTGGAGTTGGGTGACGAAACAACGCCTGGGAGAGGCAGGGCTTTAGTCAGGCGGACTACTAAGCCCCAATCCCCCACAATAAACACTGAACTGGAGACAGTGGGCGTATTGGACTCTGTACAGCCAGGAGGCCGTGGGACATTGGCTGACAAAGGGTGTGAACTGTGACTTAGGTGAGTCAGGAACTTCATGTTTAGTTAGAGCCCAGCCGGGCAGGTGTTTATTTTGTATTATTTATGTTTGGTTTGCTGAGGCACAATAAATGCACTGTTTGGACATGAAACCTGATGTCCTGAAGACGATTCTTGTGAGAATGACCCCCCAAGTACAGCGATCCCTTACACTACATATCTTTCTGTTACTATGCCCCTTAAAGAGGACCTTTCACCAGAATAAAACTTCTAAAGTAACTTTACAGGCATGTAGAGCGGTGCACAGGGACCCCCCTGCACTTACTGTTATACCTGGGTGCCGCTCCGTTCTCCCGTTATTGCCTCCGGTATCTTCACAGTTAGGCTCCACCCAGGGGAACCTGCCGGCGCCTCCTTCTCCCATGCTGCAGCGCTGGCCAATCACAGCGCTCAGTTCATAGCCTGAGAGGCTTTTTTCTCTCAGGCTATGAACTCAGGCTTTCTCTCAGGCTTTTTCTCTTGCTAAGCTGTTCGTGAGACACATACTCCGCTTGCATGGTCTACCTTGGCATATTGTTTCAGGTCACGGAGTCCAGTTTACCTCTAAGCTCTGGAGAACTCTTTGTCGGCTGCTCGAAATTGAGCTGGACTTCTCTTCCGGTTATTATCCCCAGACCAATAGGCAAGTAGAGCGGGTCAATCAAATATTAAAGAACTATCTCTGGCATTTTGTTTCAGCCCAACATGATAACTGGGTACAATTGCTACCTTGGGCTGAATTCTCCTATAACAACCACTCTAGTGAGTCTACTGGATCCTCCTCATTCTTTGTTGTTTATGGACAACACCCTCGTACTCAGCTGCCGATTCCTCTTTTAGGGATTTTCTGAAAATTTGGCGTGACACCAAGGACTGCATCAACAAAGCGGTGACCCACATGAAAACAAATGCAGACAAGAGAAGAAAACCGCCTCAGTTCTTGTCTAGAGATAAGGTATGGCTCATCTCTAAAAACATCCGCTTAAGGGTTCCCAGTTTCAAGTTTGCTCCTAGGTTCTTTGGACCATTTGAAGTATTGAGGAGGATCAACGAAGTGACATATAAGTTACATCTGCCTCTCTCTCTCTCTCTGCGTATTCCTAATGCCTTCCATGTGTCCTTACTAAAACCAGTAGTTCTTAATCGCTTCTCGACAGCTCCTTCTACTCCAAATCCTGTATCTGACGAGATATTTAAGGTAAAAGACATCCTGGACATCAAGAAGCGTGGACTGGAAGGGCTTTGGTCCTGAGGAGAGGTCTTGGGAACCAGAAGAGAACATTCATGCTCCAAACTTAATAAAAAGGTTTCTGTCTCGTCGTGGACTCGAAAAGAGGGGGCATAAGGAAGGGGGGAGTACTGTAACATTGGCTGCCATACATCGCTGTTCCCCTGCTTACCGCTGCAGTTCCGGGCACCGTGTTCAACGGTGATCTGCTGCCAGTGCTTCCCATTCACTGCTGCAGTCCTGGGCTCTGTCTGTGTAGGTACTGTTGTTCTGGAATCCGCTCCACAGTTTCCTCTCAGCCCTGGCCACGGCATGCTTGCTACTTCTAAGGGCCGGCGTGTGTCACTTTCTGTGCTTTGTGGGTTAGGTCATGTGACCTTGCAGCCCTCCTGCACATATATAAGTGGCTCAGCTCCCTTCCCAGATGCCTCAGTGTCAAGGTCCTTGTGTCCTGCTAAGGTTCCTGATATCTACTTGTGTTCCCGACTCGTACTTATATTCCTGGACTCTGCTACCCGTTAGATCCCTGCCTGCTCGTCTTGACCCTCCTGTTGCTGATCCGGATTGCCTGACCTGTACCTGTGCAGCCTGCCCTGACCTATTGCCTGTTTACTTTGCCTATGCCTTATCCTTCGGTCCTGCACTGTTGCTCCTGGTTATGACTCAGTCTGCTGACAACGCCTGTACATCTGGTACCTTTCTCAGGTACCTCCTGGTCCACCTGGACCAGCTGCCTAATATGCCAATCCTCCTCAAGAGGCAGCGACCTGGTGTTCCCCTTGGGAAAGTCTATGCCCACCATCAGGGGTACTGTGAAGATCGAGGGGTTCACTTAAACAACACCCTTAGAGGAGGTAGGACACGTGGCACAGTGGGTTCACACCTGCTGGTTCGTGACAAGAAAATTACATTACTCTATATAAATTTTTCACTTTCACAAGGGGTTAAAGGAGAAAATGCACCCCAGTATATGTTCCCCATTTTCTCCCCTTTTTGCAAACACCCCATATGTGCTTGTAGACTGCTGTATGGGCGCACAGCAGGGCTCTATAGGCAAAGTGCAAGCTATGTTTTTTGCAGGCCTGAATAAACAAACAGACATACACATTGCCATCTGTACAATGTGTACGAACAGCTATTTGTACCACACTTTCGCTTTTTGTATAGCACTGTAGGGCTTCAGAAGTTGATCTGAAAGATCCACCCCTCCCATGTGCCTGTTGTAGTCCAGGATACAAACTGGTTTGGGGGTAGTGGTACCTTGTACAGGAGCAGGGGAGCTGGCGTTAGTGTGAATGTTGGTCAGTACAAGGACGTCCCTCTTGTCCTTGTGCTTAACCACCAGCATGTTATCATGGAGGAGAGCCCTACTTTCACCCATTCTCAGTGGTTGCCCTACCAGGGATCTAGGGAGGCCTCTACCTTTGGCAGCTAGGGACCTGAATAGGGATATGCTGGTGTAATAGTTATCCACATAGAGGTGGTAACCTTTATCCAGTAGTGGGTGCAGTAAGTCCCACACAATCTTCTCACTAACTCCTAGGATGCGGGGCATTCTGGGGGTTCTATCCGGGAATCTTTCCCTTCGTAAATGCAGAACTTCTGGGTGTACCCGGAGCTACTCTCACAAAGTTTGTATAACTTTATGCCATACCTTGCCCATTTGCTAGGCTGATACTGGCGGAATCTAATCCTCCCTTTAAACAGTAATAGAGACTCATCTACACATACATTTTTATCTAGGTTGTACACCTCACCAAACTTGGTGCTGAAGTGGTCAATGACAGGCATAACCTTGAACAGATGGTCAAATGTTGGGTCGTTTTGGGGTGGGCAGTGTGCATTGTCGTTGTAATGTAGGAATTTACGAATTGAATCAAATCAATTCCGGATCATGGTCTGACTATAAATTGGAGTCTGGTAGAAAATGTCCGAACTCCAATATTGCCTAATGTTTTTTTTTTTTTACAATGCCCAAATACAGCACAAGTCCCCAAAATGTCATAATCTCTGCTGGGGTCCAACCTTGGGGTCTAGCATATGGCAATGCAGGGTTCTGATCAATAAATTGTTGGGCGTATAAATTGGTTTGGGCCACCATCAAATTTACAAAATCTTCAAAGAATAAGATTTTGAAAACATATAGCTCAGTGAAGCACGCATAATCTGAATGTCTGAGTTGCCCATTTGGGAATTTGGTGCCAATATTCGTCAGGGGGTGGGGTCCATGTGGGCTCACTCTGGTGGGCTGCCTCCTCTGCTACCCTGGGGCGCCTTCTAGAGGGCCCTCATCAGCGGATGATGATGAGGGGTAGAGGAATAGAGGAAAGTAGCATCCTCTTCTCCCTCACTGGCAGACTCAGTATCGGAGGCAAGCATGGCGTATGCCTGTTCAGCTGAGTACACTCGTTGGGATGGACGGGCCATTTTTATTTTATTGGGGTGTGACCTTTGAAATGTGTAAACCTTTATTTAGTGTGAGGAGTATGTATGTAGTGTTTTCAAACGTGAAGGGGCTTGTAATAAATTTTAAATTAAATTTAAAACAAAAGTAGTAAAAATAGTAAAAAAAAAAAAGTATTTTCTGCACAAAAAAATAAATAAAAAACTTGCAGTGCAAACTGAGCAAGCGCGATCAGTAATGGACACTACTGATTGTTTCTCAGTGGTTGCAAATTGCACGCACACAGATGGGGTTCCAGATTTGCGTTCGTGCAAAAAACCTAAACTCACACTAATTGAAATATATATATATATATATATATATATATATGTTGGTAAGGCTGATTAGTCAGCCTGCATTTGTGGGAGGGGTGGAGGCTCTTCATATACGAACCACAGCCTCACTCACAGGCGTGTGTTCTCAGGTGTCATTAGCAAACTAGCTTCTCTGGTGGTAGGATTCTTTCTTTGCAGCATGGAGCTTGATATTTATTTTAAACAATTTTTATTTTGGATAGATAGGCAATGTACAAGCAATAAAGCACAGATATTACTCGTGCACGCAGGCACGGACACATTCCCTAGCTTGTTATTTTTCTCTCTGCTACCGTAGCATGCACGCACCATACTACGTAAGTAGGTTGGGCTGGGGCCGTCTCTCCTGACCGGTCGGAACAGACTTTGCTAGCGAATGGGAGGCTTCGCCTCAGAGTCTAAATACTTCTAATTCTTTTCAACTTTGTTTGTTGGTAATAGGAGTTAGTTCCTATAAATCTTACAAGTTTTACTTTGTTCATCTCGTATGAAAAGTTACTTCATCCGGTTTGCTGTAAAGGAAGAGTTACCCGGGCTGCACGTGGCATCATGTTTGGAAATCAGACCCAGCTGTTATTGCTTAGGCCTCTTGCCATAGCTGTTCCTTGCCACATGTCTCCCCGTCCCCCCGCTACCACCATCTTTAGACTTCACGTATTTCACTGCTCCATGTACTTAAAAACCCTGCCACACTTTTATGCTCTGCTGTTATCCTGAGCAGCATTTACACTTTCGGCTTTTATTTAATGTCTTATGCTGCATCCGCACGTCCTTGCTGTCCAGCACTTTCCTACTCTTGGTTTCGAATTCACTCAGATTGGTGTAACATTCGAGCTGCGGTCACCTATTGGCTGTTACATCTCATTCCGTACCCAGCCGACAGCCGGATCCGTATTACACGCCTGTTATTACATGTTGTATACTCGGCTTACAGCCATAGCTGCTACTGTTACTCCATTTTCATGCTCTGGACGCACCACCCTGGTGTTCACACCTTGCTCCACTCACAACCAGAGCTGCGTTCATGCGTCGACTGGTATATTGCTCTGCACACTGTGAGAGCTGTGTTACACGTTCGCGGTCACAACATGTTCATACTAGGCTTGTTTCAGAGCTGCATTCACGTTCACTGTTACATCATGTTTATGCTCCACTCACATTTAGAGCTGCTATTCTACCAATTTCATTCTCGGCCACACCTAGAGGTGCATTCACACTACGCTGTCAAATCATTTTTTGCACTTCACCCACAACCAGAGTTGCATTCATACGTCTATCGGTATATCATGTTTGCTCTACTCGCACCCAGAGCTGCGTTCACACGTCCTATGCTACTACAGGTTCTTTCCAGGCCCATTTTAAGAACTGCATTCACGTCGCTATTACATCTATGTTATGCTCCGTTCACAACCAGAGCTGCTGTTATACCAAATTTCATGCTCTGCTTATACCCAGAGTTGTGTTCACACTTACTTCTACTGCTACACCAGGTCATATACCCCACTCACCAAAGCTGCTTTCCATGTCTGCTGTCACATCAAGTTAATATTTCGTTCACATCCAAAGCTGCGTCCGCATGTCTGCTTTTACATCTTGTCCTATACACCATTCACTACTAGAGCTGCGTTCACAAGTCTGCCTTCGCATCACGTCAATACTCTGCTCACTTTCAGATTGCATTTATACGTCTGCTTTATACCATGCTTTTCATGTGCTACCCATACTCGGACCTGCGCCCATACCATGTTTTTCTAGGTACAACTCACATCCATAGCTCCAGTCACCCATTTGTTGTTACATCATGTGTTGTACTCTGCTCCCACTCAAAGCTGCATTCTCCTGTTCATTGCTACGTCATGGTTTTACTCAATAATCTAACCGGGGCAGCTGCACCCACCGCTCTGGTACCTCTCTCCCGACAAACATAACTGCGTAATTTTCAGGCTTACGTTCCTTTCCTCGGTGGTCTGTTACATTCCATAGGCCTACTTTTCTGTTTAATCCTGGTTCATAATCACTCAGACTGGTCTCCTTTTACTTCTGGTTCATATTCACTCAGATTGGTCTCCTGCCCCAGTTCACCAAACAGTTCCTCAGCGGAGGTCACTGGGCCAATAGGAGTAAGTTTCCTGCTATGTTTTCACAAGCTGTTCATTTGTTTGTCACAATAAGAGACTTCTCATGGCGAACTTGCAATCCCTCAGGCTCTTGTTTTTCTTCCATGTCTGTTTCAATTTCATGGTTCGCGGTGGTTAGTGTTATGTATGCACGTGCTTCAGATTACTAATGTCTATATTTTCAACGCCTGTTGGCAGTCATGTTCCTTAGGCCACCTTCTGGCCAATCCAATCATTCAAGTTGCTGCATATCCCATCAGGTCCAGCTTACGTTTTAATTACTTATCGTCACCGCAACGTCATCCCTCTGCCTTCGGGGGCCCCTATGACTGATCCGGCCTCATGGCTCCAGGGGCCCCATGACCGTTTTTCATGTTTTGTTTGTTAGGGGTACGACATGGTTGTAGGCTGGTTAGTGTCCCAGGTTTTCTGTTTGAGGGGGTCATGGTTATGCGAGTCCCCAAGGCATTCTGGTGCTGCATAAGTGGTTTATTTAAAAAAAAAAAAAAATAATCATAAGAGGCTCGCACGAGTGGCTCTTCGCTTATAGGACCTCACGATTGGCACTGACACTTGTAGTTCGCCCGGCCATCTGATACTTTTTTTTTCCACCATAAGAGACTCGCTGGAGTGGCTCTTGGCTTAGAGGATTTCACAATTGTCATCGACATTGGTAGGTCATACGGTCATCTGATACAATTTTTCATGGCACACCTTTCAGAAGTTTTTTTTTTTTTGTCATTTATATTTTACAGATTAGTACTTGCGGTTCATTTCAGCCTCATTTCATTAAGAAGCTTACCCCATGTCTTTGTCTTTCTAGGTTATCGAGTCCCGGTTGATTACTAAACCCGTCGGGTTAAGCCCAAATCTTTTCCCCAGCTGTCCTTAATTCTTAAGGTTCGCTGCCCGGCCCCATGGGCCCCTGGTGGTTGCTTCAGGCCCATGGCTTCAGGGGTCCAACCAATGGTTGAATAACATGCAAGGCGAAATATCGTTAGAAACGAGACCTGAACGACATGGAAAGTTACCTCCAACATGAATTCAACTGCATTACCTGAAAAGACGAAGGGAAAATGGAGATAATAACGGACATTAAGTAAAATGAAACCTAAATAACATAAGCTGTCAAGCAGGTAAAGATGTGAGCCATTCAAAAGCATAGCTGCACAGGTGGACATGCAGTTGAATTCATGTTGGAGGTCCCTTCCACGTCGGTCAGGTCTAGTTTCTAACGATATTTCGCCTTGCATGTTATTCAGGCCACGTAGTTTATCTTAGGTATCTCCTGCCACATCGGTCAGGCTCATGGTTTAATTTCACCTGCACCTTATTCAGGTGACTTATTATAGTTATAATTTCTTTTTTTTAAAAACAAACTCGCCCTACAGCATTATTGTCATGTCTTACGCAGATATTTCGTCTTGCTTTAATTGTTCATGCTTCGTACAGGTCCTGCCAGAGGAGGAAAAAGTAGGTCAATTCCCTCTAGCATTTCAGTCTCTGACCGTAGTCTATCATATCTTGTCAACCAGGTCCCCGCACAAAGTCATTGCCTTTTTAACACGACAAGGAATTCATTTTCGCAGGTAGCTTTATTGCAATTGCATTCCCTCACTCATGGGAGGGCATAGACAGAATCTTGTATATTATGGCTTCGTAGCTTCTTACCGCACTAACCTCAGACTCCCTACAACCACGTTGAATAGGGTTTTGGACAAGGTCCAGCATTTCCTCAAGGTAGAAGATTCAGATAGTAGGTCGGTCTTCACGTCTCAAGTGTTAAAACAATTCTCAGGGGCACACAGTAGAACAACGCGCGGACCACGGCTCGCAGATAGCTGTTGTCTGGGGAATTATTCAAGGATTCTCTTCCTATCTACATAGTTCTTTTTGGCCCTCATTCCTGCCTAGTCTAGGCAGTTAGGTTTCGGTCCCACGATCTCCTGAGGCTAGGGCATTACCAGTACTTGCACTAGAACCAAAACTTTACAAGGTTCAGTTGGTTTTCATGATCCATTTCACAACTTATTCCCAGTCCTCCATTCCCGCTTCGGGGCAGTATCCGCAATATTGAGCATTATGTCTCTGGCCTTGTGATCCACAAGATGGGTTGTAGGTCTCCTTCTGGTCTTGCCTTATATACCCCGAATTTTCGCTCTAGATCCCTGACGCCTTGCAGTTGGCTTGGGGATTAGTTTGCACATGCCATTCGAGTTCCTTTTTGAGTTCTTTTTTTAAATACAGCCACAAAATGGGATATCTTTAAAAACATCCTAAAATCTCATTGTGAGAGGTACATACCGTATGGTAATAAAAGGTTAAGGAACAAAAAGAAACCAATGTGGATAAATAGAACTGTAACGAAAGCAATAAATGACAAAAAGAAAGCATATCATTCACTGAAACAGGAGGGGAGCACGGAAGCACTGAAAAACTATAAGGAAAAAAATAGAACATGTAAAAAACAAATAAAAGCGGCCAAACTAGAGACCGAGAGATTAATTGCCAAAGAGAGTAAAACTAACCCTAAAATGTTCTTCAATTATATAAATGTTAAAAAGTATAAATCTGAAGGTGTCGGCCCTTTAAAGAGTAATGAGGGGGAAGTCGCAGAGAGCGATGAGGAGAAAGCAAAGCTGTTAAATATTTTTTTCTCCAATGTATTCACTGAGGAAAATAAATTGTCAGATGACATGCAGAATGCAAAAATAAATTCCCCATTAAAAGTGTCCTGTCTGACCCAGGAAGAAGTACATCAGCGACTTAAAAAGATTAAAATAGACAAATCTCCAGGACCGGATGACAAACACCCCCGTATCCTAAAGGAATTAAGTAATGTCATAGCCAGACCCTTATTTCTGATATTTGCAGACTCTATACTGACAGGGAATGTCCCACAGGATTGGCGCATGGCATATGTGGTGCCAATATTCAAAAAGGGGCCAAAAACAGACCCTGGAAACTATAGGCCGGTAAGTTTAACATCTGTTGTGGGTAAACTGTTTGAAGGTTTTCTGAGAGATGCTATATTAGAGCATCTCAACAGAAATAAGCAAATAACGCCATATCAGCATGGCTTCGTGAGGGATCGGTCATGTCAGACTAATTTAATCAGTTTCTATGAGGAGGTAAGTTCTAGACTTGACAGCGGCGAATCAATGGATGTTGTATATCTGGACTTCTCCAAAGCATTTGACACTGTACCACATAAAAGGTTAGTATATAAAATGAGAATGCTCGGACTGGGAGAAAATATCTGTATGTGGGTAAGTAACTGGCTCAGTAATAGAAAACAGAGGGTGGTTATTAACGGTACACACTCAGATTGGGTCACTGTCACTAGTGGGGTACCTCAGGGGTCAGTATTGGGCCCTATTCTCTTCAATATATTTATTAATGATCTTGTAGAAGGCTTGCATACTAAAGTATCAATTTTCGCAGATGACACTAAACTGTGTAAAGTAATTTACACTGATGAGGACAGTATACTACTACAGAGGAATCTGGATAGATTGGAGGCTTGGGCAGATAAGTGGCAGATGGGGTTTAACACTGATAAATGTAAAGTTATGCACATGGGAAGGAAAAATGCAAGTCACCCGTACATACTAAATGGTAAAACACTCGGTAACACTGACATGGAAAAGGATCTAGGAATTTTAATAAACAGCAAACTAAGCTGCAAAAACCAGTGTCAGGCAGCTACTGTCAAGGCCAACAAGATAATGGGTTGCATCAGAAGGGGCATAAATTCCCGTGATAAGAACATAGTCCTACCACTTTACAAATCGCTAGTCAGACCACACATGGAGTACTGTGTACAGTTCTGGGCTCCTGTAAACAAGGCAGACATAGCAGAGCTGGAGAAGGTCCAGAGGAGGGCATCTAAAGTAATAACTGGAATGGGGCAACTACAGTACCCTGAAAGATTATCAAAATTAGGGTTATTCACTTTAGAAAAAAGACGACTGAGGGGAGATCTAATTAATATGTATAAATATATCAGGGGTCAGTACAGAGATCTATCCTATCAGCTATTTATCCCCAGGACTGTGTCTGTGACGAGGGGACATCCTCTGAGTCTGGAGGAAAGAAGGTTTGTACACTGTCATGTTACATGATATTATTTTTTATTATGTACTGTCTCTTTAATGCCTATCTAGTTTGTCTCTTGTGGCATTCCTTAGTTTGCATGCTGCTCAGTCTCCTCCCCCTCTTTGCTGTATCAGCCATTTTAATGCTGTAATTCATCTGACCTGTGTCTATTCTCTATACCTGCATGGAAGAATCGTTCTTTTACCTGTTGTAACTTGCATTCTACGGATCATACGACGAATAAACATCGCCAGATCTTCTTTCATGTGAGTTGGGACTGAGTAAGCTATCTGGAAAGGTGATTTGGGATGAATAATCTCTTCAGGGCAATGAGCTCCATGTGCTACTGAAAACCACATTCATAGCCTTTGCAGCCGATTCAGAATAGTAAAAGAACGTATCCAGCAGCCTGCACAGAGATAACTGCGTCACAGGACAGATCATAGTGAAGTGTAACTGTGTGTATTGCACGAGAATTCTGCATACAACCCCAGCACAGCTTGTTACAGCTCCTCACAGTATACAGACCCTCTTCACTGCTACAGTCAAGCCTGTGTACTGCAGGCCATCATGAGTGGAAAGGGCTCAGTGTGTGATAAAACACCACAGCATGCTTCACACAGAGAAAGTCAGGATGAGGACCCAGAGTTCACTGCATCGACCAAACGCTCTGTGAAACCCACTTGGAAGGTTAAAGAGAACTATGAATCCATGAGAACTGAACTAGCAACCAGTTTGAAGCAGATTTGGGATAAAATCCTCACCCACATTGATGTGATTTCATGTCCCAGCCATGAGGTACTGCAACTAGAGGGCGCCATAAAGCATCTCTCTGCTTCATACGAACTGTACCAGACTACAAGCAACAAATATAAAACTATTCTGCAAAGCATCAACACTGAGGAGTCCTTAGAGCAACTTAACAATGCCCAGCTTCTTAATGAGGAAAGAGAAAGCTTTATCCAGCGAACTAAAGCAAAGGCAGAAGCAAAATTAATGCTGCCACGGGACACTGTATCTCACAAATCTGTATCCACCAGACGTTCTAAAGGTTCCTCTAGATCCCGAAGTTCAAAGCACTCAACGCTTAGTGAACAGCTAATGAATGCCCGCGCCGAAGCAGAGGCTATCAAGGTACGGGCCGCATATGCAAAAAAAAGAGCAGATATGGAGACCGAGGTTGCAGTAATGGAAGCCGAGGCAGCGCATCAAAAGGCAGCAATAGAAGCTCAAACGGCACGTCAAAGGGCAGCAATTGAAGCTTTAAAGGAACAGAGCAACTACGAGGCAGCTGCAGCAAAACTAAAGGTTTTGGAACAAGCTATCGGTGCAGATGAAAATGCTAGCGAAAGGGTCAGCGTCAAGGCAGATGTAGCAGATCCTTTTGAACGCACTAAGAACTATGTTCTAAACCACAGCAGTGAACACTCAATTACCTCCACGTTTCACGGCAACGCAAGGACTTCACCACATCATCAGGTAAAAGCCGTTCCAGCCACTTCCTACATGCAAACCCACCCCAGTGCAGCTCCCGACTGTCATGCTGATCCCGCATATGTCACAAAACGGCACACTAAGCCGCAAGCAAGTCGCCAGCCTCCTGCTAACAGTACTGTTCCAGACCTTCACCCAACAATTCAGCTGAATGCCCTTGCTGCACCATATCTTCCCACGTCTCTTTGCAACGATACCATAAACAATGCGATCCACAACAATCAACCAGCAACCTCCTATGTAAAGTCAGAGGCAACCGATACAACAGAGGTAGTAAAGTACTTACTTCGACATGAGCTCGCCAAGTCAGGCCTAGTAAACTTCGACGACCATCCTGAAAATTATAGAAGCTGGAAAGCCGCTTTCAAAACTACATTAGGCGGTATCGGTTTTACTGCCGATCGTGAGCTGGATCTGCTGATCGGGTTGCTTGGCCCACAGTCAACAGAACGTGTCAAGAGCCTCAGGTCAGTTTACATCGACAATCCAACTGCAGGTCTCACCGCAGCATGGGAGCGTCTAGAACAGACTTACGGTAGTCCTGAAGCCATAGAGAATGCATTGCTCAAACGATTGGAAAATTTCCCAAGGATATCTGGTAAGGACAATATAGAGTTCCAGAGACTCAGCGACCTTCTTCTCGAAGTCCAGCTTGCCAAAACTGACCCTAAGCTACCTGGCCTCAGTTACCTGGACACTGCTCGAGGAGTTAACCCTATCATTTGCAAGCTTCCGCATGGCCTACAAGAAAAGTGGATCCAAGTTGGGTCATCATACAAACGGGAAAACAAGGTTTCCTTTCCCCCGTTCTCCTACTTCTGCAATTTCGTCAGGAACATTGCTGACACCAAGAACGATCCTAGTTTTGCATTCAACGAGTTCAATACTCCCTCACCTAAAGGTGACAACCTACATACTAGCTACAGGAACCGCAGAGGTCCCGTGTCCGTTAGGAAGACAGACATTATTCCCACTCCCGCCCCAAACAAGAGCGGCAAGATCGAAAACCCAAACCGATTATGTCCCATCCACAAGAAGCCTCATCCCCTCAAAAAATGTATCGGTTTCAGAAAGAAGCCCCTACAAGAACGAAAGGAACTCCTAAAGACTTTTGGGGTATGTTATAGATGCTGTGCTTCCACCGATCACTTTGCCAAGGAATGTAAAACTCCTATCAAGTGCATAGAGTGCGGTTCCGAGGACCATGTGCAAGCACTCCATCCCCTTGAGTCCAATCCTTCACAACATGCAGACCTTCCTCCTGGGCAGAACCACAGCGGGAAGAGTACAGATCACGTACCTAATTCCACCATGGTATTTTCTTCGTGCACTGAAGTCTGTGGGGAAGACCACTGTGACAAATCTTGCGCTAAAATATGCCTAGTGAATATTCATCACAAGGATCAGCCAGAAAAGACTTTAAGGGTGTATGCTATCTTAGACGATCAAAGCAATCGATCGCTTGCACGATCCGAACTGTTCGATCTATTTTGCACAAAAGGAGAGGTTCACCCTTACACCTTAGGCACTTGTAGTGGAACTACAGAGGTTTTTGGAAGAAGGGCTCATGGATTTATTGTGTCCTCCCTAGAAAATAACCTACAATTACCCTTACCTACACTTGTAGAGTGTAACCAGATACCAGCCAACAAAGAAGAAATACCTACACCAGAAGTTGCCTTCTACCACCCTCATCTAAGGTCAATAGCCAGTGAAATCCCACCACTTGACAAAGATGCTAAAATCCTTCTTCTGCTGGGAAGAGATATTCTAAGGATCCACAAGGTACACAGGCAGGTCAGCGGACCTCCAGAGGCCCCATTCGCCCAGTACCTGGACTTAGGCTGGGTCATCATAGGCAACGTCTGTATAGGCAAAATGAAAAGGCCTACTAACATTTCTTCATTCAAGACAAATGTATTGCCAAATGGTCGTAATACTCACTTTGAGCCATGCCCACATCACTACTGGGTGAAGGAGAAGGTAACTAGCTGCAAGTTGCAACATCGCAACACAAACCTTTCCCCCACCTACGATGACAGCTTTGGTTCTACAGTTTTCAATGTAAGCAGTGAAGACGACAAGTTGGCTCCTTCGGCAGAAGACAAAGAATTCCTTAAAGTAATGGACAATGAGTTCTTTCAGGAAGATTCCAATAGCTGGGTAGCACCCCTACCCTTTCGCCTCCCGAGAGAGAAGCTACCAAACAATCTACATCAAGCAGTCAAAAGATTCTCCTCCTTAAAGCGTACCTTAAGCAGGAAGCCAGAGATGGAAAGACATTTTGTGGACTTCATACAGAATATCTTTGACAGGGGTCATGCCGAACCCGCACCCCCATTGAAAGAAGGAGAAGAATGCTGGTACCTCCCTTCCTTCGGTGTGTATCACCCACGAAAGCCAGACCAAATCAGAGTTGTCTTTGACTCCAGTGCCCAACATGAAGGCTTCTCACTTAACGACATGCTCCTCACAGGGCCTAACTTGAACAACAACCTCATTGGAGTCCTAATTCGCTTTCGTCAAGAACCTGTAGCGGTGATGGCCGACATTCAACAAATGTTCCACTGCTTCATCGTCAAGGAAGATAACAGGAATTACCTCAGGTTTCTATGGCACAAGGACAACGACATCAACAAAGAGGTAATTGATTACCGAATGAGGGTACATGTCTTTGGGAACAGCCCTTCCCCAGCTGTAGCAATCTATGGACTAAAAAAGACAGCTCAGCTTGGAGAAGCTGAGTATGGATCCGATGCTCGTCAATTTGTTGAAAGGAACTTTTACGTAGATGACGGGCTCAAATCCTTTCCTACTGCTAAAGAAGCAATTAATCTTCTTACCAGAACAAAAGAGATGCTAGCTGTAGCAAACTTGAGACTTCACAAAATTATATCTAACAGCCAAGAGCTAATGAATGCATTTCACCCTGAGGACTATGCTGCCAGTGTGAAAGACCTTGACCTTGGGTCAGACGCACCCCCTATGCAGAGAAGTCTAGGTCTGCTGTGGAACATCAAAGTAGACACATTCGCCTTCCAGGTGTCAACCTGTGACAAACCCTTCACCAAGAGAGGAGTCTTGTCCGTAGTGAACAGCATCTACGACCCACTGGGATTTATAGCCCCAGTCACCATCCAAGGTAAGATGTTATTAAGACAGCTTACTACTGATAACATAGATTGGGACACTCCGTTACCTATTGAGAAACAACGAAGATGGGAGAAATGGAGAGGTTCTCTGAAGACATTAGAACAGCTCCAAATTCCACGTTGCTATGCCCCAGTCTCCATCTCAGCCGCTGTCCAGAGGGAAATCCATATTTTCTCTGATGCATCAGTTGAAGCTATAGCTGCAGTGGCCTATTTGAAGACCTCAGGAGTTAATGGAGACATACACTGCAACTTTGTTCTAGGCAAGACAAAGCTAACACCAAAACCCGCACATACCATACCCAGACTTGAACTTTGTGCAGCTGTGCTAGCAGTGGAAATAGCTGAAGTCATAAAGAGTGAAATGGACATTAACATTGATTCCTTCACATTTTACACAGACAGCAAGATAGTGCTTGGTTACATTTACAACCAAACTAAACAATTTTACGTGTACGTCAGCAATAGAGTAGAACGTATCAGAAGGTTCTCCTTGCCAAAGCAATGGCATCATATTCCCACTGACCTTAATCCTGCCGATTGTGGGACAAGAGCTATATCTCCAGTAGCTCTCCTCGACTGCTTGTGGCTGTCGCCTCCAAGATTTCTTTCTGAAAACTCCTACTCAATTCCCACGGACACTACCTATGAACTGGTACATCCTGACGATGATAAAGAAATCAGGTCTATGTACACCACACTGTGTACCTCTGCGAGTTCAGAACAAAAACTAAAGTCGCATCGTTTTGAACGTTTCTCAACCTGGTCATCAGCTGTTAGGACCATTGCTTATTTGATACACATTGCCCATTGTTTTAAATGGAGCTCAACTTCAGAATGTCATGGCTGGCATATCTGTACCAACCTCCCTACTGCAACGGAAATTGAAAAGGCGGAAAGGGTAATCATTCGCTGTGTACAACAAGAAGTGTACAGGGAAGAGTTGCACAGATTCAAAGGTGGAATACCTCTATCAAAGGGTAGTTCACTATTTAATCTGAACCCTGTAGTCGATGACAATCAGTTGCTACGAGTTGGAGGCCGAATAGAGAAATCTGACCTGTGCAGCAAGGAACAAAACCCCGTCATCATACCAGGTCAGCACCACATTGCCACTCTTCTAATACGGCACCATCACGAACTAATACAGCACCAAGGCCGACAATTTACAGAAGGTGCTATCAGGTCAGCTGGCTTGTGGATTGTTGGAATGAAGAGATGTGTTTCTTCCCTGCTTTTTAAATGCGTCAAGTGTCGCAAGTTAAGAGGTAGACACCAACTACAACAAATGGCAAGCCTGCCATTTGATCGCCTGAGTACAGACCCACCTTTCACCTACGTTGGAGTTGATGTATTTGGTCCATGGACTGTGGTAACTCGTAGGACTCGCGGTGGAGCAGCCAATAGCAAGAGGTGGGCCGTGTTGTTTACCTGTCTCAGCGTACGAGCTGTACATATCGAGGTGATCGAGTCAATGGATTCGTCTTGTTTCATCAACGCTTTACGAAGATTCTTCTCCATCCGAGGACCTGTCAAACAACTAAGATCCGACTGTGGTACCAACTTCGTTGGAGCCTGTAAAGAACTTCAACTAGACAATTTCTTAGCAAACAATGGATGTACTTGGCTGTTTAATTCACCACATTCTTCGCATATGGGAGGATCCTGGGAGCGAATGATTGGAATCGCTCGAAGAATTCTCGATTCCATGTTGCAGGACCACAAGTCTTCACTATTGACTCACGAGACTTTGAGTACCTTTCTCTCAGAAGTATCCGCCATCATTAATGCAAGGCCTCTAGTACCAGTATCTTCCGATCCTGATGCTCCAATGATCCTTACCCCAGCCACACTCCTTACTCAGAAGGTTGGAACTACCGTGATATCTTCTGCCGAGATTGACCCAAAGGATATCTATAGGCGTCAATGGAAACGGGTGCAACACCTAGCCAATGTGTTTTGGCACCGCTGGAGAATGGAGTACCTGCATACCCTTCAAAGCCGTTCCAAATGGCAAACACCCAAGCCTAACCTCAAAGTAGGAGACCTTGTTCTTCTGAAAGATAAAGAAGTCTGTCGCAATGAGTGGCCTATGGGTCTTGTAACAGGCGTAATGCCCAGCGATGACGGAAAGGTTCGAAAGGTTGAAGTTAAGATAACTAAAGGAGGTTCTGCTCGGACTTTCTCACGACCAATCACTGAATTGGTGCTTCTTCTCCCAAGTGAGTGACTTAGGCAGGAGTACCGGCTATACCTGTTATGGCGGGGAGAATATCACTATCACTATTGACTGTGCTACTGTTGAAGTCCCACCATTACAAACGATAGACCGCAGGACTCAAGCCATCTGTTTTTTGGACGTCATGTTTCATTGTTCATTTACTGCATACCTTCTTGTGTTTGCGGGTATCTCGTATCTATGGTTTACACACCAGTTTTACCTTTAACGTTTCTTCCCCTACAGGTTCAAGTTGGACTTATCTTTATATATGTAATAGACTTTGAAATCTAAAGATTTCAGGCGGGGAGTGTCATGTTACATGATATTATTTTTTATTATGTACTGTCTCTTTAATGCCTATCTAGTTTGTCTCTTGTGGCATTCCTTAGTTTGCATGCTGCTCAGTCTCCTCCCCCTCTTTGCTGTATCAGCCATTTTAATGCTGTAATTCATCTGACCTGTGTCTATTCTCTATACCTGCATGGAAGAATCGTTCTTTTACCTGTTGTAACTTGCATTCTACGGATCATACGACGAATAAACATCGCCAGATCTTCTTTCATGTGAGTTGGGACTGAGTAAGCTATCTGGAAAGGTGATTTGGGATGAATAATCTCTTCAGGGCAATGAGCTCCATGTGCTACTGAAAACCACATTCATAGCCTTTGCAGCCGATTCAGAATATACACAAACATAGAAAAGGATTCTTTACGGTAAGAGCAGTGAGAATATGGAACTCTCTGCCTGAGGAGGTGGTGATGGTGAGTACAATAAAGGAATTCAAGAGGGCCCTGGACGTATTTCTGGAGCTTAATAATATTACAGGCTATAGCTACTAGAGAGGGGTCGTTGATCCAGGGAGTTATTCTGATGGCCTGATTGGAGTCGGGAAGGAAGTTTATAGTCCCCTAAAGTGGAGAAAATTGGCTTCTACCTCACAGGGTTTTTTTTTTTTTTGCCTTCCTCTGGATCAACTTGCGGGATAACAGGCCGAACTGGATGGACAAATGTCTTTTTTCGGCCTTATGTACTATGTTACTACTATGTTACTATGTTACCCTACTTGGCTTGGTTTTTGCCCACTTATAGGCCTACCCACGATCATGGCTTAGGGCACACAACAAGCCATTTAGTCAAGTTAGCTAAGACTAGCCAAGCTGGGTTAGGCTGTTCCCGTGGTTTCTCTCCCTAGGGTTCTTCAGATATCTCTTGGCCGCAAATAATAAAAAAAATTTTTTATTTAAAACCTCAAATTTGCAGATGCTACTGAGCACACTAATGATCAGTGCTCTCCAGCACGCACACAGATCGTGTGCGTGCAAAAACCGTAGTATAAAAATTCACTACAGTGAACACTGCCTAAAAAAAATCTGAAATAGACCTACCGGTACAGCCTCATGCACACGGCCGTGTTCTGCGGCCGAGAGCGGACCGTGGAAACACGGCCGCTATTCCTCCTGACAGCATGAGCGCACGGCGTCATTGGTTGCGATGACGCGTGCACTTCATGCAGCCGCTGCTGTACAGTAATACACTAGTATATTTTTATACTACGGTTTTTGCACGCACACGATCTGTGTGTGTGCTGGAGAGCACTGATCATTAGTGTGCTCAGTAGCATCTGTACATTTTCTGTACGTCAAGGGGTCAATCTCATGTGTAAGCCGTCATGGTGGATTCAAGGAAACAGAATTAGGCCTCATGCACACGGCCGTGGAAACCCGGCCGGGATTCTTACTGACAGCATGAGCGCACGGCGTCATTGGTTGCTATGGCGCCGTGCGCTTCATGCAGCCGCTGCTGTACAGTAATACACTAGTAATACACTAGTATAGTGTATTACTGTACAGCAGTGGCTGCATGAAGCGCATGGCGTCATAGCAACCAATGACGCCGTGCGCTCCTGCTGTCAGCAAGAATCCCGGCCGGGTTTCCACGGCCGTGTGAATGAGGCCTAATTCTGTTTCCTTGAATCCACCATGACGGCTTACACATGAGATTGACCCCTTGACATCTGTAGGGGCAGGAACATACAGGGATAGAGTATAAAAGCCACCACCCACTCTCTCCCTTCAGTGTTTACAAATAAATTAGTGGGTGCATTCAAATCTTTAACCTTATAACAAAGGTATATAAACTCAAAAGAAGAATTCTCTATTTTATTTTATTTTTTTGTATTACTTCATACTTATTATCGGTATAGTTAAGGGAGGGAATATATGAGCCGTCATGATGGATTCAAGGAAACAGAATTACCGGTAAGTCATCCACCATGACGGCTTAAGGCTACTTTCACACTTGCGTTCAGAGCGGATCCGCTCATATAATGCAGACGGTGGATCCGTTCAGAACGGATCCGTCTGCATTATATTGTAAAAAAAATTCTAAGTGTCAAAGTAGCCTCAGACGGATCCGTCCAGACTTTACATTGTAAGTCAATGGGGGACGGATCCGTTTGAAAATTGAGCCATAGTGTGTCATATTCAAACGGATCCGTCCCCATTGACTTACATTGTAAGTCTTGACGGACCCGTTTGCCTCCGCATGGCCAGGCGGACACCCGAACGCTGCAAGCAGCGTTCAGGTGTCCGCCTGCTGAGCGGAGGCCAAACGGTGCCAGACTGATGCATTCTGAGCGGATCCGCGTCCACTCAGAATGCATTAGGGATGGACGGAAGCGTTCGGGGCCGCTTGTGAAAGCCTTTGAACGGAACTCACAAGCGGACCCCCGAACGCTAGTGTGAAAGTAGCCTTACATATAGGAACTAACAGATTATACAGTAGGGTGGGGCTACTGCTTGCAGAATTTTCTTGGCTAAGGCAAGATCTGTAGAAGCAGAGATATTTATTTGATAATGGTTAATGAACATATTTATACTAGACGCCGCAGGTGTCCTTCACATTTTATCTAGACATACACCAGCCTTTTCTGCTTAAGAAAAAGCCCTCGCTCTGGTGGAATGGGACTATGTAAGACCCATTAGAGCGTAGTAGCAGGATATAGCAGTTTAAATCCAGCAACCTATGGATGCTTTGGAAAGCGTCTTCCCTTTATTGTGACCTGTGAACTGAATCAACAGATTTTCCTCTTTCCTAAAGATCTTAGTGGCTTCCAGGTACTGGATGATAGATTCCCTTACGTCTAAGAGATGGCATTGTTCTTCAGTAGGGTTTTGTGGGTCACTATAAAATGACGGTAAGACAATTTCTAGATCCCAATAGAAGTCAGAGACTAACTTTAGAAGGAACCCCGGGTCTAAATTTTAGCACTATCCTGTCAGGATATATTACAAGAAAAGGTTCTCAGCATGAGAGGGCCTGTATTTCCCCTAGACGTCTAGCCGATGTTATGGCTATTAAGAAGGACATTTTAAAGGAGAGATGTTTAAATGGAGATGTCCAGTATAGGAGCAAAAGGTGATCTTGTCAACCCCTTTAGGACTAAATTTAAAACCCCCTGAGGAACTTTAGGAGTTAATGATGGTCTAAGTCTGGATGTTGCTCACATGAAACATTACACCTATCTATAGAATGCCCCAGGGCGGAGATGTGGACTTTTAGGGTACTTGGCCCAAGTTCAAGGTCTCGACCTTTCTAAAGAAAATCCAAAATTTTCTGAATACATCGGGAGGACATATTTGGAGAATCATCTCCCAACTATCTACAGTACATCTTCCAGATTTTTAGGTGAATAGCAAAGGTAACTTTTTCCCTGCTGGCTTTTATTTTTTTTATTTATTTTTTTAAACAGTATGCTCAAGGCTCTTCTTGGTACGGTTGCGCCCTCTCAGTCACTCAGGCCCTGGTGTCCCGGCCCTCCCCCTGGTTCAGCCGAGGGACTGTGAGGCTTCCAACTTACCGCCTGACGGCGAGCGGTCAGCTATTGTGTTTAGAATGGCGAACCAGCTTCTTTTTGGCCAGTAGGGGGGTTATCAATATCACCATTACTGAATCTGTTTAGAATTTCCTGTAGGACTCTAGGAATTAGAGTCCAGGGAGGAAAAGCATATGCTAGGTCCCATGTCCATTTTATTGAAAAAAGGAATATACTGCCCAAGGCCTTTCTCTGGGAAGTATTTGACTTTTGTATTTTTCTTTGAGGTGGACAGATCTATTTGCGACCTGCCCCATTTTTGGGAAATTTCCTGAAAGATTCCCTGATTTAATAGACCATTCTTTCGGGTCTAGGGTTTTTCCGCTTTAAAAAAAACTTTGAGATAAACCGCTATAATGGGTAGAACCTCTTCAGCATAACTGGTTTTGAGATACTTTTAGAGTCTTCCAGACCGCTTGCAGTTCTCTGTAGTTTGAGGATTTGTTTTTATTTCTTCTGACCATTTTCACTGCCAGGTTGAGGAGCCTATTTTTGCTCCCCACCCTGTACCGCTTGCGTCTGATTTGTATCTATGGTTCTTTCCACCAGAAGACGCTCTTTGATAGATTTGTCTTTCTGTCACCAATTTAAAACTGACTTTGTAAGGAATGATTATCTTCTTGTCTAGGGATGATTGCTTTCTATTCCAACACCCCAGGATCCAGGTCTGCATAATTTGGGTGTGAGCCTGACCCCAAGCTACTGTCGTTATGCATGATGTAATAAGTCCCTGAATGCTCATAGCTCCCTATAGAGCATCTGTTTTGTGATTGGAACTCTTTCATTCTTTCCCGGATAGTCTCTATTTTTTTCCTGTGGAAGAGATTAAGTTTCGGACATTGAATCTAACGTTACTCCTAGAAACTTCCTGTTGGATGACAGGATCAAGAAGAACTTTTTCATGTTTACCAACCAACCCAGGTCTGCAATTTTTTACAAAAATTTGTCTTTTTGAATGATTGCTTCTAATTCGGAGTTTCCTATTATAAGGAAATCGTCCAAGTATGGAAAGACTTGTTGTACTTATCTTAGAGTAGATATCGTCTCTACAACTAGCTTTGTGAAGATCCTCAGTGCTGAGGAAGGAAGGGCAGCGAATTGGAAATGATGCATTGAGCCCTCGTAGTCTCTCTCGTCGATATTTTTGTGAATTGAGATAGATAGGAACATGATAGCAAGCGTCATTTAGATTGACGGATGTCATATAACCTCCTTATTTGACTAGGGGCGATAAACAAAACCATTTTGAACTTTTTGAAAGTTATCGCTCTGTTTAGTCCTTTTAAAATTATGATGGTACGGGAAGATCCGTCTAGTTTTTGTACTAAGAATAGCCTTGAATAGAAGCCCTTCCGCTGTCTAATTCGGGTACATTTTTACTACCCCCGTTTTTTTTTGTTTTGTTTTTTTGTCTAACACCTTGCCACATTTTTGACAAAGTATCACAGTTCAGACTATAACCCGTCTATAGGTATTGATTTATATAAAGTGGCAAATTCTAGTACTCTACTTCACGGGCTACCACCTTTAAAACTTAGTTTTTAATATTATCTAAAAAAGACCCTCCAACATAGAACAAAATGATAAACAAACAAAAAAAAATGGAGCAATAGCGCTAGGTTTGTACTTGATGTTAGGGTTAGTACATGGCAGGGGTAGGGCCTAATATTAAGCTATGGGTTATTCCCCTATAGCTGACCCTCTATAAACGGAATAGCCGCCCCGATAGGAGTGATCCCGTATCAGGAACCTCCTGGGTACCCTCGGATGGCCCTGATTAGGGATATCCCTGATAGCTAATGTATGCTATCCTATTAATAAACCATCATTGTAATACCTAGCGACTATAATTGCAAAAAACAGATATACCATGAAAAAAAATAATAGTTCTAAAACTGAGATTCAAAGATAGATAGGTTATGTGATAATCAATCTCCTAATTGTAATCATAGATACTCATTGTCAATTGTCAAAAAGCACAAAATCCCATCCTCTAGTTTAGCAGAGTGTTTGGCATCAACCAAAATTGGTGACATCAATATCCCTTTAATTCAAGAACATTAGGATGCATCTAAATTGATGACCACCTCGACCCAACGCGTTTCACCCTTATTGTCTTTGAGTTCCTCAGGGGACAAATTACACACAGAATAATAGGGGTATAAATAGTGCCTTAATATTTAGTTGATATTTAAATTGGTAGAATATGACATTGATAGAAAATTGTCTACTTGTTTATCACGGACGTGGGTGATATACTCAATATTTTCCTACAGTGACAACCACCTGTAAAATTATATAGTGTGGATGAGCCACCAACTCACTTTAAAGTAGCATAGATTCACATTAAATACTTTCACTGTTAAGTACCTGATTACGGCTGGCCTCAGATTGTGACATGCAAGGAGACTGTAGTGTATATCCAATACAGATTATGTTGCCAGGGTCCGGTACTCAGAGAGACTTAATAGTGCTTCACATGTATCTCTATGGGCCCAATACGCATATGTAGACTGCATATATATTACGATACAATCTACAAAAGGATCAAGATGGTAAAAATGAATCACATAAAGTCTCATATGTATCCTACAAAGTCACCCCTGCTCAATCAAAATGGAGACTGAAGCAAGGGCAAAGACATTAATTACTATTTCTCCGGTGTTTTATTAGAGCAGAGTTTCCTGTAGAGCAGTCTTTTCATATGCATGCAGCATCCGATAGCCTCCCGGCGTCTGCAGCAGTACACAGCGTAGTCTGCGTCCGGCGCTTTGAAATAGCCGCCGGCTGATTACATCACTAGGTCACATGATCGGGACCTGGTCATGTGACTAGTCGCATTATCGCAGAGCTTCAAAAGGTCCTTAAGCAATGTATTCAGTATGATAAATGTATCTATTAGGCCCCTTTCACACGGGCGAGTATTCCGCACGGGTGCGTGCAATGCGTGAGTTGAAAGCATTGGACCCATTCATTTCTATGGGGCTGTGCACACAAGCGGTGATTTTCACGCATCACTTGTGCGTTGCGTGAAAATCGCAAGCAAGTGCGGATGTGGTGCGATTTTCACGCATGGTTGCTAGGTGACAATCAGGATGGGGACCCGATCATTATTATTTTCCCTTATAACATGTTATAAGGTAAAATAATAGCATTCTGAATACAGAATGCATAGTGAAATAGGGCTGGAGGGGTTAAAAAATAATAATAATAATTTAACTCACCTTAATCCACTTGCTCGCACAGCCCGGCTTCTCTTCTGTCTTCTTTTTTGCTGTGTGCACATGGTTATAAGAGAAAATAATAGCATTCTGAATACAGAATGCATAGTAAAAGAGCGCTGGAGGGGTTAAAAAATAATAATTTAACTCACCTTAATCCACTCAATCGCGCAGCTTGGCATCTCTTCTGTCTTCTTCTTCGCTGTGTGCAGAAAAAGGACCTGTGGTGACGTGACTCCGGTCATCACATGATCCATCACCATGGTAAAAGATCATGTGATGACCGGAGTGACGTCACCACAGGTCCTTTTCCTGCACACAGCAAAGAAGACAGAAGAGATGCCAAGCTGCGCGATTAAGTGGATTAAGGCGAGTTAAATTATTATTTTTTAACCCCTCCAGCGCTCTTTTACTATGCATTCTGTATTCAGAATGCTATTATTTTCTCTTATAACCATGTTATAAGAGAAAATAATACAATCTACAGAACACCGATCCCAAGCCCAAACTTCTGTGAAGAAGTTCGGGTTTGGTTACCAAACATGCCAATTTTTCTCACGTGCGTGCAAAACGCATTACAATGTTTTGCACTTGCGCTGAAAAATCGTGCATGTTCCCGCAACACACCTGCACCTTTTCCCGCAATGCCTGTGTGAAAGGGGCCTTACTTCTAAATGGACAGTTTAAGCTATAGTTGGATAAGAATCTAATAAGGAAAATGATGATAAATAAGATTATTTGTTCTTCAAGTGACATTCTATTAGGGC
This sequence comes from Bufo gargarizans, assembly GCF_014858855.1. Taxonomy (NCBI): domain Eukaryota; kingdom Metazoa; phylum Chordata; class Amphibia; order Anura; family Bufonidae; genus Bufo; species Bufo gargarizans. Next base: position 84,696,464 of record NC_058086.1, on the reverse strand, counting down.
TGCACGATATGGGAATTTTGTGCGATTGCGATTAGGGCTCTAAAAATTGTGATAACGATATGCGATGCAATATTTTAAAGGAATTGTGCTAGGGGTCTATTTGCTTGGATTTTCCCATATGAGCCGCTGACGCGACTGGGTATGACATAGTTATGGGGGATCTGTGGATGACGCTGAGTTGTGGGGGATCTGTGGATGACGCTGAGTTGTGGGGGATCTGTGGGTGACGCTGAGTTGTGGGGGATCTGTGGATGATGCTGTGTTGTGGGGGATCTGTGGAGGACGCTGTTATGTGGGGGATCTGTGGAGGACGCTGTTATGTGGGGGATCTGTGGAGGACGCTGTTATATGGGGGATCTGTGGAGGATGCTGTTATATGGGGGATCTGTGGAGGACGCTGTGTTGTGGGGGATCTGTGGAGGGTGCTTTTATTTGGGGGACCTGTGGAGGGCGCTGTTATATGGGGGATCTGTGGAGGACGCTGTTATATGGGGGATCTGTGGAGGACGCTGTTATATGGGGGATCTGTGGAGGACGCTGTTACAGACGTGGACAAAATTGTTGGTACCCTTTGGTCAATGAAAGAAAAAGTCACAATGGTCACAGAAATAACTTTAATCTGACAAAAGTAATAATAAATTAAAATTCTATAAATGTTAACCAATGAAAGTCAGACATTGTTTTTCAACCATGCTTCAACAGAATTATGTAAAAAAATAAACTCATGAAACAGGCATGGACAAAAATGATGGTACCCCTAGAAAACACAGAACATAATGTGACCAAAGGGACATGTTAATTCAAGGTGTGTCCACTAATTAGCATCACAGGTGTCTACAACCTTGTAATCAGCCATTGGGCCTATATATATGGCTCCAGGTAATCACTGTGTTGTTTGGTGATATGGTGTGTACCACACTCGACATGGACCAGAGGAAGCAAAGGAAAGAGCTGTCTCAAGAGATCAGAAAGAAAATTATAGACAAGCATGTTAAAGGTAAAGGCTATAAGACCATCTCCAAGCAACTAGATGTTCCTGTGAGTACAGTTGCACATATTATTCATAAGTTTAAGATCCATGGGACTGTAGCCAACCTCCCTGGACGTGGCCGCAGGAGGAAAATTGATGACAAATCTAAGAGACGGATAATCCGAATGGTAACAAAAGAGCCTAGAAAGACTTCTAAAGAGATTCAAGGTGAACTTCATGCTCAAGGAACATCAGTGTCAGATCGCACCATCCGTCGTTGTTTGAGCCAAAGTGGACTACATGGGAGACGACCAAGGAGGACACCATTGTTGAAAACGAATCATAAAAAAGCAAGACTGGAATATGCCAAACTACATGTTGACAAGCCACAAAGCTTCTGGGAGAATGTCCTGTGGACAGATGAGACAAAAATCGAAGTTTTTGCCAAGGCACATCAGCTGTATGTTCACAGACGAAAAAATGAAGCATATCAAGAAAAGAACACTGTCCCTACTGTGAAACATGGAGGAGGCTCTGTTATGTTCTGGGGCTGCTTTGCTGCGTCTGGCACAGGGTGTCTTGAATCTGTGCAGGGTACAATGAAATCTCAAGACTATCAAGGAATTCTAGAGAGAAATGTACTAGCCAGTGTCAGAAAGCTTGGTCTCAGTCGCAGGTCATGGGTCTTGCAACAGGACAATGACCCAAAACACACCGCTAAAAACACCCAAGAATGGCTAAGAGGAAAAAATTGGACTATTCTAAAGTGGCCTTCTATGAGCCCTGACCTCAATCCTATTGAGCATCTTTGGAAGGAGCTGAAACATGCAGTCTGGAAAAGGCACCCTTCAAACCGGACACAACTGGAGCAGTTTGCTCATGAGGAGTGGGCCAAAATACCTGCTGAGAGGTGCAGATGTCTCATTGACAGTTACAGGAAGCGTTTGATTGCAGTGATTGCCTCAAAAGGTTGCGCAACAAAATATTAAGTTAGGGGTACCATCATTTTTGTCCATGCCTGTTTCATGAGTTTATTTTTTTACATAATTCTGTTGAAGCATGGTTGAAAAACAATGTCTGACTTTCATTGGTTAACATTTATAGAATTTTAATTTATTATTACTTTTGTCAGATTAAAGTTATTTCTGTGACCATTGTGACTTTTTCTTTCATTGACCAAAGGGTACCAACAATTTTGTCCACGTCTGTATATGGGGGATCTGTGGAGGACGCTGTTATATGGGGGATCTGTGGAGGACGCTGTTATATGGGGGATCTGTGGAGGACGCTGTTATATGGGGGATCTGTGGAGGACGCTGTTATATGGGGGACCTGTGGAGGGCGCTGTTATATGGGGGATCTGTGGAGGGCGCTGTTATGGGGGACCTGTGGAGGACACTTATGGGGGACCTGTGGATGGCACTGTTATAGGGGATGTGTGGAGGACACATAGGGCCATGAGGGGGGCCAGCTTAAGACATATAGCATCTTATGCTGGTCCCCCTCATGTGTCCTAAACTGGGCACATAACTGCCTTTTGCGTGTAAAGTGTTCAGGAAGCAGGAAGCAGGAGCGTTACTAAGTGACGTCAGTCACGCGCCGGCCGGCCACCTCGCTGCCGCTCGCTGCAGTGCATTGCATTCATAGTGAGTACAGAGGCCGGACCTGTTAGGAGATTGTTTCACCCACACACACACTAGTAAAACACTTTACACGCAAAAGGCAGTTATGTGCCTAGGGCCTTTATATATAATCGCGGCATTTTCGGGTCGGCCAAATCGCCATATCGCATTTGCCGATTATCGCGATTCGATTATTTTTTCGATTTATCGTGCAGCCCTACATTCTATTATTTAATTGCATTAGTCATATCTACCAATATGTTGCGATAGTATATCATGTGTCATATAGAATTTTTAAAAGGGTCTACATAGGGTGCTTCCGGTTTACTATGGAGAGCTATTGGGGTAGCTATAAAACCCTATTGTCAATTAAATACTCCATATATGTGTCAGAAGATATAGGAACCCCTAAATATGATAATAGATCTGGACTATAAAAAGCATGCAAAGTCAATCCCATCGTTTATCCCCTGCGGGACCATGGTTTTGAGGGTAAAAATCCACCTGGATTATTTTTGTTTCAAGATCTTATCCATATTACCCCCTCGTATTGAGGGGTTGATGGTTTCAATCACTGAGAAATGTATTGATTTAATATTTCCCTCAAGATACAGTAGAACATGTCTAACTAGAGGTTTGTCTTGTCTGTTTCGTATATCCCCTATATGCTCTAAAATCCGTTTTTTTTAAAAGGCTTACAAGTCTTTCCTATGTATTTTAAATTGCACTCACATTGTGCCAAATAGACCACTCCTGCCGTGTTACAATTGGCGAAGCTCCGTGCTCAATATATTTTATTTCCCGAGCTGTCCATAAAAGCGTTCCCTATATGAAAAAAGCGGCATGCCCTGCACTTTCCACATCTGAAAGTGCCCAGGCTCCTATTCTGGAGCCATGTGTTCTTATGCTGAGGTTCAAGATGGCTGTGGACCAATGTGTCCCCAATGCTTCGACCCCCGCCTATACGTAATCGCTAGGTTATCAGGTAGACATTTATCTAAGTCCGGGTCTGTTTTTAATAGTGACCAGTATCGGTTTGTTATATCCAGTACTTGTTTGGCCTCAGTATTGTATGTGCCAATAACTCTAATTAACTCTTTAGGCATGTCCTTTGTCTTAGGTTGGAATAGTGACGACCGATTTACTGTGCATGGGCCCAGGCCTCATAGAGGCAGGAGTCCGGATATCCTCTATTCTTAAAACGGTTAAACAATGTATGTGCCTCCGCAGAGAAGTCTTCTTTACTCAGAACAATTCCTGCGGATTCTCAGGAATTGTGATTGGGCATTCCTCTTTTTAGTGGGACTGGATGGAAACTGTCCAACCTCAAGAGACTATTCAGGGCTCCAGATGGCGACCAAAATGGTTGCAAATGCAAACTAGAATTGCTAAATGGCGACAAGTCTTTGTAGTCTTGTCGCCATTTGCGCCTAGACCCTCGCTGCTCTGCCGCTTTCACTAACTGACATGGCGCATGCCATGCTCTTCTGAACAGCACAGGGGAGAAGGAGGCAGTCCCTCCCCCCCTGCACCGCTGCCACAAATGGGCTGATAGCAGGGAGGAGGAGGTGAGGGGCTGTGGCCACTGCGCCACCAATGAATATAGTTTATGCTTAATACAAATGCAGGCTGCTGGTGCCGGACACATCCCATACCCGGCACCCAGCCTCTATGACTGCGTGCTGCGATCCGCCGCTTTTAACCCCTCAAGTGAGTCACCTGAGGGGTTAATAGCGGCGGATCGCAGCGCGCAGTCAAAGAGGCTGGGTGCCAGGTATGGGATGTGTCCGGCACCAGCAGCCTGTGTTTGTATTAAGCATAAACTATATTTATTGGAGGTGCAGTGCACCACCCACCCACCCCCAACCCCAGTATTATAAAGTAAAATCATTGGTGGCGCAGTATCGTGACAACTCTAGGTAAGACATGTGTGTTTTATTTTTATTAAACCGTAATTATATGTATTTTAAATTTGGCGACAAAAAAATTTAAATTTGGCTCCTAAATTTTTCAGGTTAGGAGCCAATGGTTCCTTGATATTTTTTTTATTCTGGAGCCCTGCTATTTGTAGATGTGTTGTTTTTTTTTTTTTTTTTTCTATATAGGGTAGTTTTAATAAGAATCACCTACCCCACGTTCAATTAAAATATCCAAAAAGGTCATCCGTGTCATGGTCTTACCTTCTTGCTGTTCTCCTTCGTTTGACATGTGCTGGCGGCCATCTTGGTTTCTGGGTTTCTTGTAGCCTCCCACCCTGCGGCTTCTCCTTCCCACTGGGAGGAGCTGGATGCCTAGCTCATATATATAGGAGGTCTGTGGCTTCAGTTCCTTGCTTGGTCCTCCTGTGTTCACATGCTTCTAAGACTGCTGCTGCTTCTGGTTCCTGATCCTGGCTTCGTCTGACTACCCTGCTGGTTCCTGATCCAGGCTTCGTCTGACTACCCTGCTGGTTCCTGATCCAGGCTTCGTCTGACTACCCTTCTGGTTCCTGATCTCTGGCTTCGCAAGACCCTGCTTCGGTTTAGCCATCCGTTTGGACTTTTGCCTTACAGCTTGATTTTCAATAAAGCCTTCTTATTTCCACTTATCTCTTGTTGTACGTCTGGTTCATGGTTCCATGACAATCCGATCATGTTGGAGCTACGACGTGAAACAAAGGCCTATATGATTGCAGTTGAGATCGCTCATAAATAAACTGAACTCCGCCTCAGTGCCTGCCCATAGTAACAAAGTGTCATCAATGAACCTGGAACAAAGCAAAATATGCTTTGTCCAGTGTTGTAGTGATTCGGTGAATACCACAGTGTCCTCCCACCAGCCCAGGACCAAATTTGCATAGGTTGGCACACATGGGCTCCCCATAGCGGTGCCCCTGAGCTTGTGGTAGAAGTGGCCCTCAAATACAAAGTAATTATGTGTCAGTATAAAATCCAATAATTGGATAGTAAACTGATTATGCTCCGACAGGTCTTTTGATCTTGTGTCCAAAAAGTATTTAGCAGCTGCCAAGCCTTTATTGTGGGGTATTGATGTATATAACGCCTCAACGTCAATGGAGGCTAGCCATATGTAGGATTCAAGGGTTATTCCCTCTAGACATTGAAGAAGGTCAGTGGTGTTCCTCAAATATGACTGTTAGGCCTCATGCACACGACCGTTTTTTTTTTAAGGTCTGCAAAAACGGGGTCCGTAGGTCCGTGATCCGTGACCGTTTTTTCGTCCGTGGGTCTTCCTTGATTTTTGGAGGATCCACGGACATGAAAAAAAAAATCGTTTTGGTGTTCGCCTGGCCGTGCGGAGCCAAACGGATACGTCCTGAATTACAATGCAAGTCAATGGGGACGGATCCGTTTGACGTTGACACAATATGGTGCAATTGCAAACAGATCTGTCCCCCATTGACTTTCAATGTAAAGTCAGGAGTCCCTTTTATACCATCGGATTGGAGTTTTCTCCAATCCGATGGTATATTTTAACTTGAAGCGTCCCCATCACCATGGGAACGCCTCTATGTTAGACTATACCATCGGATTTGAGTTAGATCGTGAAATTCAGATCCGACAGTATAGTCTAACACGCAGGTGCTGCCAAGCAGCAGGGGGCAGACCCCCCCTCCCCTGTAGTTAACACATTGGTGGCCAGTGCGGCCAGCCCCCCCCCTCCCTCCCCTGTAGTACTGTAGATTCATTGTTGGCCAGTGGGTCCCTTCCTCCCTCCCCTGTAGTACTGTAGATTCATTGGTGGCCAGTGGGCCCCCCCTCCTAATTAAAATCTCCTCCCCTATCATTGGTGGCAGCAGAGAGTACCTATCGGAGTCCCAGTTTAATCGCTGGGGCTCAGATCGGTAACCATGGCAACCAGGACGCTACTGCAGTCCCGATTGCCATGGTTACTTAGCAATTTGTAGAAGCATTATACTTACCTGCGAGCTGCGATGTCTGTGACCGGCCGGGAGCTCCTCCTACTGGTAAGTGACAGATCATTAAGCAATGCGCCGCACAGATCTGTCACTTACCAGTAGGAGGAGCGCCCGGGCGGACACAGACATCGCAGCTCGCAGGCAAGTATAATGCTTATATGCATTATGCTTAAATGCAGTAGCGTCCTGGTTGCCATGGTTACCGATCGGAGCCCCAGCGATTAAACTGGGACTCCGATCGGTACTCTCCGCTGCCACCAATGATTGGGGGGGGGGGAGATTTTAATTAGGAGGGGGAGGGAGTGGGGGGCCCACTGGCCACCAATGAAAACTCAGCTCTGAAAAAGCTTTTATGAAGACGGATCTGCGGATCCGTCTGTGTAAAAGTAGCCTACGGCCACGGACCAGGATGCCAATCTTGTGTGCATCCGTGTTTTTTCACGGACCCATTGACTTGAATAGGTCCATGAACTGTTGTCCGTCAAAAAAATAGGACAGGTCATATTTTTTTGACGGACAGAAAACACGGATCACGGATGCGGCTGCAAAACGGTGCATTTTCCAATTTTTATTTTTATTTTTTTCACGGACCCATTGAAAGTCAATGGGTCCGCGAAAAAAAAACTGAAAATGGCACAATGCCAAGGCTGTAACAAAAGGGCAAAGGACCTGATCGATATATGTCCCTACATTCTGTCTGAGGGATTCCATCCCAGACACTATTGGACGACCTTTAAGGGGACAAATACCCTTATGTATTTTTGGGACAGCGTAAAAGATTGCTACCTTTGGAACACAGGGTTTAAGATATTCAAATTCATTCCTATCGATGAGTTTTTGTTCAAGGGACACTTGGAGGATTAAGGTAAGTTCGGCTGAGTACATATCAGTAGGGTCTATCCTAAGATGTTCATAGTTTTGTTTTTCTTGTAACAAAAGAAAGACACATTTCTTTATATTGATCACGTGTGAGAATAGTGATGTTGCCCCCCCCCTTGACAATCTGAGGCCAGCTGTAATCAGGTACTTAACCATGAAAGTATTTGTTAATCTATGCTATTTTAAAGTGAGTTGGTGGCTCATCCACACTATATCATTTTACAGGTGGCTGTCACTGTAGGAAGATATGGGGTATATCACCCACGTCCGTGATAAACAAGTAGACAATTTTCTATCAATGTCATATTCTACCAATTTAAATATCATCTAAATATTAAGGCACTATTAATACACCTATCATTCTGTGTGTAATTTGTCCCCGGATGAACTCAAAGACAATAAGGGTGAAACGCATTGGGTCGAGGAGGTCATCAATTTAGATGCATCCTAATGTTCTTGAATTAAAGGGACACCAAATACTCTGCTAAACTAGAGAATGGGATTTTGTGCTTTTTGACAATGAGTATCTATGATTACAATTAGGAGATAGATAGGTTATGTGATAATCAATCTTTGAATCTCAGTTTTAGAACTATTTTTTTTCATGGTATATCTGTTTTTTGCAATTATAGTCGCTAGGTATCACAATGATGGTTTTTTAACCACCTCCCGACTGCCTAACGTAGGGATGCGTCCTGCGGGCGGCCGGGTTATTCCTCCGTCACGCATCTACGCGTCATCTCACGAGAGCCGAGATTTTGCGTGAACGCGCGCATGCGCGTGCGGTCACAGCGCCGCGCAGCTGAGAAGTTGATCTACAGCCTGCCAGCAGCGATCATTTGCTGGCAGGCTGTAGATGCGTAAAAATGCCCTGTGAAATCCTAAAGGACTCATTGGAATTTGGGCCCCTTTGCACATCTTGGCTGCAAAAAAGTGTCACACATGTGGTATTGCCGTACTCAGGAGAAGTAGGGCAATGTGTTTTGGGGTGTATTTTTACATATACCCATGCTGGGTGAGAGAAGTATCTTGGTCAAATGTCAACTTTGTATAAAAAAATGGGGAAAGTTGTCTTTTGCCAAGATATTTCTCTCACCCAGCATGGGTATATGTAAAAAGACACCCCAAAATACATTCCCCAACTTCTCCTGAGTACGGCGATACCAGATGTGTGACACTTTTTTGCCGCCTAGGTGGGCAAAGGGGCACACATTCCAAAGAGCACCTTTAGGATTTCACAGGTCATTTTTTACACATTTTGATTTCAAACTACTTTGCACACATTAGGGCCATTTTTACATATACACATGCTGCTTTTATACAACTTTGTATAAAAAAAATGGGAAAAGTTGTCTTACAGAGATATTTATCTCACCCAGCATGGGTATATGTAAAAATACACCCTAAAACACATTGCCCTACTTCTTCTGAGTACGGCGATACCACGTGTGACACTTTTTTGCAGCCTAGGTGCGCAAAGGGGCCCAAATTCCAATGAGTACTTTTAGGATTTCACAGGGCATTTTTATGCATTTGGATTCCAAACTACTTCTCACGCTTTAGAGCCCCTAAAATGCAAGGGCAGTAAAAAATTCCCCACAAGTGACCCCATTTTAGAAAGAAGACACCCCAAGGTATTCCGTGAGGGGTATGGTTAATTCATGTAAAATTTTATTTTTTGTCACAAGTTAGTGGAATATGAGACTTTGTAAGAGAAAATAATAAAATTCCATTTCCGCTAACTTGTGACAAAAAATAAAAAGTTCCATGAACTCTCTATGCCCATCAGCGAATACCTTAGGGTGTCTACTTTCCAAAATGAGGTCATTTGTGGGGTGTTTCTACTGTCTGGGCATTGTAGAACCTCAGGAAACATGACAGGTGCTCAAAAAGTCAAAGTGCGTAAATTAATTTTTTTGCACCATATTTTGTAAACGCTATAACTTTTACCCAAACCAATAAATATACACTTATTGCTTTTTTTTATCAAAGACATGTAGAACAATACATTTATAGAAAAATGTATATAGAAATGTAGTTTTATTTGAAAAATTTTACACCAGAAAGTAAAAAATGTCATTTTTTTGCAAAAATTTCGGTCATTTTTGATTAATATCAAAAAAAGGTAAACTGTCAGCAGCAATGAAATACCACCAAATGAAAGCTTTATTAGTGAGAAGAAAAGGAGGCAAAATTCATTTGGGTGGTAAGTTGTATGACCGAGCAATAAACCGTGAAAGTAGTGTAGTGCAGAATTGTAAAAAAGTGGTCTGGTCATTAAGGGGGTTTAAAGGGCTTCTGTCACCCCACTAAACCTTTTTTTTTTGTTGCTTACTTATAATCCCTACACTGCGATTTATGCCTACATAATCTAATTAATGATTTTGGTCCTGTAGATTTAGTTTAAAACATGCTTTTAAAATATGCAAATTACCTTGCCTTTTGACGTCACATCTACACCCGGCGCAGGCGCATTGAGGATTGAGCGAGCGGCCGCCTCTCAGTGCGCCTGCGCTGATTGAATATAGGTACGGCCGCGGCGCAGGCGACAGATATTGAATGCAAACAGGCAGGGCCAGCAGAGAAAGATTCCGTTCCCTGGCCCTGTCAATCACAATGCGGAGGGGGCGTCTTTAGGATCGGAGGATGCGGCTGCTACCAGCAAGTAGCCGCCCTACTTGCTGGTAGCAAGGTAATTTGCATATTTTAAAAGCATGTTTTAAACAAAATCTACAGGACCAAAATCATTAATTAAATTATGTAGGCATAAATCGCAGTGTAGGGATTATAAGTAAGCAAAAAAAAAAAAGGTTTAGTGGGGGGACAGAAGCCCTTTAAGCTAGGGGGCTGAGGTGGTTAATGGGATAGCACACATTAGCTATCAGGGATATCCCTAATCAGGGCCATCTGAGGGTATTCAGTTTATAGGCAGGGCATAAATAGCGAGAGGGTCAGCTTTAGGGGGAGAGCCCATTGCTTACTATTATGCCCTACCCCTTCCATGTACTAACCCTAACATCAAGTACTAACCTAGCGCTATTGCTCAATTTTTTTTGTGTTTGTTTATCATTTTGTTCTATGTTGGAGGGTCTTTTGTGTATGTTTTAGATAATATTAAAAGCTAAGTTTTAAAGGTGGTAGCACGTTTTTGATAAAACAGTGGGGCCTGAAATCTTCATGGAGGAGTTGAGTAAAAATTATATTTTATAAATGTTCTTTGCGTTTATATTTTATAAATGTTCTTCACAATGTCTAAAGCCCAGGAATTTGATGTTACAGATTTCCACTGGGTCAGAGAATTCCTCAGTCACCCTCCTACTCTGGTGTCATTGCTTTTTGTTTTGCTTATTTTGGGAATTAAGGAGGAAAACCCCTATTTTGATAACTCCAGCGGCCTGTTCTCCCTTTTCCCCCATAGGGTCTGGACTGCACACTGAAGGGACGGAAAGGTTTCCTTTTATTCTCTTATAGAAAACCCTTCTTTTTATCATCCACTTTTTCAAAAAACATTTTTATCTAGACTGGGCTGAAGACATTCTCCCCTGAAAAGGTGATGGAGTACAATTTTTTTCCTTGAAGGTCCTATCACCCCTCCAGGATTTCATGCAGAGCGCTCGTCTGGCAGAGTCTCAACGAGACGCGTCTTTAGCTATCAATCTGACTGATTCTGCAGAAGCAGTGGCGGACCTAAAAAGTGGAATAGAGGGTAATATTTCTTCCCTAGGTATTCTTTTCAGATTTTGTAATTCACTGAGCCAGAAATAAATAGCCCTAGTCACAGAAGTTGCCGCTATGTTTGTCTTTATCCCAAGCATGGAGGCTTCCCAGCATTTCCTCAAAAAGGCATCTGCCTTTCGTTCCATGGGATCTCGCAATTGTGACAAATCCTCATAAGGCAGGGGAGTTCTCTTAAAAACTTTTGCCGCTTTTATATCAATTTATTTTGTTATCCGGAAGTCTCTTGGCACAAGTAGCGCACTTTAGAGGTCTGGGCTTAGACTTTGTTTCTCTAGCTCCATAAGGAACAGAGAAAAGCAACCAAGTATCATATGGTGAATCATAGATACACAATATAAAATGAAAGACTTACATACTCCCCATAGAGGAATTTACGGTAGGTGCAGCCGGAGAGGGGTCAGTCCCTCCTGATGGAATGCTGGAGCTTCCTGTGTTGACATGGTGGTGGTGATGCTGTTTCAGAGCTGCACGAGCACCACATTTAACCTTATCGGCATCTGACGTCATCCCTGTGCGCCGTACCTCCCCACCGCTATTCATTATTGCTAGCATCAATGAAGTGACTGCCGGCATCAGCGGTCTGCTTCCTGAATGTCTGTGGAAGTCCGGTTGCGATACGGGTGTAGCGTAGGCTCCAGCATGAGCCAGGGCGAATGCCCCTGAGACCGCAGCCATTGGAGGTCTGCTTCCTACTCGGCGTGGAAGGAGCGAGCGTCCATGTTGCCCCCGCTGCCCAGCCTTAGCCTCTGCCGCGGGGGATTTGTTTTTTATTTTAGTTTCTTTTTACTTCCTCTAAAGAAGAGCAACCAGGTAATAGAAAGCAACATTCAAAAGAAACATGAGTGACATTTGCAGATTATCCCCACAGGGGAACTCGCAGAAGTAGCCGCCGAAGATGGGTCTGCGATGTCCAAGTGGGTTTCAGGGGCCACTGGAGCTGATGTGCTGCTGGAATCAGTGGAGACATTATTGTCAGAATCGCCTGCTCGTTTCCACATGGAGCGGCATCTGACATCCTCAGCCTGCTTCCAAGGAGCAATGACACTTCCTCACACATGACCTGAAGCTCTCGCCGAGCCATTCAGTGTGCGGCGTCCCGATTTCCCAGGTCTGCTTCCTCACCCGAGGGAAGGGAGACTATGCAGCAAGGGGTGAGAGAAGGCCCCTGCATCAGGGACGAGAATCAACCCCAACTTCTTCTGCCGAGGTTTAGCAACAGCTGCGGGAGGGCAGAAGAGAAGATCGGTAAAATAATCCTACCACTAAGGCACAAAATCTAATGAAGTAAAAGTAACTTTTCACCTCCCCACTGGGAGGCTTCTCTGTGCGACTCCCCCGTAGGGACAGGAAACACTGAAGGGAGAGAGTGGGTGGTGACTTTTAAACTCTATCTCTGTATGCTCCTGCCCCTACAGAGGTCAAGGGGTCAATCTCATGTGTAAGCCGTCATGGTAATCTTTTTTTTTTTTTTACCCAAAAATGATAAGTTTGCCCAAAAATTCTGCACAAATAATCCCCAGGTGCTGATCAGGCAGGTACACACTTAACAGCACTTGGCGGTCACAGCTCGCATGCAGAAAAAATGGTTCAGAGCTGGAAAATGGTAAAAAAAAAAAAAAAAAAAAGTGCACGGACCAAATGGCGTCCGTAAAAAAAAAAAAAAGGACGGGGGGTCTGGAAGGGACAGAGGGTGGTTTAGGGATCTGGAACAGCTGCAAATGAAAAACAAATATCTGTGCAGCTATTTCAGATCTTCTTCTTTCTTCTTCTTTTCAGCAGGAAAGTGGTTAAAAGCGCAGTGGTGTGCACAACAAGTCCCAGCAAGCCACAAGCAGCACAAAGGCACAGAACCTCTATGCATGCAGTCACCAGCTAGAATGGCTGCATGCAGGGAAGTTCTGCCTCTTCCTGTGCAGCTATAGTGCTGCCATTGGCTGGAGCCTTGTTCCAGCCAATAGCTGCGCTGGCACTGGTGACCTGACCTAGGAGGAGACAGGTACCGATTACCTCCATATGACACCCTCCGCCCCCCTGCAGCTCTGAATCGCAGCCGGAGCAACAAAGCACACGTGTACGGAATCAGGCCAATAGCAGCGATTGGAGCTGCAGGGGGGCGGTGCAGCACCATACTGCCCTTACCCGGCATGGCTCCCCCCCCCCCGATACTTCCCCAGAGCCCCGTGGACCTTGCGCCGCACATGTACGGCGCTGGGCGTTAAGTCACGTCCGGATGCGATGTAGATGTACAGCGCTGGGTGTTAAGGGGCTAAACATATTCAATCCAAAATAGCGGATGCTGCAGGCACACTTCTTTTTATGCTTTCCAAAGCTGAACAAGAAGAAGATATGTAAAAAAAAATATGAACACAGAAGCTTTCCGTAAAGCTAAAAATGCCTTATTAAAACCAGCCATCAGGGCAGTACTCATGATTGGACAGTCATTTAATTAAGTAACAAATATCATATTTGAAGGACAAGATGCCTGACTTCAGCAGAAACTCGCGAGTTGTCACCAAAATCACATGAAAACACTAATATTTTTAGTCCCGACTTTTTGTTCTGAATGTAAGGGAAGATCTGATTCTATGAAAAGACTGTGGGGAGACTGTGAAAATCCAAAGGGACATTTTAGAAAGCCTTTCCCCAGAAGTGCCAGTACTTCTACCAGCTCCCATAAAGGAGCGTCAAATTGGAACAGTCCAAGATAACCTACAGGTACATTCAATTCCTTTGACATTCCCTCAAAACAGTTAATAAAAAATTGGAAAGTAATTAATTCATACTGTTGGGTCTTTAAAAATATAAAACAGGTCTAACCTTATCCTTAGGCCTCCGTAAACCCCTTAGTGACCACCGATATGTGTTTTTACGGCGGTCACTAAGGGGCCTTAGGCTGGGCCACGGCTTTTTTACAGCGGCCCAGTCTAAGCAGAGCAGGAGACACATGAGAGTCGCAGCCCTGCTCTAACAGCCCGGATCGGCAAGAGTGCCGATCCGGGCTGTTCAACACTTTACATGCTGTGGGAAATGGCGCACACAAATGATATTAATACCGGGGAGAGGGGCGCACTTCCCAACAATGATTTTAATACGGGGAAGGGGTGGCACACTGCCCACCAATGATTTTAATACGGGGGGACCCCCCCCCCCCCCAATGCAAACATTGTAGAAACATTCCCGGCCCCCGACCTCTGACAGGGATCACATTAAGACCTCACTCACACCAGGGAGTGCGTTCCGGACTGATTCTGTCCAAAATGCACTGCTCCGCAATGCGGCCGGCTAACTATATTGTGGGGCAGGAGGGGACGTAGTGGTCTGTTGAAGTGATTGGCACCATAACCATGCCCAACGGCTGCAATGCGATTGGCTGCACAGGATCGCAAGGCACATTATGCCTGCAGCCCAGTCCAAACAAAATGCTGCAAGCAGCATTTTGACCGGACCTCAGGCATAATTGTGCCTTGCGATCCCGTGCATCCGATTGCGTGCGGCTGTGGCTACGGTGCCATTTACTTCAATGGAACGTCAAGCCCCCTCCTGCCCCACAACATAGTGAGCCGGCCGCGATGTAGTGCATTCTGGACAGAATCATCTGGTGTGAATGAGGACTAAACTTAGAGTCATTTCACACCACAAAGGCTGGAACGCAAGCCAGCCACCTCCCTGCATAAGGAAGCGTGTGAAGCTGTGCATTGAAATATGGTTTTGATTTAAAATTATTTTTTTGTATAAGGACAAGTAGATCGAGCCCCCGCTTAAGTCCTCCTTCAACAAGTAGTTTTTTTTGTTTGTTTTTTCCACACCCCTGTGTAGGCCCCAGACCAGCCTTCAGTAATTTCCAGTGGGCTGCGCCTCTCTGGCACAGCCTGCTGATCAATGTCAGAATAGCATTGCCATTAAAATACAATGCACTATAGCAGGCATCCTCAAACTGAAGCCATCCAGCTGTTCTAAAACCACAACTTCCACAATGCCCTGCTGTATGCTGATACCTGTAGGCTGTTCGGGCATGCTGGGAGTTACAAAACTATAACAGCTGGAGGGCCTCAGTTTGAGGGTGCCAGCACTATCAGGATAGTGCATTGAATTTTAAAAGCTATCAAAAAGCTGTCCGTTATAAACCCCTTGTGGGACTATTAAGTGTTAAAAAAAGTAAAACAAAAAAATGTATTCAATAAAAAAAATCCATCTTTTTTTCCATAGAAAATACGATTTTCAATGAAAAAAATTGCAAAAAATAAATAAATTACTTCCCCATATGTTTGGTATTGCCGCATCAGTAATGACCAAGACTACATAAATATCATGTAAATTATCCCCTACGGTGAATGCCGTAAAAGAATAAAAAATAAAGACAGAATTGCTAATTTATTCTTAGTTGCCACCAAAAAAACGTAATAACCAGCGATCAAAAAGCGGCATTTACTCCAGAATGATACCAATGAAAAATGCAATTCGTCCTGCAAAAATGAAGCCCTTGCACAACTCCATAGAAATAAAAAATAAAAAAAAGTTATGCGTCTTGGGAAGCGGCAATGCAAAAACATTTAGTTCTTTAAAAAAAAAAGGGTTTTTTATTGCAAAAAAGTAGTAAAATAAACGATATGTATTTGGTATCACTGTAATCATACTGACCCAGAGAATAAAGATATTATGTTATTTATACAAAAAATAAACGCTGTAAAATTTATAACGCAGTGGCAGTATTGCTGTTTTTTTCCCCATCTCCCTCCCAGAAAAAGTTAATAAAAGTTAAATCAGAAAGTTACGTGTACCCCAAAATGTTGCCATTAAAAACTACAACTTGTCCTGAAAAAAAACTAGCCGTCATAAAGCTTTATAAACGGAAGGAAAAAAAAAGTTATAGCTCTTGGAACGCGACGATGAAAAAAGGAAGAAAAACACTTGGTCAGTAAGGCCCAAAACAGGCTAGTCACTAAGGGGTTAAAAAAATGTATCCCGTACATTGAATGGCATAACAGGAAGAAGTGGCCGATCACTCAAAAATTTGAATAAAAAGTGATCAAAAAGTCATACACCAAAATGGTATGAACAAAAACTACGGATCATTCAGCAAAAAAAATAAGCCTTCACACATCTCCGTAGCCAAAATTTCAAAAAAGTTATGGGGGGCAGAATATGGTGATGAAAATAAAAAAAACGATTTTCTTTTCAGTATTAAAAGGAAAGAAAAACTATACATATGTGGCATTGCCACAATAGAACTGACTAGGAGAATGAAGAGTACAAGTCAGTTTTAAATCAAAAGCCGAAAAAACAAAACTGTAACGAAATTGCTCTTTTTTATTAAATTCCACTACATTGGGAATTTTTTCCCTGCTTCCCACTACATTGTATGCCACATTAAATGGACAACTCATCTTGCAAAAAACATGCCCTCATATGGCTGTGTTCCAGTATTAAAGGAACCATCTTGCCTTTTTATCTTTAGAGCTGTAGCTGTAAAATCACAGATCTATAGGTGTACCTCAAAATAGCTTCAAGGCATAAGAGAGCTGGGACAGAAATCTCCATTCACCACTGTTGGAGTGTGTACTGAGCATGCTCACCCCTCCCATTAACCGCCCCCGGACCGCCTAACGCAGGATCGCTGTCCGGAGGCGGCTGTCCCAGGCACAGTGACGCATATACGCGTCATCTCGCGAGACGCGAGATTTCCTGTGAATGCGCGCACACAGGATCGGAAGGTAAGAGAGGGGATCTACAGCCTGCCAGCGGCGATCGTTCGCTGGCAGGCTGTAGATGCAATTTTTTTTTTAACTACTAACAGGTATATTAGACGCTGTTTTGATAACAGCATCTAATATACCTGCTACCTGGTCCTCTGGTGGTCCCTTTTGCTTGGATCGACCACCAGAGGACACGGGCAGCTCAGTAAAGTAGCACCAAGCACCACACTACACTACCCCCCCCCCCTGTCACTTATTAACCCCTTAATAACCCCTGATCCATGGATCGGATCCGCAAAACACATACGGACGTCAGAATGGAGCCTTACAGGGGGGTAAACACCCCATATACACTCCCTGATCACCTCCCTGTCATTGATCACTCCCCTGTAAGGCTCCATTTAGACATTTTTTTGGCACAAGTTAGCGGAAATTGATTTGTTTTTTTGTTTTTTCTTACAAAGTCTCATATTCCACTAACTTGTGTCAAAAAATAAAATCTCACATGAACTCACCATACCCCTCACGGAATCCAAATGCGTAACATTTTTTAGACATTTATATTTCAGACTTCTTCTCACGCTTTAGGGCTCCTAAAATGCCAGGGCAGTATAAATATCCCACATGTGACCCCATTTCGGAAAGAAGACACCCCAAGGTATTCGCAGAGGGGCATATTGAGTCCATGAAAGATTTAACTTTTTGTCCCAAGTTAGGCTACTTTCACACTTGCGTTCAGAGCGGATCCGTCTGAGACGGATCCGCTCATATAATGCAGACGGTGGATCCGTTCAGAACGGATCCGTCTTCATTATATTGTAAAAAAAATTCTAAGTGTGAAAGTAGCCTGAACGGATCCGTCCAGACTTACATTGAAAGTCAATGGGGGACGGATCAGTTTGAAGATTGAGCCATATTGTGTCATCTTCAAACGGATCCGTCCCAAACTCCCCATTGACTTACATTGTAAGTCTGGACGGATCCGCTTGCCTCCGCACGGCCAGGCGGACACCCGAACGCTGCAAGCAGCGTTCAGGTGTCCGCCTGCTGAGCGGAGCGGAGGCTGAACGCTGCCAGACTGATGCATTCTGAGCGGATCCGCGTCCACTCAGAATGCATTAGTGCTGGACGGATGCGTTCGGGACCGCTTGTGGGCCCCTTCAAACGGAGCTCACAAGCGGACACCCGAACGCTAGTGTGAAAGTAGCCTTAGCGGAAAGGGAGACTTTGTGAGAAAAAAGAAAAATCAATTTCCGCTAACTTGTGCCCAAAAAAAAAATCTTCTATGAACTCGCCATGCCCCTCATTGAATACCTTAGGGTGTCTTCTTTCCAAAATGGGGTCACATGTGGGGTATTTATACTGCCCTGGCATTTTAGAGGGGCCCTAAAGTGTGAAAAGAAGTCTGGAATTCAAATGTCTAAAAATGCCCTCCTAAAAGGAATTTGGGCCCCTTTGCGCATGTAGGCTGCAAAAAAGTGTCACACATGTGGTATCGCCGTACTCAGGAGAAGTTAGGCAATGTGTTTTGGGGTGTCTTTTTACATATACCCATGCTGGGTGAGATAAATATCTTGGTCAAATGCCAACTTTGTATAAAAAATGGGAAAAGGTGTCTTTTGCCGAGATATTTATCTCACCCAGCATGGGTATATGTAAAATGACATCCCAAAACACATTGCCCAACTTCTCCTGAGTACGGCGATACCACATGTGTGACACTTTTTTGCAGCCAAGGTGGGCAAAGGGGCCCACGTTCCAAAGAGCACCTTTAGGATTTCACAGGGCATTTTTTACACATTTTGATTTCAAACTACTTCTCACGCATTATGGCCCCTAAAAAGCCAGGGCAGTAAAACTACCCCACAAGTGACCCCATTTTGGAAAGAAGACACCCCAACGTATTCCGTGAGGGGCACATTTTTTATTTTTTGGTCACAAGTTAGTGGAAAATGATGATTTTTTTTTTTTCTTACAAAGTTTCATATTCCACTAACTTTTGACAGAAAATAAAAAATTCTAGGAACTCGCCATGCTCCTCACGGAATACCTTGGGGTGTCTTCTTTCCAAAATGGGGTCACTTGTGGGATTTGTATACTGCCCTGGCTTTTTAGGGGCCCTAATGCGTGAGAAGTAGTTTGAAATCAAAATGTGTAAAAAATTATTTAAAAAAAGCCCTGTGAAATCCTAAAGGTGCTCTTTGGAATGTGGGCCCATTTGCCCACCTAGGCTGCAAAAAAGTGTCACACATGTGGTGTCGCCGTACTCAGGAGAAGTCGGGTAATGTGTTTTGGGGTGTCATTTTACATATACCCATGCTGGGTGAGAGAAATATCTCGGCAAAAGACAACTTTTCCCATTTTTTTTATACAAAGTTGGCATTCGACCGAGATATTTATCTCACCCAGCATGGGTATATGTAAAATGACATCCCAAAACACATTGCCCAACTTCTCCTGAGTACGGAGATACCACATGTGTGACACTTTTTTGCAGCCAAGGTGGGCAAAGGGGCCCACGTTCCAAAGAGCACCTTTAGGATTTCACAGGGCATTTTTTACACATTTTGATTTCAAACTACTTCTCACGCATTAGGGCCCCTAAAATGCCAGGGCCCACAAGTGACCCCATTTTGGAAAGAAGACACCCCAAGGTATTTCGTGATGGGCATAGTGAGTTCATGGAAGTTTTTATTTTTTGTCACAAGTTAGTGGAATATGAGACTTTGTAAGGAAAAAAAAAATCATCATTTTCCGCTAACTTGTGACAAAAAAATAAAAAGTTCTATGAACTCACTATGCCCATCAGTGAATACCTTAGGGTGTCAACTTTCCGAAATGGGGTCATTTGTTGTGGTTTTCTACTGTCTGGGCATTGTAGAACCTCAGGAAACATGACAGGTGCTCAGAAAGTCAGAGATGCTTCAAAAAGCGGAAATTCACATTTTTGTACCATAGTTTGTAAACGCTATAACTTTTACCCAAACCATTTTTTTTTTTATCAAAGGCATGTAGAACAATAAATTTGGAGAAAAATGTATACATAGATGTCGTTTTAAAAAAAAAAATTACAACAGAAAGTGAAAAATGTCATTTTTTTTGCTAAAATTTCGTTAAATTTTGATTAATAACAAAAAAAAAGTTAAAATCTCAGCAGCAATGAAATACCACCAAATGAAAGCTCTATTAGTGAGAAGAAAAGGAGGTAAAATTCATTTGGGTGGTAAGTTGCATGACTGAGCAATAAACGGTTAAAGTAGTGTAGTGCAGAATTGTAAAAAGTGGTCTGGTCATTAAAGGGACACTGACAGGGCCGATAAGCATATTGAGGTATATATATGGCAGTACAGGTCTTATCATGGGTATTACAATCATCTAAGTATCCCCCCTGTCCACATTATACCGCAGAAGCCGCCCAGCAAACTGAATATTCATGAGCTGGGCGGCGCTTCAAAGCGGCAGTTGGGGGAGGTTGGCTGGGCGCAAGAGAGGTGAAACGCCGCCCCTTGGGCAGATTGAAGACCGTTGGAGCAGGTTATAAAACTTAAGTTTACTGTATGTATAATGTGGACAGGGGGGATACTTAGATGATTGTAATACCCATTATAAGACCTGTACTGCCACATATATACCTCAATATGCTTATTGGCCCTGTCAGTGTCCCTTTAAGGGTGTTTAAAGGGGTTATCCGAGTTATTTTTTTGTTCTTTCTATGTTCGTAACTAAGCAAATGTAACAGCTTTCCAATTCACTCACTTTATCTCCAGTGGCTGGTTTCTCAGATTTCACTGAGGGTCACATGACCTGTGATGTCAGCTTCTCTCCCTGTGCTGATAATGTTCCTTTACAAGCCTGTAAATGAGATGTCACTGTGCTGGCCACGCCCCCCCCCTTCACTGCCTCTGCTCTTTGCAAGGATACTTAACCCCTTCAGCTGCACAGCTATGCAGCATTACATAAGAAGGTAGGGGGAAGATCCTGTGTGTATTAGCAGTGTCATTATACAGCTGGGACATGTAGTCCTACACATACAACATGCTGCAGAGTCTCCCAGCACTCAGGGCAGCTCTTGTATCCACTCCCTTAGCAGTGTCATTATACAGCTGGGACTTGTAGTCCTACACATACAACATGCTGCAGAGTCTCCCAGCAGGCAGACATGTCACTCAAGGCAGCTCTTGTATTCACTCCCTTAGCAGTGTCATTATACAGCTGGGACTTGTAGTCCTACACATACAACATGCTGCAGAGTCTCCCAGCACTCAGGGCAGCTCTTGTATCCACTCCCTTAGCAGTGTCATTATACAGCTGGGACTTGTAGTCCTACACATACAACATGCTGCAGAATCTCCCAGCAGGCAGACATGTCACTCAGGGCAGCTCTTGTATTCACTCCCTTAGCAGAGCAGGGGGGAGGGGCAGAGATTGTTATTGCATGTAAACAAAGAGCCAGAAAAGAACCAGGGAAATTAGGAAAAATATATTTTTTTTTTGCATAAAACTTGCTTAGCTCAGTTATATATCAGATTTTCAATGCTATATATTTTTTTTTTCATAACTCGGACAACCCCTTTAACCACTTCAGCCCCGCTAGGTGAAACCCCCTTCATGACCAGAGCACTTTTTACACTTCGGCACTACACTCCTTTCACCGTTTATCGCTCGGTCATGCAACTTACCACCCAAATGAATTTTGCCTCCTTTTCTTCTCACTAATGGAGCTTTCATTTGGTGGTATTTTATTGCTGCTGACATTTTTACTTTTTTTGTTATTAATCAAAATGTAACGATTTTTTTGCAAAAAAATGAAATTTTTCACTTTCAGCTGTAAAATTTTGCAAAAAAAACGACATCCATATATAAATTTTTTGCCAAATTTATTGTTCTACATGTCTTTGATAAAAAAAAAATGTTTGGGCAAAAAAAAAAAAAATGGTTTGGGTAAAAGTTATAGCATTTACAAACTATGGTACAAAAATTTGAATTTCCGCTTTTTGAAGCAGCTCTGACTTTCTGAGCACCTGTCATGATTCCTGAGGTTCTACAATGCCCAAACAGTAGAAAACCCCCACAAATGACCCCATTTCGGAAAGTAGACACCCTAAGGTATTCGCTGATGGGCATAGTGAGTTCATAGAACTTTTTATTTTTTGTCACAAGTTAGCGGAAAATGATGATGATTTTATTTTTTATTTTTTTTCTTACAAAGTCTCATATTCCACTAACTTGCGACAAAAAATAAAAAATTCTAGGAACTCGCCATGCCCCTCACGGAATACCTTGGGGTGTCTTCTTTCCAAAATGGGGTCACTTGTGGCGTAGTTATACTGCCCTGGCAATTTAGGGGCCCAAATGTGTGAGAAGAACTTTGCAATCAAAATGTGTAAAAAATGACCGGTGAAATCCAAAAGGTGCACTTTGGAATATGTGCCCCTTTGCCCACCTTGGCAGCAAAAAAGTGTCACACATCTGGTATCGCCGTACTCAGGAGAAGTTGGGGAATGTGTTTTGGGGTGTCATTTTACATATACCCATGCTGGGTGAGAGAGATATCTTGGCAAAAGACAACTTTTCCCATTTTTTTATACAAAGTTGGCATTTGACCAAGATATTTTTCTCACCCAGCATGGGTATATGTAAAATGACACCCCAAAACACATTCCCCAACTTCTCCTGAGTACGGCGATACCAGATGTGTGACACTTTTTTGCTGCCAAGGTGGGCAAAGGGGCACATATTCCAAAGTGCACCTTTGGATTTCACCGGTCATTTTTTACACATTTTGATTGCAAAGTTCTTCTCACACATTTGGGCCCCTAAATTGCCAGGGCAGTATAACTACGCCACAAGTGACCCCATTTTGGAAAGAAGACACCCCAAGGTATTCCGTGAGGGGCATGGCGAGTTCCTAGAATCTTTTATTTTTTGTCGCAAGTTAGTGGAATATGAGACTTTGTAAGGAAAAAAGAAAAAAAAAGAAAAATCATAATTTTCCGCTAACTTGTGACAAAAAATAAAAAATTCTAGGAACTCGCCGTGCCCCTCACGGAATACCTTGGGGTGTCTTCTTTCCAAAATGGGGTCACTTGTGGCGTAGTTATACTGCCCTGGCAATTTAGGGGCCCAAATGTGTAAGAAGTACCTTGCAATCAAAATCTGTAAAAAATGGCCTGTGAAATCCGAAAGGTGCTCTTTGGAATATGTGCCCCTTTGCCCACCTTGGCATCAAAAAAGTGTGACACATCTGGTATCGCCGTACTCAGGAGAAGTTGGGGAATGTGTTTTGGGGTGTCATTTTACATATTCCCATGCTGGATGAGAGAAATATCTTGGCAAAAGACAACTTTTCCCATTTTTTTTATACAAAGTTGGCATTTGACCAAGATATTTTTCTCACCCAGCATGGGTATATGTAAAATGACACCCCAAAACACATTCCCCAACTTCTCCTGAGTACGGCGATACCAGATGTGTGACACTTTTTTGCAGCCTAGATGCGCAAAGGGGCCCAAATTCCTTTTAGGAGGGCATTTTTAGACATTTGGATCCCAGACTTCTTCTCACACTTTCGGGCCCCTAAAAAGCCAGGGCAGTATAAATACCCCACATGTGACCCCACTTTGGAAAGAAGACACCCCAAGGTATTCAATGAGGGGCCTGGCGAGTTCCTAGAAATTTTTTATTTTTTGCATAAGTTAGCGGAAATTGATTTTTTTGGTTTTTTTCTCACAAAGTCTCACTTTCCGCTAACTTAGGACAAAAATTTCAATCTTTCATGGACTCAATATGCCCCTCAGCGAATACCTTGGGGTGTCTTCTTTCCGAAATGGGGTCACATGTGGGGTATTTATACTGCCCTGGCTTTTTAGGGGCCCTAAAGCGTGAGAAGAAGTCTGGAATATAAATGTCTAAAAATGTTTACGCATTTGGATTCCGTGAGGGGTATGGTGAGTTCATGTGAGATTTTATTTTTTGACACAAGTTAGTAGAATATGAGACTTAGTAAGAAAAAACAAAAACAAAAACAAACAAAAAATTTCCGCTAACTTGTGCCAAAAAAAATGTCTGAATGGAGCCTTACAGAGGGGGGTGATCAATGACAGGGGGGTGATCAATGACAGGGGGGTGATCAATGACAGGGGGGTAATCACCCATATAGACTCCCGGATCACCCCCCTGTCATTGATCACCCCCCTGGTAAGGCTCCATTCAGACGTCCGTATAATTTTTACGGATCCATGGATCGGATCCGCAAATCACATGCGGACGTCTGAATGGAGCCTTACAGGGGGGTTATCAATGACAGGGGGTGATCAGGGTGATCACCCCCCTGTCACTGATCACCCCCCCTGTAAGGCTCCATTCAGACATCCGCATGATTTTTTACGGATCCATGGATACCTGGATCGGATCCACAAAACACATGCGGACGTCTGAATGGAGCCTTACAGGGGGGTTATCAATGACAGGGGGTGATCAGGGTGATCACCCCCCTGTCACTGATCACCCCCCCTGTAAGGCTCCATTCAGACATTCGCATGATTTTTTACGGATCCATGGATACATGGATCGGATCCACAAAACACATGCGGACGTCTGAATGGAGCCTTACAGGGGGGTGATCAATGACAGGGGGGTAATCAGGGAGTGTATATGGGTGATCATCCGCCTGTCATTGATCACCCCCTGTAAGGCTCCATTCAGACGTCCGCATGTGTTTTGCGGATCCGATCCATGTATCCATGGATCCGTAAAAATCATGCGGACGTCTGAATGGAGCCTTACAGGGGGGTGATCAATGACAGGGGGGTGATCAATGACAGGGGGTGATCAGGGAGTGTATATGGGTGATCACCCGCCTGTCATTGATCACCCCCCTGTAAGGCTCCATTTAGACGTCCGTATGCGTTTTGCGGATCCGATCCATGTATCCGTGGATCCGTAAAAATCATACGGACGTCTGAACGGAGCCTGACAGGGGGGTGATCAATGACAGGGCGGTGATCAATGACAGGGGGGTGATCAGGGAGTTTATATGGGGTGATCATGGGTGATCAGGGGTTTATAAGTGACGGGGGGGGGGGTGTAGTGTAGTGTGGTGTTTGGTGCGACTGTACTGACCTACCTGAGTCCTCTGGTGGTCGATCCTAACAAAAGGGACCACCAGAGGACCAGGTAGGAGGTATATTAGACGCTGTTATGAAAACAGCGTCTAATATACCTGTTAGGGGTTAAAAAATTCGGATCTCCAGCCTGCCAGCGAGCGATCGCCGCTGGCAGGCTGGAGATCCACTCGCTTACCTTCCGTTCCTGTGAGCGCGCGCGCCTGTGTGCGCGCGTTCACAGGAAATCCCGGCCCTCGCGAGATGACGCATATATGCGTGACTCTGCGCAGGGCCGCCACCTCCGGACCGCACATCTGCGTTAGGCGGTCCGGAGGTGGTTAAGCTAGGGGGCTGAGGTGGTTAAAGGGGTTATCCGAGGTGTTTTTTTTTTTTGTTCTTTCTATGTTCCTAACTAGGCAAATGTAACAGCTTTCCAATTAACTCACTTTATCTCCAGTGGCTGGTTTCTCAGATTTACCTGAGGGTCACATGACCTGTGATGTCAGCTTCTCTCCCTGCTCTGATAAAGGTTTACAAGCCTCTCTGCTAGGATTCTTAACCCCTTCAGCTGCACAGCTCTGCAGGCAGTGAGGAGACAATTCTGGGCCCTGAGCTGACATACTAGAGAGAGCATTGCACAAGAAGTTAGGGGGGAATATCCTGTGTGTATTAGCAGTGTTATTATACAGGTGGGACTTGTAGTTCTACACTTACAAGTTGCTGTTGATTCTCCCAGCACTCAGGGCAGCTCTTGTATCCACTCTCTTAGCAGTGTCATTATACAGCTGGGACTTGTAGTCCTACTCTTACAACATGCTGCAGAGTCTCCCAGCAGGCAGACATATCACTCAGGGCAGTACTTGTATTCACTCCCTTAGCAGTGCAGGGGGAGGGGCAGAGATTGTTTTTATTGCATGTAAACAAAGGGACAGAAAAGAACCAGGGAAATGACAAAATATATATTTTAATTTTTTTGCATAAAACTTGCTTAGCTCAGTTATATATCAGATTTTCAGTGATATATATTTTTTTTTCATAACTCGGACAACCTCTTTAACTGTATTGAAGGTAAGGCGATCAACACCTATATCTTGCATATATCACACATCTTGCACATAGCAATATACAAACAATTCCAAAAAGCCATCTAAACCAATAAATCATAAAAATACATTTATTAAATAAATTATGGTAAAATACATACAAGTGCCACACAAAAAATAGAAAACTAAAACAGGGAAACCTGGTGGACTAAACGTGTAACTGCGCCCACCTCCTGATTAACATGCCAAGGAAATTACATATAAGTCTCCAGTCCTCACACTGATTAAGGTGCTCTCTCCCTAAGGAGAGTTAGTTCCTCCTTTGCTCGGACATAGGCCTCTCACCTAGTTAAGCCAGTACTCTCTGCTCTGCACTGATGAGGGTGCTGGCTTATTTAATATCCAAGTCATGTCTCAAGGCTTATTTTAAGAGCTGAACATTGACTTATAGGATAGCTGCCTTACATCTGGTGGAATTAGAGGCAGAGCTTGTTAAGAAATCATTTGCATCCCTTTTCTTCCCAGAATTCCAGAGGAGCATGCGTGGCCTATAAGTCTCCTCACACTGATTAAGGTGCTCTCTTAGTTAGTTCCCCCTCCCCCCCCCCCCCTTGCAAGGAAATTCCATACACACAAATTGCTCAAGCCCTTCATAAATAGTACAACACATACCCAAAGCAAAGAATTCTGCTAGTTACATCATACTTAGAGGAAGCTTCATATACAAAGTGCAGATAATAATGCATAATACCAGGATAAAGGACGCTGGCTGCCAGCAGTGACCCACTCCCAGGGCCGACGCTTCCATAGAGGCAAGGGGGGGGGCAATTGCCCCCAAGTCCTTAGGGGCCCCCCCGCGCCGGCCCGCAACTAACTATAGGCAGGGACGGCGTCGGCGCTTCCATAGAGGCAGGGGCGGGGGGGCTCTCTCCCTCCCTCCCTGTGCTGCTGCTGCCGCCTCCGCCAATAAGAAGAGACATGGGAGGAGGAGGGGAGGGGCTGTGGCCACTGTGCCACCAATAATGAAAACTGACCTGTAATACAAATACAGGAGGCACCCCCCCCCCCCAGTATAATAAACATTGAGTGTGGGCCCCCCCCCCCAGTATAATAAACATTGAGTGAGGCCCCCCCAGTATAATAAACATTGAGTGCGGCCCCCCCCAGTATAATAAACATTGAGTGAGGCCCCCCCCAGTATAATATACATTGAGTGCGGCCCCCCCCCCCCAGTATAATAAACATTGAGTGCGGGCCCCCCCCCCCCCAGTATAATAAACATTGGTGGCGCAGTAGGCAGTGCCAATGAGGGTTAAAAAAAATTAAAAAAATTAACTCACCTCCACCAATTGATCACGCAGCTGCCGGTCTCCTGTTCTTGCTTCATGACCTGTGGTGACGTCACTGAGCTAATCACATGGTCCATTACCATGGTGATGGATCATATAATGTACCATGTGATGACTACAGTGATGTCACCACAGGTCCTTTGACAGGTCCTAAAGAAAGAACAGGAGACCAGCAGCTGCGCGATCAATTGGAGGAGGTGAGTTAATTTTTATTTATTTTTTTAACCCTCATTGGCACTGCCCACTGTGCCACCAATGTTTATTATACTGGGGGGGGGGGCGCACTCAATGTTTATTATACTGGGGGGGGGGGCGCACTCAATGTTTATTATACTGGGGGGGCGCACTCAATGTTTATTATACTGGGGGGCACTCAATGTTTATTATACTGGGGGGGGCACTCAATGTTTATTATACTGGGGGGGCGCACTCAATGTTTATTATACTGGGGGGGCGCACTCAATGTTTATTATACTGGGGGGGGCGCGCACTCAATGTTTATTATACTGGGGGGGCGCACTCAATGTTTATTATACTGGGGGGGTGCACTGTGAAAGGGGCCTAACGGTGAATAGGACAAGGGTTCCAGCCCCTAAGGGGGCTAATAGTAAGTAAAAATAAAACACAAACACTAAGGCTACTTTCACACTTGCGGTAGTGTGATCCGGCAAGCAGTTCCGTCGTCGGAACTGCCTGCCAGATCCGCCGATCTTGATGTGACTGAAAGCATTTATGAGATGCATCCGGATGCGGATCCGTCTCACAAATGCATTGCAAGAATGAATCCATGTCTCCGCTTGTCATGCGGACAGACGGATCCGTCTTGTATCTTTTTACACATTTTTACCGGCATGCGCAGACCGGAAGGACGGATCCTGCATTCCGGTATGCCGGATCTGGCACTAATACATTCCTATGGGAAAAATGCCGGATCCGGCATTCAGGCAAGTCTTCAGTTTTTTTCGCCGGAGATAAAACCGTAGCATGCTGCGGTTTTATCTTTTGCCTGATCAGTCAAAATGACTGAACTGAAGACATCCTGATGCATCCTGGATGGATTACTCTCCATTCAGATTGCATGGGGATATGCCTGATCAGTTATTTTCCGGTATAGAGCCCCTGTGACGGAACTCTATGCCGAAAAAGAAAGCCGCTAGTGTGAAAGTACTCTAAAATATTAAGTTTAAATCCCCCCTTTCCCAATTTTACATATAAAAAATATATACAATAAATAAACATATTACATAGCGCTGCGTCCGAAAAGTCCAAACTATTAAATTATTAAAAAATATCTCCTATGCGGTGAGCATTCGCCATTTTTTAGTCACCTTGTCACCCCAAAAAATAGGATTGGACTGTTCAATTATGGGCCGAACATTTCATAAAATGCGAAATGCACGTGGCTTTTTTGCGCGGTATTGAGTATCGCAATACTTTTTTATGGTGACGAAAGCGAATCAAAATTTTGGTATTGAAACAACCCTATGCCGATCTGATCGGCGTAGCGTTGTCACGATACCAAAATTTTCATTCGGTTTCGATTTGGCGACTAAAAATTTAATTTGGCGACTAAATTTTTGTCTGGAGCCCTGCTATCAGAGGCCGGCGCAGGCGGCGCAATGACGTCATCGCGCCGCCTGAGCCCTGAGCCGTGCACAGCGCGGGACGCAGGCCGGAAGAGGCCTGCATCGCATCGCTGCCAAGGAGGTAAGTATAGGGGTTTTTTCCTTTTTTTTTTTTTTTCTGTACAATACTGATGGCTACTGGCAAATGATAGGGGGGGGCCTATGGCTAGTGGCACATGATAGGGGGGGCCACCTATGGCTACTGGCACATGTTCATAGGCGGCCGCCTATGGCTACTGGCACATGATAGGGGGGCCCTATGGCTACTGGCACATGATAGGGGGGCCCTATGGCTACTGGCACATGATAGAGGGGCCCTATGGCTACTGGCACATGATAGGGGGGCGCCTATGGCTACTGGCACATGATAGGGGGGGCGCCTATGGCTACTGGCACATGATAGGGGGGGCGCTTTTGGCTACTGGCACATGTTAATGGGGGGCTGAGGCTACTGGCACATGATTAAGGGGCATCTATGAGGGCACATTTCACTGGCACATTATTGGGGGACATCTATGGGGGCACTTCTTACTGGCACATTATTGGTGGCACTATAGGCGCATCTACTGAGGCCACAAAGGACGGTTATTTTATATGGGGGCTCTGTATAGGGGCATTTTATACTGGGACACATTGTGGTGGGTACTATGGGGAAGGGGGGAGAGGACTACTACGGGGCTACTGAGAAGGGGTATTTTATGCTTACAAATTATGGGGGACACTGAGGGCATCTACTGGCGCACTATATCGGGCATTTTATACTGGTACATTTTGGGGGGCACTAGGGGGGAGAGGAGCACTATGGGGGCATTTACTGGGGTCACTATATAGGGGTATTTTATACTGGCACATTATGGGGACATTAGCTCAACTGAGGGCATTACAGGGGGGTATTTTTTGCACTGACACATTATAAGGAGAATTATTTCTACTGGGGGGGACATTATGGTGGGCTTTATTACTCCCCCATGGTATGACCCTCTAGTAGCAGCACCAGCCTCTCCCTGCTCTGCTATCCCTCTGCCCCTTCTCCAAATCCTTATTATGAAATCTTTCTCATTAGGATAAAACGCAACATCAGCTCCGCCGAGCCCCCGGCCAAAGTGTGGAAGTGGCGACTGAGATCCCCAAGGGCCAAGCCAAGTAACTGTAAGTTTTCATATGAAATATGTTTGTTATACACATATAACATACACTATACCACACAATATACAGTATACCGCTACACTGTGCCACACAATATACAGTATACCTCTACACTGTGCCACACAATATAAAGTATACCGCTACACTGTGCCCCACAATTTACAGTATACCGCTACACTGTGCACACAATATACAGTATACCGCTACACTGTGCCACACAATATACAGTATACCTCTACACTGTGCCACACAATATACAGTATACCGCTACACTGTGCACACAATATACAGTATACCGCTACACTGTGCACACAATATACAGTATACCGCTACACTGTGCACACAATATACAGTATACCTCTACACTGTGCCACACAATATACAGTATACCGCTACACTGTGCCACACAATATACAGTATACCGCTACACTGTGCCACACAATATACAGTATACCGCTACACTGTGCCACACAATATACAGTATACCTCTACACTGTGCCCCAAAATATACAGTTTCTTCTGTAAAAGTCATCAAGTGTCATGGGGGGGGCCCCCTTATTGTTTTTCGCCCCAGGGCCCCATTTCACCTAGAACCGGCCCTGCCCACTCCCCATGCATTGTTGCTTTGTCCGGTGGGGGGAGATGATAAATCTGGCTTAAATCAGTTCGACAGGGTAACCACACCACTTTTCAAAACTAGAGTGAACGGAGTAAAAATGCAAAGTGTCGAAAAATGTTTGTGCAAATAAGCACAACATTTTGCAACCTTTTTTTAAGCCAGAATTCTTCCTCCATGGACAATACAACAGCGAAACGCATCGGAAGTGGCCAGCGTGCTTTATGCTAGTATTACGCCTTATTAGCTGCACGATATGAGGTTTCATCTTAGTTTGATTTAACCCCTTCAACTCCGGACCTGTTTTCACCTTCCTGCCAAGGCCATTTTTTGCAAATCTGACGTGTCATTTTATGTGGTAATAACCTTAAACCGCTTTTACTCTCATCACATATGGTACTTCATGACAGTAGTGAGTCAATATATTTCATTTTTATTTATAAAAAATACAAAATTTAACAATTTTTTTTTTAAATTAGCACATTTCCAAATTTCATTTTCTCAACTTTTATAATAGATAGTAATTCCTCCAAAAATAGTTATTACTTTACATATGTCTACTTCATGTTTGGATCATTTTGAAAATTGAATTAAATTTTTGGGGGACGTTAGAAGGCTTAGAATTTTAAAAGCAAATCTTAAAATGTTTAAGAAAATTTACAAAACCCATTTTTTTCAGGACCAGTTCAGTTATAAAGTAACTTTCTGGGGCTTACATATTAGAAACCACCCATAAATCATCCAATTTTAGAAACTACAGCCCTCAAGCTATTCAAAACTGATTTTACAAACTTTTTCTTAACCCTTTAGGTGCCCCACAAGAATAAGGTCTCTTTTACACGGGAATCGCGTGTGAGGGCCGGATAGGATGCAGCTGCGTAGCGGGAAAATCGTGCGAGTGGGGTAAGTCTTGTATGCGATTGTGTTTTTTCTGCGCGAGTGCAATGCATTTTGCACGCACGTTAGAAAAAACCGAATGTGGTACCCAGACCCAAACCCGGACTTCTTCACTGAAGTTTGGGTTTGGGTTAGGTATAGGGTTGTTGCGGGTATCGAAATTTCAATACCCAATCGATACTTTTGTCCCGGTATCGATACGATACCGGGATTTCAATTTTTTCGATACTAGGCTGCGCTTCTGCACAGTCTAGTATCTCTGAACATGAGCGCGCTGCTGTGCTGCCAGGGAGAAGGAACGCCCACTAGAGAAGCTGATGTCTCCTCCCCATTGCTCCGATAGTAATTAGTATATGGAGCAAAAGAGGAGACCGTAATGGGGCACTGCGGGCGAACGGAGCGGCGCCCAGGAATAATAGTAAGTGCTGGGACATCGCTGGGCGCCGCTCTGTGTAGCCTAATACTTAAAGTCTGGACCCAGGAAAAGTAGACTTTAACACATAATACAGGAGGCGGGTGCCGGCAGCAGAATCGCATTGCTGGCACCCTGTCCCTGACAGGGAGCTGCGATCAGCGGCAGTCAACCCCTCAGGTGCGGCACCTGAGGGGTTAACTGCCGCTGATCTGCCAGTACCCGCCTCCTGTATTAGGGGTAATTATCATTGGTAGCACAGTGCGCCGGCCCCTCTCAACCTCCCCAGTATTAAAATCATTGGTGGCAGTGGCCACAGGGTCCCCTTCCCCTCATTGGTGGTGCAGTGGCAGCTTCTGATCGGAGCCCCAGCTGTGTAATTCTGGGGCTCCGATCGGTTACCATGGCAGACAGGACGCTACTGAAGTCCTAGCTGCCATGGTAACATCCCTGATGCTGTATGCACAAAGCACAGAGCAGCAGGGACAGTGTGAAGTCCTATTCACTCTGATAGAGCTCTATCAGGGTGAATAGGACAAGGGATGAAAGAATCCCAGGTTCTGACCCCTAAGGGGGGGAAATAGTTAATTAAATAAAAAGTGTGAAAAAAAATAAAAAAAATAAGTATGAATCACCCCCTTTCCCAATTTCACATATAAAATGTATAAATAAAAAACATATCACATCGCCACGTAAGAAAAGTCCAAACTATTAAAATATAAAAAAATCTATGCGGTGAATGCCGGAACAGAAAAAAATTAATAAAAACTGCGCGATTCGACATTTTTTAAAATGCGGAATGCACGTGGCTTTTTTTGGGGGGGTTTCCGCGTGGTATCAAATGGTATCGAGTATCGCAATACTTTTTTAATGGTATTGAAACCGAATCAAATTTGGTATCGCAACAACTCTAGTTAGGTATTCTGTAGATTTTAATATTTTCCCTTATAACATGGTTATAAGGGAAAATAATAGCATTCTTAATACAGAATGCTAAGTAAATTAGGAATGGAAGGGTTAAAAAACTTCTTTCTTCTTCTTCAAGGACCTCGAAGAAAAGGACCTTTGGTGACGTCACTGCGCTCATCACATGGTGATGGACACAAGGTGATGGACCATGTGATGAGCGCAGTAACGTCTCCAAAGGTCCTTTTCTTCAAGGTCCTCAAAGAAGACAAGCCGAGCTGCACAAACAAGTGGATGAGGTGAGTTTACTTTTTATTTTTTTAACCCCTCCATCCCTAAATTACTTAGCATTCTGTATTAAGAATGCTATTATTTTCCCTTATAAAGATCGGGTCCCCATCCTGATCGTCACCTAGCAACCAACACACAAGTGATGCGTGAAAATCACCGCTCATGTGCACATCCCCATTGAAGTGAATGGGTCCGGATTCAGTGCAGGTGCAATGCGTTCACCTCATGCTTTGCACCCGAATGGAATTTTCACCGTGTAAAAGGGATCTTAATGCAAATTGGGAATATATATTTTTTAGCAGATTTTAAATGATAATCTAATTTTTATGCAACACATCAAGGGTTAACAGCCAAACAGAACTCAAAATCTATTACCCTGAATCTGGAGTTTACAGAAACACCCCATGTGTGCTCAAAAACTGATGTATGGGCGCACAGCAGGCTTCAGAGTTGAAGGAGCACCCTATGGCTTTTGGAGAGCAGATTTAGTTGGAATTGGAATTGGAAGCTATGTCGCATATGAAGACACCCTGAGGTGGTCTTACAGTAGAAACCCCCAAAAAGTGACCCCATTCCGGAAACTACACCCCTCAAGGAGTATTTCAAGGTGTGTAGTGAGCACTTTTACCCATCAGGCGTTTCACAGAATTGGGAAACACTTGGCTATGAAAATGAACAATTGCAATTTTTTCCAGAAAAAGTTATTTACACCCACATTATTCACTTTCACAAGGGGAAACAGGACAAAATGCACCCCACATTTTGTTCCCCATTTCCCCCGAATACGCCAACACCCCATATGTGCTCCAAAAATTATGTATGGGTGGCTGGTAGGGTTCAAAAGGGAAGTAGTGCCATAGGGCTTTTGCAAGACAGATTTTGCAGGATTGCCTTTTGGGAGCTATGTCGCATAAGAAGATACCCTGAGGTACCCCTAGAGTGGAAACCTCCAAATAGTGACCCCATTCTGGAAACCACACCCCTCAAGGAATATTTCAAGATGTGTAGTGAGAACATTGTCCTCAAAGTTATTCATGGAATTGGCTGTGAAAATGAAAAATTAAAACTTTTTCCCCAAAAATTGAGTTTAGGCCAAAATGTTTCACTTTCACAAGGAGGAACTGGAGAAAATGCACCCCCCTCACTTATATTTTCTCCTGATTACAGCAATACCCCATATGTGATTGTATACTGCTATATGGGCGTATCACAGGGGTCAGAAGGAAACGAGCACCAAATTGCTACTAAAAGGCAGATTTCACAGGAATAACTGACAGGCGCCATCTTCCAACTGAACACACCCTGAGGTGGCCTTACAGTGGAAACCCCCAAAAGGTGACCCCATTCCAGAAACTACACCCCTCAAGGAATATTTCAAGGTACCAAGACAAAATACACCCGACATTTTGTTACCCATTTCCCCCTGAATACGCCAACACTCCATATGTGCTCAAAAATGATGTATGGGCGCATGGCAGGGCTCTAGAGTCAAACAGCTATATATGGATTTTGCTGACCTGAATTGGCAGACATAGATTTTAGGTGCCATGTCACACTAAATTAATTCCTGAGGTCCCTAGAAATGAAAAACCCCAATTCGGAAAGAGCACCCCCGTACGAACATTTTAAGTAGTAGAAAGGGTACTTTTCAGCAAACAGGTTTCTCAAAGAAGACAGAAACACTAAAAGATTTCAAAGCACATATTTGTGAAATTGAAAAATTACTAGCAGACCACAAATTTTCACTTTTACAAGGGATTAAAGGAGAAAATGCACCCCAGTACGTGTTCCCCATTTTATCCCCATTCAGGAAACACCCCATATGTGCTTGTAACCTGCTGTATGGGTGCACAGCAGGCAAATGGAAAAATATGAATTTAGCTGACAGGCCTGAATTGGCATACATGGATTTTAGGTGCAATGTCGCATTAAATAAGGTCCCCAGAAATGAAAGCATTTCAAAGCATAAATTTGTGAAAATGACAAATTACTACCAGACCTTTCACAAGGGGTTAAAGGAGAAAATGCACCCCAGTATATGTTCCCTATTTTCTGCCCTTTTTTGCAAATGCCCCATATGTGCTTATAGCCTGCTGTATTGGCTCACAGCAGGGCTCTAGGGGCAACGTGCAAAGACAGTTTTTTGCAGGCCTGAAAAACGGACATTTATTTTCGGTGGCATGTCGCATTACATAAATTCCTGAGGTCCCCAGAAATTAAAAAACCCCAAGAAGTGACCCCATTTCGGAAAGAGCACCCCCGTACAAACATATTAAGTGGTGGAAAGGATACTTTTGACCTAACCGTTTTCTTACAGCAAAGATTATGTAGTGGTTGTTGGAAAGTGGGTATGCAAGTGAGGTGGACTAACTCAGAGATATGGAAATATTACCGGGCGCATAAAGGATGAAATAAAAAAAAATCCATGGATGAGTGGTAGGTTCGGAAGCATTCTTTCATGCCTGGTTTGTCAGGGCAGGTGCCGCACTGATAAATGGTGTCCTTTCGTATTCCCCTTTTGTAACAAACACAACATCTTTTTTGGGTCTTTCCCCTTTTTGCTGTTTGTGGCACTTCACCAGGGAAATGTTGTCCTGGTACAACACGGGCACCATGACCTCCTGAAGTACTCGGGGCCTCCCATTCCTGACTTTGGAAAATTAGGGCCTTGATTACCGCCTCTTGGAACTGAAGGAAAGTTCCTGTGTGGCCTGCTGTTCGATGTAAAATGTAAGCATTGTACATTGCCATTTGTACAATGTATCAATGTATACGGCAAGCTTTTTGTACCACACCTTAGTTTTACGCATGGCACTGTCGGACAGATCAACCCCTCCCATGTGCCTTTTGTAATCAAGGATGCAGTCTGGCTTGTTGACAGGGGCAGTGGTACCTTGCAATTGGGTAGGGGAGCTGGTGTTGGTGTGAATGGTGGTTAGTACAACGACAATCCTTGTACTTAACCGCCAGCATGTTCTCATGGCGGAGAGTCTTACAGTCACCTTTTCGGAGTAGTTGCCCTACCAGGGATCTAGGGAGCCCTCTCTGTTTTTTTTCGCACTGTGCCACAAGCCACAGTACCTTGGGCTTTTAGGGACATAAATAGGGGGATGCTGGTTTAATAGTTATCTACATAGAGGTGATAACCATTATCCAGCAGTGGGTGCAGTAAGTCCCACACAATCTTGCCAGTAACTCCTAGGATGGGGGGGCATTCAGGGGGTTGTAACCAGGAATCTTTCCCCTCATAAACTCGGAACCTGTAGGTGTACCTGGAGGAATTTTCCCACAGCTTGTACATTTTTATTCCGTACCGTGCCCGCTTGCTCGGCAGGTACTGGCAAAATTTAACCCTTCCTTTAACCTCTTAAGGACACATGACGTACCGGTACGTCATGATGTCCTGGTACTTAAGGACACATGACATACCGGTACGTCATGCATGGTTCCGATCACTGCTGCCGGGCGGGCGGTGATCGGAACCCGATGCCTGCTCAAATCATTGAGCAGGCACCTAGGCTAAATACGCCGGGGGGGTCCTGTGACTCTCTTAGCGTCCGACCACTGTTAGCGCATCGCACACCCCACCCCTGATCAACTTCGGATGGTTGATCAGCGATTTTGATATTTATTTTTTTCACATTTTTAGGCTTTTTTTAGTTAGTTTTTTTTTCTGTTAGTTTTAGGGTTAAGTCCGCGAACACCCGTGCCCCCACACACACGCACACAAAATAAAGATTTCCACACACGCACATACACACACTCCCCTATGGCCCGCCGGACGTTCTCGGCCGAGGAGGCATACGCCCAGCTTGCCTCTGACTCCGAGAGTCCCAGTGAGGACGAAGATGACCCCACATTCCTGTTATCATCCGTGTCCTCCTCATCATCCAGCGATGATGATGAGCCCCCAGGCGGAGCAAGGGGATCGCCATGTTAGGGACCCTGTGGCCCAGGCTGGTACGAGCAGCTACTGGTTTCTCGGCCCACCAGTTAAATCCACCGGAGTACCCTGCCGGTGAACTAGTCTGGTGTAGCCCAGAGCGATACGAGCCCGTGATTCCTGATTTTGTAGGCCAATCAGGAATCCAGATTTCCACAGTGGGCTACACTGAATATGACTTTTTTTGTCATTTTTTCAGTGACGCACTGGTAAATCTGATGGTGGAGCAGACGAATCTGTACGCCCAACAGTTCGTTGCTCAACACCCGGGCTCCTTTTTGGCCAGGCCCGGTGGCTGGACGCCGGTCAGTGCAGCCGAAATGAGGACATTTTGGGGACTCGTGCTGCATATGGACCTGGTCAAGAAACCCAGTGCCAGGCTGTACTGGAGTGGGGACCTCTATACCAGACCCCACTTTACAGTACGGCCATGACACTCTCCCGGTTTGAGGCCAACCGGAAATGTCTGCATTATTCTGATAATGCAGCATGTCCCCCCCGAGGTGATCCTGCCCATGACCGTCTGTATAAGATACGGCCGGTCATCGATCACTTTGGGGCCAAATTCATGGAGGCCTATGTACCTGGAAGGGAGGTCGCGATTGATGAGTCTCTCATTGCGTTCAAGGGGAGACTCATTTTCCGCCAGTATGTGCCCTCCAAGCGGGCGAGGTGTGGCGTGAAGCTATGCAAAATTTGTGAGAGTACCTCAGGGTACACTTACAAATTTCGTATATACGAGGGGCGAGATTCCCGGATTCAACCCCCAGAATGTCCCCCCACTCTGGGTGTTACCGGGAAACTTGTGTGGGACCTTATGTACCCACTGCTGGATAAGGGTTACCACCTGTACGTGGATAACTTTTATACCAGTATCCCCTTGTTCCAGTCCCTTGCCGCCAGATCCACATTCGTTTGTGGGACCGTGTGGAAAAATCAATGCGGCCTCCCTGCCCTCCCCCTCCAGATACCTATCCCCAGAGGTGAGACCTGTGCCCTTACCACTGGAAACCTGTTGCTGGTCAGGTATAAGGACAAGAGGGATGTCCTTATGCTGTCCACAATTCATGGTAACGGCATCACCCCTGTCCCTGTGCGAGGTACCGCGGCAACGGTCCTCAAGCCCGATTGTATCGTCGCCTACAATCGGTATATGGGAGGAGTTGATCTCTCTGATCAAGTCCTCAAGCCATATAATGCCATGCGCAAAACCCGGGCATGGTACAAAAGTTCTCAGACTTGAGACACCCAAAAAAACTAAAATAATTTATTAAAAGTAGACATATTAGGTATTGCCGCGTCGGTAATAATCTCCTCTATAAAAATACCCCATGACCTAACCCCCCAGATTAACACGGTCAAGAAAAAAAAAAGTGCAAAAAAAGATTTTTTTGGGTCACCTTACATAACAAAAAGTTTAATAGCAAGCGATCAAAAAGTCATATAGCCCCCAAAATAGTGCCAATAAAACCGTCCGCTCGTCCCGCATAAGAAAATCGGATAAAAAAAAAACAAAAAAACTGACACTTAGACTTTAGAGATACAAAAAAAATAATTTTGTATCAAAAAGGATAATATAGTCAAAAACCTAAATAATTGTTAAAAAAAAAGGTATCGCCGCGTCCGTAAGAATCTCCTCTATAAAAATATCCCATGACCTAACCCCCCAGATTAACACGGTTTAAAAAAAAAAGGTGTCAAAAACGCTATTTTTGGCACTTTTCCATTTCAATCCGTTTTTTCCGGTAACAAAACAAGGGTTAACAACCAAACAAAAGTTAATATTTATTACCCTGATACTGCAGTTTACAGAAATGCCACATTTGTGGTCGTAAACTGCTGTATCATAAAATGGTCCATAAAAATCAGCCCTCCAAAAACCAAACGGCGCACCTTTCACTCTACGCCCCACTGTGTGGCCGTACAGTAGTTTACGGCCACATATTGGGTGTTTCTGTAAACGGCAGAGTCAGGGCAATAAAGATACAGTCTTGTTTGGCTGTTAACCCTTGCTTTGTTAGTGGAAAAAATGGGTTAAAATAGAAAATTAGACAAAAAAATGAAATTCTCAAATTTCATCCCAATTTGCCAATAACTCTTATGCAAGACCTAAAGGGTTAACAACGTATGTAAAATCAGTTTTGAATACCTTGAGGGGTGTAGTTTCTTAGATGGGGTCATTTTTGGGTGGTTTCTATTATGTAAGCCTCGCAAAGTGACTTCAGACCTGAACTGGTCCCTAAAAATATTTGCTTCTAAACTTCTAAGCCTTGTAACATCCCCAAAAAATAATATATCATTCCCAAAATAATTCAAACACGAAGTAGACATATGGGGAATGTAAAGTCAGCACAATTTTTGGGGGTATTACTATGTATTATAGAAGTAGAGAAACTGAAACTTTGAAATTCGCTAATTTTTCTAATTTTTTGGTAAATTAGGTATTATTTTGTGCAAAAAAATATATATTTTGAGTTCATTTTACCAGTGTCATGAAGTACAATATGTGCCGAAAAAACAGTCTCAGAATGGCCTGGATAAGTCAAAGCGTTTTAAAGTTATCAGCACTTAAAGTGACACTGAGATTTGCAAAAAATGGCCCGGTCCTTAAGGTGAAATAAGGCTGTGTCCCTATGGGGTTAAAATGTACAAGGGACTCGTCTATGCTAATTTCTTTTTCTGGGGTGAACACCTCTGTAAATTTGGAGTTGAGATGCTCCAGGAGGGGTCTTATTTTGAATAAATGGTCAAAATGTGGGTCTTTCTTTGGGGGGGGGGGGGGGTCATTGGGCACTGTGCGTTATTATACTAAAGAAATTTCAAAATGGATTCAAATCTTGTACCGGACATGGCTGTATTGTAAATTGGTCTGTGGTACAAGACATCTGAACTCCTCCAATATTGTCTCATTTCTTTTTCTTTATTTTTTTTTTACCAGGCCCATATGCAGCAACAGCCCCCAAAACTTCATAATGTCTGCTGCATTTACAGGGGTCCAACCTAGGGGTCTAGCATATGAGGATGTCGGGTTTTAAGCAATAAACTGCTGCGCGTACAAATTTGTTTGGGTCACCATCAAATTTATGAGATCGTCAGAGAAAAAGATTTTGAAAAAATCTATTTCTGTGAAGCCCATGCAGTCAATCTGAATTCCAGAGTTTCCCACAAACTCTGGAATTTGGGGCTCATAATCCTCAGGCGGTGTAGTCCATAGGGGATCACTGAGGGGTGGGGGGCTACTTCATCTCTCCTGGGGCGTCTCCTTGAGGGTCCCTCATCAAAGGATGATGATGATGAAGGAGTAGAGGAATGTGGCATCCTCTTCTCCCTCACTTGCAGACTCCGTTTCAGACGCAAGGATGGCGTATGACTCTTCAGCGGAGTACATTCTCTGGGATGAATTGGACATTTTTATTTTTATTGGTGTATGTAAAGTGAAAAGTGTCAGGGGGGTGTCTGTAGTGATTTAACACGTGAGGGGGCTTGTAATAAATTTAATTAAAATAAAATTTATGACTGGACACTTTTTGCTCAAATGTAAATAAAAGATGAGAAATGTTTTGTTTTTTTCCACAATAATGCCTCTTGTATTATCTTTTGGGAGACACCTATGTAATTTCCCGTCAAAAAATTACTTGCTGGTTGAATAAAAGTAACTTTTAGGCTACTTTCACACTTGTGTTCGGAGCGGATCCGTCTGGTGTCTGCACAGACCGATCCGCTCCTACAATGCAAACGATGGGATCCGTTCAGAACGAATCCGTCTGCATTATCTTTCAGAAAAAATTCTAAGTCTGAAAGTTAGTCAGACGGATCCGTCCAGACTTTGCATTGGATCCGTCCCCATTGACTTACATTGTAAGTCTGGGCGGATCCGTTTGGCTCCGCACGGCCAGGCGGACACCCGAACGCTGCAAGCTGCATTCGGGTGTCCGCCTGCTGAGCGGAACGGAGGTCAAACGGTGCCAGACTGAGGCATTCTGATCGGATCCGCATCCACTCAGAATGCATTGGGGCCGTACAGATCCGTTCGGGGCCGCTTGTGAGAGCCTTCAAACGGAACTCACAAGCGGAACCCCGAACGCAAGTGTGAAAGTAACCTAAGTCAAAATTTGCCAGGGGTATGAATAATTATGAGTAGCACTGTGTATATGTATGTGTATATATGTGTGTGTGTATATATATGTATGTGTATACAGTACAGACCAAAAGTTTGGACACACCTTCTCATTCAAAGAGTTTTCTTTATTTTCATGACTAGGAAAATTGTAGATTCACACTGAAGGCATCAAAACTATGAATTAACACATGTGGAATTATATACATAAGTGTGAAACAACTGAAAATATGTCATATTCTAGGTTCTTCAAAGTAGCCACCTTTTGCTTTGATTACTGCTTTGCACACTCTTGGCATTCTCTTGATGAGCTTCAAGAGGTAGTCACCTGAAATGGTCTAACAGTCTTGAAGGAGTTCCCAGAGATGCTTAGCACTTGTTGGCCCTTTTGCCTTCACTCTGCGGTCCAGCTCACCCCAAACCAGCTCGATTGGGTTCAGGTCCGGTGACTGTGGAGGCCAGGTCATCTGGCGCAGCACCCCATCACTCTCCTTCATGGTCAAATAGCCCTTACACAGCCTGGAGGTGTGTTTGGGGTCATTGTCCTGTTGAAAATTAAATGATGGTCCAACTAAACGCAAACCGGATGGAATAGCATGCCGCTGCAAGATGCTGTGGTAGCCATGCTGGTTCAGTATGCCTTTAATTTTGAATAAATCCCCAACAGTGTCACCAGCAAAGCACCCCCACACCATCACACATCCTCCTCCTCCTCCATGCTTCACGGTGGGAACCAGGCATGTAGTGTCCATCCGTTCACCTTTTCTGCGTCGCACAAAGACACGGTGGTTGGAACCAAATATCTCAAATTTTGACTCATCGGACCAAAGCACAGATTTCCACTGGTCTAATGTCCATTCCTTGTGTTCTTTAGCCCAAACAAGTGTCTTCTGCTTGTTGCCTGTCCTTAGCAGTGATTTCCTAGCAGATATTCTACCATGAAGGCCTGATTCACACAGTCTCCTCTTAACAGTTGTTCTAGAGATGTGTCTCTAATCTGAGCTGCTGTTAACCTGTGATTTCTGAGGCTGGTGACTCGGATGAACTTATCCTCCACAGCAGAGATGACTCTTGGTCTTCCTTTCCTGGGGCGGTCCACATGTGAGCCAGTTTCTTTGTAGCGCTTGATGGTTTTTGTGACTGCACTTGGGGACACTTTCAAAGTTTTCCCAATTTTTTTGACTGACTGACCTTCATTTCTTAAAGTAATGATGGCCACTCGTTTTTTTTTTTTTACTTAGCTGCTTTTTTCTTGCCATAATACAAATTCTAACAGTCTATTCAGTAGGACTATCAGCTGTGTATCCACCTGACTTCTCCACAACGCAACTGATGGTCCCAACCCCATTTACAAGGCAAGAAATCCCACTTATTAAACCTGACAGGGCACACCTGTGAAGTGAAAACCATTTCAGGTGACTACCTCTTGAAGCTCACCAAGAGAATGCCAAGAGTGTGCAAAGCAGTAATCAAAGCAAAAGGTGGCTACTTTGAAGAACCTAGAATATGACATATTTTCAGTTGTTTCACACTTTTTTGTTATGTATATAATTCCACATGTGTTAATTCATAGTTTTGATGCCTTCAGTGTGAATCTACAATTTTCATAGTCATGAAAATAAAGAAAACTCTTTGAATGAGAAGGTGTGTCCAAACTTTTGGTCTGTACTGTGTATATATATATATATATATATATATATATATATATACACACACACACTAGCTAGCACTAACTGATTTCTTAAAAAAAAAAAAAAGCCACTGAACCTGAGCAGATGCAGCCAGTAATTAACAGTACTGACCAGTGCGGGAACCACGCACGCAGAAGGCACGTGTGTGGGTTCAAAAATCTAAAGTACTACTAACTAAAATTGACATTATATATATCAGAAAAAATAGTAGGTAAATGAGGGGCACTCCATATAAGGGAATACAAACAGCAAGTGAATAATGGCTCGATTTTATTAGTCCTATAAACAAGCCAATGCATCAAACAATCACAATGTTAAAAACATCCATAAAATGTAATAAAATGCATAAAATAAAATGAATACCCAATGGAAAAGGGCCCTGAGAAAAATTCGTCAGACAAGCATGAAAGTCCACAAATTCGTATTTGCGAATAATCAGCAGTCCCCACAATAGAAATAATCGCACCGGGTCTTTATACACTTGGAAAATTCGTAACTTAAGCCTGTATCAGGCTCCAAATGGATCACATCCACGATCTGACTATGTTAGAAAAATCGTATTCTGTACTGTCCGCACTGAGAAAGGGGTGTATACCCTGAAACGCGTCTGGGCCAGTTGGGACAGTGAGCCATTCCCCAAGAAATCAAGATTTACGAGGAGGAAATAACCATAATCGGGGTGACTTTCGCATCTGGAGCACTACCCTGTCTCGAACTAGAGGCTGCATCTTTAAGAAGGATCGATTGTCTTACTACTATTCCAGCCGAGGAGTCACGCCAGACGTGACGTTCGAAAC
Source organism: Bufo gargarizans (assembly GCF_014858855.1). NCBI lineage: Eukaryota > Metazoa > Chordata > Amphibia > Anura > Bufonidae > Bufo > Bufo gargarizans. Next base: position 84,652,705 of record NC_058086.1, on the reverse strand, counting down.
TCCATACCACGTGGGACGCCGCGTTTGGGTAAGATCGGCTGTGTTTGCGATCCATTATATCGAGCCAGTGACGGAACAGGGTTAGAGATTCCCTTCACGATTATTGATAGATCTGACTATTCGAATTTACTGGAGGATTTAAATCGGACAGTACAGAATACGATTTTTCTGACATAGTCAGATTGTGGATGCGATCCATTTGGAGCCTGATACAGGCTTGAGTTACGAATTTTCCAAGTATATAAAGACCCGGTGCGATTATTTCTATTGTGGGGACTGCTGATTATTCGCGAATACGAATTTGTGGACTTTCATGCTTGTCTGACGAATTTTTCTCAGGGCCCTTTTCCATTGAGTATTCATTTTATTTTATGCATTTTATTACATTTTATGGATGTTTTTAACATTGTGATTGTTTGATGCATTGGCTTGTTTATAGGACTAATAAAATCTAGCCATTATTCACTTTTTTGTATTCCCTTATACGGAGTGCCCCTCATTTACCTACTATTTTTTCTGATCTATTCGTGCGGTCTGGGTGGACCGAGAGGTCAGCACCCTTATCTATTCGGTCTATAGGTTGAGTCACTGGTTTATACTAGTTTCTTATATATATATATATATATATATATATATATACACACACACACACACACAGTCAGGTCCATAAATATTGGGACATCGACATAATTCTATCATTTTTGGCTCTACACACCACCGCAATTAATTTGAAATGAAACAAACAAGATTTGCTTTAACTGCAGACTGTCAGCTTTGAGGGTATTTACATCCAAATCAGGTGAACGGTGTAGGAATTACAACAGTTTTCATATGTGCCTCCCACTTGTTAAAGGGACCAAAAGTTAAGTAATGAGGCAATTGGCTTCTCAGCTGTTCCATGGCCAGGTATGTGTTATTACCTCATTATCCCAATTACAATGAGCAGATAAAAGGTCCAGAGTTCATTTCAAGTGTGTTATTTGTTTTTGTAATCGGTTGCTGTCAACTCTCAAGATCAGATCCAAAGAGCTGTCACTATCAGTGAAGCAAGCCATCATTAGGCTGAAAAAACAAAACAAACCCATCAGAGAGATAGCAAAAACATTAGGCCTGGCCAAAACAACTGTTTGGAACATTCTTAAAAAGAAGGAACGCACCGGTGAGCTCAGCAACACCAAAAGACCTGGAAGACCGTGGAAAACAACTGTGGTGGATGATTGAAGAATTCTTTCCCTGGTGAAGAAAACACCCTTCACAAGGTAGGTGTATGTGTGTCAAAGTCAACAATCAAAAGAAGACTTCACCAGAGTGACTACTGAGGGTTCACCACAAGATGTAAACCATTAGCGAGCCTCAAAAACAGGAAGGCCAGATTAGAGTTTGCCAAACAACATCTAAAAAAGCCTTCACAGTTCTGAAGCAACATCCTATGGACAGATGAGACCAAGATCAACTTGTACCAGAGTGATGGGAAGAGAGGAGTATGGAGAAGGAAAGGAACTGCTCATGATCCTAAGCATACCACCTCATCAGTGACGCATGGTGGTGGTAGTGTCATGGCGTGGGCATGTATAGCTGCCAATGGAACTGGTTCTCTTGTATTTATTGATGATGTGACTGCTGACAAAAGCAGCAGGATGAATTCTGAAGTGTTTCGGGCACAATATTATCTGCAAGCCAAATGCTTCAGAACTCATTGGACGGCGCTTCACAGTGCAGATGGACAATGACCCAAAGCATACTGCAAAAGCAACCAAAGAGTTTTTTAAGGGAAAGAAGTGGAATGTTATGCCATGGCCAGTTCAATCACCTGACCTGAATCCGATTGAGCATGTATTTCATTTGCTGAAGACAAAACTGAAGGGAAAATGCCCCAAGAACAAGCAGGAACTGAAGACCGTTGCAGTAGAGACCTGGCAGAGCATCACCAGGGATGAATCCCAGCATCTGGTGAGGTCTATGCATTCCAGACTTCAGGCTGTAATTGACTGCAAAGGATTTGCAACCAAGTATTCCAAAGTTTGATTTATGATTTGTATGACTTTTGGTCCCTTAACAAGTGGGAGGCACATATGCAAACTGTTGTAATTCCTACACCATTCACCTGATTTGGATGAAAATACCCTGCAGTTAAAGCACATCTTGTTTGTTTCATTTCAAATACATTGTGGTGGTGTATAGAGCCAAAACGTGTTGATGTCCTAATATTTATGGACCTGGCTGTATCTGTGTGTGTGTGTATATATGTATTGAAGGCTGCTTGCAGCCTGTATTTGTGGGAGGGGCGCGCTTACCCCATTTAAACCCCCTCCCACAAGCAGAAGGGCGCCCGGCTTCTTGCTTCTGCAGTATCCAGCGCCTTGACGTCACTTCCGGTCGCGGCTCCGTCGGTTCGTCGTCCTGTTCGTGAGTTTCCCCATCCTCACCTCGTGAGTATCACCGCTCTGCGGCCCGGCCAGACGCGCCTGGCCACCGGCACCTCGTATCACCAGCAGCCACCGTCGGACCCGGCGCATCCGGGAGGGGGGGGGAGAGAACTGACAGCGCGGCGGCTGCCGGTTCCCGCCTTGCGGCTGCGGCAGCGCCGCTAGGCTCGCGGGAGCCACCTGAGCACCACGCGGCACGCCAGGTGAGAGGCGCCTGCGGGCAGCATGTTGTGTGGGGGGGGGGGGCTTACAACGCAGCGGCGGCCCGGTCCCCGGTATCCATGGGGACATGCTGCGGGGGAGGGGGGCCGGCAGCGGCTGCGGTCCTCCTCTGGCTGGCGGTGTGTGTGTCAGGGGGATCAGAGGTTGAGCCAGTAGGCCTGATCTCCCTGGGTCATACACCTCGGTCTGCAAGTTCAAGGTGCCGCTTCAAAGTATAAGCATGTAAAATCTGAGAAATGGTGCAGGGGCAGTATGTAACACATGAGTAAACCAGGAAATGATAATTAATGGTGACACGTGCAGGTTGCTTCCAAAGAACAGTTACAGTAATAAACTCTGTTTCAAAGCCCCAAAGACTAGGATGGCAGAACATGTAGAGACAGGAATGCACTTTATCCATCTTGTTCAAGCACTGGGTCATCAAAAAAAAAAAAAAAAAAAATTTAAGAAAATTCCCCTGTAATCACTTGAGTACAATGGCTTCCGCAATCAGTCAGGCGCTATCGTCCCTGAGTCGCTCAGGCACAAATTGTTCCCTAAATCACCCAGACGTGTCTTCCCTAAAATCGCTCAGGCGCAGATGTCTTCCCTGAATCACGCAGGCGATAATGTCTTCCCTGAATCGCTCAGGCGCAAGGTCTTCACCGGAAGTGCTCAGGCACAATGTTCTTCCCTGCATCACTCAGGCGCAATATCTTCCCTGTACAACTCAGGCGCCATGTCTGCCCTGAATCGCTCAGGGACAATGCCTTCAGGTATCACCCAGGGATGTCCCTTCCATTCACCCATGTGCAATGTTCCTGATTTACTGATATGCAATGTTTTCTTGTTTCTCACGTGCAATGTTTTCGGAGTCGCTCAGGTGCAAATGTTCCGTAAGTCGGTCTGGTGCTATGGTGCCCTGAAGCACTCAGATGCAAATGGTTCCTTGAATCACTCAGGCGCAAATGGTTCCCTGAATCGCTCAGGTGCAATGGTCCCCTGAATCGCTCAGGCGCAATGGTCGCCTGAGTCGCTCGGGTGCAATGGTTCCCTGAAGTCGCTCGGGTGCAATGGTTCCCTGGGTTGCTCAGGGGCAATGGTTCCCTGAGTCGCTCAGGGGCGATGGTTCCCTGATTCGCTCAGGAGCAATGGTTCCCTGAATCGCTCAGGTGCAATGGTTCCCTGATTCACTCAGGTGCAATAGTTCCCTGAATCGCTCAGGTGCAATGGTTCCCTGATCCGCTCAAGTGCAAAGGTTCCCTGATTCGCTCAAGTGCAGTGGTTCCCTGAAACGCTCAGGTGCAATGGTTCCCTGAATCGCTCAGGTGCAATGGTTCCCTGAATCGCTCAGGTGCAATGGTTCCCTGAATCGCTCAGGTGCAATGGTTCCCTGAATAGCTCAGGTGCAATGGTTCCCTGAATCGCTCAGGTGCAATGGTTCCCTGAATCGCTCAGGTGCAATGGTTCCCTGAATCGCTCAGGTGCAATGGTTCCCTGAATCGCTCAGGTGCAATGGTTCCCTGAATCGCTCGGGTGCAATGGTTCCCTGAATCGCTCGGGTGCAATGGTTCCCTGAATCGCTCAGGTGCAATGGTTCCCGGAATCGCTCAGGTGCAATGGTTCCCGGAATCGCTCAGGTGCAATGGTTCCCGGAATCGCTCAGGGGCAACGGTTCCCTGAATCGCTCAGGTGTTTGGTTGGTTCACTGACCAGCAGGTCGCGGCCCTCGCCGTGCAACGGTAAAACACAGCTTATTTTTTTCGTAAGCAGGGCCGCAACCACCAGAGCTTCTAGCAAACCACGGTCGTTGCGCCTATTTTCCCGGTTCAGGTAAGATACAGCCGCAAGGCTGTGCTACGACCTATCACCGCATTTAGCTATTCGTTGTCATAAGCTCCCGTTCATAGGTCTCTGCCTCATACAGAAGTCTGTAGCGTGGTCCCTTTCAGTCAAGGTAAGTAGCAGGCAACGCCATTCGGTCAGGAGAACTATTTCCCCTGTAGCTCTCGGTCGGGCTCCCGGGGGGGAGAAAAAGGAAGTCTCATATGTCACCTTCATACCTCCTCCATGCAGCTTGAAGATGTCGCAGGTCCCTGAGTCGGAGGAGAATCTGTCCTTGGCCGGAACCTCCGTGTCAGGCCGCGCCAGCAACCCCTCCCTGAGGAGCTGGACCATTCCGAAACTGATAGCGGAGCTCAGACGGAGAGGGATTCACCATCCTGCCACCGCAAGAAAAGCGGAGCTGTAACGGCTCCTGATGACGGCTCCATCAGGGTCAAGCGAGGAGCCTTGTCCCTCATCGATCCAGCTGACCCTCCTGCAGCTGCAGGCCACCATCGCCAGTCTGGCAGGTTCGGTGGCAGATATCCAGACTAGGATGGGGGAGTGGGAGTCCCGGCCTCCTCCGGCCCTGCCTTCTCCAGCACGTCCGGTCTTGCCGTCTACGTCCCAAGAGTTGACGCCAGGTACGGTCCGTGTCAGACCCCAGATTGCCCCCTCGCATTACATTCCGGAAAACCTTAAAAAGGACATCCTGGCGGGGAGGGACGTCAACCTGGCGTCCATTCTCATTGCGTCACAAGACGTATCGGAGAATAAAGTCATCAACTGCGGGGAGGTCTCGGTGGTCATGCGGGCCAAGGATTCCCGCCTGAACCGGAAACTGTCGGTCCCCGAGTTCGTCCTGGCATTCAGCCTCTACCGAGATACCATCTGCAGCGTCCAGCCACACAGACGTGAGGAGCTGGACTCCTACCTATACCAAGTCACCGACTTAGGGTACAAATACGGGGGAAAGAACTTCTACGACTATCACAGGTCTTTTTCAGCCAAAGCGGCAGCTGCCCTCGCTCAGTTCCAGTTCATGACGGACTGGGCGAGCTTGGACATGGAGCTATTCTGCCGTCATTTTGCTGGGTTGCAGGCCCCCACGTGCGCTTCATGCCAATCCATCCAGCACACGGCCGACTGGTGCCCTAATCTTCCCACCCCGGCCCGAGAAAGCTCCCAGCCAGGCCCCTCTGGCGCGCAACGGTCTCAGGGTTCCTCCGACAAGCTGGGCAGGCCCATCACCTTCTTAGGCCAAAGTCAGGTCTGCAACAACTTTAATGCCGGGGGCTGTGGTTTCAACAGTTGTAGAGCTTTGCATGTGTGTTCCCTCTGCTTCAGGGCCCACCCCCGCTCCAGCTGCCCGAAGAGGCAACGTAAGGCTCTATGACTGTCCGACATCAACGTCGAGCTCTTGGGCATCCTGTTACGGGATCATCCGGATCGCCAGTCAGTGGAGTTCCTCATCACCGGTTTCGAGAAGGGTTTCAACACAGGATTCATTGCCCTCCCGCAAAGTTCCTGGGAAGGAGGGAACCTGCAGTCAGCCATACAGGATCCAGAGGCGGTGGCCACTCTGTTGCGGGACGAGGTCCGCAAAGGGTTCCTGCTAGGCCCGTTTGAAACCATTCCCTTTTCCGAGTGGAGAATCAACCCCATTGGTCTAGTCTCCAAACAAGCATCAAATAAAAAGCGTCTGAGATACGACCTGTCTGCTCCACACATGTCGCCGATCCCCAGTCTCAACTCCCTGATCCCATCGGGGGAATTCTCAATGTCCTATTCGTCCATTGACGAGGCCATTCAGTTCATCCTGCTGGCTGGGGAGGGGGCTTGGTTGGCCAAGGCCGACATCGCGGATGCCTTCAAGCTACTCCCCATCCTTCCTCGGTTATGGCAGTACTACGGGTTGCAGTGGGCAGACAGGTTTTATTTTGCTAACCGCCTTACATTTGGGTCTAAAAGCAGCCCGTGGTTGTTCAACAAGTTTGCCTGTGCCTTACATTGGATCCTTGTCCATCATGGGGGGATGGAAATGGTCATTCATTACTTAGATGACTTCCTAATCATCGAGAGGCCCCAGAGCCCCCCATCAGGTTTGGGGAGCTTGCTCCAGCTATTCGCCAGGCTCAAGGTCCCGGTGGCAGCCGCCAAGACAGAGGGTCCAGGCACGGGGGTTACCTTCTTGGGCATTACTCTGGACTCGGTCCGCATGGAGGCCAGCCTCCCCGCGGCCAAGTTGGCCAAGATCAAGTCCGCCGTTTCCTCCGCGGCCTCTTCTGGAGTTTTGTCCAGGCAGGAGCTCCAGTCCCTGTTAGGATTCCTTACATGTACCTTCAAGATCATGCCACAGGGGAGGTCCTTCATCTCGCGGCTTCTCAATCTCCTCCCGGCTGCTCCTGATCAGGACTCCACCGTCCGGCTGGACGGTCCCGCCATGGCAGATCTTAAGATGTGGCGAACCTTCCTGACCGGGTGGAATGGCATTTCTTTGTTCGTACCATCCCCGAATGCGGCTTCCCCCACGGTTTACACCGACGCCGCGGGCTCCCGCGGGTTCGCGGCGATCTTCTATCCGCACTGGTTGGTCGGCAGTTGGCCGGTGGAGCTCCTGTCCGAGGCGGGGACCATGAGGTCCTCGCCACTATTGGAGCTATACCCCATTGTGGCGGCAGCCCACGTCTGGGGTCCGCTCTGGGCAAACAAATCGGTCATCTTGAGGACGGACAGCAGGTTCTGGTGGAAGTGATCTCCAAGGGGAGGGCTAAAAATCTCAGGATTATGTCTATGTTGCGTAGGCTTGTCTGGCTGTCCTTGGAGTGTAACTTCCACATCTTCGCGGTCCATATTCAGGGAGCGCAGAATGTGGCAGCTGACGCCCTGTCCCGCTTTAATCTCAATACTTTCTTCCAGGAACTCCCAGAGGCGGATCCCGTCGGTGTTCCAGCTCCACCTTACAGCGCCCTCCTGCTGGACTAGAGCCCCTGGTCGCAACCGCGCAGTCATTGATCCGGCGGTCGCTAGCCACCAGCACAGCCAGGAATTATGATACCGGGTTCAGCTTGTTTAGACGCTTTGCTGACACTCACCCGCAGGGGAACGTAGACGAGGTCACTTTCATCATGGCGTTCATAGCCCATTGCCACTCCCACCGCCACCTCTCATACAATACCATCAGGCTGTATTTGGCAGGCATCCAGCACCACCGGATGCTCAGCGACCCCTCGGCCAGATCCATCTTTTCAAATCAGGCCATCAAAGCCACCCTCAGGGGCGTTCAGAAGGTCAGCACGGCAGTCCAGGTGCGCAGGCAGCCGGTCTCAGGTGAGCTTTTCCGCAGGTTATCCATAGCCCTGGATGGGCTTCCTTTTGGCCAATTTGCAAGCATCGTTACGAAGGCAGCCATGTATCTCGGGTTCTATGGGTTCCTCAGGCCCGGGGAATTCACCTGCAACACCATCTCCCGAACGACCCTGCTAAGACGGCATCTCGCATGGCACTCTGACCACTTTGTCTTGTCCATTCCGTTCTCCAAGACCAGTCAAACCGGTCCCCCCACGGAGGTGGAATTTTACCCTACGTCTAACTGTTGGTGTCCTATCAAGGTGCTCCAGGAGCTCCTGGCCTCCCTTCAATCTCCCGCTTTGGATGGCCTGTTACTCCCAGTTAACGGGAAGCCCCTGTCTTCCACCATGTTCATCTCCAATATCCGCACCCTGGCCGCAGGTTTGGGTTACAACCCTAGCGCAATATCCGGGCACTCATTTCGAATAGGGGCGGCGTCGGCAGCATCCAGTCACCAGGTACCAGCGCACATCATCCGTAAGATGGGTCGGTGGAGATCATCCTGCTTTTCAAGGTACATCCCAAATCCACGGGCGGAAGTATCCCGAGCCTTCTGTTCCTTGGCATTATAGGCCGCACAATACTTCAATAAATACTTCATACCCTGCAACTTGCCGATTTCTCTTGCCCACTTATTCAGGCCTTACCTCGTCACTGGCATCGGGCACACTCCAGCCAGTCGGGTAGGGACGGTCCATAGGCATGCCTATCCGGGCTCTAGCAGCTCCTCCCACAAGTATTGAAGGCTGCTTGCAGCCTGTATTTGTGGGAGGGGCGCGCTTACCCCATTTAAACCCCCTCCCACAAGCAGAAGGGCGCCCGGCTTCTTGCCCTCCCTCTCATCCCATTCTTAAATACCTTCCTCTTGGGTGGCCCACTTATTCAGGCCTTACCTCGTCACTGGCATCGGGCACACTCCAGCCAGTCGGGTAGGGACGGTCCATAGGCATGCCTCTAGCAGCTCCTCCCACAAATATATATATATATATATATATCTAGCTGGCACAAAAAAAAACACAAGTGCTGATCAGCACTTGCCAGTCACAGCTCACACACAGAAAAAGTGGTGCAGAGCTAGAAGAGCCAAAAAAAAAAAAAAGAGGACAGAGTGGTCAGGGACAGGGATTGGGGGTCTGAAACAGCTGCAGATGAGCCAAAGATCACTACAGCTGTTCCAGATGTTCTTCTTTTTCTTCTTCTTTTGAAAAGCACTGATTTATGTGGTAGTACCACAAGTCCCAGCCGACAACGAGCAGCACCGAGGGGCACAGGTCCTCTCTGCAAGCAGTCACCAAGCTAGAATGGCTGCCTGCAGAGAGTGTGTGATAGAAACTAATTTCTCACCTCTCGTGTGTTGTCCCCTGTATACTAGTTAAAGGGTTTCCACCACCAGAAATACTGTTATGTAGCTGACTGATATAGCGATGCGCTAATGTCAGCATTACATAACAGTATGTTTCTGACATTTGTCCCTGCAGCCGGTTTTGTAAAATAAGCACTTTTATAATATGCTAATGAGTACACTCCGTCTACTCACCCTTTATCCCGCCCAGGTCCCCTGTTCTGCCCGCCCCGCTCCTCTTGATGCCACGGTCCAACGCATCGTTGACGAAGTCGGCGCAGTGAGGAATCCGGCACCAGGAGCGCATCATTCACTCACTGCGCCGAATACAGAAGTGAACGGCGCAGGCGCGGGATCTCGTCTGCGATGCAGGGAACAGCGACATCAATCAAGAGGAGCGGGGCGGGCAGAACAGGGGACCTGGGCGGGATAAAGCGTGAGTAGACAGAGAATCTAGGTGTTGATTTTATGCCCACATAGCACCTAGAGGCTCATTAGCATATTATAAAAGTGCTTATTTTACAAAAACGGCTGCAGGGACAAATGTCAGAAACATACTGTTATGTAGTGCTGATATTAGCGCATCACTAATGTCAGTCAGCTACATAACAGTATTTTTGGTGGTAGAAACCCTTTAACTTCATGCTGTCCCAAAGCCCCTACTTAGGCTGAATTCACACGTCCATTGGTTACTATGACATCGTGCGCTTCGTGTTGCCACCGCTGTACAGTAATACACTCGTATAGATCATACGAGTGTATTACTGTACTGCGGCGGCGGGACAAAGCGCACAGCGTCATAACAACGAATGACGCTGTACGCTCCTGCACTAAGCAGGATGCCAGTCTGGTATCCCACAGACGTGGGAATTCAGCCTTACAATCTCAGAAACTGTGCTGCACATTGTAAGTACTAAGCTCCTCCTGGAAAGACTAGAGGTTCACTAGAAGAACAAACTATTGTAACTTCAGAGCAACATGGTAGCTTAGATGATCTTGTTGAAACTGTGCTTGGGTCAATACGTTCTTGCATTCTTTACATGCGCTGTGCTGTTCATACGCTGCAGCTAGCAATCAAAAACAGTCTGCAAGAGGGACATGCTGCCGCACTGGTTGGCAAGATGAGAAAATTGGCCACTGCTGCCAGAACCCCTAAAGTTGACTCAATTTGGAAAAGACGTGCTGGAAAATCAAGCTACACAAAGGTGCAGTACCTACTTAATGATTCAGACCTTGGTTGAACTGAAACCCTTTCCTGTAGACATGGCTAATCCTCAATTAACAATAAATGAAAGTCAGGGGAAACAGGTGACTAAACTGGAAGAATTGCCGCAGCACCCATTTACATTGACTAAAAAATGACAAGCAGAGGTAAACCTGATGTTTCGCCTGTCCCAAAGAGGAGAGTTAGGCCTCATGCACACGGCCATTGGGTGGCCGTGGCCGTATTGGGCTGCCGGCCGTGTGCACCCCGCATCACTTGAATGGGTCCGCAATTCTGGAGATGCGGAACGGAGTCACGGAACGGAACACCGGAAGCACTACAGAGTGCTTCCGTGGTGTTTCTTTCCATTGTTCCGCACGCAAATAAATATGACGTCATTTTTTTGCAGTGCGGACAGACCACGGACCCATTCAAGTTGAATGGGAGCGGCCTGCTGCACGAATGTTACCCGTGCATTGGGGACCGCAACTGTGGGCCCAAATGCACGGAAAGGTCGTACAAAGGCCGTGTGCATGAGGCATTGAAAATAAGATTTGTTTGGCAGCTATTTATGTAGACCCAATGCATGAGCAACATCTGACTTAAAAGAAGCTCCTGCGCCGTACCTGTCTTTAATCGGCGCAGGCGCACTGAGAGGCGGCCGCTCTCTCGCTCGCTCCATCCTCAATGCGCCTGCGCCGATGACGTCACATCTACACCCGGCACAGGCGCATTGAGGATGGAGCGAGCGAGAGAGCGGCCGCCTCTCAGTGCGCCTGCGCCGATTAAAGACAGGTACGGCGCAGGAGCTTCTTTTAAGTCAGATGTTGCTCATGCATTGGGTCTACATAAATAGCTGCCAAACAAATCTTAGTGCGCCTGCGCCGATTAAAGACAGGTACGGCGCAGGCGCGATATTTTGAATTCAAACAGGGCCAGCAGAGAACGATCCCTTTCCCTGTCCCTGTCAATAACACAGCGGAGGGGGCGTCATTAGCAGCGGAGGATGCGGCTGCTACCAGCAAGTAGCCGCCCTACTTGCTGGTAGCAAGGTAATTTACATATTATAAAACTTGCTTTTTAACAAAATCTACAGAACCAAAATGAATATTTAGCTTATGTATAGGGAGCTCGCAGTGTAGGGATTATTATTAACCAAAAAAAAACAAAAAACGGTTTAGTGGGCTGACAGAAGCCATTTAAGGGGTTGCAAAACTGTCGGGAAGAAGAAGAATTTGGTCTTGCTAACACACCTTCACATGATAATGATTTTGAAAACTATTTGGCTCACAAGGACCGTGCAAAGCGCTCCCGCATATCCACATCAGAGAAGACACCCTGTAAATTTCAGCACCATTTTTCACATGCAGGAAAAGAACTGGAGCAATTTTACCACTCGTCAAAACTAAGAGTGCAGCAAGCGATTGCCACGTATCCTGAAATAGTCAGAGATGTTGCCCGACTCGTTACTGCTTTGTCACCAACCCAAGTGTAGAGAGGTTGTTCTCTCAGATTTGAGGGCATCCACGAAGGAGGATCTGACGGAGGCAATACTTTTTCTGAGGACAAAGTCATAGGCTTCTTAACTGCATAAGGGTCCATTCACACATCCGCAACGTGTTTTGCGGATCCACGAAACACAGACAGCGGCAATGTGCGTTCTGCATTTTGCGGACCGCACATTGCCGGCACTAATAGAATATGACTATTCTTGTCCGCAATTGCGGACAAGAATAGGACATGTTCTATTTTTTTAGGGAACGGAATTGAGGACCCGGAAGTGCAGGCCCATAGAAATGAATTTGTGGATGTGTGAATGGACCCTAACAGTATTTATTGCATATTTACTTACTTAGAATAACTAGGAAGAGTTATTTGTTCAGAAATTGTATTGTAATAAATATGGTTTATGCTCCAAATGGTCTGATTACATATGGTTAGAAAAAGCCAGATGTTAACATTTCACTACAGTAAATTTGTTGTTACTAATTGGCCATTTATGAAGGAAAAATAGAGGAGTCAGAGTCATGGCTTACAGAGTCCACAGCCTTGGTCATTTGTTTGCCATGTTAAACAGGAGGTGGACGCTGTTACACATTTAGCCCAGCAGGTGTCCCTGTTGTTTTACCTTCCATTTTTTGTGTGCAGCTTTTTAATTGTATGTATACATTGTATATTTTTTATTTTTATAATTTATTGGTTAATGTGGCTTTTTGGATTTTGTTTCAGACATGTAACCAAGCATTGATTTAGGCCTAGATGATAGTTTTTTAGAGCCAATCATTACCAAATATGTATTTTTTTTCCAACACGCTAAAAGCATTTTTGAAAAAAATAAAAATCAAAATTTTTTGTGTTGCCATTTTCTGAGAGACTATGGTCTTGTGTGAGGGCTAATTTGTTGCAGGATGAGGTGAAGTATTTTTGATCGCATGATATGATTTTTAGGAAACGAGGTAACCAGAAAATTGCTGTTTTGGCATTATTTATCTGATGGGGTATTGTAAAACATTGCAACTGTTAGTATTAGTTGTCATGCACACAACCGCATGTTCGGTCTGCATCCGATACACATTTTTAGTGAAACGGATGCAGACCCATTCGTTTCAATGGGGCCACAAAAGATGTTGTAAGCACCTGTATGTCCATTCCACGGCCCCGCAAAAAAGATAGAATATGTCCTATTCTGGTCCATTTTGAGGACACATATAGATCATTTCTACAGGAGTTAAAAAAACAAAACAAAAAAAAACACTATCAACATCCACTGGATAGATCATCAATATCTAATCAGTGGGGGTCTAACACCCGGGACCCTCGACAATCAGCTGTTGGAGAAGGCAGCTGCACTCGCTCACAGGAGAACTGATGCCTTGTCAATCAGCAAATTGGCGGGGGTCGGATCGCCACCAACCAGATACTGATGACCCTATCCTGAGGCTACGACACTTCAACTCCCCCAGATCTGAAGTGGTGGCAACCAGTCCTTCTCACATTCTAAGACAGGTTGCTGGTGGCCATTTTGAATCAATCCCAGAAAACCCCTTTAAAGGGATTCTGTCACCTCGTTTTCGGTTATTGAGATGCGGACATGCACGGCTAGATCGCCGCTAGCATGTCCGCAATATACCTGTCCTATAGGGCTGTTTGTTTAAAAAATTATTTTAGAGATATGTAAATGAGCTTTGTAAGGAGCCCAAGGGGCTGTACTAACCTTCCTGGTGCCCAGCCACGCTCCCCTGTGAAGGAGCCCAGCCTTGCCTATGTCCTCCGAATCTCCTCCTTTCTTCGCAGTTAGATTTCCGCAATCCCGCGATGCACAATTCCTTCCCTGAGGCTGATGTCAGCACAGGGAAGTACCACTATACCGGCAATGCGCATGCGCAAGCTCGCGCATCGCGAGATTACGGCAATCTAACTGTGAAGAAAGGAGGAGATTCGGAGGAAGCAGGCGGCGCTGGGCTCCTTCACAGGGGGCGTGGCTGGGCACCAGGAAGGTTAGTACAGCCCTTTGGGCACCTTACAAGGCTCATTTACATATGTCTAAAAATCATAATAAAAGATAAAAGCACACAGCCCCATAGGACAGGTATATTGCGGACATGCTAGCGGCGATCTAGCCGTGCATGTCCTCAGCTCTATAACCGAAAACGAGGTGACAGAATCCCTTTAACTGAATGCTTCCAATGTATGCAGGATATGCCATAAACAAATAGGCTCCTTGTTGCATGTGTGGTGCAAATGTTAAGCCACACACAAGAGAGACAGCACTCGGTTGTCATCCATGTCTGGAACCATGCAGCCGAACCGCAAATTAAAGAACCTGTCCTATTATTGTCCGCTTTGTGAACAAGAATAGGATTTTTTACAGTGGGCCCCCACGAAAATTGCTGAATGTACATGGATTGCATCCGTATTTTGCGGATCCGTGACTTGTGAACTGTAAATCGGATAGGGTAGGGTCCAGGAGGACTTAACTGCAGTAATACATAATTAATAGGGTTGTCACAATACCAAAATTTTGATTTGACTTTGATAATATAAAAAAGTATTGCGATACTTGATACTATTCGATACCACAAGAACGAAACGGATGGAGCGCTGTCCAAATCTTTGGCGGCCACCTTGAAGTGAAGGGGTCCGCATCCGACCTGTAATAAATAGTGGATCAGATACGGAAAAAAATACAGTCGTGTGTATTACCCCTAAGTGTAGTGGTACTAAATTGACGTACACAAGGCGATACATGATGGGGTTAATATGAGGCACAGGTCCAACTATGATAAAATCCCCATGTGCCTCATAATAACCTTATCAAGTATCCATCTCTTTGCATAATGAGCAACATGGGGTTAATGCATGATCTACATGAAAAGCCACTTGCTATTAATGTTAGCGGCACATAGTTTTATGAATTTGGACCTCCATGTGCATCACATTAATAGTAAGTTGACCCCATCTGTAATCTGTATTCTGTAACTCACATTAACCCCATGTTGCCCATTATTTGAGGAGGTACTTGGGGGTCACTATTAATGTGAGGCACATGGGGTCCACTCCAAATTGAGAAAAGCTTGTGCCTGACATAAAAAATATGCGACCACCATTGTGAGGTGCATTTATGGGGTGAGCTGTAGGTACACTTAGGACACATGGAGTGCAGTTTTCCAGAGATTGTAGATGGAGTTATTCTAATAAGGCTTCATTCACACGACCATATGTGTTTTGCGGTCCACAAAACCCTGATCCACAAAAAATACAGATGATGTCCTTTTGGCATCCGTATTATTTTTTGTTTTATTTTGCGGATCAATTGTAACAGACAAGACAAGAATACAACATGCTCTATATTTTTAGCGGGGCTACGTAACGGACATACGGATGAGGACAGCACGGTGTCCTCATCCAATCTGCAAAAAAAACAAAAACGCAACGGACACGGAAACAAAATACGTTTGTGTGAATGTAGCCATGTGTAGAAATGGATGCTATAAACTGAAGACGCTGTTACACATTTAGCCCAGCAGGTGTCCCTGTTGTTTAACCTTCCATTTTTTGTGTGCAGCTTTTTAATTGTATGTATACATTGTATTGTATTGTTTTATGAGGTGACGTTTTTTTATCGCATTAAATGATTTTTAGGAAACGAGGTGGCCACAACAATGGCTGTTTTGGCATCATTCATCTGATGGGGTATTGTAAAACATTGCAACTGTTAGTATTAGTCGTCATGCACACAACCACATGTTCGGTCTGCATGTGATACACATTTTTAGTGAAACGGATGCAGACCCATGGGTAAGTGACCCCATCTTTGCACCGTGATCCTGGCAATTTATTTCAGGACAACTTTGAGCACTGATAGCAGGGGCAAAAAGGGCAGCAGGAAAACCACCAGCAATCTGAACTCCTTATCTGTAGTACTAAGATGTGGTGACAGATTCCCTCTCATTGCTGGATAATTACATCTTGTGGCCCAACAGATTTACAGAGCCATGTGACGCGCAACACAAAATATATAAATGTGTGTGTGACCTGCTGTCATGTGACTAAAGTTGGGATTTGGCAAGTCACAGAAAAATCACAGGCGAGCCACAGTATGCCAACATGTCATTAGGTCCAATGTCACCGTGTGGCACTAGCATTAAGCCAGAAACTGCTGTAAACAGATGCACCTGTGCCTCTTATCAATTTTGCACATTTTATGCCAACAGACTTTTCAGTAAGTGTTAGTACATCCGCCAATGTGTTGTGATTCAGGCTCTATGGACAGTTCTTTCTTTGTGACTCTAGACTCATCAGATTTGAGTTTTGACCTTGGTTCTTTATAGACATCATGAGGACTTTCTTTAGCATTTCCACTACTTCACCTCCTTCAATATTACAACATAGTTTCCACATGAAAATGTATCATTTTCGGTAATGTATTACATTGATTTGCTGTAATACTATGGATGGACCTTTACTGATACTGTTCTTCATACATTGGGCCTCATTTATCAAACCTGTCTAACAGTAAAGCTGGCCTTGTTCCCATAGCAAACAGAGCTTTCAGTTCTTAATCTGCTGGGGAAAATTTTAAATTGCAGAGATTGGTTGCTATAGGCAACAAGGTCCAATGTATCCACAGTGTACAGCGTGAAATCCCAACAGGCTTCGCTCTTACTATGGGGGAGATTTTTTTAAAGTCAGTTTTGTGCATTGCTCACAAGGTGTTTGATAAATCTGGTGCATTTTTAAGTCTAACACTTCTGTCTTAGGCCTCATGCACACGACAGTTTATTTTCACGGTCGCAAAAACGGGGTCCGTAGGTCCGTGATCCGTGACCGTTTTTTCGTCCGTGGGTCTTCCTTGATTTTTGGAGGATCCACGGACATGAAAAAAAAGTCATTTTGGTGTCCGCCTGGCCGTGCGGAGCCAAACGGCTCCGTCCTGAATTAGGCCCCATGCACACGGCCGTGTTTCACAGCCGTGTGCGGGCCGTGGAACCGCGGCCTGGATCCCTCCTGAGAGCAGGAGCGCACGGCGTCACTGGTTGCTATGACGACGTGCACTCCCTGCTGCCGCCGCAATACAGTTATACACTGGTATAGATCTATACCAGTGTATTACTGTACTGTGCCGGCAGCAGGGAGCGCACGGCGTCATAGCAACCAGTGACGCCGTGCGCTCCTGCTCTCAGGAGGGATCCAGGCCGCGGTTCCACGGCCCTCACACGGCTGTGAAACACGGCCGTGTGCATGGGGCCTTACAATGCAAGTCAATGGGGACGGATCCATTTGACGTTGACACAATATGGTGCCATTTCAAACGGATCCGTCCCTATTGACTTTCAATGTAAAGTCTGGAGTTCTTTTATACCATTGGATTGGAGTTTTCTCCAATCCGATGGTATATTTTAACTTGAAGCGTCCCCATCACCATGGGAACGCCTCTATGTTAGAATATACTGTCGGATATGAGCTACATCGTGAAACTCAGATCCGACAGTATATTCTACCACAGAGGCGTTCCCATGGTGATGGGGACGCTTCTAGTTAGAATACACTACAAACTTTGTACAAGACTGCCCCCTGCTGCCTGGCAGCACCCGATCTCTTACAGGGGGATATGATAGCACAATTAACCCCTTCAGGTGCGGCACCTGAAGGGGTTAATTGTACTATCATATCCCCCTGTATGAGATCAGGGCTGCCAGGCAGCAGGGGGCAGACCCCCCCCTCCCCAGTTTGAATATCGTTGGTGGCACAGTGTGCGCCCCCCATCGGGCCCCCCCTTCCTTCCTCTATTGTTATAAATCATTGGTGGCACAGTGTGCGCCCCCCATCCTCTACTATTTTTTATGTAGTTTTGGGCAGCCTACGTCCCCTGTGACACTCAAGGTAAAGACGCCGTTAAGAGGACCCTGGAGCAGATAGACGTCGTCAATCGAATGTGTGAAGCGTATCCGGATGCCTTCCTGTGTGTGAACAGCGCAGCAGGTGAGGACAGATGGGTGGTGGGGTATAGCACGTGGTGGGTTATAGCACATGGTGGGTGGTGGGGTATAGCACGTGGTGGGTAGTGGGGTATAGCACGTGGTGGTATAGCACGGCCCCCCTCCCTCTATAGCAGTAACAACATTGGTGGCCAGTGTGCGGCCTCCCATCTCTCCCCCCCCCCCCCCCCCCGATCATTGGTGGCAGCGGAGTTCCGATCAGAGTCCCAGTTTAATCGCTGGGGCTCCGATCGGTAACCATAGCAACCAGGACGCTACTGCAGTCCTGGTTGCCATGGTTACTTAGCAATAGTACAATAGTAGAAGATTCATAGTTACCTGCTTGCTGCTGCGATGTCTGTGTCCGGCCGGGAGCTCCACCTACTGGTAAGTGACAGGTCTGTGCGGCGCATTGCTAAAGAACTGTCACTTACCAGTAGGAGGAGCTCCCGGCCGTCACAGACATCGCAGCAGCAAGCAGGTAAGTATGAATCTTCTACTATTGTACTATTGCTAAGTAACCATGGCAACCAGGGCTGCAGTAGCGTCCTGGTTGCCATGGTTACCGATTGAAGCCCCAGTGATTAAACTGGGACTCCGATCGGAACTCCGCTGCCACCAATGATCGGGGGGGGGGAGATGGGAGGCCGCACACTGGCCACCAATGTTGTTACTGCTATAGAGGGAGGGGGGCCGTGCTATACCACCACGTGCTATACCCCACCACCCACCGCGTGCTATACCCCACCACCCACCATGTGCTATACCCCACCACCCATCTGTCCTCACCTGCTGCGCTGTTCACACACAGGAAGGCATCCGGATACGCTTCACACATTCGATTGACGACGTCTATCTGCTCCAGGGTCCTCTTAACGGCGTCTTTACCTTGAGTGTCACAGGGGACGTAGGCTGCCCAAAACTACATAAAAAATAGTAGAGGATTTATAACCATAGAGGGAGGAAGGGGGGGCCCGATGGGGGGCGCACACTGTGCCACCAACGATATTCAAACTGGGGAGGGGGGGGGTGCCCCCTGCTGCCTGGCAGCCCTGATCTCTTACAGGGGGATATGATAGTACAATTAACCCCTTCAGGTGCCGCACCTGAAGGGGTTAATTGTGCTATCATATCCCCCTGTAAGAGATCGGGTGCTGCCAGGCAGCAGGGGGCAGTCTTGTACAAAGTTTGTAGTGTATTCTAACTAGAAGCGTCCCCATCACCATGGGAACGCCTCTGTGTTAGAATATACTGTCGGATATGAGTTTTCACGAAGTCAAAACTTAGATCTGAAAAAGCTTTTATGCAGACGGATCTTCGGATCCGTCTGTATGAAAGCAACCTACGGCCACGGATCACGGACACGGATGCCAATCTTGTGTGCATCCGTGTTCTTTCACGGACCCATTGACTTGAATGGGTCCGTGAACTGTTGTCCGTCAAAAAAATAGGACAGGTCATATTTTTTTGACGGACAGGATACACGGATCACGGCCTCGGCTGCAAAACAGTGCATTTTCCGATTTTTCCACGGACCCATTGAAAGTCAATGGGTCCGCGGAAAAAAACGGAAAACGTCACAACGGCCACGGATGCACACAACGGTCGTGTGCATGAGGCCTAAATATGTGATTCTACTTTCTACACTACCCCTTTACTTAAAGTGTATAAATCTGGCTTAAAGGGGTTGTCCGGTCTTGGAGATGACTAACTGCAGCCCTTAATATAAAAAAAGACTACTCCACCGCTTCAGATCCCAGCAAGGCCAGGAAGCATGTTGATCCTGCGACCGCTGCAGCCAATCACAGGTTTTAGTGGTCACATTGGCTTGAATAATACATCACAGGCCAGGAAGCAGCTTGGTCCTGTGACAGCTGTGATGTATTGTGCAAGCTGATGTGACTGCTGAGGCCTGTGATTGGCCACAGCAGTCATAAGACTGAGCCAATTTCTGGTCCTGAGAGGACATGAAGCGGCCAGGAACAGAGAAGCAGCAAGGCCACGGACAGGTGATAGGGCAAAGGTTAGGACCACATGGGCTGTTAGCTCCATGGCTAGACAACCCTTGTTGTATGAACAGGCTAACCATGCCCACTTTACCACCCATTTTTCAAAACTATAGTAAGTGGTAAAAAAAAATTCGAAATGTCACAAAATTTGTTATGCAAAGAAGCTCAAAAAGTCACAAAGCTCTATTTTATAACCCTTTGAATCCAGAATTCTGAAGTGCAGGGTTTGATAGAGTCCCCACAATCTTTTCCTTAGAAACACTGTAGTGTTTTAGAAACAAGCAGGGTATGGGGAAAAGTGTCCAGCTCCCCTCTGGCTTCTTCTCACCCGATAAATACACAGAGTCTATTAATCAAGCTAAGCCCTAGGACTGGCGTCCAGGGGACACTTCTCGCCATGCCGGGCTCATTTCTAAAACTATGGGACAGATGTCCTGCTCTGATAGATGTAAACATAGGGGGTAATGTTTCAATATGCTACTTTTTACTCCTTTTTTAGGCTACTTTCACACTTGCGGCAGTGTGATCCGGCGCGCAGTTCCGTCGTCGGACTGGCCGCCGGATCCGCCGCTGACTGAAAGCATTTGTGAGACGGATCCAGATGCATTGCAAGGACGGATCCGTCTCTCCGCTTGTGATGCGGACCGACTTGCCCATTTTTTCTCATTTTTACCGATCTGCGCATGCCGGAACTGACGGATCCGGCATTCCGGTATTCTGAATGCGGATCCGGCGCTAATACATTCCTATGGGAAAAAATGCCGGATCCGGCGTTCAGGCAAGTCTTCAGTTTTTTCCGCCGGAGAGAAAACCGTAGCATGCTGCGGTTTTCTCTTTTGCCTGATCAGTCAAAACGACTGAAGACATCCTGATGCAAACTGAACGGATTACTCACCATTCAGAATACATGGGGATAAAACTGATCAGTTCTTTTCCGGTATAGAGCCCCTTTGACGGAACTCTATGCCGGAAAAGAAAAACGAAAGTGTGAAAGTACCCTTAGATGTCTGATTTGAAACCAGTTTTTTTAGGGACAAATTTAAATGTCTCATGCCATTTTTTAAAACTTTGTCACAATACCTATATAGATTTACACTAACGGGTTTTGCTTTGTGCTATCCTTAAGGTAGGGATGTCAAACTAATGGCCTTCCGGCTGTTGCAAATTACAACTCCCAGCATGCCGCAATAGCTATAGGTTGTCTGAGCATGATGCAACTAGTAGTTTCCCAACAGCTGGAGGGCCATGAGTTTGACATAAATGCCCTATGGGATCTGTCTTGGTTGTTCATCCTTTAAACCCTAAACAAGGATCTGGACTTTGCTGCAGAGAACCAACCAGGCTGCTACCTCCTGGAAGAGTCCTGGTGTAGTTGGCAGCTGAGCCACTGGGTCAGAGACACCAGTGTGAAGCACTAAAGGTACAGTCAATACTGACATCTGAGGGTCAACATGGTTAACAGGCAGCAGAGGATCAGAAACTGGATGGAGATGTGCGCACGCAGGCCCTATAAGAAGACGAGAATAGGCATGTGCACGCCCTAAAGGAGAAGCCAGAAAGAAGCATGCAGGCTGTGGCCTGCAACACAGGAGCAGGGCAGCAGCCAACATGGGTTCAGACCGCCAGTAAGGCAGGACAGGGTAAGAGATGAAGGGCAGTGCCCTTACAGAGGAGGTAGGCAACAGTGACCCTGGCCACCATCATAAAAGTCTGGTTTTACTGAAGTACATTTGCGACTTTTTGCAAAAAGTTGCAATGAAAAATCTGGCTCAAAATGTAGCCATGCCCACAAAATAACAAGCCACCCAGTAATAAATGCAAACTACCAGGTATGTTGCAAACCACCCTTAAAGGGGTTGTCCGGGATCAAGATTTTTTTTTAAAGCCAGTTAAATCACTATTAATAGATGTTTTTAGGTATTTTTACACTTCAGCAGGGCTCCTACAGTCCCCCACTGATTGTTTACCTTTCTGTTTATGTGTGCGGTAACTTCCTGCCTCAATGCTTTCTGGGTCCCAGCGCAGCTAAACGCCTCCTTCCTTACTAAGAATGCGCCCTGCTCGGCGAGGCTTAGCACCGCAAGGGGGTGTGGCTTAGCGCTTCTGTTGCCGCATAGTTACTGCCCCTCCATGCGCTTGGAATAATTAGAGGCTGACGGTGACGTCACCGGGCTCCTTGTGAAGCGGAAGGAGAGGCTTCGGTATGCAGAAAGGGACCCGGTACGTCACTGACTGTGATAGAAACTGCACTTTCAGCTGAAAATTTGTGAAGTGAAAAAGGGCCATCAGAAATGTCTGGTAAGGGAAGGACAGGCATGAATGTAATATTTAGGGGACCATTGTACATGTAGACCCATGTCCCCAATCCCGGACAACCTCTTTAAGATGGTGCAAAGACAAAACATGCAAAATTGTTCCTTTGATACATTTGGTGCTTTACGTGCTCAGACAGGTATGTCTAAAAATGCCCCGGATATATCAAGGTGTCTCATGCAGGATGATAAATATGGTGCACCGATAGAAACTTTTCAACAACTTTTAGCCTCACTCTCCTGGCGGGCAATATGCACTGGATTCCTCTGAAATTCTGCCATTATGTGCACATCAGTAAATGAGGGTCTACGCTATCTTTGAATGCTGCAGCATTGTTCAGGCAGTGTGAAACTGCTGACAGGTTCCCTTTAAAAAGCATTTCTTGACAATATTAACCCCTTAAGGACCCACGCCATACATGTACAGCACAGCTGGACATGACTTAAGGAACAGCGCCGTACACGTACGGCACAAGGTCCGCCGGGTGCTGGGGCAGGATCGCGGGGGAATCGGGGCACCATGGCTGCTCTTACCGGTAGGCATCCATGCCGGGTAAGGGCAGCATGGTGTCTTCCGCCCCCCTGAAGCTCCAAGCGATGCGATTGATCTGTCAATGAAGACCAACACATTGCAGCACCGGAAGCAAAAGGAAGCTGCGGGGGGGGGGGGGGGAGCTGGGGTCATGGGGAACTGACTGGTCAGCACCGATCTCCTCCGAGGTCAGGCAGGGGACTCCAGTGTTTGGCGTCCCCTAACAGCGCTGCGATTGGCTGGAACAGCGCTTCAGCCAATGGCAGCGCTATAGATGCACAGGAAAGGGCTGAACTAGGGTTGGGCGATATCAAAAATATTCAGACGATACCGATATTAAGAAATGTATTGCGATAACAATATACACTCACCTAAAGAATTATTAGGAACACCTGTTCTATTTCTCATTAATGCGATTATCTAGTCAACCAATCACATGGCAGTTGCTTCAATGCATGTAGGGTTGTGGTCGTGGTCAAGACAATCTCCTGAACTCCAAACTGAATGTCAGAATGGGAAAGAAAGGCGATTTAAGCAATTTTGAGCGGGCATGGTTGTTGGTGCCAGACGGGCCGGTCTGAGTATTTCACAATCTGCTCAGTTACTGGGATTTTCACGCACAATCATTTCTAGGGTTTACAAAGAATGGTGTGAAAAGGGAAAAACATCCAGTATGCGGCAGTCCTGTGGGCGAAAATACCTTGTTGATGCTAGAGATCAGAGGAGAATGGGACGACTGATTCAAGCTGATAGAAGAGCAACGTTGACTGAAATAACCACTCGTTACAACCGGGGTATGCAGCAAAGCATTTGTGAAGCCACAACACGCACAACCTTGAGGCGGATAGGTTACAACAGCAGAAGACCCCACCGGGTACCACTCATCTCCACTACAAATAGGAAAAAGAGGCTACAATTTACACGAGCTCACCAAAATTGGACTGTTGAAGACTGGAAAAATGTTGCCTGGTCTGATGAATCTCGATTTCTGTTGAGACATTCAAATGGTAGAGTCTGAATTTGACGTAAACAGAATGAGAACATGCATCCATCATGCCTTGTTACCACTGTGCAGGCTGGTGGTAGTGGTGTAATGGTGTAGGGGATGTTTTCTGGGCACACTTTAGGCCCCTTAGTGCCAATTGGCCATCGTTTAAATGCCACAGGCTACCTGAGCATTGTTTCTGACCATGTCCATCCCTTCATGACCACCATGTACCCATCCTCTGATGGCTACTTCCAGCAGGATAATGCACCATGTCACAAAGCTCGAATCATTTCAAATTGGTTTCTTGAACATGACAATGAGTTCACTGTACTAAAATGGCCCCCACAGTCACCAGATCTCAACCCAATAGAGCATTTTTGGGATGTGGTGGAACGGGAGCTTCGTGCCCTGGATGTGCATCCCTCAAATCTCCATCAACTGCAAGATGCTATCCTATGAATATGGGCCAACATTTCTAAAGAATGCTATCAGCACCTTGTTGAATCAATGCCACGTAGAATTAAGGCAGTTCTGAAGGCAAAAGGGGGTCCAACACCGTATTAGTATGGTATTCCTAATAATTCTTTAGGTGAGTGTATATTGCGATAAATACCCATTTAAAAGTAAAAAAACACAAGGAGACATAATATTGTATGGGAAAACACCAAAACAGTAATTATCATGAATAGCTCGCATAGAGTTAATTGTATATCACCTACAATGCTCAAAAAAAGATCCACACAGAGAATTATTATAATCAATTAATTCCTTCATTAGACATCCATCAACATACAAAAACAGCAATCATGGGAACACGACGGTGTTACAAATAATTGTATAAAAACAGAGAAAGCTCCAGACCAAAAAAGGGACTAGTATCCCCCCATACACACTTGGGGCAGTGTCAGATTAGTGGGGCACATGTAGCAAAATGCACCTAGAGCATGCATAATAAAACACTACAACCAATTAAGGAAGTGTGACCCTGAGTGCAGCCCTCACAAGCCAGAAACTGCAGGGGGAGAAAAAACAATTAAAGTGCATAAGTGCAACAATTCAACTTCCTTACTGACACTGGTCTGAAGCAGCCGCCCGACGATCGTTTCGCTTCACGCTTCCTCTTGGGGCACGCTTCCTTTTTGGTCTGGAGCTTTCTCTGTTTTTATACAATTATTTGTAACACCGTCGTGTTCCCATGATTGCTGTTTTCATGTATGTTTTTAATGATATACCGTTGATGGATGTCTAATAAAGGAATTAATTGATTATAATAATTCTCTGTGTGGATGCTGTAATACTGTATGGGGCAGCCACAAGGACACGTTATACTGTATGGGGCAGCCACAAGGAGAAATTATACTGTATGGAGACATAGGCAGCCACAAGGAGACGTTATACTGTGTGGGGCAGCCACAAGGAGAGATTATACTGTATGGGGCAGCCACAAGTAGAGGTTATACTGTATGGGGGCAGCCGCAAGGAAACGTTATACTGTGTGGGGGCAGCCGCAAGGAAACGTTATACTGTGTGGGGGCAGCCGCAAGGAAACGTTATACTGTGTGGGGGCAGCCGCAAGGAAACGTTATACTGTGTGGGGGCAGCCGCAAGGAAACGTTATACTGTGTGGGGGCAGCCACAAGGAAACGTTATACTGTGTGGGGGCAGCCACAAGAAACATTTTACTGTGTGGGGGCAGCCACAAGGAAACGTTATACTGTGTGGGGGCAGCCACAAGGAGAAGATATACTGTATGGGGGCAGCCACAAGGAGATGTTATACTGTATGGGGGCAGCAACAAGGAAACGTTATAATGTATGGGGGCAGCCACAAGGAGACATTATACTGTATGGGGCAGCCACAGGGAGACATTATACTGTATGGGGCAGCCACAAGGAGACATTATACTGTATGGGGCAGCCACAAGGAGACATTATACTGTATGGGGCAGCCACAAGGAGACATTATACTGTATGGGGCAGCCACAAGGAGACAATATACTGTATGGGGCAGCCACAAGGAGACATTATACTGTATGGGGCAGCCACAAGGAGACATTATACTGTATGGGGCAGCCACAAGGGGACGTTATATTGTATGGGGACAAGGGCAGCCACAAGGAGAGGTTATACCGTGTGGGGCAGCCACAAGGAGACAATATACTGTATGGGGCAGCCACAAGGAGACATTATACTGTATGGGGCAGCCACAAGGAGACATTATACTGTATGGGGCAGCCACAAGGAGACATTATACTGTATGGGGCAGCCACAAGGAGACATTATACTGTATGGGGCAGCCACAAGGGGACGTTATATTGTATGGGGACAAGGGCAGCCACAAGGAGAGGTTATACCGTGTGGGGCAGCAACAAGGAGAGGTTATACTATACAGGGAGTGCAGAATTATTAGGCAAATCATCCTCTTTATGCATGTTGTCTTACTCCAAGCTGTATAGGCTTGAAAGCCTACTACCAATTAAGCATATTAGGTGATGTGCATCTCTGTAATGAGAAGGGGTGTGGTCTAATGACATCAACACCCTATATTAGGTGTGCATAATTATTAGGCAACTTCCTTTCCTTTGACAAAATGGGTCAAAAGAAGGACTTGACAGGCTCAGAAAAGTCAAAAATAGTGAGATATCTTGCAGAGGGATGCAGCACTCTTAAAATTGGAAAGCTTCTGAAGCGTGATCATCAAACAATCAAGCGTTTCATTCAAAATAGTCAACAGGGTCGCAAGAAGCGTGTGGAAAAACCAAGGCGCAAAATAACTGCCCATGAACTGAGAAAAGTCAAGCGTGCAGCTGCCAAGATGCCACTTGCCACCAGTTTGGCCATATTTCAGAGCTGCAACATCACTGGAGTGCCCAAAAGCACAAGGTGTGCAATACTCAGAGACATGGCCAAGGTAAGAAAGGCTGAAAGACGACCACCACTGAACAAGACACACAAGCTGAAACGTCAATACTGGGCCAAGAAATATCTCAAGACTGATTTTTCTAAGGTTTTATGGACTGATGAAATGAGAGTGAGTCTTGATGGGCCAGATGGCTGGATTGGTAAAGGGCAGAGAGCTCCAGTCCGACTCAGACGCCAGCAAGGTGGAGGTGGAGTACTGGTTTAGGCTGGTATCATCAAAGATGAGCTTGTGGGGCCTTTTTGGGTTGAGGATGGAGTCAAGCTCAACTCCCAGTCCTACTGCCAGTTTCTGGAAGACACCTTCTTCAAGCAGTGGTACAGGAAGAAGTCTGCAAGGTAAGAAAAACATGATTTTCATGCAGGACAATGCTCCATCACACGCGTCCAAGTACTCCACAGCGTGGCTGGCAAGAAAGGGTATAAAAGAAGAAAATCTAATGACATGGCCTCCTTGTTCACCTGATCTGAACCCCATTGAGAACCTGTGGTCCATCATCAAATGTGAGATTTACAAGGAGGGAAAACAGTACACCTCTCTGAACAGTGTCTGGGAGGCTGTGGTTGCTGCTGCACGCAATGTTGATGGTGAACAGATCAAAACACTAACAGAATCCATGGATGGCAGGCTTTTGAGTGTCCTTGCAAAGAAAGGTGGCTATATTGGTCACTGATTTGTTTTTGTTTTGTTTTTGAATGTCAGAAATGTATATTTGTGAATGTTGAGATGTTATATTGGTTTCACTGGTAAAAATAAATAATTGAAATGGGTATATATTTGTTTTTTGTTAAGTTGCCTAATAATTATGTACAGTAATAGTCACCTGCACACACAGATATCCCCCTAAAATAGCTAAAACTAAAAACAAACTAAAAACTACTTCCAAAAATATTCAGCTTTGATATTAATGAGTTTTTTGGGTTCATTGAGAACATGGTTGTTGTTCAATAATAAAATTAATCTTCAAAAATACAACTTGCCTAATAATTCTGCACTCCCTGTACTGTATGGGAACAGGGAAAGCCACAGGGAGACGTTATACCGTGTGGGGCAGCCATAAGGAGGTTATACTGTATCGGGCAGCCACAAGGTGGTTATACTGTATGGGGCAGCCACAATGAGATATTATACTGTATGGAGGCAGCCACAAGGAGACGTTATACTGTATGGGGAGAGGGGCAGCCACAAGGAAACGTTATACTGTGTGGGGGCAGCCACAAGGAAACGTTCTACTGTGTGGGGGCAGCCACAAGGAAACGTTATACTGTGTGGGGGCAGCCACAAGGAAACATTATACTGTGTGGGGGCAGCCACAAGGAAACGTTATACTGTGTGGGGGCAGCCACAAGGAAACGTTATACTGTGTGGGGCCAGCCGCAAGGAAACGTTATACTGTGTGGGGCCAGCCGCAAGGAAACGTTATACTGTGTGGGGGCAGCCGCAAGGAAACGTTATACTGTGTGGGGGCAGCCGCAAGGAAACGTTATACTGTGTGGGGGCAGCCGCAAGGAAACGTTATACTGTGTGGGGGCAGCCGCAAGGAAACGTTATACTGTGTGGGGGCAGCCGCAAGGAAACGTTATACTGTGTGGGGGCAGCCGCAAGGAAACGTTATACTGTGTGGGGGCAGCCGCAAGGAAACGTTATACTGTGTGAGGGGAGCCACAAGGAGACGTTATACTGTATGGGAACAGGGGCAGCCACAGGGAGACGTTATACCATGTGGGGCAGCCATAAGGAGGTTATACTGTATCGGGCAGCCACAATGAGACATTATACTGTATGGGGCAGCCACAAGGAGATGTTATAATGTATGGGGGAAGCCACAAGGAGACGTTATAATGTATGAGAACAGGGGCAGCCACAAGGAGAGGTTATACTGTATGTGGCAGCCACAAGGAGATGTTATACTGTATGGGGCAGCCACAAGGAGACATTATACTGTAGGGGGCAGCCACAAGGAGAAGATATACTGTATGGGGGCAGCCACAAGGAGACGTTATACTGTATGGGGGAAGTCACAAGGAGACGTTATACTGTATATGGGGACAGGGGCAGCCAAAAGGAGACGTTATACCATGTGGGGCAGCCATAAGGAGGTTATACTGTATCGGGCAGCCACAATGAGACATTATACTGTATGGGGAAGTCACAATGAGACGTTATACTGTATGAGGCAGCCACAAGGAGACGTTATACTGTATGGGGAAAGCCAGAAGGAGATGTTATACTGTATGGGAACAGGAACAGCCACAGGGAGACGTTATACCGTGTGGGGCAGTAATAAGGAGGTTATACTGTATCGGGCAGCCACAATGAGACATTATACTGTATGGGGCAGCCACAAGGAGACGTTATACTGTATGCGGGAAGCCACAAGGAGAAGTTATAATGTATGGGAACAGGGGCAGTCACAAGGAGAGGTTATACTGTATGGGGCAGCCACAAGGAGATGTTATACTGTATGGGGCAGCCACAAGGAGACATTATACTGTATGAGGCAGCCACAAGAAGACATTATACTGTAGGGGGCAGCCACAAGGAGACGTTATACTGTATGGGAAGAGGGGCAGCCACAAGGAGACGTTATACTGTATGGGCAGCCACAAGAAAACATTATACTGTGTGGGGGCAGCCACAAGGAAACGTTATACTGTGTGGGGGCGGCAGCACAATGAAACGTTATACTGTGTGGGGGCAGCCACAAGGAAACGTTATACTGTGTGGGTGCAGCCACAAGGAACCGTTATACTGTGTGGGTGCAGCCACAAGGAAACGTTATACTGTGTGGGGGCAGCCACAAGGAAACGTTATACTGTATGGGGGAAGCCACAAGGAGACGTTATACTGTATGGGGAAAGCCACAAGGAGACATTATACTGTATGGGCAGCCACAATGAGACATTATACTGTATGGAGGCAGCCACAAGGAGACGTTATACTGAATGGGGCAGCCACAGGAGACGTTATACTGTATGGGGGAAGCCACAAGGAGTCGTTATACTGTAAGGGAACAGGGGCAGCCACAAGGAGACGTTATACCGTGTGGGGCAGCCACAAGGAGACGTTATACCGTGTGGGGCAGCCACAATGAGACGTTAAACTGTATGGGGCAGACACAAGGAGACGTTATACTGTATGGGGGCAGACACAAGGACACGTTATACTGTATGGGGACAGAGGCAGCCACAAGGACACATTATACTGTGTGAAGCAGCCACAAGGAGAGGTTATAATGTTTGGGGCAAACACAAGGAGACGTTATACTGTATGGGGGCAGCCACAAGGAGACGTTATACTGCATGGGGGCAGCCACAAGGAGACGTTATACTGCATGGGGGCAGCCACAAGAAGACGTTATACTGTATGGGGGCAGCCACAAGAAGACGTTATACTGTATGGGGGCAGCCACGAGAAGACGTTATACTGTATGGGGGCAGCCACAAGGGGACGTTATACAGTATGGGGGCAGCCACAAGGAGGTTATACTGTATGGGGCAGCCACAAGGAGACGTTATACTGTATGGGGAAGCCACAAGGAGATGTTATACTGTATGGGGCAGCCACAAGGAGACATTATACTGTATGGTGGTAGCCACAAGGTGATATTATACTGTATGAACAAGTTTTGGACCCCCCCCCCCCAGTATAATAAGCACCTTTATGTATGACATCCGGGCCGGTTCTTGTCCCGCTCACTCTTCGCAGGCCAAAGTCTGTGTGTGGGAATTGGAGAGACTTTTCCCGCCTGGCTATTGGGCTTGCCTCTGCTATTATTAGATTCCGACATCGGTGGGTGGAGACATGAATATGGGCAGCTAGGAGGAGCAGGGGGCAGCCGCTGCAGGCAGTAATGTGGTTGTGAGTACTGTTATGCAGGATGCAGGGGCGGGTGGACACAGATTTAGAAGCTGTCAGCGCACATGTGACTGCTTCTATGACGTCACAAAATACAGCGTTTATTAGGAAACAGCAATATAGCCATATCGCTGTTTCTTAATACCACAGTATATCGCTGACAGCGGTTAACCGCTTGTGGTGAAAATAACCTTGCCACTGGGTTTTGGAGGGGCCTGTTTGCCAGCCTCTTGCCTCAGTATTATGGCCCATATACTAACTTTGAAGGAGAAGACCGACCGGCCGCACAGCCTAAATCTGTGGAAAAGTTTTGGGCAGTAAAGCCATGCTTGCGGTCGGCCAAATGTGACTTCCATGGAATTCGGGAACCCTTGCTCGGATCTGGGCGATTTTTGGATATGTTGTTCACCCAGATCAGAGCTATCCATGGATGTATACATTATGGGTTTTGAGGTGGTTTCTGTGTGTTGGGCAAAAATGTGTTTTATGCCTGTGAGTGATTAAGTTAGCCCATTATGTTTGGTAATTCTATCACAGTCATAGCCCAGTGTGTTTTGGTAATTGTATTTTGTTTATTGCGTCAAAGATAATGCCTATTCTGTTATTGAGTGCGTCACAGGCAATGCCATTGTTTGTTAATTGCGTCACAGACAATGCCATTGTGTTTATTGAATGTATCGTTTTTGTGTTTAAACTGTAAAAGATTTGCTGCTATGTTATGTCCTCAGTTCCCAACCAGGTCCACGGGAGTGGTATCCTTGTTGGAAAATGTGTATATAAGTCAATGCTTGTGTGTTCAATAAAGAGTTCCTGTTACCCTTCATCATGTTGAGGCTGGTGTTTGGGTAACTGATCGACACTGGGGATTGCTATACGCTGAAGATTTGCTATACTCCCCTGGCTATAACTACTAGCTCTTGCAAGAGCTGTTCCTGTGGTGGATTTGGTGTAGAGCGGAGTGCTTGGAGTCCTCGGGAAGTGCTAGGTGCATCCATCAACGGAGGTACCCAGTCGGGGTGCCAGGAGATCCGTTACACTGCTCAACCCTAGGCTGAACCTCCCTGCATGCAGCCATTTTAGCTGGTGACTGCAAGAAGAAGATCTGGAATTGCTGCACTGATTTATTTTTATTTGCAGCTGTTCCAGATCCCTAGAAGGCGCCCCAGAACAACAATGGAGGCAGCCCCCCAGAGTGAGCCCACATGGACCCCACCCCCTGACAATTATCAGCCCCAAATTCCAGATTTTGAGGGCAGGTCCGGAATACAGATACATAGTGCGGGCGTCACTGAACTAGATTTTTTCAAAATCTTCATCTATGAAGATTTTGTAAATTTAATGGTGACCCAAACCGATTAATACACCGACCAATTCATTGATCAGAACCCTACATCGCCATACACTAGGCCGCAAGGTTGGACCGAAGTAAGTGCAGCAGAGATGATAACGTTTTGGGGATAATGCTGCATATGGGCGTTGTAAAGAAGCCAAACGTTAGACAATATCTGAGTTCTGCCATTTTCTTCCAGACTCCAATTTACAGTAAGACCATGACCCAAAAGCGATTTGAGTCAATTAGGGAATTCCTACACTAAAATGCACAGTGCCCACCCCAAAATGACCCAACATTTGACCGTCTGTTCAATGTTAGGCCTGTCATTGACCACATTAACACCAAGTTTGCTGAGGTGTACAACCCAGATAAAAATGTCAGTGTAGATGAGTCCCTATTACTTTTCAAAAGGAGGATTATATTCCGCCAGTACCTGCCTAGCAAATGGGCAAGGTATTGCATAAAAATATACAAACTTTGTGAGAGTAGCTCCGGGTACACCCACAAGTTCCGCATTTACGAAGGGAAAGATTCCAGGATAGAACCCCCAGAATGCCCCCCCATCCTAGGAGTTAGTGGGAAGATTGTGTGGGATTGTACTGCACCCACTGCTGGAGAAGGGTTACCACCTCTATGTGGATAACTATTATACCAGCATACCCCTATTCAGGTCCCTAACTGCAAGAGGTACTGTGGCTTGCGGCACAGTGCACAAAAATCTGAGAGGCCTCTCTAGAGAATGGGTGAAAGTAGGGCTCTCCTCCATGATAACACGCTGGTGGTTAAGTACAAGGACAAGAGGGACGTCCTTGTACTGACCAACATTCACACTAACACTAGCTCCCCTGCTCCTGTAAGAGGTACCACAACCACTACCCCCAAACCAGTTTGTATCCTGGACTACAACAGGCATATGGGAGGGGTGGATCTTTCAGATCAATTTATGAAGCCCTACAGTGCTACATGGAAAATGAAAGTGTGGTGCAAAAAGCTGGCCGTACACATTGTACAGATGGCAATGTGCAATGCGTACGTGCTATTTTAGTCTGCAGGCCACACAGAAACTTACCTTCAGTTCCAAGAAGTGGTTATCAAGGTCCTAATTTTTCAAATCCAGGCCGGGGAGGGTCAGAGTATTTCAGGACGTCATGTTGCCAGAGTATTTCAGGACGTCATGTTGCCCGTGTCGTACCAGAGCAACATTTTCCAGGTCAAGCCCCCAGACAGCAAAGAAGGGAAGGACCCAAAAAAGATGCAGGGTGTGTTCCAAAAGGAGGATAAGGAAAGACACCATTTACCACTGCGAAACCTGCCCTGAAAAACCTGGCCTGTGCATGCAGGAGTGTTTTAAAATCTACCACTCATCTATGGAGTATTAATGTAATTTTACCCTTGATGTACCCTGTAGTTTTACCACCTTATATCTCTGATTTAGTCGGCATAGCTTCAGGGGTGTGGAATTCCTATCGCCCGACGCCCGGGACATGCAGTTCCGGGCGCCGGGCAGGTAGTTTGTGCAGGCAGCTTAGCGGCAAGTAGCAGGGCTGACTGACTGAAACGGCTCAGCTCAGTCACACAGACAATGCAGAGACGCTGGCAGCAGGGAGCCTGAGGGAGGGACGGGGAGGAGCGTAATATGATCTTAGAGTGGAAGCTGGCTTCTGCCAGCCCCTCCCCTCCCCGCCCACCAACCAATCCCCGACCAGAGCTGAGGGGGCAGGGCAAGCACACTAGCAGCTCTGAGTCGTCTGAGTCACACAGTACAGGGAGTCTAAGAATAGAAATGAGTCACTAGTTAAAAGAATCTAAAGATCCGACTTAGTTTGTGACTCATTCGATTCATTGAGTTAAAAGAGCCAAGAGCCATGAGTCAGAGTGTAGAACAGTTTACACTGAGGCTGTCTGGCTGCTTTTGTTGCAGCAGTGATAAGATTAACCACTTAAGGACCACAGGTTTATACCCCCCTAGTGACCAGGCCCTTTTTTACAAATCGGCACTCCACAACTTTAGCGGTTTATTGCTCGGTCATGCAACTTACCACCCAAATGAATTTTACCTCCTTTTCTTCTCACTAATAGAGCTTTCATTTGGTGGTATTTCATTGCCGCTGACATTTTTACTTTTTTTGTTATTAATCGAAATTTAACGATTTTTTTGCAAAAAAATGACATTTTTCACTTTCAGCTGTAAAATTTTGCAAAAAAAACGACATCCATATATACATTTTTCGCCAAATTTATTGTTCTACATGTCTTTGATAAAAAAAAAATGTTTGGGCAAAAAAAAAAATGGTTTGGGTAAAAGTTATAGCATTTGCAAACTATGGTACAAAAATGTGAATTTCCGCTTTTTGAAACAGCTCTGACTTTCTGAGCACCTGTCATGATTCCTGAGGTTCTACAATGCCCAAACAGTAGAAAACCCCCACAAATGACCCCATTTCGGAAAGTAGACACCCTAAGGTATTCGCTGATGGGCATAGTGAGTTCATAGAACTTTTTATTTTTTGTCACAAGTTAGCGGAAAATGATGATGATTTTATTTTTTTATTTTTTCTTACAAAGTCTCATATTCCACTAACTTGCGACAAAAAATAAAAAATTCTAAAAACTTGCCATGCCCCTCACGGAATACCTTGGGGTGTCTTCTTTCCAAAATGGGGTCACTTGTGCGGTAGTTATACTGCCCTGGCAATTTAGGGGCCCAAATGTGTGAGAAGAACTTTGCAATCAAAATGTGTAAAAAATGACCGGTGAAATCCAAAAGGTGCACTTTGGAATATGTGCCCCTTTGCCCACCTTGGCAGCAAAAAAGTGTGACACATCTGGTATCGCCGTACTCAGGAGAAGTTGGGGAATGTGTTTTGGGGTGTCATTTTACATATACCCATGCTGGGTGAGAAAAATATCTTGGTCAAATGCCAACTTTGTATAAAAAAATGGGAAAAGTTGTCTTTTGCCAAGATATTTCTCTCACCCAGCATGGGTATATGTAAAATGACACCCCAAAACACATTCCCCAACTTCTCCTGAGTACGGCGATACCAGATGTGTCACACTTTTTTGCTGCCAAGGTGGGCAAAGGGGCACATATTCCAAAGTGCACCTTTCAGATTTTGCAGGCCATTTTTTACACATTTTGATTGCAAGGTACTTCTCACACATTTGGGCCCCTAAATTGCCAGGGCAGTATAACTACCCCACAAGTGACCCCATTTTGGAAAGAAGACACCCCAAGGTATTCCGTGAGGGGCATGGCGAGTTCCTAGAATTTTTTATTTTTTGTCACAAGTTAGCGGAAAATGATGATTTTTTTTATTTTTATCTTTTTTCCTTACAAAGTCTCATATTCCACTAACTTGCGACAAAAAATAAAAAATTCTAGGAACTCGCCATGCCCCTCACGGAATACCTTGGGGTGTCTTCTTTCCAAAATGGGGTCACTTGTGGCGTAGTTATACTGCCCTGGCAATTTAGGGGCCCAAATGTGTAAGAAGTACCTTGCAATCAAAATGTGTAAAAAATGGCCGGTAAAATCCGAAAGGTGCACTTTGGAATATGCGCCCCTTTGCCCACCTTGGCATCAAAAAAGTGTGACACATCTGGTATCGCCGTACTCAGGAGAAGTTGGGCAATGTGTTTTGGGGTGTCATTTTACATATACCCATGCTGGGTGAGAGAAATATCTTGGCAAAAGACAACTTTTCCCATTTTTTTATACAAAGTTGGCATTTGACCAAGATATTTTTCTCACCCAGCATGGGTATATGTAAAATGACACCCCAAAACACATTGCCCAACTTCTCCTGAGTACGGCGATACCACATGTGTGACACTTTTTTGCAGCCTAGATGCGCAAAGGGGCCCAAATTCCTTTTAGGAGGGCATTTTTAGACATTTGGATCCCAGACTTCTTCTCACACTTTCGGGCCCCTAAAAAGCCAGGGCAGTATAAATACCCCACATGTGACCCCACTTTGGAAAGAAGACACCCCAAGGTATTCAATGAGGGGCATGGCGAGTTCCTAGAATTTTTTTTTTTTTTTGCATAAGTTAGCGGATATTGATTTTTTTTTGTTTTTTTCTCACAAAGTCTCACTTTCCTCTAACTTAGGACAAAAATT
Source organism: Bufo gargarizans (assembly GCF_014858855.1). NCBI lineage: Eukaryota > Metazoa > Chordata > Amphibia > Anura > Bufonidae > Bufo > Bufo gargarizans. The sequence continues at coordinate 84,616,804 of NC_058086.1, read as the reverse complement.
TCAATCTTTCATGGACTCAATATGCCCCTCACGGAATACCTTGAGGTGTCTTCTTTCCGAAATGGGGTCACATGTGGGGTATTTATACTGCCCTGGCTTTTTAGGGGCCCTAAAGCGTGAGAAGAAGTCTGGAATATAAATGTCTAAAAATGTTTACGCATTTGGATTCCGTGAGGGGTATGGTGCGTCCATGTGAGATTTTATTTTTTGACACAAGTTAGTGGAGTATGAGACTTAGTAAGAAAAAACAAAAACAAAAACAAAACAAAAAATTTCCGCTAACTTGTGCCAAAAAAAATGTCTGAATGGAGCCTTACCTGGTGATCAATGACAGGGGGGTGATCACCCATATAGACTCCCTGATCACCCCCCTGTCACTGATCACCCCCCCTGTAAGGCTCCATTCAGACATCCGCATGATATTTTACGGATCCATGGATACATGTATCGGATCCACAAAACGCATGCGGACGTCTGAATGGAGCCTTACAGGGGGGTTATCAATGACAGGGGGTGATCAGGGTAATCAGGGTGATCACCCCCTGTCACTGATCACCCCCCCTGTAAGGCTCCATTCAGACATCCGCATGATTTTTTACGGATCCATGTATCGGATCCACAGAACGCATGCGGACGTCTGAATGGAGCCTTACAGGGGGGTTATCAATGACAGGGGGTGATCAGGGTAATCAGGGTGATCACCCCCCTGTCACTGATCACCCCCCCTGTAAGGCTCCATTCAGACATCCGCATGATTTTTTACGGATCCATGGATACATGTATCGGATCCACAGAACGCATGCGGACGTCTGAATGGAGCCTTACAGGGGGGTTATCAATGACAGGGGGTGATCAGGGTAATCAGGGTGATCACCCCCCTGTCACTGATCACCCCCCCTGTAAGGCTCCATTCAGACATCCGCATGATTTTTTACGGATCCATGGATACATGTATCGGATCCACAAAACGCATGCGGACGTCTGAATGGAGCCTTACAGGGGGGTTATCAATGACAGGGGGTGATCAGGGTAATCACCCCCCTGTCACTGATCACCCCCCCTGTAAGGCTTCATTGAGACATCCGCATGATTTTTTACGGATCCATGGATACATGGATCGGATCCACAAAACGCATGCGGACGTCTGAATGGAGCCTTACAGGGGGGTTATCAATGACAGGGGGTGATCAGGGTAATCACCCCCCTGTCACTGATCACCCCCCCTGTAAGGCTCCATTCAGACATCCGCATGATTTTTTACGGATCCATGGATACATGGATCGGATCCACAAAACGCATGCGGACGTCTGAATGGAGCCTTACAGGGGGGTTATCAATGACAGGGGGTGATCAGGGTAATCACCCCCCTGTCACTGATCACCCCCCCTGTAAGGCTCCATTCAGACATCCGCATGATTTTTTACGGATCCATGGATACATGGATCGGATCCACAAAACGCATGCGGACGTCTGAATGGAGCCTTACAGGGGGGTTATCAATGACAGGGGTGATCAGGGTGATCACCCCCCTGTCACTGATCACCCCCCCTGTAAGGCTCCATTCAGACATCCGCATGATTTTTTACGGATCCATGGATACATGGATCGGATCCACAGAACGCATGCGGACGTCTGAATGGATCCTTACAGGGGGGTTATCAATGACAGGGGGTGATCAGGGTAATCAGGGTGATCACCCCCCTGTCACTGATCACCCCCCCTGTAAGGCTCCAATCAGACATGCGCATGATTTTTTACGGATCCATGGATACATGGATCGGATCCACAAAACGCATGCGGACGTCTGAATGGAGCCTTGCAGGGGGGTTATCAATGACAAGGGGGTGATCAGGGAGTGTATATGGGTGATCACCCGCCTGTCATTGATCACCCCCTGTAAGGCTCCATTCAGACGTCCGCATGTGTTTTGCGGATCCGATCCATGTATCCGTAAAAATCATGCGGACGTCTGAATGGAGCCTTACAGGGGAGTGATCAATGACAGGGGGTGATCAGGGAGTGTATATGGGTGATCACCCGCCTGTCATTGATCACCCCCCTGTAAGGCTCCATTCAGACGTCCGTATGCTTTTTGCGGATCCGATCCATGTATCCGTGGATCCGTAAAAATCATACGGACGTCTGAACGGAGCCTGACAGGGGGGTGATCAATGACAGGGCGGTGATCAATGACAGGGGGGTGATCAGGGAGTTTATATGGGGTGATCATGGGTGATCAGGGGTTTATAAGGGGTTAATAAGTGACGGGGGGGGGGGGTGTAGTGTAGTGTAGTGTGGTGTTTGGTGCGACTGTACTGACCTACCTGAGTCCTCTGGTGGTCGATCCTAACAAAAAGGACCACCAGAGGACCAGGTAGGAGGTATATTAGACGCTGTTATGAAAACAGCGTCTAATATACCTGTTAGGGGTTAAAAAATTCGGATCTCCAGCCTGCCAGCGAGCGATCGCCGCTGGCAGGCTGGAGATCCACTCGCTTACCTTCCGTTCCTGTGAGCGCGCGCGCCTGTGTGCGCGCGTTCACAGGAAATCTCGCGTCTCGCGAGATGACGCCTATTGGCGTTAGTGTGACCTGGGAGCGCCGCAGCATTGACGCCTTTCGGCGTTAGTGTGACGGGAGGAGGTTAAGGGATAGGAGAAGTGACAGATGACACAAGAGTTTAGATTACAGGTTGAATTAAATTAACCCTTTAGGATCAAATTGGCTTGTCAGGAGATATATATGTTAAAGGCATCTCATTCAGTTAAGTAGCTATATAGCTAAGGGTGGGTTCACATCACTTCACTTGGTTCATTGTACAAATTTCAGTGTCAGACTGTTGTCACTGTGGGTAACAATGCACATTGCACACCACAGTGACAGCTTCTGACTCCTGTCCTGAGTCCTCCTGTCCAGCGTCAGCCTCAGCTTCCCTTCACTATCCCTATAATAAATCACTCTTCCTGATCCTGACTCACTCATTACTAATTAGAGAGCTGAAGAGCCGACTGCACTGAGTCAGCAGCAGCAGCAAGTGATTGTGAATCGACTGCATAGCATCTGCGCATGCGCATCGGCACCTGGAGTCTTCGGTTCACTTGCGAGTCAGCTCAGCAGTCAGTGACTCAGCAAGTGAACCGAAGATCCGATTCATGAATCGGTTCATTTGAATGAGCTGATTCAAATGAACCGATTCACCTAAAAGATCCGAACTTCCCATCACTAGTTATCAGCGCTCCTGTGCAGGCCGGAAGTCGGGCGCCACGGGCCGGAAGTCAGCTCCCAGCGGAGGCACACGTTAGTCAGCGGCTGTAGTAGGAGCTCCTGTCATGGTGGCAGCCCGTGCCGTGATAGATAGCCCAGCAGGTAGTGTGTGTGGTGACTGCTCTGGGTCAGCTATGCTCTGCTGTCAGGCTGCCGCTCTGCTTCTTCTCCCTGGCATTGAAGTGTCAATAGGAGTGCTGTCAGGTTCCAACTTCCAGCCACTCACCCTCCATGAATAGGGGGGGGGGGGGGGAACTGGGACTTCCCCATACTGGCATGTACATCAAGGGGATTCACTGGCCCAGTATGGCATGTACATTAAAGGGATTCACTGGCCCAGTATGGCATGTACATTAAAGGGATTCACTGGCCCAGTATGGCATGTACATTAAAGGGATTCACTGGCCCAGTATGGCATGTACATTAAAGGGATTCACTGGCCCAGTATGGCATGTACATTAAAGGGATTCACTGGCCCAGTATGGCATGTACATTAAAGGGATTCACTGGCCCAGTATGGCATGTACATTAAAGGGATTCACTGGCCCAGTATGGCATGTACATTAAAGGGATTCACTGGCCCAGTATGGCATGTACATTAAAGGGATTCACTGGCCCAGTATGGCATGTACATTAAAGGGATTCACTGCCCCAGTATGGCATGTACATTAAAGGGATTCACTGGCCCAGTATGGCATGTACATTAAAGGGATTCACTGGCCCAGTATGGCATGTACATTAAAGGGATTCACTGGCCCAGTATGGCATGTACATTAAAGGGATTCACTGGCCCAGTATGGCATGTACATTAAAGGGATTCACTGGCCCAGTATGGCATGTACATTAAAGGGATTCACTGGCCCAGTATGGCATGTACATTAAAGGGATTCACTGGCCCAGTATGGCATGTACATTAAAGGGATTCACTGGCCCAGTATGGCATGTACATTAAAGGGATTCACTGGCCCAGTATGGCATGTACATTAAAGGGATTCACTGGCCCAGTATGGCATGTACATTAAAGGGATTCACTGGCCCAGTATGGCATGTACATTAAAGGGATTCACTGGCCCAGTATGGCATGTACATTAAAGGGATTCACTGGCCCAGTATGGCATGTACATTAAAGGGATTCACTGGCCCAGTATGGCATGTACATTAAAGGGATTCACTGGCCCAGTATGGCATGTACATTAAAGGGATTCACTGGCCCAGTATGGCATGTACATTAAAGGGATTCACTGGCCCAGTATGGCATGTACATTAAAGGGATTCACTGGCCCAGTATGGCATGTACATTAAAGGGATTCACTGGCCCAGTATGGCATGTACATTAAAGGGATTCACTGCCCAGTATGGCATGTACATTAAAGGGATTCACTGCCCCAGTATGGCATGTACATTAAAGGGATTCACTGCCCCAGTATGGCATGTACATTAAAGGGATTCACTGGCCCAGTATGGCATGTACATTAAAGGGATTCACTGGCCCAGTATGGCATGTACATTAAAGGGATTCACTGGCCCAGTATGGCATGTACATTAAAGGGATTCACTGGCCCAGTATGGCATGTACATTAAAGGGATTCACTGGCCCAGTATGGCATGTACATTAAAGGGATTCACTGGCCCAGTATGGCATGTATATTAAAGGGATTCACTGCCCCAGTATGGCATGTACATTAAAGGGATTCACTTAAATATGGTTTTGATTTTAAATTACTTTTTGTATCAGGACAAGTAGATTGTCATGAGGGACAAGTAGATTGAGACCCCGCTTTAGTCCTTCGACAAGTAGTTTTTTTTTAAATTTCCACACCCCTGAGCTTACATATCCACTTTTCACCAACCACTACATATTCATTCTGTGAAACACCCGTTAGGTCAAAAGTGCCCTTTCTACCCCTTAAATTGTTCGTACGGGGGTGCTTTTTCCAAAATGGGGTCTTGAGGTTTTTAATTTCTGGGGACCTCAGGAATTTTTTTAATGCGACATGGCACCTAAAATCAATGTCTGCCAATTCAAGTCAGCAAAATCCATATTTTGCTGCTTGACTAGTTTGAATATAGAGCCCTGTTGTGCGCCCATACAGCAGGCTACAAGCACATATGGGGTGTTTCCTGAATGGGAAGAAAATGGGAAACACATACTGGGTTGCATTTTCTCCTTTAACCCCTTATGAAAGTGAAAAAGTGGGGTCTGCTAGTAATTTTTCTTTTTCACAAATGTGTGCTTTCAAATCAACTGTTTCTGCCTTTTGTGAGACCCTTTCCACCACTTAAAAGGATTCTGTCACTAGTTATCCTACCCTCCAGATAAAAATATGGTTATGTTCAGGGAGCTTTAACCATTCCTAATGTGGTCTTATAAATGTAATCTGTAGGCTCATTCTGCTAAAAATACGCTATTACTAACCTGTCATTCATAAAAATAAGGTGCCCAAGGGGAAGTAAATGGCTCCAAGCTGCCACCCGCACCCGCTGCCGTTCGTGCCCAGCGCCGCCTCATAATCTTCTGTGGCGCCTCCTGCTCTCCCTCCCTCCCCCCCCTCCTCCTGCTGTAAGATTGCTGTGACGCCTCTCCCCTCCTCCTGCTGTAAGATTGCTGTGACGCCTCCCGCTCTCCCTCCCTCCCCCCTCCTCCTGCTGTAAGATTGCTGTGATGCCTCCTGCTCTCCCTCCCTCCCCCCTCCTCCTGCTGTAAGATTGCTGTGACGCCTCCCGCTCTCCCTCCCTCCCCCCTCCTCCTGCTGTAACATTGCGATGTTACAGCAGGAGGAGGGGGGAGGGAGGGAGAGCGGGAGGCGTCCCAGCAATCTTACAGCAGGAGGAGGGGGGAGGGAGGGAGAGCGGGAGGCATCACAGCAATCTTACAGCAGGAGGCGGGGGGAGGGAGAGAGAGCAGGAGGCGTCACAGAAGATTATGAGGCGACGCTGGGCACGAACGGCGGCGGGTGCGGGCGGCAGCTTGGAGCCATTTACATCCCCTTGGGCACCATATTTTGATGAATGACAGGTTAGTAATAGCGTATTTTTAGCAAAATGAGCCTACAGATTACATTTATAAGACCACATTAGGAATGGTTAAAGCTCCCTGAACATAACCATATATTTATCTGGAGGGGGTGAAACCTGGTGACAGAATCCCTTTAAAATGTTTGTACGGGGGTGCTCTTTCCAAAATGGGATCACATAATTTCTCGGGACCTCAGGAATTTTTTTAATGCGACATGGCACCTAAAATCAATGTCTGCCAATTGAGGTCAGCAAAATCCATATTTTGCTATTTGACTCTAGTTCCCTGCCGTGAGCCATACATCATTTTTTGAGCACATATGGGGTGTTGCCGTATTTGGGGGAAATGGGTACAAAATGTGGGGTGCACTTTGTCTTGTTACCCCTTTGGAACGTGAAAAATGTGGGTGTAAACCATCTTGTTTGTGAAAAAAATGAAATTTTTCATTTTCACCAAGTGTTTCCTAATTCTAGGAAACACCTTTGAGGTCAAAATGCTCACTATACACCTTGATAGATTACTTGAGGAATGTAGTTTCCAAAATGGAGTCACTTTTTGGGGGTTTCTACCGTAGGGCCACCTCAGGGTGTCTTCACATGCGACATAGCTCCCAATTACCATTCCAGCTAATTCCTCTCTCCTAAAGCCATATGGTGCTCCTTCCACTCTGAAGCATGCTGTGCAGCCATACATCATTTTTGGAGCACATATGGGGTGTTTTTATAAACTCCAGATTCAGGGTAATAGATTTTTGATTGACTGTTAACACTTTATTGCTAAAAATAAATTGAAATTTCATTCCAATTTTCCTTTAATTCTTGTGGGGCACCTAAAGGGTTAACAAAGTTTGTAAAATCAGTTTTTAATAGCTTGAGGGGTGTAGTTTATAAAATGAGGTGATTTATGGGTGGTTTCTATTATGTAAGCCCCACAAAGTGACTTTATATCTGAACTGGTCCTAAAAATAAATGGGCTTTGGAAATTTTCTTAAAAATCTTAAGATTCTTGTAGAAACTTCTAAGCCTTCTAACGTCCCAAAAAAAATAAAATGTAATTTTCAAAATGATCCAAACATGAAGTAGACATATGGGGGATGTAAAGTAATAACTATTTTTGGAGGTATCACTATCTATTATAAAAGTAGATAAATTGAAATTTGCTAATTTTTCAACATTTAATTTGGTATTTTTTTAAAGATAAAAATTAAATATTTTGACTCAAATTTACCACTGTCATGAAGTACAATATGTGATGAGAAAACGATCTCAGAATGACCTGGATAAGTAAAAGAGTTTTAAAGTTATCACCACATACAGTGGAGGAAATAATTATTTGACCCCTCACTGATTTTGTAAGTTTGTCCAATGACAAAGAAATGAAAAGTCTCAGAACAGTATCATTTCAATGGTAGGTTTATTGTAACAGTGGCAGATAGCACATCAAAAGGAAAATCGAAAAAATAACTTTAAATAAAAGATAGCAACTGATTTGCATTTCATTGAGTGAAATAAGTATTTGAACCCTCTAACAAAAAAAGACTTAATACTTGGTGGAAAAACCCTTGTTTGCAAGCACAGAGGTCAAACGTTTCTTGTAATTGATGACCAAGTTTGCGCACATTTTAGGAGGAATGTTGGTCCACTCCTCTTTGCAGATCATCTCTAAATCCCTAAGGTTTCGAGGCTGTCTCTGTGCAACTCTGAGCTTGAGCTCCCTCCATAGGTTTTCGATTGGATTAAGGTCCGGAGACTGACTAGGCCACTCCATGACCTTAATGTGCTTCTTCTTGAGCCACTCCTTTGTTGCCTTTGCTGTATGTTTTGGGTCATTGTCGTGCTGGAACACCCATCCACGACCCATTTTCAGTTTCCTGGCAGAGGGAAGGAGGTTGTCGCTCAGGATTTCACGATACATGGCTCCGTCCATTTTCCCGTTTATGCGAATAAGTTGTCCTGTGCCCTTAGCAGAAAAACACCCCCAAAGCAAAATGTTTCCACCCCCATGCTTGACGGTGGGGACGGTGTTTTGGGGGTCATAGGCAGCATTTTTCTTCCTCCAAACACAGCGAGTTGAGTTAATGCCAAAGAGCTCTATTTTGGTCTCATCAGACCACAGCACCTTCTCCCAGTCACTCTCTGAATCATTCAGGTGTTCATTGGCAAACTTCAGACGGGCCTGCACATGTGCCTTCCTGAGCAGGGGGACCTTGCGAGCCCTGCAGGATTTTAATCCATTGCGGTGTAATGTGTTTCCAATGGTTTTCTTGGTGACTGTGGTCCCTGCTAATTTGAGGTCATTAACTAACTCCTCCCGTGTAGTTCTAGGATGCTTTTTCACCTTTCTCAGAACCATTGACACCCCACAAGGTGAGATCTTGCGTGGAGCCCCAGAGCGAGGTCGATTGATGGTCATTTTGTGCTCCTTCCATTTTCGAACAATCGCACCAACAGTTGTCACCTTCTCTCCCAGCTTCTTGCTAATGGTTTTGTAGCCCATTCCAGCCTTGTGCAGGTCTACAATTTTGGATCTGACATCCTTGGACAGCTCTTTGGTCTTTCCCATGTTGGAGAGTTTGGAGTCTGCTTGATTGATTGATTCTGTGGACAGGTGTCTTTTATACAGGTGACTAGTTAAGACAGGTGTCCTTAATGAGGGTGACTAATTGAGTAGAAGTGTCTAACCACTCTGTGGGAGCCAGAACTCTTAATGGTTGGTAGGGGTTCAAATACTTATTTCACTCAATGAAATGCAAATCAGTTGCTATCTTTTATTTAAAGTTATTTTTTCGATTTTCCTTTTGATGTGCTATCTGCCACTGTTACAATAAACCTACCATTGAAATGATACTGTTCTGAGACTTTTCATTTCTTTGTCATTGGACAAACTTACAAAATCAGTGAGGGGTCAAATAATTATTTCCGCCACTGTAAATGGACACATGTCAGATTTGCCAAAAATGGCCTGGTCCTTAACCCCTTCCCAACTGCAATCCGTTTATATACGTGATATTTGCACATGCCCCGTGCAGCTATCACATCTATAAACGTCAAGCCAGTTCTTTAATCCAAGCGCTGCAAAGCGCTTGGATTAAAGCTTCTGCCCCTGTCCTGCTGCTGTCACGGACAGCATACAGTGCAGTAATGCCGGCAAGGGACCAATCAGAGTGGCCCCTTGCCGGCAATCGATCTGATTGGTTAGTCTATGCAGACTAACCAATCGGATCGTGGCAGTGAAAAAATGCTGGTTTCTGGCTCTGATTTGCGCTCTGCAGATCAGCCTGAAATCAGGTAGTGTTCCTTGTGCCCCCCGATCTGTGCCCCTCCAAGCCCCCCTTGTGTCCGCCTGCCGCTTATGCTCATTTCCTGCCTCCTGCGCTCATCTCCTGCCTCCTGCCCTGATGCGGTCCTGCCCTCATTTCCTGCCTCCTGCGCTCATCTCCTGCCTCCTGCCCTGATGCGGTGCGGTCCGCCCCCCCGCCCCCTCCCCGCCCCATACATTCCTCCTGCCCCCAGCCTCCCTCAAATGTGGGTGAAAAATGTGGGTGTAAACCATCTTGTTTGTGAAAAAAATGAAATTTTTCATTTTCACCAAGTGTTTCCTAATTCTGGGAAACACCTTTGAGGTCAAAATGCTCACTATACACCTTGATAGATTACTTGAGGAATGTAGTTTCCAAAATGGAGTCACTTTTTGGGGGTTTCTACCGTAGGGCCACCTCAGGGTGTCTTCACATGCGACATAGCTCCCAATTACCATTCCAGCTAATTCCTCTCTCCTAAAGCCATATGGTGCTCCTTCCACTCTGAAGCATGCTGTGCAGCCATACATCATTTTTGGAGCACATATGGGGTGTTTTTATAAACTCCAGATTCAGGGTAATAGATTTTTGATTGACTGTTAACACTTTATTGCTAAAAATAAATTGAAATTTCATTCCAATTTTCCTTTAATTCTTGTGGGGCACCTAAAGGGTTAACAAAGTTTGTAAAATCAGTTTTTAATAGCTTGAGGGGTGTAGTTTATAAAATGAGGTGATTTATGGGTGGTTTCTATTATGTAAGCCTCGCAAAGTGACTTTATATCTGAACTGGTCCTAAAAATAAATGGGCTTTGGAAATTTTCTTAAAAATCTTAAGATTCTTGTAGAAACTTCTAAGCCTTCTAACGTCCCAAAAAAATAAAATGTAATTTTCAAAATGATCCAAACATGAAGTAGACATATGGGGGATGTAAAGTACCGTATTTTTCGCCGTATAAGACGCACCGGCGTATAAGACGCACCTAGGTTTTTGGGGAGGAAAATAAGAAAAAAAATATTTTGAACTAATTGTGGTCTGTGGGTGATGCACTGTTATGGGGATCTGTGGATGACGCACTGTTATGGGGGATCTGTGGGTGACACTTATAGGGGATCCTCTCTGGATGGCGCTGTTATGAGGATCTGTGTATGACAGTTATGGGGGGGATCTGTGGATGACACATATATAGCATCTTATGCTATGTGTCATCCACAGATCCCCTCCATAAGTGTGGGGGTCGCATTTGCTTTTATAATGGGGGTGGGGGTCGCATCTGCATTTATAATGACAGCGGGGCCCGTGCAGTGACTGTATTCTACTACACGGGCCCCGCTTACTGTACAATCATATCCCTAATACCGTAGTTAATTGTTGTGTGCACTGCATGTAAAAGCATAATGAGCGATGATGATGAGCGCTATTACTTACAATTAGAAGCGCTTGCCGTTCGGAGCAGGGAGGAGGGAGGAGGCAGGAGGCAGGCCGGGAGGACGGGCGCTGGCAGTGTGAGTCATTCGTCATGCGCCCACGCCGCCTGCTTCATTCATGAAGCAGGCGGCGCAGGCGCGTGACGTATGACTCACACTGCCAGCGCCCGTCCTCCCGGCCTGCCTCCTCCCTCCTCTCTGCTCCGAACGGCAAGCGCTTCTAATTGTAAGTAATAGCGCTCATCATCATCGCTCATTATGCTTTTACATGCAGTGCACACAACAATTAACTACAGTATTAGGGATATGATTGTACAGTAAGCGGGGCCCGTGTAGTAGAATACAGTCACTGCACGGGCCCTGCTGTCATTATAAATGCAGATGCCGCCCCCAGCCCCTCCTCCCTCACAGCTGATATACCCGCCGCACGGCATCGCGGCGGGTGTATCATTGAAAACTAAGCAAAATCGGCTACATTCGCCGTATAAGACGCACTGCTATTTCCCCCCCACTTTTGGGGGGGAAAAAGTGCGTCTTATACGGCGAAAAATACGGTAATAACTATTTTTGGAGGTATCACTATCTATTATAAAAGTAGATAAATTGAAATTTGCTAATTTTTCAACATTTAATTTGGTATTTTTTTAAAGATAAAAATTAAATATTTTGACTCAAATTTACCACTGTCATGAAGTACAATATGTGATGAGAAAACAATCTCAGAATGACCTGGATAAGTAAAAGAGTTTTAAAGTTATCACCACATAAATGGACACATGTCAGATTTGCCAAAAATGGCCTGGTCCTTAACCCCTTCCCAACTGCAATCCGTTTATATACGTGATATTTGCACATGCCCCGTGCAGCTATCACATCTATAAACGTCAAGCCAGTTCTTTAATCCAAGCGCTGCAAAGCGCTTGGATTAAAGCTTCTGCCCCTGTCCTGCTGCTGTCATGGACAGCATACAGTGCAGTAATGCCGGCAAGGGACCAATCAGAGTGGCCCCTTGCCGGCAATCGATCTGATTGGTTAGTCTATGCAGACTAACCAATCGGATCGTGGCAGTGAAAAAATGCTGGTTTCTGGCTCTGATTTGCGCTCTGCAGATCAGAGCCTGAAATCAGGTAGTGTTCCTTGTGCCCCCCGATCTGTGCCCCTCCAAGCCCCCCTTGTGTCCGCCTGCCGCTTATGCTCATTTCCTGCCTCCTGCGCTCATCTCCTGCCTCCTGCCCTGATGCGGTGCGGTCCGCCCCCTCCCCGCCCCATACATTCCTCCTGCCCCAGCCTCCCTCAATGTTGGTGGCCGTACCCCCCCCCCTTTCCAGCGCTGCCCCTGGCCCCCCTGCTGTGTGTGATGGCGGCGGCTCCATTCCTGAGCCGCCATCAGCAGAGAGTGTCAGCTCTATGCTGACACTCTGCTGTAACCCCATAGATGCCGCGGCATCCATAGGGTTAATAGAGGGAGGGGGCTCCCTCACTCCACCATCGAGGCTGCCACACTGCGATGGCAGCGCCCAATGGTTGCCATGGCAACCGGACGCTTTGCAAAAGCGTCCACTGTTGCCACCTACAGGGCATCTTATAGTATTATACTTTGCAATGCAAGAGCATTGCAACGTATAGTACAGCCATCAGCCCCACTGGATCTTCAAGATCCAAGAGGGACTTGCTAAATAAAAAAGTGAAAATAATAAAAGTAAAAATAAATAAAAATGTAAAATTAAAAAAATAAATTGCCTTTTCCTATAAAAAAATTTAAAATAAAAATACACATATTAGGTATCACCGCGTCCATAACGACCGTCCCTATAAATATGTCACATGATAGACCCCGTCCGATAAGCACCATAAAAAAATAAAAAAATTAAAACTGTAAAAAAAGCCATTTTTGTCACCTTACATCACAAAAAGTGCAACAGCAAGCGATCAAAAAGGTGTATATCAAACAAAATGTTACCAATAAAACCGTCACCTCATCATGCAAAAAATGAGACCCTACATGAGAAAATCGCTAAAAAAAAAAAAACTATAGTTCTTAGAACATTGAGACACTAAAACATAATTTTTTTATTTCAAATATGCTATTATTGTGTTAAAGGGCTTCTGTCACCCCACTAAAGTGATATTTTTTTTTTGGGCTGGTGAAATTAGTTATATTGCGATATATCACAATATAATTGTGTCACTTACTTTGATCCAGCAGTTTCTTCAAAAAACGAAGTTTTATCATATGTAAATTCGGTCTCTAACAGCAAGTAGGGCGGCTACTTGCTGCTAGCTGCTGCAGAAATCCGCCCTCTCGTCGTGTTGATTGACAGGGCCAGCCGGGATCTCCTCCTCCGGCCAGCCCTGTCGGCATTTCAAAAATCGCGCGCCTCTGTGGATTCGGCGCAGGCGCTCTGAGATGAGGAGGCTCGTCTCCTCAGCACTCCCTCAGTGCGCCTGCGCCGATGACGTCTTCTATTTCGGTGATGTCATCGGCGCAGGCGCACTGAGGGAGTTCTGAGGAGACGAGCCTCCTCATCTCAGAGCGCCTGCGCCGAATCCACAGAGGCGCGCGATTTTTGAAATGCCGACAGGGCTGGCCGGAGGAGGAGATCCCGGCTGGCCCTGTCAATCAACACGACGAGGGGGCGGATTTCTGCAGCAGCTAGCAGCAAGTAGCCGCCCTACTTGCTGTTAGAGACCGAATTTACATATGATAAAACTTCGTTTTTTGAAGAAACTGCTGGATCAAAGTAAGTGACACAAGTGACACAATATATAACTAATTTCACCAGCCCAAAAAAAAAATATCACTTTAGTGGGGTGACAGAAGCCCTTTAAAGTGAAATAAATAAATAAATAAATAAATAAAAAGTGTACATATTAGGTATCGCCGCATCCGTAATAACCTGCTCATTAACCTGCTCAATAAAAATATCACATGACCTAATCACCTTTACTAATCACACAGTAAAAAAAAAATGTAAAACAAAAAGCCTTTTTTGTCACCTTACATCACAAAAAGTGCAACAGCAAGCGATCAAAAAGGCTTATGACCCCCAAAATAGTACCAATCAAACCGTCACCTCATCCCGCAAAAAATGAATACCCTATTTAAGACAATCGCCCAAAAAATAAAAAAAGATATGGCTCTCAGACTATGGAGACACTAAAACATCATTTTTGGGGTTTCAGAAATGCTATTATTGTGTAAAACAAATAAATAAAAAAATAGTATACATATTAGGTATTGCCACGCCTGTTACAATCTGCTTTATAAAACTGTCACATGACCCAACCCCTCAGATAAACACTGTGAAAATAAATAAATAAATAAAAACTGTTCCAAAACAGCCAATTGTTTGGTCACCTTGCCCCATAAAGTGTAATAATGAATGATCAAAAAATCCTATGTACCCAAAAATGGTACCAACCTCAACTCTTTCTGCAAAAAACGAGCCCCTGCACAAGACGATCGGCAGAAATATAAAAAAACATATGGCGTTTAGAAAATGGACACACAAAAACATAATTTCTTTTTCAAAAATGCTTCATAATGTAAAACTGAAACAAACAAAGAAAGTAGACATATTTGATATCATTGCGTCCGTAACAACCTGCTCTATAAAAATAGCACATGATCTACCCTGTCAGATGAATCTTGTAAAAAAAAAAACGCTGCCAAAACAGCCATTTTTCGGTTACCTGGCCTAACAAAATAACTTAATATAGAGCAATTAGAAATCATATGTACCCCAAAATAGTACCAATAAAACTGGCACCTTATCCCCTAGTTTCCAAAATAGTGTCACTTTTTGGGAGTTTCTACTGTATGGGTGCATTAGGGGGGCTTTAAATGGGACAAGGCATCTGAAACCAGTCCAGCAAAATCTGCCTTCCAAAAACCATACAGCGTTCTTTTCCTTCTGCGCCCTGCCGTGCGCCCTTACATTAGTTTACGACCACATGTGGGGTGTTTCTGTAAACCGTAGGAAATCAGGGTAATAAATATTGAGTTTTATTTGGCTGTTAACCCTCAATGTGTTAAAGAAAAATTTTTAATAAAATGGAAAATTTGCCAAAAAAGTGAAATTTAGAAATTTCATCTCCATTTTCCTTTAATTCTTGTGGAACACCTAAAGGGTTAACAAAGTTTGTAAAAATCAGTTTTGACTAACTTGAGGGGTGTAGTTTCTACAATGGGGTCATTTATGGGGGGTTTCCACTTTGTAAGCCCCACAAAGTGACTTTAGACCTGAACTGGTCCTTAAAAAGTGGGTTTTGGAAATTTTCTTTTTTTTTTAAATCAGATGTTTCTTTATTAACATTTTTTTTTTTAGACATGTTCTATCACATCAACATGACAGTTCTTTCAGGTCGCAGACCTATACCGTATCTATCGCATATAGTTGGAATTTTACTTACGTAATTATACTTTCTTCGAGTCCGAAGGCAGCACAGAAGGGATATTTCCCGTCCCAGTCACTCTATCATAGGACCGCCCACCTAGAAAAATCTAACAATCAAACAATTAACAATTAACACAATTGACAATACCCTAGGTACTCTATATAACACGCCAAGGCACTGCATCCATTGTGTAATAACGTAGACCAGCTCATGCAAGTAAAATTTATTGGGAGGGTTAGTGTGCTGCCTTCGGACTCGAAGAAAGTATAATTACGTAAGTAAAATTCCAACTTTCTTCTTCGTCCTACAGCAGCACAGAAGGGATATAACATAGAAATTAAAGGGGGGGAAAGCTCTGTTTTACTGCTGACAAAACTGCTGTGCTGAAGGCTGAGTTCTCGGGTCCATTGCTGAGCCTGTAGTGATGCACAAACGTAGAGGATGAAGTCCAGGAAGCTGCATTGCAGATGTCTAGGAGATCAACTTGCTGTCTTTCAGCCCAAGATGTAGAGGTTGCCCTCGTGGAGTGGGCTCTTAACGGCCGAGGCGGTTCTTTACCATCTAAGATGTAGGACTCCGAGATGGTTGTTTTAATCCAACGACCCAGAGTGTCTTTTGAAGCTTTCATACCCTTCCTCGGACCAGAAAATAAAATGAACAAATTTTCTTCCTTTCGGAAATCTCTCAGCCTTTCAAGATAGCAAATTAATGCTCTACGAATGTCCAGAGTATGGAGTCTTATTTCCTCATCTGACTTAGGGTCAGGGTAGAATACAGGAAGAACAGATTCTCTATTGATGTTAGTTGAAGACGCAACTTTTGGTCTAAATGAAGGCATGGTTCTTAGTCTGACACCATTTGGCAAAATTTTCAAATATGGCTCTCTGGAGGACAAAGCCTGCAATTCCCCTAGTCTCTTTGCGCAAGTGATGGCAATGAGAAAAAGGATCTTGCAGGATAACCAGCTAAGATCCACTTCGGCAATAGGTTCAAAGGGAGGACCTGTAAGTCTATTTAGAACCAGTGATAAATCCCAGATGGGCATAGGCGGTCTCACAGAAGGCCTCAACTTTTTCAATGCTCTGAAATATCTAGCTATTAAAGCGTCACCTGCATATTGTCCATCTGTCCAAGCATTAATGGCTGTCATGTGGACTCTTAATGTATTAGGCTTTAGGCCTTTTTCGTGCCCTTCTTGCAGGAATTGCAAAATGGAGTTGGTGGAGACTAGTAACTCTTTTTCCTGCAACCAGGAAGAAAACTTTCTCCATAATCTGTTGTAAACTGCAATAGTGGACTGCTTTCTGGAGGACAGTAAAGTAGAAATGACCTCATCTGAAAGGCCCTTCTCTTTTAATCTTTCCCTTTCAGGTGCCACACGGTTAAATGCAACTTGTTCAGTTGAGGATGGTAAAGGTCTTCCTGTAGAAGAAGATCCGGGTACAGAGGCAAAGTCCAGTGATCGTTTTTCGAAAGTTGAGATACGGCAGAAAACCAAGCCCTGCGGGGCCAATATGGAGCTATTAGAATTGCTTCCGGTGCTTCTGAGAGGAGTTTCGGTATGATCTGAGGTAACATTGGTATGGGAGGAAACAGGTAGACAAACTTGTGGCTCCAATTCAGAGAGAAGGCATCCAGACAGTCGGGTCTGTCCGTTCTCCTGAGAGAACAAAACTTCAGGGTTTTCTTGTTCTTCCTCGTTGAAAACAGATCCCATTCTGGACGACCCCATTTCTCCACTATCTGGGCGAAATATTTCGGGTTCAATTCCCATTCTCCTGGGCACACCTTCTGTCGACTGAGTCGATCTGCTCTGATATTCTCGGAGCCCTTGATGTGAACTGCCACTAGGCTGTGTAGGACTGGCTCTGCCCAAGACATTATTTTGTCGCAAATGGACTGAAGAGAGAGACAACGCGTTCCCCCTTGTTTGTTCACATAATATGCCGCCGTTGCGTTGTCCGTCTGCAGGAGAACTGATCTGTGGTAGAGATGAGGTTCGAAATGCTGCAGGGCTAGTTGAATGGCTTTCAATTCCCTGAAGTTTGAGGATCGCCTCATTGTGGTTGAAGGCCATTCCCCTTGAATCCACCGATCTCCCATGTGCGCACCCCAACCCTTGCGGGAAGCATCTGTGGTTATCACTACTCTTTGAATGACTCGGAAATCTTTTCCTTTTTCCAGATTTTCTTCTCTTGTCCACCAAAGCAGCCCCCTGCGTGTTGCATATGATATCTTCATCATAGTAGTCAGTGATTTGGGATTCTTGTCCCAACAGTGAAGAATTTCTCTTTGCAGGTCTCTCATATGAGCCTTCGCCCATGGCACCGCCTCTATAGCCGCTGTCAACAACCCGAGGGTACTCATCGCCGAACGGATGGATATCTTCGTTGTAGAGATCAGCGACTGAATTCTGCGAATGATCTGAGCCACTTTGAGAGGAGGAAGAAATACCTTCATTACTTCTGAGTCTAACAAAAGACCCAGGAACTGGATTCTCGTAGTGGGGACCAGCTGCGACTTCTTTTGGTTGACAATGAACCCAACTTGCTGAAGTAGATTCATAGCAGTGTGAAGATCCGATCTCAGAACCTCCTCGGAAGCTGCAATAAGCAACCAGTCGTCCAGATATGGCACTATCCTTAGACCTTGAACCCTCAGAGCTGCAATAAGGACGACCACTACCTTCGTAAAGATACGAGGTGCCGGAGATAGCCCGAAGGGAAGAGCCCTGAATTGATAGTGCCAAATCCGACCTAGAGTCTTGACCGCCACCCTGAGAAATCTCCTCGATTCTTTGTGGATAGGTATATGAAGGTATGCATCTTTTAGATCTATAGATGCCATCACCTCCCCAGGTTGCAGGATGCTCAGGACAGATCTTATGTTGTCCATCTTGAATTTTATCTTCTTTAAATGGTTGTTTAGAAACCTTAAATCTATGATGAGGCGCCACCTGCCGTCTGGTTTTGGAACGGGAAACACTCTTGAATAGACCCCCGAATACACCTCCTCTTCTGGAACTCTCTCCAGAACATTCATCTGTAGGAACTCCCGAAGAAGGGGCATGATTCTTGGATCCTCCGTGTTGTTTAACAGGAACCTTTCCCTTGGAAGATGAACGAATTCGAGTGAATAACCGTCTTTGATGATATTCCGAACCCAGCTGTCTGAAGTGACACTCTCCCATTTCATATAAAAGTTTCTTAACCTTGCGCCTACAGTGAGGGCAGGCTTGATGTCAGAATTTTGAATTGGAGGCAGGGGTTTCAGAGGGTTTCTTCTTTCCCTTGTCCTGGTAGCGGGAGCGAAACTTCTTCCCTTGCTCCTGTCTATTACGACCCTGAAAAGAAAATCTTCCTCTCTGCGTACGAAATCTGGTAGATTTGGGCCTGAAAGTTTGCGGAAAGGCTAAAGCCTTCTCTTTTTTATTTTCTTCCAGGATCTTATCCAACTGGGATCCTATTAACTTTCCCGGTTCAAATGGGAGAGCGCAAAAGTTGGATTTAGAGGAAGCATCACCCGTCCAAGGTTTTAACCAAATCGATCTTCTTGTGGAATTCGCTAAGGCCATGTTCTTGGCTGAGATCTTTATGACATCAAGCGGAAAATCACAAAGGAATTCCGCAGCCGTCTTAAGGGTCGATACTTGGTCCAGCAGTTCATGCCTTGGTACCCCCTCTTGGATGTCTCTGGTTAGTTCGCTCTTGCCACAGGCACTGAGGACATAGCTGCCTTCTGTAGAGAAGCCAGGTTGCAATGAGATCTCTTTAGGAAAGTGTCAGCTTTCCGATCCATAGGATCCTTTAATAGAGAAGAATCGTCTGATGGAAAAAAAGATCTTTTGGACAGACGTGCAATGGCTGGATCAACTTTAGACGGTACTTCCCATTCCTCTGATGCAGCCGGGTCTAACTTGTATAAAGACTTGAAGCGAGGTCCTAAGTCCAGGCGTTTATCGGGTCTTTTCCATTCCCTTTCCATGATGGTCTTTAGAACCGGATGAGCAGGGAGGACTCTGGATTTCTTCTTAGGGAAGTAATACAGGTTACCCTTATCCTGTACTAAATCTTCTTCATCATTAGTTTCCAGACAACGCTTTACGCGTCTGATGAGTTTTTCTGCTGAATCCTTTTTCAATAAAGAAAAAATTCTTCACTACCTGAATCTGAATCCGAGGATAGGTCAGATTGAGATACAATAGCTGATGATTGAGACATGTCATCTGAATGATGATGATGATGATGGCTTCTTTCCTTCTTACTGCCAGAAGTAGACGCCAAATTCTGCATATTTTCTCTGAACCAGGAAAAAAATTTTTTTGCTTCTTCTGCTAACGGGTCCTGTGGGGTACAATCCAAACAGATATTGGATGTCGCTTCTGGAGATAAAGGCTGTAGACAAGTGATGCATAGCTTAGATCTTGCGGGCTGCGGATCAGGCGTGCGTAACTTCTCTGCACAGATATCACAGATGTCATCATGTAAATCATCAGGAAGCGGCAATCTACAACCTGCACAAACACGGTGCTTTGTCTTTTTGTGGCTCTTCCGGCTCGACATCTAAGAAAAAAATAAATGTATTAGATGCAAAAATATAGAGCATAAGGGAGGCAGACAGAGCAGCAGTACCCTATGGTAATACCTTCAGAGACTCAGAACTCGGCTGCCCCGCACAGCAGGAATGTGCACACAGCTTCTGAGTCTCTAAATAGGCACCAGAGTTTGAAATTGCCGCCCAAAACACGCCCCCAACGTGATGACGTCACAGGACCTGGACGCCGCACAGGAGAGGAATGTGGCTAGAGATAAGGGAACTGAGTGCGCGTGTCTAAACAAACAGAGACCGCAGCGCATAGAGAAAGGTAATTAACCCTTCCTGAACTTACCCAGGGTAACACCATCAGACCAGAGCCAGGCATCGCCGGCAGACAGCCTAATACTTACCCGGCTGCAAACGTCTGTACACCGGGAATCAGGTCAGCCAGGCAAACGCACTGGACACAGACCGGCGACCTGCTACAGGTATTACCAGGCAAACGCACCGGTAGGCAACAGCCACAATACACTATAACAGGTCTGGGCTAGGAAACCACTAGCCAGACCGACGGAGCCTGAACAACGCAAGGCTCGAGTCCTTTCCAGGTGGGCAGCAAGGTGAGACAATCACCTGCTAGAGTAAGGACTAGAAAAAACACAATGGATGCAGTGCCTTGGCGTGTTATATAGAGTACCTAGGGTATTGTCAATTGTGTTAATTGTTAATTGTTTGATTGTTAGATTTTTCTAGGTGGGCGGTCCTATGATAGAGTGACTGGGACGGGAAATATCCCTTCTGTGCTGCTGTAGGACGAAGAAGAAAATATATATACCATACACATTATATTACGCATATCCACGAAAGACATGACATAAATCGTCAAAGAAACACAGGTATCAAAACATATCTAGCACGAATACTAATATTTTCCATGAACAAAAAGACCCATAACCCACCCCCCTCCCATTCCCAATAAGGCAGGACACATATATAGTCACCTCTGTTATTCCAACATTCCCGGGGTGTCGGCACCACAATACCCCTCAGTAAACCATCTTCCACCATCAAGTTCCAATCCCCGATATTTCACAAGACATCACAATCCAGCAGCCATCTTCCCATACAGCCTCACTTCAATGTCAGGTAACCCATTCACCAACAAGCATCTGTATATACACCACACACCTGCTACCACCCAATATCCTATGTATCCTCCATCCTCGCTGCATTAACCTTATATAGAAAAACTCCTTGTAAGCGCCAACCAGGAGCTGCAACACCCAGAATTATCGATCCAGCTGCCCCAGATTGCTTCAAATTTGGATAGACATTTCCTTTTCTGATATACTCCTCTTTCTAAGCGAATTACTATATTTAATCTAGCAATATATTCTGATATGTCAGGAGGTATGGATTGGATCCACTTTGCTGCCAATGTTTTCCTAGCTTGATATAGCATTCTTCCTATACCAGTAGTTATAACAGATTGTAAATTATTATCCGGTACCAAGCCTAATACACACAGTTTGGGATCCAACTTAAGATTAGCACTGTACACCTTGTTCACCAGGTGTAGTACTGCTTTCCAATAAGACGTCAGTGATGAGCAAGTCCACAGCATGTGCAATAGATCAGCCTCCATACTTCCACACTTCGGACAGGCCGGGCTATCTCTATAGCCTATTTTATGCAAAAATACTGGGGTCTTGTACACCCTATGTATTAAATACAGATGTGATAAACGAGCCGCCTCACTAAGGGATAGAGTAGGGGTAAGTTCCACCACTTCCGTCCACTGCTCATCCGTGAGTTCACCCAGATTTCTTTCCCACTGACGTCTACTCATTAACGGATATCCCTTAAGGAAATCCTCTAATAGGGCCTGATACACCATGGAGATTGCTCCCCTCATTGACCCAGCCGCAATCACTACTGGAAATTTTCTTTAAAATTTTAAGAATTGCTTCTAAACTTCTAAACCTTCTAACATCCTAAAAAAATTAAATTACATTTCCAAAATGATGCCAACATAAAGTTAGACCTATGGGAAATGTTAAGTAATAAATATTTTACTAGGTATGACTTTCTGTTTTAGAAGCAGAGAAATTGAAATTTAGAAAATTTTTGGTAAATTTGGGATTTTTTTCATAAATAAAGGTGAAATATATTGACTCAAATTTTTTACTATCATGAAGTACAATATGTCACGAGAAAACAATCTCAGAATGGCTTGGATAAATAAAAGTGTTCCAAAGCAATTACAACATAAAGTGACGTCAGATTTGTAAATTTTGACCTGGACACTGGGGCATCAATGACCCTTGGTCATGAAAGGGTTAAGGTGAAAAATGGCTTGGTCCTGAAGGGGTTAAAATAATCCGTAACTTTCTGATGATAAGATTTCTCAGTGTGAAGGGGAATGAGAAGTAACAGTTAAAGTCAAGAAAGGATTTCTTAGAAATTCAGTCACAAGCTTCTCTCTTCCTGTCTTCTGGGTAAACATATCTCAGTGAATAGGTCCAAACTTAAACAACGTACACTAAGCCTAATTCACACAGGGCCTCATTTACTATGACCACATGCCAAACATTTGCACAAAAAAGTCACAAATCACAAGTTTGCCTTTTTTTTTTTCTTTTACGCAAAGAGCAAATTTTATTTCTTCACCACCCTCACCACTTTCTGGAAATGGAGCGTAACGTTCTAGGCGCACAAACTGCAGAGGATGCACTTAGGGGGAGATTTATCAAAAGTGGGGTCTTAGTTGTCCATTACAACCAATCAGATTCCACCTTTTAATATCCAAAGGAGCCCTGAAAAATGAAAGGTGAAATCTGCTTGGCTGCTATGGACAACTAAGACAGTTTTCCTTTACTCCACTTTT
Source organism: Bufo gargarizans (assembly GCF_014858855.1). Classification (NCBI taxonomy): domain Eukaryota; kingdom Metazoa; phylum Chordata; class Amphibia; order Anura; family Bufonidae; genus Bufo; species Bufo gargarizans. The sequence goes on along the minus strand of NC_058086.1, from coordinate 84,593,978 downwards.
GATAAATCTCCCTCTTAGGGCTCATGCACGCAAACTTATTTTTTTGCCATTTCTGTTCCGTTGTTTTACAGATCCATATGTGGAACCATTCATTTCAATGGGTCCGCAAAAAAAACTAAAATTATGTGCATTCCATTTCCATATGTCCGTTCCATTTTGCAGACAAGGACAGGCATTGTTACAATTGATCCGCCAAAAAATGGAGGCAATACAAAGCTCCAGATGGCGACCAAAATGGTCACCAATGCGACTTAGAATTGCAAAATGGGGACAAGACCTTGTAGTCTTGTCGCCATTTGCGCCTAGACCTTCCGCTGCTCTTTCATCAAAGATTGAGCTTCACACATCGAATCTCCATCGCCAGCCCATCTCGAATAGCAACAAACCTCATCCTCCAATCAGGTGTCCAGTCACATGCAGGTGAAAGACTTTGGATTCTGCTCACTGATTGGCTAATCTGGCACTCCTGCATTGTGATAGGCTGTCTGGCGGGTGTTTTGATGGACAGCACAAATAGGCTGCAGTATCCGGTCACTATCAGGGTGCTTGTGTGAAGGTGAGGGAACCGGGGCGGTCACAGTTCCTGGGCTCTCAGTGCCTGGAGTGGGCAGGTTTAGACGGAGCACAGTGCTGATCCCATGCTGAAACTTCCTAAGGCAGCCGGTGGCTGGTGCAGGTACAGGTAGTGTTCTCCTGGGCAGTGCCCTGTGCAGGGGGTGGGGAGCAGGGCTGTAGTGGCAGCATATGTCTGCCCAGTCACCATGGCAGGGCTCATTGAAGGGTATATCAAGTAGGGATCGACCGATTATCGGATTTACCGATATTATCGGCCGATATTCAGGATTTTAAACGCTATCGGTATCGGCATTTATTTTGCCGATATTCCGATAGCGTATGGGGAACACAGATCGCGCTGCTGACAGCGCTCTCAGTGTTCCCTCAGCAGCAGCACAGGGGAGAAGGAGCAGTGTCTCCTCCCCCTGTGCTGCTCCTGCCGCTGCCGCCAATGAAAGGACAGGGGACAAGAGGAGGGGAGGAGCTATGGCCACTGCGCCACCAATGAAGCTTAATCTCTCATTTATTCATATACAGGAGGCGGGAGCTGGCTGCGCAGTATCACATAGCCGGCCCCCGGCCTCTATGAGCTGTAGCTGCGATCTGCGGTAGTTAACTCCTCAGGTGCCGCGGATCGCAGCTACTTGTCATAGAGGTCGGGAGCCGGCTATGTGATCCTGCAGCCAGCTCCCGTCTCCTGTATATGAATAAATTAGAGAGTAAGCTCCCCCCCCAAGCCCCCCAGTATTAGACATTGGTGGCGCAGTGCGCCCCCCCTCCCCCCCCAGTATTAAGCATTGGTGGCGCAGTGTGCCTCCCCCCCCAAGCCCCCCCAGTATTAAGCATTGGTGGCACAGTGCGCCCCCCCTCCCCCCCAGTATTAAGCAGTGGTGGTGCATAGGGCCCCCCCACCCCAGTCGCAGTGTGCCCCCCCACAGGATCCCCTCCTCCCCTGCTCCTCCGATCGGAGCCCCAGCGGTGTAATGCTGGGGCTCCGATCGGTTACCATGGCAGCCAGGACGCTATTGAAGCCCTGACTGTCATAGTAAGCTCCATGCTGCTGTGTGCACAAAGCACAGAGCAGCAGGGACAGTGTGAGCTCCTATTCACCCTGATAGATCTCTATCAGGGTGAATAGGACAAGGGTTCTAGTCCCTAAGGGGGGCTAAAAGTTAGTTAAAAAAAAAAAAAAGTTACAAAAATAAAAACACCAAAATATTAAATATAAATGAAAAAGAAAGATTTACAAAAAATTAAAAATACACATTAACAATAAACATTAATTTTCAGCAGATTTGTGGGAATTTTTTTTTTTTTTTTCAAAAATGAAAATTCCCAGAATATCGGTAGAAATTATCGGCTATCGGCCTGAAAGCTCACAAATTATCGGTATCGGCCCTAAAAAATCAATATCGGTCGATCCCTAATATCAAGGCATTCACCTGGCACTTTCATGGCATGCTGGGGGAAGGATCTTTAATTCTTTGTATCTGTGTGACCAGGCTCTGAGGCTGCAGCAGTGGCCAGTCCTCTGCCTCAGTGTGACTTGTGGAGGAAGAGTCCTGGACAAGCAGGTAGGGAGGAAAGCTCAGTACCATCATGTGCACTATCTCAGGGAGTGAGTCACATTGCCCTGGGCTTGTGTGGAGAGCCTCCATGTCTGTACAGATTTGCCGTCACTAACTACTGTATACCTTATTGCAGAGAAGCCATGGGGGTAATGTGCCTAGTAGAGGGGCTCCTGCCAGTCACATACTGCCTGGTCCCACCCCCCTCCACCCCACTTGTGCCGTTCCTTTCACGGTAGTTATGCTCCAGGTCATTGAAGAACCGGTGAAGATATCTTCATGTATAGACTGCTAGGTGTCTGGGAACCCCTCCAATAATGAAAAAGTGGCCCCATACCCTATGGCGCTCCCTGAAATAAATGCAGCCGCCCCATTCATTCTCTAGTGGACTGCTGGGGATAGCTGAGGACAGTGCTTGGCTATTTCTGGCGGTCACATAGAGAATAAATGTAGCATCAAGGCGCATGCTCCACCAGCCTCTCCATTCATTTTGGGGTATGGGGCAGTCCCAGTGGTCAGAAACATAAAACTAGCCTGTGGATTATCAGATTACCCTTTTAAAGGGGTTGGCCCATCTCGCACTTTGGTGGCATAGGATAGTGAACGAGGGAGCACCAGGTATGCACGCCTACCCTGTATTGACTTTTATGGGAGTGCCGAAACTTCCTGGAACTTCCATAGAGGTGAATGAAGAGGTGATCATGCTTGCGTAGTTAACTGTCCATTCACTTTTATGGGAGTTCTGGAAATACCCGAGAGCTCCTGCCGCACATGCGTGGTGCTCTCTTCTTAATTTTGGGGGCCCTGTTCTAGAGATAGGTGGGAAACTGAGTTGGCTGTAGCTTAAAAAACCCCATGTTCCTTAGTATCCCAGTTATATTATATGGATTTTAAATTTGGCGACAAAAAATTTAATTTGGCTCCTAAATTTTTCAGGTTAGGAGCCGTGTTTTGCGGACTGTAAAATACATACAGTTGCGTGCATGAGCACATAAAGTGTAACTGTTTTCAGTGTATTCCTAATATAGTGCAGGGACAGGGATAGTGAACATGTTAGTGATGGGTGTAAGTCTTAGTATGTAACTGAGCACTGCGAAGGAGAGTCTGTCTTCAGCCTTAGGCCTCATGCACACGACCGATGTTTGGGTCCGCATCCAAGCCGCCGTTTTGGCGGCTCGGATGCGGACCCATTCATTTCAATGGAGTCGCAAAAGATGCAGACAGCACTCCGTGTGCTGTCCGCATCCGTGGCTCCGTTCCGTGTTCCCGCAAAAAAAATATAACATGTCCTATTCTTGTCTGCGATTTGCAGACAAGAATAGGCATTTATATTGCCGGTGCCCGTTCCGTAAATTGCGGAAGGCAACACGGGCGCCTTACGTTTTTTGCGGATCCGCGGTTTGCAGTCTGAAATAACGGCACGGTCGTGTGCATGAGGCCTTAGGCTAGGGCTACACGTTGACACGCGTCGCGCAACACATAGGGCACAACCACACTGCAACATGTGTCGCATAACAATTTTTATAATGATAGTCTATGGTGTCTATCTTGGATGAATTTTTTGCTACTGTCGCGTCGCAGTTGCATGTCGCAGTGCGACACCATTGACTATCATTATAAAAATTGTCGTGTGACATTGGTGCGACAAAATGATGCACGACACATGTAGTCGTGTAGCCCTAGCCTAACCGAGTGCTGAAGACGTCTGTGTGTGAGGCTACTTTCACATTAGCGTTTTTTGCAGATCTGTCATGGATCTTCAAAAACGCTTCCGTTACAGTAATACAACTGCATGCATCCGTCATGAATGGATTTGGTTGTATTATGTCTTCTATAACCATGACTGATCAGTCATGAAAACCATTGAAAGTTAATGGGGGACGGATCTGTTTTCTATTGTGTCGGAGAAAACGGATCCGTTCCCATTGACTCACATTGTGTGCCAGGACGGATCCGTTTGGCTCAGTTTCGTCAAGCAGACAGCAAAAAACGCTGCAGGCAGCCTCCAGAGCGGAATGAAGACTGATCGGAGGGAAAAGGATGCATTCTGAGCGGATCCTTTTCCATTCAGAATGCAATAGGGCAAAACTGATCCGATTTGGACTGCTTGTGAGATCCCATGACGGATTTTACAAATGGAAACCAAAAAGCCCGTGTGAAAGTAGCCTTACACACAGACGTCTTCAGTAGAAGTGAAGACAGAAGACAGACTCTCCTCAGCAACGACGATCAGTTACAGCTTTGCTAAGAAAACTCTGAAACAACAATTACACTTTAATGGATGACGAGGCTTGTGCCCGATCATAAACTAAGCGCACCCTCCAGCGATGGAGGGGATTTTAGGACTGGCACGGCAATGTTTGGTCAGTAATTTCATTCAGGGAATGCGAGTTGAAACCAGGTGCCTGTCAAAAACATTGCTCCTAAATTTAGGCATAAATGGTACTTCTACACGGCCCTCAGCACTTACTGGAAAGGGAGCGTAGTGGGGCAATCGCCCCCAGCATATTTATCATCATTATGCCAGTATACTACATGGGCAGCATGATGGCCTTGCAGCCCTGGGGTTCTAGGTTCGAATCTGATCAAAGACAACATCGGCATGAGGTTTGTAGGTTCTCCCCGTGTTTGCATGGGCTTTCTCCCACACTCCAAACACATACTGATAGGGAAATCAGACTATGGCCCCTTTCACACGGGCAAGTTTTCCGCGCGGGTGCACCCGCACTGAATCAGGACCCATTCATTTCTATGGGGCTGTGCACATGAGCGGTGATTTTCATGCATCACTTGTGCGTTGCGTGAAAATCGCAGCAAGCTCTATTTTTCACGCAACGCAGGCCCCATAGAAGTGAATGGGGCTGCGTGAAAATCGCATTCATTCATATCAGAACCTCAGATCAGACCCCCATATCAGAACCTCATATCAGACCCCCATATCAGAACCTCATATCAGACCCCCATATCAGAATCTCAGATAAGACCCCTATATCAGACCCCCAGATCAGACCCACATATCAGACCCACATATCAGACCCACATATCAGACCCACATATCAGACCCACATATCAGACCCACATATCAGACCCACATATCAGATCCTCAGATCAGATCCCCAGATCAGACCCACAGATCAGATCCCCAGATCAGATCCCCAGATCAGAACCTCAGATCAGACCCCCATATCAGAACCTCAGATCAGACCCCCATATCAGAACCTCAGATCAGACCCCAATATCAGAACCTCAGATCAGACTCCAATATCAGAACCTCAGATAAGACCCCCAAATCAGACAGATCCTCAGATAAGACCCCCAAATCAGATCCTCAGATAAGACACCCATATCAGATCCCCAGATCAGGACCTCATATCAGACCCCCGTCAGACCTCTATCACACCTCCATGCCAGACCCCCATCACACCTCATATCAGACCTTCATGTTAGACCCCCATCAGACCTCAGAGCTGACCTCCATCCAACTTCTATGCAAGACCCCTGTATCAGACCTCAGATAAAATAAATTCAGGTCCAATGATCTCCCCTGCATTCTTCACAACCTGGTCTTTTCTATCTCGTCACGGACATCGTAAGTGACACGGACCTATGAATAAGGCCAAGAAGATGACTGCAGTCCACTGGACAGATAATGAGCGTACAATCACAAACCCCATTATCACTACCGCCACATAACCGCGGTGAGGAGTATGAACGAAGCAGCGACTGAGTTTATACAATGTTACTCCATTACATGTCTATGGGGCCGACAAAGAAAGCCAAGCAAACGGCACAGCAAATAATGCCACTGTAAATGCACACAAACAGCTGTCAGCAGCTGCTGCCGGGCCCAAAGGCCGAAACGTATCCCGGCCTAGGAGAACCAAGTCATATTCACACAGCTGCCGGCCCAATGGCCGAAACGTATCACGCCCCAGGAGCACCAAGTCATATTCCCACTGCTGCCGGCCCAAAGGCCGAAATGTATCTTGGCCCAGGAGCACAAGGTCGTATTCAAACTGCTGCCGGCCCAAAGGCCGAAATGTATCCTGGCCCAGGAGCACCAGGTCGTAATCACACTGCTGCCGGCCCAAAGGCCGAAAAGTATCCTGCCCCAGGAGCACCAGGTCATATTCATACTGCTGCCGGCCCAAAGGCCGAAATGTATCCTGGCCCAGGAGCACCAGGTCGTAATCACACTGCTGCCGGCCCAAAGGCCGAAATGTATCCTGCCCCAGGAGCACCAGGTCGTATTCACACTGCTGCCGGCCCAAAGGCCGAAATGTATCCTGCCCCAGGAGCACCAGGTCCTAATCACACTGCTGCCGGCCCAAAGGCCGAAATGTATCCTGGCCCAGGAGCACCAGGTCGTAATCACACTGCTGCCGGCCCAAAGGCCGAAATGTATCCTGCCCCAGGAGCACCAGGTCGTATTCACACTGCTGCCGGCCCAAAGGCCGAAATGTATCCTGGCCCAGGAGCACCAGGTCCTAATCACACTGCTGCCGGCCCAAAGGCCGAAATGTATCCTGGCCCAGGAGCACCAGGTCGTATTCACACTGGTTTGGATTCATTTTAACTACAACTAGGGATGAGCAAACTTCTGTTTTCAAGTTCAGCGTACAAGGTTCGGGTTATCTAAGAATTCTGTTATGGATTCCGCTGCCACGGACCAAACGCTATGGTCCGTGGTAGTGGAATCCATAACAGAATTCTTGGATAACCCGAACCTTGTTCGCTGAACTTGAAAACAGACTTTCGCTAATCCCTAACCACAACAACTTGTAAGATAAATTTACAGGTATTTTCACATTTGAGTTAAACTTTGTTCCGGAAAAGAGGATCCGGTTTTGCAGACCATTAAAAATGTGAAAATACCGGATCTGTTTATCCTGGTGACAACCGGAGAGACGGATCTGGTATTGCAATGCATTCGTGAGACGGATCTGCATCCGGATCCATCTACAAATGCTGTCCATTTGCATACAGATTGCCAGATGCGGCAGGCAATTCCGGTGATGGAACTGCATGCCGGAATCCAACAACGCAAGTGTGAAAGTACAAGTTCAGTGAAATGAATAGTGTCCCTCCTCCCCAGCTATTATTGGGGAATTTGTCCCCTTTGCACTACAAAATTGTGCCAAAAAGTCAAAATAATTTTGCACAAGCCCTTTTTCTTCTGCACACAAATTTGCTGGATTACGGACTACGTGTACCAACAAATTTAATCTTAGCTGGGCCAGGAAACTGGTGAAAAACGTCACCAGAAATCAACACCAGCTCCGTCTGTGGGGCACGGCCTCTGTGTGTCTTACAGAGGACCTTTCATTAGTTTAGCCCTAGTCTAATTATGGTCCTACCTTATAGGGCGGCCCCCACTGATGCCATGGCACTTTTTTTTTTCCAAAGACCCCCCCCCATTCGTCCGCTGTTGGCCCCGTTGATTTCGGCGCCTTATATTAAAATGAGCCAACTCGGTTATACTAGGCGGAGACTCGCAGTTTTGCTGGGGGCGGTTCTCTTCTCCCTGGCTGTGAGCACATCTAATCAGACCGCTCTAATGGTCCATTCACACGTCCGTGGTGTATTCTGGATCCACAATACACCCGGTCGGCATCCCTCAATAGAACTGCCTATTCTTGTCCGCAATAGCGGACAAGAATAGGACATGTTTAATTTTTTTATGGAGCCGCGGCCCGGAAGTTCGGGGCCGTGCTCTGGAGATGTGGAGAGCACATCTCTTCCGGCCCCATAGAGAATGAATGGGTCCGCACCCGTTCCCGATATTGCGGAAAGGATGCGGATCCATTTGCGGATGTGTGAATGGGCCATTAGCCATGGAGAATGAGCACCTCTGTGAGCGCATCCAATCAGAGCGCACCGCTCTTAGCCAGGGAGAAGAGAACCGCCCCCAATGAAACTGCGAGTCTCCGCCTAGTATAACTGAGTCTGCTCATTATAATATAAGGCGCCAAAATCAACGGGGCCAACAGCGGACAAACGGGGGAAGGTGTCTTTGGGGGAAAACATATATATAGAATTATTTTGGAAGTAGAAAAAGTCTTAAAAATATTTTCCTTATGTTTTTGCCAGACATTTTGTCTTGTGTTAATAAGTACGGACATAGGATTCAAGAGGTTGGGGAGAGGAAATGTGCTTCTTGTAAGAAACCTGTGGAGAGACCCTCCTGTCCATCACAGGGACTGCCACCCGGCACTACAGCATTAGAACAAAGGCGCTAGTAATATCCGTGCGGCAAAATGTCCGGGCAGGTCTCCACTCATCCGGGCCACACTGGAAAAGTTCTACCCACTCCCGGAGGACGGACTTACCCACTCAGCTACATCAGGAACCAGCTGCCCGGCTGACGGAAGAAGTTGTGGGGTGAGCAGGACTCCCGCCACTTACTAACCTCACCTCACAACAGACAAAACTCCGCCAGAAGACGCAAGCAGAACCGCCGCACTTACTGGCCGGGAATGCCGCGACTCCTGCAGCGGCTCCTTCGCAGACTTCGCCCGTTCTCACATTCCTGTAGTAGAGGGTAGAGAAACCGATCATCTCAAAAATTACCGGAGACGACAGGAGAGCGCCTCCTGCTGGCAGCTATGTGATTCAAAGCGGTGGCATTGCATTGCCAAATCTTGTTATGTCCAGTACTATATGGCCTCCACAGGAGCGTGCAAACAGCGGGTCCGCGGTATAGGGGCACCAGCTGTGTGCCCGGGAGATACCCTACAGTGCAGAACGGAGGCATGGATCAGAAGTACTAGGGAGAGCCTCTGTGGGTTTTCTGTCCCTGCCTCCATATCATGGAGCCCATTCAAGTTAATGGGTCCGCAGACGGCGGGCGCAAGGTTGATGCCCATGCATTGTGGACCACAATTTGCAGTCCGCAGCACGGGCGCGATTGGCACATGGTTTTGTGTACATGAGGCCTATGGTCTACGTGGGTGGATGGTAACCGTAGCGCTGCAGCACACATCTGTGAGGATGAACATGTTCAGCACGGCTTTATTTCACTAGGCAGGAACATAACTTGAATTCATAGGGACCCAGAAGAACCTAGGGTTGCCACCTTTTCCAACAAAAAACACAATTATGCACACAGCGGTAGCCCGGTCCGCAATACACGGGTACTGGCCGTGTGCACCCCGCATCACAGATACGGACTCTTTCACTTGAATTGGTGAGCAGTCCGGAAGGTCGGTGCAGAACAGAGGCATGGAAGCCCTACGGAGCGCTTCTGTGGGGTTTTTGTCCGTGCCTCCACACCGCATGCACTACTTTTTTGCGGTTTGCACCATCGGATGCGGATCGCAGACCCCATTTAAGTGAATGGGTCCGCATCTGCATACAGCAGCCCTCTGGTCGTTGCAAGTCTATTGTAGACTGCAATTTAACCGCCTCCGGACCGCCTAACGCAGATGTGCGGTCCGGAGGTGGCAGCCCTGCGCAAAGTGACGCATATACGTGTCATCTCGCGAGGGCCGAGATTTCCTGTGAGCGCGCGCTCACAGGAACGGGAGGTAAGCGAGTGGATCTCCAGCCTGCCAGCGGCGATCGCTCGCTGGCAGGCTGGAGATGTGATTTTTTTAACCCCTAACAGGTATATTAGATGCTTGTTTGGATCGACCACCAGAGGACACAGGTAGCTGTGTAAAGTACCACAAAACACTACACTACACTACCCCCCCCCCCTGTCACTTATTAACCCCTTATGAACCACTGATCACCCCATATAGACTCCCTGATCACCCCCCTGTCATTGATCACCCCCCTGTAAGGCTCCAGTCAGAGGTCCGTATGATTTTTACGGATCCACTGATACATGGATCGGATCCGCAAAACACATGCGGACGTCTGAATAGAGCCTTACAGGGGGGTGATCAATGACAGAGGGGTGATCACCCATATAGACTCCCTGATCACCTCCGTCATTGATCACCCCCCTGTAAGGCTCCATTCAGACGTCCGTATGATTTTTACGGATCCACTGATACATGGATCGGATCCGCAAAACACATGCGGATGTCTGAATGGAGCCTTACAGGGGGGTGATCAATGACAAGGGGGTGATCACGCATATAGACTTCCTGATCACTTCCCTGTCATTGATCACCACCCTGTCATTGATCACCCTCCTGTAAGGCTCCATTCAGACGTCCGTATGATTTTTACGGATCCACTGATACATGGATCGGATCCGCAAAACACATGCGGACGTCTGAATGGAGCCTTACAGGGGCGTGATCAATGACAGAGGGGTGATCACCCATATACAGTTGCAAGAAAAAGTATGTGAACCCTTTGGAATGATATGGATTTCTGCACAAATTGATCATAAAATGTAATCTGATCTTCATCTAAGTCACAACAATAGACAATCACAGTCTGCTTAACCACTTAAGGACCACAGGTTTATACCCCCCTAGTGACCAGGCCCTTTTTTACAAATCGGCACTCCACAACTTTAGCGGTTTATTGCTCGGTCATGCAACTTACCACCCAAATGAATTTTACCTCCTTTTCTTCTCACTAATGGAGCTTTCATTTGGTGGTATTTTATTGCCGCTGACATTTTTACTTTTTTTGTTATTAATCGAAATTTAACGATTTTTTTGCAAAAAAATGACATTTTTCACTTTCAGCTGTAAAATTTTGCAAAAAAAACGACATCCATATATACATTTTTCGCCAAATTTATTGTTCTACATGTCTTTGATAAAAAAAAAATGTTTGGGCAAAAAAAAAATGGTTTGGGTAAAAGTTATAGCATTTGCAAACTATGGTACAAAAATGTGAATTTCCGCTTTTTGAAACAGCTCTGACTTTCTGAGCACCTGTCATGTTTCCTGAGGTTCTACAATGCCCAAACAGTAGAAAACCCCCACAAATGACCCCATTTCGGAAAGTAGACACCCTAAGGTATTCGCTGATGGGCATAGTGAGTTCATAGAACTTTTTATTTTTTGTCACAAGTTAGCGGAAAATGATGATGATTTTTTTTTTTTTTTTTTTCTTACAAAGTCTCATATTCCACTAACTTGCGACAAAAAATAAAAAATTCTAAAAACTTGCCATGCCCCTCACGGAATACCTTGGGGTGTCTTCTTTCCAAAATGGGGTCACTTGTGGGGTAGTTATACTGCCCTGGCAATTTAGGGGCCCAAATGTGTGAGAAGAACTTTGCAATCAAAATGTGTAAAAAATGACCGGTGAAATCCAAAAGGTGCACTTTGGAATATGTGCCCCTTTGCCCACCTTGGCTGCAAAAAAGTGTCACACATCTGGTATCGCCGTACTCAGGAGAAGTTGGGGAATGTGTTTTGGGGTGTCATTTTACATATACCCATGCTGGGTGAGAAAAATATCTTGGTCAAATGCCAACTTTGTATAAAAAAATGGGAAAAGTTGTCTTTTGCCAAGATATTTCTCTCACCCAGCATGGGTATATGTAAAATGACACCCCAAAACACATTCCCCAACTTCTCCTGAGTACGGCGATACCACATGTGTGACACTTTTTTGCTGCCAAGGTGGGCAAAGGGGCACATATTCCAAAGTGCACCTTTCAGATTTTGCAGGCCATTTTTTACACATTTTGATTGCAAGGTACTTCTCACACATTTGGGCCCCTAAATTGCCAGGGCAGTATAACTACGCCACAAGTGACCCCATTTTGGAAAGAAGACACCCCAAGGTATTCCGTGAGGGGCATGGCGAGTTCCTAGAATTTTTTATTTTTTGTCACAAGTTAGCGGAAAATGATGATTTTTTATTTTTTATCTTTTTTCCTTACAAAGTCTCATATTCCACTAACTTGCGACAAAAAATAAAAAATTCTAGGAACTCGCCATGCCCCTCACGGAATACCTTGGGGTGTCTTCTTTCCAAAATGGGGTCACTTGTGGCGTAGTTATACTGCCCTGGCAATTTAGGGGCCCAAATGTGTGAGAAGTACTTTGCAATCAAAATGTGTAAAAAATGGCCGGTGAAATCCGAAAGGTGCACTTTGGAATATGTGCCCCTTTGCCCACCTTGGCATCAAAAAAGTGTCACACATCTGGTATCGCCGTACTCAGGAGAAGTTGGGGAATGTGTTTTGGGGTATCATTTTACATATACCCATGCTGGGTGAGAGAAATATCTTGGCAAAAGACAACTTTTCCCATTTTTTTATACAAAGTTGGCATTTGACCAAGATATTTTTGTCACCCAGCATGGGTATATGTAAAATGACACCCCAAAACACATTCCCCAACTTCTCCTGAGTACGGCGATACCAGATGTGTCACACTTTTTTGCTGCCAAGGTGGGCAAAGGGGCACATATTCCAAAGTGCACCTTTCGGATTTTGCAGGGCATTTTTTACACATTTTGATTGCAAAGTTCTTCTCACACATTTGGGCCCCTAAATTGCCAGGGCAGTATAACTACGCCACAAGTGACCCCATTTTGGAAAGAAGACACCCCAAGGTATTCCGTGAGGGGCATGGCGAGTTCCTAGAATTTTTTATTTTTTGTCGCAAGTTAGTGGAATATGAGACTTTGTAAGGAAAAAAGAAAAAAAAAAGAAAAATCATCATTTTCCGCTAACTTGTGACAAAAAATAAAAAATTCTAGGAACTCGCCGTGCCCCTCACGGAATACCTTGGGGTGTCTTCTTTCCAAAATGGGGTCACTTGTGGCGTAGTTATACTGCCCTGGCAATTTAGGGGCCCAAATGTGTAAGAAGTACCTTGCAATCAAAATCTGTAAAAAATGGCCGGTGAAATCCGAAAGGTGCACTTTGCAATATGTGCCCCTTTGCCCACCTTGGCAGCAAAAAAGTGTCACACATGTGGTATCGCCGTACTCAGGAGAAGTTGGGGAATGTGTTTTGGGGTGTCATTTTACATATACCCATGCTGGGTGAGAGAAATATCTTGGCAAAAGACAACTTTTCCCATTTTTTTATACAAAGTTGGCATTTGACCAAGATATTTTTCTCACCCAGCATGGGTATATGTAAAATGACACCCCAAAACACATTCCCCAACTTCTCCTGAGTACGGCGATACCACATGTGTGACACTTTTTTGCAGCCTAGATGCGCAAAGGGGCCCAAATTCCTTTTAGGAGGGCATTTTTAGACATTTGGATCCCAGACTTCTTCTCACACTTTCGGGCCCCTAAAAAGCCAGGGCAGTATAAATACCCCACATGTGACCCCACTTTGGAAAGAAGACACCCCAAGGTATTCAATGAGGGGCCTGGCGAGTTCCTAGAATTTTTTTTTTTTTTGCATAAGTTAGCGGATATTGATTTTTTTTTGTTTTTTTCCTCACAAAGTCTCACTTTCCGCTAACTTAGGACAAAAATTTCAATCTTTCATGGACTCAATATGCCCCTCACGGAATACCTTGGGGTGTCTTCTTTCCGAAATGGGGTCACATGTGGGGTATTTATACTGCTCTGGCTTTTTAGGGGCCCTAAAGCGTGAGAAGAAGTCTGGAATATAAATGTCTAAAAATGTTTACTCATTTGGATTCCGTGAGGGGTATGGTGCGTCCATGTGAGATTTTATTTTTTGACACAAGTTAGTGGAATATGAGACTTTGTAAGAAAAAACAAAAACAAACAAAAAATTTCCGCTAACTTGTGCCAAAAAAAATGTCTGAATGGAGCCTTACCAGGGGGGGGGGGGGGGGTGATCAATGACAGGGGGGTGATCAATGACAGGGGGGTGATCACCCATATAGACTCCCTGATCACCCCCCTGTCACTGATCACCCCCCCTGTAAGGCTCCATTCAGACATCCGCATGATTTTTTACGGATCCATGGATACATGTATCGGATCCACAGAACGCATGCGGACGTCTGAATGGAGCCTTACAGGGGGGTTATCAATGACAGGGGGTGATCAGGGTAATCAGGGTGATCACCCCCCTGTCACTGATCACCCCCCCTGTAAAGCTCCATTCAGACATCCGCATGATTTTTTACGGATCCATGGATACATGTATCGGATCCACAGAACGCATGCGGACGTCTGAATGGAGCCTTACAGGGGGGTTATCAATGACAGGGGGTGATCAGGGTAATCAGGGTGATCACCCCCCTGTCACTGATCACCCCCCCTGTAAGGCTCCATTCAGACATCCGCATGATTTTTTACGGATCCATGGATACATGTATCGGATCCACAAAACGCATGCGGACGTCTGAATGGAGCCTTACAGGGGGGTTATCAATGACAGGGGGTGATCAGGGTAATCACCCCCCTGTCACTGATCACCCCCCCTGTAAAGCTCCATTCAGACATCCGCATGATTTTTTACGGATCCATGGATACATGTATCGGATCCACAGAACGCATGCGGACGTCTGAATGGAGCCTTACAGGGGGGTTATCAATGACAGGGGGTGATCAGGGTAATCAGGGTGATCACCCCCCTGTCACTGATCACCCCCCCTGTAAGGCTCCATTCAGACATCCGCATGATTTTTTACGGATCCATGGATACATGTATCGGATCCACAAAACGCATGCGGACGTCTGAATGGAGCCTTACAGGGGGGTTATCAATGACAGGGGGTGATCAGGGTAATCAGGGTGATCACCCCCCTGTCACTGATCACCCCCCCTGTAAGGCTCCATTCAGACATCCGCATGTGTTTTGTGGATCCGATCCATGTATCCATGGATCCGTAAAAAATCATGCGGATGTCTGAATGGAGCCTTACAGGGGGGGTGATCAGTGACAGGGGGTGATCAGGGAGTGTATATGGGTGATCACCCGCCTGTCATTGATCACCCCCCTGTCATTGATCACCCCCCTGTAAGGCTCCATTCAGACATCCGCATGATTTTTTACGGATCCATGGATACATGGATCGGATCCACAAAACGCATGCTGACGTCTGAATGGAGCCTTACAGGGGGGTTATCAATGACAGGGGGTGATCAGGGTAATCAGGGTGATCACCCCCCTGTCACTGATCACCCCCCCTGTAAGGCTCCATTCAGACATCCGCATGATTTTTTACGGATCCATGGATACATGGATCGGATCCACAAAACGCATGCTGACGTCTGAATGGAGCCTTACAGGGGGGTTATCAATGACAGGGGGTGATCAGGGTAATCAGGGTGATCACCCCCCTGTCACTGATCACCCCCCCTGTAAGGCTCCATTCAGACATCCGCATGATTTTTTACGGATCCATGGATCGGATCCACAAAACGCATGCGGACGTCTGAATGGAGCCTTACAGGGGGGTTATCAATGACAGGGGGGTGATCAGGGAGTGTATATGGGTGATCACCCGCCTGTCATTGATCACCCCCTGTAAGGCTCCATTCAGACGTCCGCATGTGTTTTGCGGATCCGATCCATGTATCCATGGATCCGTAAAAATCATGCGGACGTCTGAATGGAGCCTTACAGGGAAGTGATCAATGACAGGGGGTGATCAGGGAGTGTATATGGGTGATCACCCGCCTGTCATTGATCACCCCCCTGTAAGGCTCCATTCAGACGTCCGTATGCTTTTTGCGGATCCGATCCATGTATCCGTGGATCCGTAAAAATCATACGGACGTCTGAACGGAGCCTGACAGGGGGGGTGATCAATGACAGGGCGGTGATCAATGACAGGGGGGTGATCAGGGAGTTTATATGGGGTGATCAGGGGTTTATAAGGGGTTAATAAGTGACGGGGGGGGGGGGTGTAGTGTAGTGTTTGGTGCGACTGTACTGACCTACCTGAGTCCTCTGGTGGTCGATCCTAACAAAAGGGACCACCAGAGGACCAGGTAGGAGGTATATTAGACGCTGTTATGAAAACAGCGTCTAATATACCTGTTAGGGGTTAAAAAATTCGGATCTCCAGCCTGCCAGCGAGCGATCGCCGCTGGCATGCTGGAGAGCCACTCGCTTACCTTCCGTTCCTGTGAGCGCGCGCGCCTGTGTGCGCGCGTTCACAGGAAATCTCGGCTCACGCGAGATGACGCCAATCGGCGTTAGTGTGACCTGGCAGCGCCGCAGCATTGACGCCTTTCGGCGTTAGCGAGACGGGAGGAGGTTAAACTAATAACACACAAATAATTAAATGTTACCGTGTTTTTATTGAACACACCATGTAAACATTTACAGTGCAGGTAGAAAAAGTATGTGAACCCTTGGATTTAATAACTGGTTGAACCTCCTTTGGCAGCAATAACTTCAACCAAACGTTTCCTGTAGTTGCAGATCAGACATGCACAACGGTCAGGAGTAATTCTTGACCATTCCTCTTTACAGAACTGTTTCAGTTCAGCAATATTCTTGGGATGTCTGGTGTGAATCGCTTTCTTGAGGTCATGCCATAGCATCTCAATCGGGTTGAGGTCAGGACTCTGACTGGGCCACTCCAGAAGGCGTATTTTCTTCTGTTTAAGCCATTCTGATGTTTATTTACTTCTATGCTTTGGGTCGTTGTCCTGTTGAAACACCCATCTTCTGTTGAGCTTCAGCTGGTGGATAGATGGCCTTAAGTTCTCCTGCAAAATGTCTTGATAAACTTGGGAATTCATTTTTCCTTCGATGATAGCAATCCGTCCAGGCCCTGACGCAGCAAAGCAGCCCCAAACCATGATGCCCCCACCACCATACTTCACAGTTGGGATGAGGTTTTGATGTTGGTGTGCTGTGCCTCTTTTTCTCCACACATAGGGCCAGATTTATCACGACTCTGACAGCTCACTCCACTTTCACATATGGCTAAAGTCAGTTTTAGCCAAGTCAGATTTATGATCGCCCCTTTAAGACTGTAATAAATGTGGTTTGACAGTAGCAGTTTATCCGTCAGTAAGCAGCTTTACAAAAGTCGCACATCTTTATGAAAAAGTCGCATGTTCTATTAAAAAGTCTCATAAGATAAGCATGGTCCTCACTGGAGTGAAGTTGCGACTTTTTTGCGACTTTTTAAAAAAGTCCCAATAGTAAATCTGTCTAGAGATTCATTTACATACGAAAACACGCCCACTTTCAGAAAACTGGCGAGCATAGTGATACATGGATCCGTCTGAATGGAGCCTTACAGGGGGGTGATCAATGACAGAGGGGTGATCACCCATATAGACTCCCTGATCACCTTCATCATTGATCACCCCCCTGTAAGGCTCCATTCAGACGTCCGCATGTGTTTTGCGGATCCGATCCATGTATCCGTGGATCCGTAAAAAATCATACGGACGTCTGACTGGAGCCTTACAGGGGGGTGATCAATGACAGGGGGGTGATCACCCCATATAGACTCCCTGATCACCCCCCTGTCATTGATCACCCCCTGTAAGGCTCCATTCAGACATTTTTTTGGGCACAAGTTAGCGGAAATTTTTTGTTTGTTTTTGTTTTAGTTTTTTCTTACTAAGTCTCATATTCCACTAACTTGTGTCAAAAAATAAAATCTCACATGAACTCACCATACCCCTCACGGAATCCAAATGCGTAACATTTTTTAGACATTTATGATCCAGACTTCTCACGCTTTAGGGCCCCTAAAATGCCAGGGCAGTATAAATACCCCACATGTGACCCCATTTCGGAAAGAAGATACCCCAAGGTATTCCGTGAAGGGCATATTGAGTCCATGAAAGATTGAAATTTTTGTCCCAAGTTAGCGGAAAGAATTCTAGGAACTCGCCATGCCCCTCACGGAATACCTTGGGGTGTCTTCTTTCCAAAATGGGGTCACATGTGGGGTATTTATACTGCCCTGGCATGTTAGGGGCCCGAAAGCGTGAGAAGAAGTCTGGGATCCAAATGTCTAAAAATGCCCTCCTAAAAGGAATTTGGGCCACTTTGCGCATCTAGGCTGCAAAAAAGTGTCACACATCTGGTATCGCCGTACTCAGGAGAAGTTGGGGAATGTGTTTTGGGGTGTCATTTTAGATATACCCATGCTGGGTGAGATAAACATCTTGGTCAAATGCCAACTTTGTACAAAAAAATTAGAAAATTTGTCAGGGCAGTATAACTACGCCACAAGTGACCCCATTTTGGAAAGAAGACACCCCAAGGTATTCCGTGAGGGGCATGGCGAGTTCCTAGATTTTTTTTTTTTTTGTCGCAAGTTAGTGGAATATGAGACTTTGTAAGGAAAAAAAATAAAATAAAATAAATCATCATTTTCCGCTAACTTGTGACAAAAAATTATAGGAACTCGCCATGCCCCTCACGGAATACCTTGGGGTGTCTTCTTTCCAAAATGGGGTCACTTGTGGCGTAGTTATACTGCCCTGGCAATTTAGGGGCCCATATGCGTGAGAAGTACTTTGCAATCAAAATGTGTAAAAAATGGCCTGCGAAACCCGAAAGGTGCACTTTGGAATATGTGCCCCTTTGCCCACCTTGGCTGCAAAAAAGTGTGACACATCTGGTATAAAATCCAAAATCGCCACCAAAAAACTCAGTGGGGCACATTTACTAAGGCTACTTTCACACTAGCATTTTTGCTGGATCTTGCAGGGCTCAGCAAAAACTCTGAAGTTACTGATAATACAACCATCTGCATTAGTTATGAACGGATCCGGTTGTATTATGGTTTTACCTGTTTAGGACATAGGGCGTACCGATACGCCCTGATTTCCCGGTCCTTAAAGGGGTATTATCATCTTAATGATCACTGTTAAATCTCTTAATGATTTAACAGTGATCAATTTTCTAAATTTATTTTATTAACAAATCCCCACAACCTTAGAAAAAAATAAACCTATACTTACCTGACTGTTGTCTTCCGTCTCCCCTGGTTACGGCCACCACTCTTCTCATGAATCGCGGTGGCCGCACGTGCCGAGTTCGCGCATGCGCTATGGTGATTTCTTCCTGGCAAGTATACTATACTGGCCAGGAAGAAGTCACCAGGGCGCAAAAATCATACCCTACCCAAGATAATCGCCCAAAAACTATGGGCCTCAGACTATGGAGACACTAAAATATGATTTTTTTTGTTTAAAAAATGAAATCATTATGTAAAACTTACATAAATATTTTTTTTTCATACATATTAGGTATCTACACATCCGTGACAACCTGTTGTATACACATGATCTAACCTGTCAGATGAATGTTGTATGAAATGAAAATAAAGAGTGTCAGTCCTGTATCCCAAGACACTGACAGTTACTTGCGCTGCTGGTTCCGATGTAGTGTGGTGGGTATATCACACTGGAAAAGTCATATAATCAAGGTTTGGAACCGCGCTGCTTGTAATTTCGTCGTACGGTACACAGGTGAATGAACCAGGATATTCGCCTTCGTCCTCCTCCCTCAAAGGGTTCGATCCTCCTCAGACCGCCTCCTCAGTAAGGTTAAATGACCGGCATATAGTGAAGTACCCTCTTAGTTGTTATAAAAACAATTTTATTCTACTCACAAACAAGGGTAGATAACAGGCATATCACAATGTTAAAATCAAATATTCTGCCCGACCTGGGTTTCGCTCTCTGGCTTCCTCAGGGGCGACAACTGCGCATGTCCACAGCATGGCCCTTTAAATAGCCCAACCTCCCTGTCACAACCAGACAGCTGAGAAGCTCTGACAGAGGCCTTTCAGAACCTCCTCCTTGAGTTTTCTTTGTTGTGGTATTCAGTTCCTCATCTCGTTAGCCTCTCTCAGCTGTCATGTAGTTGGACTGATTGCTTCCCTTTAAATTCCTCCCCATAATGCTTTACTGGACGGCTTATACTTTTTCCTGGAGTGTGTGTGCATGCTGATCCTGTTTCCCAGTCTGCTACAAAGTTAAGTGCTGTACATTTATCTGTTATTTTCTGTTTGCTGGATCCCAGGTGACCCTGCCTCCCTCCGTGTCTGGTGTAGGGAGCCGGTGGTCGTGTCTCCTCACTATTGTAGGGTGTTCAAGGGTTATATAGTCGAGGTACGTGGATATGCAACCATCCACCTTTGGGATCTTTGCATAGGCTGAGCAGCCAGGGAAAGTGCTAGGTCTTGTGCAGGGGTCTCCCTTTTGGTTCCTTAGCTTTGGATCCAGTGAGTCATATATGCATGTTGCTTTGTCTTGTTTCCTGTACACCGTCCGTGACACTCCCATTTTCACGCTATGGGAGTCATAATCCAATCAGGTCACATTAAGACATATAATAAAGTACAATACTTATTTGAATATACTTATCTCACAACGGACAACATAAATTCAAGACAAGATACAAGAAAAATGTCTTCCATATATCACCCGTATTCCAAAAATACCTGACAGAAAAATCAATTGAATAGTAAAATTATGTTACTCAAAACTTGTGTTTTCCACTTTCATTCTACCGCAGCCTTACATATGGACTT
This sequence comes from Bufo gargarizans, assembly GCF_014858855.1. Lineage (NCBI taxonomy): Eukaryota > Metazoa > Chordata > Amphibia > Anura > Bufonidae > Bufo > Bufo gargarizans. The sequence goes on along the minus strand of NC_058086.1, from coordinate 84,573,529 downwards.
CATTATTGTGTTCTATTTCCCTTTTATCCCGATCATATTCCGATATTACCCCCATTCTTTATTTCTTTTTCCTTATACAGCCATTAATCCCTATTCTCAGAGGACCTCTCAATTTGTACACCAATCGTGATATTCTAATCCGTTCGTCATCCAGTCACCTCCTTCCCTCTCCACCCACTACTGGTCACGCTAATCAGCCCCTCCTCTTTCCCATTCATGAAGTTCGTGTCACATGACTCCACCACCCAATCAGCAGTCACTACTTATGACGCTCTTCAGAAGGTCCTCAACGCATGGTAAGAGTCTTCCTAGTTTAATCCCCCAATTGGAACAGTTCTTATTTTATATTTTATACTAGACACGGCTTAAGGTCAAACTCAATATTCAGGCCGCTTGGTTGCAAGGTCCCTAGTTGGTAAATCCATTGTACTTCTTTCCGATTTATTTGTAGCAGTGAATCGCCGCCTCACCAGTGCGGTTTAACAATTTCCACCCCAGCAAACTTCAAGCCCCGTGGGTTCTTACTATGCATGAGCTGGAAGTGAGCTGACACACTATGGCTCATCAGCCCTCTCTTAATGTTCCCTATATGCTCCTGTATCCCCACTTTCAACTTCCTCACTGTCCTGCCAACGTATTGGAGTCCACAAGGGCACTCCAATACGTATACTACACCCTCATTTTCACAAGAGCAGTTTCCCTTTATTCGAAACTCCCCTCAATTTTTTTTTTTTAAACATATTTTTTTTATTTCATTTATCATAAATCCACTTACATGACAATTTCACTGCACGTCACATATTGGTAAGCAGAAAAAAAGTAATAAATCACATATTACAAGAATCTAGACATGTTGCATATATATCGAGATAGGGTGATCAATGCTGAGCACATGCAAAAAGGAATATATAAGTAAGCACTAATTAAACAATAACCCCCCTCCCTCCCTAACCCTCCCACCCCACCCTAGAGGATGTCTGTTCCTACTTCCCCCTCACACAGCCGAGATTTAGTTACGTGGGTTGTGACACCGGGCCCGGCTCCCGGGTATCGCCTGCTAGTCTCCCAATGCTCCCAGTCAACACTGCCTTTGAGTACCACTCTGTATACCTAAAGGATGCCATTAATGCCGTGATATCTCTCCGTGGGAGATGTTTTTCAATGAAGGTCTGCCATTTACGGAAGAATCCATTAGTTTTTTTCTCTTTCTGATGCTCCGTATCAAGTTTGTCTATATACATGAAGTGAGACATTTGGGAAACCAGTTCACTAATTTGAGGGGTGTTAGGTTTGAGCCAACAATTTAAAAGGCCACGGAGAGATATCAGCAGGGCTACGTCAACAATCATCCTGGGTTTTGCGGTACCTTCAAAGATGTGGAAAAGTAATGTGCCAGGGCTGTGAGCTAGTGATTCCCCCCATGTGCTCTTGATCCAACCAGACACCAGCTTCCAGAAAGTCTGAACAGATGTACATTCCCATATACAGTGTAGTAGGTCTGCCTGCTCTGCACCGCATTTCGGGCACTTTGTTAAGTAGCCTTCTTTTGGGCTCCTTCTTGATATGTTGAATGCATAAATCGCTGAGTGCATGAGGCGGAAATGTGACTCTCTCCATCCTTCACAAGGCACCGCCTTACAAACTCTCATCCACCCCATCAAAACTTCCTCTACTGGCAGTGTCACCTTCAGTTTTCTCCCCCATTTTTTGAAAAGGCCAGCCTCTATCTTCTTGTCCGCTGATTCTCTCATTACAAGGTATATATGAGAGATAGAGTATCTAGCGTCGCCACGTGTCAATGAGAATGCCAAAGATTGGTTTGTACATTCGCTAGAGACATCACACAATCTCTGTTTACAGAAGTATATAAGTTGCTGGTAGGCAAGAAACTGGGAACTATCAAGACCATATTTGTCACACAATTCTGAGAACGTCAAATATCTTTTCTCAGATATGTGAAGCACATCTAAAAATGTGCGTATTCCTCTAGATCTCCAGGATGTAAACATTTTGTTTTGCGCACCTAAGGGGAATTCGGGGTGCCTCCATAGTTCCAAATTTCTGGAAGCCAGAAATGGTCTCTTGGCTAATTTATGCACCTCCTTCCAGGTGACCATGGTATCTCGTAATATCAGAGAGTGTTTTAGATGGGGTGGAAGCGCCTGTCTCCTAGTGTGCAGTAGGTTTACCAATGGCCAGTCACCCGCCAATTGCTGTTCCAGAATAGGGTTGGGGTAGAAGTGAGTCCTGTACGTCCAATCCAGGCAATGTCTGAATAGACAAGCCAGGTTATACAGTCGTATGTTTGGGATGTTCAAACCTCCCTGACACCTGGGCAGCATTAGCTTAGATAGGGCCACCCTAGGTTTTTTCCCTGACCACAGGAAAGATTTAAACATGGATTGGAGACCCCTAACATCAGAGTGTTTCAATAGCAATGGCAGTGTTTGCATAGGATATAGGAGTTCCGGGAAGCAGATCATCTTGATAAGGTGTCCTCTACCAGTCAGGGACAATGGGAGATTTTTCCACCTATCAAGATCTTTCTTTATTGCTTTAAATAAGGGGATATAATTCAAAGCATAAAGTGATTCTGGAGATCGCCCTATTTTGATGCCCAGATATTTGATGTAGGTTTCTACTACTATCTGATTGCATGACTCTGGCAGTTTGAGTTTTGGCGAGGGAGTTCTCAGTGTGAGTAGCATACATTTGTCTAAGTTTATTTTAAAGCCTGAGACTGGGCCAAATGAGGCCAGCAGTCGCAAAACTTTCTCTAGGTCAGACAACGGGTCGGAAAGAAAAATGAGAAGGTCGTCAGAAAATAACGAGGTCCTCACCTCTTCCTTCCCTATTTATATACCCTGAAAAAAATCTCCCTCCTCCAGCAGCCTAATCAATGGCTCCAAGGCTATATTAAATAATAATGGCGAGAGGGGGCAGCCCTGGCGCGTTCCTCTGGCTAGCTTAAAGGGTAGTCACAGGAATCCGGGTGTCGAGATTCTGGCTCTGGGATCGCTATAAAGTGCTGATACAAATACCCTGAAGGGACCAGATATCTGCATTTCATCCAAAACCCTGTCTAACCAGTCCCATCTCACGTTATCAAATGCCTTTTCCACGTCAAATGCAACTAACGAGGGCATGACAGATCTATCAAGATTCCCTTTCACTGCATCTAATACCGTGAGGACTTTGCGAATGTTCGAAACTGCTGCTCTATTCCTGATAAATCCCGACTGGGAAGGGGATACTAGATCAGGCATTACCAAAGAAAGTCTATCCGCCATTATTTTCGCTGCTAGTTTTAGATCGACATTGATAAGTGAGATGGGACGGTACGACGAAGGAAGCAGCTCCTCCCTCCCTGGCTTGGGAATTAATTTAATATAAGCCACATTATCTGAGGAGGATAAAGGTGAGCCCATGAGGATACCATTAAAAACCTTAGTAAGTGGCTCCACTATTTCCCCCGCCAACATCTTATAAAATTCTATGGAGTACCCATCAGGTCCCGGTGCCTTGTGTAGTTTTGAGTTTTTGATTGCCCTCAGAACTTCCGAATCCGTGATTGGCGAGTTTAAGGCCTGAAGCTGGGCCTGCGACGGTGAGGGGAGGGTGGTACATTTCAGAAAAAACTCGGACATTGGGTCAATCGGGCCCGGATCTTCATATAGCTTAGCATAGAAGTCACGTAAAACGGATACAATTTTCTCAGTTTTTTTGTGTACCTCACCTCGAGGGTCCGCTATGGACGTGATGTGATGCTGTCGCCTAGCATTTTTCAGTAGTGACGCTAAGAGTCTACCTGACTTGTTACCTTCCCTAAAAAATTTGGCTGTGGAAATTGACATATCCATCTTCGCCCTTCTTTCGTACCATAGTTCATAGTTTTTCCTGGCTACCCTCCATTGTATCTTAGTTTGTTCTGAGGGCCTGGTCAAATGCTCAGTATAAGCCGAACTAAGCATTTGACTATGCTTCGTCAATTCTTGAGCCACTTTCCTCTTGAGTCCCTGTGTATATGCCATTATGCGACCTCTCAGCACCGCTTTAGCAGCATCCCAGTAAATAGATGGTGAGTCTTGGTGCAAGCTATTATCCCCCTTATATTCCCAATACCAACCCCTAAGTAGATCCGCAAAGTTCTCATCGTGGTATAAGAAGGTTGGGAAGCGCCATATGATGTCTGAACCCCTGGGCTGTTGTTCTGCTACGTTTAAGGAGATGGGGGCATGATCAGATATAATCAAATCATGAATCTTGGTTCCTAAGATCCTGTTTGTTAGACCGCTGGAGGTAAGAAGGTAGTCGATTCGCGACCAAGAGTCATGGGGGTTGGAATAGAAAGTGAACTCCCTACTATCAGGGTTTAAGAGCCACCAGGAGTCTATCAATGCTGTGTCATCCATAAATTTTACCAGTCCCCCCTCTACTACGGCTAGGCGCTCCTCATGCTTCCGTGTAGATTTCCTGTCTTCCCTCGAGGAGCGCACAGCATTAAAGTCTCCCCCCACCACTTTGTTGGGGGACCCATCTTTGGCCACAATCCTGGCTAATTTAGATAGAAAGGGCCTATTGTCTCCATTGGGGGCATAAACATTGTATATCGTGAATTCATCCGATCCCAACGAGATCCCCGACATACACCATCTCCCCTCGTCATCGCACGACTGATCTTGAACAGTGGAGGACAAATTCTTATGTATCAAGATCAGCACTCCCACTTTGCGATTGACCGCAGCGGAACCCACCACGGTACCTACCCACAGCTTCCTCATCCTGACATAATCCTCGTCTGTTTAGTGTGTCTCCTGTAATAGGGCTACGTCAGCATGAAGATTTTTAAGATGCCAGAGTATTTTGTTACGCTTCTGAGGGGAGCGCAACCCCTTAACATTCCAGGATACTATTTTCATGGTGGTTTCCGCTGCGTGTCGGTTCGCATGCGGAGATGAGGAGAGGCAGACATCCAATAGTTTCCCAAAATCCCTAGAATGTAACAAAAACAACAACAATAAATGCACAGCCTGAATATATTTGGCCCTAAATATGACCTTAAAGGCCATTTTTGGTCTTTTAGCGACTTCGCTTTTTTCCCCATGTGTAAGCGCACAATCAAGATGTTATGATCGCCACGCTCCCCAACTACCCTCCTGGTGAGAGCACATTTCCAACTTTAACTTTAACCGAGCAGAGCATATCAGCGGTGAGAATGCGGTGTAGTGTGTCCCGACCATAAGCCCACCCCTCCGGATCAAGAAAACCGGGGCCCCAGGGATCGGTGAGTAGAACGATTTCCCTGCAGGAGCAAACTTGTGCCCCCGATTTTCCCAACCCGAAAGGAAAAGGCCAACCCCTACCACACTCAGCCTTTCTGGCACATAACATTAAAAATAACATGACATAATGGCAGGACATACTGAATCATTGGGTCCGCCTCTCGGACTCAGGAAAGCCTGGGCCCCAGGGATTGAGTGAAACCTTGACATCCCTACGGGAGCAAAACTGCCCCCAGCCACCCGCATCCAACAGGCCAAACCCACCACATACCGCCTAAACGCTCTGAAGTCCATATTGTCCCCTGGACCTGGGCAATGAAGTACTTCGCCAGACTCTGTGGTTAGTTCATCTTGTCTCCCGACGTTGGCTCGAACTCGCGCCGACTCGATCCACAGTGGGTCGCTCGTGTGGTCCCGCTATCAGCGGATCTTCCGTAGGGCCATTCAAGCCCCAGTCCCGATCACGATGACTCGGCGTCCCCGACATTTCCCGACGGGGTGACGTGTTTCTTTCCAAGGAGTTGGAAGCCTCATCCGGCGAGTGGTATAACGTAGAGGAGCCATCCAGACGGTAAATTCGAAGAGAGGCTGGGTATACCAGTGCAAATCTGACTTTCCTGTTGTATAATTGCGTACAAATCGGCGAGAAAGCCTTCCTTCTAGAGACCTCCGCAGAATAGTCCCCCAAAAAAAAAAATTTCGCCCCTCTTAGCATGACAGGGCCTTTATGCGCTTTGTAAGCTCTAAGGATGGCCTCCTTGTCGGAGTAATCTAAGTACCGCATTATGACCTGTCTAGGCCTGGCTGGTTGCCGGTCATCACTGCGATTGTTCGGGCCCACTCTGTGTGCGCGCTCCATCTTACAATGGCGCAAAATCCCCAGGGCTCCGGGTAGCTCGTTTTCACAGATAGCCAGTAGCTCCCCCGCCGGTATCACCTCCTTCAGCCCCACCAGTCTTAAGTTATTGCATCTGGAGCGATTTTCTAAGTCCTCCACCTTCTCACACAATCTCTTGTTTTCCGTGAGCACCTTATGCAGTTTGTGGAGGATCGATTCTGCCGTGTCTTCCATCACCTGTATTCGGGATTCAGCCACATCTAATCGGGCATAGTGTTGTTGCACAGTGTCCTGCAGCTGTTGCATTACATGGGTGACGGAAGAGGCCAGGGTTTCCCGCAGGTCAGGAGCCAGGTGGGCAGCGACTTCCACTGCAAGCACCTTGTAATCAATGTATTTAATCAGGGAGTCCGGCATGATATTCTGTGCCTCTTTTCTCTCTGTTATCGGCTCTGGGACGCGTGAAAGTCTACCGCGTCTGGATTCGGCGCCATGTTGGCTGACATCTCGTCCTCCTGCAGCGGCGATGGTAGCACTCTGCTCTTGAGTTTCTTGCCCATGCTTACAAGGTAGCGATCCATACAACGTGGTAGCACCCTGCGGTCCTGCTCCCTACTTCAGAAAGGCAGTCACACGGGCAGTGTGTCTCGGTTTGTGGCTGGTAGTCAGGGAGCTCCTGCACGGAGCTGCTTCACATGGCGGCGCCGGAACCGGAAGTCCCCCTCCATTTTTATTGGATGTAATACAGTTCACTGTTCTCATTCTTTCCTTTGAGTTTCGATTTTTACACCTGAAGCAGAACCCACACCATGTAAATTTCCCACCCTCCTTACCCCGCTTTTCACCTGCCGGGGGGGGGGGGGGGTGGCACTATGCACCAGCTTAGTTCTAACATTTGCAGCCTTCCTAAAAATAAATGAAGGATTCTCAGGTATAGCCTTCCCTAATATTAGGTCATTTTTGAGCGTTCCCCAGTTCTTTCTGACTGCTTTTTTAATGGTATCTGACATTGAGCAATATTTTGTGATGAAGGAGAACCTATAGTCTCATTCTTTTTTTCTTTTCCACTCCCCTTTTCTTCCTTTTTCTCTTCTTCTACAGTCTGAATGCATGCATCCAGTCTGTCTTCTTCATACCCCCTTTCAAGAAAACGCTCTTTCAACACCACATTGTGTTCTATAGTCTTCCACCATAGTACAATTATGGGCCATTCTTTTAAATTGCCCCTTCGGTATGTTATCGACAAAATAGTGGCTATAGAGGACAACAATACAGACAGCCATATCAAGGAGGAGGATATAATGGGAAACCGAAATGGAGACCGCAAGATAGGTATGGCCTGAGTCAACATGAGAATAGAGGAAATATAGAAAGGGTTAACCATGAGGGGAACAGTGATATAGAGAGTGGTATAAGAGGAAACAATGGAGGAGGGAGACCAAGGTCGAAACAGCAAGGTGAGCAAATTTTACCCACAGAGTATAAAAGGGGTACAGAGGGAGGGGGAAATAAAAGAACAAGCGGTGAGAACACCACAAAAAAGAGGTCTGGCAGAGGAAGACGGGGAAAGGGGAAGAACAAGCCCAAAGACAAAGAAGAGCAAGGAAACATAAGAGGGATCTTTAACCTGAGCAGTCACACATTAACGGATGATGAAAAGAGGGTTCTCAATAAGGGTTTGAAATATGCACCTAGTCAGAAAGCTAATAAATTTGAGATGTTTCTGGATATACATAAGTATATTCGAAAAATCAACATGGCAAAATACTGGATGAGCAATCCGGCCCCATTAAATAAAAAGGTAGAGGAAAGGGAGGGGATTGTACACACAAATCTGAAGGAGAAATCTAAATTTTTCCCAAAGAATCGCAATAATGAATGTGTGGAAGCATTCAAAACAGGTCTATTGAAAGAACTCGAAGAAATGGACATTAGCAAAATTTCATACAATTTAACCCTTGGCGAAAGGAAGGCACTAAAAGACCTAGAGCAGAACCCTGATTTAATAATAAAGCCCGCTGATAAGGGGGGGGGGGTGGTCGTGATGAACAAAGACAAATATGAGTGTGAAATGTTAAGGCTGGTATCCGATGAGGCCACATATAAGAAGTTAAAAAGTAGCCCCACTTTTGAATATAAAAAAATTCTGGATGGGCTATTAGCTGATGGCCTCAAAAAAGGAGTATTAAACAGAAAGGAGTTTGAATATCTGACTGTCCCACACCCCATCGTGCCAGTGATATATCATCTGCCAAAGGTGCACAAAAGCCTCATCGATCCCCCAGGGAGGCCGATAATTTCGGGGTTGAATTCCCTGACGTGTAGAATCACAGAGTATATTGATTTCTACCTGCAGGGATATGTAACACAAAACCCCTGCAGGGATATGTAACACAAAACATTTGAAGGACACAGAGGCAGTAATACAGTTGATGAAAAAATGAGTCCGCCCACACTGAATACATGGATGGCCACAGTTGATGTGGCATCCCTGTATACAGTAATCCCCAAAGAACTTGGTATGGAAGCGGTCAAAAGCAGAATTGAAAGTGATCCCAAAATAGGTGAGCTACAGGGGGGTTTTATCTTGAAGTGCCTGGCCTACTGTCTCGAACATAATTACTTCTGGTTTAAGGATTCCCATTATGTGCAGTGCATTGGCCAATATTTTTATGGGGGCATGGGAGGAGGTCACCATCCTTCCCACACTAGGGACAGACACCTCCAGGGGTAGGTTAATCCTCTGGAGGAGATATATCGATGACTGCCTCCTAGTGTGGGAAGGAGAGAAGGAGGGACTTGAGTCATTTATTCACCAGCTTAATGATAACAAATGGAACCTGCGATTTGTGGGAGAGATCAGCAATGTCTCCATCAATTTTTTGGACCTGTGCATTAGGATAGAGGAGGGTAGCTTTAAGACCAGCTCTTTTTTTAAAGAGACGGACGTTAACTCGTATATAGACATGAAGAGCTGTCATAAACCATGGCTCGATAACATACCGAAGGGGCAATTTAAAAGAATGGCCCGTAATTGTACTATGGTGGAAGACTATAGAACACAATGTAAGGTGTTGAAAGAGCGTTTTCTTGAAAGGGGGTATGAAGAAGACAGACTGGATGCATGCATTCAGACTGTAGAAGAAGAGAAAAAGGTAGAAAAGGGGAGTGGAAAAGAAAAAAAGAATGAGAAAGACTATAGGTTCTCCTTCATCACAAAATATTGCTCAATGTCAGATACCATTAAAAAAGCAGTCAGAAAGAACTGGGGAACGCTCAAAAATGACCTAATATTAGGGAAGGCTATACCTGAGAATCCTTGATTTATTTTTAGGAAGGCTACAAATGTTAGAACTAAGCTGGTGCATAGTGCCATCCCCCCGGCAGGTGAAAAGCGGGGTAAGGAGGGTGGGAAATTTACATGGTGTGGGTTCTGCTCCGGGTGTAAAAATCGTAACTCAAAGAATGAAAACAGTGAACTGTATTACATCCAATAAAAATGGAGGGAAGTTTCGAATAAAGGGGAGGGGCTGAGTAGCGTGACCAGTAGTGGGTGGAGAGGGAAGGAGGTGACTGGATGACGAACGGATTAGAATATCACAATTGGTGATATAGGGATTAATGGCTGTATAAGGAAAAAGAAATAAAGAATGGGGGTAATATGCAAATATGATCGGGATAAAAGGGAAATAGAACACACTAATGAAGTCCATATGTAAGGCTGCGGTAGAATGAAAGTGGAAAACACAAGTTTTGAGTAACATAATTTTACTATTCAATAGATTTTTCTGTCAGGTATTTTTGGAATACGGGTGATATATGGAAGACATTTTTCTTGTATCTTGTCTTGAATTTATGTTGTCCGTTGTGAGATAAGTATATTCAAATAAGTATTGTACTTTATTATATGTCTTAATGTGACCTGATTGGATTATGACTCCCATAGCGTGAAAATGGGAGGTTGGGCTATTTAAAGGGCCATGCTGTGGACATGCGCAGTTGTCGCCCCTGAGGAAGCCAGAGAGCGAAACCCAGGTCGGGCAGAATATTTGATTTTAACATTGTGATATGCCTGTTATCTACCCTTGTTTGTGAGTAGAATAAAACTGTTTTTATAACAACTAAGAGGGTACTTCACTATATGCCGGTCATTTAACCTTACAGAGGAGGCGGTCTGAGGAAGATCAAACCCTTTGAGGGAGGAGGACGAAGGGGAATACCCTGGTTCATTCACCTGTGTACCGAAAGACGAAATTACAAGCAGCGCGGTTACAAACCTTGATTAGATGAATGTTGTAAATAACAAAAAAAAAAAATGGTGCCAAAACAGCTATTTCTTGTTACCTTGCCTCACAAAAAGTGTAATATAGAGCAACCAAAAATCATATGTACCCTAAACTAGTACCAACAAAACTTCCACCCTATCCCGTAGTTTCTAAAATGGTGTCACTTTTTGGGAGTTTCTACTCTAGGGGTGCATCAGGGGGGCTTCAAATGGGAAATGGTGTAAAAAAAACAGTCCAGCAAAATCTGCCTTCCAAAAACCGTATGGCATTCTTTTCCTTCTGCGCACTGCCGTGTGCCCGTGCAGCAGTTTACGACCACATATGGGGTGTTTCTGTAACCTACAGAATCAGGGCCATAAATATTGAGTTTTGTTTGGCTGTTAACTCTTGCTTTGTAACTGGAAAAAAATTATTAAAATTGAAAATCTGCCCAAAAAGTTAAATTTTGAAATTGTATCTCTATTTTCCATTAATTCTTGTGGAACACCTAAAGGGTTAACTTCGTTTGTAAAATCAGTTTTGAATACCTTGAGGGGTGTAGTTTCTAGAATGAGGTCATTTTCGGGTAGTTTCTATTATGTAAGCCTCACAAATTGACTTCAGTCCTGAACTGATCCTTAAAGGGCTTCTGTCACCCCATTAAACCGTTTTTTTTTTTTCTTTACTAATAATCCCTACACTGCGATCTCATCATACATAAGCTAATTAATGATTTTCGTTCAGTAGAATTTGTTAAAAATCGATTTTTGAAATATGTAAATTACCTTGCTACCAGCAAGTAGGGCGGCTACTTGCTGGTAGCAGCCGCGTCCTCCGATGGTAATGACGCCCCCTCTGCTTGTTGATTGACAGATCCCATCCGCTGGCCCTTTCTCTGCTGGCCCTGCCTGTTTTGATTCAATATCTGGCGCCTGCGCCGCGGCCGTACCTCTCTTTAATCTGCGCAGGCGCACTGAGAGGCGGCCACTCGCTCGGCCGCTCCATCCTCAATGCGCCTGCGCCGATGACGTCACATCTACACCTGGCGCAGGCGCATTGAGGAGCGAGCGGCCGAGCGAGAGGCCGCCTCTCAGTGCGCCTGCGCAGATTGAAGAGAGGTACGGCCGCAGCGCAGGCGCCAGATATTAAATCAAAACAGGCAGGGCCAGCAGAGAAAGGGCCAGCGGACAGGATCTGTCAATCAACAAGCAGAGGGGGCATCATTACCATCGGAGGACGCGGCTGCTACCAGCAAGTAGCCGCCCTACTTGCTGGTAGCAAGGTAATTTACATATTTCAAAAATCGATTTTTAACAAATTCTACTGAACGAAAATCATTAATTAGCTTATGTATGATGAGATCGCAGTGTAGGGATTATTAGTAAAGAAAAAAAAAAAAAACGGTTTAATGGGGTGACAGAAGCCCTTTAAAGGGTTTCCACCACCAGAAATACTGTTACGTAGCTGACTGATATAGCGATGCGCTAATGTCAGCACTACATAACAGTATGTTTCTGACATTTGTCCCTGCAGTCGTTTTTGTAAAATAACCACTTTTATAATATGTTAATGAGCCTCTAGGTGCTATGTGGGTGTAAAATCAGCACCTAGAGGCTCCGTCCACTCACCCTTTATTCCGCCCAGCTCTTGGTTCTGCCCGCCCTGCTCCTCTTGATTGATGTCACTGTTCCCTGCATCGCTGCCGAAATCCCGCGCCTGCGCCGTTTACTTCTGTATTCGGCGCAGGCGCAGTGAGTGAAGGCCGCTCTCCTGATGCCGGCTTCTTCACTGTGACGTAGTAGTAGTAGGCGCAGGCGCAGTGAGGAATCCGGCACCAGGTGCGCATCATTCACTCACTGCGCCTGCGTGGAATACAGAAGTGAACGGCGCAGGCGCGGGATTTCGGCAGAGAAATTTCAAGATTTACTTCTAAACCTCTAAGCCTTGTAACGTCCCCCAAAAATAAAATGTTATTCCCAAAATGATCCTAACATGAAGTAGACATATGGGGAATGTAAAGTAATACCCAGGTCACACACATAGGATCCTGTGGTGTCTCAGCCCCCTAAGTGTTGGTGGGTTTCAGTTTGTGGGATCCACCCTTCATTTATCCCGAGTTGGCTCCACTGCCATCTATGTGGCCATTATGAGAGTGGTCCCATAAATTTGTGAAGATTTAGTTGCTGCTTTTGCAGTGCTGGGTAGATACCCCTATATTTTAACAAGACAATTTAATAAAGTATTTGTTATTTTGTTTTAGCGTCCTACCCTCACATACATTTTTTTGATTGTGTTAAAGGACGCATACCTATTACACCAATTTTCAGTTTTTTGAATGTAAAGTAATAACTATTTTTGTAGGTATTACTATGTATTATAGAAGTAGAGAAATTTTAACTTGGAAATTTGCTAATATTTCCAAGTTTTGGGCAAATTTGGTATTTTTTATAAATAAAAATTATTTTTTTTTAACTCCATTTTACCAGTGTCATAAAGTACAATATGTGACGAAAAAACAGTCTCAGAATGGCCTAGATAAGTCAAAGCGTTTTAAAGTTATCACCACTTAAAGTGACAGTGGTCAGATTTGCAAAAAATGGCCTGGTCCTTAAGGTGAAATAAGGCTGTGTCCTTAAGGCATTAAAGGGGTATTCCCATCACATACAGTCGTGGCCAAAAGTTTTGAGAATTACATAAATATTGGAAAAGTTTTTATAATAGCAATTTGCATATACTCCAGAATGTTATGAAGAGTGATCAGATGAATTGCATAGTCCTTCTTTGCCATGAAAATTAACTTAATCCCCCAAAAACCTTTCCACTGCATTTCATTGCTGTCATTAAAGGACCTGCTGAGATCATTTCAGTAATCGTCTTGTTAACTCAGGTGAGAATGTTGACGAGCACAAGGCTGGAGATCATTAAGTCAGGCTGATTGGGGTTAAAATGGCAGACTTGACCTGTTAAAAGGAGGGTGATGCTTGAAATCATTGTTCCCTTACGTCCTACCAGCAGCACAGATGGGGTTAACTGCCCCGGTGGACTGGTAGGACCGGCGGAATTTTAATGAGCCCAAGAACCAATAAACGATCTTCAGCTCCCTGAAAGGGAGGAGATCACCCCCCAGCCCACCGTGTTTTTTTCTGTCCTCTGGACAGGTGGACTGGCGTATCGCTCCCCCTCAGGGAGCTGAGAGTGCTAGGGGCTCTCTTTTTTTCCTTAGAAAGGATCGCCCCGTTTTTTTGGCTCTCATTGCCTTTATTTTAGGCTGATTGCGGCGATTTTTGTACCTGGGGTACCGTCGGGGAGTGGGGTGTCCCCCTCCCCTCTTCTTTCAGTACAGTGCGGTGTCCCGTTTCTAACTATCGCCACATGCGTGCGGCGTTATGGGCGCCGCCATCTTCCGGAAGTGACGCGCACTGGGTGCGCTATGTCACTTCCGGTTTTTTCGTAGCGCGGTGTAAGGTTCTAACCTCACCTCCTTTATTTAAACTGTTCCCCTATAAACATCCTGGGATCCAGGATTAACTGGGGGAGCCACTTACAGCAAGCTGATCCTGTATAGGCTCTCTTATATCTCTGGGCTAGTTACGATCGAGGACCCGCCCAGGGGGCGGGGCTTTCTCCTTCTAAGCGCCCAGAGCCTGTCAGTCAGTGCTCTGGTTGCATCGCTTTGACAAGCTAGCTCCAGAGTTCCCTGTGCCTTGAGATATTCTTGTAGTATTGCTTGGCTTGGGTTTGTTGTTCCTTTTTCAGCAGCTCTATTTCTTCTAGTGCTGGTGGGCCCCCTTAAGGTCTTGTTTCACCACCTCCAATTATCGTAGGTGTTATGACCTGTTTTCTTTCTAATTACAGACTATGGCTTCCCCTATGGATCTGGATCAGCGAAAGGCTGGGGCCAAGAGGAAGCATTTGGCGTGTTTTGAATGCAACACGCCCTTAGACGACGGCTGTCCCTACTCTAGATGTGAGAGTTGTCGCACGGCATCCACGGAACCCACGATGCAAGAAATGTTTCAGTGGACGAAGACATACGTGGATGATTCCATTAAGGGAGTGGTGCGACTACTTAATGAGAGGTTACCAGGACCCTCTCAGACTCCCATGGATGTGGTCGCACCAGTCGCACCAGTCGAAAGACCTACCCCCTGTTCGGTGGGGTCTTCTTCTGAGGAAGAAGAAATTACTTCTTGCTTTTTCCCTCCAGAAAAGATGCAGAAGTTACTTAAGTCCATCAGGTCGGGGGACCAGGATGTTGACATGGGGGAGTCCTCCGATCCCGCCGGACGGACACAGTGTGTCTTTAGAGCGGATGAGACCCTTCTCTCTGTGATGCACACAGAGTGGCGAAAGCCTGAGAAAGGTCCAGTTCTCACCAGAAAATTCAAACTCATGTACCCGATGGCTAAACCCTTGGTGGAATCATGGGGTTCCGTTCCCAAGGTGGACATGGCTATAGCCAAGTTGTCCCAGCGCACTCTAGTTCCTGCAGACGATGGGTCTAGTCTGCAGGACCCTCTAGACCGGAGGGCAGAGTGCACCCTTAGAAGGAGTTATGCGGCGGCCGCTGCCTCCGCATCATCTTCAATTGCGGCCACTGAGGTAGCCACCTATTTACGCTCTAAGCTCAACCAGATCCAGACGGACGTGGACCAGAGCGTGTCCAGAGATGATATCCTGGCAGCCTTCAAATCAGCCAATCTGGCTATGGACTTTCTAGTTGATTCCACCCAGATGCAGCTGAAGCTGGCCGCCAAAACTATGGCCCTAGTTTCGGCTGCCCGCAGACCACTTTGGCTGAAACCTTGGATCGCGGACAACGCGTCCAAGTTTAATCTTTGTGGGCTCCCCTTCAAACCGGACAGGCTATTCGGGTCCGAATTGGACAAGATAATGGAGGGGCTCTCCGATAAAAAGGGGAAGAGCCTCCCTCAGCAGCCCTTTCGGGGACGCCCCAGACAAGAGAAGAAAGACGGAGGTCGTCCTGGGCAGCAGTCTAGGCGCAGAGATTGGGGGGGGGCCCGTCTTGTAAATATTCGAGGCGCTCCCGTAAACCCACCAGGGAGGCAAAACCCTCCTGACTATGGGCCTCTTCGAGGCTCTTTGATAAGCCCTGCTGCCCCTGCAGTGTCTCCTCTAGATTTTCCCGTACCCCTCCCCCAGATTCCCGTGGGGGACCATCTCTCCCATTTCAAAGACTCTTGGAGTCGGTTGATTACAGACCCCTGGGTTCTGGACATAGTCTCCGTCGGGTACCGGGTAGACCTTATCTCTCTCCCCCCAGAGAGATTCATCGCCACACGAAACTTTGGGTCGGCCAAACAAGTGGTCCTAGAATCTTACATTCAGGACTATATCTCCAAGGGAGCCCTAGAGGAGGTGCCGGCAGGGGAGAGAGGCCTAGGCATTTATTCACCAGTGTTTCTGGTTCCCAAGAAGACGGGAGATCTCCGGATGATCATCGACTTGAGATATCTCAATCGATTTATAAGGAAAACAAGGTTTCACATGGAAACCATAAGGTCAGTCGCCCATATCCTCAACCTCGGGGATGTCATGGCTACTCTGGACCTCAAAGACGCGTATCTTCATATTCCGATCCATTCCGCTTCCCGGAAACTCCTCAGGATCGCGGTCCAGATTTCAGGGGTTCGCAGGCACTTTCAGTTCACCGCGCTTCCCTTCGGAATCTCTTCTGCCCCCCTTATCTTCACCAAGGTGGTGGTGTCGGTGGTGGCAGCTTTGAGACTGCAAGGACTGACTATTATTCCTTATCTGGACGATTGGCTTTTCATAGCCTCTTCAGTTCCGATCCTTACCCACCATCTTCAGATCACAATCTCCTTTCTCCTCCGCCTGGGCTGGATTATCAACTGGCAGAAGTCGAATGTGAGCCCATCGACTTCAATCCACTATTTAGGATTCGTGGTCCTACAGAAGTGGTAGCGGCAAATACAGTGAAGGAGTTTAAGCATGCATGGGATAGGCATAAGGCTATCCTTCATATAAGATAGGGCCAGGGACTATTCATAGGATTCAGATATATTGGGCAGACTAGATGGGCCAAATGGTTCTTATCTGCCGACACATTCTATGTTTCTATGTTTCTATGTGGTCGACTCTGTGGTGATGTCCCTCTGGTTGACTTTAGAAAGGAGAGCACGGATCCAGGACGTGGCAAAAGTCCTTTACGTCCCTCATCGAGTCTCTATCCGGACTCTCATGAAGATGCTGGGGCTCATGTCAGCGGCTGCGGACGCAGTCCCTTGGGCGCTATGGCACCTCCGTCCTCTTCAGTCGGAGGTTTTACACCTATGGAACGGCAGCCCAGCGGGGCTAGATTCCCTGTGCTCCCTGTCCGGTCAAACCCGGAATTCCCTCAGATGGTGGTTTCGACTGCCAGCAGGGAAGTCTATGACCCAACCAGCTTGGGTCATATTGACTACAGACGCGTCCCTTGTAGGCTGGGGCGCTCACCTGGACGAATCCCCAGTACAGGGATCCTGGTCCCCCCTGGAGCGGCGTCTTTCTTCCAATCTTCGCGAGATGCGAGCTATCCGGCTAGCCTTCCTTCACTTCGCCCCTCAGATTCGGGGCAAAGCGGTGAAAGTCCAGTCAGACAATATGACTGCGGATCTCTATATAAACAAGCAGGGAGGCACAAGGTCATTGCCCCTTCTATCAGAGATCGGGGTGATCCTTCGGTGGGCAGAGTTGAACCTTTCCCATTTATCTGCCATTCATATTCAAGGCTCCCTCAATATGATAGCGGACCGCTTAAGTCGAGGATTACCGACCATGGAGTGGTCTCTGCATCCGGAGATCTTCAGGCAGCTAGTTCACAGTTGGGGTATGCCAGAGGTGGATCTCATGGCAACCAGGTTCAATGCCAAGGTGCTGACGTTCTGTTCCCTGTACAGGGAAGACAACCCCCTGGCGATAGATGCTCTGTCGATAGCGTGGAGGTTCAGGCTGTATTACATCTTCCCTCCGTTTTCCATGATACCGAGGGTATTGATGAAAATCCGTCAGGATCAGGCCTCGGTAATAGCCATCATACCGTTTTGGCCCAGGAGATCCTGGTTTACCCAGCTCATTCAGATGAGTCGGGGACAATATTGGAGACTCCCCCGGAGCAGACCCTGGTGTCGTGGGACACTCACCTCTGCCCAGATCTGCACAGGTTCAACCTGACAGCCTGGAGGTTGATCAGTCCCTTCCCAACATAGAAGGGCTTTCCGAGTCGGTCCTGAGAACTTTGTCGCATTCCCGAGCAGAGTCTACAAAGAAGGCCTACTCCAGGATCATGAGAATCTTCGTGGCATGGTGTGATTCCAAACAGGTGGCGTCCGCAGATCCGCCCCTTCCTGCGATACTACAATTCCTTCAAGATGGATTAGACAGAGGCCTATCTCCAGCTACCTTGAAGGTACAGATTTGTGCCATCTCGGCCTGTCTCAACAGGCCACATTCTCGGGACCCACTCATTAAACGCTTCCTGAAGGGAGCTGAGAGACTAAAGCCTACTATACTGAAACCTATCCCCCAGTGGGATCTTTCAGTAGTGCTCAGGGGGCTAGCATCTCCCCCCTTCGAGCCTTTGGAGGAGGTAGACTTCAAATGTTTTACTTTAAAGATGGTCTTTCTTCTGGCTATAGCTTCAGCCAAAAGAATCTCTGAATTGCAGGCTTTCTCTGCAATTCATCCATACATTATTTTCTTACAGGATAGAGTGCTCCTGAAGTTTTTACCATACTTCAGGCCTAAGGTGCCTACCTTTCAAAACATCAACCAGGTAATCTCTTTACCAGTTTTGTTTACAGTCTCCTCCTCTGATACTCCAGCTAGAGACCCGCTGGATATTTCAAGATGCCTCCAGATCTATGTGGATAGATCCAGAGAGTTCAGGATAGATGAGAATCTCCTTATCCTGTTTGCCGGTAAGTCTAAAGGCCGTAAAGCGTCTAAAGCCACCATTAGTCGCTGGATCAAGGAGGCCATTAGGGAAGCCTTTGTCTCCCAATCCTTAGATCCTCCCGAGTTTGTGAGAGCCCATTCTACTAGGGCGGTCTCCACCTCGGTTGCGGAAAGAAGCCTTCTCCCCTTAGAGTTGATCTGTAAGGCGGCCTCCTGGAGCTCTGAGTCAACCTTCATCTCCCATTATAGGATAGATGCTAGGATGGCAGAGTTTTCGGCTTTTGGGCAGACAGTTCTTAGTTCTGCCAGGCATAAGGACCCTCCCTAGGGGTTTTCATCTTGCTATCTCCCCATCTGTGCTGCTGGTAGGACGTAAGGGAATCGTTAATTTCTAACGATAATTTGTTTTCCCTTAGTCCTAACAGCAGCACACAAATATCCCACCCTAAATACATTATACTTGTTAAAAACACGGTGGGCTGGGGGGTGATCTCCTCCCTTTCAGGGAGCTGAACATCGTTTATTGGTTCTTGGGCTCATTAAAATTCCGCCGGTCCTACCAGTCCACAGGGGCAGTTAACCCCATCTGTGCTGCTGTTAGGACTAAGGGAAAACAAATTATCGTTAGAAATTAACGATTCTTCCATTGTTAACCATAGTGACCTGCAAAGAAACGCGTGCAGCCATAATTTTGTTGCATAAAAATGGCTTCACAGGCAAGGATATTGTGGCTACTAAGATTGCACCTCAATCAACAATTTATAGGATCATCAAGAACTTCAAGGAAAGAGGTTCAATTCTTGTCAAGAAGGCTTCAGGGCGTCCAAGAAAGTCCAGCAAGCACCAGGATCGTCTCCTAAAGAGGATTCAGCTGCGGGATCGGAGTGCCACCAGTGCAGAGCTTGCTCAGGAATGGCAGCAGGCAGGTGTGAGCGCATCTGCACGCATAGTGAGGCGAAGACTTTTGGAAGATGGCCTGGTGTCAAGAAGGGCAGCAAAGAAGCCACTTCTCTCCAAAAAAAACATCAGGGACAGATTGATCTTCTGCAGAAAATATGGTGAATTAACTGCTGAGGACTAGAGCAAAATCATATTCTCCGATGAAGCCTCTTTCCGATTGTTTGGGGCATCAGGAAAAAGGCTTGTCCGGAGAAGAAAAGGTGAGCGCTACCATCAGTCCTGTGTCATGCCAACAGTAAAGCATCCTGAGACCATTCATGTGTGGGGTTGCTTCTCATCCAAGGGAGTGGGCTCACTCACAATTTTGCCCAAAAACACAGCCATGAATAAAGAATGGTACCAAAACACCCTCCAACAGCAACTTCTTCCAACAATCCAACAACAGTTTGGTGAAGTACAATGCATTTTCCAGCACAATGGAGCACCGTGCCATAAGGCAAAAGTAATAACTTAGTGGCTCGAGGACCAAAACGTTGACATTTTGGGTCCATGGCCTGGAAACTCCCCAGATCTTAATCCCATTGAGACCTTATGGTCAATCCCCAAGAGGCGGGTCGACAAACAAAAGCCCACTAATTCTGACAAACTCCAAGAAGTGATTATGAAAGAATGGGTTGCTATCAGTCAGAAATTGGCCCGGAAGTTGATTGAGAGCATGCCCAGTCGAATTGCAGAGGTCCTGAAAAAGAAGGGCCAACACTGCAAATACTGCCTCTTTGCATAAATGTCATGTAATTGTCGATAAAAGCCTTTGAAACGTATGAAGTGCGTGTAATTATATTTCACTACATCACAGAAACAACTGAAACAAAGATCTAAAAGCAGTTTAGCAGCAAACTCTTTAAAAACTAATATTTGTGTCATTCTCAAAACTTTTGGCCACGACTGTACAATGGGGGCATATTGCTAGGATATGCCCGAATTGTCTGATAGGTGTAGGTCTCACATCTGGGACCTGCACCTACAAGGAAAACGGAGCGGGGAGAGCTGTGGCTGTGGGACCGCTGGTTTCCCGGGGTCCGTCCACCACCAAGCGCTGCTCCCATACAAGTGAATGGGAGCGCATGTGCGGCCCCTGCTCCCATTCACTTCTATGGGGCAGAGGGAAATAGACGATCCCATTTAAATTAAAGGAGGGCAGCTGCGCAGTGTGCCCTCCACTCATTTCCCTGCTCCATTCTTGTTGTAGGTGTGGGTCCCGCTTCTATAAGACAATAGGGGCATATCCTAGTGATATGCCCCCATTGTATGTGATCGTAAAGCCCCTTTAACCACTTCAACCCCCCTAGCTGAAACCCCCTTAATGACCAGGCCACTTTTTACACTTCTGCACTACACTACTTTCACTGTTTATTGCTCGGTCATGCAACTTACCACCCAAATGAATTTTGCCTCCTTTTCTTCTCACTAATAGAGCTTTCATTTGGTGGTATTTCATTGCTGCTGACATTTTTACTTTTTTTGTTATTAATCGAAATTTAACGATTTGTTTTAAAAAAAATGACATTTTTCACTTTCAGTAGAAAAATTGTGCAAAAAAACGACATCCATATATACATTTTTCGCTAAATTTATTGTTCTACATGTTTTTTATAAAAAAAAAAGTTTGGGCAAAAAAAAAAATGGTTTGGGTAAAAGTTATAGCGTTTACAAACTATGGTACAAAAATGTGAATTTCCGCTTTTTGAAGCAGCTCTGACTTTCTGAGCACCTGTCATGTTTCCTGAGGTTCTACAATGCCCAGACAGTACAAACACCCCACAAATGACCCCATTTCGGAAAGTAGACACCCTAAGGTATTCGCTGATGGGCATAGTGAGTTCATAGAACTTTTTATTTTTTGTCACAAGTTAGCGGAAAATGATGATTTTTTTTTCGTACAAAGTCTCATATTCCACTAACTTGTGACAAAAAATAAAAACTTCCATGAACTCACTATGCCCATCACAAAATACCTTGGGGTGTCTTCTTTCCAAAATGGGGTCACTTGTGGGGTAGTTATACTGCCCTGGCATTTTAGGGGCCCAGATGCGTGAGAAGAAGTTTGAAATCAAAATCTGTAAAAAATGACCAGTGAAATCCGAAAGGTGCAGTTTTTCGCAGCCAAGGTGGGCAAAGGGGCACACATTCCAAAGAGCACCTTTCGGATTTCACAGGCCATTTTTTACACATTTTGATTGCAAACTACTTCTCACGCATATGGGCCCCTAAAATGCCAGGACAGTATAACTACCCCACAAGTGACCCCAATTTGGAAAGAAGACACCCCAAGGTATTCCGTGAGGGGCATGGTGAGTTCCTAGAATGTATTTATTTTTGTCGCAAGTTAGTGGAATATGAGACTTTGTAAGGAAAAAAAAAAAAACATCATTTTCCGCTAACTTGTGACAAAAAATACAAAATTCTAGGAACTCGCCATGCCCCTCACAGAATACCTTGGGGTGTCTTCTTTCCAAAATGGGGTCACTTGTGGGGTAGTTATACTGCCCTGGCATTTTAGGGGCCCATATGCGTGAGAAGTAGTTTGCAATCAAAATCTATAAAAATTACCGGTGAAATCCGAAAGGTGCTCTTTGGAATGTGTGCCCATTTGCCCACCTAGGCTGCAATAAAGTGTCACACATCTGGTATCGCCGTACTCAGGAGAAGTTGGGGAATGTGTTTTGGGGTGTCATTTTACATCTACCCATGCTGGGTGAGAGAAATATCTCGGCAAAAGACAACTTTTCCCATTTTCTTATACAAAGTTGGCACTTGACCAAGATATTTATCTCACCCAGCATGGGTATATGTAAAATGACACCCCAAAACACATTCCCCAACTTCTCCTGAGTACAGCGATACCACATGTGTGACACTTTTTTTGCAGCCTAGATGCGCAAAGGTGCCCAAATTCCTTTTAGGAGGGCATTTTTAGACATTTGTATCCCAGACTTCTTCTCACGCTTTAGGGCCCCTAAAAGGCCAGGGTAGTATAAATACCCCACATGTGACCCTACTTTGGAAAGAAGACACCCCAAGGTATTCAATGAGGGGCCTGGCGAGTTCATAGAAATTATTTTTTTTTGGCATAAGTCTCACTTTCCGCTAACTTGGGACACAAATTTCAATCTTTCATGGACTCAATATGCCCCTCAGCGAATACCTTGGGGAGTCTTCTTTCCAAAATGGGGTCATTTGTGGGGTGTTTGTACTGCCCTGGCATTTGAGGTTCTCCGCAATCATTACATGTATGGCAAGCATTAGGAGTTTCTGCTATTCTCCTTATATTGAGCATACAGGTAATGAAATATTTTTTTTCCGTTCAGCCTCCGGGCTGAAAGAAAAAAATGAACGGCACAGATTTCTTCATTCGCATCGATCAATGTGGATGAAAAAATCTCTGCCAAAAAAAAGGCTCCGCCCAACATCCATACCCACTTAGCTCGTATGCCCTGGCAAACCAGATTTCTCCATTCACATCAATCGATGTGGATGAATAAATCATTGCCGGGATTTTTTATTTATTTTTATATACAAAGTGTTTGCCAAAGCATATGAAAACCGCCACCTCCTCATCTATATGCCTCGGCAAACGTATCTTTTACTGCAGAGGAGAAATCTCGTCTTGCAGCGCCGCATACACCGACTTGTGTGTAATCTGACAGCAGCGCAATGCTTCTGTCAGAATGCACATCAGTGCTGCAGCTAGTCGATCGGTTGGTCCACCTGGAAGGTAAAAAAAAAAAAAAAAAAGAAAAAAACAGGCTGCAACGCAATAATTTTATTAACTTTATAATAACTTTTGAACAGAACATATAAACTTTAACTTTTTGAACTGAACGTTAACCTTTTTGCTTACTGGTGATTTTTTTTTTTTTTTTTTACCTTTATAGGACAAACCTCTCCTTCCCCATGGGACAATGTGCAAAGCGCAAATCGCCTAAAGATGTGGTGAAGTGCGTTATGCACTTTGTCCCAGGTGAAAGGAGAGGTTTGCAGCAGCTCTGTGTGAATGGGCCCTAATAGCCCTGTGTGCCTGTCCTGGTGAGATGTGATCCCTATGCTAGGTGTACCTGTGTGTGGTACTTCCGGAAACACTCCCCTAAGGAGGGTGGTCAGGGCAGTCAGGACAGAAATAGCGGGTGTCATGCCTTATTCCACTCCTGCTACAGACACAACATATCTTTCGGGGTGACGGTAGGGTTGAGGTACCAGCAACGACATTGGGGAAATGTCGCTCGTGTAGAAGGCTAACTACACTGGTGGATGGGGCCACGGAACCTCCTGGTTCTCATTGAGCTCTTCCTGAAATTTGAGAAAGGATCGTGTTCTCCCAGCCTTACTGTAGAGAACAAAACTATTATACAGAGCCAATTGAATTAAATATACAGACACCTTCTTATACCAGCGTCTGGTGCGTCTGGAAACTAAATACGGAGACAATATCTGGTCATTGAAGTCCACCCCTCCCATGTGAAGGTTATAGTCGTGGACTGAGAGGGGCTTTTCAATGACACGGGTTGCTCGCTCAATTTGTATTGTCGTGTCTGCATGAATGGAGGAGAGCATGTAAACGTCACGCTTGTATCTTCATTTCACCGCGAGCAGTTCTTGGTTACACAAGGCAGCCCTCTCCCCCCTTGCAAGACGGGTGGTAACGAGCCGTTGGGGGAAGCCCGCGTGACTAGTTCGCGCGGTGCCACAGCAGCCAATCTGTTCTAGAAACAAATGCCTGAAGATGGCCACACTTGTGTAGAAATTGTCCACATAAAGATGGTACCCCTTGCCAAATAAGGGTGACACCAAGTCCCAGACTGTCTTCCCACTGCTCCCCAGGTAGTCAGGGCAACCGACCGGCTCCAGGGTCTGATCTTTTCCCTCATAGATCCGAAATTTGTGAGTATAGCCTGTGGCCCTTTCACAGAGCTTATACAATTTGACCCCATACCGGGCGCGCTTGCTTGGGATGTATTGTTTGAAGCCAAGGCGCCCGGTAAAATGTATTAGGGACTCGTCTACGCAGATGTTTTGCTCTGGGGTATACAAATCTGCAAATTTCAGGTTGAAGTGGTCTATGAGGGGCCGAATTTTGTGGAGCCGGTCAAAAGCTGGGTGGCCTCTGGGACGGGAGGTAGTGTTGTCGCTAAAGTGCAGGAAACGCAGGATGGCCTCAAATCGTGCCCTGGACATGGCAGCAGAGAACATGGGCATGTGATGAATTGGGTTAGTGGACCAATATGACTGCAATTCATGCTTTTTGGTTAGACCCATGTTGAGGAGAAGGCCCAGAAAAGTTTTAATTTCGGAAACTTGGACTGGTTTCCACCGGAAAGGCTGGGCATAATAGCTTCCCGGGTTGGCGGTTATAAATTGTGTGGCATACCGGTTTGTTTCTGCCACGACTATGTCCCAGAGCTCCGCAGTCAAGAACAGCTCAAAAAATCCCAGGGCTGAACCGATCTGAGCTGTCTCAACCCGAACTCCAGACTGGGCGGTGAAAGGGGGAACTAATGGTGCGGCTGAAGTTGGGGACTGCCAATCAGGATTTGCCAGCACCTCAGGGATTCTAGGGGGTCTACGGGCCTGTCTGTGCGGTGGCTGCGACGGGGTAACTACTGCACGTGCCACCGTACCAGCTTCAACTGCCCTTCTGGTGCTCGCCACTTCACCATGTTGTATGGCAGTGCTGGTACTAGGTCCAGGGAGGGCTGCGCTGCTGGTGTATGCCTCACCACGTAATCCGAAAGCGCCAGCCCCACTCTGCTGCCCTTGAAGCGGATCCTGCGCAACCTGTGGTCTAGCGACAAGGGACCGGGTACGCCTGGTGCTATCAGGGACCTCAACCTCCTCGTCCGAACTTTGGGTCAGACTGCCACTGCTTTCTACAGGTTCATATTCTGACCCGCTGGATTTGTCAGATGAGGTTTCCCATTCCTCATCCGACTGGGTCAGAAGCCTGTAGGCCTCTTCAGAAGAATACCCCTTGTTTGACATTTGGGCAACTAAATTTAAGGGTATTCCCTGAGACTACCCGAGAAAAAAAGCAAGCCTGTCTTACAAATGGGAGGCTAGCGAAGTACCGGAGGCCGCTGCGGTTGATAAAAAATATCAAAACTGATTTTTTTATCGCCGCAGCACGTGTAAAGTGAATGTGCAGTGATCAAAAAATATATATTTTTTGTCACTGCGGCGGGGCGGGCGTGGGTGAACGCACGTGTGGGCGACCGATCAGGCCTGATCGGGCAAACACTGCGTTTTGGGTGGAGGGCGAGCTAAGGTGACACTAATACTATTATAGATCTGACTGTGATCAGTTCTGATCACTTACAGATACTATAAAAGTACAAATGCTGATTAGCGATACGCTAATCAGCGAATCAGTGACTGCGGTGCGGTGGGCTGGGTGCTAACCGATCGCTAAACGACCTAACCAAGGGGCCTAAACTATCCTAAAACCTAACAGTCAATACCAGTGGAAAAAAAAAGTGACAGTTTACACTGATCACTTTTTTCCTTTCACTAGTGATTGACAGGGGCGATCAAAGGGTTAATTGGGGTGCAGGGGGGTGATCTGGGGCTAAAGTGTAGTGTTTGGTGTACTCACTGTGAAGCCTGCTCCTCTGCTGGTCCTTTTGGTCGGTTGGTTCCAGCAGAGGAGCAGGCTTCACAGTGAGTACACCAAACACTACACTTTAGCCCCAGATCACCCCCCTGCACCCCAATTAACCCTTTGATCACCCCTTGATCGCCCCTGGGAAGCCATTTAACACATCATATTTACTAATATGATGTGTTAGATGGCTTCTGATTGGATTTTTAAAAAATCATCAGCTTGCCAGCTACGATCATTGGCTGGCAAGCTGATGACGTGACCCCCCTCGAACAAATGCCGGCCCGCGATGCGCATGTGCGGGCCGGCTAATCGTGTCATCTCGCGTCTCGCGAGATTACGCATCCGCGCGTGACTCTGCCTGCAGCTTCCGCCTCCGGACCGCGATCCTGCGTTAGGCGGTCCGGAGGCGGTTAAAGGGAACCTGACATCAACTTTGTGCTGCCCATACTAACGGCAGAATAAAGTAGAGAAACGTGAGTTGATTTCAGCGGTCTGTCATTTATAGGTTAAAACTAAGTGGTTGCCGAGAACGAACATCACAATCATTGCAGACTGGGCCTGGAAAAGAGTCACGGCCACCTGAGAAGAGTCATGGTTATTCATGAATTCCTGCTCTCCCTGCCCACCTGCTGATGACTGACAGGCTTCTACCTAGTTTTTTCCCTTTCTCTCTAGGAGAGAACTGCCAATCGTCAGCAGACGGGTGAGAGAGCAGGAGATTATGAATAGCCATGACTCTTCTCAAGTAGATTTGACTGTTTTCAAGGCCTGGGCTGCAATGATTATGAGGCTGGTTCTCAGCAACCGCTTAGTTTTAGCTCGAGAGTGACACACCGCTGAAATCAGCATTTCTGTCACTATTTTATTTGGGAACTTTTCTGCCTTAGGGGGTCTCATTTGGTTAGTACCCTTAGGCAGGGACGCCCAGGGCCTCTAATAGTGTAGGTTAAGGTTCTGGTCAGGCCATAAAGAATTCTAGGCCTAACAGGGATTTCTAGAGGCAGTGAGGTTTAACTGGACCCGGTTTGCACGTAAGATTCATTCCTGGAACTACAAGACGACTTCCACCCACTGGTAAGACCGTTCCTTTCTGCTAAGTGGAGTATTTACCTTATTTTAGGATATCGTGCGATTGTTTATATGGGTGTGACCGTGTTTGTGTCCAGTGATGGCCAGTTCGCAGTGTTCGCCAGCAAACACATGCGATCTGCCATCTTAGCTGACAAGTCCGGCGAGGCACAGGTAAGTCCTTACGCGAGCCGGTCTGAAATCATATGCGGTCTCCGGGAGCAGGCAGTTCCGCAAACAGCTCCCGGAGGCTGTTCTCGGAACTGCCTGCTCCCGGAGACCAGATTTGATTTCAGACCGGCTCGCGCACAGGCACAGGTAAGGACTTACCTGTGACTCGCCGGACTTGTCGGTTAAGATGGCAGATCGCATGTGTTCGCTGGCGAACACTGCAAACTGGCCATCATTGTTTGTGTCTTATGCTCGGTCCCCCACGGCAACATTTTTTGCCTTTTGTTGATTCGTGTTTGTGGCACGGTTGTGGTGTGCACACACCTATCACTATATGTTATGTTTGTATCTTTTATAAATGACCATTAAACTTTAGGTTTTAGATTACACTACCTCCGGTTCCTTCAAACTATTTTATTCTGCCCTCAGTGAAGTCAGCATAAAGTTGATGACAGGTTCCCTTTAACATAGCCAAAATGGATCCGTCATGAACTCCATTGAAAGTCCGTCTTGCTCCGCATCCCATGAAGGAAAGTAAACCGCAGCTTGCTGCGGTTTGCTTTCAAGTATGGGAACGCAACCAAACGGAACGGAATGCATTTTGGAGTGTTCTGTTCTGTTCAGTTAGGTTTTGTCCCCATTGACAATGAATGGGAACAAAATGGAAGTGTTGTTCTCTGGTATTGAGACCCTATGATGGATCTCAATACCGAAAAGTAGAAAGTGCTTGTCCCTGTTTTCAGTCTAAAAATGCTATTTTAGACAGTCTTATTTTTATTGTTGCATTTACTACTGAAATTCCACCTGTTTTGGAGGCTTTTAGATTTTTTAGACCAATTCGGAAGTTTTCAAACTTTTGTTATTTTTTATTTTTTCCAACCTATTTATGTAGGACTGCTTTTTTTGCACCTGAATTTGTCGCAAAGACAGTCTAATTTCTATGCCACTACAGGGCGCTGGTGAAAGTCATACTTTCTGAGAGACGTGCGACTTTTCCCTGCAAAGATACAATATTTTTCATGTGCACACAAATTAAACCAGTGAATATAAACCTGTCCAACTGACAAACAACCACCAGAGGTCAGACTAAGGCCTCATGCACACGAATGGACCGTATACGGAACCTTTCATTTCAATGGGTCTGCAAAAACAAAAACGGAAGTTACTCTGTATGCATTCCATTTCTGTATGTCCGTATTTCTGTACCACAAAAAAAAAGAACATGTCCTATTATTGTCCGCATTACAGACAAGTATAGGACTGTTCTATTAGGGACCAGCTGTTCCATTCCACAAAATATGGAATGCACACGAATGTGATCCTTATTTTTTGCGAATCCATGTTATGCGGACCGCAAAATACATACTGTCATGTGCATGAGCCCTAATAGTATTTTTTTATGTCACTTTTAAGTCTGGTTTTGCATTGTGTGGTTGGAATGATGCACAGTTTTCATGTACAGTTGCAAGAAAAAGTATGTGAACCCTTTGGAATGATATGGATTTCTGCACAAATTGGTCATAAAATGTGATCTGATCTTCATCTAAGTCACAACAATAGACAATCACAGTGTGCTAAACTACTAATATTAAATCCAAGGGTTCACATACTTTTTCTACCTGCACTATGAATGTTTACATGGTGTGTTCAATAAAAACATGGCAACATTTAATTCTGTGTGTGTTATTAGTTTAAGCAGACTGTGATCGTCTATTGTTGTGATTTAGATGAAGATCAGATCACATTTTATGACCAATTTGTGCAGAATTCCATATCATTCCAAAGGGTTCACATACTTTTTCCATCTGCACTGTGAATGTTTACATGATGTGTTCAATAAAAACAGGGTAACATTTAATTCTGTGTGTATTATTAGTTTAAGCAGACTGTGATTGTCTATTGTTGTGACTTAGATGAAGATCAGATCACAGACCAATTTATGCAGAAATACATATCACTCCAAAGGGTTCACATACTTTTTCTTGCAACTGTATTTGTTGCAATTGCACTGTCTTGTATGACTTATGGTACAGTGACACGAAATTAAGCTGCCCGTGCTGTGGACCGCAATGCAGAGCCATTCACCGCAATATATGCTACCTATCTTTTGCGGTGCGGAGGCATGGACCAAAAAGCCCACGGAAGCGCTTATGTAAATGAAGAAAGAAATCTATGGTAACTCCAAGCTGCTGTAGATTTCAGTTTGGATGCACAAACTGCTGGACGATGTTCCTAATTTATGACAAGGCCTTTGCTGCATAGAAGACTCCAGTCTTAATAAAGCTCCCTCATCTGTTTATTCATCCTTTTTCACACAGGACTGGTCCATTCAAGTCAATGGGTTAATAAAAAAAACTGACAGCACATGGATGGCTTCTGTGCATGGTCCATTTTTCATTGATGGTTGCTAGATGTGTTATTCTGTTTTTCCTCATACCCTTGAAAAAAAACATCAAATGCTGATGGCAACTGCATAGAAAAACATGAAGGGACATTTAAAAAGCCCCTTACAGCTCCATCAACAGAAAAATATAAAAATGATGGCTCTCAGAATATGGCAATACATTTTACAAAATTAATCATAAACTTTTACCAACGGGATTCATAGACGGCCTTATGTGGGCTCTCTCCAACCCATTAGCAGGCAGTTTATTTCATATTTTCAGAAAATACACGTCAAAACCGCGACCACTTGCTTGCAAATATCCACTGTAATCTTCACACAAAATTTATATAAACACTACTCTCAAAAAGTTAGGGATATTTGGGTTGTGGGAGAAATTTCAGGGTAAAATCCACTGTAACCTTTATAGGTGAACTTAAAGAGGACCTTTCACGGGTCCGGACATGATCATATAACTAGTGGGTTGTGTGGGGCATAGTGAAGTCACGTTACAGCGCTTACTAGTTTCTCTATGTGCTGCCCCGTTCTCCCGCTGTGTCCTCTGTACTGGTTTCCTGCCTGGTATGTAAATTCACACCATGGGTACAGGGAGGAGGAGACAGCCCTGTTTCTCAATGGGCGTCTCCTTCTCTCTGGCTGTGAGCTGTCCAATCGGGAGTGGAGAGCGTCACAGCCAGGGAGAAGTGGCCACTGAGCTTAGCGTGTCACAGAGTGTCATCAGCAGGTTGCAACAGAGAGACTGGAAGAGTCACAGAAAGGCATAGAAATGGACGTCCTTTGGCCACATCCCACACTGATGACCGCTTCATTGTGAACAATGCCCTGCGGGACCAGACATTTAATGCTGCACAACTCCAGGCACATTTAAGGGAGGTGAGAGGCACCTAAGTGTCATGTCAGACCATTCAAAACTGTTTGCGTGGTCTGCAAGCTAGGCGAATTGCAAGGGTACCTGACCAAACCAGGGACCAAACTGAGCGAGGGAACAGTGGGCCTCAGTGCTGTTCACTAATGAAAGTCGATTCACGCTGAGAAGAAATAATGGATGCCAACAATGTTGGAGATGTCAAGGAGAGCGCTATTGTCACAACCAGACAGCTGAGAATGTCATGGTCTTACCTCCTTGCTGTTCTCCTTCGTTTGACATGTGCTGGCGGCCATCTTGGTTTCTGGGTTTCTTGTAGCCTCCCACCCTTCGGCTCCTCCTTCCCACTGGGAGGAGCTGGATGCCTAGCTCATATATATAGGAGGTCTGTGGCTTCAGTTCCCTGCTTGGTCCTTCTGTGCTCACATGCTTCTAAGACTGCTGCTGCTTCTGGTTCCTGATCCTGGCTTCGTCTGACTACCCTGCTGATTCCTGATCCTGGCTTCGTCTGACTACCCTGTTGGTTCCTGATCCTGGCTTCGTCTGACTACCCTTCTGGTTCCTGATCTCTGGTTTCGCAAGACCCTGCTTCGGTTTAGCCATCCGTTTGGACTTTTGCCTTACAGCTTTATTTTCAATAAAGCCTTCTTATTTCCACTCATCTCTTGTTGTACGTCTGGTTCATGGTTCCTTGACATTAGGACCAAGCCATGAATTCTGACGGTACAGGGCCATCCTCGCTACCTACGCTGGTTGCCAGACTTGATCAGCAGGATCACCTGTTGGGTCGGTTCGCTGTGGCGTTGCAAACCCTGCTTGAACGCACGGCTCATTTAGCTTCCGTTGCCGATGGGTCGGTTGTCGCTCCTGGGCCCGCTCCTACTGCCGCTCCGGTTGTTGCGCCAGAGTCTACCCCGACACCTGTTGCTGCGCCTGCGGTGTTTCGGGGTATGACCGGTTCTGCCCCCCTTCCACAGCGCTTTGGGGGAGAGCCAACTCAGTGCCGAGGTTTCCTTAACCAGGTGGGCATTTACTTCGAGTTGCTGCCACATGCCTTTCCTACTGAGAGATCAAAGGTGGGCTTCTTGATCTCGCTGCTCTCGGACAAGGCCTTGGCCTGGGCCAGCCCTTTATGGGAGAACAACAATCCGGTGGTTGCCGAGTTTTCCGGTTTTGTTGCTTCTCTACGGAAGGTATTCGATGTGCCGGCTCGTGCTGCCTCTGCTGCAAAGCTCCTTATGTCCATCAGACAGGGTTCACGATCCGTAGCTGAATACGCCATTGAGTTTCGTACCCTGGCAGCAGAGGTGGGCTGGAATAATGAGGCTCTGGTCGCTGCTTTCTCTCATGGTCTCTCGGATGCCTTGAAGGATGAGGTTGCAGCTAAGGACCTACCTGTGGAGCTCGAGTCTCTTATTTCTTTCCTGATTTTGATTGACACCAGACTCAGGGAGAGACCTTCCTTTCAGGAGAGCCTGCGGAGGCCTTCTAACAGATTGGCGCCTACGTTTGCTGTCCCACCCGTGCCTCCCTCTCCTCCCACGCCTCCTGGGGATGACTTGTCTGGGGGTGAACCCATGCAGCTGGGGTTTGCTCGCCTGTCCGAGGGGGAGAGGGTACTCCGGAGACGCGAGGGCCGATGCATGTACTGTGGTCTCGGTGGGCATTTTCGGTTGGCATGCCCGAACCGTCCGGGAAACGCTCGCACCTGAGATCCTGTCGGGGGCAGATCTTGGGTGGAGTCTCCTCGTCCCCGGTTTCCCGTGTTGACAAACCACTGATTACTGTTGTCCTCTCCTGGGTCGGGGGCTCGGTGACGACCCAGGCGTTGGTGGACTCTGGTGCTGGTGGTTTGTTCATTGATAGTATGTTCGCTGCCGCCAATTCCATTCCTCTGCAGCCTCGAGGTTCCCCACTGGCTCTTGAGGCGATAGATGGCAGACCCCTTCTGCCGCCACACGTGACTCATGAGACCCTTCCAGTGGGGATGGCCATTGGTGCCGTTCACAGAGAGTCGGTCTGTCTCCAGGTTATTTCGTCTCCACACTACTCGGTGGTCTTGGGGTACCCCTGGCTCCAGAAGCATAATCCGACTTTCGATTGGAAATCGGCCGAGATCCTCTCGTGGTCACCGCAGTGTGGGGCTAGTTGCATCCATGGGCCTGTCAAGTTGCTGTGTACTTCCTCGGACTCTCTGTTGCCTCCTGAATACGAGGAGTACCGGGATGTATTCGATAAGGTGCGTGCGGTTGCCCTACCTCCGCACCGCCCATACGATTGTGCCATAGAGTTACAATCTGGTGCCGTTCCTCCTCGTGGCAAAGTCTATCCACTGTCGGTAGCGGAGAATGAGGCCATGGAGGAGTACGTGAGGGAGGCGCTTTCACGCGGACACATTCGCAAATCCTCGTCCCCGGCAGGGGCTGGATTTTTCTTTGTGAAAAAGAAGGGCGGTGAGTTGAGGCCTTGCATCGATTACAGGGGTCTCAATCGCATCACGATCAAGAACGCTTACCCGATACCCTTGATTTCCGAGCTGTTCGATTGCCTCAAAGGGGCCACGGTCTTTACCAAACTCGACCTGAGGGCGGCATATAACCTGGTAAGGATCAAGGCGGGCGATGAGTGGAAGACCGCGTTTAACACCAGGACCGGTCATTATGAATCCTTGGTTATGCCCTTTGGGTTGTGCAATGCGCCCGCAGTCTTCCAGGAATTCATCAACGATGTTTTCCGTGACCTGTTGCAGCAGTGTGTGGTGGTCTATTTGGATGACATCTTGGTATATTCTGAATCCATGGAGGCCCACATTCTGGATGTCAGACGAGTGTTGCAACGGTTACGAGAGAACAAGCTGTTCGGTAAGCTTGAGAAATGCGAATTTCTCCGATCCCAGGTAACCTTCTTAGGTTACATCATTTCCGCTGAGGGGTTCTCCATGGATCCTGAGAAGGTTTCGGCTGTCTTACAGTGGCCCCAGCCCAGTGGTCTTCGTGCCCTGCAGCGCTTTTTGGGCTTCGCCAATTATTATCGGAAGTTCATCAGGGACTTTTCCATGCTAGCCAAGCCTCTCACGGATCTGACCAGGAAGGGCAGTAATCCCCAGGTCTGGCCGCTCGAGGCCATCCGAGCTTTTGAGGCTTTAAAGTCCGCCTTTGTGTCGGCTCCGATTCTGTCGCATCCCAACCCTGGGTTGCCTTTTGTCCTCGAGGTGGACGCGTCTGAGACGGGAGTAGGCGCCCTTCTGTCTCAGCGTAGAACACCAGAGGGTCCTCTGCTTCCTTGTGGGTTTTACTCCCGGAAACTGTCTTCCGCGGAGTGCAACTATCAGATTGGTGACAGGGAGTTATTGGCCATCGTGCAGGCCCTTAAAGAATGGAGGCACTTGCTCGAGGGCTCGGTGGTTCCGGTTCTCATCCTGACGGACCACAAGAATAGCAAGAAAAGACCGGCACTCACTGTATCTTGAAGAAAGAAAGAAAATCTTTATTGTCACATTGGATCGTGACGCGTTTCGACTCTCGTCTGGAGCCTTTCTCAAACGTGAGGGATATAATACAGACATTGGTGGACACACGGCATTTAAATAACCCGCCTAGGCGGAAGTGACATCACGCTACCATGGTTACAGAAATCAACATAGGACAGCTGTCCAATTACAATGTAAGCTAATAAAGTTAAATGAAACAAACAGGGAAAAAACGGAAAGAAAAGATCCCAGCCGCAATCAATTAGCGATTCCTCTAATAGAAGTTGCATAACAATAGTAGGGTTAATAGTGGAAAAGAATTAATGACATGATGATGCCGCTGGGATGTCTTCAAATTTTCTAAAAGACAAGAAAAAAACAAGAATAAATAGTGTGTTGATTTACCATTATGGTAGGAACAACATATTACACTAGAAAATAACACATCTAACAAAAAGGTAGAGAATTACAGGAAACTGTGGAGATCATACTCGCGGTTCAGGCCTTTGGGCTCTAATGTCTGCAAAGTGTGAATCCAGTAGGACTCACGCTTTTTCAACATTTTAACCCTATCGCCACCTCTACGTGGTTGGGGCACATGTTCTATGATCTGAAACCGCAACTGTGAAATGTTGTGATTGTGGTGCTCAAAATGATGCGGTATTGGTAAAAGAAGATTCTTCTTACGTATAGTGGACTTATGTTTAGAAAAACGATCTTTCATACGCATAGAAGTTTCGCCTATATAAAGTAAGCCGCAGGGACACTTGAGTAAATATATAATGAAATTACTGTTGCAAGTATAGAAACCCCGAATGGGAAATTGTTTCCCTGTATGTGGGTGTGAAAAAAATTCACCTTTAATCACACTAGAACAGTGTATGCAGCCTAGGCAGGGGAAAGTACCTTTTTTGGGTGTAGATAAGGTAGTTTGACGTTGTGCCATTTGGGCACTACCAATATCAGCCCGCACCACCATATCGCGTAGATTTTTGTTACGTTTATAACAGATAAGGGGCCGGTTTTGGAATTCTTCAACAGAGGGATAGGCTCTAGATAAGATATTCCAATGACGGTTGATGATCAATCTGCATTTTTGGATCCAAGGATGAAATTTTGAAATAAAAGGGATACGGGATTTTTTTGTATTTTTAACTGTGGGGACGGCTTTATCCCTTTCTTGTTTCAATAACGAGCTAGGATATCCACGGTGTCTGAACCTGTCACTCATTTCTTCAAGGCGAGTTTCCTTGGTAGTGGATTCTGAAACAATTCGACGCACCCGCTGAAACTGTGAATGGGGTAATGCCTTTTTAAGGGAAGGGGGATGGTTACTGGAATAATGTAGAAGTGAATTTCTATCAGTGTGTTTAATATGTAGATCCGTGACCAGCAATCCATCCACTCTTTTCATAATCACAGTGTCAAGGAAACTAATACTATAGGCGTCATAATGTAATGTAAACTGAAGTTCACTCCACACTGAGTTAAGGTAATTAGCAAATTCTAGAAGGGATCCAATGCCGCCGCGCCACACACAAAACACATCATCAACGAATCTTCGCCAAAAATTGCAATGTAAATTAAACAAACTATTAGAGTAAATATACTGATCCTCAAACCACGCCATGTATGTGTTTGCGTACGGCGGTGCGGCATTGGAGCCCATCGCGGTCCCACAGCATTGTTTGTAAAAAGTATCTTGAAACAGAAAATAGTTCTCATTTAAAATAATCTCCAATAGATCCAAAAAGAACTTTTTTTCGTGTGAAGTATAAGAGGAGAGAGACAGTAACCAATCAACCGCACGTATGCCTTTAGAGTGAACAATGGAGGTATATAATGAACATACGTCAAAAGTTACCAATAAGTCATCATCCTGTAATGCCAATGTAGCAATCTGTTTTAGAAAATCATTGGTGTCAAGGATAAAGGAGGGCATAGTTTTAGTCAATGGTGTCAAAGCTTTGTCTAATAAGATAGCTGGGGGAGACAGAATAGAATCTGTTAAGGCCACAATTGGTCGACCAGGGGGCTGATCCAAAGATTTATGTATCTTCGGAAGTGTGTAAAACACCGGCGTGACAGGATGGTGATTAATCAAAAAGTGACCCAATTTTGGGTCTATTGTTTTATCTTGTAGATATCTATCAACCAACATACAAAGCTTATTTTTGATAGAAAAAACAGGATCCCCTGGTAATGGTTGATAAACCGCAGTGTTGGCTAACTGGCCCAGAATCTCAGCAGTATAGTAATTTTTGTCCATAAGGACAAGAGCACCACCTTTATCAGCAGGTTTAAGAATCAAAGTGTTGTCATGAATAAGATCATCTATAGCTTGTTTCTCAACCAGTGAGAGATTATGTGTTAAATGACAACCACTTTGTCTTAAATCCTGTAAGGCACAAGCGAGATCGCGTTGAACAAGGGAGACAAAGGTCTCGACAGGATGGTAAGACTTGGGCGGTTGAAAGGTACTTTTCAATCTTAAACCGAAGTCATGTAAATTAAGTAAATATTCATTAACATTTGCGTCTACAATAGCAGTTTTATCAGCATCTGCAAAATGTGCCTTAAGCCTAATATTTCGGAAAAATCTTTGGCAGTCCATGTCTAATGAAAAACTGTCGAGTGAGGCTGTAGGACAAAAAGACAGACCCTTTTCAAGTACATTAAGTTGCACCACACTCAGGTTTTTTGATGAAATATTGACAACTAAAGTTTGATGCGAGTCTGTACCTGAGAGCGCGTCGTCCTGGGAGCATCGAGACCGCCGATAATGACGTCCTGCTCGTCTGGTATTCTTCTTGATGGGGGTCGCTGTCGGCGTCTTCCTAAAAAAGGAGGTCGTTGTGTTCCAGTGATGGAGTCGCTGCCAGACCCAGAAGACATGGAGCCTGTTCGACGCTGTGAACGAGGAAATAGTGGGGTTGCTGTGCCTGATAGATCTTGCCATCTGTAGATGCGCTTACTTTGGTAATCCTCAGAGTCTCTGATAAATTTTTGCCGCTTGGTTGTTTCAATGTCCCTTTTGAGATCCGTGCAGATTTTTTCAACCTTTGTCTTCAAGGTAGTTAATTCATCCGCTGGTAATGCGTCCTTTAATTGGGCTTCAATGGACACAATTTTTTGTTTGCTAGTAGCAATAGCCTCCGTGAGGAATTCAATGGTTAATACCATAAGATCTGTAGAACATTTGTTGAGGATATTTGCGAAGTGGGTACAGTATTCGAGATTGTCGCAGAAAAAGGTAGGTCGGAGATGGACTCTCAGTCCACGAGGAATACGTTGCAAGCGACAATACTCAGCCAAGGTGGATACATGCAATTCCCAGGAGGTTAACCTCCGCAATTCCTTCTCCAATTCTCTCCCCCGAAATTCAGTTGGAGGAATTTTAAGAAAGTCCACGTTGGCGGTTACACCGGACACGATTTCACGTGCCCTTTCATCCGTGTAAGAGAAGTAACTCATTGAAGATAAATCCCACAGGTGCTCGCGCTGAAGGCGAATTGAACAAACAGATAATGATCAGCCGGCACTCCGTTGAATGGCGTGGTGCTCGCGTCCGAGATAGCGATCCCAAAATAATAGCAAGAAAAGACCGGCACTCACTGTATCTTGAAGAAAGAAAGAAAATCTTTATTGTCACATTGGATCGTGACGCGTTTCGACTCTCGTCTGGAGCCTTTCTCAAACGTGAGGGATATAATACAGACATTGGTGGACACACGGCATTTAAATAACCCGCCTAGGCGGAAGTGACATCACGCTACCATGGTTACAGAAATCAACATAGGACAGCTGTCCAATTACAATGTAAGCTAATAAAGTTAAATGAAACAAACAGGGAAAAAACGGAAAGAAAAGATCCCAGCCGCAATCAATTAGCGATTCCTCTAATAGAAGTTGCATAACAATAGTAGGGTTAATAGTGGAAAAGAATTAATGACATGATGATGCCGCTGGGATGTCTTCAAATTTTCTAAAAGACAAGAAAAAAACAAGAATAAATAGTGTGTTGATTTACCATTATGGTAGGAACAACATATTACACTAGAAAATAACACATCTAACAAAAAGGTAGAGAATTACAGGAAACTGTGGAGATCATACTCGCGGTTCAGGCCTTTGGGCTCTAATGTCTGCAAAGTGTGAATCCAGTAGGACTCACGCTTTTTCAACATTTTAACCCTATCGCCACCTCTACGTGGTTGGGGCACATGTTCTATGATCTGAAACCG
Organism: Bufo gargarizans; assembly: GCF_014858855.1. Classification (NCBI taxonomy): domain Eukaryota; kingdom Metazoa; phylum Chordata; class Amphibia; order Anura; family Bufonidae; genus Bufo; species Bufo gargarizans. The sequence continues at coordinate 84,535,451 of NC_058086.1, read as the reverse complement.
CAACTGTGAAATGTTGTGATTGTGGTGCTCAAAATGATGCGGTATTGGTAAAAGAAGATTCTTCTTACGTATAGTGGACTTATGTTTAGAAAAACGATCTTTCATACGCATAGAAGTTTCGCCTATATAAAGTAAGCCGCAGGGACACTTGAGTAAATATATAATGAAATTACTGTTGCAAGTATAGAAACCCCGAATGGGAAATTGTTTCCCTGTATGTGGGTGTGAAAAAAATTCACCTTTAATCACACTAGAACAGTGTATGCAGCCTAGGCAGGGGAAAGTACCTTTTTTGGGTGTAGATAAGGTAGTTTGACGTTGTGCCATTTGGGCACTACCAATATCAGCCCGCACCACCATATCGCGTAGATTTTTGTTACGTTTATAACAGATAAGGGGCCGGTTTTGGAATTCTTCAACAGAGGGATAGGCTCTAGATAAGATATTCCAATGACGGTTGATGATCAATCTGCATTTTTGGATCCAAGGATGAAATTTTGAAATAAAAGGGATACGGGATTTTTTTATATTTTTAACTGTGGGGACGGCTTTATCCCTTTCTTGTTTCAATAACGAGCTAGGATATCCACGGTGTCTGAACCTGTCACTCATTTCTTCAAGGCGAGTTTCCTTGGTAGTGGATTCTGAAACAATTCGACGCACCCGCTGAAACTGTGAATGGGGTAATGCCTTTTTAAGGGAAGGGGGATGGTTACTGGAATAATGTAGAAGTGAATTTCTATCAGTGTGTTTAATATGTAGATCCGTGACCAGCAATCCATCCACTCTTTTCATAATCACAGTGTCAAGGAAACTAATACTATAGGCGTCATAATGTAATGTAAACTGAAGTTCACTCCACACTGAGTTAAGGTAATTAGCAAATTCTAGAAGGGATCCAATGCCGCCGCGCCACACACAAAACACATCATCAACGAATCTTCGCCAAAAATTGCAATGTAAATTAAACAAACTATTAGAGTAAATATACTGATCCTCAAACCACGCCATGTATGTGTTTGCGTACGGCGGTGCGGCATTGGAGCCCATCGCGGTCCCACAGCATTGTTTGTAAAAAGTATCTTGAAACAGAAAATAGTTCTCATTTAAAATAATCTCCAATAGATCCAAAAAGAACTTTTTTTCGTGTGAAGTATAAGAGGAGAGAGACAGTAACCAATCAACCGCACGTATGCCTTTAGAGTGAACAATGGAGGTATATAATGAACATACGTCAAATGTTACCAATAAGTCATCATCCTGTAATGCCAATGTAGCAATCTGTTTTAGAAAATCATTGGTGTCAAGGATAAAGGAGGGCATAGTTTTAGTCAATGGTGTCAAAGCTTTGTCTAATAAGATAGCTGGGGGAGACAGAATAGAATCTGTTAAGGCCACAATTGGTCGACCAGGGGGCTGATCCAAAGATTTATGTATCTTCGGAAGTGTGTAAAACACCGGCGTGACAGGATGGTGATTAATCAAAAAGTGACCCAATTTTGGATCTATTGTTTTATCTTGTAGATATCTATCAACCAACATACAAAGCTTATTTTTGATAGAAAAAACAGGATCCCCTGGTAATGGTTGATAAACCGCAGTGTTGGCTAACTGGCCCAGAATCTCAGCAGTATAGTAATTTTTGTCCATAAGGACAAGAGCACCACCTTTATCAGCAGGTTTAAGAATCAAAGTGTTGTCATGAATAAGATCATCTATAGCTTGTTTCTCAACCAGTGAGAGATTATGTGTTAAATGACAACCACTTTGTCTTAAATCCTGTAAGGCACAAGCGAGATCGCGTTGAACAAGGGAGACAAAGGTCTCGACAGGATGGTAAGACTTGGGCGGTTGAAAGGTACTTTTCAATCTTAAACCGAAGTCATGTAAATTAAGTAAATATTCATTAACATTTGCGTCTACAATAGCAGTTTTATCAGCATCTGCAAAATGTGCCTTAAGCCTAATATTTCGGAAAAATCTTTGGCAGTCCATGTCTAATGAAAAACTGTCGAGTGAGGCTGTAGGACAAAAAGACAGACCCTTTTCAAGTACATTAAGTTGCACCACACTCAGGTTTTTTGATGAAATATTGACAACTAAAGTTTGATGCGAGTCTGTACCTGAGAGCGCGTCGTCCTGGGAGCATCGAGACCGCCGATAATGACGTCCTGCTCGTCTGGTATTCTTCTTGATGGGGGTCGCTGTCGGCGTCTTCCTAAAAAAGGAGGTCGTTGTGTTCCAGTGATGGAGTCGCTGCCAGACCCAGAAGACATGGAGCCTGTTCGACGCTGTGAACGAGGAAATAGTGGGGTTGCTGTGCCTGATAGATCTTGCCATCTGTAGATGCGCTTACTTTGGTAATCCTCAGAGTCTCTGATAAATTTTTGCCGCTTGGTTGTTTCAATGTCCCTTTTGAGATCCGTGCAGATTTTTTCAACCTTTGTCTTCAAGGTAGTTAATTCATCCGCTGGTAATGCGTCCTTTAATTGGGCTTCAATGGACACAATTTTTTGTTTGCTAGTAGCAATAGCCTCCGTGAGGAATTCAATGGTTAATACCATAAGATCTGTAGAACATTTGTTGAGGATATTTGCGAAGTGGGTACAGTATTCGAGATTGTCGCAGAAAAAGGTAGGTCGGAGATGGACTCTCAGTCCACGAGGAATACGTTGCAAGCGACAATACTCAGCCAAGGTGGATACATGCAATTCCCAGGAGGTTAACCTCCGCAATTCCTTCTCCAATTCTCTCCCCCGAAATTCAGTTGGAGGAATTTTAAGAAAGTCCACGTTGGCGGTTACACCGGACACGATTTCACGTGCCCTTTCATCCGTGTAAGAGAAGTAACTCATTGAAGATAAATCCCACAGGTGCTCGCGCTGAAGGCGAATTGAACAAACAGATAATGATCAGCCGGCACTCCGTTGAATGGCGTGGTGCTCGCGTCCGAGATAGCGATCCCAAAATAATAGCAAGAAAAGACCGGCACTCACTGTATCTTGAAGAAAGAAAGAAAATCTTTATTGTCACATTGGATCGTGACGCGTTTCGACTCTCGTCTGGAGCCTTTCTCAAACGTGAGGGATATAATACAGACATTGGTGGACACACGGCATTTAAATAACCCGCCTAGGCGGAAGTGACATCACGCTACCATGGTTACAGAAATCAACATAGGACAGCTGTCCAATTACAATGTAAGCTAATAAAGTTAAATGAAACAAACAGGGAAAAAACGGAAAGAAAAGATCAACACTTTGATTCTTAAACCTGCTGATAAAGGTGGTGCTCTTGTCCTTATGGACAAAAATTACTATACTGCTGAGATTCTGGGCCAGTTAGCCAACACTGCGGTTTATCAACCATTACCAGGGGATCCTGTTTTTTCTATCAAAAATAAGCTTTGTATGTTGGTTGATAGATATCTACAAGATAAAACAATAGACCCAAAATTGGGTCACTTTTTGATTAATCACCATCCTGTCACGCCGGTGTTTTACACACTTCCGAAGATACATAAATCTTTGGATCAGCCCCCTGGTCGACCAATTGTGGCCTTAACAGATTCTATTCTGTCTCCCCCAGCTATCTTATTAGACAAAGCTTTGACACCATTGACTAAAACTATGCCCTCCTTTATCCTTGACACCAATGATTTTCTAAAACAGATTGCTACATTGGCATTACAGGATGATGACTTATTGGTAACTTTTGACGTATGTTCATTATATACCTCCATTGTTCACTCTAAAGGCATACGTGCGGTTGATTGGTTACTGTCTCTCTCCTCTTATACTTCACACGAAAAAAAGTTCTTTTTGGATCTATTGGAGATTATTTTAAATGAGAACTATTTTCTGTTTCAAGATACTTTTTACAAACAATGCTGTGGGACCGCGATGGGCTCCAATGCCGCACCGCCGTACGCAAACACATACATGGCGTGGTTTGAGGATCAGTATATTTACTCTAATAGTTTGTTTAATTTACATTGCAATTTTTGGCGAAGATTCGTTGATGATGTGTTTTGTGTGTGGCGCGGCGGCATTGGATCCCTTCTAGAATTTGCTAATTACCTTAACTCAGTGTGGAGTGAACTTCAGTTTACATTACATTATGACGCCTATAGTATTAGTTTCCTTGACACTGTGATTATGAAAAGAGTGGATGGATTGCTGGTCACGGATCTACATATTAAACACACTGATAGAAATTCACTTCTACATTATTCCAGTAACCATCCCCCTTCCCTTAAAAAGGCATTACCCCATTCACAGTTTCAGCGGGTGCGTCGAATTGTTTCAGAATCCACTACCAAGGAAACTCGCCTTGAAGAAATGAGTGACAGGTTCAGACACCGTGGATATCCTAGCTCGTTATTGAAACAAGAAAGGGATAAAGCCGTCCCCACAGTTAAAAATACAAAAAAATCCCGTATCCCTTTTATTTCAAAATTTCATCCTTGGATCCAAAAATGCAGATTGATCATCAACCGTCATTGGAATATCTTATCTAGAGCCTATCCCTCTGTTGAAGAATTCCAAAACCGGCCCCTTATCTGTTATAAACGTAACAAAAATCTACGCGATATGGTGGTGCGGGCTGATATTGGTAGTGCCCAAATGGCACAACGTCAAACTACCTTATCTACACCCAAAAAAGGTACTTTCCCCTGCCTAGGCTGCATACACTGTTCTAGTGTGATTAAAGGTGAATTTTTTTCACACCCACATACAGGGAAACAATTTCCCATTCGGGGTTTCTATACTTGCAACAGTAATTTCATTATATATTTACTCAAGTGTCCCTGCGGCTTACTTTATATAGGCGAAACTTCTATGCGTATGAAAGATCGTTTTTCTAAACATAAGTCCACTATACGTAAGAAGAATCTTCTTTTACCAATACCGCATCATTTTGAGCACCACAATCACAACATTTCACAGTTGCGGTTTCAGATCATAGAACATGTGCCCCAACCACGTAGAGGTGGCGATAGGGTTAAAATGTTGAAAAAGCGTGAGTCCTACTGGATTCACACTTTGCAGACATTAGAGCCCAAAGGCCTGAACCGCGAGTATGATCTCCACAGTTTCCTGTAATTCTCTACCTTTTTGTTAGATGTGTTATTTTCTAGTGTAATATGTTGTTCCTACCATAATGGTAAATCAACACACTATTTATTCTTGTTTTTTTCTTGTCTTTTAGAAAATTTGAAGACATCCCAGCGGCATCATCATGTCATTAATTCTTTTCCACTATTAACCCTACTATTGTTATGCAACTTCTATTAGAGGAATCGCTAATTGATTGCGGCTGGGATCTTTTCTTTCCGTTTTTTCCCTGTTTGTTTCATTTAACTTTATTAGCTTACATTGTAATTGGACAGCTGTCCTATGTTGATTTCTGTAACCATGGTAGCGTGATGTCACTTCCGCCTAGGCGGGTTATTTAAATGCCGTGTGTCCACCAATGTCTGTATTATATCCCTCACGTTTGAGAAAGGCTCCAGACGAGAGTCGAAACGCGTCACGATCCAATGTGACAATAAAGATTTTCTTTCTTTCTTCAAGATACAGTGAGTGCCGGTCTTTTCTTGCTATTATTTTGGGATCGCTATCTCGGACGCGAGCACCACGCCATTCAACGGAGTGCCGGCTGATCATTATCTGTTTGTTCAATTCGCCTTCAGCGCGAGCACCTGTGGGATTTATCTTCAATGAGTTACTTCTCTTACACGGATGAAAGGGCACGTGAAATCGTGTCCGGTGTAACCGCCAACGTGGACTTTCTTAAAATTCCTCCAACTGAATTTCGGGGGAGAGAATTGGAGAAGGAATTGCGGAGGTTAACCTCCTGGGAATTGCATGTATCCACCTTGGCTGAGTATTGTCGCTTGCAACGTATTCCTCGTGGACTGAGAGTCCATCTCCGACCTACCTTTTTCTGCGACAATCTCGAATACTGTACCCACTTCGCAAATATCCTCAACAAATGTTCTACAGATCTTATGGTATTAACCATTGAATTCCTCACGGAGGCTATTACTACTAGCAAACAAAAAATTGTGTCCATTGAAGCCCAATTAAAGGACGCATTACCAGCGGATGAATTAACTACCTTGAAGACAAAGGTTGAAAAAATCTGCACGGATCTCAAAAGGGACATTGAAACAACCAAGCGGCAAAAGTTTATCAGAGACTCTGAGGATTACCAAAGTAAGCGCATCTACAGATGGCAAGATCTATCAGGCACAGCAACCCCACTATTTCCTCGTTCACAGCGTCGAACAGGCTCCATGTCTTCTGGGTCTGGCAGCGACTCCATCACTGGAACACAACGACCTCCTTTTTTAGGAAGACGCCGACAGCGACCCCCATCAAGAAGAATACCAGACGAGCAGGACGTCATTATCGGCGGTCTCGATGCTCCCAGGACGACGCGCTCTCAGGTACAGACTCGCATCAAACTTTAGTTGTCAATATTTCATCAAAAAACCTGAGTGTGGTGCAACTTAATGTACTTGAAAAGGGTCTGTCTTTTTGTCCTACAGCCTCACTCGACAGTTTTTCATTAGACATGGACTGCCAAAGATTTTTCCGAAATATTAGGCTTAAGGCACATTTTGCAGATGCTGATAAAACTGCTATTGTAGACGCAAATGTTAATGAATATTTACTTAATTTACATGACTTCGGTTTAAGATTGAAAAGTACCTTTCAACCGCCCAAGTCTTACCATCCTGTCGAGACCTTTGTCTCCCTTGTTCAACGCGATCTCGCTTGTGCCTTACAGGATTTAAGACAAAGTGGTTGTCATTTAACACATAATCTCTCACTGGTTGAGAAACAAGCTATAGATGATCTTATTCATGACAACACTTTGATTCTTAAACCTGCTGATAAAGGTGGTGCTCTTGTCCTTATGGACAAAAATTACTATACTGCTGAGATTCTGGGCCAGTTAGCCAACACTGCGGTTTATCAACCATTACCAGGGGATCCTGTTTTTTCTATCAAAAATAAGCTTTGTATGTTGGTTGATAGATATCTACAAGATAAAACAATAGATCCAAAATTGGGTCACTTTTTGATTAATCACCATCCTGTCACGCCGGTGTTTTACACACTTCCGAAGATACATAAATCTTTGGATCAGCCCCCTGGTCGACCAATTGTGGCCTTAACAGATTCTATTCTGTCTCCCCCAGCTATCTTATTAGACAAAGCTTTGACACCATTGACTAAAACTATGCCCTCCTTTATCCTTGACACCAATGATTTTCTAAAACAGATTGCTACATTGGCATTACAGGATGATGACTTATTGGTAACATTTGACGTATGTTCATTATATACCTCCATTGTTCACTCTAAAGGCATACGTGCGGTTGATTGGTTACTGTCTCTCTCCTCTTATACTTCACACGAAAAAAAGTTCTTTTTGGATCTATTGGAGATTATTTTAAATGAGAACTATTTTCTGTTTCAAGATACTTTTTACAAACAATGCTGTGGGACCGCGATGGGCTCCAATGCCGCACCGCCGTACGCAAACACATACATGGCGTGGTTTGAGGATCAGTATATTTACTCTAATAGTTTGTTTAATTTACATTGCAATTTTTGGCGAAGATTCGTTGATGATGTGTTTTGTGTGTGGCGCGGCGGCATTGGATCCCTTCTAGAATTTGCTAATTACCTTAACTCAGTGTGGAGTGAACTTCAGTTTACATTACATTATGACGCCTATAGTATTAGTTTCCTTGACACTGTGATTATGAAAAGAGTGGATGGATTGCTGGTCACGGATCTACATATTAAACACACTGATAGAAATTCACTTCTACATTATTCCAGTAACCATCCCCCTTCTCTTAAAAAGGCATTACCCCATTCACAGTTTCAGCGGGTGCGTCGAATTGTTTCAGAATCCACTACCAAGGAAACTCGCCTTGAAGAAATGAGTGACAGGTTCAGACACCGTGGATATCCTAGCTCGTTATTGAAACAAGAAAGGGATAAAGCCGTCCCCACAGTTAAAAATATAAAAAAATCCCGTATCCCTTTTATTTCAAAATTTCATCCTTGGATCCAAAAATGCAGATTGATCATCAACCGTCATTGGAATATCTTATCTAGAGCCTATCCCTCTGTTGAAGAATTCCAAAACCGGCCCCTTATCTGTTATAAACGTAACAAAAATCTACGCGATATGGTGGTGCGGGCTGATATTGGTAGTGCCCAAATGGCACAACGTCAAACTACCTTATCTACACCCAAAAAAGGTACTTTCCCCTGCCTAGGCTGCATACACTGTTCTAGTGTGATTAAAGGTGAATTTTTTTCACACCCACATACAGGGAAACAATTTCCCATTCGGGGTTTCTATACTTGCAACAGTAATTTCATTATATATTTACTCAAGTGTCCCTGCGGCTTACTTTATATAGGCGAAACTTCTATGCGTATGAAAGATCGTTTTTCTAAACATAAGTCCACTATACGTAAGAAGAATCTTCTTTTACCAATACCGCATCATTTTGAGCACCACAATCACAACATTTCACAGTTGCGGTTTCAGATCATAGAACATGTGCCCCAACCACGTAGAGGTGGCGATAGGGTTAAAATGTTGAAAAAGCGTGAGTCCTACTGGATTCACACTTTGCAGACATTAGAGCCCAAAGGCCTGAACCGCGAGTATGATCTCCACAGTTTCCTGTAATTCTCTACCTTTTTGTTAGATGTGTTATTTTCTAGTGTAATATGTTGTTCCTACCATAATGGTAAATCAACACACTATTTATTCTTGTTTTTTTCTTGTCTTTTAGAAAATTTGAAGACATCCCAGCGGCATCATCATGTCATTAATTCTTTTCCACTATTAACCCTACTATTGTTATGCAACTTCTATTAGAGGAATCGCTAATTGATTGCGGCTGGGATCTTTTCTTTCCGTTTTTTCCCTGTTTGTTTCATTTAACTTTATTAGCTTACATTGTAATTGGACAGCTGTCCTATGTTGATTTCTGTAACCATGGTAGCGTGATGTCACTTCCGCCTAGGCGGGTTATTTAAATGCCGTGTGTCCACCAATGTCTGTATTATATCCCTCACGTTTGAGAAAGGCTCCAGACGAGAGTCGAAACGCGTCACGATCCAATGTGACAATAAAGATTTTCTTTCTTTCTTCAAGATACAGTGAGTGCCGGTCTTTTCTTGCTATTATTTTGGGATCGCTATCTCGGACGCGAGCACCACGCCATTCAACGGAGTGCCGGCTGATCATTATCCGGTTGGACCACAAGAATCTGACCTACCTCTCTGAGGCCAAGAGATTGACACCACGTCAGGCCAGATGGGCTCTGTTCTTGTCACGTTTTAATTACGTGGTCTCCTACCTACCCGGTTCCAAGAACATCAGAGCGGATGCCTTATCACGGCAGTACTCCGAGCTGTCCGGGGAGGAGTCGATTCCGACTTCGGTCATACCTCCGAATCAGATCCTGGCCGCCATTCGCACCAGCCTGACCTCTCCCCTGGGTGAGCAGATTTTGGCGGCTCAATCTGGTGCTCCCTCTGGGAGACCCAACGGTAGGTGTTTTGTGCCTGAGGAGTTGCGCACTCGGTTGTTGCGAACCTACCATAACTCCAAGGCCGCGGGGCATCCTGGAAAGAATCAGCTGTCCTGGGCTGTTTCACGTCTGTTCTGGTGGCCTTCTCTACGTTCCGACATCGCCGCATATGTAGCGGCATGCTCCGTTTGTGCCCAGAGTAAGTCCCCTCGGCACCTTCCGTTGGGCCTTTTGCAACCCATAGCCACCGGGGAGCGTCCATGGTCACACCTGGGGATGGATTTCATTGTGGACCTCCCTGCATCCCGAGGCCATACGGTCATTCGCTTGATAGTGGATCGGTTTTCCAAAATGTGCCACTGTGTACCTCTCAAGAAGTTACCCTCTGCACAAGAGTTGGCCTCGATTTTTGCCAGGGAGGTCTTCCGGTTGCACGGTTTGCCCAAGGAGATTGTGTCGGATCGGGGGAGTCAGTTTGTGTCCAGGTTCTGGCGCGCCTTTTGCTCCCAGTTGGGGATTCATCTCTCTTTCTCATCGGCCTACCACCCTCAGTCCAATGGGGCCGCAGAACGATCCAATCAGGCCTTGGAGCAATTCCTTCGTTGCTATGTCTCCGATCACCAAGACAATTGGGTTGACCTCCTGCCTTGGGCTGAGTTTGCCAGGAACACGGCGGTGAACTCTTCCTCTGGGACGTCTCCCTTCATGGCCAATTATGGGTTCCAACCTGCCGTGTTACCGGAGGTATTCTCTCCCCAGGATATTCCGGCTGTGGAGGATCACCTTTCCGTCCTACGTGCTTCTTGGGTACAGATCCAGAGGTCCCTTGAGGTCTCTGCGCAGCGCCAGAGACTCCAGGCTGATCGCAGACGAGCGCCCGCTCTTTCCTACCAGGTCGGAGACCGCGTATGGTTGTCCACCCGCAACCTCAACCTTCGAGTGCCCACTCCCAAGCTGGCGCCTCGCTTTGTTGGTCCCTTCCGAGTGCTTCGCAGGGTAAACCCGGTAGCCTATGCCCTTGCGCTTCCTCCTGGCATGCGGATCTCCAACGTGTTTCATGTCTCCCTCTTGAAGCCACTGGTGTGTAATCGTTTCACTTCCTCGATTCCTCGGCCTCGTCCGGTCCAAGTGGGCAATCGTGAGGAGTATGAGGTGAGCAATATCCTGGACTCACGCCTGGTCCGCGGCCGGGTGCAGTTTTTGGTCCATTGGCGTGGTTATGGTCCAGAGGAGCGTTCCTGGGTTCCCTCCGCAGATGTCCATGCTCCTGCCTTGCTCCGAGCCTTCCACGCACGCTTCCCTCAGAAACCGTTCCTTACTCCGCGGAGGAGGGGCCCTTGAGGGGGAGGTACTGTCATGGTCTTACCTCCTTGCTGTTCTCCTTCGTTTGACATGTGCTGGCGGCCATCTTGGTTTCTGGGTTTCTTGTAGCCTCCCACCCTGCGGCTCCTCCTTCCCACTGGGAGGAGCTGGATGCCTAGCTCATATATATAGGAGGTCTGTGGCTTCAGTTCCCTGCTTGGTCCTTCTGTGCTCACATGCTTCTAAGACTGCTGCTGCTTCTGGTTCCTGATCCTGGCTTCGTCTGACTACCCTGCTGATTCCTGATCCTGGCTTCGTCTGACTACCCTGCTGATTCCTGATCCTGGCTTCGTCTGACTACCCTGATGGTTCCTGATCCTGGCTTCGTCTGACTACCCTTCTGGTTCCTGATCTCTGGTTTCGCAAGACCCTGCTTTGGTTTAGCCATCCGTTTGGACTTTTGCCTTACAGCTTTATTTTCAATAAAGCCTTCTTATTTCCACTCATCTCTTGTTGTACGTCTGGTTCATGGTTCCTTGACAGAGAAGCTCTGACAGAAGCCTTTCAGAACCTCCTCCTTGAGTTTTCTTTGTTCTGGTTTTCAGTTCCTCATCTCGTTAGCCTATCTCAGCTGTCATGTAGTTGGACTGATTGCATCCCTTTAAATTCCTCCCCATAATGCATTAGTGTGCGGCTTATACAACTTCCTGGAGTGTGTGTGCATGCTGATCCTATTTTCCAGTCTTCTACAAGTTAAGTGCTGTACATTTATTTGTGATTTTCTGTTTGCTGGATCCCAGGTGACCCTGACTCCCTCCGTGTCTAGTGTAGGGAGCCGGTGGTCGTGTTCCCTCACTATTATAGGGTGTTCAGGTGTTATACAGTTGAGGTACGAGGATATGCGATCATCTACCATTGGGATTTTCGCATAGGCTGAGCAGTCAGGGTGAGTGCCAGGTCTTATGCAGGGGTCTCCCTTTTGTTCCTTAGTTTTGGATCCAGTGAGTCATATATTCATTTTGCACTGTCTTGTTTCCTGTACACCTTCCGTGACATTATAAGCCGCCAAAACCCGTCTCAAGCATGGATCCAGTTTCACTTTTGACTGAACGCTTCCAGGGTCTTTCATTGGAGGTAGCTGATCTCCGTAAGACTCTTTCTCAGTTTCTAGTGACCGGTTCAGCTTGCGTTCATAGAGTTTGTTCTGAGCCTAAGATCTCGCTCCCGGATACGTTCTCCGGAGGTAGTGAGAATTTTGTGATTTTCAGAGAGGCTTGCAAACTCCATTTTCGCCTTCTTCCCCATTCCTCTGGTGACGAGGAACGGAGGGTGGGGATCATTTTATCGCTGCTCAGGGGTAACGCTCAGTCGTGGGCCTTTTCGCTGCCGGTGGGGGCACGGCCCATCCGTTCAGTGGATGAATTCTTTTTAGCCCTGGGTCAGATATATGATGATCCGGATCGTGTTGCTTTGGCTGAGTCTAGACTACGTCTGTTATGCCAGGGAAAACAATCCGCAGAGATATACTGCTCAGAATTTCGGAGATGGGCAGCTGATACTGGTTGGAATGATGCTGCACTCCGAAGTCAATTTTGCCATGGTCTTTCAGAGGGATTGAAAGATGCATTTGCCTTTCATGAGAGGCCTATCTCCTTGGACTCTGCTATGTCTCAGGCCGTTCGTATTGACAGGCCTCTTAGAGAGAGGAGAGAGATCTCTCCTTCCTGTCATACTCAGTCCCAGGACAGTGCAGCGGTCCCATTCTGTGCGCAGGGGTCTCAGTCGCTGTCAGCCCCTTCTGAGCAGGAGCCCATGCAGCTGGGGTTGATTGCCTCTGACAATAGAAGATTCAGCCCGCATGGGAAGGTTTGTTTTTGTTGTGGAGGTATAAATCATTTGGCAAATGTTTGTCCCTCTAGGAGATTCAGGCAGTTTTCTGGGAGTAATAAAGAAACAAAAAGGAAAAAATCTGTTAAAAATGTTCCATCTGTTACTATTGGCAGGGTTGAGGTGGAAATTGAAGGTTTTCCGTTTGCTTGTAGTTCCCGTTTTGTCCTGCCTGCCAGGGTGGTGCTAGAGAGCAAGAACATTTTTTGTGAGATTTTTGTAGATAGTGGAGCAGCTGTCAATCTCATTGATAATCATTTTGCGATAACTCATGGTTTCCAGGTGTGCACTTTGGGAAAGGATATTCCTGTTTTTGCTATTGATTCCGCTCCACTTTCTCAGAAATCATTAGAGGGCATAGTTCACAATATTCGTATAATTGTGAGTGATGCTCATGTTGAGGATGTGTCATGTTTCGTCCTTAGCGGATTACCTACTCCTCTTGTGTTGGGGCTACCCTGGCTCACTAAACATAACCCCACCATTGATTGGCAAGCAAGGCAAATAAATGGTTGGAGTGACTTTTGCAGAGAGAATTGCCTCACGACATCTGTTTCTGAGGTTTCTACTAAGACTGTACCACCTTTTCTCTCTGAATTTTCGGATGTCTTCTCTGAGAGTGGAGTTCAGGATTTTCCCCCGCACAGGGAGTACGATTGCCCTATTAATCTCATCCCAGGCGCCAAGCTGCCTAAATCTCGTTTATACAATCTTTCCCAACCTGAAAGGGTCGCTATGCGTACTTATATCTCGGAGAGTCTGAGAAAAGGACACATACGACCCTCGAAGTCACCTGCTGCCGCTGTTTTTTTCTTTGTTAAGAAACAAGCTGGTTCTTTAAGACCTTGTCTGGATTTCAGGGAGCTGAACAGTATCACTATTCGTGACCCTTATCCGCTTCCTCTGATCCCGGACCTGTTTAACCAGATTGTTGGGGCTAAAGTCTTTTCCAAATTAGATCTAAGAGGGGCATACAACCTGGTCAGGGTCAGAGAAGGAGACGAATGGAAGACGGCCTTCAATACCCCTGAGGGCCATTTTGAGAATTTGGTTATGCCTTTTGGTTTGATGAATGCCCCAGCCGTTTTTCCGCATTTCGTGAACAGCATTTTTTATCATTTAATGGGAAAATTTGTATTAGTGTATTTGGATGACATTTTGATTTTTTCTCCTGATTTCAAAACTCATAAGGAACACTTACGTCAGGTCTTGCTCATCCTGCGGGAGAATAAATTATACGCGAAACTGGAAAAATGTGTGTTTGCGGTTCCAGAAATTCAATTTCTGGGGTTTCTTCTCTCCGCTTCTGGTTTTCGCATGGACCCCGAGAAGGTCCGCGCTGTGCTTGAGTGGGAGCTTCCTGAGAATCAGAAGGTGCTGATGCGTTTTTTGGGCTTTGCTAATTATTACAGGAAGTTTATTTTGAATTATTCCTCTATTGTTAAACCACTCACTGATATGACCAGAAAGGGGGTAGATTTTTCTTCCTGGTCGGTAGAGGCGAGTAAGGCCTTTTCTAATATCAAAGAGAGTTTTGCTTCCGCTCCCATCTTGGTACAACCTGATATTTCTCTACCCTTCATAGTTAAGGTTGATGCTTCTGAGGTGGGTGTGGGTGCGGTCTTGTCTCAGGGTTCCTCTCCTGCCAAATGGCGACCGTGTGCCTTTTTCTCAAAGAAACTTTCCTCCGCAGAGAGAAATTACGATGTGGGAGATAGGGAATTGTTGGCAATCAAGTTGGCTTTTGAGGAATGGCGCCATTGGCTAGAGGGAGCCAGACACCCTATTACCGTGTTTACTGACCATAAAAATCTGGCCTACTTGGAGTCAGCCAAGCGTCTGAACCCGAGACAGGCCAGATGGTCTTTGTTCTTTTCAAGGTTTAATTTTGTTGTCACGTTCCGCCCTGGGGTTAAGAATGTAAAGGCAGATGCGGGAGATAGGGAATTGTTGGCAATCAAGTTGGCTTTTTGAGGAATGGCGCCATTGGCTAGAGGGAGCCAGACACCCTATTACCGTGTTTACTGACCATAAAAATCTGGCCTACTTGGAGTCAGCCAAGCGTCTGAACCCGAGACAGGCCAGATGGTCTTTGTTCTTTTCAAGGTTTAATTTTGTTGTCACGTTCCGCCCTGGGGTTAAGAATGTAAAGGCAGATGCCCTGTCACATTGTTTTCCGGGAGGTGGGAATTTTGAAGACCCGGGTCCCATTTTGCCTGAAGGTGTGGTGGTCTCTGCTCTTTTTCCTGAATTGGAGGCAGAGGTGCAGGCAGCCCAGTCAGAGGCTCCTGATCTTTGTCCTCCTGGGAGGTTGTTTGTGCCTCTCGCTTTAAGACACAAGATTTTTAAGGAACACCACGATACGGTCCTTGCTGGGCACCCGGGGGCAAGAGCCACAGTGGATCTCATTGCTCGGAGATTCTGGTTGCCTGCGCTTCGTAAGTCTGTTGAGGGTTTTGTGGCAGCCTGCGAGACTTGCGCTCGTGCCAAAGTCCCTCATTCACGGCCATCAGGTCCTCTCCTTCCCTTACCCATTCCTTCCCGTCCTTGGACACATCTGTCCATGGACTTCATAACAGACCTGCCTCGTTGCTCGGGGAAGACTGTGATTCTGGTGGTGGTGGACTGTTTTAGCAAAATGGTGCATTTCATCCCTTTTCCTGGTTTGCCCAATGCTAAGACGCTGGCGCAGGCATTTATTGATCACATTGTCAAATTGCATGGTATTCCTTCAGACATAGTCTCTGATAGGGGCACGCAGTTTGTTTCCAGATTCTGGAAGGCTTTCTGTTCTCGCTTGGGGGTTCGGTTGTCATTCTCTTCTGCTTTCCACCCGCAGTCGAATGGCCAGACAGAGCGCGTCAATCAGAATCTGGAGACATATCTGCGCTGTTTTGTGGCAGAGAATCAGGAGGATTGGTGTTCTTTTTTGTCCCTTGCTGAGTTTGCTTTAAATAACCGTTGTCAGGAGTCCTCTGATAAGTCACCATTTTTTGGTGCATATGGGTTTCATCCACAGTTTGGGACTTTCTCGGGAGAGGGGTCTTCTGGTTTACCTGATGAGGACCGATTCTTCTCGTCTTTGTCATCTATTTGGCAAAAGATTCAGGATAATCTAAAGAGCATGAGTGAGAGATATAAGCGTGTGGCAGATAAGAGACGTGTGCCTGGTCCGGACCTGAATGTTGGTGATCTGGTGGGGTTGTCTACCAAGAATATCAAATTAAAGGTTCCCTCCTGGAAGTTGGGTCCTAGGTTTATTGGGCCTTACAAAATCCTGTCTGTCATCAATCCTGTTGCCTACCGTCTTGATCTTCCTCAGACTTGGAAGATCCATAATGTTTTTCATAAGTCCTTATTGAAACCTTATGTTCAACCCATTGTACCCTCGCCTTTGCCTCCTCCTCCGATTATGGTTGATGGGAATCTTGAATTTCAGGTCTCTAGGATTGTGGATTCTCGTGTTGTCCGCGGTTCTCTCCAGTACCTCGTTCATTGGGAGGGTTATGGTCCTGAGGAGAGGATGTGGGTCCCAGTGACGGACATTAAGGCCACTCGTCTCATCAGGGCTTTCCATACGTCCCATCCTGAGAAGGTGGGCTCTGAGTGTCCGGAGTCCACTCGTAGAGGGAGGGGTACTGTCACAACCAGACAGCTGAGAAGCTCTGACAGAAGCCTTTCAGAACCTCCTCCTTGAGTTTTCTTTTTTCTGGTTTTCAGTTCCTCATCTCGTTAGCCTCTCTCAGCTGTCATGTAGTTGGACTGATTGCATCCCTTTAAATTCCTCCCCATAATGCATTAGTGTGCGGCTTATACAACTTCCTGGAGTGTGTGTGCATGCTGATCCTATTTTCCAGTCTTCTACAAGATAAGTGCTGTACATTTATTTGTGATTTTCTGTTTGCTGGATCCCAGGTGACCCTGACTCCCTCCGTGTCTAGTGTAGGGAGCCGGTGGTCGTGTCCCCTCACTATTATAGGGTGTTCAGGTGTTATACAGTTGAGGTACGAGGATATGCGATCATCTACCATTGGGATTTTCGCATAGGCTGAGCAGTCAGGGTGAGTGCCAGGTCTTATGCAGGGGTCTCCCTTTTGTTCCTTAGTTTTGAATCCAGTGAGTCATATATTCATTTTGTCTTGTTTCCTGTACACCTTCCGTGACAGCTATGCATCAGCCACTGTTTGCCCTTGGTGGTGGTGGTGTTTACAGTGTGGGCAGGTGACAAGCCCATTCTACTTGAATAACATCATTATTCCAGTCATTGTGCCTCTGCATGAACAACGCAGGCCTAATTTAATCTTCGTGGACGACAATGCGACAGCTTATCAAGGTCGCATCATTAGGGAATGGCTGCTGAAGACTAGGGTACCTCAAATGGAGTGGCCTGTACTTTCTCCAGACCTTAATCCCATTGAAAACCTATGGGATCAGCTGAGTCACCATGTAGAGGCTAGTAACTCTGTACCCCAGAACTTCAATAACCGGAGGGCCGCCCTTTAAGAAGAGTGGGACGCCATGCTTCAGCAGACAATAAGTCTACTTGTGAATGGCATGAGACGTTTTCAGGCTGTAATTGATTCGGTTCGGTCAGCGAACAGGAGATTCGACATGCAGGGTGAGCTGGATTTGTTTTCACCCTGTAATTGATGCTCAAGGCCACGTGAAAAGTTATTGAGACATTTAAATTTTTGGGGTGGGTATACCCACCACTTTTGTTTCAATAAATTGTTTGAGATGAGGAAATCATTATTGCATGCTTCTACTTAAATGCCCTACTTTCATAATATAATATCACTGTAGTGTGAACCTTTTACCTTTTCTATAAATTTCACCCGAAAGCCAAATATCCCTAACTTTTTGTGAGTAGTGTATAATGATGACTTACATAACATGTCCAAACTTAGTCAATAAAGTGCATTAAGTCCATAAAAGAGTTGGTAGAGCTTAGAGTCCCAGTTGGGAGAGCATAGAGACACTGTATTCGGAGGAGATTAGCACGTTTCGGGGGAAACACTTTGTGACGAGACCAATCTCGCCACATTGCATTGGAGAAGCCTGGTTGCCCGCCTGCTTCCTTTAGACTATGGCCCCATGTTGAAACGCTTGATTTTCCCCTGCAAAGACTATGTGAAAGAATTTGGCTCCATGGCAATTGAACTGTATTTGTGTAGTCTGAGTGCCATTCACCTAATAATTGAATGCGCTCAGATCCAAGCTATCTGGGGATATGTTAAATGTCAATATTTTATGCAATAGCTGCACAATTAAATGTTCTTATGTCTTTTATTGTCTTTTGCTACCATGTGGCTAATGAAGTTTTGCCTCTGCCCTTGGAGATAAATTGGATTACTTCCCAATTGTCTCCAGGACAGAAGACATGGGGCCAGATTTATCATTAGCTCAGGTCAGAATAATGGAGTGAAAAAGTCCCCATAAAAGTCCCAAACGCTAAAACTGCGCACAAATTTGCGACTTTTTTCTGCTCTGCACTATGCTCGCCAGTTTTCTGAAAGTGGGCGTGTTTTCTTATGTAAATTAATCTCTAGACAGATTTACTATTGAGACTATTTAAAAAGTCGCAAAAAAGTCGCAATTTCACTCCAGTGAGGACCATGCTTATCTTATGAGACTTTTTAATAGAACATGCAACTTTTTCATAAAAACTTGCAACTTTTTCGTAAAGATGTGCGACTTTTGTAAAGCTGCTTACTGACAGATAAACTGCTACCGTCAAACCACATTTATTGCAGTCTTAATCGGCCGATCATTAATCTGACTTGGCTAAAACTGACTTTAGGGCTCTTTCACACTTGCGTTGGCCGGATCTGTAGTGTAGTCCATTTGCCGGAATTACACGCTGAGAACGCGTGAGAACGCATCATTTTTTCATTCCGGATGCGTCTTTCCGGCTTTTTTCCGGAGATACGGATCCGGAAATCCTGAATGCAACGCTTGCGCTTTTTTTTTTGTTTCTGATTTAATTTTTAGTGATAGGATTAGTTTCTGATAAGAAATTATTTTGCATACCGGATCCGCTCAAAAATACACGACGGATCCGCTGTTTCGGCTGTTTCGGCTTATCAGAAACTAATCCTATCACTAAAAATTAAATCAGAAACTAATCTTATCACTAAATTTATAGTTGTACAACTAATAAAATATGCAAATATTTTGGTCTATAAAAAGTAAACCTTTAAGGGACTAGCTCAGATTCTGCTTAGGATTGTCGCCAGGATGATGCCTGAACAAGAGTTTGCTTTCAAAGCCCTGATCTTGGTTTCAAGATGGAGAAAACAAGAGCGAGATAGACGTCGGCGTCGTCTTCGTCGGTATTGGGTTCATCCAATATCGTCAGCATATTACCGAAGGAGCATTTGAAGTCCTGTACCCGGAATTGCGTCATTATCCTGAAAAATGTAATAATTTTTTTCGCATGAATATGGCTACCTTTGATGAGCTCCTAGACCGAGTATCACCGAGACTGGCCAGGATGGATACGTATTTCCGCAGGAGTGTGTCACCTACAGAACAACTCATGTTGACCATCAAATGACACATAGATATATTAATTTTAATTATTTATATGTGTTGTTTAGTATTTATATTTCATTAACAATTTTTTTAGAAGATTTTTATAGCAGCTATACTAATCTGTATGTATTTAATATAAATATTACAGGCGGTAAATATATATTGATGCTTTCAAGTATAGAGCAAATGACATGAAGATAGGCGCTAAAACAAAATAATAATGTCTTTATTAAATGTCTAATTAAGAAATAGGGGGTGTCAACCGTCAGTGTAATGTGCAATACTGACTATAACAATTGTGAAAACACTGATATATGCCAAATAGCACCACCATCTGGATTACCAGTGTAGTCTCACAAGCTACTAGCATAAGGGGCTCATTACACCACAGGGTTCAGATGTGTAACCCAGGGTGAAAGGTATCGAGGGGATGTATTGGTATAGGAATTTCACCAAACACCCCTCCAAAACAGTGAGAGCCAGCGCGCAGACTCTCACTGCACTAATAATCACAGGTGCTGGACTATGGTAGAGCAATAGCAATCACTCCAGGTGGATTAAAGGAGCAATAGTTGCCCTGACATGTCCCTTATTGGCAACAGCTCAACGCGTTTCCATGCATTGGGGATGCATTTCATCAGGAGCTATGTGCACCAGGTTAATACTAGAGCCCAGAGCCTCAGTGTTGTTTTACTAACCGAGGTAATGGACGTACACACAGTGATAGAGATCCCTGCCTAGCGCCGTTGTCCTCTAGTGTGAGGTACGGAGCTTTACAAACAGTCACTATCCTGCCTGAGCTAGCAACCTCTAGGCTGAGGTGCTGCGTGCTAGTGTGCATGTAATTCGGCACTGTGATGGCCGCAAAGCGGCCCACAGAACGCCGAGCTTTACAGGGTGAAGCCCCGCCCTGTTAGACACGCCTCCATCACTCAGCCAATCCGGCCAGGAGGCACGGCACAAGGCGAACCAAAGGCTGGAGGGAGGAGGAACACGGTGAGTCACAGGGAAAGCGCAGCAAGCGCTACATAAACAAAACAAAGAATGCTTTCTTTGCCAGAAAGCTTTCAAGTATAGAAAAATTTTACTCATAACGATATTTATGATAATTATAGTGATTCAGGCCATATCAAATTTGACAAATCCATCATCTAAAATTTTTAAGTATTTCAAATTACTAATCTAATATTTTATTTATTTTTTCTTCAGCTTTCTGGCTACAGGTGACAGTTTCACGTCGCTACACTACCATTTCCGGCTTGGGATTTCAACGATTTCAACAATTGTAAAAGAAACGTGTCAAGTTTTATGGGAGGAACTGCATGAGGAGTTTATACCTACTCCCAATCAGCAGAGATGGCTTCAAATTGAAAAAAAAAATTATGAGGTGTGTCAATTTCCGCATTGTGTCGGCGCAGTGGACGGAAAACATATCCGTATAATAAAGCCACCAGGTACCGGATCTGAATTTTTTTATTATAAAAATTATTTTTCAATTGTTTTAATGGCCATTGCTGATGCTGAGTACCGGTTTGTGGCAGTTGATATTGGTGCATATGGCCGCACCAATGATTTTTAAAAACTCTTTCATGGCACGGAGCGTGTACAATCGGCAATTTGACTTTCCACCTCCTGAATCTATGCCTGGAACCGACAGTCCACCACTGCCATACGTCTTGGTGGGTGATGAAGCTTTCCAAATGTCTGGAAACCTGATTAAACCCTACTCCAGCCGTGGATTGGATGCCACAAAACGCATTTTCAATTATCGGTTAACAAGGGCACGAAGAATGGTCGAGTGCACCTTTGGGATCCTTGTCTCTAAATGGAGAGTTTTTGCAAAACCGATTCAGTTGAAGATTGAAACTGTAGACGAAGTGGTAAAGTGTGGGGTAGTTCTTCACAATTTCATATGGACTAAAGAACCTGCCATTGAGCGAATAATCGAGGACAGCGAAATGACTAGTATTGCAACTTTTGGACCACGTGGTACTGTGGCGGTGTCCGCCATGCGCGATTTATTTGCAGCCTACTTCAGCTCCGATGCTGTACGTTTACAGTGGCAGGACCAGAATGTATAAAATTGAAATTTTTTACTGTTGCTGGTTTTTTTTTCAAAAAAAAATGTTCATTAATAAAGTTTATTAACTTTTTCAAATATAGTAGTATGGTGTTTCTTTTTAAATAATTTATATTATTTTTACAAAAAATCTTATCACCGCATGAGTAGCCACTATCATTGGCTGGCTCCCCAAGCGGTGGGAGAGCATGTCAGGCCTTTATCCACTACACCCTCTCCCACCGCCTGTAGAGCGACAGTTCCAGTGTCGCTCCACAAGCGGTGGGAGAGCATGTCAGGCATTTATCTACCACACCCTCTCCCACCGCCTGTAGAGCAACAGTTCCAGTGTCGCTCCACAAGCGGTGGGACAGCATGTCAGGCCTTTATTTTTAGATAAGTAAAAAAAAACACAAGGACACATAAAAACTTTTAACTGAATTTTACTGAATTTTATAAAATAAAAATATATATAAATAAAACAAAATAATATAAAATTTAAAACAACAAAAATCACAAATCCTGGTATTGAGGATTTGGAGGAGGAGGTTGGGGGGTGGAAGGCAGTGCACGGCTTGATCCCTCTCCACCTTCGTATGTTCTGGTGGACACTGAAATGTGTGATGTGGGAGGAGAGACAGCGGGAGTATGTAAACGGGATGGGGGATTGGGTGAAGGAGTTGTCCGAGCCAGCGAAGAAGGAGTGGTGAAAGTTTATTGTTGAAAATAGTTAGGAGGAGAGAGAGAACAGTGGTGAAAAGGCTCGGGGGTTGTAGAATGGGGAGGTGGTTGAGGTGGACGGGTTGGAGTTTGCGGAGGTTGGAAGGGGTGAGGAGGTTGGAAGGGGTGAGGAGGTTGGAAGTGGTGAGGAGGTTGTGGTGGGGGATAGGAATGGGAGGTGGGATAGGTTGGTGGTTGGGGGACGGAAGTTGTGCGGTGTCTAAAATCCCACACCGCATCCTCCACCCTACGTCTGATCTCCAACACCTGGTCGGGCGTGAAGTCCGCCACCAGCTGATTAACTGACGGCCAATAGGTTTGTAGCGGGCCCGGCTGAGAAAACTGCGCCACACACTCCCGCAGACTTCTCAGCTCGGCCTCCATGGCTACAAACCTATTGCTGTAACCACACACGGTCTCATACAAGAGCCTTGTGAGGTCTTCATAATCAGCTTGGCGGCTTCTACCGGCCCTCTGGCGACGCATCAACGCCTCAAAAAGTGGCGCCATAACGGCCATTGTTGCGTCAGCAGAGGGCACCAGTAGAGGACGATTTGGGTCCTGACCAGGTGCTGGACGAGGTGGAGAGGGATCCGCGGGTGGCAGCTCAGCAGGGACCGCCTCTTGATGACTTTCACAAGGAGGTTCTGGCGCCCGAGTACTGCTAGTTGTTCTGTAAAAAAAAGAAAAAAAGAAAAATTAGCATGTTTTTAAAATCGATTTCAAAATGTAAAAAAATTTTTAGGGATTTTTTTACTTACCTTTGCAGCTCTAGGGTTCTACGTAGGAACCCTAGGGCAGCCGCATAGCGGTACAGCTGCCGGCGGGTTCCGCCAGACCCACTCGGGCGATTGACCTCCTCGTTATAATCTTTTTTATAGCGGTCCCTTATTGAGCGCCATCGCACCATGACTGCCGTCTCTGAAAAATATAAAAATAAACATTACTCTCAAATTACTGGCATTACCAAACTGCAGCCCTACAGCTGTTGCAAAACTACTACTCCTGACATGCCTGGATAGGGCATGCTGGGAGTTGTAGTTTTGCAACAGCTGGAGGGCCGCAGTTTGGACATGACAGATAACTAATCAATTTAAAAAATGTAAGGATACTTACTGCAATCTTCCTGTTTGCCTTCACTGAGGTCGTCCCAATCCGTAAGCATTTTTCCGCAAATCTCCATCCACAGACTCCGGGTCAGGTGATGGTCTGCATGGCGGCAGTCGGTATGGTCCCAGAGTGGGACGCGTTCCTCCACCAGATGGATGAGGAGTTCATTGTCGATATAGAATCCGGATAATTCCTCCTCATCCGTTCTGGCAGAGGCCCTTGAACCATAAAAAAATTAGAAAAAATGTTATTAATTATTATTTTTTTTTTATAATTTACACATATGATATAACAAGATTCAATACTGAGATATACTCACACGTCCCAGACCGCCGCGTACTCCCCGGCGCCTTGTGGTTGGTTGCTGACGACCTCTTGAGGCAACAGTAGGATTAGACTAAAATAAAAGAATATCAAACTTAATAACCAAAAATTTTAAGAATTAAGAAAAAACACAATACATTTCTTTTTTTTTTTTTATTACCGATTCATGGTGTCCACCCCCGACTTCCTCCTCTCCCGCTGTCGGAGCAGGGCCGGAATACCTCTCCTCTGTTGACGATTGCTGTAAAATAAATTATAATATTTTGGACATGGATGGGATAATAAAATAAAACTTTAAAACATGACATACCGTATCCAAGCGAACTCGTTGCCTTGGAGGAGAGTTCCCGGACTCACTTGAATAGCCTATTGAAACAATTACAAATAATTAAACAATTGATTTTGAATGATTGAAAAAAATCCCTAGAAAATTTTACTTACTGGACATTTTTTAAGAAACTGTAAAGGTCTTTCTCCCCAAAAATATAACCTAAAAAAATGAGAACAAAAAGATGAAAATTAACACATTAATATTAAACAACAGTACCACCTTACCCAGGGGAGTACTAACCCCAGCACCCACCATGCAGTCAGCCCAGCTGCAGTCCCAAAGAAAAAGCACTTGGGACTAAAGCTGGGGTGACTGCATGGTGGGTGCTGAGGGCAGCATTCCCCAGGGGACTACTACCCCCAACATCCACCATGCAGTCACCCCAGCCAGCTGCAGTCGCAAAGCAAAAGCACTTGGGACTGAAGCTGGGGTGACTGCATGGTGGGTGCTGGGGGCAGCATTCCCCAGGGGACTACTACCCCCAACATCCACCATGCAGTCAGCCCAGCTGCAGTCCCAAAGCAAAAGCACTTGGGACTAAAGCTGGGGTGACTGCATGGTGGGTGCTGGGGGCAGCATTCCCCAGGGGACTACTACCCCCAACATCCACCATGCAGTCACGTCAGCCCAGCTGCAGTCCCAAAGCAAAAGCACTTGGGACTAAAGCTGGGGTGACTGCATGGTGGGTGCTGGGGGCAGCATTCCCCAGGGGACTACTACCCCCAACATCCACCATGCAGTCACCCCAGCCAGCTGCAGTCGCAAAGCAAAAGCACTTGGGACTGAAGCTGGGGTGACTGCATGGTGGGTGCTGGGGGCAGCATTCCCCAGGGGACTACTACCCCCAACATCCACCATGCAGTCAGCCCAGCTGCAGTCCCAAAGCAAAAGCACTTGGGACTAAAGCTGGGGTGACTGCATGGTGGGTGCTGGGGGCAGCATTCCCCAGGGGACTACTACCCCCAACATCCACCATGCAGTCACGTCAGCCCAGCTGCAGTCCCAAAGCAAAAGCACTTGGGACTGAAGCTGGGGTGACTGCATGGTGGGTGCTGGGGGCAGCATTCCCCAGGGGACTACTACCCCCAACATCCACCATGCAGTCACCCCAGCCAGCTGCAGTCCCAAAGCAAAAGCACTTGGGACTAAAGCTGGGGTGACTGCATGGTGGGTGCTGGGGGCAGCAGTCCCCAGGGGACTACTACCACCAACATCCACCATGCAGTCACACCAGCCAGCTGTAGTCCCAAAGAAAAAGCACTTGGGACTGAAGCTGGGGTGACTGCATGGTGGGTGCTGGGGGCAGCATTCCCCAGGGGACTACTACCCCCAACATTCATTTGCTGCCTCCTACATGCATCTACTATGTCTAGGACATAGTAAATGCATGTAGTTAATGTATCTTACAAGACAAAACACACACTGAATACTCACCTCCAGGAGCTGAAGACACGACCTGTCCTCTCCCGCGCGGGTTGTCTGTGGAAGTTTGCGCCAGCCAAGACCTTCCTACTTCCTGGCGCAGGCGCAGACGCAACTTCCGGATCCGTCGTTGCGTCGTAACAACTGAAGATGTTAGGATGGATCCGGAATAATCCATTTCAATAGGCTATTATTCCAGATCCGTCGATGCGGCAAGTGTTCCGTATTTTTGGCCGGAGCAAAAAGCGCAGCATGCTGCGGTATTTTCTCCGGCCAAAAAACGTTCCGTTCCGGAACTGAAGACATCCTGATGCATCCTGAACGGATTTCTCTCCATTCAGAATGCATTCGGATAATCCTGATCAGGATTCTTCCGGCATAGAGCCCCGATGACGGAACTCTATGCCGGAAGAAAAGAACGCAAGTGTGAAAGAGCCCTTAGCCATATGTTAAAGTGGAGTGAGCTGTCAGAGTCATGATAAATCTGGCCCATTGTGTAAAACTGTGTATTCTCCTGCCTGTGATAATTACATTAACCCATTGTTTAAGGTAATTGTATCACAGGCAGAGGGGAGGATTTTGTGTGGGAGTGTCTGAGTGTATCGTACGTGTTTACTGGTTGTTTTACAAAACCCTGTGGGTGGTACTAATGTGTATATAAGAACAATAAACCCACAGCTCTGTCTGACCACTGCTTTACCCTCAACACAGAGCTTGGTCTCGTTCTTAGGGGGATTCACTGTATGCTGTTAGAGACTGATTGCTAAGAGTGTAAGCCGCTTGGGTGCGTTTCCTATTCGTCTGCTAGCAGCTTTTTGTGAGGTTCCGTTCGGGAGTTTGGTGCATTCCCTTGTATGCCGTTCGGGAGTTTGGTGTTCTGTAAGTAGCTGTGCCTGTTGCTCTGGAAGGGGAAGATCGCCTAAATGGTTTTAACCCCTTTTATGCCCGGGTGCTGTTACAATTGGTGGCAAGCGACAGGATCATTCCCACAGCCAGAAGGACAGCTACAGGAGATACCATTCCATGGATTTTACAATTTGAGGGCAACGCATGTCCTAGTACAGCGACCCTGACAGCACCAGAGTGAAACCAGCAGTGGAGTACGATGAGGGTGTCATGGATGACCGAGATGCAATAAGGAAAGGCATCTGGTACCAGGCACTGGGTATGGAGGAGTACCAGCAGGTCGGGAGGTTCCTCAAGGAAGACCAGCGGTTGCGGAAGCGAGTAGCCCTGCGGATGCACTTCCTAGGAGAGCAGCCCCTGGCGGAATGGGTGAATGAACTGGAACACTTAGTATGGCAGGAGATGTGGCTGGAGGATACCTACCAGGCGCTCTGGTGGTATATCGGGGACAGTACCTACCCTGGACAGCTGAGCATGACAAGCCAGAGGGAGAGGCGTTGGATGGTCCTGGCTTGTTATGGGAGACTTTTTCAGAGCCAGAGTTTGGGAGCCCTACACAAGCCCAGTCCAGGGACCTCCTTGAATGGCGGGAGAGCAGGTATGACTGGGACGACATTCACAAAATTGAGCAAGACCTGGTGACTCGGGAGATGGAGCTGGAACAGGACTAGCAGCAGCTGTTCCACTCCAGTGAGAGGGCTCCACGAGAGAGCAGAGTGTCAGACCCAGGTCCAGAGCCCTACAGCTGAGAGGATATTGTGGAGGTTTACTAGGAAGAACCCCAGGTGGCCGGTGGAGGTGGGACCGAAGTTGCTCCACCGGTCCTGCAGGGAATTGGGAGCCCAGTCTCCATTCCCCAGCGGCCGTGTGATTTACAGGGAATTCGGAGCACAGTCTCCATTCTCCAGCGGCCATGTGATTTACAGTGAATTGGGAGCCCAAACTCCATCCCCCAGCGGCAGTTTAACGCACCAGGGGGGAGACAGTAAGCCCCAAAACAGTGCAGATGGGACCGTGGTTTTTGCACTCGCAGCACAGGGGGTAGGGACAGTCGGTCCTGTCCCCCAGCAACAGGGCTGTTTAGCCAAAGGGGAGACAGTCGGTCTCTCCCTACAACAGCAGAGCTATGTATCTAAAGGGGAGACAGTCGGTCTCCCCCTCCAACAACCAGGCTACTTCCGTGGTAGCACTGGCACCAGGGCAGAGTACCGCTGGTCTCTGCCCACTCAGCAACCCACCAAGGCAGTCTACCAGTCCCCTACACAGCCGTAGTGAGGCACCTGGACATGGACAGGTTTCTCCCTTGCTCAGGTGTAGTAACCATTTATTGTGGGTGGGCTGTACTGCTGTTTCTGTTTTGTGGGTGGGCTGCTGGACTAACAAGGGCACTGACTGGCAGGAAGTCAGATACTCTGTTAGTCTGGTTGGAAAAGGGGAGAGATGTGACGAGACCAATCTTGCCACATGGCATTGGAGAAGCCTGGTTGCCTGCCTGCTTCCTTTAAACTATGGCCCCATGTTGAAACGCTTGATTTTCCCCTGCAAAGACTATGTGAAAGAATTTGGCTCCATGGCAATTGAATTGTATTCGTGTAGTCTGACTGTCATTCACCTAATAATTGAATGCGCTCAGATCCAAGCTATCTGGGGATATGTTAAATGTCTATGTTTTATGCAATAGCTGCACAGTTAAATGTTCTTATGTCTGTTATTGTCTTTTGCTACCATGTGGCTAATGAAGTTTTGCCTCTGCCCTTGGAGATAAATTGGATTACTTCTCAATTGTCTCCAGGACAGAAGACATTGTGTAAAACTGTGTATTCTCCTGATAATTACATTAACCCATTGTGTAAGGTAATTGTATCACAGGCAGAGGGGAGGATTTTGTGTGGGAGTATCTGAGTGTATTGTACGTGTTTACTGGTTGTTTTACAAAACCCTGTGGGTGGTACTAATGTGTATATAAGAACAATAAACCCACAGCTCTGGCTGACCACTGCTTTACCCTCCACACAGAGCTTGGTCTCGTTCTTGGGGGGATTCACTGTATGCTGTTAGAGACTGATTGCTAGGAGTGTAAGCCGCTTGGGTGCGTTTCCTATTCATCTGCTAGCAGCTAATCCGTTCGGGAGTTTGGTGCACTCCCTTGTATGCCATTCAGGAGTTTAATGTTCTGTAATTAGCTGTGCCTGTAGGTCTGGAAGGGGAAGATCGCCTAAACGGTTTTAACCCCTTTTATGCCCGTGGTGCTGTAACGCACTTCCCAAGGGTTTCTTGAGAAAGGGGACGGGGTTGTCACAAGGGTGTCAAGAACCACGCCTGACTCCGTTATACCCGGGGTCAGGAAGTCGCAGCGGTTGGCTGCGCGCTCTATGTAGTAAGATAGGGCTTTTTCCTTATGGTAGCTTTCTGGGTTTGCTTTGCAACCCTTTTTGGCTCACTCAGGGATCCGTAGCTCCTTCTCCTCAGCTGTTCCTTGTCCAGCACTCCCAACCTCCTTATATTCCCCTCTCACACTTCTCTGGTTGCCAGATATAGAGCCTCCTGCCTAGACTTCTATACTGACCCACTGGACCTTTGTGGTCTGCTGTGGTTGCCCACCTGGGTTTATGTGTTTGTCTGTATTGTCTGTCCTCTCCCTGGTGTTTTCCTCTTAGTGTCAGTGGTGCGGACTAGCGATCCCACCGGCCCGTTCACTATCTAGGGCTCATTTTAGGGAAAGCCAGGGTTTAGGCACGTGATCGCCGCACGGGTGAGGAACCCGTCTAGGGAAGTCAGGGCAGTCAGGTGCCAGCCACAAGGTGAGTCAGGGGTCACCACCTTTCCCTCTCCCTTGGGCAGGGCTTTCCCTTTTCCCTCCCTGTGCGTGACGCCGGTCATTACAGGGGTCCCCACAAAACGTAGCTTCATGTGCGCTGTTGCATGCAAATCCGCTCCGAATACAGTGTCTAAGCTGTATCATCTGGGACTTAAAAATTCTTTTATGGACTTCATGCACTTTATGGACTAAGTTTGGACATGTGATGCCAGTCATTATTATATATAAATTGTTTTGTATAAAGATTAAAGTGGATATTTGCAAGCAAGCTCTTACGGTTTTGATGAGTCTTAGAATATGGCACAGAACAAAGTTAGTTTTTTTTATGTTTTTTATTGTGTAAAAGTATTAAAACATAAAACAATATATATTTGTTATTGCCATAATTGTTAAAATAATTGTCCTGCACCTGAACATTAAAAACATATCTTTAATTCCAGTTGATTAACACAGAACCAAAAACAAACATTGGATATTTACCAGGATTGTTAAACCATAGGAACTAAAGTATTTACCTCCCTTATAAAAAAAATACCTTTTATTGAATACATTATATTATTTTTTTTAAAACCCCTATTAATAGTCAAATTATAAATAATAATAATCAATGTTAAATACACCATATATAGAGTAGAAATCTAAGGCAGGTTGTCAAGAGGTGGGACATTTTGTGTCCTTCTTACTTATGGTTTGATGAAAACCCTAAAAATGGTTGTTGTTCCAAAAAACAAACGCTGATAAAGGTGAGTCCCAGCGATGCGTTTCCCCAATTTTACCACTGGTAATCCGATGATCATGTTCTGCAGCCTGATATCAGCTCCAACGAGAGTCCCTAAGGTTAGGGAGTATAACCTTATGCTCAGATGTGGGCTACTAGATTTATGGCGTCTATATCTTGTTCAAACATGGCGCCTTTAACCACTTCAACCCCCCCTAGCTGAAACACCCTTATTGACCAGGCCACTTTTTACACTTCTGCACTACACTATTTTCACCGTTTATTGCTCGGTCATGCAATTTACCACCCAAATGAATTTTACCTCCTTTTTTTCTCACTAATAGAGATTTCATTTGGTGGTATTTCATTGCTGCTGGCATTTTTACTTTTTTGTTATTAATTGAAATGTAACGAAATTTTTGCAAAAAAAATGTCATTTTTCACTTTCAGTTGTAATTTTTTTTTAAAAAAACAACATCCATATATAAATTTTTCTCTAAATGTATTGTTCTACATGTCTTTGATAAAAAAAAATGTTTGGGTAAAAAAAAAAATGGTTTGGGTAAAAGTTATAGCATTTACAAACTATGGTACAAAAATGTGAATTTCCGCTTTTTGAAGCAGCTCTGACTTTCTGAGCACCTGTCATGTTTCCTGAGGTTCTACAATGCCCAGACAGTAGAAAACCCCCACAAATGACCCCATTTCGGAAAGTAGACACCCCAAGGTATTCGCTGATGGGCATAGTGAGTTCATAGAACTTTTTATTTTTTTGTCACAAGTTAGAGGAAAATGATGATTTTTTTTTCTTTTTCATTACAAAGTCTCATATTCCACTAACTTGTGCCAAAAAATAAAAACTTCCATGAACTCACTATGCCCATCATAAAATACATTGGGTGTCTTCTTTCCAAAATGGGGTCACTTGTGGGGTAATTATACTGCCCTGGCATTTTAGGGGCCCAAATGTGTGGGAAGTAGTTTGAAATCAAAACGTGTAAAAAATGGCCTGTGAAATCCAAAAGGTGCTCTTTGGAATGTGGGCCCATTTGCCCACCTAGGCGGAAAAAAAGTGTCACACATGTGGTATCGCCGTACTCAGGAGAAGTTGGGGAATGTGTTTTGGGGTGTCATTTTACATATACCCATGCTGGGTGAGATAAATATCTCGGCAAAAGACAACTTTTCCCAATTTTTTTTATACAAAGTTGGCACTAGACCAAGATATTTCACTCACCCAGCATGGATATATGTAAAATTACACCCCAAAACACATTCCCCAACTTCTCCTGAGTATGGAGATACCACATGTGTGACACTTTTTTGCCGCCTAGGTGGGCAAAGAGGCCCACATTCCAAAGAGCACCTTTCGGATTTCACAGGCCATTTTTTTACACATTTTGATTGCAAACTACTTCACACGCATTTGGGCCCCTAAAATGTCAGGGCAGTATAACTACCCCACAAGTGACCCCATTCTGGAAAGAAGACACCCCAAGGTATTCCGTGAGGGGCACGGCGAGTTCCTAGAATTTTTTATTTTTTGTCGCAAGTTAGTGGAATATGAGACTTTGTAATAAAAAATTAAAAAAATCATAATTTTCCGCTAACTTGTGACAAAAAATAAAAAATTCTAGGAACTCGCCATGCCCCTCACGGAATACCTTGGGGTGTCTTCTTTCCAGAATGGGGTCACTTGTGGGGTAGTTATACTGCCCTGGAATTTTAGGGGCCCATATGCGTGAGAAGTAGTTTGAAATCAAAATCTGTAAAAAAATGCCCTGTGAAATCCGAAAGGTGCTCTTTGGAATATGAGCCCATTTGCCCACCTAGGCAGCAAAAAATTGTCACACATGTGGTATCGCCGTACTCAGGAGAAGTTGGGGAATGTGTTTTTGGGTGTCATTTTACATATACCCATGCTGGGTGAGAAAAATATCTCGGCAAAAGACAACTTTTCCAATTTTTTTTATACAAAGGTGGCATTTGACCAAGATATTTATCTCACCCAGCATGGGTATATGTAAAATGACACCCCAAAACACATTCCCCAACTTCTCCTGAGTACGGCGATACCACATGTGTGACACTTTTTTGCAGCCTAGATGCGCAAAGGTGCCCAAATTCCTTTTAGGAGGGCATTTTTAGACATTTGGATCCCAGACTTCTTCTCACGCTTTAGGGCCCCTAAAATGCCAGGGCAGTATAAATACCCCACATTTTGGAAAGAAGACACCCCAAGGTATTCAATGAGGGGCCTGGCGAGTTCATAGAATATATTTTTTTTTGTCATAAGTTAGCGAAAATTGTTTTGTTTTTTTGTCTCACAAAGTCTCACTTTCCACTAACTTGGGAAAAAAATTGAATCTTTCATGAACTCAATATGCCCCTCAGCGAATACCTTGGGGTGTCTTCTTTCCAAAATGGGGTCATTTGTGGGGTGTTTGTACTGCCCTGGCATTTGAGGGTCTCCGCAATCATTACATGTATGGCCAGCATTAGGAGTTTCTGCTATTCTCCTTATATTGAGCATACGGGTAATGAGATTTATTTTTTTCCGTTCAGCCTCTGAGCTGAAAGAAAAAATGAACGGCACAGATTTCTTCATTCGCATCGATCAAGGTGGATGAAAAAATCTCTGCCAAAAAAAAAAGGTGGGGAAAGGCGTCTGCCAGAACATAGGAGCTCCGCCCAACATCCATACCCACTTAGCGCGTATGCCCTGGCTAACAAGATTTCTCCATTCACATCAATCGATGTGGATGAATAAATCATTGCCGGGATTTTTTTTTTTTTATATACAAAGTGTTTGCCAAAGCATATGAACACCGCCACCTCCTCAGCTCATATGCCTCGGCAAACGTATCTTTTACTGCAGAGGAGAAATCTCGTCTTGCAGCGCCGCATACACCGACTTGTGTAATCTGACATCAGCGCAATGTCAGAATGCACCTCAGTGCTGCAGCTAGTCGATTGGTTGGTCCACCTGGAAGGTAAAAAAAACAGAACAAAAAATAAAAAAACTTTTGGAACTGAACGTTAACTTTTTTGTTTACTGGTGTTTTTTTTTTTTTTGCTTGTTTTTTTTTACCTTTATAGGACAAACCTCTCCTTCCCCATGGGACAATGTGCAAAGCGCAAATCGCCCAAAGATGTGGCGAAGTGCATTATGCACTTTGTCCCAGGTGAAAGGAGAGGTTTGCAGCAGCTCTGTGTGTAAATGGGCCCTAATAGCCCTGTGTGCCTGTCCTGTGAGATGTGATCCCTATGCTAAGTGTACCTGTGTGTGGTACTTCCGGAAACACTCCCCTAAGCATAGGGCAGGGTGGTCAGGGCAGTCAGGACAGAAATAGCGGGTGTCACGCCTTATTCCACTCCTGCTACAGACACAACATCTTTTTCGGGGTGACGGTTGGGTTGGGGTACCAGCAACGACATTGGGGAAATGTCGCTCGTGTAGATGGCTAACTACACTGGTGGATGGGGCCACGGAACCTCCTGGATACAAGAGGTTCTCGATGATCTCTTCCTGAAATTTGAGGAAGGATCCTGTTCTCCCAGCCCTACTGTAGAGAACAAAACTATTATATGCAGCCAATTGAATTAAATATACAGACACCTTCTTATACCAGCGTCTGGTGCATTGGGAAACTAAATACGGAGCCAACATCTGGTCATTGAAGTCCACCTCTCCCATGTGAAGGTTATAGTCGTGGACTGAGAGGGGTTTTTCAATGACACGGGTTGCTCGCTCAATTTGGATTGTCGTGTCTGCGTGAATGGAGGAGAGCATGTAAACGTCACGCTTGTCTCTCCATTTCACCGCGAGCAGTTCTTGGTTACACAAGGCAGCCCTCTCCCCCCTTGCAAAACGGGTGGTAACGAGCCGTTGGGGAAGCCCGTGCGACTAGTTCGCGCGGTGCCACAGCAGCCAATCTGTTCTAGAAACAAATGCCTGAAGAGGGCCACACTTGTGTTGAAATTGTCCACATAAAGATGGTACCCCTTGCCAAATAAGGGTGACACCAAGTCCCAGACTGTCTTCCCACTGCTCGCCAGGTAGTCAGGGCAACCGACCGGCTCCAGGGTCTGATCTTTTCCCTCATAGATCTGAAATTTGTGGGTATAGCCTGTGGCCCTTTCACAGAGCTTATACAATTTGACCCCATACCGGGCACGCTTGCTTGGGATGTATTGTTTGAAGCCAAGGCGCCCGGCGCCCGGTAAATCGTATTAGGGACTCGTCTACGCAGATGTTTTGTTTAGGGGTATACAAATCTGCAAATTTCAGGTTGAAGTGGTCTATGAGGGGCCGATTTTTGTGGAGCCGGTCAAAAGCTGGGTGGCCTCTGGGACGGGAGGTGGTGTTGTCGCTAAAGTACAGGAAACGCAGGATGGTCTCAAATCGTGTCCTGGACATAGCAGCAGAGAACATGGGCATGTGATGAATTGGGTTTGTGGACCAATATGACCACAATTCATGCTTTTTGGTTAGACCCATGTTGATGAGAAGGCCCAGAAAATTTTTAAAGGGGTTCTGCACTTTCATTTAACTGATGATCTATCCTCTGGATAGATCATCAGCTTCTGATCGGCCAGGGTCCGACACCCGGGACCCCCGCTGATCAGCTGTTTGAGAAGGCAGTGGCGCTCCAGCAGCGCCACGGCCTTCTCACTGTTTACCGCCGGGCCGCCCGCCCACTGACGTCACGACTAGTATCAACTAGAGTGGGCGCGGCTAAGCTCTGTTCACTTGAATGGAGCTTAGCCGCGCCCACTCTAGTTGATACAAGTCGTGACGTCAGTGGGCGGGCGGCCCGGCGGTAAACAGTGAGAAGGCCGCGGCGCTGCTGGAGCGCCGCTGCCTTCTCAAACAGCTGATCGGCGGGGGTCCTGGGTGTCGGACCCCGGCCGATCAGAAGCTGATGATCTATCCAGAGGATAGATCATCAGTTAAATGAAAGTGCAGAACCCCTTTAAATTTTTTCTGGGCCTTCTCCTCAACATGGGTCTAACCAAAAAGCATGAATTGTGGTCATATTGGTCCACAAACCCAATTCATCACATGCCCATGTTCTCTGCTGCTATGTCCAGGACACAATGCGGATCCTGCGCAACCTGTGGTCTAGCGACACGGGGCCAGGTACGCCTGGTGCTATCAGGGACCTCAACCTCCTCGTCCGAACTTTGAGTCAGACTGCCACTGCTTTCTACAGGTTCATATTCTGACCCGCTAGATTCATCAGATGAGGGTTCCCATTCCTCATCCGACTGGGTCAGAAGCCTGTAGGCCTCTTCAGAAGAATTCACCCTGTTTGACATTTGGGCTACTAAATTTAGGGGTATTCCCTGAGACTATCCAAGAAAAAAAGCAAGCCTGTCTTACAAATGGGAGGCTAGCGAAGTACCGGAGGCCGCTGCGGTTGATAAAAAATATCAAAACAGATTTTTTTCATCGCCGCAGCGCAGCGCTTGTGAAGTGATTGTGCAGTGATAAAAAAATATATATTTTTTGTCACTGCGGCGGGCGTAGGTGAACGCACGTGTGGACGACCGATCAGGCCTGATCGGGCAAACACTGCGTTTTGGGTGGAGGGCGAGCTAAGGTGACACTAATACTATTATAGATCTGACTGTGATCAGTTTTGATCACATACAGATACTATAAAAGTACAAATGCTGATTAGCGATACGCTAATCAGCGAATAAGTGACTGCGGTGCGGTGGGCTGGGTGCTAAACGATCGCTAAACTACCTAACCAAGGGGCCTAAACTATCCCTAAAACCTAACAGTCAATACCAGTGGGGAAAAAAAGTGACAGTTTACACTGATCACTTTTTTCCCTTTCACTAGTGATTGACAGGGGCATGAAGGGGTGATCAAGGGGTTAATTGGGGTGCAGGGGGGTGATCTGGGGCTATGTGTGGTGTTTGGTGTTACTCACTGTGAAGCCTGCTCCTCTGCTGGAACCAACTGACCAAAAGGACCAGCAGAGGAGCAGGGAAGCCATTTAACACATCATATTTACTAATATAATGTGTTAACATGGCTTCTGATTTGTCATTTAAAAAATCGCCAGCCTGCCAGCCACAATCATTGGCTGGCAGGCTGGTGACGAAATTGTGCTTGTTCTTTTGCCGGCCCGCGATGCGCATGCGCAGGCCGGCTCAGTCCGAAATCTCGCGTCTCGCGAGATGACGCACAGATGCGTCCAGGAGGAATCAATCAACCGCCTCCCGGACGCATCCGTGCGTTACATGGTCTGGAGGCGGTTAAAAGAGTTAAGTCCCTCCAAACTCCTCCCCTTCACTTCCTGCCCCTCTCACCACCCCCCATATTCAGACATCTGTATGTGATGATCATTAAACCCCCTCCTCCTAGCGGTGGCTATCATAGAGGTTACTTGCCAAGTTGGTAAGGATGTCATCATGAAATATTGCCCATGTAGTCAAACTGACAGATAAGAAACGCCGCCATGGAACGCAAATTCGTTCCACCGATCGGCCGGAAAAGGAAATGACACCTCAACGGTAGGCTCCATCCATTCAGGTTTAATCCAGGGAGCGGCGGTAAATCAAGTTGTGAATCTTACAGGGAAAAACTCTCTTCCAATAAATTACGGTTACCCTACAGGGGTCTATCTTTTTCACCAACTGTGAACTTTGACACTTTTTCCTGGGTTAAAGACATACATTTATTTGTACGCAGGTTAAGGTGGTATAAGTTCTATAAGAATAATATCAGGGAAGAATGTGCCAAATTGGGCATCCACCTCAACTGTTTGGAGGAGGGTACCAGAATTTTTAAATCAGTAATGAGGGAAGAACAAAGAGTTATAGGACAGGGCTCATTTACTGATTTATGCTTAAAAAGCAAAAGAATGCCCCCACAACAGGATGCTTCCACCATTGACAATTTCTGTAGGTTGGTGACACAACAAATTGAAAATATTTCTACTAACAGAGATCAATTGTATAACCTAACATTGAAGGAAAGAGATGCGTTGTCTACCTTGGAATGGGATAAAGACATAATTATCAAACCGTCTGATAAAGGCGGGAACGTACTACTTTTAGATCACGATACCTACCTTTACAATGTGTCATTCATTATTGGATGATCGTTCCTGTTATGAGTTATTACAATTTGATCCTACAGATAGTTATGTTGAGAAAGTTAGATCAATTCTTTTGGATGCATTTGAATGTAAATTAATATCGAAAGACAAAATAAAATTTATTACCCCGAATAATCCACAGATCCCGACTTTTGAAGTGTAGACCTATACTCTCAGAGGTGGACTCCCTATCTCAAAATATCAGCATTTATGTTGACATGGTTTTGCGATCTGTTGTTACCTCTCTACCATCTTATATTAGGGATACCATGTATCTTATACTCAAAATTCAGGCTATTGCTGTAGGGGAACAGACCCTGCTGCCATCAATAAATTTACTTTTGATGCACAACTACTTCCTCTTTAGATCAAAGTTCTACCACTTATGCAAATTTGCTCCTGGGCTGGTAGGAGGACAGGATTGTCTTTGTGGAGGAGGAAGACCACTGGACCACCCACATTCTCTTTTGGGGAAGATACGCCGCCACTGCCCTCACCCTGAGGCTAATCCCACCTGCCATCACTAGCCAGTAACAATAGCCCCCCAAAAGTGTCAGTAACCAGAGCTCTCCCCCTAAAGGGTTAATCTCCTGCAGCAGATGTTGCTTTCATTTATACACTGAGCAGACGGCAGATCTCCCTTCCCTGCTCTGTGCTGCTTTGACTCTACTTCTCCAGCTGTGCTGAGTGAGAGAGCGTCTGCCAAGCGCAGGGACAGGGAGAAGTGCACACAGCCCAGGACTGTTATCCAGGGCTGCCATCAGAAATTTTGGGGCCCCTTACACAGCTCAAGGCCTGGGCCCCCCCTCCTACCCTTCAGAATTCGTCCTGACTCCACCTCCCCTACACCCCCAAGGACCTACCCCCAAATTTCATTATTTTTTTACAACTACAAAGACAGTAAAAAGTGATAATCAGCGATTTCAGTAAGGAATTAATTTTTGACCAAATAATATGAAGCCTGCTACCACGACAAGGTAGACTCTTTTAGGACCCCACACTAACACTAACTACACTACCTGTTCTAATCTGCCCTAGCAATCTTCCCCTGGCACATTTAAGAAAAAAACACCTTAAAAGCACAAGGTTTACTGTTACAGTGTTATGGGGGAATCTGTGGATGACACACTGTTATGGGGGGAATCTGTGGATGACACACTGTTATGGGGGAATCTGTGGATGACACTGTTATGAGGGATCTGTGGATGACACACTGTTATGGGGGGAATCTGTCGATAACGAACACTGTTATGGGGATCTGTGGATGACACTGTTAGGGGGGATCTGTGGATGACACACTGTTATTTGGGAGCTGTGGATGACACACTGTTATGGGGGATATGTGGATGACACACTGTTATGGGGGATATGTGGATGACACACTGTTATCGGGGATCTGTGGATGACACTTTTAAGGGGGAACTGTGGATGACACTCAACCACTCTCAAACCCAACTGGTCAAACTTGTTAAATGGATCCAAAACACAATATGCACAATAACACACTCCACCCCCTCCAACACTTAATTAACCCCTTCATTGCTTAAGCATTTTTTTTCAAAGCAGAACACAAAGCTAAATAGAGCTGGGTGGGCTGGCAAGGGAGGGGTTAATAACAATAAAGGATGGAGGATCCTGGCCCTGTGGGATAATCCAGAAAACAGCTTTGCATTTTACCCCCGAGCAAAGACCACACAACATAGAGCAGCCTAGCCAAGTAGACAACATAAGCATCAATATGAAAATAAATAATTTCACAGGCTACTTTCACACTGCTGTTTCTGGGTCCGCCTGTGAGATCTGTTTCAGGGATCTCACAAGCGGCCCCAAACAGATCAGTTTCGCCCCAATGCATTCAGAATGGATAAGGATCCGTTCAGAATGCATCCGTTTGGCTCCGTTCCGCCTCCATTCCGCTCTGGAGGCGCACACCAAAACGCTGCTTGCAGTCGGATCTTTAGATTCTTTTAACCTGTGACTCATTCGATTCTTAGACTCCCTATATTTGTGTCAGTGACTCAGACTCAGAGCTGCTAGTGCTTGCCTTGCCTCAGCTCTGATTGGTTGGTGGGCGGGGAGGGGAGGGACTGGCAGCAGCAGCTTCCACCCTAGGATCAGAGTACACTCCTCCCGAGTCCCTCCCCTCCCTGCTGCCAGCGGCTCTGCTATTGTGTGCTGGGTCAGACTGAGCTGTTTCACTCGGATCGGCTCCGTCAGATGAATCGACTCCTCCGGTTCAGTGAACTGAATCGATTCAAATGAATGATTTGTTCATGAACCGGACATCACTAGCAAGGAATAATCAATTGCCCCCCTCTAGCGATGCAATAAAGTTCAACTCAAGTCACTGACAAATGGGAGGGGGGGAAAAAACTTTTATTTTTTTGGGGGGGAACTGGCTGGGGGCCCCCCCAGGGTCTGGGCCCCTTACTGGGGTATTGGCTGTACCCCCCTGATGGCGGCCC
This sequence comes from Bufo gargarizans, assembly GCF_014858855.1. NCBI lineage: Eukaryota > Metazoa > Chordata > Amphibia > Anura > Bufonidae > Bufo > Bufo gargarizans. The sequence goes on along the minus strand of NC_058086.1, from coordinate 84,496,157 downwards.
TGCTGTTATCAGCTGCTGAGGAGGACCTGGCTTTAATCATTTACTTACAGTCCCTGGCTGTCAGTAATGTGAGCCTGCACGCAGCGTGCTCCATCTATCAACAGATAGACGGACCATGCCTAGCAACCCTATTTTAAGCACAGGTAAAAGTAGTCAGTACAGGGAACAAAAATGTGGAATTAAAGGGAGTCTTTCACGCCAATTGACCCTATTAACCTATTAACACACTTATGTCCACGGGCAGACGCGGTGGATAGGCAGGCAGACGCGGAGGAGGGGGAGTGAATTGGTATGAAAATGACCCAGGGGCCTGGGCACCGGGCATTGTAAGGCCGCCCCTGGGCACCTTTACAGCCTCATTTGCATACAGAATAAAAGTGTTTTTTGAACGAATGATGCTAGCAGGGAACTAACGGTAAGAACAGTTTTAATAGGGGGGATGCCGTGGACATAAGTGTGTTAGTAGGTTAATAGCGTCAATCGGCGTGAAAGACTCCATTTATGGGGTAATTGAATACACAGTGAAAAGTTGAAATAGGGCCACCAAGGTGATATTAATTACCACAATCCAATACGCCCCAAAAAAATATATACGACAGTTATACTTTAAAACCTCAAAAAGTTACAAATTCTAAGAATCCCATAAGGATAAAAGGAATGTTTGATAATGCACATGGTAGAATTTTTGAGATCTTTAGAAGACATTGGAATATCCTCTGGACGGACCAGAATTTGGCAGATATCCTGACTCCCTATCCATCAGTCACTTTCTGGAGAGGAAAATTGCTTAGGGACCGTTTAGTTCATAGTATGTACACAAAACAATAACCCACAGGGTTATGGCTTGACCGTAAACCGCTGGGGACTTTCAAATGTGGAGGCTGTATAGCGTGCCCCTTTATTAATGTATCCAAGACCTTTAATAGTGTCACAACAGGGAAGTTGTATAAGATGTGAAACTACTCCAATTGTAAAACATCCGGTGCATTATATTTGATTACATGTAGCTGCCCTTATAATTATGTGGGAAACGCAAAGCGTGAGCTGAGGAGAAAGATTGGGGACCATCTGGGTGACATCAAACATAAGAGAGATACCCCGATAGCTAATCATGTATTACAGGTCCATAAGGGTAATCCACATGATCTAAAATTCCAGGTAACTTAGGCGATCAACCCCTCTCCTCGAAAAGGAGACTGGAATATAAAGATCCTACATAGAGAAATGAGATGGATTTACTTTTTGAGAACAATACACCCAGAGGGTTTAAATGAACAGCTCTCCTTCAGTTGTTTCCTTTGAGGTATATATTTCTCCAATGAACAGGTCTCCTTTAGTTGTTTCCTTTGAGGTATATATTTCTTCTCCAACCCCTGTTTAACCTGTAGTCACCTCCTGTTTTGAGTTGTATATTCCTATCAAATACAGTAGCCCATGTATATGGGACCATTATGGGTCCAGTAAGTGGAATATTAGAATTTATCATCCAATTGTTCATAATGTATTTGGGCAATGATTTGGATACTCCTATTTTAGATTGGGCAGTAAAAGAACTAGTAGTCCCTGGCCCCTTCCCCCCGCCCCCCAGAAATGTTAACCCTTTCATTATTATGTCTGACTTGAAATGCATCAGCGGGCGGACAAACATACAATGCAGCCAGGAATGGGGCCACATTCCTGGCTGCATTGTATTTTTGTCCACCTCAAGCCGTTCGCTGATGTATTTCAAGTCAGGGACAATTAAAAAAAGTGAGTGCCGCCTGTTCATTTGGTATACATTCAAGTCTAATTGGGCTGAGCACTGCATGGTTGCAGAAATCGCACCTGATGTGAAAAGGTGACAGTGACTGAATGAGAGAGGGAAGAAGAACGCAGTGCCACTCGGACTGTTTTCTATGATATTTTATTCTTTCATTTTTATGTATAGCCACTAAAGCCCTCTAATATACCAAACCTATTTAAATGTCCTAGGGTATGTTAGTTATCCAGAAATTCTTGTCTATTATAGAGATATGCAGTAATACTCTATCTTAGCATACTTGTTTTATTACCCCAGTTATCCTTGGAGTGCAGATGTGTTTCACCATCGGAGGAGATCTCTTCCTGATGTAAAAACTGTGGAACGCATTTGCGCTCCACAGCATGCGCGCTACGAAGGAGGAGGCGTCACAGACAACAACATCTTGTTTCTTATCTGTCAGTTTGACTACATGGGCAAAATTTCATGATGACGTCCTTACCAACTTGGCAAGTAACCTCTATAATAGGCACCGCTAGGAGGAGAGGTTTAATGATCATCACATACAGATGTCTGGATATGAGGGGTGGGGAGAGGGGCAGGAAGTGGAGGGGAGGAGTTTGGAGGGACTCAACCCTTTTAAATGCGCCATGTTTGAACAAGATATAGACTCCATAAAACTAGTAGCCCACATCTGAGCATAAGGTTATACTTAAGGTTAGGCTGCAGGACATGATCATTGAATTACCGCCAGTCAGTCTCCCATATACTGGGAAGTGTCCCCTGAGGAACCAGTGGTACAACTGGGGAAACGCAGCGTTGGGACTCACCTTTGTTTTTTGGAACAACAACCATTTTTAGGGCAGGGGCTAGAAAGGGTTTAGCCACCGAGATGTGGGGTGGCCCCTTTCGGGGAGGGTGCTCTGCATGTAGGCAGGGTGAGATACAGGGACAGAGTGGGGATATCTATGTTGTTCCCATAAACCTGGACTAAGAAAGACAACTGGGGTATGTCCCGTATCATTAAACCGTGAGTAAGAAAGACACAAAATGTCCCACCTCTCGACAACCTGCCCTAGATTTTGACTCTATATATGGTGTATTTAACATCGATTATTATTATTTGACTAGCGATAGGGGTTTTCTAAAAAAAAATATTTTATGTATTCAATAAAAGCTATTTTTTAATAAGGGAGGTAAATAGTTTCTATTGATTAACGCAGACCCCAATGGCATATTGTGGCGTACACACCGTTTTGGCCCTAATTGTTCCAACACATAGAATAAAGGTGAAACTTTTATGCTGCCTGGTGAATAGCATAAAATATGAGATTCAAATAACAACTGTAGGATTTTTTTTTTTATAAAACCCCCTTAAAGTTTTAATAAAAGTTAATAAATTATATGTACCTGAAAATAGTGCCTTTAAAATTAGTTCTGCAGAAACCAAGCCCTCATACAGCTACGTTGACAGGAAAAAAACGCTATGGCTCATGGAAAAGGACTGCAAAACTAAAAATGATTCTTGATTAGACACAACAGCTTTCAGAATGAGGGCCCAAGACCATAAGCGAATCACCCCAGGTCCCACTGGTACCACCAGCACATAGCTGTAGCTTGTTAAACTGCATTATACCCTGGGAAGTAAGAAAGAAAGAGCTGAGCATTGCAACCAACCTTTTATTTTTCAATTACCCTTAGAGAGACTAGAGTTTTCCCACAGTTTCATTTGAGAGCTGCACTTATACAAGCAGTCCAACAACACGAGTTTGTGAGCATTGGTGTGTTTGATTTCAAGTGTGTGTTTGTATTAAGTGTGTGACTTTAGATTACGTGACTTGAGATTCAGGAACCTTTGTAAGGGGACTACAGTAAGTTAGATTCTTATTACTGCACTGTATTTTTATATTTTCTTGCGTAATCCCCATTTAGTATGTGTTCCATTATTGACAGCACAGTCCAGTGCACATCTTGTCTAATGCATGCAATCCTAAAACAGCCATTTGAGGGTGCATATCTTTTTTCAAAATGTGAGCAAATTGCTCGTTTGGAATTGCACATCATGTATCTAACCGGGCGAGTTTCAACACTGAGAAGCGCTGACAATTTGGAAAAGAGTTTGCTGCTCACTGAGCAAGCACTCTATGGGGTAGATGTGGGGGAGGGTGGTAGCGAGAAGGTTAAAAAAAAATAAGGTAGCTAGCTGGATAACAGTTAGAAAGCGGGATAGAGGGAAGAGTGCCAGGGAGGCTAGCCCTGAACTGACACACCTCAACAACTTTGCAAGGTTGGCAGATGAGGGGGATGTCAGTTCAGGGAGAGCACTGCTGCAGCCGGACCCTTCCTCTGCCAGTCAGGGGAATGTCAGCTCCAGTAAGCAGGGGACCAGGAGAGCAAGGCAGGCCAGACAGTTACTGGTAGTGGGAGACTCAATTATTAGGGGTACAGATAGGGTGCTCTGTCACAAAGACCGGGATCGTCGAACCGTGTGTTGTCTTCCTGGCACTCGAGTTTGTCACATCGCAGATCGGTTTGACAAATTACTGGGAGGGGCTGGAGAATATCCAGTAGTCATGGTCCATATTGGAACCAATATCAAAGTTAAAGGTCAGTGGAGCGTCCTTAAAAATTATGTTAGGGATTTAGGTCACAAGCTTAGGGCAAGGACCTCAAAAGTAGTGTTTTCCGAAATACTACCTGTACCACGAGCCACACAAGAAAGGCAGCGGGAGATTAGTAAAGTTAACAAGTGGCTCAAAAACTGGTGTAAGAAGGAAGGGTTTGGGTTCCTGGAGAACTGGGACGACTTCTCTGTCGGTTACAGGCTATATCGTAGGGATGTGCTGCACCCCAATAGGAAAGGGGCAGCTGTGTTGGGGGAGAAGATGGCTAGAAGGTTGAAGGAGTGTTTAAACTAGGGACTGGGGGGGGGGGGGAGGGTAATTACGTTATAGGATGGGAAGATAGCACAGATAGAGACCAGGGGCATGGTAATGGGACTAGGAGAGGAATGGAAGGAGGAACTAGAACAGTTCAGAAGGAAAGGTGTAGGGTAAAAAATATACATAAACCTCTTAATTGTATGTATACTAATGCCAGAAGCCTGACTAATAAAACTGGTGAACTGGAATTAGTGATGTGTGAGAAGGGCTATGACATAGTGGGAATAACTGAGACATGGCTGGATGATAGCTATGACTGGGCAGTTAACATACAGGGTTACTGTTTGTTTAGAAAGGATCGCAAAAACCGAAGAGGGAGAAGGGTCTGCCTTTATGTAAAATCCTGTCTAAAGCCCACAGTCCGAGAAGATATAAGTGAGGGACTTGAACATGTGGAGTCACTGTGGGTAGAAATACATGGAGGCAGGTTCTTGGCAATACCCAAAGACAATTACCTTTCTCAACTGGTTCAGGACCCGACTAGAGGGACAGCCATACTGGACTTAGTATTAACCAAAAGACCTGACAGAACAACAGATGTGCAGGTTGGGGAATACCTGGGAAATAGTGACCATAAAGTAATAACCTTCTAATTTTCATTCAAAAGAGTGTTTCTTCAGGGAGGAACAAAAGTACCAAACTTCAAAAAAGCTACATTTAGCCAACTTAGTACATAGGCCTAACTAACTGGGACAAAGTCCTCAAAAATAAAAATAAAGCCACAAAATGGGATATTTTTAAAAGCATCCTAAAATCTAATTGTGAGAGGTACATACCTTATGGGAATAAAAGGTTAAGGAACAAGACATGTGGATAAATAGAACTGTAAAGAAAGCAATCAATGACAAAAAGAAAGCTTTTAAATCACTAAAACAGGATGGTGGCAAAGAAGCACTAAAAAACTATCAGGGAAAAAATATGTAAAAAGCAAAAAAAAGAATATGTAAAAAACAAAAAAAAAGCTGCCAAACTAGAGACCGAGAGATTAATTGGCAAAGAGAGGAAAACTAACCCTAACCCTTACAGAGCGATGAGGAGAAAGCAAAGCTATTAAATATTTTTTTCTCCACTGTATTCACTGAGGAATATAAACTGTCAGATGAAATGCAGAATGTAAAAGTAAATTCCCCATTAAAAGTGCCCTGTCTGGTTTAATTTCTTAAATTTGAAATTAATTAAAGCAAGAAATAAGAGCACAAGCTTACAGTCATGCTTTCTTTGGCATTTCGTACAAAAAAAAGAGCAAGGATTTTTACAAGGTAAAAAATCTCATTTTATTCAATATAACTCACATGATCATTACAGGTAATGCTCAAATGGGACAGAACATGGAGACTCAGCCACAAAGGGCTATACAATGTGGAGAATCACAATGGGGGATAATGTGACCATACCCAGCAGAGAACAACAATTTACCAGAGGCCGTGAGCAAAAGTGTAGTTGCGGGTGCAATTGCTAATCCCCTAGTATAAAACAACTACTGACTACTGCTCACAACCTCTGTCCAAGGATGCTGTGAGGTGTCAATGGACGGTGCAGTACTACTAATAAAGATGGCATATAACAATGAACTGCAAACCTCTCGTCCCACCCTCATCCAGCTGCCAAGTTACCTACCCATGTTGCTGCTGTAGAATGGTAACACGACTCCCCCACTGCTTCAACCGAGACACGTGTTTCGCCACATAGGCTTCGTCACGTAGGCTTCGGTTCTTTTGACCTATTTACGTCTTATTTATGTGCTGTATATTTATTTAAAACTTCGCTTTAATTTATTTTATTTAAAACACCCATTTAAACATTATAGATTTTTTTTTTTAACTTCCACAGGATGTGGAATATTCAAAAAGGGTCCAAAAACAGAGCCCAGAAACTATAGGCCGGTAAGTGTCACATCTGTCATGGGTAAACTGTTTGAAGGTTTTCTAAGAGATGCTATCTTGGAGTACCTCAATGAAAATTAGCAAATAACGCCATATCAGCATTAGTGATGAGCAAGCACCAAAGTGTTCGGGTGTTCGGTCCGAACACATCGCGATATTCATGCGCTCGGCCGAGCACCCGAGTATAATGGCAGTCAATGGGAGGCGACCAGGCACCCGCTGCTCGGATGAGGGGAGGGTGCCTGGTTCATAGGAAAAGGTCTGAAAGTGAAGGAAACACCTCTGAAATCGATCAGGAACAGCAGGGGGACCATGTCTGGATGCATCTTGGACACCAATGTCGCTGCTGGGAACCATGTTGTCCGAGTTGTACGCCACATTTACAGACTGACAAAAAAAAAAACACCCCTACAAAAAAAATATCATTTTTAGAGGAAAAATTGTTAGGAAACATTCTTTCCTGTAGATTCAATTGTATACACAGTGTAGGTGCTTCCAAAAATTACAAGGAAAAAGAGATACAGCCTCTATATCACATAAAGGAGGGCCTCAAAAGGCCTGAAAAAAAATTACAAGGAACAGGCACTCCAACACACCTTTTATTACACATAAAGGAGGGCATCATACACACCCTTTAAAAATTATTAATAATAGCCTGCTGCTGACCCTCAAAGAAACATTAGGAGAAGGGGCCTTCTGGTTACCCTCTAAAACATTATTGTTGAGGTCCTGCTGGTGAGCTGACCCTGGAGAACATTGGAGGTGAGGGCCTGAAGGTGAGTGAACCCCATAAAACATTGTAGTGAGGGCCTACAGCTGAGCAGACTGTATAAAACATTTGAGGTGAGGGCCTACAGGTGAGCAGACCATATGAAACATTGTAGTGAGGGCCTAAGGGTGAGCAAACCCCATAAAACATTGTAGTGAGGGCCTACAGCTGAGCAGACCGTATGAAACATTGGAGATGAAGGCCTACAGCTGAGCAGACAGTATGAAACATTGGAGCTGAGGGCCAACAGGTGAGCGAACCCCATAAAACATTATAGGGAGGGCCTTCACCTGAGCAGACTGTATGAAACATTGAACGTGAGGTTCCTGAAGGTGAGCGAACCCCATAAAACATTGTAGTGAGAGCCTACAGGTGAGCAGACCATATGAAACATTGTAGTAGGGGCCTGAGGGTGAGCGAACCCCATAAAAAATTGTAGTGAGGGCCTGAAGGTGAGCGAACCCCATAACCTCATAATACATTGTAGTAAGGGCCTACAACAGAGCAGACCGTATGAAACATTGGAGATGAGGACCTACAGCTGAGTAGACCGTATGAAACATTGGAGGTGAGGGCCTACAGGTGAGCGAACCCCATAAAACATTGTAGTGAGGGCCTTATGATGAGCAAACCCCATCAAACATTGTAATGAGGGTCTACAGGTGAGCAGACCGTATGAAACATTGGAGGTGAGGGCCTACAGCTGAGCAAACCCCATAGAACACTAAAGTGAGGGCCTACAGGTGAGCAGACCATATGAAACATTGTAGTGAGGGCCTACAGGTAAGCGAACCCCATAAAACATTGTAGTGATGGCCTTATGGTGAGCAAAACCCATAAAACATTGTAGTGAGGGCCTACAGCTGAGCAGACCGTATGAAACATTGAATGTGAGGTTCCTGAAGGTGAGCGAACCCCATAAAACATTGTAGTGAGGGCCTAAGGGTGAGCAAACCCCATAAAACATTATAGTGAGGGCCTGAAGGGGAGCGAACCCCATAAAACACTGAAGTGAAGGCCTACAGGTGAGCAGACCATATGAAATATTGTAGTGAGGGCCTGAGGGTAAGTGAACCCCATAAAAAATTGTAGTGAGGGCCTACAGATGATCGAACTCCATAAAACATTGAAGTGAGGGCCTAAAGGTGAGCAGACCGTATGAAACATTGCAGGTGAGGGTCTACAGCTGACCATACCGTATGAAACATTGGTCCTACAGATCAGCGAACCCCATAAAAACATTGTAGTGATGGCCTTATGGTGAGCAAACCCCATAAAACAATGTAGTGAGGGCCTACAGGTGAGCAGACCGTAGTGAGGGCCTACAGGTGAGCAGACCGTACGAAACATTGGAGGTGAGGGCCTGAAGGTGAGCAAACCCCATAAAACATTGTAGTGAGGGCCTACAGCTGAGCAGACCGTATGAAACATTGCAGGTGAGGACCTACAGGTGAGCGAACCCCATAAAACATTGTAGTGAGGGCCTTATAGTGAGCAAACCCAATAAAACATTGTAGTGAGGCTTACAGCTGAGCAGACCGTATGAAACATTGGAAGTGAGGGCCTGAAGGTGAGCAAACCCCATAAAACATTGTAGTGAGGGTCTACAGGTGAGCAGACCATATAAAACATTGTAATGAGGGCCTGAGGGTGAGCGAACCCCATAAAACATTGTAGTGAGGGCCTACATGTGAGAGAACCCCATAATACATTGTAGTGAGGGCCTACAGGAGAGCAGACCGTATGAAACATTGGAGGTGAGGACCTACAGGTGAGCGAACCCCATAAAACATTGTAGGAATGGCCTTATGGTGAGCAAAACCCATAAAACATTATAGTGAGGGCCTGAAGGTGAGCGAACATCTTAACCCCATAATAATACATTGTAGTGAGGGCCTACAGGTAAGCAGACCGTATGAAACATTGGAGGTGAGGGCCTACAGCTGAGCAGACCGTATGAAACATTGAACGTGAGGTTCCTGAAGGTGAGCGGACCCCATAAAACATTGTAGTGAGGGCCTACAGGTGAGCAGACCATATGAAACATTGTAGTGAGGGCCTGAAGGTGAGCGAACATCTTAACCCCATAATATATTGTAGTGAGGGCCTACAGGTAAGCAGACCGTATGAAACATTGGAGGTGAGGACCTACAGCTGAGTAGACCGTATAAAACATTGGAGGTGAGGGCCTACAGGAGAGCGAACCCCATAAAACATTGTAGTGATGGCCTTATGGTTAGCAAACCCCATACAACATTGTAGTGAGGGCCTACAGCTGGGCAGACCGTGTGAAACATTGGAGGTGAGGGCCTGAAGGTAGAAACCCCCATAACACAATGTAGTAAGGGCCTACGGGTGAGCAGACGGTATGAAACATTGGATGTGAGGGACTACAGCTGAGCAGACCGTATGAAACATTGCAGGTGAGGGCCTACAGGTGAGCGAACCCCATAAAACATTGTAGTGAGGGCCTTATAGTGAGCAAACCCAATAAAACATTGTAGTGAGGGCCTACAGCTGAGCAGACTGCATGAAACGTTGGAGGTGAGCACCTACAGGTGAGTGAACCCCATAACATTTTTGTGATGACCTTATTATGAGCAAATGCCCATAAAACATTGTAGTGAGGGCCTAAAGGTGAGCAGACAGTATGAAACATTAGAGGTGAGGGCCTACAGCTTAGCAGACTGTATGAAACATTAGAGATGAGGGCCTGAAGGTGAGCGAACCCCCTAAAACATTGTAGTGAGTGCCTACAGGTGAGCAGACCGTATGAAACATTGGATGTGAGGGCCTGAAGGTGAGCAAACCCCATAAAACATTGTAGTGAGGGCCTACAGCTGAGCAGACCTTATGAAACATTGGAGATGAGGGCCTACAGGTGAGCGAACCCCATAAAACATTGTAGTGATGGCCTTATGGTGAGTAAACCCCATAAAACATTGTAGTGAGGGCCTACAGCTGAGCAGACCGTATGAAACACTGGAGGTGAGGGCCTACAGGTGAGCGAACCCCATAAAACATTGTAGTGAGGGCCTACAGCTGAGCAGACTGTATGAAACATTGGAGGTGAAGGCCTGAATGTGAGCGAACCCCATAAAACATTGTAGTGAGGGCCTACAGGTGAGCAGACCATATGAAACATTGGAAGTGAGGGCCTACAGCAGAGCAAACCCCATAAAACACTGAAGTGAGGGCCTGCAGGTGAGCAGACCGTATGAAACATTGTAGTGAGGGCCTACAGGTGAGCAAACCCAATAATACATTGTAGTAAGGGTCTACAGGTGAGCAGACTGTATGAAACATTGGAGATGAGGGCCTACAGCTGAACAAACCCCATAAAACACTGTAGTGAGGGCCTACAGGTGAGCGAACCCCATAATACATTGTAGTGAGGGCCTACAGGTGAGCAGACCGTATGAAACATTGGAGGTGAGGGCCTGCAGCCGAGCAAACCGCATGAAATGTTGGAGGTGAGCACCTATAGGTGAGTGAACCCCATAACATTTTTTAGTAATGGCCTTATTATGAGCAAACCCCATAAAACTTTGTAGTGAGGGCCTACAGCTGAGCAGACCGTATGAAACATTGGAGGTGAGCACCTACAGGTGAGTGAACCCCATAAAACATTTTTGTGATGACCTTATTATGAGCAAATGCCCATAAAACATTGTAGTGAGGGCCTAAAGGTGAGCAGACCATATGAAACATTGGAGTTGAGGGCCTGAAGCTTAGCAGACCGTATGAAACATTAGAGATGAGGGCCTGAAGGTGAGCGAACCCCATGAAATATTGTAGTGATGGCCTTATGGTGAGCAAACCCCATAAAACATTGTAGTGAGGGCCTACAGCTGAGCAGACCGTATGAAACATTGGAGGTGAGAGCCTACAGCTGAGCAGACTGTATGAAACATTGGAGGTGAGGGCCTACAGGTGAGCGAACCCCATAAAACATTGTAGTGAGGGCCTACAGCTGAACAGACCGTATGAAACACTGGAGGTGAGGGCCTACAGGTGAGCGAACCCCATAAAATATTGTAGTGATGTCCTTATTGTGAGCAAACCCCATAAAACATTGTAGTGATGGCCTTATGGTGAGCAAACCCCATACAACATTGTGGTGAGGGCCTACAGCTGAGCAGACCGTATGAAACATTGGAGGTGAGGGCCTGAATGTGAGCGAACCCCATAAAACATTGTAGTGAGGGCCTACAGCTGAGCAGACCGTATGAAACATTGGAGATGAGGGCCTGAAGGTGAGCAAACCCCATAAAACATTGTAGTGAGGGCCTACAGGTGAGCAGACCGTATGAAACATTGGAGGTGTGGAAAATTATTGTTCGCAGTATGGTCGCCATCTATTCTATGGAGATGCGCAGATTTGTTTGCATATGCGCAGAAACTTTTGCATGATGGTCTGGTCGTCACGACCTGTCGCTGATTTGTGCCCGGCCTGGTATTACTGCAGGATACCAGTGTCATGGCGCTGGCTGAGGCGGGAGGGATTGTGATCGTCGAACAAAGGTTTCTTCATCCACGAGGATAAGCGCGGCAACGGAAAGGTTGCGAATAAGTGTGCGAACGTGCGAACATAAGTTTGCACGATCATTCATATCTTCGCCAGCCAATCACTTCATACCATAACCTGTCTAACCATTGGTCATGATTGTAAGACTGTCTTCCATCTTCTGGTATAAATAAACCTTGCCTAGCTGTTGGAAGCAGGCACATTATTGGATCCTACTTGAGAACGTCTCTGGGATATTATTTTGGAGAAATTGCGCACACATCGACGCACACTACACCAAGGATTTCCCGATTGTACTTCTGGCGGTCTTTTTAGGTTATGAGACTAAGGAGCAAACGGCAATATCAGAGGTGAGGGCCTACAGGTGAGAAGACCATATGAAACATTGTAGTGAGGGCCTGAGGGTGAGCGAACCCGAGGCTTGGGATGTGTGTCAGTTTGCCGAGCTCCAAAGCTGCCACCAAGTTACGGCCATTGACACAAACCATGCCTGGTTGTAGGTTGAGTTGAGAGAGCAACAGCTCGGTCTGTTCCCTTATATCCTGCCAAAGCTCTGCGGCGGTGTGCTGTTTGTCCCCTAAGCAGATCAGCTTCAGCACGGCCTGTTGACGCTTACCCACAGCAGTGTTACACTGCTTCCAGCTAGTGGCTGATGGCTGCTGGAGGTGGAAGGGTGGATGAGGCAAAAGAGAAGTAGAAGTGAGGGTTGGAGCCAGTAACATAGCTGCTTGCAGAGACTGGGACAGGGAAGTGGATGTTGTTGCTGCTGGTTCATTCGAAGGTCCAGGTGCAGGGCGAGAGGCATCCGGGCCTGCGTCTTGGACAGGGGATTGTACAGCATGTAACACAGGGGAAGAGGAGGCAGTGGTGTGACCAGCAGACTCAGATTGTGGACCCAGGCATTCGGCCCACTTAGTAGGGTGCTTGGATGCATGCTGGTGGTGGTGAGGTTGCTAGTGTTCATGCCTCGGCTCATTTTGGTACCACACAGGTTGCAAACTACCACTCTTTTGTCCTCTGCACTTTCCTCAAAAAAGCGCCATACTGCAGAACACCTACCCCTTTACTAAGGTTGATTTACACATGGGGGTGATCGGTGTAACGGTTGTGGGCCTGTTTGGTGTGGGCCGACTTCTCCCTTTTGCAACCCCACTGCCTCTTCCAGCCTGTTGCGGTGCTGCGGATCCCTCCCCCTCTGTACTGCTGTCCTCGCTCGGCTTTTCACCTTCCCATGTTGGGTCAATGACCTCATCGTCCAACACCTCCTCTTCCACTTCTTCACTCTGATCATTCTCCTGTTTTGACCTAACCACAACCTCACTGATTGACAAATGATGAACTAATGATTTACGTTCACCACCATCATCTTCTTGAGACTGTGAAGGCTCAAGAGGTTGGGAATCAGGGCACAATATCTCAGGTCCCTTTTCAAGCATGCTGGCTGCGAGGGCCAAATCTAATAGTGGAGCTGAAAAGAGCTCCTGAGAATATCCGAGTGTGGGGTCACTCGTTTGGCAGGCCTCTCCATGGTGGGAGGAAGGATGATCTGAGCGAGGAGTTGGCTGACCAGACTCTTGGCTACAGAGACCGGACTTGGTGGAAGAGAGGGTGGTGCTTACCCGACTGGAAGCATTATCGTCAGCAAGCCAACTGACCAACTGTTCGCACTGGTCTGACTTGGACAGTGTTGTTGTGCGCCGCCTAGCTAAGTTGGACATGAAGCTGGGTACGGTTGAATAACTTTTTTTTTGTGCACTGGCAGCAAGCACAGTTTCATTGCGCCCAGTGCAACGACCTCTGCCTGAACCATCAGCATAACGCCCACTTCCCTGTCCCTTAGTGCTGGCCTTCTTCATATTTATGGATTTTTTACTGGTTGTGACAGTTTTTTTTTTTTTTTTTTACTGTCCACAAAAGACAGTTTTCAGATACAGGGCAGTATGTGACACAGAACAGCACAGATTTTGGACAGTATTTTAGCCACAGATTATTGTAATCTGCAGTACAGACACTGTTTTATGACGTTTATATGACTATATTATTCCCAATATATGGGCCTGAAGCGCACAAACGGTACAGAAATGCATTGCACTGCGATTAACGTTTTAAACAGCAGACAAGAAAACTGGGTGCTGATTTAGTGAAATGTGTATATATATACTGATTTTCAATTTCTCCAAATATATGGGCCTGAAGCACTCCGACGGTATAGAAATGCACTGTGCTGCGATAAACGGTTTCTGCCGCAGACAAGAAAACTGTGTGCAGATTAAGTCAAATTTGTATGTATAGTGATTTTCACTTTTTCCCAATATATGGGATTGAATACTCAGATGGTATAGAAATGCAATGTGCTGCAATAAACGATTTCTGCCACAGACAAGAAAACTGTGTGCAGATTAAGTGAAATTTGTATTGACTCCTGGGATGAGATTCTCTGGCTCACTGAGAAACTTAACCCTGTATACCCCAATAAAGACAGGACCACATGATTTGGTATAAAAGGCTGTAGCTTAATTTTATTAACCAAATAAATTACCAAGTATTGTACATACCAATAGTAAAACACAAAACCAGGCCAATATTAACCAAACATTATTCCCACAACAATCCAACATTAGTCCACCATCAAACCAACATGTAACTTTCTTTGAACTGAAGGGATCCTAGAAGGCAATACAATTAACCAGATTCGCCCCTATTGAACCTCCTCACATGATCCAGGTTTAATCCAACTTTTACCCTCAGCCGCACTCTCCGATCCAAGGGCACCAACTCTTGGAATTAAACCCCTGCCAGGCTATTAGCCCAAACAGGATCCCCCAGCTTACCATTCACCATAACGTCCTAGATGCACGCCGCAAGAGATGTAGCCATGCACCTAGTCCCAGTTTTGCCTCCCAGGATCCCTCTTTTAACCTGCCACAAGACGAACATAGGTGTGCTCATCCCTCCACACCTTGAAGGCCATTTCCAAGCCGTCGTGCACCCCCAAGCTCCACATATCAATCCCAATGTTGTTCAAATGAACCCCATCACACCTCAAAAACATAGCGGATGCCCCTTCTAACTCCTTATGCCTCACCACAAAACCGCCCTGTCTCCTCACGAAACGGCCAACCTCCCGATTTACCTTAGCCCGCGCCCTGTTAACCTTTTTAACAGACCTCGCCATTCTCCACACGCGCCTAGTAACAATATCCTACCAAACCACCAACAATCCCGGAAAATACGCACACAACCTCAACAAATCTAACTTGATGTCCTGAACAACATTCCGGGTTCAACGGACGAACAAGTCGTTACCCCAACATGTAACACCACTATATCCGGTGGTCGATCCAACGACACGTGATAACAAAATTCCAGGAGAACCCGCCCCCATAACAAACCCTGTATACCTATCCAACGAACCTGCAAATCACTGACTCCAAAACCCAACTGCCGACTGTTCAAACGCAAGTCCGCTTTGTGAGCCCCCAATACACGTACGAATGACCAAAAACCCAGGCCAAACACGGAACGGACCCTGGAGAAAAACAAAAAACAAACACAGTCAGCAACAAACCAGACCAACCCTTAAGCCTAAACCCACTGAACAAACAGCCCCCACATGCCCCCCCCTTCAGCCCACATGTGACAGCAAATGCGGACGGATGTATGACCGGAAGCTTGCGGACTCCCACCTACCTATGCGCCGAATCACAGCCCCAGGCCCCACCCGAGGCCTCAGTGGCTGCACCTATCCTGAACGAGTGGGACGCAAACTCACTAGCCACCAGACCTTCTGCCGCCAAACATTTCCGGAATACTGCCACAAACTGAAAACGGGACAAAGCCACCCCGTTTTGATGCACTAACAGCGACCCCGGAATATCCGGCCTCACAGCCAAAAACATCGAACCGGGCAAAGCACCAACTCCCCCAGAGACCGAAAAACAAAGTGAGTGCCCCTGCCCTCAGGATCAGTTTTAGATTTTCACAAGAAACACCGTAACCCATCTGCACACATTGCCATGTCACTCCTCTGCAAACCACCTGCCCCAAGTTTACTCCGCGCTACCAACTCAGAAACCCTAAAAGCACCAAAAAAAAAACAACGAAAAAGCCGCTCGAAACAAGTGCCCTTCATAACCAGCTACACACAGCGTACCCACCTGCCACCACAGACTCAACAAAAAGTCGTAAGATACCGGGCGTCGCTTGTCCCTGGTATGAGTAGACCTTCGAAAACCCTTCAACGCCTGATGCACCAGGAAACACTGCGACACGTCCCTCAAACCCCGCATGCACAATCTAAAAGCTACCGTCGACCGCCTCTTAGCCACCACCGAATAAGATAAACCATCAGTGAAAGCCAAACCCACAAAATAAATTACCAGCACCCGGAAATTATCAGCCGTATGGCACCCCCCAACCTGCTCTATCAACCGTTTCCACAATGACCACACAGAAGACTACGCAGACCACGTACCGGAACTCACTGATTGCTGAATCAATGCTACGGCAACCCCCAACGCCACGCTCCAAATCCACTGAGGACAAGGCCGCCCCTGCTCCACCAATCGACGAAAACTATCCCACTGAAAACGAAAGAGAGCATCAGCCACCGAATTGTCCACACCCGGCACATGAACGGCAACAAAGCACGCATTCAACAGCAAACCCCGCAAAACCAAATGCCTAAGCAAACGAATCACCGGTGGCGAACTAGCAGATTGTGAATTAATAGCCTGAACCATTCCCATGTTGTCACAGCAGAAACGCACCCGCCGATTCCGCAACAGATCCCCCCACAATAATAGGAAACAACTCCAGCAACGCCAAGTTGGAAAGGAAACCCGCCCAAGCCTCCGCACACCAGTCCCCTTGACAGTAAGCACCAAACCCACAGGATCCCGACCCGTCAGTGAATAGTTCCAAATCAATATTAGAGATCTGCCCTCCCATCCACAATGACCGACCATTATACTGAGCCATGAATTTCTCCCAGACTGCCAAATCCGCCCTCACCTCTGAAGACACTCGCACGTAATGGGACGGGGAAACCACCCCCGCCATCGCCATGGCCAAACGCCAACAAAAAACCCTGCCCATGGGCAAAATCCGGCACGCAAAATTCAGCTTACCCAAGACCGACTGAATCTTACGCAACTGGACCTTCTGAACCCTTTGCAAACTCCCAACCTCCGCCACCAGATCAAGCAACTTATCCTCAGGTAAACGACACTCCATCCACACCGTATCAATCACAATGCCCAAGAATTTCACCGAAGTCGCAGGGCCCTCCGTCTTCTCCGGGGCAAGCGGGACCCCAAACGCCGCCGCCAAACGTTCCTTCGTGTGCAGCAAAATAGAACAAGTCCGACCGCCTGCCGGCCCCAAAAACAAAAAATTGTCCAGATAGTGCAGCACCGACTGACTACCGGACTCCTGCTTTACCACCCATTCCAAAAATGAACTAAAAGTCTCAAACAATGAACAAGAAATAGCACAACCCATAGCCAAACAACAATCAACGTAAAACTGCCCTTCCCACTTGAATCCCAACAGGTGAAAACTCTCCGGATGTATAGG
Organism: Bufo gargarizans; assembly: GCF_014858855.1. NCBI lineage: Eukaryota > Metazoa > Chordata > Amphibia > Anura > Bufonidae > Bufo > Bufo gargarizans. The sequence goes on along the minus strand of NC_058086.1, from coordinate 84,478,720 downwards.
CAGCAAACCAAATGCAGCCTCTATATCCATTTTCGCCAATAGAGCACCACAATCCAAACGTTGCACCCACGCGACCGCTACATCAAAAGACGTATACGACAGGGAACAAAGCTCCTGATCGATACCGTCGTTCACAGAACTCCCCGCCGGGTAAGACAGATGGTGAATGAGCCAAAACTTATTCGGTTCTTTCTTGAGTACCAACCTCAACGGCGATATGCGCAATGCCGGCAATGGAATATCTAAAAAACTGCCCCACTATTCTGCCCGCACTAACCTCCTTTTCAATTTCACCACATCCGGCCTAGCAAGTGCAGAAACTAAATTACGAACACTCCCCTCTGACCCAACCGACGTACACGGAATCCTAAAACCCTCACGGAAACCATCCCGCAACAAGACCGCCGCAGCTCTCTTAGGATACCTATTTAAAAACAGAAGCATCTCTTCCGCACTCACATGCGTCCGACCTCTTTGGAGCAGCCTCCAGTCCCTTCCCCCTTCCGCGTTTGAAACACTGGATAAAACTGTGGGAGAACCCCCACATCCAGAGCACTAGTGCTTAAAACGGCAGTCAGACAGGAACTTACAGTGCCACTCGTTGAACAGCCAACAGCAACCCTTTTTGCCAGAGGGTGACTCTACCGTTGAAGAACCCCCCGACGTCCCGCGAAAAGACTGAGGCCCACCCTTGGGAGCAGCCATAAGATGCATCCACAGACCTATGTCCTTGTGATACCATCGTAATAGCACAGCCATGCCACCCCTCCATACACCCTATACGCCTCCCCAATCGAGTCCATATATCCAAAAAGTGCGGAACAATGCTCCGGCGCCTTATCCCCAATCAGCCTGGAGCCAATTCGAAAATGTGCGCGGTATCAACTGATACCTACGCCTCTCCTCCTCCTCCTTCCTGCTCTCATCCGGCTTCACTCTTTCCAGATTTAACTTTTCTAATGGCAGCAGAGAAAAAATCTCCACGTATTCATCCCTGTGAATCTTCTCCCTAACCTCCGGCTTCAAATGAGCCCCCAACGGCCCCTCAAAACACACATACACCTCCCCTTTAGCCGCATCTGCCAACCTCACCAACTCAGCAGACCCAGCCTGGACCGTGCAAGGCGTCGACACCGCTGCCACGGGCACAACCGCTGTCGGCTCAACAAGTACCGAAAGAACGGAACTCCCCCACTGACTGCTCAGCCACCCCAACAGATCCCAAACCAACCCTATCCGTCGGCACCCAAACCTCCGCAGGAGAAGGCGCCGCTCCCGATCCAAACTGCGCCAACAAAACCGCCAAACCATCCAGCAAGTCCTTTACCGCCCCCAGCAACCTGCGACACAACCGGCCCACCGACATCCCCCCAACCCCACCACGATGAGCCCCACTCTCACCTGGCTGTCCTTGGGGCGGGATCCCAACAGCCGCAGACCGCCTCCGTCCGTGTTCCTGCACGACCCTGGAACCGTCAGCCGCTGCATCCGGCTTAGCCGCAGTCCCGGACGACGCCTCGCGTCTGTCTTCCGAATCTTGGGACACCTCACCGTCCTCCACCTAACGCTTCAATGGCGACTTGCCTCCGCATCCCTCTGGAGCAAGGTCACTTTCTTCATCCCTCTCTTCACCTGACCCACCTGAAGGCGGCCGCACCACACGGTCTTCCACTGCAGCTGCAGCACCTTTTAATTCAATTTCAGCAGCTCGTCTTCCCTGGAGGCTCCCTCCCCCCACCACTGCCAGCCTTGGGGGAGGAGCCGCAGCAGTCTCTCTGTGAGCTGAGTACCTCCGGCTCCTACTAGAGGGCCTCGGTGCCGGCTCCACCTCCGTCCTGGATCCACTGGCCGCCCGCCTGTCAGCGCTGCTTCCTGCTGCTATAGCCGACTTGGAGCCCACTCGCCGGCCCTGCGCAGCATCTCAGTTCCCAGGTGAGTGCCCAGCCAAGTCCCTGCCCCTGACTCCCGGCAGGGGACCTGCCGCAACCGCTTCTTCAGAAACACCCGACGCCTGAGAGCGAGGGCGGGGGAAGACCCGTCCCCCTCTCGCTGTGCCCGACCGCCGGGCAGGATTCCTCCCAGCACGGCTGCTGGAAGCACTAGCACCACTGCCCTGCAGACACGCTGGAGGGTGCCTAAGGCGCCGCCGGACACGCTGTGTGCATTCGGGGCTCAAACGCTCAGGGGGCCTGGATCTCCTAGCCTCCTCCCTACCGACTGGGGCTGACTCCTCCTGCCTGCCGCTCTGTAACGCCGCCCGTAATGTCTCCTGTAGTCACTGCTCACCATTGCTGGCTGCAGCAGCCCTAACCTGGTCGATTAACTGCTCGATGGAGGACATGATGGCACAACTTCCTTCCCTCAGATCAAACTGCCTACAAACTCCTCCCCCAAACCCTTAAATCTATGGCACGAAAATGCTACTCCTCCCCCCCCCCCCCGTCTCCTCCCATCACCTAACCTTGCCCTACCATTAAAGGGGTTGTCCAAGTTATATTTATTGATGACCTATCCCCAGGATAGGTCATCAATATCAGATCGGAGGAGGTCCGGCACCCCCTCCGATCAGCTGTTTGAAGAGGAGACTCGCACGGTGTCAGCGCTGCCTCCTCTTCACTGTTTACCTTCTAGCCGTTGCATCTGCAGTGGTGAGCAGGTGTAATTACACCCAAGCCTTCCTATTGAAATGAATGGGACGGCTTGGGTGTAATTACACCTGCTCACCACTGCAGATGCAACAGCTAGAAGGTAAACAGTGAAGAGGAGGCAGCGCTGAAACCGTGCAAGTCTCCTCTTCAAACAGCTGATCGGAGGGGGTGCCGGGTGTCAGACCCCCTCCGATCTGATATTGATGACCTATCCTGAGGATAGGTCATCAATAAATATAACTTGGACAACCCCTTTAACCCTGTGTGCCATCACCTTCCACCGTAGTCAAGCCGCATTTCGCTACGGCTGTGCCCTGCTCCATTGCTTTTCATATATAAATTTTTACTATATCCCAATATATGGCCCTGAAGTGCACAAACGGTATATAAATGCTATGCACTGCGATAGACGGTTTCAACCATGACAAGAAAACTGTGCTGATCAGTAAAACTTGTATATATATTGATTTTCACTATATCCCAATATATGTCCCTGAAGTGCACAGACGGTATTCTAATGCAGAGCACTGAGATTAACGGGTTAACAGCTGGCAGCAAAAATGTGGTCAGATTCTGGGACAAAAAAATATTGTTTTCACTGATATTCTTCCTATCTATGCCCCTGGTACACAGAAGGTATTGCACAGATGTCAGAAGTCACTGCAGACACCTTCTATTAAGATAGCCAATGAAGCAATTTTTTATTTTTTTTAAAATAAAATAAATAATCAAAAGACACACACAGTAGTCCTTAAAAGGACTTTTGGGTCTTTGAAACGTCTTGAGAAAGAGTAATTTGTGATCACAATTTCCCTACACTGTCTGTCCCTTCCTAACAGCAGCTCTCTCTGACTCGCAATGAGCCGAACCCGCGTGACCGGATGCTATATAGACCCGATGACGGGCCAATCACTGTAATACCAGTAGAAAACATGGCTAATGGCATTACAGTGATGGCAATACTTACCAGCATGTTTATTGGCTGCTTATAAGGCGCCAAACGTGCGGGGAGGAGACTCAAACATGGCGCTCGAGCACATGTGGTACTCGACCTAGCATAGCGATGCTCGAGCCGAACCGGTACTCGACCGAGCATGCTCGCTCATCACTAATCAGCATGGCTTCATGAGGGATCGGTCATGTCAAACTAATTTAATCAGTTTCTATGAGGAGGTAAGTTCTAGATTTGACAGTGGCAAAATCAGTCGATGTCGTATATCTGGACTTCTCCAAAGCATTTGACACTGTACCACATAAAAGGTTAGTATATAAAATGAGAATGCTTGGACTGGGGGAAAATTTCGGTATATGGGTAAGTAACTGGCTCAGTAATAGAAAACCGAGGGTGGTTATTAATGGTACACATTCAGATTGGGTCACTGTCACTAGTGGAGTACCTCAGGGGTCAGTATTGGGCCCTATTCTCTTCAATATATTTATTAATGATCTTGTAGAAGGCTTGCATAGTAAAATATCCATTTTTGCAGATGACACTAAACTGTGAAAAGTAATTAACATGGAAGAGGACAGTATACTACTACAGAGGGATCTGGATAGATTGGAGGCTTGGGCAGATAGGTGGCAGATGAGGTTTAACACTGACAAATGTAAGGTTATGCACATGGGAAGTAATAATGCAAGTCACCCGTACTTATTAAATGGCAAAACACTGGGTAACACTGACATGGAAAAGGACCTAGGAATTTTTGTGAACAGCAAACTAAGCTGTAAAAACCAGTGTCAGGCAGCTGCTGCCAAGGCCATTAAGATAATTGTTTGCATCAAAAAGGGGCATAGATGCCCGTGATATGAACATAGTCCTGCCACTTTACAAATCACTAGTCAGACCACACATGGAGTACTGTGTACAGTTCTGGGCTCCAGTGAACAAGGCAGACATAGCAGAGCTGGAGATGGTTCAGAGGAGGGCAACTAAAGTAATAACTGGAATGGGGGGACTACAGTATCCCGAAAGATGATCAAAATTAGGGTTATTCACTTTAGAAAAAAGACAAATGAGGGGTTAATAACTATGTATAAATATATCAGTAAATATGTCAGTACAGAGATCTCTCCCATCATCTATTTATCCCCAGGACTGTGACGGTGACAAGGGGACATCCTCTGCGTCTGGAGGAAACAAGGTTTGTACACAAACATAGAAGAGGATTCTTTACGGTAACAGCAGTGAGACTATGGAACTCTCTGCCTGAGGAGGTGGAGATGGTTGGTTCACTAAAAGAGTTAAAGAGGGGCCTGGATGTATTTCTGTAGTGTAATAATATTGCAGGTTATAGCTATTAGAGATGGGTCGTTGATCCAGGGAGTTATTCTGATTGGAGTCGGGAAGGAATTTTTTTTTACCCTTAAGTGGGGAAAATTGGCTTCTACCTCACAGTTTTTTTGCCTTCCTCTGGATCAACTTGCAGGATAACAAGCCGAACTGGATGGACAGATGTCTTTTTTTGGCCTTATAAACTATATTACAACTGATTGCTTGTTATGAGAATGTCCCCTACATTCTTTTTGCATTTCTGTGAAAACTATCCTAAGGCCACATGGACATGGCTGTAACTGTTTTGTGGTCCGCGAACTATGGATTCGCAAAATATAGATACTGGCTATATGCATCCCACACTGTCGAAATGCCTATTTTTGTCTGCAGAACGGACAAGAATAGGAACACACAGATGAGGACAGCACACACATGACATCATCGTGATCCTCATTTTTAAAAAAATATGGTCATGTGCATGAGGCCTAAAGATAATTTTTTATTAAGACTAGACTTTTGGTGACATTTTCATTTCCAGTATTTTGGCATCTTTTTGGTAGGACCACCCCTCTAGATGACCATTTTTCAATTATATTTTTTAGGTAGTCAATTCAAAGAGGTTTCACTATAATTTAGATAAAAATTTCCTGTTATGGAGACTTTTAAAAATCCCATTCACATTGAAGCATAACTCCTATGGTGACACTCTGCAGCAGCTAATGTGCAAGTTTGATTTAATAACACCTGCGGCCTAGCTTGTCAACCCATGAAAACACAGATAGATACCGTACTCACTTGGACTTGAACTGTAATCATCCCAGTCTCAGTTCATAGTATTGCTCATTCTGTCTAGCGGGACTCCTTTGAACTAGTGCTGATCAGCCAACTGTTTCCTGGAATCTATAAATTACTACATGCTCTGAATCTAGTCTAGTGGCCAATCACAGGAAATGCTGGCCTATTTAAACCCACAGCTTTCTACATCCTGTGTCTGAATTTTTTGGCCTGCATGTAATCTAATGTCTCATTGCATTACTGAACTTTTTAATTCCATCAGGAATCCTGCACTATATTTTGCACACATTTACATATTAAACTTTGCATTAGGCCTGACTACAGGTGATCCCTTTGTTGGTAATCATTAACTCCTCCTATTTGTCATTGTTTTCCAAATCTGACAACCACCATGATAAAAAATGTTATGAAGTCCAACACATATCAGCAAACGTGAAGGGTGCCTGTACACGTAGCAATTTTTGCAGGGCAACCACAGTCAGGTTAAGGCTACTTTCACACTAGCGCTTGATCGGATCCGTTCTGAACGGATCCGATCATATTAATGCAGACGGAGGCTCCGTTCAGTACGGATCCGTCTGCATTAATAACTTAGAAAATTTTCTAAGTGCGCAAGATGCCTGAGCGGATCCGTTCAGACTTTCAATGTAAAGTCAATGGGGGACGGATCCGCTTGAAGATTGAGCCATATGGTGACCTCTTCAAGCGGATCCGTTCCCATTGACTTACATTGTAAGTCTGAACGGATCCGCCTGGCCGTGCGGAGGCGAGCGGAGCGGAGGCTGAACGCCGCCAGACTGATGCAGTCTGAGCGGATCCGCTCCATTCAGACTGCATCAGGGCTGGACGGAGGCGTTCGGGTCCGCTCGTGAGCTCCTTCAAACGGAGCTCACGAGCGGACCGACGAACGCTAGTGTGAAACTAGCCTAACACAAATTGCTACGGTATTGCAATGAGCATGGTTTCATGTGCTTCACTTATACTTGCCATGCATCCAAATATTGCATTGCACATCACAGCAATTCTCAGTACAATGGTGTGCAGTTCTTATCTACATAGCAAAAACTGCCATGTGTATGGGCACCCCGAGGGTGCTGCACACAGTGCCGATTTTGCGCTGAAGAACCACAGCGTAATACAGTACCAGCAATATATGATTAGATGAAGCTCAAGTACGTTTTGCATTTTTTCTTTGGTGTGGAAAGTCACCTGCTGTGTAGATTTTTTAATCTGCAGCATGTCAAAAAAAATTGTGCGGATTTCACCCTTTTCAAGTGTGAGAGCTGCAGCAAAACCACATCAAATCTACACCAAAAACTTAGCAAAAAATGTGCCAAAGCCATGATAAATAGCTTAAGATCACTTGAATGGGGTCCGCGATCTGCATACATCGGTCCGCTCTGCAAAAAAGTAGTGCATGCACTAGAAACAGGGAGAGGAGTATGAGGGTGTTGTCCATAAATGAGAAAGAATGGAGAGGATCCAGTAGACGTACTAGAGTGGTTGTTATAGGAGAATTCAGCCCAAGATAGCAATTGTACCCAGTTGTTGTGTTGGGCTGGAACAAAATGCTGGGGATAGTTCTCTAATATTTGATTGACCTGCTCTACTCGCCCGTTGGTCTAGGGATAATAACCGGGAGAGAAATCCAGCTGGAGCAGCTGGCAAAGAGCTCTCCAGAGCTTAGAGGTAAACTAGACTCCGCTATCAGAAACAATATGCCAAGGTAGACCATGCAAGCGTAATATTTGTCTCACGAATAGTTTAGCAAGTTCAGCAGCCGAGGGAAGTCCAGCCAAAGGAACGAAGTGCGCCATCTTGGAGAAGCGGTCCACGACCACCCAGATAGCTGTACATCCGGCAGAAGAGGGCAGATCTGTAACAAAGTCCATGGCAATGTGTTGCCATGGGCACCAGGAACAGCAAGAGGTAACAACAGCCTGGGTGGTTTGGTCCTGAAGACTTTATTCTGAGCACAGACGGTGCAGACACATAATCACACACATCCGTAGACTGCGTGAGCCACCAGTAGTGGGGAGACAAAGGTTCTGTGGTCTTGCGGATCCCTGGGTGACCAGGCAGTTTGGAGTTGTGCCCCCAAGCTAGAATATGTTTTCTCTTGGCAGATGGCATGAATGTCTTCCCAGGAGGAATGTCTTTTACCAGGACAGGAGCCACTGTGATCAAGCTAACACGATCTACAATGTACTGGGGCTCCTCCTGCTGGTCGGAGAAGAAAAATGACCGGAGAAGAAGTGTCCATCTGGCTTGGCGAGGGTTCAGACATTGGGCCCTCTGCAGATGTAAGCTTCTTGTGGTTGGTGAAGATTATCATTGAGTGCTGGCCCCCCTCCAATAGCCATTCCTCGAAGGCAAGTTTTAAGGCCAGAAGCTCTCTGTCACCTATACAGTAATTCCTCTCAGCAGGGAGAGAAGAGCTTGGAGGAGAATCCAAATGTAAACATCTTGCCCTTTGAACCATTCTGTAGTAAAACAGCACTGGCTCCTATGGAGGAGGCGTCCCTTTTCTAACAAGAATTGGCGGGAGACATCGGGATGAGGCAGAACAGGTGCAGAAGCAAAGGACAATATAATAATAGTGTAGGATATCTTGTGGAGGATGTCTATTGTGGTACTTGTGGTCCACCACCGGCATCCTCCACTGTATGCATTTTTGCTGGGGATAGCCATCAGCAACGGGCCATAAGTGCAGGATTTGCTCCCTTGTTTATATATGCACAACTGCATACGAGTTTGAGCACTACCTGCCTGTTTAACAAAACACCAATTTTTTTCATTTCTTTGCATATAGAGATATTAAAATCCATAAACTCCAATTTAAATGAGCCTGTTTTCCATCCACAGGCTACATTTAGGTGCACCTGCGAGGCCTGGGCCATATCAGCCAGTCTTAAGTGGGATTCGCAGACTCCTCCCTCCTCCCATTGCTAGCATGGTTTCATGCTGGAGGTACTAGTGAGTTGTCTGTGAGTTGGACCTTTATGCTCCTGTAATTTGCCCACTGGCTTCTGGTATTGCGCATAAGGCTCAGGTAGGTGAGTGTAAGGACCCGAGCTACTTGAGAAACCTTGCCGCGGTGCTCGGGCTCAGACATGTCCTCCTAGTAGGACATGTTGGCTAATCTAGTTTGAGGGCTTAGTAAGTCTGCAGAGTGCACATGTCTTTGCTATTATTATATTGATTATCACATCCACATAATTGTGTAGGATGTCTATTTTGGTACTTGTGGTCCGCCGTAGGCATCCTCCACTGTATGCATTTTTGCTGGGGGCCATTTGCAACAGGCCACAAGTGCAGGATTTGCTCCCCTGTTTATATATGCACAACTGCATATGGGTTTGAGCACTTCCTGCCTGTTTAACACCACACCATTTTTTTCATTTGTTTGCAGAAGCAAAGGACCTCTTTAGTTTAGTTTGTAAAATATTTTATTGTACATAAAATCAAGAATGTCTTCATCTCCGATATATGCGTTGCACTGTGTGTGAACACATTTTGATGTGACACAGAGCAAAGGATCTCTTTAATTGGATGAAGACGGCCTCCGCCTCAGTAGTCCAGTCTCTGGCATTCACCACTTTCTTAGTAGGAGCGGAGATGTAAGATGAAAAATTTAGGATGAACTGACGAGAGAAATCAGCAAATCCAATGAAGCACTGTATAGCACGAAGACCCTGTGGACGGGCCAGTCCATAACTGCATTCAATTTTTCAGGATCCATCTGCAACCCAGCATCCGAGATGATGTATCCGAGGAACGGTACAGTAGATTTTTCAAAGATGCATTTCTCGAGATTAGCATAAAGTCGATTCTCTCTCAACCGCTGTAAAACTAAACGTACATGCTTCTGGTGAGTGGTCAAATCTGGAGAATAGATCAGTATATCGTCCAGGTACACTATCAGGCTGACATAGAGCAGGTCCCAGAAGATATTGTTTACCAACTCCTGAAATACCGCGGGAGCATTGTACAGACCAAAGGACATGATGAGATACTCGTAGTGTCAATCACGAATGTTGAAAGCAGTCTTCCACTCATCGCCCTTTCAAATGTGGATAAGGCTACTTTCACACTTACGGCAGGATGGATCCGACAGGCTGTTCACCCTGTCGGATCTGTCCTTCCGCTATTTCGCCGTGCCGCCGCTCCCTCCCCATTGACTATAATGGGGACGGGGGCGGAGTTCCGGTGCAGCACGGCAGTGAACGGCGAAAGGCCGCCGGACTAAAATTCCTGCATGTCCGACTTTTTAGTCCGGCGGCCTCTCACCGCGAACTGCCGTCCTGCTCCGCAGCTCCACCCCGTCCCCATTATAGTCAATGGGGACCGAGCGTCGGTCCGGCGGCACGGCGAAATAGCGAAAGGACAGATCCAACAGGGTGAACAGCCTGTCGGATCCGTCCTGCCACAAGTGTTAAAGTACCCTAAGGTTGTATGCACCGCGCAGGTCGAATTTTGTGAAGACCTTAGCTCCCTGGATTCTGTCAAAGAGTTCGGAGATTAGCGGAAGAGGGTATGGATTCTTGACTGTGACCTTATTCAGACCTCGATACAGTCGATACACGGTGTAAGAATCCATCTTTTTTCTGCACAAATATTAACCCGGCACCGGCTGGTGAAGTAAATTTCCAGATAAACCCCCTCTCAAGATTCTCCTTAATGTAATCAGACATCGCTTGGGTCTCGGCAAGAGAGAGGGGGTAGACTCGACCATGAGGAGGAGTGGCACCAGGCAAAAGGTCAATCAGACAATCATATGGACGATGAGGAGGCAGGGTCTCTGCCTTTTTCTTACTGAAGACATCTGCAAAACTGGCATACTGCTGCGGGAGTCCAGGCAGGTCTATAGGTACAGTAGGTGAGGAAGTAGTCGGGCCTCTGATAAGCAGGTGGACTGACAGGATGATACCCAATGCAGAATCTGACCGGAGTGCCAGTCCAAAACTGGAGTGTGCTGATGCAGCCAGGGATGACCATGGATAACTGGATTCACAGACACTGGCAGCACATAGAAGGAGATCATCACTGAATGCAGAACCTCTATGTGATGGATCGCTGGGTTGCGTTCCAGCCTGGAACGCACAGGCCGCTGGGCTGTCTAATGGCGCCGCCCACTCACGCTCCGGCCGATAAATAGGAGTCAGGGGCTGTACAGGGTGTTCCACTAATGGAGTACGGAAGAGGACGGAATCGCTGATGCGGGTCTGGAACCCTATACCCCAGGGAGGACTCACCACCATCTGCTACGGGCTCTCACACTGCTGCCTTCCTCTTCGAGGATTCACCACCATCTGCTACGGGCTCTCACACTGCTGCCTTCCTCTTGGAGGATTCACCGCCATCTGCTACGGCTCCCCCACTGCTGGTTCCCTCTCGGAGCGCTCTCCTAAACGGCAAGTACATGCCTGCTAACAGGCTCCGCTGTTTATGTGGAAGTTAACTTGAGGAATTGCTGCCACCTGGTGGTGAGAGTTGATATTGCACTTACATACTAACTTGAGGAATTGCTGCCACCCGGTGGTGAGAGTTGATATTGCAGTTACATACTAACCTGAAGAATTGCTGCCACCCGGTGGTGAGAGTTGATATTGCCGTTACATACTAACCTGAAGAATTGCTGCCACACGGTGGTGAGAGTTGATATTGCAGTTACATACTAACTTGACGAATTGCTGCCACCCGGTGGTGAGAGTTGATATTGCAGTTACATACTAACCTGAAAAATTGCTGCCACCCGGTGGTGAGAGTTGATATTGCAGTAACATACTAACCTGAAGAATTGCTGCCACACGGTGGTAAGAGTTGATATTGCAGTTATATATTAACCTGAGGAATTGCTATAAAAATACCTCCTGGCCTTCGCAACTAAGAGGAGAGCTTCCTCCCCATTAATTAATCTGTTTATTGCGGTACATGATTTTGGTAACCCCAACCTCTCCGCCTAAGACTGAGAGAGCCGCCTGGGGTTCAAATTGAGCAGCCGCAAAACACACAGCCAGCACTAGGCAGTGTGGTAAATAGTTGATGTCCATTGACTCTGCAGTTGAGATCCTAACTAATCAACTTGGTGCGTTACACCCTATTTGCAACTTAAGGGGCATAGTAACAGAAAGCACAGGAACAGGAAGTGGCAGTCCATTTACAGAAGCTACAGACAGAGGCCTTTCTAGAGGGATGGTAGGGAGCTGGTACCGATAGACCAGAGATTTCTGAATTAAGTTACCAGCTAATCCAGAGTCCAAGAATGCAGGCACAGACAGTGTGAATCCCTTGTGAGAGAAAGTCACCGGAACTGAAAGTTTCGGAGAGGACTTCTCCTTGTCTAGGACCACCTCTCCAACTGATCCTAGACATTGGCGTTTCCCAGTTTCTGTGGACAATTACACACAAAGTGGGCCTTGCTTCCACAATACAGACACAGGTTATCTGCTTTGCAGCGTAAATGTTCCTGGTCAGACAATCAAAGGCGCTCTGGCTTTTCAGATGGGGTGGACACTAGAGGAAGAACCCGCCTCTGGAAGGATGGAGCCAAACAATGTGGTCTTCTGGTGCATGCAACCTCCTTAGAACGTTCACTGAAAAGCATATCTATCCTTGTGGCCAAGGTGATCAGGTCATTCAGTGTAGACGGACGGTCGAGACCAGCTAATTCATCATTAATTCGGTCAGAAAGGCCCTCCCAGAACACCACCAGTTGTGCCTCATTGTTCCATGCAATTTCAGCAGCCAGGGTACGAAACTGGATGGCGTACTGACCCACAGACGAGGAACCCTGTCGTAGACGCAGCTGAGCTGATGCAGCGGAGGATGTGCGGCCAGGCTCTTCAAAGACCAGCCGGAAGGTAGCCAGGAAAGACTGCAGATTAGTAGTCTCTGGACCTCCATGTTCCCAAACAGGATTTGCCCAAGCAAGGGCCTCATCAGACAGCAGGGACACAATGAAGGCAACCTTGGACCGCTCAGTGGGAAACCTCTGCCCATGCAACTCAAAGTGGATCAGGCACTGGTTCAGGAATCCACTACAGGTTTTTGGATCTCCACCATAGCGGGATGGCAGAGGGAGTTGCACACCAGCGGGACACAAATCTGGATTCACCGGTGTGGGTATTGCAGGGGTGGCAGCGACTGGCGACCCTGCAGTAGCTGGAGAAGAGATGGCATCCAGACGAGCAGCAACATTTTTAATAAACTGCATCATGACATCCTGACATTCTCTCTGACGCCTCACTTCATGTAACAATTCCTGAACGACAGGCTTGGAGTGTCCAGCAGGGTCCATGGCCTCAGTGTACTGTCATGTACCAGGAATACAAGTACAAGTCAGGAACCTTAGCAGGACACAAGGACCTTGACACAGGCACCTGGGAAGGGGGCTGAGCCACTTGTACATGTACAGGAGGGCTAGGATTGGTCAGAGAGGTCACATAACCTAACCCATAAAGCACAGGAAGTGACGAGCGCCGGCTCTTAAAGAGGACCTTTCATCTGTTCTACTTATAGGAGCTAAATACCTGTACTTGCGAGGTACCCCCTGCTGATGTTGCCACCCAGTTTTTTTTATATCGCCACGCTGCGCCCGCCTGAAGTTCTTGCGCTCAGTATGTAAATACTGAGCATCGGAACAGGGAGGAGGAGACGCCAGGATTTCTCAGTTGGAGTCTCCTTCTCCCTGGATGTGCCGCGATCCAATCATATTGGAGAACGTCACAGCCAGGTAGGTTGTTCCTCCCTGGCTGTGACGCTCTCTGATGCGACTGGATCGCGGCACAGCCAGGGAGAAGGAGATGTTTATTGAGAAACCCTGGCGTCTCCTCCTCCCTGTTCTTATGCTCAGTATTTACATACTGAGTGTAAGAGCTTCAAGCGGGCGCAGCGGGGCATAGGGGCAATGTTTAAAAAAAACTGTGTGGCAGCATCAGTAAAACATATGAAAGGTCCTCTTTAAGGCTTAATTCACAAGTCCGTGGAACACAGTCCGCGAGATACCAGACTGGCATCCTGGTATGAATCTAACACAGAGGCGTTCCCATAGTGATGGGGACGCCTTAAGTTAGAATATACTAAGAACTGTGGACATGACTGCCCCCTGCTGCCTGGCAGCACCCGATCTCTTACAGGGGCTGTGATCCGCACAATTAACCCCTCAGGTGCCGCACCTGAAGGGTTAATTGTGCGTATCATAGCCCCCTATAAGAGATCAGGTGCTGCCAGGCAGCAGGGGGCAGACCCCCCTCCCTCCCCAGTTTTAAATTCATTGGTGGCCAGTGCGGTCCCCCCTCCCTCCCCAGTATTAAATTCATTGGTGGCGAGTGCGCCCCCCCCCTCCCCTGTATTAAATTCATTGGTGGCCAGTGCGGCCCCCCCCTCCCTCGCCTGTATTCAATTCATTGGTGGCCAGTGCGGCCGCCCTCCCTCCCTCCCCTGTAATAAATTCATTGGTGGCCAGTGCAGCCCCCCCCGGCCCCCCCTCCCCTGTATTGAATTAATTGGTGACCAGTGCGGCCCCCCCGGCCCCCCTCCCCCCCTAATTAAAATCCCCCTCACCCAATCATTGGTGGCAGCGGAAAGTTCTGAATTTTAGAAGCATTATACTTACCTGCGCTGTCTGTGACCGGCCGGCGCTCCTCCTACTGGTAAGTGACAGGTCTGTGCTATAAGCAATGCGCCGCACAGACCTTTCACTTGCCAGTAGGAGGAGGACAGCGCAGGTAAGTATAATGCTTCTAAAATTGCTAAGTAACCATGGCAGCCAGGACTGCGGTAGCGTCCTGGTTGCCATGGTTACCGATCGGAGCCCCCAGTGGTTTAAACTGGGACTCCGATCGGAACTCTCCGCTGCCACCAATTATGGGGGGGAGATTTTAATTAGGGGGGGAAGAGGGGAGGCCGCACTGGCCACCAATGAATTTAATACAGAGGAGGGAGGCCGGGGGGGCCGCACTGGCCACCAATGAATTTAATACAGGGGAGGGAGGGGGGGCCACATTGGCCACCAATGAATTTAATACAGGGAAGGAGGGAGGGGGACCACACTAGCCACCAATGAATTTAATACTGGGGAGGGACCAATGAATTTAAAACTGGGGAGGGAGGGGGTCTGGCCTCCTGCTGCCTGGCAGCACCTGATCTCTTACAGGGGGCTATGATATGCACAATTAACCCCTCAGTGCGGCACCTGAGGGGTTAATTGTGCGGATCACAGCCCCCTGTAAGAGATCGGGTGCTGCCAGGCAGCAGGGGGCAGTCATGTCCACAGTTCTTAGTATATTCTAACTTGAAGCGTCCCCATCACCATGGGAACGCCTCTGTGTTAGAATATACTGTCGGATCTGAGTTTTCACTGTGTAACTCAAATCCGATGGTATATTCTAACATAGAGGCGTTCCCATGGTGATGGGGACGCTTCAAGTTAAAATATACCATCGGATTGGAGAAAACTCTGATGGGGACTCCTGACTTTACATTGAAAGTCGATGGGGGATGGATCCGTTTGCAATTGCACCATATTGTGTCAACGTCAAACGGATCCGTCCCCATTGACTTGCATTGTAAATTAGGAAGGATCCGTTTGGCTCCGCACGGCCAGGCGGACACCAAAACGACATTTTTTTTTTTACTTTCCTTCATGTCTGGTGATCCTCCAAAAATCACAGAAGACACACGGAAGAAGAAACGGACACGGCTCACGGAACAACAGAACCCTGTTTTGCGGACCGTGAAAAAATACTGTCGTGTGCATAAGGCCTAAAGCAGAGAAACCAATAATTAAATGGTTATTAGCACACCTGCAGAAAAACCCTAGGCAAGGATTATTGGGAGTAAGAGAACATGTATGCAAGATAAGTTCAGAAGAACTCCCAGGACCCACTGGGACACATTTATCAAGCTCACCTTTTTTTGGAGTAAAAAAAATTGGCAACACCTATCTTTAATTTAAGTCTCACAAACGGACCATACCAAAAATATCTAGGGAATGCATTGCCGGACTCGCAATTTTCGTTGCTTCTCCACACTTTAGCTAGAATCTGGACTAAATTTGCTGTCAAACTTGAACTTATGCAATCCCCTGGTCCTCTCACGGTAATCTCGGGCCACTCAGATCTTCCTGTAGGTTTGAATCAGCTTTCAGCCCTGGGATGCTGCAGCAGGCATCCAATTAAATTAATGGACGTTTATAAACAGTCTGGATTACTTCTTCTTGAAGACCTTTCCCATATCATACCTTCTTGTCCTGGTCGCTGGTTCCTTTACTTCCAGCTACGGAGCTTCATTAATTCCCTGATACCTGGATTGCAGTCATGTCCCACCTTAACTGAATTTGAGAAGATGTGTACAGCGAGCTCAGCTCCTGACCATGCTATATCTCTGTTATATGCCATGTTGAGCTCTGGGGAGAAAGGGGACCCCTCCACGGGTATTCACGGAGCTAAGCCTAAATTCATGTCTGACTGGCAATCGGAACTGGGATCCACCTTCTCAGCTGACCAATGGTCTCGGTCTCTCCTCTTTACTCATAAGTTAACTATATCCTGTAATTTACAGGAGCTTAACTATAAAGTCCTAACCAGATGGTATAGGACCCCAGTACGATTGCACCAGTTTTACCCACAGGTATCTGATGTGTGCTGGAGGTGTCTTGTTGCAAAGGGCACAATGGCACATATCTGGTGGGATTGTCCAGGTGTGGCCCCCCTGTGGCGAGATGTTTTTATTTTGTACAATCACCTATACAAAGCTACTGTGGTGCCTTCACCGGCGATAGCTCTCTTATCCATGTTCTCAGGGCGGATCTCTCAGACTAAGAAAGGTGCGTTGCGCCTGTTTATGTTAGCCATGAGACAGATAATCCCCCGCCAATGGAGGTCTACTGAGAGTCTTTTGAGAGTGACCTGGTCTAACGCTTTAGATGCATTAGTGCATATGGAGGAGCTGAGTGCTTCGGACAATGAGTCTACTTCGGCTTTCTGGGTGGTGTGGGATCCATGGAACCAATTCCGCGCTTCCACTTCTTTTCCTAGCTGGTTGTCAACTGGTACCATTCAGGGTAGTGGTTTCTAAAGTGTTATTCACAGTAGGGCTAACCCATTTTCTACCCTCTCCCCCTCCCCCCCCCCCCCCCCCCTTCCTTGTGTTTGTGTCATGTCTTGGTCTGTCGAGTCTTGTCATGTTCGTTCTTGTTCCATGTGTTTGTTTATCTGGAAATTGGAGACTGTATACCATACTATCTCTTACTCTTAATTTTGGTAGTTTTTAATGGTTTGTCATTTGTCAGCCATGTTATATCTAGATGTATCTGGATTGTACTACCTTTGAATTACCTGTGAGGCCAGTGTTGGCCATTACATTCCCTTTGTATGTGTATTTTGATGTGCTTACCATATCACTTACTTATATGCTTCAATAAAATACTGATTGAACCGCAAAAATATCTAGGGAAGCTATTCTGTGTTAAACCCCAACAAAAAAACAAGGGGCCACTCCATACGCCTGGAGAAAAAAAGATTCAGTCATAAGAGGTGACAATTATTCTTTACAGTAAGGTCTGTTAAGCTCTGGAATAGCTTAACAGACCTTCACAGCAAATACAGTAGATGGCTTCAAAAAAGGTTTAGATTACTTTTTTAATTCAAAATAACATTGAGCCTTCTGACAATGTATAGAAATCTTGTTCTACACACCCTTTCCCTTTGGCCCAACCCCTTTTTAAAAGGGAGATGGACATTGATCCAGGGATTTGTTCCGTGGATCGATATAGCAAAATTACAGGTTGGACTTGATTGACTTTTGTCTTTTTCCAACTTTAACAACTATGTTACTATGTCTCATTTATTATCCTTTAACCTATTACGGTCACAGGGCGTACATGTATGCCCTGATGTCCGAGTCCTTAAGGACTGTGTATTTCCTATCACCGCCGCGCTGCGGGAGGTGATCAGAACGGGGTACCTGCTGAAATCATTCAGCAGGCACCCTGTGACAATGCCGAGGGGGGTCCTGTAAGCCCCCTGTATCGGAGATCGCTGCAAATCGCAGGTCAATTCAGACCTGCGGTTTGCAGCGTTTCCGGGTCATTCAAGTCTCTGTTGACCCGATTACCCGGAATAGGAGGGTGACCGATGGTGTAATATACCTCTTAGAATCGCTTGTGATTGGACGGACGGACGAAGGGATAACATCTGTGTGAGCAAGGAGCCCTCTGCCTCCCACGCGATCCGCTGCCATCAGTGGCCCCTGAGCCACCTAAGCCGTCCGGCCACTGTTAGCGCATCGCCCACCCCACCCAGTTTTTGGGGTGTGAGCAATTTTTCGGGGATTGAAGTGTTTTTTTGTTTTTTTTTGTAACACTTTTTAGGGCTTGCGTTTTTTTTTATTTAGTTTTTGTAGAGGGAATATAATATATATATATATATATATAGATATATATATATATATATATATATAAAATCAGCCTAGTTCTGTTATGATGTGGGCGTGTGTGATGCCATGGTGTGGCATCTGGGGGGATGCTCTCATTTACACCTTGGGCAGGAAGTCCTTTGATTCCTTTGTCTGTACAGATCCTAAGCTAGCCTCAGGGGGCCAACTGGCAGTTCAAGCATTCCGTCACACGCCCACGATGATGTCATCACCCTCCTGTTGAAGAGGGGGAAGGTGGGCTGCTTTTGGGCTTATATTAGCCCTAGCCAGGACAAAGGCTCGCTCTCTTGGGACGGCCTCAAACAGAAACACATGGGAGCAGCTCCCTGAAGGAAGAGAGGCAGAGCCCCACATGCCCCTGGAGAGTAACCCCTATTCACCCCTGGCCTGCATTGGGTTAACCCTTATCCTGCAGTTAACCCCTTTCTGGACTGATCCTGCCTAGCAGAGCCCTGATCCGCAGAGTCCCTATACCCCAGTCCTGCCCTGCAGAGCATTAGCCCCTGCAATTCCCTGCACCCCCAGTCCTCTGCTCCCTGTGTGCAGACCCAGCATTCCCTGGGCTGTATTAAACCTGTATTTCAGCAGTAACCCCTTCACTGCTGCTGCCCTGAACCCCTGCTGCAGTACCCAGCAGCAGATTAACCCCTGTATTAAACTAACCTGTAACCCACGGCTACACCCCTGTCTAGATCCCTGGCCTGGAAGTATTAACCCTTGCAGTGACACAATTGCGTTAACCCCTTGTACCCTGTAGGGACAATGAGTAGCCATGCGGGTGGGTTGCTGATATACATATGAATGTATGTAAGTGTAATGTTTAGATAGTGTGTGTGTGTGGGGTGGAATGGGAATTGTGTAATGTGTAGTTAGGTTTGTATCGTGTTTAATACTATTGTGTTTACTGTAGTGTTGTCACTGTACTATAGTGTGTGCGTCTATATGTATATATATTTATAACCATTGATCTATAAATATATATATAGCATATTATTAGACTTGTATAATTTTATTGTGTAATAAATATTCTTTAATGTTCATAATATAGTGTATAGTGTTTTTAGTAGTCGCTGCCGTAGAAGTAATAGTATAGTGGTAGTAAGTCGCACGTAGTTTAGTTCAGTGGAGTGTATAGGCAATACAGAGGTAGTTAGTTAGACAATTAGCTAGTTAACATAGTTAGTTTTTATGTTTAAGGTATAAATAGGCGGAGTCATCACTAGATGACTCACACCTATTTATGAATATTAATTATTGGTATTATCCAAAATATCAATAGTTAATATTTCCTTTAACATAATTAACATAGTTAGTTTCCTATATTTTAGGCATAAATAGGCGGAGTCGTCACTAGACGACTTATGCCTTTTTATGAATATTAATTATTGATATTAACCAAAATATTAATAATTAATATTCCCTTTAACAGTTTTATATATTTTTTTTCTGTCAGGTTAGGGTGGGTTAGGGTAGGGTATATGTGAAAACTGTCGGGCGGTAATAATTCAATTAAGAATTATTAATTATGGTCAAAAAATTTGTCATAAATTCTTAAAATCATGACCTGGTGAATTGTGGACAAACTAATCGATACACTTCACATCTGAGTCCGACTATTTCCTCAGATAATAAGATGATGTTAATGATAAAAATGTAGTTCTGCATTATACAATAATACACAGGTATTATAAAAAAAATATGCAGATTTATTGGTTACAAGATTATAAACATAAATACCGTATTTTTCGCCGTATAAGACGCACCGGCGTATAAGACGCACCTAGGTTTTTGGGGAGGAAAATAAGAAAAAAAATATTTTTAACCAAAAGGTGTGCTGTGGGTTTGGTGGGTTTGGAACTAGGTGGTCTGTGGATGGCACTATTACTGGGGATCTGTGGATGACGGACACTGTTATGGGGGGATCTGTGGATGACGGACACTGTTATGGGGGGGATCTGTGGATGACGGACACTGTTATGGGGGGATCTGTGGCTTGCACTGTTACAGGGGGATCTGTGGCTGGCACTGTTACAGGGGGGGGGGATCTGTGGATGGCACTGTTATACATGTGTCATCCACAGACCCTCCCAGCCCATAACTGTGCCATCCACAGATCCCCCGCCGCTCCAGTATACTAATATAATATGTCTTATTCAATTAATAGTTATTAAATATGCCTCTTTATTCCTAAAAGTACCTTAAATCCTAAGCGCTTCAGTACAATGCCGGCAGGCCGGGCAGCCAGCGCGGCGCGTCACTCACTGACGTCACTTGCCTGCGCCGCCTGCTTCATTCATAAAGTAGGCGGCGCAGGCACGTGACATCAGGGAGTTACGCTGCCGCCCGCCCGGCCTGCATTGTACAGATGCGCTTAGGATTTAAGGTACCATTAGGCATAAAGGGGCATATTTAATAACCATTAATTGAATATGACATATTTTATTAGTACACCGGAGCGGCGGGGCGGGCCTTTAGTACAGTGACTGCACCGCCCCGCCGCTATTGCCGGCCCCAGCTCCTCCTCCCAGTCCCTCCCCGAGTCCCCGCTCGCTTTACATCGCTGCCAGCGATGTAAAACTGACTGCATTCGCCGTATAAGACGCAGGGGCATTTCTCCCCCATTTTGGGGGAAGAAAAAGTGCGTCTTATACGGCGAAAAATACGGTAAGTAAATAAACACAATGATACATGCAAATGAATATATATACAGCATTTATATAAAGCATTACAAGCTCAATAATACATGTGAGTGGAAATAAATTGCCACATTATAACCAAGCTATTATTAGGTTGGGATTAGGGTTGAGCGAACCCGAACTGTAAAGTTCGGGTTCGTACCGAACTTTAGGATTTCTGGACCAAGAACCTGGACATTTCAGTAAAAGTTCAGGTAAATTGTTCACGGATTTCTTGGCGCTTTTTTAAAGGCTGCAGATCAGCCAATCAACAAGCGTTTAACTATGTGGCCTTAGAAGCCACCACAGCCATGCCTACTAATGGCATGGCTGTGATTGGCCAGTTCAGCATGTGACCTAGGCTCTATATAAGCTTGAGTCACATAGCGCTGCACGTCACTCTGCTGTGCTTAGTGTAGGGAGAGGATGCTGCAGTGAGGGAGAGAATAGGACAGAATCTGTTATCAGAACTCCAATTGAACTCAGCGATCTACATACATTTAGTTGTGTGGGTGCAGTGCGCAATCTTTTTACTCTGCCCTAAGCCCAGTGACAGAAAAAAATTACTTTTATCCGTCTGTTAGTTAGGTGGGCGGCGGTGGCCATTTTATGCAAGCTCAGTGCACCAGCACTGATCTGACCTTTTGTGACATTCAAATCCAAGCTTGAAATACTGCACTAATAATCTGGTTTAAAAAAAACACCCTTTTTTGGCAATATACAACATCTGGTGCCTTTGCATAATTTTCAGGGTTTTTAAAAACACCCTTAAAAAAAAACAAAAAAACACTATTTTACAGCCCTTGCTGCATCAGCACGTGTGAAATTCAAGGGTTATATACTGCTGTCACATTCAGTTATTAAACAAACACCCATTTTGGGCCCTAAACTTAATTTTGCAGCCTTTGCTGCATATGTCATTATGAGATACACACTTTAGATACTGTGGTTCTATTCATTTATTTAAAAAACAGCCATTTTGGGGAAAAAAACTTAAACTGCGGCCTAGGCTGCATCTATACGTGTGAGATACAACCTTTACATACTGTCGTTCTATTCTGCTATTAACTAAACACCCATTTAGGGCAAGATCCTAAATTTGAGAAAAATGAGGAGAGCGTCAAATAAGGGATGTGGCCCAGGTTGTGGTGCTGCTGGTGGAGCTTCTGTTGCAGGGAGAGGACGTGGTTGATCTGTGCCAGCTACACGCACAAGTGAAACCCCTTCCTCAGGTGAGAGTAGGAGACAGAACCTGCAGCGGTATTTGGTCTGGCCTAATGCGGCTCTACGAATGGTGAAGCCAGAACAAGTACAGACGATAGTAGATTGGGTTGCTGACAGTGCCTCCAGTTCTTTTACATTGTCTCCCACCCAGTCTCCTGCTGAAAGATCAGAGTTGGCAACTGCAGCTGATGTCCATCAGTCTTTCACCTCACTCCCTTGCAAATCAGCCAAGCAGTCTGAGCCCCAAGTCATGCAGCAGTCTCTTCTGCTTTTTGATCACTCTGTTAGCAGGCTTTCCCAGGGCCATCCACCTAGCCCTGCCCCAGAAGGGGAAGAGATTGAGTGCACCGATGCCCGACCACTTATGTTTCAAGATGAGTACATGGAGGACCTTCGCAGCAAGTCTCGATGATGACGAAACACTGGTGCCAACTGCTGGGGCTTCCTGCAGTGTGTAGACTGACAAGGAGGGCAGGGGTGAAGACTGGGTGGAAGATGATGTGGAGGACGATGAGGTCCTCGACCCCACATGGAATGAAGTGACCTATGTAGTTCAGAGGAAAAGGCGGTGGTCGCACAGAGCCACCAGTACAGCAGAAGAGGGAGCAGGGTGCAAAATCGGAGCGGCCGTCCGCTAGACAGTATGCCTGCTACTGCCCACCGCAGCAAGGCACCGAGCACACCAAAGCCAACTCCAAGGAGTTCCCTGACGGGGCCGTTCTTCAGACAATATGCTGACGACAAGACATGAGTGGTTTGCACATTGTGCAATCAGAGCCTGAAGCGAGGCATAAACGTTCTCAACCTAGCTACTAGAGAGGGGTCGTTGATCCAGGGAGTTATTCTGATTGGCTGATTGGAGTCGGGAAGGAATTTTTTATTCCCCTGAAGTGGGGAAAATTGGCTTCTACCTCACATGAGCACAACCTGCATGACCAGGCATTTAAGTGCAAAGCATGAGCTGCAGTGGAGTAGACACCTCAAAACCCAAGAAAGGTCTCTGGCTCCTCCTGCTTCCTCTTCTGCTGCAGTCTCGGCCTCTTCATCCACCTCTGGAGTGACAGTGCCACCTGCCGCCCTGCAAACAGAGGTTCTGCCAGCAACACCACCACCTGGGTCACCAAGCATCTCCACAATGTCCCACGGAAGCGTTCAGCTCTCCATCTCCCTAATACTAGAGCGGAAGAGGAAGTACCCACCTACCCACCTTCAATCCCTAGCCCCGAATGCCAGCATTTCTAAATTACTGGTCTTTGAAATGCTGTCATTCCGTCTGGTGGAGACAGAGAGTTTTAAAGGCCTTATGGAGGTGGCTGTCTCACAGTACCTCGTGCCCAGCCGCCACTACTTCTCCAGGCGAGCCATGCCTTCCCTGCACAACCAAGTGGGGGACAAAATCAGGTGTGCACTGCGCAACTCCATCTGTGGCAAGGTGCACCTCACTATGGATATGTGGACCAGTAAGCACGGTCAGGGACGTTATATCTCCATAACAGCACACTGGGTAAATGCAGTGGCGGCTGGGCCTGAGGCAGATAGCATTTTTGCGCATGTCCTTACACCACTGAGGATTGCAGGGTGCTTTAGTTTGCCTCCTGTTGCTTCCTTCCTACTCCGTTTACTCATCCTCTACCGGCTCCTCATCCGGTCAGCATAACATCTTCACCACCAACTTCAGCAGAGCCAGGGGTAAACGACAGCAGGCAGTTTTAAAACATATCTGTTTGGGGGACAAACCCCACACCGCGCAGGAGCTGTGGACAGGCCTTGAACAACAAACCGATAAGTGGTTGGTGCCAGTGAGCCTCAAGCCCAGCCTGGTAATGTGCGATAATGGGCGAAATCTCGTAGCAGCTCTGGGACTAGCCGGTTTGACGCACATCCCTTGCCTGGCGCATGTGCTGAATTTGGTGGTACAGAGATTCCTTAAAAATTACCCTGATATGTCAGTGCTGCTGCATAAAGTGTGGGCCGTCTGTGCGCGCTTTCGGCGTTCTCACCCTGCTGCTGCTTGCCTGTCAGCACTGCAGCGTAACTTTGGCCTTGCCGCTCACCGCCTGATATGCGACGTGCCCACAAGATGGAACTCCACCTTGCACATGCTGTGGGAGCGGCAGCAGGCGATAGTGGACTTTTAGCTGCAGCACACACGGGTGAGTTGCTCGGAACAGCACCACTCCACCACCAATGACTGGGCCTCCATGCGAGACCTGTGTTCCTTCTTGCGCTGTTTCGAGTACTCCACCAACATCGCCAGTGCCGATAATGGCGTTCTCAGCGTTACTATACCACTTCTATGCCTCCTTGATAAAAGCTGCTGGCAATGATGGAAGAGGATGTGGAGGAAGAGGGATCATTTTGTAGGGAGGAGGAAGAGGGATCATTTCATAGGGTTTTTGGCCAGTCATTCACAAGTGGCTCAGAGGGTGGGTTCCTGTCCAGCCAGGGCACAGTTCTGGAGGATGATGAGGTGGAGGAGGAGGAGGAACCTTGTTCACAGCAGGGTGGCACCCAGACCAGCTCATGGCCATCGCTGGTGCGTGGCTGGGGGGATACAGAGGACACAGACCATATACCTCCCACAGAGGATAGCTTTTCGTTGCCTCTGGGCAGCCTGGCACACATGAGCAATTACATGCTACAGTGTCTCCGCAACGATCGCCGAGTTGCCCACATTCTAACTTGTGCTGATTACTGGGTGGCCACGCTGCTGGATTCCCGTTACAAGGACAACGTACCATCCTTAATTCCCTCACTGGCGCGTAAGATGTGCGAGTACAAGCGCACGCTGGTAGATGCGCTGCTGGTGGCATTCCCACCTGACAGTGAGGCACAGTGGAAGCATAAGGCGAAGGCAGAGGAAGAGGTCGCCAACGCAGCTGGGGCACTACCAGCACCTCAGAAGGCAGGGTTAGCATGGCCGAAATGTGGAAAAGCTTTGTCAGCATGCCACAACAACCAGCACCAACAGCTCATGTGGAACGTCTTAGCAGGAGGAAGCATTTCACCAACATGGTGGAGCAGTATGTGTGCACATGCCTACACAAACTAAATGATGGGTTTGCCCCCTTCAACCTCTGGGTCTCCAAATTGGGCCCATGGCCTGAGCTTTCCCTTTGCGCCTTGGAGGTGCTGGTCTGCCCTGCAGCCAGTGTATTGTCTGAACATGTGTTTAGCACGGCGGGGGGCGCCATTACAGACAAGCACAGCCGCCTGTCCACAGTCAATGTTTATTAAACTGAACCAGGCATGGATCCCACAGGACTTGTCCGTACCTTGTGCAGAATAGATGTGTATACCGGCCTTAACCAGCCATTGTTATACTACAGCGCAATTGCTCATTCTTGTATTTTGGATATTTCACAAACTAAAAGCAAAAAACAGTGTTGGCTACCTCTTCCTCCTCCAACCCTGCTTCCACCTACAACGCTATGTCCACTGCCTCCTCAAACTCCTACTCCATATGGACATCCACCTCATAAATCAAATATTCTTTTTTTGATTTGTACGTATTTTATTTTATGTCATTTCACTACTCTGTTACATTTTCGGGGGAAATTCACAAATTTTTGGGTGTGATGTACCACTGCTATACCTAGTAGACAGGTTAAAAAAATTCACAAATTTGTCTTTTACATTTTCAGGTGAAATTCACCAATATTTGGGTATAATATACCCCTCCTCTACCTAGTTGACAGCTTAATAAATTGCACTAATTTTTCTTTAACATTTTCGGATGACATTAAACAATTTTTTCTGTCATAGACCCCTGCTCTACCAAGTAGACAGGTTAATAAATTTCACTAATTTTTCTGTTACATTCTTGGGTTGAAATTTTACAATTTTGTACATGAATAAACCCCTGTTCTGCATAGGTGACAGCCAATAAAAGTTCAGAAATTCTTCTTCAATTGATGCGCGCCACATCCTTTCATTAAACTTTAACAATTTGTCCCACATTTGCGCTTTAATAATTTGTCCCATATTTGTGCTTCAATAATTTGGCCCACTGTTAGGATCTGGACTTGAACCTGGGACCTCTGCTGTGTCTGGCGGTGCCTCTACTTGCTGAGCCACCTGAAGTGCTGGACAGTTCCTTAGACTATTCCTTGAATGATCTTGTCTTGAATCTTGTTTGCCTTGAACCTTGAACCCCTTGCTCCTCCCATGAACTTCCTGATTTAAGCCATGTCTCTGCACTTCCTGGTTGCCAGATTATTGTGCCTTTACCAGCCAATATCTTGCTCTTGTCTATACTGCTGCTGACCGTATCTCTGCTACCATCCGTTACTGACTTTTGGCTTGTTCCTCGACTACGCTCCTGCTTAATCCCAACCTGCACTATTTGTTACCGACTTTGGCTTGTTATTCAACCACGCTTCTGCTTGATCCCTGTCTGCTATATCTGCTACTGGACCTCGGCTTGCTCACCTCCTGCTGGGGCTATCCTGAGGACCGCGACCTGGTACTAACACGCAGCAAAGTCCATCTCCACCATCAGGAGCTCTGGCTAATACCGGTTAGTACTTAGACCTCGCACCTCAGGTGAACTCGTGTCATCAGCCAGGGTGACCAGTGTGAATATCTGCTCCGCTGCTATAGCTACTGGCCTCCGAGCCTGACTCCAGACCGTGACGCCCACATTTGCTCTTCAATAACTTTTTCCAATATTTCTGCTTGATTAAAAAAAATGTAATCCATTTATCTCTCTTGGATGAGGTCTCCCTTTCTCACACTCCCTCTCTGGCGTGGAACCCTGATTCGCAGATAACCGTGATTAACATGGTAGGCTCAGAAAAGAACATCGAAAGTTGATAGAGAAGATATCCAATAGGATGGTGGACGTCACAGGGACGCGCGATCAGGCAGAAGTTATCTAGAGTCAACCAAACAGCAGCAGGGCTTCTCCTGGTTAAAGTTTCCAAATCCAAAATACCACAGTGACATTCCCTATAATTTTTTATTAATCATTAAAATAACAGGGCATCTTAAGATTACTGTATTGTTATTTATCGTCACTACCTCCCCGAGTCGGGAGTGGGTAATTGCCGCGTGCCCCCTCCTTTCCTTTAATTATTCCGTTTACATAGCTTCTCCCACATTTTCGCTCAATCAAAATTAAATTTCACGCATTGATCTCCCTTGGATGTGGTCTCTCACGCTCCCTCTCCGGTGTGGAACCCTGATTCGCCGCTAACCGTGATCAACATGGCAGAAAAGAACATCGAAAGTTAATAGAGCAGATAACCGATCGTAAACATCCCTGGGACGTGCGACATGGTGGGGCAGTATGTGTGCACATGCCTACACGTACTGACTGATGGTTCTGCCCCCTGCAAATTCTGGGTCCCCAAATTGGGCACATGGCCTGAGCTTGCCCTTTACACCTTGGAGGTGCTGGCCTGCCCTGCAGCCAGTGTATTGTCTGAACGTGTGTTTAGCACGACTGTAGGGGGTTATCACAGGTTATTTAGCCGAATTTACAAAAATATAAATAAATTTAAAATAAAAAAGCTGTGTAGGCTACCTCCTCCTCCACTAGCGCCACTTCCACATCCACCGCCTCCTCAACCTCCTACTCCATATGGACCTCGTCCTCCTAGATCAAGATTATTAGTTTTAATTTTTACATATTTATGTTATTTGAAGTCATTTCCCTATCCACATTTGTTTGCCATGCTCTTAACCACATTTTGCTGGCATTTGCAGCCCTCTAGCCCTTTCCGTGAAAAATTTTGAGTCATTTTGGTGCTCAAAAGTTTGGGTCCCCATTGACTTCAAAGGGGTTAAGTTCGAGTCCCAAACTCAAACTTTTTTGTGAACTTCGGCCGAACCCGAACATCCAGGTGTTTGCTCAACTCTAGTTAGGATGTCAAAATAGGAACATAAGTTATATACGTTATTTCTGTTCAGAGGAAACCTCATGATATCAAGAAATGGGCATGTCTAATCCCCACCAATATGGAATGCTAAATACATTCCGCCCCCCTCTAACCAACTACACATCACATGACTTCAAGAATGGGCAAATTCATTCAAGGATATAACTTAGAAGAGATAACTGTATCCTTCCGCCCCATCCTGGACTATTTTCACACATATAACTTTGGTAAGACTATTAAGACAAATAACAGGGATCTAGGATCTTTGCTAGACCATATCTTAAATGGAAAGGACTTGAAACAAATCTTTCCTGTGGGATTCCATCACTTAGCTCGGCAAAGAATATTACTATGAATATACAGTTTATAGGCAATCATTTAATGCGCTGAGTTTTGATTCTTCTGCAGGTAGAATGAAGTCTCACAATATCCTAAGACTACATCTGAATATGAAAATGATCAATTTATTTATTTATTTATTCGGCAATCTAGATGGAATGAAATATCATTCTTTGTGTCTCTTACCAAGTCCTGGTTGGAATCTCACTTCTGTTCCTAGGAAAGCTGGGTGGTCCATCATAGCGCACTTCACCATGGCTTTCATTTTGAAGACCCCTTTTTCTTTCTTTCCTTTTTTTCTCTCGTGTGCTTTCTTATCCAAAAACTTATCAAATGATCACACCCTTCCAGATTAGAGTTTCTCAATCACATCGGATGGGTGTGCTCATATGGTAATGATCCTATGAGATCATATTTACCCATAATGCAATATTGTTGTGAATGGTGTCATGATATCCAACTGTCTCCATATAGCACTGTTGTGTAACATATTAACATCAGAATTATGCTACACATTAACCTTTGACCTTTGCAACCTACATCAATGAGGAGGGATACTTCCTTGACACCCTGAAACTATTTTCCCAGACGTAGTGGGACTATCTTGACTTTCCCAGACTCTTGAATTTATGGTTTTGATAAGAAATACAATGGGTCTTACACTCGCACTGTGGGTTAGTATATTCTAACCATCTAAACAACGGATTCATTATGAATAAAATAACACCAGTCCCTCTGAGTAAATCCCATTAGCAGAGAACCAATGTAAATGCTAAGAATATATCCTAAGAATATTTTTTTTTTTGTGGGATACACATGGCATCAAGAATATATTTATATCAATACCTTGTTATAACATGTGCCAATAAAGAATATTATATATATTATTTTATCAAAACGTTTATGCTAAAACTAAGATTTTGAATTATCCAATTCTGAAAAGAAGATGAACATCAAAATCTTATACTTTTTGTTATAAAAATACCTATAAATGAAATGAGTTATAATATACTCAGTATTTCGCACTTTTTGTCTCTTGGTGACGATTACATAATTTAGTTTTTTATTGAATTTTTTTATATCCCAATTATATTTTTATAAGTTAGAAAGTATTTACACCCATTTTATAAAACTTATTTAAAGTATAACTGTCGTATATTTTTTTTTTATTTTTTTTTGGAGTATTGGATTGTGGTGATTAATATCTCCTTGGTGGCCCTATTTCAACTTTTCACTGTGTATTCAATTTCCCCTGAATTCCACATTTTTGTTCCCTGTACTGCCTACTTTTACCTGTGCTTAAAATAGTGTTGCTAGGCATGGTCCGTCTATCTGTTAAAGGACGGAGGACGCAGAAGCACGCAGCGTGCAAGGTCACAGTACTGACGGCCAGGGACTGTAAGTAAATGATTAAAGCCAGGTCCTCCCCAGAAGCTTATAACAGTGCCTGGGCTGTGTGCACTTATCCCTGTCCCTGCGCTTGGCAGACGCTCCCTCAGTCAGTAGAGCTGGAGAAGTACACTACGTGCAGAATTATTAGGCAAATGAGTATTTTGACCACATCATCCTCTTTATGCATGTTGTCTTACTCCAAGCTGTATAGGCTCGAAAGCCTACTACCAATTAAGCATATTAGGTGATGTGCATCTCTGTAATGAGAAGGGGTGTGGTCTAATGACATCAACACCCTATATCAGGTGTGCATAATTATTAGGCAACTTCCTTTCCTTTGGCAAAATGGGTCAAAAGAAGGACTTGACAGGCTCAGAAAAGTCAAAAATAGTGAGATATCTTGCAGAGGGATGCAGCACTCTTAAAATTGCAAAGCTTCTGAAGCGTGATCATCAAACAATCAAGCGTTTCATTCAAAATAGTCAACAGAAGCGTGTGGAAAAACCAAGGCGCAAAATAACTGCCCATGAACTGAGAAAAGTCAAGCGTGCAGCTGCCAAGATGCCACTTGCCACCAGTTTGGCCATATTTCAGAGCTGCAACACCACTGGAGTGCCCAAAAGCACAAGGTGTGCAATACTCAGAGACATGGCCAAGGTAAGAAAGGCTGAAAGACGACCACCACTGAACAAGACACACAAGCTGAAACGTCAATACTGGGCCAAGAAATATCTCAAGACTGATTTTTCTAAGGTTTTATGGACTGATGAAATGAGAGTGAGTCTTGATGGGCCAGATGGCTGGATTGGTAAAGGGCAGAGAGCTCCAGTCCGACTCAGACGCCAGCAAGGTGGAGGTGGAGTACTGGTTTGGGCTGGTATCATCAAAGATGAGCTTGTGGGGCCTTTTTGGGTTGAGGATGGAGTCAAGCTCAACTGCCAGTTTCTGGAAGACACCTTCTTCAAGCAGTGGTACAGGAAGAAGTCTGCAAGGTAAGAAAAACATGATTTTCATGCAGGACAATGCTCCATCACACGCGTCCAAGTACTCCACAGCGTGGCTGGCAAGAAAGGGTATAAAAGAAGAAAAACTAATGACATGGCCTCCTTGTTCACCTGATCTGAACCCCATTGAGAACCTGTGGTCCATCATCAAATGTGAGATTTACAAGGAGGGAAAACAGTACACCTCTCTGAACAGTGTCTGGGAGGCTGTGGTTGCTGCTGCACGCAATGTTGATGGTGAACAGATCAAAACACTGACAGAATCCATGGATGGCAGGCTTTTGAGTGTCCTTGCAAAGAAAGGTGGCTATATTGGTCACTGATTTGTTTTTGTTTTGTTTTTGAATGTCAGAAATGTATATTTGTGAATGTTGAGATGTTATATTGGTTTCACTGGTAAAAATAAATAATTGAAATGGGTATATATTTGTTTTTTGTTAAGTTGCCTAATAATTATGCACAGTAATAGTCACCTGCACACACAGATATCCCCCTAAAATAGCTAAAACTAAAAACAAACTAAAAACTGCTTCCAAAAATATTCAGCTTTGATATTAATGAGTTTTTTGGGTTCATTGAGAACATGGTTGTTGTTCAATAATAAAATTAATCCTCAAAAATACAACTTGCCTAATAATTCTGCACTCCCTGTAGAGTTGAATCAGCGCAGACCAGGGAAGGGAGATCTCCCGTCTGCTCAGTGTATAAATGAAAGCAACATGTGGTAAGAGGACGCCTTTGTGCTGCAGGAGATTACCCCTTTAGGGGGGAGGGCTCTGGTTACTGACACTTTTGGGGGGCTATTGTTACTGGCTAGTTAGGGCAGGCGGGATTAGCCTCAGGGTAAGGGCAGTGGTGGCCATCTTAACTGAATAGTGGAATAGCAGTTTTATGCAGACTGGTTGCTAAGGGCTAAATCTTATTAAATATGGGGTAAGTCAGTCTAATAGTAACTGATACTGAAATATCATGTGATTAGTACATATCACATGATATTTCAGTATCAGTTACTATTAGACTGACTTACCCCATATTTAATAAGATTTAGCCCTTAGCAACCAGTCTGCATAAAACTTCATATATGTAGTTGTACATATCACATATACAACTACATATATGAAAATAGAAATTAGGGTCTAAGTGTGACAGTTATGCTTTAAAAATCGCAACAAAAATGCATCAATACCACAGGGTAGGTTTTTTGCGTTTTTTTGGTGGAATGTTTTGCTAACTATTTTATTATTATGTCAGAAAATTTAACATGAGAATATTTGCATATAGGTTTTAATGGAAATATTTTAGAGGAGATTTGTGATCCATCCCACATTTTGGATGATACCGAGATCTATATATAAGGGAGTAAATATGGAGGACAGTTAACCACTGAGGAAGGGACCATTTAATGTCCCGAAACTCGTTTGGTCTAGATCCTCTATTTGAAAGTATAGAAAATCGCAACTAATAAGACCTTTTCTTAAAGAAAACTTTGAAGTTCGTGGTGACCTGTGATTTGAAGTTACTGGCACAAGTATCAGCGCCAATTACAAAATTATCTGCATACAACAGATGCCGGTAAGGACTATATGGACTAACAGAAAACAGTTGTTCGAGACATCACATTACGAACCAACATCCTCGATTTCCGCCTTTGACAACCCACATCAGCACTCATGTGAGTAAACATGAGCGGGGGGCCTGGTGCAGTATACCACGCGGGACGCCATGGAGCATGCACCAAATCCCGCCCGTGAAAGAGCCTGTTTGTGAGTATACCGTACGATCTAGAGGAATGTTCAAGTGATTTGCTGGGTTTGATGCTCGTTCCTTAATGTTCTTACAAATTTTGGTACTGAGTCGACAATTGTGTGGACAAAGTTCTAAGGTATTTAAACTTGGAATATTACGGACAATTTTCTGTTACAAGTATTGTGGAAGTGTAATTGATAGACTGACTTACCACATGCGATTTATTTTTCTGAGTTGCGATTTTGCACTGGCTGGATGGACGAACTATATGAATAATTTTAGATCAGTGTGAATTGTCACATGGTGGACTGGTTCAGACATATAACCGATTGTATGTGATAAATCCATGCCTAGTCCCTGCTTTTGGTGGATTGATAGCCCTTTTAGAGTCTGGCCAGACTACTTGATCATCCTTTTATCAAGGGCTTTTTTATATGTAATCGCATGCATTTTAAAAGTATATGATATTTATTTATTTTAATCTTTATTTTTAAGTCAAAATAAAAGACCACCTACTCCAGATAAGCGTGAGTGCCCAGCTCTTTATTAATTTGTTGCTTTTTCTCCATTTAACATGAAATAAAAGTGGCTACAAGAACATGTTAGTGTAAAAAAGGAGATTTTGAATTTTCTCCGCCACTTTGCAGCTATTCCTGTGAAACACTTAAAGGGTTAACAAACTTTCTGAATGTCATTTTGAATACTTTGAGCGGTGCAGTTTTCATAATGGGGTCATTTATGGGGGATTTCTAACATAAAGATCCTCAAATTAACTTCAAAACTGAACTGGTCACTGAAAAAATCTGATTTTGAAATTTTCATGAAAAATTGGAAAATTGCTGCTCAACTTTGAAGCCCTCTAACATCTTCAAAAAGTAAAGGCATGTCAACTTTATGATGCCAACATAAATTAGACATATTTAATATGTGAATCAATATATAATTTATTTGGCAAGCCCATTTTTCTTACAAGCAGACAGTTTCAAAGTTAGAAAATGGAAAATTTCCAATTTTTCATGAAATTTGGGAATTTCTCACAAAGAAATGAGGTAAGTATTTGTAAAAATTTACCCTCACTTTATGTAGAATATGTCACAAAAAAGCTATGTCGGAATCAGTATGATAGGTAAAAGCATACCAGAGTTATTAATGCATAAAGTGACACTGGTCAGATTTGCAAAAAATGGCCTGGTCCGTAAAGTGAAAATTAGCCCGGTCCATAAGGGGTTAAAGAAAATGTGTCGTCAAAAAATAAACTGTTGTTCAAATAACGTTTTTATGTTTAACACATTTTTAAAGAATTTTTGATGCTATTTTTAATTTTCCATGTCACTATCTATAAAAAATCATAAAATCCTACAGTTTTCACACTGGCTACTAAGCCTAATAATAGGCTCCACTTCTTGGTCTTTATAGATCACTTTACCGCAGTTAGCTGCTTATCTATACTATTACAGGCAGGATTCGAGTGGCAGATAAGACAGGATCCATCATCACCTCAACCCACCCGTCACCCCGAAAAAGATGTCATGTCTGTAGCAGGAGTGGAATAAGGCGTGACACCCGCTATTTCTGTCCTGACTGTCCTGACCACCCTGCCCTATCCTTAGGGGAGTGTTTCCGGAAGTACCACACACAGGTACAGCTAGCATAGGGATCACATCTCACCAGGACAGGCACACAGGGCTATTAGGGCCCATTCACTCACACAGCTGCTGCAAACGTCTCCTTTCACTTGGGACAAAGTGCATAACGCACTTCGCCACATCTTTGGGCGATTTGCGCTTTGCACATTGACCCATGGGGAAGGAGATGTTTGTTCTATAAAGGTAATAAAAACAAAAAAACACCAGTAAGCAAAAAGGTTAATGTTTAGTTCAAAAAGTTAAAGTTTATATGTTCTGTTCCAAAGTTAATACAATTATTGCGTTGCGGCCTGTTTTTTTTTTGTTTTTTTTAATTTTTAAATTTTTTATTTGGACCAACAGATCGACTAGCTACAGCACTGATGTGCATTCTGACAGAAGCATTGCGCTGCTGTCAGATTACATGCAAGTCGGTGTATGCGGTGCTGCAAGACGAGATTTCTACTCTGCAGTAAAAGATACGTTTGCCAAGGCATACGAGCTGAGGAGGAGGCGGCGTTCCTATGCTTTGGCAAACACTTTGTATATAAAAAAATCCTGGCAATGATTTATTCATCCACATCGATTGATGAGAAATCGGGTTTGCCAGGGCATACGAGCTAAGTGGGTATGGATGTTGGGCGGAGCTCCTATGTCCTGGCAGACGCCTTTCCCCTCCTTTTTTTTTTTTTTTTGGCAGAGATTTTTTCATCCACATTGATCGATGCGAATGAAGAAATCTGTGCCGTTCATTTTTTTCTTTCAGCCCGGAGGCTGAACGGAAAAAAAAATCTCATTACCTGTATGCTCAATATAAGGAGAATAGCAGAAACTCCTAATGCTGGCCATACATGTAATGATTGCGGAGACCCTCAAATGCCAGGGCAGTACAAACACCCCACAACTGACCCCATTTTGGAAAGAAGACACCCCAAGGTATTCGCTCAGGGGCATATTGAGTCCATGAAAGATTGAAAGTTTTGTCCCAAGTTAGCGGAAAGTGAGACTTTGTGAGAAAAAAAAAAAAAAAAAAATCAATTTCCGTGAACTTATGCCCAAAAAAAAAAATTCTATGAACTCGCCAGGCCCCTCATTGAATACCTTGGGGTGTCTTCTTTCCAAAGTGGGGTCACATGTGGGGTATTTATACTGCCCTGGCTTTTTAGGGGCCCTAAAGAGCCAGAAGAAGTCTGGGATCCAAATGTCTAAAAATGCCCTCCTAAAAAAAATTTGGGCCGCTTTGCGCATCTAGGCTGCAAAAAAGTGTCACACATGTGGTATCGTCGTACTCAGGAGAAGTTGAGTAATGTGTTTTAGGGTGTCATTTTACATATACCCATGCTGGGTGAGATAAATATCTTGGTCAAATGCCAACTTTGTATAAAAAAAATGGGAAAAGTTATCTGATTGCAAGGTACTTCTTACACATTTGGGCCCCTAAATTGCCAGGGCAGTATAACTACGCCACAAGTGACCCCATTTTGGAAAGAAGACACCCCAAGGTATTCCGTGAGGGGCATGGCGAGTTCCTAGAATTTTTAAATTTTTGTTGCAAGTTAGTGGAATATGAGACTTTGTAAGGAGAAAAAGAGAAAAAAAAAATCATCATTTTCCGCTAACTTGTGACAAAAAATAAAAAATTCTAGGAACTCGCCGTGCCCCTCACGGAATACCTTGGGGTGTCTTCTTTCCAAAATGGGGTCACTTGTGGCGTAGTTATACTGCCCTGGCAATTTAGGGGCCCAAATGTGTAAGAAGTACCTTGCAATCAAAATGTGTAAAAAATGGCCTGCGAAATCCGAAAGGTGCACTTTGGAATATGTGCCCCTTTGCCCACCTTGGCTGCAAAAAAGTGTCACACATGTGGTATCGCCGTACTCAGGAGAAGTTGGGCAATGTGTTTTGGGGGGTCATTTTACATATACCCATGCTGGGTGAGAGAAATATCTTGGCAAAAGACAACTTTTCCCATTTTTTTATACAAAGTTGGCATTTGACCAAGATATTTTTCTCACCCAGCATGGGTATATGTAAAATGACACCCCAAAACACATTCCCCAACTTCTCCTGAGTACGGCGATACCACATGTGTGACACTTTTTTGCAGCCTAGATGCGCAAAGGGGCCCAAATTCCTTTTAGGAGGGCATTTTTTAGACATTTGGATCCCAGACTTCTTCTCACACTTTCGGGCCCCTAAAAAGCCAGGGCAGTATAAATACCCCACATGTGACCCCACTTTGGAAAGAAGACACCCCAAGGTATTCAATGAGGGGCATGGCGAGTTCCTAGAATTTTTTATTTTTTTTGCATAAGTTAGCGGATATTGATTTTTTTTTTGTTTTTTTCTCACAAAGTCTCACTTTCCGCTAACTTAGGACAAAAATTTCAATCTTTCATGGACTCAATATGCCCCTCACGGAATACCTTGGGGTGTCTTCTTTCCGAAATGGGGTCACATGTGGGGTATTTATACTGTCCTGGCTTTTTAGGGGCCTTAAAGTGTGAGAAGAAGTCTGGAATATAAATGTCTAAAAATGTTTACGCATTTGGATTCCGTGAGGGGTATGGTGCGTCCATGTGAGATTTTATTTTTTGACACAAGTTAGTAGAATATGAGACTTTGTAAGAAAAAACAAAAACAAACAAAAAATTTCCGCTAACTTGTGCCAAAAAAAATGTCTGAATGGAGCCTTACCAGGGGGGGGGGGGTGATCAATGACAGGGGGGTGATCAATAACAGGGGGGTGATCACCCATATAGACTCCCTGATCACCCCCCTGTAAGGCTCCATTCAGACGTCCGTATAATTTTTACGGATCCATGGATCGGATCCGCAAAACACATGCGGACGTCTGAATGGAGCCTTACAGGGGGGTTATCAATGACAGGGGGTGATCAGGGTGATCAGGGTGATCACCCCCCTGTCACTGATCACCCCCCCTGTAAGGCTCCATTCAGACATCCGCATGATTTTTTACGGATCCATGGATACATGGATCGGATCCACAAAACACATGCGGACGTCTGAATGGAGCCTTACAGGGGGGTTATCAATGACAGGGGGTGATCAGGGTGATCACCCCCCTGTCAATGATCACCCCCCCTGTAAGGCTCCATTCAGACATCCGCATGATTTTTTACGGATCCATGGATACATGGATCGGATCCACAAAACACATGCAGATGTCTGAATGGAGCCTTACAGGGGGGTTATCAATGACGGGGGGTGATCAGGGTGATCACCCCCCTGTCACTGATCACCCCCCCTGTAAGGCTCCATTCAGACATCCGCATGATTTTTTACGGATCCATGGATACATGGATCGCATCCACAAAACACATGCGGACGTCTGAATGGAGCCTTACAGGGGGGTTATCAATGACAGGGGGTGATCAGGGTGATCACCCCCCTGTCAATGATCACCCCCCCTGTAAGGCTCCATTCAGACATCCGCATGTGTTTTGCGGATCCGATCCATGTATCCATGGATCCGTAAAAATCATGCGGACGTCTGAATGGAGCCTTACAGGGGGGTGATCAATGACAGGGGGGTGATCAATGACAAGGGGTGATCAGGGAGTGTATATGGGTGATCACCCGCCTGTCATTGATCACCCCCCTGTAAGGCTCCATTCAGACGTCCGTATGCTTTTTGCGGATCCGATCCATGTATCCGTGGATCCGTAAAAATCATACGGACGTCTGAACGGAGCCTGACAGGGGGGTGATCAATGACAGGGGGGTGATCAATGACAGGGCGGTGATCAATGACAGGGGGGTGATCAGGGAGTTTATATGGGGTGATCATGGGTGATCAGGGGTTTATAAGGGGTTAATAAGTGACGGGGGGTGTAGTGTAGTGTGGTGTTTGGTGCGACTGTACTGACCTACCTGAGTCCTCTGGTGGTCGATCCTAACAAAAGGGACCACCAGAGGACCAGGTAGGAGGTATATTAGACGCTGTTATGAAAACAGCGTCTAATATACCTGTTAGGGGTTAAAAAATTCGGATCTCCAGCCTGCCAGCGAGCGATCGCCGCTGGCAGGCTGGAGATCCGCTCGCTTACCTTCCGTTCCTGTGAGCGCGCGCGCCTGTGTGCGCGCGTTCACAGGAAATCCCGGCCCTCGCGAGATGACGCGTATATGCGTCGTCGTGCGCAGGGCTGCCACCTCCGGACCGCACATCTGCGTTAGGCGGTCCGGAGGTGGTTAAAATCCAAATTTGTATTTTTATTTTTGCAAATAAATATTTAAAATATTGGATAAGTTAAATGTGATATTAGAGGGTATTTTTTAAATTTTTAAAAATTTAATCTCTAAATATTACAGTAAATTTATATTAAAATATTTCATGGTCTATTTTTATTTTATTTCAAAAAGTGCATATAGGCCATGAAAAGTTTTAATACATTTTTAAATTTACATTTTTTTAAATAATACCCCAGCTCGCAAGCCCACGTCAATGGTCCACATTACCTTGCGAGTCCCTAAACTATCACAAAAAAATAAACAAGGAACTAACTAACTAAAAAAAATATTTTCATTTGTTAAATTTTATCCCAGAGACCAGATGAAATTAACGACCAGCACGGATGGCATCCATCTGCCACGACAATGCTCCCTCTGGACTGCAAAAGTAGTCCGCATAGCGTTCCCGGACAGCTAGTCCAGCTGTTCCAGGTCTTCCATGTCGGACTTGTTCAAAATTGACTGGTGTGGTAGTCAAGTTTTGAAGCAGTTCAGCATCCAAGGTCACATCGTGGATCCTGGTGAAATTGTGTAAAACTACACAAGCTTGGAT
Organism: Bufo gargarizans; assembly: GCF_014858855.1. Taxonomy (NCBI): domain Eukaryota; kingdom Metazoa; phylum Chordata; class Amphibia; order Anura; family Bufonidae; genus Bufo; species Bufo gargarizans. The sequence goes on along the minus strand of NC_058086.1, from coordinate 84,439,873 downwards.
TACCAGGGTGACATTTTCCGGATTAATTTGCATTGACGACATAAATACTCTCCACTTAGCAGAAAGTATACCAAATGCGCATTTAACAAACTGACGGGCACGAGTCAGTCGGTAGTTGAATATGCGCATTCGGTTGTCTAAATCGCGTCTGGGGAAGGGCCGCATCATATTGGGTGATAATGCAAACCCTTCATCAGCCACAATTGCTAATGGAACCGGGGGACCTGCTGATCCGGGTAGTGTTCTGGCTCTGGTAGGGCTAACTTATTGGCGCAAAGTCGCTCAACCATTCTGGAGGCACAAAAGATGCGGAAGTCTGATGTACTTCCATAGGCCCCAAACCTGTAATTACTGTCAGCCAAGGCTAACAGCACCACAGAAAAGTACTGTTTTTAATTAAAGTACCTGTTATAGACAAGACGTGGCACTCTTGTCTATCGTAGTGGTGGTGCTAGTTGTGCTGGCTTCCTGGCCAGAATCATACAATGACGAAATAAACAACAGCACTTTGTAAAGAACTTCTGTTCCGATTGTTTATTTTATTTTGTAGGGCAACTTCACTTTGTGACATTTCGGTCGTAAGACCTTTATCAAACACTGCGTGACAATAAGGAAACAAAATATAAATGTACTTGGCAGCATCAAACAATTTTGCATGCATGTCACCTAATGTGGTCTGGTTCTAGAGAGACCTTACATACATAATGTCAGTAATCATTAATATACAGGTACAAAGAAATAGGTACAGAATATTTATATAGCAAATAACTATGCATATGAGAATATAAGAGATAGAACCGGGTGCCCCCATGAGGACAAAAGACACTTACCAAGTTGCCGTGGAAGAAATAAGTGAAAAGTAGATAGAGCTTAAATGGCTGTATGGTGTATCCACACCCATGGGACGCTAAAGGTAGCGTCCCATGGGGGTGGATACACCATACAGCCATTTAAGCTCTATCTACTTCCAGTTGCCAGGAATCTGTGATATAAAAAAATAAAAATAAATGTAATGTCAAATACTGTGTGATAAAGTATTAAGGGCTATTCTCATCTCATAGTATGATAGGTGCAGATCCCACCTCTTGGAACCACGCCTATATCGAGAAAGGATCAGGGAGAGCTGTAGCTTGAGGACCCAGAGTTGACGGGGTCTGTCCGCCACCAAGCGCTTATCCCCGTCTTTCCCATAAAACTGAATTGGAGCGTGTGACCCATGCTCCTAAAATTTTTAAGAGGCTGACGGAAATAGCTGAGCTGGGCTTGGCTATATTTGTCTGCACCATTTAAAGTAATGGATGGTGGCTGCACATGCGCTGTGCGCCCTCCTTCACTTTGTGGGCTATGTTCTCGATATAGTTGTTGGTCCAAGCTGTGGGATCCACACCCACCAGACAATGGGGGCATATCCTAGCTATATGCCCACATTGTCTGAGTAGTGAAAACCCCATTACAAAAAAGAAGGCATTGTTAGACTACACATTCGGGCTACATAACATCATAATTTAAATTTATGTGACCCCTGGCAGTGCCAGATGCCACATTAAAAACAAACCACAATGACAGATCTGGCATGTGTTAAAAAAATATGTAGACTGATCTATCTGTCCACATGAGAAGCGGAGAGACGGGTCCGCATTTGCTATACATTTGTGAGATGGATCCATATCCGGATCCGTCTACAAATGCTTTGTGTCTGCAAGCTGATTGCGGGATCCAGCAGCCAGTTCCAGCAAATGAACTGCTTTCTGGATCACTCTGTGAAAGTACACTAAGAATGCACGGTACCCTAAGAATATTATAAACGTATAATATCATAAACCTATAACTATTAAAAAAATGAATAAAAATTTAAACGAATATAAAATACTATATTAATTAATATAACATAATTGAAAAAAAATTGATTTACCTCAAAGTGACAATGAGTCTTTCTTCAGGTCCAATGCAGCGCCTCATGTTCGTATCCTGAAAGGTTAGGTACGGACGAAGAGATGCAAGCAGGCGATCAAAAGATTCCACAGACATACGACAAAACTGGTGAAATTTCATAGGGTCCTGCCGCAGGTCTGCATATAACGTATAAAAGTGTCTCTTCTGGAGCCTTTGTGAGACAATAGGATGCACCCATTGCCTCCGTCTCCTCCTTGGTTCTTCTTCCAGCATTTGCGAATTACTTCCAAAGCGCCGAGAAAGGAGCCAGCGTAGAAGCAGTTCACGTTCAAAGTAATTTGCCATGGTTGTCCCACAGAAAACAGTAAGAATCGAATACCAGCAAGGCACAAGATACCCACTAAGCGGATGACATACGGACATGTGGATCCGTTATTTGCGGATCCGCAAAACAGAAAGGATTACATACGGTCGTGTGAATGTAGCCTTATCCTGATAGTAGATGGGCCTTCCTATCCATTTCTGTCTCTGTGTGCTCGTAGTATGTCAAATCATTTTAATGTCACGGGGACCGATCAGATACCGCCATAGGTTTACCATCTTACTGTACTATGCAGGTCTCCGGAAATCCAGCCACATCACAGGATGGCATTGATTTTATTACTTATATGTTCACTCAACTGTCTGTTATATCACAGTTTTGCTTCACACAGTTTATCCTGTTTAAGGTACACTATCTATGCTTCCTCTGGGGGGGGGGGGGGGGGCATATGCGAGACAGCTTAGGAGAAAGGGTCATTGCCTCTCTGAAACAGGGGAGCTGACTCATGCAGTAGGGGAGCTAAAGAGTTACAGATGGCATATCTAAATGTAGTATCCTGGAATGTGAGAGGTTTAGGTGATCCAAGAAAGAGGATCGCAGTATTTTCCCATTTATGTCAGTACAACCCCCACATACTGGGTAGGCAAGAGACTCATTTAACACCAGAGACAGGGGGTAGAATCAGGAAGCCGTGGGTTCAGTGGTCTTTGAATGCGTACGGGTCGTTACATTCTAGAGGAGTGGCTATACTTGTGCATAAGAATCTTAGATGGGAGGTGCAACAATCTGTGGTAGATCCGGAGGGGCAATATGTCTTTGTGTATGCGTTCATCAACTGCAATCCTTATGTGGTGATTAATATATACAATCCCCCCGGCCACTATGTCCATATTCCAAGCGGTGATTGGCTTTGTTGCGCAATATCCCAATGCTAAATTGCTTTGTATGGGAGACTTCAATTTGGTAATGCATGATGATATGGACAGATTACACCCGATGGGAAGACGGGACAGTCGGTCCCCCTCTGACACCACCCTTTCTAGAGCGGTTGCAGAGCTGCGATGGCTTGATATGTGGAGACTTAAGTATCCGCTCCAGAGGGAATATTCATGTTTTACTCCTGCCAGGGGTACCTTATCCAGGATTGATTACCTCCTCGGCAACGCCACAGTATACACTAGTCTTGCAGATATAGGGTATGGATCACAGGGACCCTCGGATCACGCCCCGTTTTTTTGCAAAACTGAGGGTATCTGATGTTGTCAAACAGAGCAATAAAATGCGTATTCACCCATTCTGGTTATCCCTCATGACTATGAATGAGAGAATCCTTGATCAGCTTCAGATGTTTCTGGAGGAGCAGGATGAGATGACAGATGAGTTGTTGCTCTGGGAGAAGATGAAAGCCTACATGAGGGTGTGTCTCAAATCATCTATCTCTTATGTCAAGAAAGATTCAGTGCGTAAACAACTAGAATTACACGCAAGTTTTAAAGAAGCAGAGAGCTCATTTAAGTCTGATCCCTCTGAGGCGAATAGAAGGGAGTGGATGTTTAGATGCAGGTTATATATGATGCACCTTAAGGTAAAACAGCAATCCTTTGAGACGGGTAATCAGGCTGATAAATTGTTTGCTCATATTCTACAAAATAACACCATGCCCCCCCCCCCCCCCCCCCCCCCGGTCATCCGAATAAAGATTGTTGAGGATGTGATGGTGGAAACAGTGGAGGGTATCCTACAATGCTTCAAGAGATTTTATTAAGATCTGTATGAATCCGCAGTTCAATATACATCTCAAGAATTATGTGATTATCTGATTATCTGATGGAGGTATTGCATCCCCAGCTTAGTGAAGAGAACAGGAATCTATTAGAAAAAAACACAAATGCAATCACACTCTGCAACCAGCACTCTGCCCTGCCTCTATGCTGGATGTTGAATGAGGCATTGGTGTACATTTTGGCCTGCTGGAGTGGGAATCGAATCGTATCGACCAATCTCGCTACTGAAGTTAGATTACAAAATACTAACAAGACTTTTGGCTACTAGATTAAATAAGGTAATTGCCACCATAGTACATAGGGATCAGTCTGGATTTATCCCGGGTAGATCGACATCTGATAATATTAGGAGAGCGCAAGCCATAGCGCAGATAGGGGTAGCGGAGGATAAGCATTGGGCCTTGGCATCGCTGGACACAGCCAAGGCTTTTGACTCCGTGGAGTGAATGTTTCTACTGGCGGTGTTGCAGAACTTTGGTTTTAGCCTTAAATTGATCAAATGGATCGAGATACTATATCAACTACCCAAGTCTAACATATTAGTGAATGGGACTCAGTCGGACTCATTTAGACTTCACAGAGGCACAAGGCAGGGATACCCCTTGTTGCCACTACTATTTGCGGTGGCGATAGAACAGCTTGCCCTTAGGATAAGACAGGATCAGATCTTTACTGGTGTCAGCATGGGGGCAGAGTAGACAAGGTAGGACTATATGCGGATGACCTTCTTCTCTTTATGGATAAGCCTGAGTCTACGCTTCCTAGAGCCATTGAAATAATAGGAAATTTAGGGAGGTATTCGGGCTTTCACATAAACTGGACGAAGTCGGCAATTATGTCCCTATGGGCCTATACGTGGCCCCCGCAATATTACAACTTGCCAGTTGTTGATCATTTCAAATACTTAAGAATTGTGATTACCAAAGACCCCCATCTGTCATACTCCCAAAATATAGCACCCTTAGAACCCCTGTTTATTGAGAAATTTAGAACATGGAAGTCCCTGCTGTTATCAATCATGGGAAGACTAAACTTGTTCAAAATGATTCTTTTGCCTAAGGGCCTTTATCTCTTGGCGTATGCATGCGCACCTATATCTTGGGGTTTCTTTGGCCGGTTTCATGCACTGGTGGCTAACTTTGTCTGGAGGAAGGCCAGGAGGAAACTCTCCCTTAATGTGCTGCAGAGATCTAAACTTGATGGGGGCGCTGCCTTGCCAGATGTTTTCTTATGTTATTTGGCCAGTCAGCTGAAATTTTTATCCCCTTGGTTTTCAGAGCTAGAATTGTCGAATGCGGAATATTATCTTCAGGAATACCTGTACATGTCCACTCTGTGGCCGGTACTGGAGGGGGCGCGGTGTGCTTCCTCACATCTTTTTCCTCTACATAGGTTGGCTCACCAAATGTGGAATGCTGCCAAGATGCAATCATTTAAGGACCTCCCAGATGCAATTCCAATCTGGGATAACCCTATGTTTGCTCATTTAAAAGGGCTGGAGGGATCATCTGTGTGGAAGCGCCATGGCGTACTCATTCTGCGAGACCTTTACGCCAGAGGAATCTTGTGCTCCTTTTCGCACATGCAGGAGAAGTTTGGGCTACCCCGCAACCTATTTTTTAGATATTTGCAACTGAGACATGCGTTAAGGGCCCCGTTTGGGGAGCGAGGGCAAGGTATTTCTAAATATCCTTTAATAGGCATACTAAAGTCGCAGGGTCCGAGGGTTATCATCTCTGTGCTTTATATGCATCTTCTCAGTAATCGCACGACACTGAACCCTCTAGCTATAGAGTAAATGGAAAATTTCAATAACGTCTCTGATGGCTGATGTTTATAGAGCCAGTCGATACAGATGCGGCGATACCTAATATGTAAACTTTTTTTTTTCCCTCTATTTTTTACCAATTTTCTTTTCCTTTATTTTGGGAAAATGACGTGTTTTTTTTTTTTTTTTTTTACTTGAAACAAAAAAAATTTGGGGGGGAAAACTTTATTTTTTAAACTTTTTTTTCACTTTATTTTTTGTCCCACTTTGGGACTCCAACTTTTGGGGGTCTGATCCCCTTTACAATGCATTCCAATACTTCTGTATTGGAATGCATTGGCTGTATGAGTAATACAGTGTGTATTACTCATACAGCTTCCTGCCTGTGAAATCCAGGGGGCTGGATCTCACAGGCTCTTCACCGGAAGGCAGCCCCGATACCTAAGGAAGGCATCACGCTGCCTTCCCTGCTATTGGGTCCCCATCACAGCAGCACGGGGACCCGATGGCCACTGCACTCGCCGCCCAATCACCAGATCGGTCACAGGACCTCCCCCGCGTATTGTCCCAGGGTGCCTGCTGATTGATTTCAGCAGGCACCCAGCTCTGAACACCGCCCGCCGCGCGGCGGTGATCGGAAATACACATGATGTACCGGTACGTCATGTGACCCCAAGAGGTTTAATTAGTCCGAAAATGTGAAAATACATATTCCATGGCATTTTAAAATAATATACCATAATGTAAATATAAACGTTGTGTTTTAATTTTTTGGTTAGGTGCAATGTAAGATACCCTAAGGTGAGGACAGGGGTGTACCAAACAGCCACTACAGGAGCTTCAGGTCCTTAACAGAGTCCAACTACGTGAAATGACACTGGACAGCTTCAAGCTTTGCATGAGGACAACCAGCATCTTCAAAAACCCTATAGAAAAGCATTGAGTTACTGCTTTCCGTTGGGAAGCCAAAATGTGTGCGCAGGAGGGACCTGATGTTAGCAGTGCCTGACATAGCAAATAAATATACTTTATATCTTCTAAGTTAATATGCAGTTTAGACTTCATTTGTATAGTGAAAAAGATGAAAATCTAAATTTGGAAACTGGCTGAGAAAAGTCTGGTATCCAGCATGGAGAAAGTTCACCTGTGAAAAAAAGGCTGTATGTGGTACCCCCAAATATCCAGCACTCAGCTCTGCTATGTGGTGACCCCAATATCCAGCCCAGCACTCAGCACTGCTATGTGGTATCCCCCAATATTCTGCACTCAGCTCAGCTATGTGGTGACCCCAATATCCAGCACTCAGCTCTTCTATGTGGTATCCCCCAAAATATCCAACACTCAGCTCTGCTATGTGGTGACCCCAATATCCAGCACTCAGCTCTGCTATGTGGTATCCCCCAATATCCAGCACTCACCTCTGCTATGTGGTGACCCCAAAATATCCAACACTCAGCTCTGCCATATGGCGACCCCAATATCCTGCACTCAGCTCTGCTATGTGGTGACCCCAATATCCAGCACGCAGCTCTATTTGGTGACCCCAATATCCAGCACTCAGCTCTGCTATGTGATATCCCCCAATATTCCGCACTCAGCTCTGCTATGTGGTGACCCCAACATCCAGCACTCAGCTCTGCTATGTGGTGACCCCAATATCCTGCACTCAGCGCTATGTGGTGACCCCAAAATATCCAACACTCAGCTCTGCTATGTGTTGACCCCAATATCCCACACTCAGCCTGCTATGTGGTGACCCTAATACCCAGCACTCAGCTCTATGTGGTGACCCCAATATCCAGCACTCATCTCTGCTATGTGGTGACCCAAATATCCCGCACTCAGCTCTGCTATATGGTGACCCCAATATCCCGCACTCAGCTCTATGTGGTGACCCAAATATCCAGCACTCAGCTCCGTTATGTGGTTACCCCAATATCCAGCACTCATCTTTGCTATGTGGTATCCCCAATATCCAGCACTCAGCTCTGGTATGTGGGGACCCCAATATCCAGCACGCAGCTCTATGTAGTGACCCCAAAATATCCAACACTCAGCTCTATGTGGTGACCCCAATATCCAGCACTCAGCTTTGCTATGTGGTATCTCCCAATATTCCGCACTCAGCTCTGCTATGTGGTGACCCCAATATCCAGCACTCAGCTCTGGTATGTGGTGACCCCAATATCCAGCACGCAGCTCTGCTATGTAGTGACCCCAAAATATCCAACACTCAGCTCTATGTGGTGACCCCAATATCCAGCACTCAGCTCTGCTATGTGGTATCCCCCAATATTCCACACAGCTCTGCTATGTGGTGACCCCAATATCCAGCACTAAGCTCTGCTATGTGGTATCCCCCAATATTCCACACTCAGCTCTGCTATGTGGTGACCCCAATATCCAGCACTTAGCTCTGCTATGTGGTATCCCCCAATATTCTGCACTCATCTCTGCTATGTGGTGGCCCCAATATCAAGCAATCAGCTTTGCTATGTGGTGACCCCAATATCCCGGACTCAGCTTTGCTATGTGGTGACCCCAAAATATCCAACACTCAGCTCTGCTATGTGGTGACCCCAATATCCAGCACTCAGCTCTGCTATGTCGTATCCCCCAATATCCCGCACTCAGCTCTATGTGGTGACTCCAATATCCAGCACTCAGCTCTGCTCTGTGGTATCCCCCAATATTCCGCACTCAGCTCTGCTATGTGGTGACCCCAAAATCCAGCACTCAGCTCTGCTATGTGGTGACCCCAATATCCAGCACTCAGCTCTATGTGGTGACCCCAATATCCAGCACTCAGCTCTTCTATGTGGTATTCCCTAATATTCCGCACTCAGCTCTGATTTGTGGTGACACCAATATCCAACACTCAGCTCTGCTATGTGGTATCCCACAATATCCCGCACTCAGCTCTGCTATGTGGTATCTCCCAATATTCTGCACTAAGCTCTGCTATGTGGTGACCCCAATATCCAGCAATCAGCTCTGCTATGTGGTATCCCCCAATATTCCACACTCAGCTTTGCTATGTGGTGACCCCAATATCCAGCACTCAGCTCTGCTATGTGGTATCCCCTATGGTGGTATGCTGGATATTACAGGGTCAACACATAGCAGTGCTGAGTGCAGTATATTGAGGACACCACAAAGCTGAGTGCGGCATATTGGGGGATACCACATAGCAGAGCTGAGTGCTGGATATTGGAGTAACCACATAGCAGAGCTGAGTGCTGGATATTGGGGTCACCGCATAGCAGAACTGAGTGCTGGATATTGAGGTCACAACATAGCAGAGCTGAGTGCTGGATATTAGGTGGCATCCCCCAATATTCTGCACTCAGCTCTGCTATGTGGTGACCCCCAATATCCAGCTCAGCTATGTGGTGTCCTCAATATCCTGCACTCAGCTCTGCTATGTGGTGACCACAATATCCAGTACTCAGTTCTGTTATGTGGTGACCTCATAATATCCAGAAGTCAGATCTGCTATGTGGTGACCCCAAAATATCCAGCACTCAGCTTTGCTATGTGATGACCCCAATATCCAGCACTCAGCTCTGCTATGTGGTGACTCCAATATCCAGCACTCAGCTCTGCTCTGTGGTATCCCCCAATATTCCGCACTCAGCTCTGCTATGTGGTGACCCCAATATCCAGCTCTGCTATGTGGTATTTCCCAATATCCCACACTCAGCTCTGCTATGTGGTGACCCCAATATCCAGCACTCAGCTCTGCTATGTGGTGACCCCAATATCCAGCACTCAGCTCTTCTATGTGGTATCCCCTAATATTCCGCACTCAGCCCTGCTATGTGGTGACACCAATATCCAACACTCAGCTCTGCTATGTGGTATCCCAATATGTGAGCGCATCTGCACGCATAGTGAGGCGAAGACTTTTGGAAGATGGCCTGGTGTCAAGAAGGGCAGCAAAGAAGCCACTTCTCTCCAAAAAAAACATCAGGGACAGATTGATCTTCTGCAGAAAATATGGTGAATGGACTGCTGAGGACTGGGGCAAAGTCATATTCTCCGATGAAGCCTCTTTCTGATTGTTTGCCATTATTGCACCAAATTTTGCGACTTTTTGCATTTTTACACAACTCATGCCAGTTATGTAATAAGGATGGAAAAGTGGGTGTGGTTAGCTATGTTAATGATTATTACTCCAGATTTATCATTGAGACTTTTTAAAAAAGTCACAGTCACAATCTCACTCCAGGAGGGAAAAATAGAAAAACTGGAGGAAAAGTGTTGGGTATAAGAACAAGCCACAATTATCAGACAACATGTGATGAATGTGGAATAAAGTTCTCCAACACAGACTCAAGCAAAACTGACTTCAAATATTCTCCTCATGGTCAATTCCCCCATAAGTGTGCCATCACAGACACATGCACGGCTACAGTTTCCCAAAGTATATAGTTATTTAAATACAAATAAATAAAATTGGCTAATTAAATAAAAAATAAAAAAAGACGACAATTATTTGAAATGTTTACATATTTTATTCATCTAAAACATAACATTCATTTAAAGCACAAATTATGGTTATCCCTATATATATAAAAAAAAAAAAAGTCATCAGGATTAAAATAGTAAACTAAACAGCATTGTAGGGCACGTAAAAAAGGACCTTTTATTTATCTGGTGAGATGCTCCCATATTGAGAAATTTTGACTTTTAGGGCTCATGCACATATGTGCCGCCCGTTCCATGCACTGGGGACCGCAAAACCCAATGTCACCTTGCCCATGTCCTCGATTTGTAATCTTCTACAGAGGAGTGGCAATATTCTAACACTTCTGGTCCCACATCTACCCCCAGACTGCACCCACGCTGTTACCAGCACCCCACTGGTCCCCCATGTACCCCCAGACTACACCCACGCAGGGCCGTCTTTAATATTGATTGGACCCTGGGCAAAAATTTACTTGGGCCCCCTGGATCCCGCCTTCCCACACCATAGCAGGCAATCACGGCCTCCACCACAACACACACACAAAAAATCCACACCCCTGGTAGAGTCCAGTGAATGACTGTGAATACTTCCAGTTCTGAAGACTCCAGCGGCTCAGGATCAGTGCTCTGGGCAGCTGGGCTCAGGCTGGAAGTGGGCACCGCTCTGCAGGAAGGAGACCAGGGCTCGGCTCACCCTAGTGTTACAGTGCACCCCAGCACCCCACAGTATGCAGTATAGCACCCTATAGTATACAGCACCACACAGTATGCAGTATAGCACCCCACACTATACAGTACCCCACAGTATATAGTAGAGCAGTATAGCAGCCAACAGTATACAGCACCCCACAGTATACAACACAACACCTCATTGTATACAGCACCCCAAACTATACACGATACAGCCCCCCACACAATACAGTACAGCAGTATAGCACTCCACACTATACCGCACCCACAGTATACAGACCCCCACAGTATACAGTACAGCAGTATAGCACTCCACAATATACAGCCCCCCACACTATACAGGCCCCCCCACACTATACAGCCCCCCCCCCCCACAGTATACAGGCCCCCCACACTATACAGCCCACCACACAGTATAAGCCCCCCCCCTACAGTATACAGGCCCCCACACAGTATACAGCCCACCACACAGTATACACAGCCCCCCCACAAGGTATACAGCCCACCACACAGTATACAGCCCACCACACAGTATACAGGCCCCCACACAGTACACAGCACCCCACTATACAGTAGTTTACAGTATATTAACATAACAGCCCCTGTCACCTTTTTCTGATGTAATCTTCACACAAAAAAGCTCCACAGTTAACTTCTGCAACACTCCTGCTAGGACCTGTGATGACCTCATAGCCATGTGACCAGTAATTGCTAGGTTACTGGTCACATGGTGATGATGTCATCTAAGGTCCTAGATCTTTAACAACTTTAACACAGTAGATGCCTGTGTAGCTGACAGCTTGACACCCGGGACAGTAGATAGCAGGGCTCAAGAGGCAGCTGCCTTGGGCCCCCCAGGAGCAACTGGGCCCGGGGCAGCTGCCCTTTGGTAAAGACGGCCGTGCACCCACGCCGTTACCAGCACCCCACTGGTCCCACATGTACCCCCAGACTACACCCACGCCGTTACCAGCACCCCACTGGTCCCCCATGTACCCCCAGACTATACCCACACTGCCATGTGGGATGGGGGGACTATGGTGTGAGATTGTATGATGGGGGGATGCCATGTGGGATGGGGGGGACTACTGTGTGAGATTGTATGATGGGGGGCTGCTGTGTGGGATTGTATGATGGGGGGCTGCCGTGTGGAATTGTATGATGGGGGGCTGCCATGTGGGATGGGGGGGACTACGGTGTGTGATTGTATGATGGGGGGCTGCCATGTGGGATAAAGGGGGGACTACAGTGTGTGATTGTATGATGGGGGCTGCCATGTGGGATGGGGGGACTACGGTGTGAGATTGTATGATGGGGGCTGCCATGTGGGATGGGGGGGACTACGGTGTGAGATTGTGTGATGGGGGCTGCTGTGTGGGATGGGGGGGCTATTGTGTGGGATTGTATGATGGGGGGCTGCTGTGTGGGATGGGGGGGCTATTGTGTGGGATTGTATGATGGGGGGCTGCCATGTGGGATGGGGGGGACTATGGTGTGAGATTGTATGATGGGGGGCTGCCATGTGGGATGGGGGGGACTACGGTGTGGGATTGTATGATGGGGGGCTGCCATGTGGGATGGGGGGACTACGGTGTGAGATTGTATGATGGGGGGCTGCCATGTGGGATGGGGGACTACGGTTTGGGATTGTATGACGATGGGCTGCCATGTGGGAGGGGGGACTACGGTGTGAGTCTGTATGATGGGGGCTGCTGTGTGGGATTGTATGATGGGGGGCTGCCATGTGGGATGGGGGGGCACTATGGTGTGGGGGGTTGTATGATGGGGGGCTGCCATGTAGGATGGGGGGACTACGGTGTGAGATTGTACGATGGGGGGACTACGGTGTGAGATTGTATGGTGGGGGGCTGCCATGTGGGATGGGGGGACTACGGTGTGAGATTGTATGATGGGGGGGCTGACATGTGGGATGGGGGGCTACGGTGTCAGATGGTATGATGGGGGGCTGCCATGTGGGATGGGAGGACTACGGTGTGAGATTGTGTGGCAAAACCAACCTCGCCACTGGGTTTTGGAGAGGCCTGTTTAAAAGCCTCTTGCCTCGGATTATGGCCCTGTGGCAAACCCAGCCACTATATACAGTAATTCCTGTACGTATGATGTTAGGGCATATGGGTATACCACTTTAAAGAACCAAGCGTTTATATGTTTGTGTAACTTGTCAGCTTGGGAGACAGTTGGGTGGATAGACAGAGGGGAGGAAAATGCTGGGTGTGTTTGTCCCATTGTGTGTTTAAATGAGGATGTCTGTCCTGTTGTCTCCACATGTGTATTGGTGATTTCCCTTTGTCCTGAGAGATAATTGGATTGCTCTTCGGTTGTCTCCAGGACAGAGAGGAGGAAACCATGATGCAATGTGGGGATGTGTTGTATCTGTTCTGTGTCGCAGTCTCCCTTCTGGTCCCCTAGGGGGCGTGAACGATTGGTTGCTGTACTTGCATTGTGTGTGTTGTAAGATATTGATTGGTTGGATTTCCAAACCCTGTGGGCAGTACTATGTTTGTTTTTTATGAATAAAAGAGGCTGTACTTGAAGTACAGTCAGACCACTGCTTGACCCTCAACAAGGAGCCTTGTCTCGTTATTGGGGGGATTCCCTGTAGGCTGTTAGAGACTGATTGCCAGGAGTGTAAGCTGATTGTATGCTTTTCCTGTTCGTCTGCTAGCAGCTATTCGCGAGGTTCCAGTTTGGAGTGCTATTTTGTATCCAGTTCGGGAGTTTGGTGTTCTGCAGTAGCTGTGCCTGTCTCTCAGAAAGGGGCATATCCCCTAAACGGATTTTAACCCCTTGTCTGCTGAAACGGTCCGTTACAGATTGTATGATGGGGGGGCTGCCATGTGGGATTGGGGGGACTACGGTGTGAGATTGTATGATGGGGGGACTATGTGGGATTGGGGGACTACGGTGTGAGATTGTATGATGGGGGGCCGTGTAATATTGGATGCAGGGGGGGTGCTGTGTGATTTGGTATGTGGGGGGGGGGGGACACAGTGTGATTTTGTTTGCGGGCTGCTATCTGGGGAGGCCACGTCGTATGTCACATGTTTTACTGAATAGAACAGGTTTTCATCTTCTCCGCACCGGATATTTATTCTTATATATTTTCTACTGTACAAGTCAAAGTGAAAGCTGCAGGTTTTACAGTTTTCAATAAAAACTTATTGTTGAACCCAAAAAAAAAATGTATTCTATATATTTATGTTCATTTCTCAATTTTTTTATTAATTATTTTTTTATTGCAGTTCTTCTGTATTCTCGGCGCTTGAAGCTGTGCATAGAGACAGGCGCAGACGTCTATAATGGTCAGTGTTGCGTGAAGCGAGCTTCAGATGCTTCATTCAAAACTTAAGAGTAATATTATACAGTGATTCGTCTCTGTACAGTCTTAGAATGTATGAGGTTCTAGACGGGACCGAAGCAGAGTTCGGTTTCAAGTTTTAAAGTGTTTTTCCACTTTAAAAATCAACTACCTGAGTTATTCAATGGAGTCTCGCGCAACTTCATGAATAATTAACTTCAGCTCCTCGGAGCCCATACATTCTAAGACTGTACGTAGACTAATCACTGTACAGTATTAATCCAAAGTTTTAAACAAAGCGACTTTGGTTGAAGCCTCCAACGCTCACTGCCCTTGACACCGACAATGGCCTAACGGACGCGCACATTTCACCACCCTGCTGATTTGTGAGGAGCAGCATTTTCTGCTACAAGGGGACTACCTGTACAATGCTTTAACCACTTTCTGACCACCCAACGCAAATATACAGTCCTGATCAAAAGTTTAAGACCACAAAATCCTATTTAGCATGACTGGATCCTAACAAGGTTCCAGGTAGAGCTTCAACATGCAACAAGAAGAAATGGGAGTGAGACAAAACATTTTTTGAACATGCAATTTAATGAAAACAACGAATAAACTGAAATAGGCTGTTTTTCAGCTGATCAAAAGTTTAGGACCACACCTCCCCCAAAAAACTAAACCCCCCCCCCCAAAAACAGAAATCCAACTTCCAAACATGAACTCAGTAATGAGTATCTCCGCCGTTATTGTTTTTCACTTCAAAAATTTGTTTCGGCATGCTTGATACAAGCGTTTCCATGAGGTGAGTGGGAACATTTCTCCAAGTGGTGAAGACGGCCGCACGAAGGCCATCTACTGTCTGGAACTGTTGTCCATTTTTGTAAACTTCCCTTGCCATCCATCCCCAAAGGTTCTCAATAGGATTTAGATCAGGAGAACACCAGGATGGGCCAAAAGAGTGATGTTTTTCTCCTGGAAGAAGTTCCTTGTCCTTCGGGCATTGTGTACTGTAGCGTTTGACGCCCCTGCACTTCCTGAAACTCTATTATTCCACTGAAGGAAAAAGCACCCCAGACCATTATGGCGCCCCCTCCACTGTGGAGCGTAGAAAACATCTCAGGTGGGATCTGCTTGTCATGCCAGTAACATTGGAAACCATCAGGACCATCAAGGTTACATTTTTTCTCGTCAGAGTATAAAACTTTCTTCCACCTTTGAATGTCCCATGTTTGGTGCTCTCTTGCAAAGGCCAAAAGAGCAGTTCTGTGGCGTTCAAGGAGACGGGGTCTTTGAAGACGTTTTTTGTTTTTGAAGCCCTTCAGTCTCAGATGCCATCTGATGGTTATGGGGCTGCAGTCAGCACCAGTAAGGGTCTTAATTTGGGTCGAGGATCGTCCAGTGTCTTGACGGACAGCCAATTGGATCCTCCGGCTCAGTGCTGGTGAAATGTTTTTGGGTCTTCCACTTGACTTTTTTTGTTCCATAACCCTCAGGATCATTTAAGAAATTCCAAATGACTGTATTACTGCGTCCCACCTCAGCAGCGATGGCGCGCTGTGAGAGACCCTGTTTATGCAGTTCAACAACCCGACCACGTTCAAAAAGGGAGAGTTTTTTTGCCTTTGCCATCACAACGTGTGACTACCTGACAGAAAATGACAATGAATCCACATCTTTGCACAGATTTCGCCTTTAAAGGCCCCTTTTACACGGGCGAGTATTCTGCACGGGTGCAATGCGTGATGTGAACGCATTGCACCCGCACTGAATCCTGACCAATTCATTTCTATGGGGCTGTGCACACAAGCGGTGATTTATACTCATCACTTGTGCGTTGCGTGAAAATCGCAGCATGCTCTATATTGTGCGTTTTCCACGCAACGCAGGCCCCACAGAAGTGACTGGGGCTGCGTGAAAATCACAAGCATCCGCAAGCAAGTGCGATTTTCACATACGGTTGCTAGGAGACGATCGGGATGGAGACCCGATCATTATTATTTTCCCTTATAACATGTTTATAAGGGAAAATAATAGCATTCTGAATACAGAATGCATAGTACAATAGGGCTGGAGGGGTTAAAAAAGAATAATTTAACTCACCTTAATTCACTTGATCGCGCAGCCCGGCTTCTCTTCTGTCTTCTTCTTTGCTGGGTGCAGGAAAAGGACCTGTGGTGATGTCACTCCGGTCATCACATGATCCATCACCATGGTAAAAGATCATGTGATGACCGGAGTGACGTCACCACAGGTCCTTTTCCTGCACACAGCAAAGAAGAAGACAGAGGAGAAGCCGGCGCGATCAAGTGGATTACGGTGAGTTAAATTATTATTTATTTTTAACCCTTGCAGCGCTATTGTACTATGCATTCTGTATTAAAAATACTATTATTTTCCCTTACAACCATGTTATAAGGAAAAATAATACAATCTACAGAACACCGATCCAGTTCGAGTTTGGGTACCAAACATGCCAAATTTTTCTCACGGGCGCGCAAAACGCATTACAATGTTTTGCACTCACGCAGAAAAATCACGCATGTTCCCGCAACGCACCCGCACCTTTTCCCGCAACGCCCATGTGAAAGAGGTCTAAAGGCATGTGGTCCTAAAAATTGGATCAGCTGAAAAACAGCCTGTTTCAGTTTAATCGTTATTTTTAATTAATTGAATGCTCAAAAAATGTTTTGCCTCCCTCTCATTTCTTCTTGTTGCATGTTGAAGCTCTACTTGGAACCTTGTTAAGATCCAACAATTTAAAATATGATTTTCTGCCATTTTTCAAGTGGTCTTAAACTTTTGATCAGGACTGTACCTCAGTGGGTGGGTATTTAAATATGGCGGCCGCTCGTGAGCACCATAGCTGCTGGGTGCTGTTTTAACCACTTAAGGACCCATGATGTACATGTACGTCATATCTTGATGGGACTTAAAGACCCATGACGTACATGTACTTCATGAGGTCTGGGGGAAGATCGGGGTGGAATCGCTGCACCATGGCTGCTCTTACCGGCAGGCAGCTATGCCGGGAAAGAGCAGCATGGTGCAGCTCCACTCCCCTGCAGCTCCAAGTGCTGCGATTGGATGATCAATGTGTCGGTCACATCGCAGCACAGGAAGCTGGCAGCAGCTGCGGGGAGGGTCGGGAGGAGGTCATGGGACAGTGGCACATCCGAGGTGAGGCAGGGGACACCAGTGTTTTGGGTCCCCTGCCAGCGCTTCGATTGGCTGAAACAACGCTCCAGCCAATGGAAGCGCTATAGCTGCACAGGAAGAGGCATAACGTCCCTGCATGCAGCCATTCTAGCTAGTGACTGCTTGCAGATAGGTTCTGTGCTGCTGTGGCTTGCTGGGACTTGTGCTGTACCACCACTACGAATGTAACGCCTTTGCTGCTGAAAAGAAGAAAGAACAACAACATCTGGAATAGCTACACAATATTTTATTTCATTTGCAGCTGTTCCAGATCCCTCTGTCCCCGTCCCCCCCCATCCTTTTTTTACGGACACCGTTTGGTCCATGCCCTTTTTGATTTTTTAACCATTTTCCAGCTCTGCATCACTTTTTCCCCTCACCCATGACGGCACCCCATGCGAGCAGGGACCTCCCATCTGGGACAGGAAACCTGAGAAGATAAAAGGTTCACACCCCCACCACGCACCAGTTCAGGATTCCTGTCCTCCGGTTAGGAAGTTCCTGGGAAGTTTGAAGATGGTTCTCACCTGCAGCTGGGGGGAGGCCCAGGTTCTGATCCGGTGGGAGGCCTTCCCCAGGCGTCTGAAAGCTCTCCGGAGCTGCTGTCTAAAGTCTGCCTTCCCCTGCATTTCGGAGCCGATCCCGAGGGAGCTGCTGTGGCCGTGTTCAAGTGGCTTCCCTCATGCTGTATGGCGTTTTGCCCGGTTTCCTGTCGGTGTCAGGGAGGCGTCTGCGCGCTCCTCCGGCGCGGCGGGGTGGGGCTTAACCCGGAAGCAGGGGAAAAAGCACCGGAATAGCCCAGGCGTGTCTTTTAAAATATAAATGGGGCTGCGGGGGAATCCAGCCAGCTGATGTAGAACACAGTGCTGTGCTGAAGAGGTTCCATTCCTTTAAGTCGACAGAGCCAGCAGATGGACGCACCGATTCCCTAGAACCCTTGAGGCCCGCTAGTCCGGTACCGGTCCTGAGGAGTGGGGACAAAGATCAGTGGTGAGGTTGATCTTTTTATTAATGGGGTGTTGTTTTGACTTGTTTTAGGTTGCAAAGACCCCCCAAAAAGCAGCTTCAAAAACAAAGCATAAGGAGTGTGCGGGATGCAGAGTGGTCCTACCATCTTCTTATTCTAAGCCATTATGCACGCCGTGTATCGATAAATTGGTGGCGGAGGAGTCTCAGAGCCTCTCCAGAAACAAGAGGTCCTTAATACGATCCGAGGTCAGGGCCTCCTTAAAATCAGTTAATAAGGGCCGCCATAGGTCACCAGACAAGTCCCCGGATGTTAGGGATTCTGATATAGACCTCTCGGACGTGGAAGAAAGGGAAGCAGGTCAGTTATTTTCTAACGACGCTACATCGTCAGAAGATGAGGAAGCAGGGAGTTGCCTATTTTCACCTGAGGACACCCAAAACCTACTTAAAGCTGTCAGAGCGACAATGCAACTTGAGGATGTGAAACAGCCTAAGTCAACAGCAGATCTAGCTTTTCAGGGATTAGGCCCCAGGAAGCATAAGGTTTTCACCATTCATGAAAACCTCCAAGCGTTAATTAAAAAGGAATGGAAAAATCCTGACAGGAAGTTTTTTATCCCAAATTCAGTTAACCACTTCAGCCCCGCTAGCTGAAACCCCCTTCATGACCAGAGCACTTTTTACACTTCAGCACTACACTCCTTTCACCGTTTATCGCTCGGTCATGCAACTTTCCACCCAAATGAATTTTACCTCCTTTTCTTTTTACTAATAGAGCTTTCATTTGGTGGTATTTTATTGCTGCTGACATTTTTACTTTTTTTGTTATTAATCAAAATGTAACGATTTTTTTGCAAAAAAATGAAATTTTTCACTTTCAGCTGTAAAATTTTGCAAAAAAAACGACATCCATATATAAATTTTTTGCCAAATTTATTGTTCTACATGTCTTTGATAAAACAAAAAATGTTTGGGCAAAAAAAAAAAATGGTTTGGGTAAAAGTTATAGCGCTTACACACTATGGTACAAAAATGTGAATTTCCGCTTTTTGAAACAGCTCTGATTTTCTGAGCACCTGTCATGATTCCTGAGGTTCTACAATGCCCAAACAGTAGAAAACCCCCACAAATGACCCCATTTCGGAAAGTAGACACCCTAAGGTATTCGCTGATGGGCATAGCGAGTTCATAGAACTTTTTATTTTTTGTCACAAGTTAGCGGAACATGATGATGATTTTTATTTTTTATTTTTTTCTTACAAAGTCTCATATTCCACTAACTTGCGACAAAAAATAAAAAATTCTAGGAACTCACCATGCCCCTCACAGAATACCTTGGGGTGTCTTCTTTCCAAAATGGGGTCACTTGTGGCGTAGTTATACTGCCCTGGCAATTTAGGGGCCCATATGTGTGAGAAGTACTTTGCAATCAAAATGTGTAAAAAATGACCGGTGAAATCCGAAAGGTGCACTTTGGAATATGTGCCCCTTTGCCCACCTTGGCAGCAAAAAAGTGTCACACATCTGGTATCGCCGTACTCAGGAGAAGTTGGGGAATGTGTTTTGGGGTGTCATTTTACATATACCCATGCTGGGTGAGAGAAATATCTTGGCAAAAGACAACTTTTCCCATTTTTTTATACAAAGTTGGCATTTGACCAAGATATTTTTCTCACCCAGCATGGGTATATGTAAAATGACACCCCAAAACACATTCCCCAACTTCTCCTGAGTACAGCGATACCAGATGTGTGACACTTTTTTGCTGCCAAGGTGGGCAAAGGGGCACATATTCCAAAGTGCACCTTTCGGGTTTCGCAGGCCATTTTTTACACATTTTGATTGCAAGGTACTTCTCACACATTTGGGCCCCTAAATTGCCAGGGCAGTATAACTACGCCACAAGTGACCCCATTTTGGAAAGAAGACACCCCAAGGTATTCCGTGAGGGGCACTACGAGTTCCTAGAATTATTTTTTTTTTTGTCACAAGTTAGCGGAAAATGATGATTTTTTTTTTTCTCTTTTTTCCTTACAAAGTCTCATATTCCACTAACTTGCGACAAAAAATAAAAAATTCTAGGAACTCGCCATGCCCCTCACGGAATACCTTGGGGTGTCTTCTTTCCAAAATGGGGTCACTTGTGGCGTAGGTATACTGCCCTGGCAATTTAGGGGCCCATATGTGTGAGAAGTACTTTGCAATCAAAATGTGTAAAAAATGGCCTGCGAAATCCGAAAGGTGCACTTTGGAATATGTGCCCCTTTGCCCACCTTGGCTGCAAAAAAGTGTCACACATCTGGTATCGCCGTACTCAGGAGAAGTTGGGGAATGTGTTTTGGGGTGTCATTTTATATATACCCATGCTGGGTGAGAGAAATATCCTGGCAAAAGACAACTTTTCCAATTTTTTTTATACAAAGTTGTATATATGTTTATCTCACCCAGCATGGGTATATGTAAAATGACACCCCAAAACACATTCCCCAACTTCTCCTGAGTACGGCGATACCAGATGTGTGACACTTTTTTGCAGCCTAGATGCGCAAAGGTGCCCAAATTCCTTTTAGGAGGGCATTTTTAGACATTTGGATCCCAGACTTCTTCTCACGCTTTAGGGCCCCTAAAAAGCCAGGGCAGTATAAATACCCCACATGTGACCCCACTTTGGAAAGAAGACACCCCAAGGTATCCAATGAGGGGCCTGGCAAGTTCATAGAATTTTTTTTTTTTTTGCGCATAAGTTAGCGGAAATTGATTTTTTATTTTTTTTTCTCACAAAGTCTCACTTTCCGCTAACTTAGGACAAAAATTTAAATCTTTCATGGACTCAATATGCCCCTCAGCAAATACCTTGGGGTGTCTTCTTTCCAAAATGGAGTCAGTTGTGGGGTGTTTGTACTGCCCTGGCATTTGAGGGTCTCCGCAATCATTACATGTATGGCCAGCATTAGGAGTTTCTGCTATTCTCCTTATATTGAGCATACAGGTAATGAGATTTTTTTTTTCCGTTCAGCCTCTGGGCTGAAAGAAAAAAATGAACGGCACAGATTTCTTCATTCGCATCGATCAATGTGGATGAAAAAATCTCTGCCCAAAAAAAAAAAAGGAGGGGAAAGGCGTCTGCCAGGACATAGGAGCTCCGCCCTACATCCATACCCACTTAGCTCGTATGCCCTGGCAAACCAGATTTCTCCATTCACATCAATCGATGTGGATGAATAAATCATTGCCAGGATTTTTTATTTTTTTTATATATATACAAAGTGTTTGCCAAAGCATAGGAACGCCGCCTCCTCCTCAGCTCGTATGCCCTGGCAAACGTATCTGTTACTGCAGAGGAGAAAATCTCGTCTTGCAGCGCCGCATACACCGACTTGCGTGTAATCTGATAGCAGCGCAATGCTTCTGTCAGAATGCACATCAGTGCTGCAGCTAGTAGATCGGTTGGTCCACCTGGAAGGTAAAAAAAGAAAAAAAAGAAAAAACCAGGCCGCAACGCAATAATTTTATTAACTTTGGAACAGAACATGTAAACTTTAACTTTTTGAACTAAACATTAACGTGTTTGCTTACTGGTGTTTTTTTGTTTTGTTTTTTACCTTTATAGAACAAACCTCCCCTTCCCCATGGGTCAATGTGCAAAGCGCAAATCGCCCAAAGATGTGGCGAAGTGCGTTATGCACTTTGTCCCAGGTGAAAGGAGACGTTTGCAGCAGCAGTGAGTGAATGGGCCCTAATAGCCCTGTGTGCCTGTCCTGGTGAGATGATCCCTATGCTAGGTGTACCTGTGTGTGGTACTTCCGGAAACACTCCCCTAAGCATAGGGCAGGGTGGTCAGGACAGTCAGGACAGAAATAGCGGGTGTCACGCCTTATTCCACTCCTGCTACAGACACAACATCTTTTTCGGGGTGACGGGTGGGTTGAGGTACCAGCAACGACATTGGGGAAATGTCGCTCGTGTAGACGGCTAACCCCTTGCCGGACGCATATTACCATGTGCCAATTCATGCGTCCTCCCCAAAAATTTTAAGAACGGCGGTCTGGGTTCAGGGAGAGTGTCTACACCTGCAGTACAAAGCCCTACCTTTTGGGGTTTTGCAAGCCCCCAGAATCTTTACGAAAGTGATTGCGGAGGTGGCTTCCTTTCTAAGATTGTCAGGGGTTCCGTTGCTACAATATATAGACGATTTCCTGTTTATTTCCCAAACAAAAGAAAAATTAAACCAAAACATCAG
This sequence comes from Bufo gargarizans, assembly GCF_014858855.1. Lineage (NCBI taxonomy): Eukaryota > Metazoa > Chordata > Amphibia > Anura > Bufonidae > Bufo > Bufo gargarizans. Next base: position 84,417,220 of record NC_058086.1, on the reverse strand, counting down.
TGTTTCCTGCTCCCTGTTAAAAAACCTGGGCTAGAAAATAAATTGGAAAAAGTCTTGCCTGTCACCATCTCAGACCTGTGTGTTTTTAGGCATCCTATTAGATTCCCGGGTAAAAAAAAAAAACATTCCTTCCATCTACCAAGATCATCTCCATCAGGGAACACATTTGGGATCTCTTCAGGTCTTACCTCTGCTCTTTCAGAAAGGCGATGGCAGTACTGGGCCACCTGACAGCAACAATTCCGGCGGTCCCATATGCGCAGGCCCATACGAGGAAACTACAGTCCAGCATCCTGCATCAATGGGACGGTTGCAAACAGTCGTTAGATCAGACTTTCCATTTATCCTCGGAAGCAAGGATGTCTCTCCTTTGGTGGACGGTGCCAGAGAATCTTTCAGCAGGGGTACCCTGGTCTTTTCAGGATCCGATACTAATAACTACGGATGCCAGCCCATGGGGGTGGGGGCTCACTCCGAGAACAAAGGCTGGCATGGGAGGTGGGATTTGAACACCAGGAAAGCCACCTCAAACTTCAAAGAGATAAAGGCAGTGGAAATGGCGTTAAAATCTGTAGTTCCGGGCATATCCCACAAGAAAATAAATTCTATACTCGGACAACTCAACAACAGTCGCATATGTCAACCATCAAGGTGGAACGAGGTCACCCTCTCTGGCAAAACTTTGTCAGCAGATTTTCCAGCTGGCAGAACAGAAACATCTGTCCCTGTCGGCAGTACACATAAAAGGGAAGGAGAACATAGTGGCTGATTTTCTGAGCCGTGTCCAACTTAAACAGAGAGATTGGTGTCTAAACCCAGAGGTATTCTCCCAGTTAGCTAAAAAATTTGGCCTCCCCACGGTAGACCTATTTGCCTCCAGGAAGAACAAAAAAGTAGAGAGATTCTTCTCCCTGAATCGTTTGGACAATCCAACAGCCCTAGACGGATTGGAACAGGATTGGTCTCAGGAGGAGGGTTATGCCTTCCCTCCTTTTTCCCTAATTCTGCAGGCCCTAAAGAAAGTCCAGAAGGAGAAAGCGATAATTATCCTGATTGCCCCAGTATGGCCGAAAAGATCCAACCTCATAAACTTAGCGATAGCCCCCTTCCTGGATTCTGCCTCCTCGGGAGGATCTATTGTATCAAGGCCCAATTCTGCATCCCAATCCAAAAATCTTGCAACTGGCAGTGTGGAGAATGAAAGGGGGATATGGTTAGGTCGGGGCCTTTCCCAGTCGGTAGTTACCACCATTTTGGGAAGTAGGACATCTACTACGGCTAGGAAATACAATAAGATCTGGAAAGTCTTCTCCTCTTTCTTAGAGATCAGTCCTGACCCTTTCTCTCCTCCAAATGTTTCAAGAGTCCTAGACTTTCTACAAGCTGGTCTGGACAAGGGGCTTAAGGCTTCCACCCTGAGAGTTCAGCTGGCGGCTTTGAGTTACTTTTTCGATGTATAGTTGGTCCTTCATCCTTGGGTAAAAAGGTTTCTTTCAGCGGCCTCCAGGATCCGCCCTTCGATAAGACCTTTGTTGTTCAAATACTTTTATTAGCAAGAGCCAAAATTATCACTTTACATTGAAAACAGCCCGATTCCAAGTCGGGGCTGTGTACAATATTAGCGTACAAATAGGTGGTCATATTAATTGCAAGCAAATACATTTGAAGACATGGATATGGAAAAAATAACATGTGATCCCAACATCCAAAGTAAAGGAATCTCATAGCCCCAGTTACGGGTATGGAGGTATAGAAAGCTCCCACTTAAATTACACAACAATAGAAGACAAACAAGGACAGGACCACATAGGGGAAGGAGAAGGGGAATCCCTGACAAGACAAGTAGAGATAAAAAGAACAATGCAAAATATATCCTATTAAGGCGTGCAGAATGCAGGTGGAATATACTCTAACTTAGGCGCAACCATCGATGAGGCAAAAAGAATAAAATTCTAAATGGAAGGTGCAGTCTCCCTAGGGACCGGCGACCCCTCTGCTCAGCCACGTGATAAAATCAGGAGTCCCCTTAAACAGGATCCAAGGAGTCCAAATTTTCAAAAACTTAGTAGAGTTGCCCATGTCCTCCGCCCAGAGCTCCTCCATTCTGTAAATTTTTTCAAAGGTGGTAAGCCAGTCCCTAGGGAGAGGGGCGAATGTGGACTTCCAGAATCTAGGGATAACCAGACGTGCTGCTTGAACAAAGAATCTCAGAAGACCCTTTTTCAGAGCAGAGATAGAGCTAGGGAACATGGAGAGCAAAGCGTCCTCAGGAGTCCATCTGGAGGAACTACCGCAAACCATGTCGTACAGATCATTAATAGCCTCCCAAAGAGGAGTGATTTTGCTGCAGAACCACCAGATATGGGACATGCTACCCTCCTCATGGCCGCATCTCCAAGTGCTAGGAAAAGAAGGAAAGAAAGAGTGCAGCAGGACCGGGGTCCTGTACCATCTGGACAAAATCTTAAAATTCTTCTCCTGAAGACTACTGCTTATTGACGACTTATGAGATATCTCGAAGGCCTTCTCCCATATATTAGGAGAGAAAGATTTTCCCAGTTCTCTTTCCCAAGCCCTTATAAAGGGAAGGTCAGAGATGGTATCATCTCTCCCCTGGAGTAGCCCGTAAATCAGAGACACTAAATGCGTGGGGGGGGGGGGGATGTTTGGGTGCATTATTGGGTTATTGGGGCCTAGAGAGGACAAAAAGTCTCTTAAGCTGATATACTTAAGCCATGCCCCTCTAGCTGACCCTCCTGGGAAGGAGGAAATTGGCTGAAGGGATCCCCTCACCAAAACCATAGATACAGTAGGATTGTCTGCGCGGTCCAAACCCAGAAAGGACGTACAACCTAAGCCCAAAGGAAAGTCAGGATTGTTGAGAAGGGGAGCCAAAGGGCTGGGGGACTGAGTGAGACCTAATGGTATTGCTATTCTATCCCAAATTTCAGGATACCCAAGGTCAATAGGGGGAGTCGTGAGGGCCTCTTGGATTTAGAAATCCAAAGTAGATTTTGGGATGGGAATCCCACCACCTGCTTCTCGAACTGGACCCATCTTTTAGATTGCCCGTTATGGAACCAATCCAATATGTATGAAAGGATTGCCGCTTTATGGTAATTTGGTAAATCCGGAACCCCCGCACCTTCTGCTTGACCTGCTGCGCACCAAAAATCTCATCCCCGACCTAGGGGAGGATCCTGCCCAGATAAATTTAAGGATCATAGATCTCAGAGTCCTGAAAAGGGTATTCGGGAGGGGTATTGGTACGGTGCGAAAAAGGTATAGTATTCGAGGGAGAATATTCGTTTTAAATGTGTGAATCCTACCAAACCAGGACAATGGCAACCCCCTCCAGTCCTTCAAATCCCTACGGACCTCCTCAATAAGGGGAATGAAATTCAAGGAGAAGAGGTTGGCCAAGTCAAAGGGAATGACCGTACCTAAATAAGATATGTGGCCGCGGGCCCAACGAAAGGGGAAGGAGGACTGTAAGCTATTGACCAGTTCCTGGGGCAAAGTAATATTAAGGACCTCAGACTTGTGAAGGTTTACTTTAAAATTACTGAGGTCACCAAAGGTCGAGAATTCCTTCAGAATGTTAGGGAAGCTGACTAGCGGATCTGTGCAAAAGATTAGGAGGTCATCTGCATAGATGGCAATCTTTGACTCCAAATCACCCGTACTTAGGCCCTTGATGGAGTCATTGGCCCGTAGAGCTCTAGCTAGAAATTCCATAACCATAATGTATAGCAGAGGGGAAAGTGGACACCCTTGTCTGGTTCCATTATGGATACGGAAGGGAGTCGATAATGATCCGTTAACACGGACCTGGGCGCTAGGGTCACGGTACAATGCTAGAATCCTATCGATCATGCCAGGGCTGAAACCGAACGCTTTTAGGAATTCAGATAGGAAGGACCAATCTACTCGATCGAATGCCTTCTCTGCGTCGATCGACAAGAGACACAGAGGAGATCCCCCTTTGCTAGCATAGTCAATGATGGCCATGGTACGGATGGTGTTGTCACGTGTTTCCCTCCCCGGGACAAAGCCCGCCTGGTCCACATGAATCAAAGATGGAATAAGGGGCTTCATTCGATCTGCTAATATTTCTGCGTAGATCTTCATGTCTACGTTGATCAGAGAAATAGGACGATAATTGCCACATACTAACGGGTCTTTCCCCGGTTTCGGAATAACACATATGTGGCCCATTAAAGCCTGAGGAGGGAAAGACGAGCCCTCCGCCAAGGAGTTACACATTCTAGCAAAGGGGGATGAGATCTCGTTCAGAAAGTTCTTATAAAAACGAGGCGTGAAGCCGTCTGGTCCTGGGCTTTTACCGACCGTCAAACCCTTAATTGTTTTATGGATCTCCATTTCCGTTATTTCACCTTCTAATTCCTCCCTCTGTTCAGCGGATAATGTTGGGCCAAGCAAATTGGACATATAGTCCCTGATCTTTTTAGTTTTAGTTTCCATGGGTAAATCCGCAAACTTCCCCTTAATGTTATACAATTCTTCATAATAGGAACGGAATTCTTGGAGTATGTCCCCTGTAGTGTGTATTTTTCCTCCTAATCTGCGATTCAGGGAAGGAATATAAGAAGCATTCGATTTCGGCCGCAGCATCCTCGCCAACAGTCTGCCACTTTTATCACCGTGACCATAGAAGAGTTTTTGTAACCTATCCCTAGCGCCCAGGTACTTTTGATCAATTATTTTCCTGAGAGCTGTGCGAGTCTCACATAGCTCCTGGAAAGCCTCATTTGAGAGTGACCCCTTATGTTTCTGCTCCAGGTCCGCTAGTTTTATCAATAACGATTTAACTTCCCCAGCTCTAATTTTCTTAAGTCTGGAAGCGTGTGAGATGAGTCTGCCTCTGATTACACACTTCAGGGCTTCCCACTGAATGGTCGGACTAGAAGGGTCAGATTCGTGGTTTAAGGCAAAGTCGGTGAGGGCGGATCGTATGTCGGCAGCGCAGACAGGATCTCTAAGTATGTTGTCATTGAGTTTCCAGGAACCGAATGACCTGGAGGGGTCACCAATGTCAAGGGCCACCCATGTCATGGAATGATCCGAAAATAATGCAGGTTCAATCCCTGCAACTGGGCGTGAGTCGAGTAAGGAGTGGGAGATAAATATATAGTCCAGGCGGTGATATGTGTTATGAGATACAGAAAAGTACGTGTAGTCTTTCGTGGTAGGGAATAAAATTCGCCACACGTCTACTAGTTTAAGGGATCTGTGATGTCTCTTGAAGCCACGGGCTACCCCAGGGGAGATAGAGGACCTACCAGAGGAGGCATCCAGGGATACGTCCAGGGGAAAGTTAATATCTCCTCCCAGGACGATCGGCAGGCCATCCACGAAGTCGATCAAGGTGGAGAACATCTTGGATGCAAAACGAGAATGCCCTGCATTAGGAAAGTAAACGTTAGCGATTATCAAGATTCTTGACAATAGGGACACCTTAATAAAGAGGAAACGGCCAGAGACATCAGAAACTGTGTCTAAAATTTTGCACGGTACTGATTTGTGGACAGCAATGGACACGCCCCGAGATTTGGACTCGGAATGTGTACAATGCGACCAGGTCGTGTAATACCTATTTTTGCAGGAGGGCACATAACCAGTTTTAAAGTGTGTCTTCTGCAAAAGGGCTATCGAGACTCTTTGTTTATGCATGCTATACAAGATTTGATTGCGCTTAGCAGGTTCATTAAATCCATTCACATTATAGGAACTGATTATAACAGATGCCATCTACTCGTAAGTATGAGAGACCTAAGTACACCAGTGTCAGGAGCAAAAGGGGGAGGGGAATAACGACAAGGGAGACAGGACAAAACAGGGTGGACAACACAAACTCACACTCAGCACATAAGGTAAGAACCAGTGGCAAACAGTCTGAGAAGGCGGCATCTCAGGGGAGTCTCTGCCACACAAACTCTGTCGGAAGGAGCGGTGGAAGCCCAGGGTGAGCTGGCACCCTCCCGCCATTCATAATAAACGGAAAACAGGCATAAAGCTATTATAGTTAACATAGTACTGCCCATGTATTAGTCCCCAAATGGGAGCCAAGGCGCGGCCAGCACTAACAATATTGCAGGAAACACTCATAGGCGAGTATAAATGAGAACCGAAAACAGTCAGAATAGACTAGATGGAACAATGGACAGAAAAACTGAGTACGTGGGCCCAAAGAATACAAAACGGGTGTAGAGGTCCACTTAATAAATGGACTAGGAATAGGCCAACATAAGGAGACTAGCCACGGAAATCACGGCGTCTTCTTAGGCTTTGAGGACCGCGGAGAAACTTGTGTCCACTGTACTCTGTCTGGCAGCTGTGCAGGGGATGGCAGCACTGGCCAATCTGGGAGAGAAACTTTGGGCAGCGAGAAAGTCTCCAGGAATTTTGGAAGATCCTCCAGGTCTCGGAACGTCGCTGTCTTGCCGTCCTTCCTGGCATGTAGCTGAAACGGAAAGCCCCAGCGGTATATGATGTCCCTCTCTTTCAGCAGGGCGAGAATAGGGCGCACCGCTCTACGTAACTGCAGTGTTCTCCTTGATAGGTCAGGCAGGATCTGAATCTGGGTCCCTTGATAGAACATGTCCTTGGACTGGCGCGCTGCCTTCCAAATGTCCTCCTTGACTCTGAAAAAATGTACCCGGCACACAATGTCCCGCGGTCTGTTAGGGTCAGCCGATTTAGGCCCTAGGGCCCTGTGGACCCGGTCCAGCTCGATGGGGGTATTGTTCAAGCCCTTTAGCAGGGAGCTGAATAACTCCTGAACAGAGGCCTCCAAGTCGGTCGGCGTAACGGATTCCGGCAGTCCCCTTATCCATAGGTTATTTCTACAGTGACTATTGTCAATGTGAGATAAAATCTGGGATATCTGCAGGGAGTGGGCAGAAAGCACCTGCTGGTGATCTGCAAGGTGATCGAAGACAGCCTCCTGCGTTTTCTCAGAGGCCTCCACCCGGTGACCCAAATGTACAATCTCCCCCTTCAGTACCTCCATCTCTGATTTGTAAGTTTGCTCGAGGCGGAAGACCGAATGTTCTAAGTCCTCCTTTGTAGGTTACACTGTTAGAAGGCTAAACTCCATGCCTGAAGAGGACTTCACCTGAAGGAAAACTGATGGGAAAACATGCTGAGCTTTCCTTTGACCGTGATGATGGCGAGATCACAGGTTACCGCCAGAGTATTGCAATCTGAATGTATGCTTTGATGGGAACATTTCACAGATAACGCTTGATGAATAGAAAATTTGAGCCGATACTTTAGTTTTCTTGTACACTGGAAGGCGGACATTTCTCAGTGATTAGAGGCTCATCTGCAGCATCATCTGAGCTTACCCCCTGTTCTCACAGGACTCGGGGTGAAGTGTTTCCATGATATGGGTTCATATTTTATGGTGATATTGAACAGTTAGGCCTCCTGCACACAAATGTTTTTTGTTTCCGTTTGGCAGAAAGCTTTTTCAGTTCCATATATGGAACCATTCATTTCCACGGGTCCGCAAAAAAAGGAAATGTACTCCGTATGCATCCAGTTTCCATTTTTCATTTCAGTTCAAAGATAGAACAGGTCATATTATTGCCCGCAAATCATGTCCAGTGGCTCCATTCAAGTCAATGGGGCTGTAAAATGAACGGATACAGAATGCATCCGTATGTTTTCCTTATTTGCTCCATTTTTTGCGGAACCCTCTATTGAAAATGTTATGCCCAGACGAATTTTAGAATGTAATTACTGTATATGCCTTGTTTCTGTTTCCGTTCCTCAAAAAACGGAAACCAAACAGAAAAACGGAATGGAAACTGAGACAGTACTGAAACAAACAAAAAAAGTTAAAACGGATCTGTTTAAAACGGACCGCAAAACCATCCTTGTCTTCTGCAGGAGGCCTTTAAAAAACTGATTTTCTACCACTCATCTGTTCAACTTTATTTGGCAAAATTAATTGTAATGGATCACATACCACAAAGGGTTAAGAAGGTCCTTACGGAGTATGGAGTTTAGCCAATTCACTTTGAATCAGCTAAATCCCATCATAGTCCCGTACCTGACCACCAGGGGGCTGAGAGGTCCGTACTAGGCATGGGGAATAGACAGCAACGATAGAGTGGCTATTCCCCATAGTTAGTAAGGACCAGGCCCGTACCGGGCATGGAGTTCGACAAAATCAATGTGAGCTGATTAAACACTAGCTCTGTTCCGGACCCGTCCACTAGGGGGCTAAAAGGTCCGTACCATGTAGCTCTTAGAGAGCTGGCTATTTCCCCAACCTATGATTACATGTGAAAAAGAGCGCGGCTCTCCTGTTTCCAAACCACGTGATCTAGGAGTGCCACGTGATGTTATGACGTCAGCAGGTCCTGCCCGAATATAGTATTTAGCCATTACCGTAGGGAAATCTAACGGAACACCGGATTTCTCTGTGCAGTCCATTAGCGATGGACGATCCTACTCGGAAGAGGTACAATCTCCCGAAAGTAAAATCTAAATACCGCCGTTCTGGTCATGTGACCACAGCTGACGTAACCGCCATAATCCTCTGCGCTACGGCTCCCAGAACTCCCTTCTCGTGTGACGTCACTTCTAACATGGCGCCGTACACAGAGGGACCCACGTTTGCAGCCCCGACTGGATACACAGGTATTACTTGTGTAAGGAGACGTCTGGTCCTATGTGCGGTACCGCATGGTCTGTTAGTGTGGCTCAGCTATTGGGACTAGAATCAGCGGTGGCTCCAGCTGGAGTCCTGTTGAGTTGTTCCCTAAGCAATTGCATTTCTCCTTTTTATTCCAATGCATGATAAATGTATCCCACTCTGCATTTTTGAAGTGTTTGACTGGGAGGCTCCACATGAGGGTGACTAATGGAGTGACTGGACTTGTCTCTAGCCATTCCGGTGCAGTTCTCGGAGGAGCGGCCGGTACACCACTGCCTGTATGCCAAAGAAGCCCGGCTCAGAGGAGAGGCCGAGAAAGCCCATCCCCAGGATCGGATGTTGTTCGTAATCAACATCCCCGGATACGTCACCGAGGTGAGACCCATGGGCGCGCGAGCGAGCTGTCTGCTGGCGGGGCGCGCGCGAGCGAGCTAGCTAGCTGTCTGCTGGCGGGGGCGCGCGCGAGCGAGCGAGCTGTCTGCTGGCGGGGGCGCGCGCGAGCGAGCGAGCTGTCTGCTGGCGGGGCGCGCGCGAGCGAGCGAGCTGTCTGCTGGCGGGGCGCGCGCGAGCGAGCTAGCTGTCTGCTGGCGGGCGCGCGCGAGCTAGCTGTCTGCTGGCGGGGCGCGCGCGAGCGAGCTAGCTTGTACTGCTGGCGGGGCGGCGAGCGAGCGGTAGCTGTCTGCTGGCGGGGCGCGCGCGAGCGAGCGAGCGTCTTCTGGCGGGGCGCGCGCGAGCGAGCGAGCTGTCTGCTGGCGGGGCGCGCGCGAGCCGAGCTAGCGTGTCTGCTGGCGGGGCGCGCGGCGGAGCGAGCTAGCTGTCTGCTGGCGGGGTCGCGCGCGAGCGAGCTAGCTGTGCTGCTGGCGGGGGCGCGCGCGAGCGGCCTGGCTAGCTGGCGGGGCGCGCGCGAGCGAGCTAGCTGTTGCCTGGCGGGTCGCCGCGAGGCGAGCTAGCTGTCCTGCTGGCGGGGGCCGCGGCGCGAGCGAGCTAGCTGTCCTGCTGGCGGGGCGCGCGCGAGCGGAGCTAGCTGTCTGCTTGGCGGGGCGCGCGCGAGCGAGCTAGCTGTCTGCTGGCGGGGCGCGCGCGAGCGAGCTAGCTGTCTGCTGGCGGGCGCGCGCGAGCGAGCTAGCTGTCTGCTGGCGGGGCGCGCGCGAGCGAGCTAGCTGTCTGCTGGCGGGGCGCGCGCGAGCGAGCTAGCTGTCTGCTGGCGGGGCGCGCGCGAGCGAGCTAGCTGTCTGCTGGCGGGGCGCGCGCGAGCGAGCGAGCTGTCTGCTGGCGGGGCGCGCGCGAGCGAGCGAGCTGTCTGCTGGCGGGGCGCGCGCGAGCGAGCGAGCTGTCTGCTGGCGGGGCGCGCGCGAGCGAGCGAGCTGTCTGCTGGCGGGGCGCGCGCGAGCGAGCGAGCTGTCTGCTGGCGGGGCGCGCGCGAGCGAGCGAGCTGTCTGCTGGCGGGGCGCGCGCGAGCGAGCGAGCTGTCTGCTGCGGGGCGCGCGCGAGCGAGCGAGCTGTCTGCTGGCGGGGCGCGCGCGAGCGAGCGAGCTGTCTGCTGGCGGGGCGCGCGCGAGCGAGCTAGCTGTCCTGCTGGCGGGGCGCGCGCGAGCGAGCTAGCTGTCTGCTGGCGGGGCGCGCGCGAGCGAGCTAGCTGTCTGCTGGCGGGGCGCGCGCGAGCCGAGCTGTCTGCTGGCGGGGCGCGCGCGAGCGAGCTGTCTGCTGGCGGGGCGCGCGCGAGCGAGCTGTCTGCTGGCGGGGCGCGCGCGAGCGAGCTGTCTGCTGGCGGGGCGCGCGCGAGCGAGCTGTCTGCTGGCGGGGGGGGGTGCGCTGGCGCGCAGAGCGAGCTGTCTGCTGGCGGGGCGCGCGCGAGCGAGCTGTCTGCTGGCGGGGCGCGCGCGAGCGAGCTGTCTGCTGGCGGGGCGCGCGCGAGCGAGCTAGCTGTCTGCTGGCGGGGCGCGCGCGAGCGAGCTAGCTGTCTGCTGGCGGGGCGCGCGCGAGCGAGCTAGCTGTCTGCTGGCGGGGCGCGCGCGAGCGAGCTAGCTGTCCTGCTGGCGGGGCGCGCGCGAGCGAGCTAGCTGTCTGCTGGCGGGGCGCGCGCGAGCGAGCTAGCTGTCTGCTGGCGGGGCGGCCGAGCGAGCTAGCTGTCTGCTGGCGGGGCGCGCGCGAGCGAGCTAGCTGTCTGCTGGCGGGCTCGCGAGCGAGCTAGCTGTCTGCTGGCGGGGCGCGCCGCGAGCGAGCTAGCTGTCTGCTGGCGGGGCGCGCGCGAGCGAGCTAGCTGTCTGCTGGCGGGGCGCGCGCGAGCGAGCTGTCTGTCTGCTGGCGGGGCGCGCGCGAGCGAGCTGTCTGTCTGCTGGCGGGGCGCGCGCAGAGCGAGCTGTCTGTCTGCTGGCGGGGCGCGCGCGAGCGAGCTGTCTGTCTGCTGGCGGTGGCGCGCGCGAGCGAGCTGTCTGTCTGCTGGCGGGGCGCGCGCGAGCGAGCTGTCTGTCTGCTGGCGGGGCGCGCGCGAGCGAGCTGTCTGCTGGCGGGGCGCGCGCGAGCGAGCTGTCTGCTGGCGGGGCGCGCGGTGCACTGTTCGGATAACATTTTCGTTACAATCATTGTCTCTAGAAAGGTTTATCAGAGATCTTCGCTTCTTGTGGTCATGTGCAATCTGTGGAACTACTTGACAAATCAGCGCCTTATTTGAAAAAAAATATGGAGGGAAATATGTCTTTTAACCAGAAGACAATTAAGGTGAGGCTAATGACATTGATGCAGTTTATTAAAGGGGTGGTCTGACCCCTGAGATGTGATGTTTTGTCTGCGGCCACATGTTCCTGGCTCAGCAGTGATGTACGCTCACCTCACCACTGTGGCCGGTGAACAATCTGCAGGCAGCATGTTATAGAGCAGATTCATAGGATATGGAAATGGCAGCGGGTAAGAATTCAGCAAAAACTCAATCTCAAATTTAAATTTGTGCTTTTTCAGAGTGTAGTAACAATGTAGACAGTCCTAATCAGTGATTGACATTTCCCCATGTAAGTGTATGTATAGATATAACTGTCACTCACTGATAAGACCGCCCACATGGACAGCCCAGCTCAGAGCAGAAATGTAAATGTATAAATTACAAGTTTTTCTGAATGTTTTTCTCTAAAAACAAAAAATGATATAAATTGCTCAGCTCCTTCTGCTCTGTAACAGGCTGCCTGTATTTTGCAAAGCATTCTATGGTGACAGGTTGTGTATAAAGGGGTTTCTGGGGATTTAAATAATACAAAATTGGCTGGCTCACAGTAATTTGCATCAGCTTTTACTATTCTATAAAAAACATTTCACATTCACATGGACCACCCATATAAAGCAAAATGGACATCAATTTTATATACTGGCCCTTTAAAAGCGGAGCTCACGCAAAAAATGATTTAAAATAATGAATGAAAAAAAAACCTGCTTCCTTATAGTTTGTTCATTCTGAGCGTGTGATTGATGGTGTTGAATAGTATACTGTTGTACTAACTTTGTTATTGCCTCCTCTAGTGAGTGGTTAGGTTGTGCCCATATGGGTGGGCTGGTTATATTTGCGTTAGATGAACATGCATGCTTCTAGACTTGATTAGTTTCAGATTTAGTTAGCTTAAAGAATGATGAATCAACATTCATCACAATTCATCATTCTTTATACCACTGAGGAAGGAACTGCACAGTTCCGAAACGCGAATGGTGAGCAGCTCAAGAACGGACGGTGTGAACAAAAGTATACCGCGATGAACTCCAGTAACAGGTTGGCGTCCCAGCGGGCAAACGACACATGTGCCAGCAAATACGCTCTGGGAAGAGGCAGAGCCGAATTGGCAGGCCACAGAGAGCGCATATATCAGCGGGGACCGTGAGTAACGCGCGATTGCGTGTAGCAGTGAAACAAGCTGCTGACTAACTAAATCTGTGACTAATTAACCACTTCAGCCCCGCTAGGTGAAACCCCCTTCATGACCAGGCCACTTTTTACACTTCGGCACTACACTCCTTTCACCGTTTATCGCTCGGTCATGCAACTTACCACCCAAATGAATTTTACCTCCTTTTCTTCTCACTAATGGAGCTTTCATTTGGTGGTATTTTATTGCTGCTGACATTTTTACTTTTTTTGTTATTAATCAAAATATAACGATTTTTTTGCAAAAAAATGACATTTTTCACTTTCAGCTGTGAAATTTTGCAAAAAAAACGACATCCATATATAAATTTTTCGCTAAATTTATAGTTCTACATGTCTTTGATAAAAAAAAAATGTTTGGGCAAAAAAAAAATGGTTTGGGTAAAAGTTATAGCATTTACAAACTATGGTACAAAAATGTGAATTTCCGCTTTTTGAAACGGCTCTGATTTTCTGAGCACCTGTCATGTTTCCTGAGGTTCTACAATGCCCAGACAGTAGAAAACCCCCACAAATGACCCCATTTCGGAAAGTAGACACCCTAAGGTATTCGCTGATGGGCATAGTGAGTTCATAGAACTTTTTATTTTTTGTCACAAGTTAGCGGAAAATGATGATTTTTTTTTTTTTTTTTTTTTCTTACAAAGTCTCATTTTCCACTAACTTGCGACAAAAAATAAAAAATTCTAGGAACTCGCCATGCCCCTCACAGAATACCTTGGGGTGTCTTCTTTCCAAAATGGGGTCACTTGTGGGGTAGTTATACTGCCCTGGCAATTTAGGGGCCCAAATGTGTGAGAAGAACTTTGCAATCAAAATGTGTAAAAAATGACCGGTGAAATCCGAAAGGTGCACTTTGGAATATGCGCCCCTTTGCCCACCTTGGCAGCAAAAAAGTGTCACACATGTGGTATCGCCGTACTCAGGAGAAGTTGGGGAATGTGTTTTGGGGTGTCATTTTACATATACCCATGCTGGGTGAGAGAAATATCTTGGCAAAAGACAACTTTTCCCATTTTTTTATACAAAGTTGGCATTTGACCAAGATATTTTTCTCACCCAGCATGGGTATATGTAAAATGACCCCCCAAAACACATTCCCCAGCTTCTCCTGAGTACGGCGATACCAGATGTGTCACACTTTTTTGCTGCCAAGGTGGGCAAAGGGGCACATATTCCAAAGTGCACCTTTCGGATTTTGCAGGGCATTTTTTACACATTTTGATTGCAAGGTACTTCTCATACATTTGGGCCCCTAAATTGCCAGGGCAGTATAACTACGCCACAAGTGACCCCATTTTGGAAAGAAGACACCCCAAGGTATTCCGTGAGGGGCATGGCGAGTTCCTAGAATTTTTTATTTTTTGCCGCAAGTTAGTGGAATATGAGACTTTGTAATGAAAAAAGAGAAAAAAAAAAAAATCATCATTTTCCGCTAACTTGTGACAAAAAATAAAAAATTCTAGGAACTCGCCGTGCCCCTCACGGAATACCTTGGGGTGTCTTCTTTCCAAAATGGGGTCACTTGTGGCGTAGTTATACTGCCCTGGCAATTTAGGGGCCCAAATGTGTGAGAAGTACCTTGCAATCAAAATGTGTAAAAAATGCCCTGCAAAATCCGAAAGGTGCACTTTGGAATATGTGTCCCTTTGCCCACCTTGGCAGCAAAAAAGTGTGACACATCTGGTATCGCCGTACTCAGGAGAAGTTGGGGAATGTGTTTTGGGGTGTCATTTTACATATACCCATGCTGGGTGAGAAAAATATCTTGGCAAACGACAACTTTTCCCATTTTTTTATACAAAGTTGGCATTTGACCAAGATATTTTTCTCACCCAGCATGGGTATATGTAAAATGACACCCCAAAACACATTCCCCAACTTCTCCTGAGTACGGCGATACCAGATGTGTCACACTTTTTTGCTGCCTAGATGCGCAAAGGGGCCCAAATTCCTTTTAGGAGGGCATTTTTAGACATTTGGATCCCAGACTTCTTCTCACGCTTTAGGGCCCCTAAAAAGCCAGGGCAGTATAAATACCCCACATGTGACCCCACTTTGGAAAGAAGACACCCCAAGGTATCCAATGAGGGGCCTGGCAAGTTCATAGAATTTTTTTTTTTCGCATAAGTTAGCGGAAATTGATTTTTTTTTGTTTTTTCTCACAAAGTCTCACTTTCCGCTAACTTAGGACAAAAATTTCAATCTTTCATGGACTCAATATGCCCCTCAGCAAATACCTTGGGGTGTCTTCTTTCCAAAATGGGGTCAGTTGTGGGGTGTTTGTACTGCCCTGGCATTTGAGGGTCTCCGCAATCATTACATGTATGGCCAGCATTAGGAGTTTCTGCTATTCTCCTTATATTGAGCATACAGGTAATGAGATTTTTTTTTCCGTTCAGCCTCTGGGCTGAAAGAAAAAAATGAACGGCACAGATTTCTTCATTCGCATTGATCAATGTGGATGAAAAAATCTCTGCCAAAAAAAAAAAATGGAGGGGAAAGGCGTCTGCCAGGACATAGGAGCTCCGCCCTACATCCATACCCACTTAGCTCGTATGCCCTGGCAAACCAGATTTCTCCATTCGCATCAATCGATGTGGATGAATAAATCATTGCCGGGATTTTTTTTTTTATATATATATATATATATACATACAAAGTGCTTGCCAAAGCATAGGAACGCCGCCTCCTCCTCAGCTCGTATGCTTCGGCAAACGTATCTGTCACTGCAGAGGAGAAAATCCCGTCTTGCAGCGCCGCATACACCGACTTGCGTGTAATCTGACAGCAGCGCAATGCTTCTGTCAGAATGCACATCGGTGCTGCAGCTAGTTCATCGGTTGGTCCACCTGGAAGGTAAAAAGACAAAAAAAAAAAAAAAGAAAAAACCAGGCCACAACGCAATAATTTTATTAACTTTGGAACAGAACATTTAACTTTAACTTTTGGAACTAAACATTAACCTGTTTGCTTACCTGTTTTTTTTTTTTGTTTTTTTTTTGTTTTTTTACCTTTATAGAACAAACCTCTCCTCCCCCATGGGTCAATGTGCAAAGCGCAAATCGCCCAAAGATGTGGCGAAGTGCGTTATGCACTTTGTCCCATGTGAAAGGAGACGTTTGCAGCAGCTGTGTGAGTGAATGGGCCCTAATAGCCCTGTGTGCCTATCCTGGTGAGATGATCCCTATGCTAGGTGTACCTGTGTGTGGTACTTTCGGAAACAATCCCCTAAGCATAGGGCAGGGTGGTCGGGACAGTCAGGACAGAAATACCGGGTGTCACGCCTTATTCCACTCCTGCTACAGACACGACATCTTTTTCGGGGTGACGGTTGGGTTGAGGTACCAGCAACGACATTGGGGAAATGTCGCTCGTGTAGACGGCTAACTACACTGGTGGATGGGGGCACGGAACCTTCTGGATACAGGAGGTTCTCAATGATCTCTTCCTGAAATTTGAGGAAGGATCCAGTTCTCCCAGCCTTACTGTAGAGAACAAAACTATTATACAGCGCCAATTGAATCAAATATACAGACACCTTCTTATACCAGCGTCTGGTTCTGCGGGAAACTAAATACGGAGACAACATCTGGTCATTGAAGTCGACCCCTCCCATGTGGAGGTTATAGTCGTGGACTGAGAGGGGCTTTTCAATGACACGGGTTGCTCGCTCAATTTGTATTGTCGTGTCTGCGTGAATGGAGGAGAGCATGTAAACGTCACGCTTGTCTCTCCATTTCACCGCGAGCAGTTCTTCGTTACACAGTGCGGCCCTCTGCCCCCTTGCAAGACGGGTGCTAACGAGCCGTTGGGGGAAGCCCGCGCGACTAGTTCGCGCGGTACCACAGGCGCCAATCCGTTCTAGAAACAAATGCCTAAAGAGGGCCACACTTGTGTAAAAATTGTCCACATAAAGATGGTACCCCTTGCCGAATAAGGGTGACACCAAGTCCCAAACTATCTTCCCACTGCTCCCCAGGTAGTCAGGGCAACCGACCGGCTCCAGGGTCTGATCTTTTCCCTCATAGACACGAAATTTGTGGGTATAGCCTGTGGCCCTTTCACAGAGCTTATACAATTTGACCCCATACCGGGCGCGCTTGCTTGGGATGTATTGCTTGAAGCCAAGGCGCCCGGTAAAATGTATTAGGGACTCGTCTACGCAGATGTTTTGCTCAGGGGTATACAAATCTGCAAATTTCTGGTTGAAATGGTCTATGAGGGGCCGAATTTTGTGGAGCCGGTCAAAAGCAGGGTGGCCTCTGGGACGGGAGGCGGTGTTGTCACTAAAGTGCAAGAAACGCAGGATGGTCTCAAATCGTGTCCTGGACATTGCACCAGAGAACATGGGCATGTGATGAATTGGGTTCGTGGACCAATATGACCGCAATTCATGTTTTTTTGTCAGGCCCATGTTGAGGAGGAGGCCCAGAAAAGTTTTAAATTCGGAAACTTGGACTGGTTTCCACCGGAAAGGCTGGGCATAAAAGCTTCCCGGGTTAGCGGTTATAAATTGTGTGGCATACCGGTTTGTCTCTGCCACGACTAAGTCTAAAAGCTCCGCAGTCAAGAACAGCTCAAAAAATCCCAGGGCCGAACCGATCTGAGCCGTCTCAACCCGAACTCCAGACTGGGCGGTGAAAGGGGGAACTACAGGTGCGGCTGAAGTTGGGGGCTGCCAATCAGGGTTTGCCAGCACCTCTGGGATTCTAGGGGCTCTACGGGCACGTCTTTGCGGTGGCTGCGACGGGGTCACTACTGCTCGTGCCACCGTACCAGCTTCAACTGCCCTTCTGGTGCTCGCTACTTCACCAGGTTGTACGGCAGTGCTGGTACTAGGTCCAGGATGGGCTGGGCTGCTGGTGTATGCCTCACCACGTAATCCGGCAGCACCAGCCCCACTCTGATGCTCTTGAAGCGGATCCTGCGCAACCTGCGGTCTAGCAACACGGGGCCGGGTACGCCTGGTTCTATCAGGGACCTCAGCCTCCTCGTCCGAACTTTGGGTCAGAGAGCCGCTGCTTTCTACAGGTTCGTATTCTGACCCGCTGGATTCATCAGATGAGGGTTCCCACTCCTCATCCGACTGGGTCAGAAGCCTGTAGGCCTCTTCAGAGGAATACCCCCTGTTTGACATGTGGGCAACTAAATTTAGGGGTATTCCCTGAGACTACCCAGGTAAAAAAAGCAAGCCTGTCTTACAAAGGGGAGGCTAGCGAAGTACCGGAGGCCGCTGCGGTTGATAAAAAATATCAAAAGTGATTTTTTTATCGCCGCAGTGCGTGTAAAGTGGATGTGCAGCGATCAAAAAAAAAATTTTTTTTGTCACTGCGGTGGGGCGGGTGTGGGCGAACGCACGTGTGGGCGACCGATCAGGCCTGATCGGGCAAACACTGCGTTTTGGGTGGAGGGCGAACCTAAAGTGACACTAATACAGTTATAGATCTGACCGTGATCAGTTTTGATCACTTCCAGATACTATAAAAGTACAAATGCTGATTAGCGATACGCTAATCAGCGAATAACGGACTGCGGTGCGGTGGGCTGGGCGCTAACTGATCCCTAACTACCTAACCAAGGGACCTAAACTATACCTAAAACCTAACGGTCAATACCAGTGAAAAAAAAAAGTGACAGTTTGCACTGATCACTTTTTTTCCTTTCACTAGTGATTGACAGGGGCTAGAAGGGGTGATCAAAGGGTTAATAGGGGTTCAGGGGGGTGATCTGGGGCTAAGTATGTACTGTTGGTGTACTCACTGTGAAGCCTGCTCCTCTGCTGGATCCAACCGACGAAAAGAACCAGCAGAGGAGCAGGCAGCCATATAACAGATCATATTTACTAATATGATCTGCTATACTGCTCTGTGATTGGCTTTTTTGAAAATCAGCAACCTGCCAGCCAATGATCGCTGGCTGGCAGGTCCTGACGAAATGCTTCTCGAAGAAATGCCGGCCCGCGATGCGCATGTGCGGGCCGGCTGCGGCGAAATCTCGCGTCTCGCGAGATGACGCGCCGATGCGTCCAGGAGGAGAAAAGCAACCACCTTCCGGACGCATCGGCGCGTTAGGCGGTCCGGAGGTGGTTAAGTCTATAAGTATGCGTGTTCATCTAAGGCTACTTTCACACTTGCGTTCGGAGCGGATCCGTCTGGTATTTGTACAGACGGATCCGCTCCTATAATGCAAACGATGGTATCCGTTCAGATGGAACCGTCTGCATTATATTTTACTAAAAAAGTCTAAGTACAATTTGTATTCAGACAGATCCGTCCAGACTTTACATTGAAAGTCAATGGGGGGCGGATCCGTTTGAAAAATGCACCATATTGTGTCACCTTCGATCGGATCCGCCCCCATTGACTTCCATTGTAACTCTGGACGGATCCGTTTGCCTCTGTACGGTCAGGCGGACACGAGGACAGACGGTGCCAGACTGATGCATTCTGAGCGGATCCGCATCCACTCAGAATGCATTAGGGCTGGACAGATCCGTTCGGGGCCGCTTGTGAGAGCCTTCAAACGGAACTCACAAGCGGAGCCCCGAACGCTAATGTGAAAGTAGCCTGACTAGACCACCCATATGGGCACAATCTAACCATTCAATAGAGCAGGAGTAGGCAACCTCCGGCACTCCAGCTGTTGTGAAACTACAACTCCCAGCGTGCATACTTGCTCTTCTCACAACTCTCGTAGAAATGAACGACGCATGCTGGGAATTGTAGTTTCACAACAGCTAAAGTGCCGGAGGTTGCTGATCCCTGCAATAGAGGATGCAATAAATGTTACTGAACAAAAGGAGCGAACAACAAAGTTAGTACAACAGTATACTATTCAACAGTATCAATCACACGCTCAGAATGAACAAACTATAGGGAAGCTGCTGGTTTGCTTTTATATAGGTCGTCTATGTGAAATGTTTTTTATAGAATAGTAAAAACTGATGCTTATGACTGTGAGACAGCCAATTTTTAATCATCATTGGTGGCGCAGTGCGCCCGCCCCCTCAACCCTCCCCCCAGCATTAAAATAATTGGTAGCAGTGGCCACAGGGTCCCCTCCCCTTCTCATTCTTAGTGGCCACAGGGTCGGGTCCCCTCTCCCTCATTGGTGGCAGCTTCCGATCGGAGCCCCAGCAGTGTAATCTTGGGGCTCCGATCGGTTACTATGGCAGCCAGGATGCTACTGAAGCCCTGGCTGCCATGGTAATCTCCCTGCTGCTGTGTACTATGCACAGGGCAGCAGGGAGAGTGTGAGATCCTGTTCACCCTAATAGAGATCTATTAGGGTGAATAGGACAAGGGATCAAAAGATCCCAGGTTCTAGCCCCTAAGGGGGGAAATAGTTATAAAATAAACTGTAAAATTCGCACCTATCTGACTGGTGGCATATGCTAGCAATATTCCACCAGTGTCTCAGATGAGACAACCCCAATAATATTTAGTTCTAGTCTAAATGATTAAAAACTTGCTTTATTGTACATTTTTCATTTTAGAATATCATTTTGTTTTTGGTAATGTCAGTAATTACGACCTGTTATATTTTACAGGGTTTCAGAGTGGCCTATGTTGTGTTCAAAAAGGCCTCTGGAATTCAAAAATTCAAGTCCAATAAAGTCTGGACACCATCGGTCATATCAAAAAGAGACGATTTTGTAAAAGCTGGAATTCACAGTGAGTTTCTATCTTCATACACATTTCCACATTTCAATAGTTAACATCTTTATCCATCTTTCTCCTGACATCTGATGTGGGGGAAAGTCTGGACACCACCATACACATTAGATGTTCTTTTTTTTTTTTTTTTTTTTTTTTTTTATCGGATACATTTTTATTATTTTGTAAAAATAAACAATATCATTTTACAAAATCCTTGTAAAACCAGACTGTTTTCCAAAGTCTGAGATTAACAATATAATGGGGTCTATTGATGTCAGATCACGCACATATGATAACATATCATTCGCATATAGCGAGACTCTTTCCTCCACCGTCCCCCTCCATACCTCGAATCAGTGGTGTAGAACGAAAAATACTAGCCAAGGGGTCAATAGCAATGGCAAACAGGAGGGGTGCCATAGGGCATCCCTGCCTGGTGCCTCTCTCCAGTGTCATCATTGGGGATAGCTTACCATTTATTCGCAGCCTAGCTCTCTGACTATAGAGCAGTTTTACCCAATTAATGTCTCCAGGGCCGAATCCTAGTT
Organism: Bufo gargarizans; assembly: GCF_014858855.1. NCBI lineage: Eukaryota > Metazoa > Chordata > Amphibia > Anura > Bufonidae > Bufo > Bufo gargarizans. Next base: position 84,396,418 of record NC_058086.1, on the reverse strand, counting down.
TTGCCATAACCGCCCATAAGTATTCCCATTCAACACTATCAAAGGCCTTTGCAATGTCTAAAGAGACCACTGCAGGGCATCCCACATCCCATTCTGTTCCCCCCATCTGAATATTGAGGAACAGACGCCTAAGGTTTAATGACGTGGATTTTCCTGGCATAAACCCGCACTGATCTTCATGTATAATGTGGGAGATAACATTCAGGAGCCTATTAGCAAGGGATCGATCTGTGGATGGTGCTGTTATGGGGGGGGGGGATCGATCTGTGGATGGCGCCGTTATGGGGGGGGATCGATCTGTGGATGGCGCTGTTATGGGGGGGGGGATCGATCTGTGGATGGCGCTGTTATGGGGGGGGGATCGATCTGTGGATGGCGCTGTTATGGGGGGGGGGATCGATCTGTGGATGGCGCTGTTATGGGGGGGGATCGATCTGTGGATGGCGCTGTTATGGGGGGGGGGATCGATCTGTGGATGGCGCTGTTATGGGGGGGGATCGATCTGTGGATGGCGCTGTTATGGGGGGGGGTCGATCTGTGGATGGCGCTGTTATGGGGGGGGGGTCGATCTGTGGATGGCGCTGTTATGGGGGGGTCGATCGGTGGACGGCGCTGTTATGGGGAGGGATCGATCGGTGGACGGCGCCGTTATGGGGGGGGGGGATCGATCGGTGGACGGCGCCGTTATGGGGGGGGGGGATCGATCGGTGGACGGCGCCGTTATGGGGGGGGGTCGATCTGTGGATGGCGCTGTTATGGGGGGGGGATCGATCTGTGGATGGCGCTGTTATGGGGGGGGATCGATCTGTGGATGGCGCTGTTATGGGGGGGGGGTCGATCTGTGGATGGCGCTGTTATGGGGAGGGATCGATCGGTGGACGGCGCCGTTATGGGGGGTTGGGATCGATCGGTGGACGGCGCCGTTATGGGGGGTTGGGATCGATCGGTGGATGGCGCTATTAAGAATCTTATGCTATATGTGTCATACACAGATCCCCCTCCCCATAACAGCCCCGATCCCGCCACTCTCAGCAGTATTCCTTAACCGGCAGTAACTTTTATTTTAAATCGCTGCATCTTCTTTTACCTTACAATGATGCTCCAGTAACAGGCAGAGCGGGCGGCGGCGTAACGTCACTTACTCATGTGACATGCCTGCTCCGCCCACTTTATGAATGAAGCAGGCGGAGCATGCGCGTCACGTGAGTAAGTGACGTTACGCCGCTGCCTGCTCTGCCTGTTACTGGAGCTTCATTGTAAGGTAATAAAGATGCGGTGATCTAAAGTTCAAGGACCCGCAGGCATAGCGCCTGACCTCCCGCCCGCATAGCAACGAATCGGCCGATTTTTCGATAACTGGATTCGTTGACAACGAATCCAGTTATCGAATATTATCGATAACGTTGATTAATCTTTACAGCCCTAATATGAATCCACCATATTGGGATCCTTATCAGGTTTAGGGATAACCACCACCAATGCTTCTCTCATAGAGCTAGGTAAAATACCTGTCCTATAAGATTCATTAAACACCTGTAGGAGATGCAGGAGCAAAACTTCTTGATGTTTTTTGTAGAATTCCCCAGGCAAACCATCTCCCCCAGGTGCTTTTCCGTTAGGAAGCGACTGCACCGCCAATACCATCTCTTCCAATTTTAATGTCCCCATCAAGTAGTAACCTCTGATCAGACAGGCTGGGCATCTGGATATTATGCAGATATTGCTCTGTCGCTACAGTCAATCCCTAGTCTGGACTTATAGACTTCTGCATAGAGCTCATGGAATATGTTCATTGTTATCATCTCCCGGTACCTGTACGCCCATTTTATTAGTGATTCCCAATATACAAGATGGGCCCGATTGGGTCTTGATAATAGTAGCTAGTAGGTGGCCCGTACATTCCCCTTCCATAAAATAATGTTGAGTCTAAAAAAATTTTGTCCCCAGCCCTACTAATCAAATGTTCCTTCAGTAGATCTTGCGCCTCCGTCCAGTCCGAGGAATTTTCTAGGGAGGGGTCAGAGATGTATTTAGCTTCCATAGTCTGAACTCTATCCAGTAGTTCTGTCGTAAGGTCCCCTGATTTGTTTTATGGGAACTAATCTGTTTAATGTATAGCCCTCTAATATAAGCTTTCATTGTATCCCAGATAATTGAGTGACTAGCTGAACCTTCATTATTGGTAGAAAAAGTCAGTCAGAGCAGCAGATATCACAGTACCAGTATCAACTAACTGGATCCAAAAAGGGTTTAGTCGCCATGGTTGTCTCGGACCCAGTAGCTCTCTCCCTAAATCCAGTACTACCGATAACTGAGTGGTCAGAAATACTGCTGGGTAAATACCTAACATCCTGGACCTTATCTAACACTCCCTTAGATCCCACAGCGAGATCTATCCTAAAAAGAGAACGATGTGATGACGAGTAGCAGGAGTATTGCTTCACACCGGGATTTCTGGACCTCCACAAATCATACAAGTCTATTTCAGCGAGCGTCTTGGCTAATGAGGATAGAGAAGATTGGAATTTATCTAGGGATTTGTCCAAGAACATGTTAAAATCACGAGAACTGGCAGATCTGGAAATTTGGAAGTGAAGGATAATACTTTTTTGAGAACTTCACAGGAATATGGGGGAGGTAGATAAACGGCCACTAGTATCATTTGGTAATGAAACACAGAACAGTTAATACATATAAAGCGACCCTCCTCATCCACATGTACCTCCCTTGATATGAAGGGAACCTTTCTATGCACCAACAGGCTCACCCCTCTCGATTGCGTTATGAATAAGATGTGTTCTCTCAGAAGTGAGATGAGTTTCTGAGAGGCACAGAATTGCCGGTTTATACGATTGCAAGGCATAAAAGACTGCATTGCGTTTAGCAGGTTGGTTCAGCCCCCTCACATCCCAGGCAATTATTCTAAGGGTACTCATTTATGTTTTTAAACCATAGCAGTACAGGACTGTAAGCAGCCTCGCCCCGGTCATACACATAGAACCACTGGTGTCTAGTCAATAAGGTCTCACAGTCCCAACCCATACACAACAAATAAAGACATTTCACATACACGTGAAACCCTGGAGAAAATAATTTCCTGAACTTGGGGAATACAAACAAATATGCAATAGCAAACAAGGGGAACGTTAAAGACTAGCAAGTGGCATACATTCCCGGCTATGCTAGCATATATCAGATCTCCCCCTTTAGTATAACACTCCCAACTGATGAAAAGGACAAAGTGCAAACATTAATAAAGGCCGTCTCCAGTACTGGGTAGAGCCTTGACTCAAGCACTCAGTCTGCCCCCCCCCCATTATTATTTACAGGCATCTAACCAACAACATGTCCCCGCATTTATCAACTGTCCATATAGACAAAAGGGAGAAGGTGACAGCAGAATAACTTGTGGCAATCAGCAGATTAGGTGCCCTCCCTTAAATCCTTTTCAGTGGATTCCAACCACTGACATGCCGTACCCGGATCCTCAAATAAGTGCGTTTTATCTTTCGCCACGGCTCGCAGTTTCGCAGAATAGAGCATAAAATATGGAAGCTGTAATAGTCGCAGGCTGCGTTTAACATCACTAAAACGTGCACTCTTCTTTTGGACGTCAGGTGAGAAGTCAGGAAACAAAGAGATCCGGTTCCCATCCATCCCGTCAGATCACTGCAGTCTCTTGCTCCTCTCAAAATGGCACCCCGGTCACAAAAATGGAGGACTCTAAGCAATAAAGGGCGCGGTGGTGCACCTGGTGGTGGGGGGGGGGGGGTGAAACGGCACCCTGTGCAAACAGAGGAGACAGCTTTTCCTTTCCTATTTTTTGTTAGCCACTTTTCCACAAATGTAACAGCATCTGTTCCTTCGGTACGTTTTGACACACCAATCATGCGCAAATTATTTCGCCGCAGCCTGTTTTCCAGGTCGTCGGTTTTGGAGATAAGCATAGTGACATTGTGACTCGCCCGCTGCATGTCCCTTTTAACTGGCGGCATTTGGTCTTCCAAATCACTTAAGCAGCCCGCCATTTCACTCATACGCTCTTTGACTTGCCTCATGTCTTGCCTTAGTAGCCCTATATCCTCTTTCAGGCCACCCACATTGGTAGTAAGCGCAGTGATTGCATTATTGCATTGTATCACCGCTGAAAAGACATCCTTGATAGTAGGCTCAAGCGCAGAGGTGGCCATTTTGCCATTAAGATCACTGACCTCAGAATCCTCTGAAATGTTGTCATCTTGCGATGGAGGCACTGGAGGATTCCTCTTAACAGCGGCAGCGTATGCGTTCAGGGCTGGCGCAGGATGAACAGATTCAGTGGTGTGAGCAAACTTTTCCAGTCGCGCTGCCACATCCAGCAGCTTCACTGACTGTCCGGCGCCATCTTGCCTTGCTGGGGTGGCTCTTTCACCGTCCTTTCCCTCCTTCTCTTTGGCCTTTTGACGGAGCGGTATGGTAGCAGGACCCCTGGGGAAGCACTTTGTTGTATCGGTGAGCCGTTACAGCCCCAGATGGATGGGGAGAAGAATGGATTACAGGATGTTCAGCCGGGAGCTCAGCTCTGCACGTCCACTCACATCCCCAGTCAGGCCACGCCCCCCCCCCCCTGTTCAGCCGGGAGCTCAGCTCTGCACGTCCACTCACATCCCCAGTCAGGCCACGTCCCTCCCCTGTTCAGCCGGGAGCTCAGCTCTGCACGTCCACTCACATCCCCAGTCAGGCCACGCCCCTCCCCTGTTCAGCCGGGAGCTCAGCTCTGCAGGTCCACTCGCATCCCCAGTCAGGCCACGCCCCTCCCCTGTTCAGCCGGGAGCTCAGCTCTGCAGGTCCACTCGCATCCCCAGTCAGGCCACGCCCCTCCCCTGTTCAGCCGGGAGCTCAGCTCTGCAGGTCCACTCGCATCCCCAGTCAGGCCACGCCCCTCCCCTGTTCAGCCGGGAGCTCAGCTCTGCACGTCCACTCGCATCCCCAGTCAGGCCACGCCCCTCCCCTGTTCAGCCGGGAGCTCAGCTCTGCACGTCCACTCACATCCCCAGTCAGGCCACGCCCCTCCCCTGTTCAGCCGGGAGCTCAGCTCTGCACGTCCACTCACATCCCCAGTCTGGCCTCGCCCCCCGTTTAGCCGGGAGCTTAGCTCTGCACGTTCACTCACATCCCCAGTCAGGCCACTCCCCCCACACATTAGATGATTGATTGTCCCCGCCGAAATCGGCAGGTTCAGCTGCCTTGAAAATAAAAAATGCTGTTTGCTGTACAGGAAGCATGTTGCTGATCAGATGGACATATAGTTTTGTGGGAAAAGTCAGTAAAACGTGTCATTTGTTCATCTTTCTAAGCTCACTTGTACCTGGGGGCCTTCTTATCGGTGATATCCCGCTGTATATACAGAGTTAACTGTCAGTCACTTGAGAAATAGCGATGATATAAATGACGCGTTTTGCTGAATATTTCCACAAAACTATATATCTGATCCTCCTGCTCTATAACACTGGATTTGTTACCTATTCTGAGACTTTTTTTCCCCCCTCAGAGTGGATAGAGGATTATGAAAAGTCTTTTACTGATGTTGCTGCTCTTCAAGCTGAAATTGATCACTATATGCAGGAATATGATAAGAAAGAGGCAAAGGTAAAACAGTTCTGATTAATAATGGTTTTATGTATCAATGGAGACATGGATTTATTTTTATTTTTTTTCATGATTTTTGTTTTAATTCCTTAAAGGGCTGTCTCACTTCGGCAAATAGCATTTATTATATAGAGTAAGTTAATACAAGGTACTTACTAATGTATTGTTGTTCTCCTTATTGCCTCCTTTGCTGGCTGTATTCATTTTTCCATCACATTATACACTGCTTGTTTCCATGGTTACGGCCACCCTGCAGTCCAGAGGTGGTCATGCTTGTATGCTAGGAAAAAGGACCAGCATGTCTGGTGACTGGGACAGTGGTAGCTCACATAGGCTGGTGCTTTTTCCTATAGTTTGCGAGTACGACCACCACTGCTGGATTACAGGGTGATGGTAACCATGGAAACAAACAGTGTATAATGTGATGGAAAAGCGAATCCAGCCAGAAAAGGAAGAAATATGGAGAATAACAGTACATTAGTAAGTGCCTTGTATTAGCATTTATTATGTATTATTTGCTGAAGTGAGACAACCCCTTTTAAATAGAACCTGCCATCTCTCTGGACTTGTTTAGTAACTGTATATCCCACAAAACTACAATCTTAGTGCATATTTTCTATACAACTCAATGCTGTGCCATCCCTCTGTTATTCCTCCTAGAAACTGAAATATAAATAGACAATTGTGTTACCAGTGGTGGTGTGTCCCTGCAAATTGACCAATTAGTGCAGTCCAGACTGTGTAGGGCATGTCCTTTTTTATAAGGGAAATGGTAACACTCAATTATCTGTTTGTTCATAAATTTCTAGGAGTGACAGTTAAAACACACAATTATGGTGTAGAACTATTTAATGAAGAATACAAGAATTTGCTAAAATAGGCATATCAGAAGAGGTGATGGTCCTCTTTAATGACCAGACCTCTTTTGTCACTTAAAGGATTTTTTTTTTTGTTACTACAAGTTTGGAACGCCAAATGATCTGCAGAATAGGGGTCCTGTAACCTTCCACCTCCCCGGTCCTGATTGATGATGTCTGAGACTGCCGAATATACAGAGTACAGGCATGACCTACCGTCCCATCGGGATTGTGGGGTTCTCAGTGTTCGGAAGCTCACCAATCACTTAGGTTTTCCCTGTTGTTAGGGGATAACTTGTAGTAACTGGAATACCCCTTTTAGTCATCCTTGCACTATTTGTCATGATTTAGCTCCTCTGCACAAAAAAGACAGCTCTAATAGAAAATGTTATTTTTGGGGTGCCATAGTCCGTCGACTTTATTTTTTTTATTTTTGTGATAAATGGTTGGGTTGACATTCAATTCTTTATTTACATTTTTTTTTTGTATGGTCTGACGTGGATTTGAACCTGTGATAGCTTGTACAATTATTTTAGGGATGAACAAATTGATTCATACAAAGTGATTCATTTGTCTGTATGAAATTTGGGGGAGATTTATGGAAACTGGCTTAATTGCTTATAGGAACCAATCAGACCAGTTCCTTCCCTGAAGTTGATGCCAGCACAGGGAAGGAACACTATACCGGCACTGCGCATGCGCGAGCTCTCGCATCGCGAGATTACAGCAATCTAACTGACGAAAGAAGGAGATTCGGAGGACATAGGCGGTGCTGGGCTCCTTCACAGGGGAGCGTGGCTGGGCACCAGGAAGGTTAGTGCAGCCCCTTGGGCTCCTTACAAAGCTCATTTACATATATCTAAAATAATTTTTTTAACAAAATAAAAGGACACAGCCCTATAGGACAGGTATATTGCCGACATGCTAGTGACGATCTAGCCGTGCATGTCTGCAGCTCTGTAACCGAAAACGAGGTGACAGAATCCCTTTAAATCCCAGCACCGTATAGCTACGGCGCACGCATCTGGCAGGTGCAGGAGCTGCGCCCACCCGATCAGCGACAGGGGCCCTGCAGTCACTAATGGCTGACCGTGAGGTATCTTTGTCCCCTGGGTCTCACAGGCAAGCAGGTTGTTAGTGTATTACTGTGTATACAGATATCAAAAATGAAAAACTTAAAACTGTCCTTTTCCCAAAATTTAAAAATAGGGGAAAAAAGAAAAGTAGACATATTAGTTATCGCCACGTCCATATCGACCGGCTCTATAAAAGTATCACACGATCCACCCTGTCAGGTGAATGCCATAATATATATATATATATATATATATGTATGAGCCATTTTCTGGTCACCTTGCCTCACAAAAAGTGTAATACCACACAATCAAAAAGTCGTATGTATCCCAAAATGGTAGCAATCAAACCGTCATCTCATCCCGCAAAAAATGAGACCCTATCTAAGACAATCGCCAGAAAAATAAAAAAAAAACATGACTCTCGGAACATGGCAACACGAAAACAAGATTTTATGCTATTCAAAGATGCTTTCACTGTGTAAAACTTAATAAAAATACACACATTAGGTATCGCCGTGTCCGTAACAACCTGCTCTATAAAAATATCACTTGATATATTCTGTCAAACACTGTAAAAATAAATAAAAACTATGCCAGAACAGTAATTTTTTTGTCACCTTGCCGTATAAAATGCATGTTATCAAAGTCATATATACCCCAAAATGATACGAATGAAAATTTCACCTCATTCCGCAAAAAATGAACCCCCACACAAGACAATCATTGAAAAAATAAAAACCAATGGCGCCCGTAAACCTATCCATCAAAATCTGTGCTGCAAAAGCCATCTAGCGCTCCTTCCTTTCTGTGTCCTGCCATGTGCCCCCACAGCAGTTTACCACAACATATGGGGTGTTGCTGTATACAGGAGAAAATGGGTAACAAATTATAGGGTGCTTTTTCTCCTGTTACCCCTTGTGAAAATGAAATATTTGGGGCTAAAGCAACATTTTATGGAAAAATAAATTAAACTTTTCGTTTTCACAGCCAAGTGTTTTACAGAATTTGGAAACACTTAGGGCGTCAAAGTGCTCAGTACACCCTTTAATATATTCTTTGAGTGGTGTAGTTTCCAAAATAGGGCCACTTTTTGAGGGTTTCCACTGTAGAGGTACGTCAGGGTCTTTTCAAATACAAAATGGTGCCCAAAAACCATTCTAGCAAAATCTGCCTCCAAAAATCATATGGCACTCCTTTCCTTTTGACCACTGCTATGTGCCCTGACAGCAATTTACTACCACATATGGGGTATTTCTGTAAACTGCTGAATCAAAGTAATGTATATTGAGGTTTATTTTGCTGTTAACCCTTCCTGTGTTGCAAGAAAATTGACATAAAAAAAATCCACAAAATAAAAATGAAATTTCACCTCCGTAACATCAGTTTTGAATAATTTGAGGGGTGTAGTTTTCTAAACCATTTTATGGGTGGTTTCCATTACGTAAGCCCCTCAAAATCACTTTGTAACTGAATTAGTGCTTGGCCCCTTTCACACGGGCGAGTATTCCGCACGGATACGATGCGTGAGTTGAACGCATTGCACCCGCACTGAATCCCCGACCCATTCATTTCTATGGGGCTGTTCACATGAGCGGTGATTTTCACGCATCACTTGTGTTGCATGAAAATCGCAGCATGCTCTATTTTGTGAGTTTTTTCACGTAACGCAGGCCTTAAGGACTTGGCCATTTTTTGCAAATCTGACCAGCGTCACTTTATGTGGTGATAACTTTAAAACGCTTTGTCTTATCCAGGCCATTCTGAGATTGTTTTTTCGTCACATATCGTACTTCATGACACTGGTAAAATGAAGTAAAGATTTTTATTTATAAAAAAAATAAGAAATTAACCCAAAAATTTAAAAAAATTGCAAATTTCCAAGTTTCAATTTCTCTACTACTATAATACCTAGTAATACCTCCAAAAATAGTTATTACTTTACATTCCCCATATGTCTACTTCATGTTTGGATAATTTAGGGAATTATATTTAATTTTTTGGGGATATTACAAGGCTTAGAAGTTTAGACGCGAATCTTGAAATTTTTCTGAAATTAGCAAAAACCCAATTTTTAGGGACCAGTTCAGTTCTGTAGTCACTTTGCGAGGCTTACATAATAGAAACTACCCAATAATGACCCCATTCTATAAACTACCCCCTTCAAGTTATTTCAAAACTGGTTTTACAAACTTTGTTAACCCTTTAGGTGTTCCACGAGAATTAATGGAAAATAGAGATACAATTTCAAAATTTCACTTTTTTGGCAGATTTTCCATTTTAATTTTTTTCCAATTACAAAGCAAGGGTTAACAGCCAAACCAAACTCAATATTTATGGCCCCGATTCTGTAGTTTACAGAAACACCCCATATGTGGTCGTAAACCGCTGTACGGGCACACGGCAGGGCGCAGAAGGAAAGGAATGCCGTACGGTTTTTGGAAGGCAGGTTTTGCTGGACTTTTTTTTGACACCATGTCCCATTTGAAGCACCCCTAGAGTAGAAACTCCATAAAAGTGACCCCATCTAAGAAACTAGACCCCTCATGGTATTCAAAACAGATTTTACAAACCTCGTTAACGCTTTAGGTGTTCCCCAAGAGTTATTGACAAATGGAGGTGAAATTTCAGAATTTCACATTTTTGGGGCAAATTTTCAATTTTTATCCATTTTTCCCAGTTACAAAGCAAGGGTTAACAGCCAAACAAAACTCAATATTTATGGCCCTGATTCTGTAGTTTACGACCACAAATGGGGCGTTTCTGTAAACAGCTGTACGGGCACACGGCAAGGCGCAGAAGGAAAGAAATGCCATACCGCTTTTGGAAGGCAGATTTTGCTGGACTGTTTTTTTTTTTTTTTTACACCATGTCCCATTTGAAGCCCCCCCCCTGATGCACCCCTAGAGTAGAAACTCCAAAAAAGTGGCCCCATTTTAGAAACTACGTGATAGGGTGGCAGTGTTGTTAGTACTAGTTTAGGGTACATATGATTTTTGGTTGCTCTATATTACACTTTTTGTGAGGCAATATAACAAGAAATAGCTGTTTTGGCACCGTTTTTGTTATTTACAACATTCATCTGACAGGTTAGATCATGTGATACTTTTATAGACCAGGTTGTCAAGCATGCGGTGATAACTAATATGTATACTTCATTTTTTTATTCATGTAAGTTTTACACAATGATTTCTTTTTTTGAACAAAAAAAAAAATCATGTTTTAGTGTTTCCATATTCTGAGAGCCATAGTTTTTTCAGTTTTTGGGCAATTATCTTAGGTAGGGTCTCAATTTTTTGCGGGATGAGATGACTGGCACTATTTTGGGGTGCATATGACTTTTTGATCGCTTGCTATTACACTTTTTGTGATGTAAGGTGACAAAAAATGTTTTATTTAGCAGTTTTTAGCACCGTTTTTATTGAGCCAGTCGATACGAACGCGGCGATGCCAAATACGTATACTTTTTTATTTTATTTATTTAAGTTTTACGGTGTTCATCTGAGGGGTTAGGTCATGTGATACGTTTATAGAGTTGGTCGATACGGACACGGCGATACCCAATATGTATATTTTTTTTTTTTTTTTTTTTTCTATTTTTTTACCTTTTTTTTTTTAAACTTTATTTGGGTTGGTTTGTTTTTACTTAACTTTTAATTTTTTGGGGGGAAAACTTTATTTTTTCAACCTATTTTTTCACTTTTAATTTTTGTCCCACTTTGGGACTTGAACTTTTGGGGGTCTAATCACAGGCTCGTTACCGGAAGGCATCGCGCTGCCTTCCATGCCATCGGGTCCCACCTACAGCCCCATGGGGACCCGATACATTATAGGGGAGACTTACCAAAACTGGTGTGGAGGAAAACTGGCTTAGTTGCTCATTGCATCCAATCAGATTCCACCTTACAATTTTCAAAGGAGCTCTGGAAATTAAAAGGGGGAATCTGATTGGTTGCTAAGGGCAACTAAGCCAGTTATCCTTCACACCAGTTTTGATAAATCTCCCCCAATATGTTTAGTAATATATGTTAATTGTAAACATCCAGATTATTAACAGAACACTTGTATGTAAAAATGTACATGGAAAACTCTTTTTTTTTTTTTTTTCTACTTCAACAGAAAGAGGACAAAGCTAAGCAAAAAGAAGGGGTGCCAGATGAGGATGGCTGGATAACTGTGACAAGAAAGGGCCGACACCCAGGTGTAGCACGTACTGAAGCAGTGAATCATCGACTGTTAGAGAAGGAAAAGAAGAAGAGAGCCCAGAAAGAACTTCTAAACTTTTATGCTTGGCAGCACCGTAATAAAAAGAAAGAACGTAAGGGTCTTATTTTTTCCATGCTCAGCTGTCTGACGAAACGGAGCCAAATGGATCCATCCTGACACACAATGTAAGTCAATGGGGACGGATCCGTTTTCACTGACACAATATGGCACAATAGAAAACGGATCTGTCCCCCATTGATTTTCAATGGTGTTCAAGGCTATGTTAAACATGCGCTACGGATGCATTTGTGCAGATCCATGACTGATCCTCACCAAACGAGTGTGTGAAAGTAGCCAAGAGGAATCTTGCTATGCCCAATGAGGTGGCATAGAGGGAGTGGTTCAAACTGTACACTCTGCTGTGCCTCTGCTTAAAGGGGTCATCCATATCAGATTGGTGGGGGTCCTGCTCAGTTGTTTGAAAATAATGCAGTGTTCCTGCAAACGCTGTTCTCGCGGTTTACCTGCTCGGCATTGCAGAGGCGAGCAGTGTAATTACAGCTCCTCTATCCTACTCATTTGAATGGGCAGGAGCAGTTGTAGTTATAATTAAACCTGCAATTAAACAATGTCTATGTCGGCAGCGAGCAGGTAAATGGTGAAAAGAATATAGCGCTCTTGAGTGTGCTGTGTTCTCTCTAAACAGATGATCAGTAGGGGCGCTAAGTTTTGGAACCCTGCTGATCCTGAAGATAGGCCATCAGTATTGGAAACCAGACAACCCGTTTAAGCCTCCAAGTAGATTTTTACTGTAAAAAAAAAAAAAAAACGTTTCCCGCACTCGGGTTCGGTTCCAATACATTCTAATACTGTACGGAGCGCTCTTTGTACAGTATTGAAACAAAGTTTTATGCAAATCAACTTTGGATGTTTCATCCAAAGTCTATTTGCTCATCCCTAATTGGTACCAAAAGACTGCATACTATGGTTTTCACAGTATATATCCACTTGGGATCCCATGTTACCAATCTACAAGCAGAGTTAAAAGCTGCAAGTGGATGAAGGCGACTGATTCAGCCTAGAGCCCATCCTCGGCAGCACAGATTAGCAACGGCACCAAGGGAGGCATGGAGGCAAAAATGTGGTGTTTGTATTTATGCTAAAAAGATTGAATATTACAATTATACAGCTATGAAAATGATTCATGGGATAAGCCATTTAACCTGTTTAGGGCGTATGGGGCGGCGGGCGGTGGTGCCATCGGGTCCCCGTGGGGCTGTAGGGGGGACCCAATGGCATGGAAGGAAGCGCGATGCCTTCCTGAGGCACGGGCGCTGCCTTCCGGTGACGAGCCTGTGAGATTCAGGCCCCTGGATCTGAAAGGCCGGAAGCTGTATGAGTAATACACACTGTATTACTCATACAGCCAATGCATTCCAATACAGAAGTATTGGAATGCATTGTAAAGGATTAGACCCCCAAAAGTTGAAGTCCCAAAGTGGGACAACAAATAAAGACTTCATTTCCCACAAATAAAGTAAAAAAAAAAGGTAAAATATAGGGGGGAGGGGGAGTAGAACAACGTAAAAAATAAAAACTGCTAAATAAACCATTTTTTTGACACCTTACATCATAAAAAGTGTAATAGCAAGTGATAAAAGTCATACGCACCCCAAAATGGTGCCAATCAAACCGTCATCTCATCCCGCAAAAATCATACCCTACCCAAGATAATCGCCCAAAAACTGAAAAAACTCTGGCTCTCAGAATATGGAAACACTAAAACATGATTTTTTTTTTGTTTCAAAAATGAAATCATTGTGTAAAACTTACATTTAAAAAAAGTATACATATTAGGTATCGCCGCGTCCGTGACAACCTGCTATATAAAAAATACCACATTATCTAACCTGTCAGATGAACGTTGTAAATTACAAAAAAAACTAAACTGTGCCAAAACGGCTATTTCCTGTTACCTTGCCTCACAAAAAGTGTAATATAGAGCAACCAAAAATCATGTACCCCAAACTAGTACCAACAAAACTGCCACCCTGCCACTTTTCTGGAGTTTGTACTCTAGGGGTGCATCAAATGGGAAGTCACTTTGCGAGGCTTACATAATAGAAACCACCCAAAAATGACCCCATTCTAGAAACTACACCCCTCAAGGTATTCAAAACTGATTTTACAAATGTTGTTAACCCTTTAGGTGTTCCACAAGAATAAATGGAAAATAGATATAATTTCAACATTACACTTTTTTGGCAGATTTTCAATTTTAATATTTTTTTGCAGTTACAAAGCAAGGGTTAACAGCCAAACAAAACTCAATATTTATGGCCCTGATTCTGTAGTTTACAGAAACACCCCATATGTGGTTGTAAACTGCTGTACGGGCACACGGCAGGGCGCAGAAGTAAAGGAATGCCATACGGTTTTTGGAAGGCAGATTTTGCTGGACTGTTTTTTTTTTTACACCATGTCCCATTTTGAAGCCCCCCTGATGCACCCCTAGAGTAGAAACTCCAAAAAAGTGACCACATTTTAGAAACTACGGGATAGGGTGGAAGTTTTGTTGGTACTAGTTTAGGGTACGTTGATCTATATTACACTTTTTGTGAGGCAAGGTAACAAGAAATGGCTGTTTTGGCACCGTTTTTATTTTTTGTTATTTACAACATTCATCTGACAGGTTAGATCATGTGGTAGTTTTATAGACCAAATTGCGGCGATACCTAATATGTATACTTTTTTTTTATTTATTTATGTAAGTTTTACACAATGATTTTTTTTTTTTTGAAACAAAAAAGCTCATGTTTTAGTGTCTCCATTTTCTGAGCCATAGGTTTTTTTTTCCGTTTTGGAGCGATTATCTTAGGTAGGGTCTCATTTTTGTCGTATGAGATGACTGTTTGGCACTATTTTGGGGTGCGTGTGACTTTTTGATCGCTTGCTATTACACTTTTTGTGATGTAAGATGGCTATGAGCTGTGCGCTACGATTGGCCAGGGCTGCAGCAAGGGACAACCCTAATATAAAAACTCCGCCCAGTACAACAGAGGGAGCTGCAGACACCGGAGCCTATACCGGGCGAACGGAGCGGCGCCCAGACATACTAGTAAGTGCAGGGGGACCCCTGGGCGCCGCTCTGCCCACTGATATAGTTAGTTTTTACTTTTTAAATTAGTGAAAGGTCCTCTTTAAGGTCTAGATGTGACAGTTATCCTTTAAGGTGAAAATGAGCCCGGTCCCTAAGGGGTTAAATGGATAGTATGACTAGTTTAAAGGGGTTGGCCGATTTCCAGTGTAACTTGTCAAAATGCCAGATACAGTCATGTACGCTCCATACACACATACATGACTATACATTGTCCCCCAACTGCCCTTGTTTCAGTGAAGGAAACCTCACCTGACGTCCTCCATGCCCATGAGCTGCAAGATGACGGTGACCACTTCCTCTCGTTGTTGCTGGATATATTCTAGTTAGCGCAGGCACTGAATGGCAAATGGATGCTTGCAGTGCATTTTGACAAATTGCATTGCCACCCCCTTTAACAGCAGTCAGTCATAATACTTTTGAAAACAAAATTAAATTTTCTCTTGGCTGACAAGTACAGCAGCATATTTTTCGTTTTAAATTTCATAGAAATGTGCATTACATGACTGTTGATGATGATAATCTGAAATCTTGCTGTAATATAAAGTTGAAATTAAACATGTTTAAAATCCTATCTCGGTTGATTATGTAACCATCCTGGTTTTGTGTTTTGCAGACCTGGCAGAACTACGTAAAAAATTTGAAGAAGATAAGCAGAAGATTGCACTGATGCGAGCTCAGAGAAAGTTCCGCCCTTATTGAAATCCATTTGTGTACTGTAATATATCTGTTCTCATACAGACTTGTATCACCACCTGGCACAAAGAACAACTTCCACACTGACTGCAGATGCCAGCGGACATATTACTTTTTAATTATCGACCTTAATTGACAAGGGGCTTCTCCAAAACATAAAACGTTTATACAGTAAACCCATCATTACAGCTTCCAGTTCTGTTGTAGTTTACTTCATACTGGGCACCACAGTGGCTCAGTGGTTAGCATTGGTGCCTTGCAGCGCTAGTGTCCAAGTTCAAATCTGACAAAGGACAACATCTGCATGGAGTCTGTATGTTCTCCCCGTGTTTGTGTGGGTTTTCTCCAGGTATTCCGGTTTCCTCCCACACTCCAAAGACATACTGATAGGGACCTTAGATTGTAAGCCTCATTGGGGACTGCGTGATGCTAACGTCTGTACAGAGCTGTGGAATATAGTACAGCTATAAGTGAGTATAATAAATACTTCACAGTTAAGAATTCCACACAATAAGAAAATTCCCTCTTCGTTATCCACATTGGTTCATCATCTTGTAAGGCTCTATTCATGTCATTTTTGAGGTGCATGTGTAACACCACCACATGCATTCATATGCTATAAAGTTGCATACCCATTGTAACTGCTACAGCATAACACCCGAATGTATGCTACAAGTCCATGATAAGCTGTTCTGCTTTTTGTGGGGTACCATATCTATCGGCATAAGGAGACTTATAGGCGATACGTGCTCCTCCGGCATTCTGCGGAGAAAGGCATGCAAATGACCTCTTGGCAAGCTCTTCCTCTAATGCCACCAGATGTAAGGCAGCTATCTTATAAGTCATTGTTCAACCCTTTAAATGGGCATTGAGACATGACTTGGGTATTAATTAAGACTGCTGTTTCAGGGTGATTGCCCCTCATCAGTGCAGAGAGTATGGACTTAACTGAGTGAGAGGCCTAAAGCCTCATCCACTCATCAGTGTTTTGTTCAGTGATTGTGAGCCAAAAGCAGGATTGGAGCCTATAAGGGAAAGAGCTGCACCTCATGAGGCATGAGTCAGGACTTGGGGAGTACTATCTCTCCTTGGGGAGAGTGCCTTCATCTGTGTGGCAGAGCTGCTAAGGGCTCATTTGCATCCCTTTTTTCCCAGAATACCAGATGAGCATGTGTGGCATATAAGCCTCCTCGTACCGATTTAAGACGTTCTGCACAAGGAGAGATTGTACCCCCCAAATTCTAACTTAGGCCTCACCCACTTATGCCAGTACACTCTGCACTGATGGGGGGGACAATCACCCTGAAACAGCTGTCTGCAGATGAAGTGCTGGTTTATTTCTTATCAGTCATGTCTCAAGGCCTATTTAAAGGGTTGAACATTGACTTATAGGATAACTCCTTTACTTCTAGTGGCCTTAGAGGCAAAGCTTGTTAAGAAATCATTTGCATCCCTTTCTTCCCAGGCTCTTCTGCAATACACTAGGTATTTTTTTGTTTGTTTTAGTTTTATGTATTCCCAGTGTACTTCAACACTTGTCACCTCGCTCTGAGTTTGTATTGTAATTTAACAGATCAGATATTATACTAATAAGTAATACCGTTTTCATGAACTGGTTTACTTGTTCTACAGTGTTTTGGCTGATAGTATGTGTTAAAGTAACTTCCAAATGGATACCGAGATCTAGGACTTCCATGCAGAATGGGAATGGTGCTGCTGTAACCAGTACACAGTGGATGGAGATATGTAGTCCTGTGTCAGAGGCACAGTTTATGAAACCAACTGATTGGCAATGCTGATGTAAGTTGGACCCTGATTTCTGTACAGAATAATGAGCAAATTCTATTCCGTACAAGTTGCAATCTGATGAGTGCAAGTTGTCTGCTTGGAGACCTAACAAAAAGTAAAAAAAAAAAAAAATATTAAAATCACATCCCTTTCCCTAAAGTTCAAATAAACAATTAAAAAATGACGCCATGGGCATCGCCATGTGCGAAAATGGCCGTACTATAAAAATATCGAAAAAGTTGTCATACAGTGAATGGCGTCACTTTATCGCCCCAAAAAATTTAATATAAAGTGATCAAAAGGAGAGATGCACCCCATAATGGAATATTGTCCCGCAAAAATTGAGCCCTCACCCATTTCTGTAGACAGTACAACTTGACCCACAAAAAACAAGCCCTTATATGGCTATGTTAATGGTAAAATAAAGCTGTTATGGCTCTGGGAAGGCAGGGAGTGAAAAACTGAAAATCTCTGCATCAGGAAAGGGTTAAATGCTGACATTGTATCTGTCAGTACTACCTCTTAGGGTTAGGCATTCCATAGTTTGACTCTTAGGCCCCTTTCACACGGGCGAGATTTCCGTGCGGGTGCGATGCGTGAGTTGAACGCATTGCACCCGCACTGAATCCTGACCCATTCATTTCTATGGGGCTGTTCACATGAGCGGTGATTTTCACGCAACACTTATGCGTTGCGTGAAAATCGCAGCATGTTCTATATTCTGCGTTTTTCACGTAACGCAGGTCCCATAGAAATGAATGGGGTTGCGTGAAAATCGCAAGCATCCGCAAGCAAGTGCGGATGCGGTGCGATTTTCACGCATGGGTTCTAGGTGACAGTCTATTCACTGTATTATTTTCCCTTATAACATGGTTATAAGGGAAAATAATAGCATTCTGAATACAGAATGCATAGTATAATAGTGCTGGAGGGGTTAAAAAAAATAAAAAAGTTAACTCACCTTATCCCCATGATCGCCTAGTTCCCGGTCGGTCTCTTCTTTAGCTGTGACTAAAGGACCTGTGGTGATGTCAGATCACATGCTCCATCACCATGGTGATGGACCATGTGATTGGAGCATGTGATCTGACATCACCAAAGGTCATTCAGCCCAAGCCCACAGCTAAAGAAGAGACCGACCGGGAACTACACGATCATGGGGATAAGGTGAGTTAACGTTTTTATTTTTTTTTAACCCTTCCAGCGCTATTATACTAAGCATTCTGTATTCAGAATGCTATTATTTTCCCCTTATAACCATGTTATAAGGGAAAATAATAGAATCTTCAGAACATCAATCCCAAGCCCGAACTTCTGTGAAGAAGTTCGGGTTTGGGTACCAAACATGCGCGATTTTTCTCACGCGAGTGCAAAACGCATTACAATGTTTTGCACTCGCGCGGAAAAATCGCGGGTGTTTCCGCAACGCACCCGCACATTTTTCCGCAACGCCCGTGTGAAACCAGCCTTAGGGTTAGGCATTCCATAGTTTGACTGATTCACATAGGACAGTTATTGGTAATGAGTGTTCATAAGAGGGACAATTTAATGATAATGAGAGTTCGTATGAACGTTTCTTCCAAATTATTTGCTCAATCCTCTTTGTGGGTAAAAGGGACCTTACTAAATCGGTGAGTAGGTTGTGCCAGTGCTGTTAAGAAACCATCAAATAACCCTTAGGCCTTTTTCACACGGCCGTTCCGGATTTGTTCCGGTTGCAGTTTTGTCTGTGATTGCATTCCGATGTTCAGTTTTTTCCGTGCGAGTGCGGAGTACACAGACCTGAACTTCTTCACTGAAGTTCGGGTTTGGGGTCTGTTCTGTTGATTTGTATTATTTTCCCTTCTAACATGGTTATAAGGGAAAATAATAGCATTCTTAATACAGAATGCTTACTAAAATATGGATTGAGGGGTTAAAAAAAATAAAATAATTAACTCACCTCATCTAATTGATTGCGCAGCTGGCATAGTCTTCTTGCTTCTTCTTTCAGGGCCTGCAAAAGGACCTTTGACCCTTTTGCAGGTCCTGAAAGAAGAAGCAAGACGACGATGCCAGCTGCGCGATCAATTGGATGAGGCGAGTTAATTTTATTTTATTTTTTTTAACACCTCCATCCATGTTTTAATAGCATTCTTAATACAGAATGCTTACTATTTTCCCTTATAACAATGTTATAAGGGAAAATAATACAGTGAATTTACTTTAATGAAGTCCGGGGTTGCTTTTATCCCCTTCATCTCCTAGCAACCATGTGTGAAAATCGCACCGCATCCGCACTTGCTTGCTTTCACACAGACCCATTAATTTCTATGGGGCATGCGTTGCGTGAAAAACGCAGAATATAGAACATGTGATTCGTGAAAATCACCGCTCATCTGCACAGCCCCAGTGAAGTGCATGGGTGCGGATTAAGTGCGGGTGCAATGCGTTCACCTCGCGCATTGCACCCGCACGGACTTCTTGCCTGTGTGAAAGGGACCTTAGACTCCCATCGCCATAGCCAGTGGGTCTCTGCTGTTTCAAACGGCAGAGGCCTGCAGCTAATGTCTAAAACTGGCAGTAATGCCTATCAGGCTGGCCATGCATGCAGGGTGAACTAGTTTCTCTGGCTGTGTCTAGTTGTCAATTTGTAGTTTAATGGTCTACAATAAGCATAGCACTCCAACAAAGCCCTATAATGCTCCTGGTGGGGAGTGAGAAGATGGGCTGGACCATATTGCTTAGATGGCCTACAGGATGTATGGTGTACCAGCATTGCCCTATAAGCCTCCTCGTTGGGAATAAGAATATGGGCTGGACCATATTGTTTGGATGGCCTACAGGACATGGCGCACCAGCAAAACCCTATAAATACTTGCTGCTGATCTAGCACTTCCCAGGGAGGCCCTGGAGGGTCGGTGGATATCTGATGGGGTCCTTCGTGCGGTAGTCCCGGCAGTGAGGACCCTAGGAGGTCTCTTTGGACCTCTTGCTGCAGATCTGTGAGCTCCTCCAGGGGATGGATGCCACTGTAGGGTACCATCATGGATGCCAGATTGCAAGTAAATTTGGAGATTTTGACGTCTGAAGTTCCTCTGGTAAATCTAACAAAGGGCCTCAAGTGGATCTTGGATCAAAGCATCTGTCTCGCAATATATTCTTCACCAAAGAAATTGGTGTTCAGCAATCATCTTCTGTTTGATCATTCTGTGTCAAGATATATATCTTTTTAAAGAGAACCTTCATCAGGCAAGCTTGAGTCTCATTATTATCCTACCTTTTATAGGGCGGCCCCCACTGATGCCATGGTACTTTATTTTTGTTTCTACAGAACCCCCCCCCCCCCCCCCATTCCTCCGCTGTTGGCCCTGTAAATTTTGGCACCTTATATTATAATGAGTTGATTCTGTTATACTAGGCAGAGACTTGTATTTTCCCTGGGAGTGGTTATCTTCTCCCTGGCTGTGAGCACATCCAATCAGAGTGCCCCGCTCTTAGCCAGGGATAATGAGCTCAAGGATGTCTACACGCTCAAGATCTTGCGATTCTCGTGAGAACTTGAGCTCATTCTCCCTGGCTATGAGCGTGGTGCTATGATTGGATGCGCTCACAGCCAGGGAGAAGATAACCACTCCCAGGGAAAATACAAGTCTCTGCCTAGAATAACTGAGAATAGAAGTCTCCGCCTAGACTTGTATTCTGTAGAAAAAAAAAAAGTGCCATGGCATCAGTGGGGGCCAACCTATAAGGTAGGATAATAATTAGACTAGAGCTAGCCTGATGAAAGGTCCTCTTTAACCACCTCAGCCCCCCTAGCTTAAACACCCTTAATGACCAGACCACTTTTTAGAATTCTGCACTACACTACTTTCACCGTGTTTTGCTCTGTCATGCAACTTACCACCCAAATGAATTTTACCTCCTTTTCTTCTCACTAATAGAGCTTTCATTTGGTGGTATTTCATTGTTTCTGACATTTTTACTTTTTTTGATATTAATCTAAATTTAACTACTTTTTCTGCAAAAAAAATGTCAATTTTTACTTTCAGTTGTAAATTATTTTTTTTTAAAACGACATCCATATATAAATTTTTCGCTAAATTTATTGTTCTACATGTTTTTGATAAAAATAAAATGTTTGGGTAAAAAAAAATGGTTCGGGTAAAAGTTAGTTTACAAACTATGGTACAAAAATGTGAATTTCCGCTTTTTGAAGCAGCTCTGACTTTCTGAGCACCTGTCATGTTTCCTGAGGTTCTACAATACCTAGACAGTAGAAAAACCCCACAAATGACCCCATTTCGGAAAGTAGACACCCTAAGGTATTCGCTGATGGGCATAGTGAGTTCATAGAACTTTTTATTTTTTGTCACAAGTTAGCGGAAAATGATGAATTATATTGTTTTTTTTTTTTTCTTACAAAGTCTCATATTCCACTAACTTGGGACACAAAATAAAAAGTTCTATGAAGTCACTATGCCCATCAGCGAATACCTTAGGGTTGTCTACTTTCCGAAATGGGGTCATTTGTGGGGTAGTTATACTGGCATTTTAGGGGCCCAGATGCGTGAGAAGTAGTTTGAAATCAAAATCTGTAGAAAATGCCCTGTGAAATCCGAAAGGTGCTCTTTGGAATGTGGGCCCATTCGCCCACCTAGGCTGCAAAAAAGTGTCACACATGTGGTATCGCTGTACTCAGGAGAAGTTGGGGAGTCATTTTACATATACCCATGCTGGGTGAGAGAAATATCTCGACAAAAGACAATTTTTCCCATTTTATTATACAAAGTTGGCATTTGACCAAGATATTTATCTCCCACTTTTTTGCAGTCTAGATGCACAAAGGTGCCCAAATTCCTTTTAGGAGGGCATTTTTAGACATTTGGATCCCAGACTTTCTCACGCTTTATGGCCCCTAAAAAGCCAGGGCAGTATAAATACCCCACATGTGACACCATTTTGGAAAGAAGACACCCCAAAGTATTCAATGAGGGGCATGCCGAGTTCATAGAAAAAAAAATTTGGGGCACAAATTAGCGGAAATAGATTTATTTTTTTTTTTTTTTTTTTCTCCCCTCACAAAGTCTCCCTTTCCGCTAACTTGAGACAAAAATGTCAATCTTTCATGGACTCAATATGCCCCTCAGCAAATACCTTGGGGTGTCTTCTTTCCAAAGTGGGGTGTTTGTACTGCCCTGGCATTTGAGGGTCTCCGCAATCATTACATGTATGGCCAGCATTAGGAGTTTCTGCTATTCTCCTTATATTAAGCATACGGGTAATGAGATTTTTTTTTTTTTCTGTTCAGCCTCCGGGCTGAAAGAAAAAATGAACGGCACAGATTTCTTCATTCGCATCGATCAATGTGGATGAAAAAATCTCTGCCCAAAAAAAAAAAAAAGAGGGGAAAGGCGTCTGCCAGGACATAGGAGCTCGTATGCCCTGATAAACATCAATCGATGTGGATGAATAAATCATTGCCGGGATTTTTTATTTATGTATATATATATATATATATATATATATATATATATATATATACACACACACACACACAGCACATACACGCTTGTATCCGCCCCAGCCTGCTGTTACTTTGTATGCTTCCTTCCAGGAATAAAGATACTTTTTGATTACTGCATTCGGGTGAGTGCCGCTATCTGTTTCATCTTCATATACGCACACACACAAAGTGTTTGCCAAAGCATATGAACACCGCCGCCTCCTCAGCTCATATGCCTCGATAAACGTATCTTTTACTGCAGAGGAGAAATCTCGTCTTGCAGCGCTGCATACACCGACTTTTGTATAATCTGACAGCAGCGCAATGCTTCTGTCAGAATGCACATCAGTGCTGCAGCTAGTCGATCGGTCCACCTGGAAGGTAAAAAAAAGAAAAAAACAGGCCGCAACGCAATAAATTTATTAACTTTATAATAACTTTTGAACAGGACATATAAACTTTAACTTTTTGAACATAACGTTAACTTTTTTGCTTACTGGTGATTCTTTTTTTTTTTTTACCATTTATAGGACAAACCTCTCCTTCCCCATGGGACAATGTGCAAAGCGCAAATCGCCCAAAGATGTGGCAAAGTACATTATGCACTTTGTCCCAGGTGAAAGGAGAGGTTTGCAGCAGCTCTGGGTGAATGGGCCCTAATAGCCCTGTGTGCCTGTCCTGTGAGATGTGATCCCTATGCTAAGTGTACCTGTGTGTGGTATTTCCGGAAACACTCCCTAAAGCATAGGGCAGGGCAGTCAGGACAGAAATAGCGGGTGTCACGCCTTATTCCACTCCTGCTTCAGATACGACATCTTTTTCGGGGTGACGTTTGGGTTGAGGTACCGGCAACGACACTGGGGAAATGTCGCTCATGTAGACGGCTAACTGGTGGATGGGGCCATGGAACCTCCTGGATACAGGAGGTTCTCAATGATCTCTTCCTGAAATTTGAGGAAGGATCCTGTTCTCCCAGCCTTACTGTAGAGAACAAAACTATTATATGCAGCCAATTGAATTAAATATACAGACACCTTCTTATACCAGCGTCTGGTGTGTCGGAAAACTAAATACGGAGCCAACATCTGGTCATTGAAGTCCACCCCTCCCATGAGCAAATTATAGTCGTGGACACAGAGGGGCTTTTCAATGACACTGGTTGCTCGTTCAATTTGTATTGTCGTGTCTGCGTGAATGGAGGAGAGCATGTAAATGTCACGCTTGTCTCTCCATTTCACCGCGAGCAGTTCTTCTTTACACAAGGCAGCCCTCTCCCCTTGCAAGACGGGTGGTAACGAGCCGTTGGGAGAAGCCCGCCTGACTAGTTCGCGCGGTGCCACAGCAGCCAATCTGTTCTAGGAACAAATGCCTGAAGAGGGGCACACTTGTGTAGAAATTGTCCACATAAAGATGGTACCCCTTGCCAAATAAGGGTGATACCAAGTCCAAGACTGTCTTCCCACTGCTCCCCAGGTAGTCAGGGGAACCGACCGGCTCCAGGGTCTGATCTTTACCCTCATAGATCCGAAATTTGTGGGTATAGCCTGTGGCCCTTTCACAGAGCTTATACAATTTGACCCCATACCGGGCGCGCTTGCTTGGGATGTATTGTTTGAAGCAAAGGCGCCCGGTAAAATGTAGAAGGGACTCGTCTACGCAGATGTTTTGCTCAGGGGTATACAAATCTGCAAATTTCTGGTTGAAGTGGTCTATGAGGGGCCGAATTTTGTGGAGCCGGTCAAAAGCTGGGTGGCCTCTGGGACGAGAGGTGCTACTGTCACTTGGCGGGTTGGCGGATATAAATTGAGTGGCATACCGGTTTGTTTCTGCCACGACTATGTCCAAGAGCTCCGCAGTCAAGAACAGCTCAAAAAATCCCAGGGCCGAACCTATGTGAGCTGTCTCAACCCGAACTCCAGACTGGGCGGTGAAAGGGGGAACTAATGGTGTGGCTGAAGTTGGGGACTGCCAAGCAGGGTTTGCCAGCACCTCAGGGACTCTAGGGGGTCTACGGGCCTGTCTGTGCGGTGGCTGCGACAGGGTAACTATTGCACGTGCCACCGTACCAGCTTCAACTGCCCTTCTGGTTCTCACCACTTCACCATGATGTACGGCAGTGCTGGTACTAGGTCCAGGGAGGGCTGCGCTCCTGGTGTATGCCTCACCACGTAATCCGACAGCGCCAGCCCCACTCTGCTGCCCTTGAAGCGGATCCTGCGCTACCTGTGGTCTAGCAACATGGGGCCAGGTACGCCTGGTGGTATCAGGGACCTCAACCTCCTCGTCCGAACTTTGTGTCAGACTGCCACTGCTTTCTACAGGTTCATATTCTGACCCGCTAGAGTCGTCGGATGAGGGTTCCCATTCCTCATCCGACTGGGTCAGAATCCTGTAGGCCTCTTCAGAAGAATACCCCTTGTTTGACATTTGGACTACTAAATTTAGTGGGTATTCCCTGAGACTACCCAAGAAAAAAAGCAAGCCTGTCTTACAAATGGGAGGCTAGCGAAGTACCGGAGGCCGCTGCGATTGCTAAAAATATATCAAAACTGATTTTTTTTATCGCCGCAGCGCTTGGAAAGTGATTGTGCAGTGATCAAAAAAATAATCATTTTTTGTCACTGCGGCGGTTCGGGCGTGGGTGAATGCACGTGTGGGCGACCGATCAGGCCTGATCGGGCAAATACTGCATTTTGGGAGGAGGGCGAGCGAAGGTGACACTAATACTATTATAGATCTGACTGTGATCAGTTTTGATCACTTACAGATACTATAAAAGTCCAAATGTTGATTAGCGATACGCTAATCAGCAAATCAGTGACCGCGGTGCGGTGGGCTGGGCGCTAACCGATTGCTAACTACCTAACCAAGGGGCCTAAACTATCCTAAAACCTAACAGTCAATACCAGTGAAAAAAAAATGTGACAGTTTACACTGATCACTTTTTTCCTTTCACTAGGTGATTGACAGGGGCGATCAAGGAGTTAATTGGGGTGATGGGGGGTGATCAGGGGGTAAGTGTGCTGTTGGTGTGTACTCACTGTGAACTGTGCTCCTCTGCTGAGACCAACCCGACGAAAAGGACCAGCAGAGGAGCACAGCAGCCATTTAACACATTATATTTGCAAATATAATGTGTTAACTGGCTTCTGATTCTTTTTTTTTTTTAATCAGCTTGCCAGCCACGGGCCGGCTAAGCGCGTCATCTCGCGTCTTGTGAGATGACGCATATATGCGTGACTGTGCCTCAGACTGCCGCCTGCGGACCGCGATCCTGCGTTAGGCGGTCCGGAGGCGGTTAAGATGTTTTGTTAGATCTGTTAGAAACCCATTAGATTTTTTATTTGATTAAACTTTATTGTCATTACACATGTATAAATACAGGGTAACGAAATGCAGTTTGCATCTAATCTAAAGTGCAAAGAGCAACAAGTGCAATAAAAACCATGTTATATACAGATAATGATAGTGTAGAAGGTGGAAATAGTCATGTACAGATTATGTACAAATAGTAATTAATGAACATCGACCGGGACGATTCGCGAACGCGATCAAATGTTCGCTAACCGCAAGTTTGCGGCGGGCCCCATTCACTTTAATGGCAGGCTAACCTGAAAAACCTTCAGGTCATATTTGCAGCCACTAAATACTTACTAGAAGGGCACAAATAGTCCCACAACATGGACAGTGACATACTAGAGGGGGATGAATGACAACAATTCCCACAAATATGTATTTTAATCATGGGACTTTTTTTTTGCATCTTAAAGGAAAATTCTAAAAAAATGTGCACTGCTGGAGCCTAGAAAATTTTTATTTTAGACCACGGGGGTACGGGCCCTAAAAATTAGGCATTCATCTGACATAAAATAAATTGTGATTATGTGGCTCGAGGTACATTATGCGGTCACTGAATAACAATTTTACTGTAGCCCACTGAAGTACAGGCCCCAAACATTAGGCATTTACCGTACAGAAAAGATCAAGTGAAAATGTGGCTGGAGGCATATTAGACGGTCATTGGATATCAATTTTACTGCAGGCCAGTGGAGTACAGGCCCCAAACATTTGGCCTTCACCGGACAGAAAACATCAAGTGATTATGTGGCTGGAGGTATATTAGATGGTCATTGTATAACAATTTTACTGTTGGCCAGTTAGATTACATGCACCAAAAATTATGCATTCATCGTACAAAAAATATCAAGTGATTATGTGGCTGGAGGTATATTAGACGGTCAATAGATATATATTTTACTGCAGGCTAGTGGAGTACAGGCCCCAAACATTAGGCATTCACCGGACAGAAAACATCAAGTAATTTATATAAGAATAGGGGGCACTCAGCTATCTGGATCTGGATTTCGTGTTTGTATCGGGCATCAAGTATAAGATGTCAAGTTAGAAATATGCGGTTGGGTATATATCCCCAATGAGTACTTTACCCTTCCAGGTGAAATACGTGGCGGTCCGATTTCTTTGTAACCGATCCAATCCACATGCAGATGGGACGCCGAGATAGGTGTGCAGGACCTTGCTGCTTGCTCTCGTAATCACCGGTATAGGACCTTGCTGCTTGCCCTCGTGATCACCGGTCACGTGATATAGATTTGTCCACGTGATCCGATGGGGGGCGGTGTCCAAGTCTGTGTCAGCCGATAGTTTGTATTGAAATAAGGCGCGCGCCTCTTATATTGATCTTTGGCTGAGAATGTTTAATTCTTTAAAGTCCTTTTAGAGCATCATGTGGTATTTCGGCTGGTCCTCGGTCCTGTAGCTGCTTTCCCAGATGCGTTTCGGGGTCTAAACTTGCCCCTTCCTCAGTGGTCAGCAGCATACTGAACGGTCCATCTTTATATAGAGGGTTTTAATCGGCTTTAAATTAAATCGGGTCTCTTAAATTTGGGAAATAATGAAAGTCCGAATTGGGGTCGGTCCACTCCAAACAACAAGTGTCCATGGCTATCCAGATTCTTTGTGTTTTTATATCATTGTACTTCCATAATATATTATATATTTATTTAAAGATATGCTAATACGTACTCATAAATATTAGATCGAATAGTGCACATAAACCACAGACCTTGTCAGTATATGTTGCCACTACAATGTTCTTTGCGGTTTTCCTCACGGCTTTTATCATGTGTGATTATAGCCTTTTTAAATTTACTTTGATAACCTGTTTCTTCGAAAAAAGTCTTTTC
The DNA here is from genome assembly GCF_014858855.1 of Bufo gargarizans. Classification (NCBI taxonomy): domain Eukaryota; kingdom Metazoa; phylum Chordata; class Amphibia; order Anura; family Bufonidae; genus Bufo; species Bufo gargarizans. Next base: position 84,368,324 of record NC_058086.1, on the reverse strand, counting down.
AAAAATGAATTTTTTAAATGAATTTTTTTATCAAATATTTTTTTTTAAACCTTTTATCAAAGCGTTTTTTTAAAAAATATTAAAAGATTTCTATCTTGATTTCCCTATATAATATATATATATATATATATATATATACACACACACACTGTCGATAATTTGATTTTCTACATGCATATATAACAAACATATAAAAACATATATATACATACACTTTCCTCGATTTCTTTTTAAAAAGGGGGAATTGCTGTAATATTGTTATTGCCTCTGGTCTCTCCAGTTATAAATTATACTAACTAGAAACGCTAGTTGCTAAAAAATAAAAAAAGTTATAGCGTTTACAAACTATGGTACAAAAATGTGAATTTCCGCTTTTTGAAACAGCTCTGACTTTCTGAGCACCTGTCATGTTTCCTGAGGTTCTACTCGGCTATCGCGGGAGGACGCGTATATGCGTCCACCCAGAAGAGCAGGGCCGCCGCCAGGACGCAATCCTGCGTACGAAGGTCCTGAGCAGGTTAATGTAGATTTCTCTATACCTCAAATTTCACTATAGGCACCTGGTGGTGTGAAAGGGGGGCATCTATCGAGCAGGAAGGGGGTATCGAGGTGCTGATAAACAGCCAGACACTCAATGCCTCATTGCCACTCGACAATTGCCCCTTGGTGCCTATAGAAACCCGAATAATTCGAATTCAGCATTCAAACCATACGGCATTATCGTATTGAACTCGAAGATCCGTCTTGATTCAGTACATGACGTTCTGGCGACATGATGACCGCCTCTCCATGGTTTCTTAACCTTCTCTAAAGCCACTTATTTCAACAGAGAAGGATCACTATTATGAAAGTCTCTGAATTGTGATGATACGGTGTGAGCATCAAATGCCTTTTTAATTTTCGCTACATGTTCAGAGATTCTTGTTTTCAGGGATCTCTTGGTTCTCCCTATATATTGTCTCCGACAGGGGCACTCGAGCATGTAGATCACATCCGTAGAATCACGCGTCAGACCATCTTTTATCGTGAATGTGAAAGCATTTTGTGTGGACTGGATACATGTAGTCTTCTTGAGGAATTTGGTGATACGGCAATTGCTACACCTCCCACATCTAAAAAAAAACTTTAAAGCTGAGCCAATTGGAATCCTTATTCACAACTTTATTACACACTGTGGGTGCCACTTGTAACCCCAAGCTTGGTGCTCTAGTATATACTATTTGGGGTTCAGTGAGCATATTCCCAATGATCGTATCACCTAAAAGATGATGCCAATGGGCTCTAATAATTTTGTCAATAGCTTTATAATGGGCGTTAAAAGGCAAAATAATTTGGCTATTATTCTCTTGAGATTGTGTATCCTCTACTTGTTCATTTCTCACAAAGAAACTTTCTCTATTCATTGTTCTAACTTTATTTAAAGCGAACCTTTCACCTCATTTTCTCTTTATAAACTAGCAACAGTACCTTTATAGATTATCTTCAGTGTGTTCTTATACATGTTAGTGCCGCTTTCCTGCGCTCTTTATTCTTGAAAAAATCGTCTTATAAAGTTCACATTTCCTGCTCCAACAGTCACGCAACAAGTCAAGGGGGTATCCGTTCCCTCACCTCTGGCTGTACCTCCCCTGCCCTAACCCCACCTCTATGCTCTGTAATTGACAGCCGGCTCAGTCGACGGGACCTCGCTTGTGAATCCTGCGCCGTCCTCCTTATTCGCCGCGCGATCCCGTCTTTCTTGCGGACACAAGAGCGATCCTGTAACAGAATCGCACATGCGCCGTACACGATGCCTGCCTGTCGGCGAATGAGGAGGACGGCGCATGCGCAGGATTCACAAGTGCGGTCCTGGCGACTGAGCCGGCTGTCAATTACAGAGCATAGAGGCGGGGTTAGGGGAGGTACAGCCAGAGGTGAGGGAAGGGATACCCCCTTGACTTGTTGCGTGACTGTTGGAGCAGGAAATGTGAACTTTATAAGACGATTTTTTCAAGAATAAAGAGTGCAGGAAAGCAGCACTAACATGTATAAGAACACACTGAAGATAATCTATAAGGTACTGTTGCTAGTTTATAAAGTGAAAATGAGGTGAAAGGTTCGCTTTAAGGATTTCTCTAGAGCGTTTTCAGGGTATTGTTTACACACAAACTATTGCTTCAATTGTTCAGCCTCCACTTCAAACTGGGAGGTAATTGAGCAATTCCTTTTAATCCTCCTGAACTGGCTGGTGGTGGGGATATTCAGGAGCCACCTTGGGAGGTGGAAACTGTTATATGGAATATAACTATTCCTCATGACAGGTTTATAGTATGTGCTACACGTTAATTTTTTTCCATTTCTGGTAATCAGGAGGTCCAGGAATTCCACCTTAGACCTACTGGTGGAGCTAGTAAACTGCAGATTTCTATCATTTATATTGATGCTCTTTAAGAAGGACTGTAAAGATGTATCAGAGTCCCTCCATATAAATAGAATATCATCTATGTAGCAGCGCCAGAGCACCAGACTCCCCCCCCCCCCCCCCCAAGTCCGACCGGATGGTGTCTTCCTCCCATTGGGCCATAAATAAATTGGCATAGCTGGGGGCAAATCTGGTGCCCCTGGCGGTCCCCTGTCTCTGCACAAAATATTCCAACTCAAAAGAGAAATAGTTATGTTGAAGGATATAGTCTACCCCTTCCAGTAAAAATGTGATCTGGTCCTGATCGAGGCTGCTATAATTGTTTAATTGTTTTTCTAAGGCTAATAAGCCTTGTACGTGCTCTATACTCGTATATAGGGATGCTACATCAATAGTCCCTAAAATCCATTCTTCCTCAAATTTAATGTCTTCAAGAACCGTAATGATATCTGTTGTATCTTTTATAAAAGACTGGATTTTCTTTACTATGGGCTACAAGAGTCTATCTATATATTGTGATAGATTCAAAGAGATGGAACCTATCCCCGATATTATCGGTCTTCCCGGTGTGTTTGTGAGGCTTTTGTGTATCTTAGGGATACAGTAAAAAACTGGTATCCGTTTTTGGGTCTCAGTGATATATCTATACTCATTCATAGACAAAATCCCTTTGTACAAACCACTCTTGCATAGGCAAGTCAGCTGGTGATGGTATTCTAAAGTTGGATTGGATATGTCTATTATATGTCACCATGTCCATCAACTGTTGTTTAAATTCATTTACATAGTCTATCGTATTTAAAATCACTAAGGCCCCACCTTTGTCTGCAGGTCTTATCGTCAAATTTTGACTAGACTGCAATTGTTTAATGGCCTCAAATTCCTTTTTCGTGAGGTTATTCTTAGTTCTAGGATTTTATAATTTACGGAGGTCAGCTTCCACATTCTTTTTGAACATAGCAATCTCAAAACTGACTTCTTGTCTGGGATATTTTTTGGAGGTTATTTTCAAATCTGTATGTACATATAGGGTATGTCCCAACTCCTCTCTAATCACAGGATTTTTAATAAAATATTTCTTTAAACAAAGTTTTCGTACAAATTTCTCTATTTCAATAAACGTAGAAAACTTGTCAAGAGGGGTGGTTGGTGAAAATTTCAATCCCTTGTTCAAAAGGGAGGTTTGTGTTGGGGGTCAATTGTGTATCACTAAGGTTCACTATTATGGATGTCTCCTGTGTGAATTGTGTTCTGTGCCTATTTTGTTTGTGTCTCCCTCTACGTGTGGGTCTCCGTTTTTGTGATTGTTCATCCTTATCGGTGTTCTGGGATCGTAATAGTCCTTGTGTTGTGGATATCTCTGTGGGTAATTCTGTTCCCCGTGTCTGTGATTTGGCTGGTGATGATGACGCAGATTGTAATCGTGCGTCTGTGTCTGTGATTTCATCGGGCCCCGAGGTGGGGTAGGGGAGTGTACTTGACGTCTTCTTGTCTTGTGATGTGGGGGAGTGTGATATAAAAAAAGGGGGGATGACAGTGCTTCAAACCTATTAGTGGTGGAAATGTTATGATGATTGTGATTATCATACCTTTGTGTTCCTATTGTCTCTTGTACCTGGATATGTTCATATGTTGGTATATCCTGTATCTCATTATTTGTTTTACTGTAATATCTCACTTTCTTGTTTTTTTTTTGTTCATTATTTCCTTCTCCAAAGTATCCAGACTTTTACAAATCCTTTCTTGCCATTTTATATACATAGCATCTTGTGGTAACTTATCTATACTGCTTTTTGAACTGGCTATTTGTTTTATAATATCTTCCAAAATATCCGTCCGTCTTTTAATAATTCATCTTATAAGTTGGCAAGATTGTTCTTTCAAGAATGTCTCCCATTCTAATTTAAATGCTCCAGATATCCATGTTAATATAGGAGGGAGCAGAACTGAGTGGGTACAATTTGAAGAGAAAATAGATATATTACAGTGGCTCAACCTCCTATACCACCTGGGTACGGTGCCAACCCTGGCGATCTACCCCTGATCGTAAAGAGAAAAAAAAGTTATATAAGAATAGGGGGCACTCAGCTATCTGGATCCAAATAGACAATGGCAATATAGAACTATAATGAGTTTCAAAATTTAATTATATTTGATCACTTCTAAAAATACATCATACACATATTACATACATAAAAGGTGCCAGTATAATATAATAAAAAACACTCAATATATAAAAATAGGAAAACACACAACACTGGTTGATGTACCAAATCTGACCATCACAATGACTCCAGGTGATAGCTGGCAGCGCAATGCACAGTGTATTGTGAACTCCGTGTATTATGAATTCGCTGCCAGTCACCCCATGTCTTAGCAATAGACGTGGTAAACAAATGTACTTCAGTCCGTGCTGCTATAGTTGTATCAATTATTGTGTTTGAATCCGTGATCCAATCCACTGTGCTAATATGACAAGGTCCAAAGCAGAGGCAAAGAACGATATGTGGCTATATAGTGTTGATATTGTTTCACCACAATTGCGTTACTTGTAGTCTGTTGCCCTATACGCCGCTGTACCTGGCGCCGCTACATAGATGATATTCTATTTATGTATGGAGGGACTCTGATACATCTTTACAGTCCTTCTTACAGAGCATCAATATAAATGATAGAAATCTGCAGTTTACTAGCTCCACCTGGACCTCCTGATTACCAGAAATGGAGAAAAATGAACGTGTAGCACATACTATAAACCTGTCATGAGGAATAGTTATATTCCATATAACAGTTGCCACCTCCCAAGGTGGCTCCTAAATATCCCCACCAGCCAGTTCAGGAGGATTAAAAGGAATTGCTCAATTACCTCCCAGTATGAAGTGGAGGCTGAACAATTGAAGCAATAGTTTGTATGTAAACAATACCCTGAAAACGCTCTAGAGAAATCCTTAAATAAAGTTAGAACAATGAATAGAGAAAGTTTCTTTGTGAGAAATAAACAAGTAGAGGATACACAATCTCAAGAGAATAATAGCCAAATTATTTTGCCTTTTAACGCCCATTATAAAGCTATTGACATTGGGCTAGAGCCCATTGGCATCATCTTTTAGGTGATAAGATCATTGGGAATATGCTCACTGAACCCCAGATAGTATATACTAGAGCACCAAGCTTGGGGTTACAAGTGGCACCCACAGTGTGTAATAAAGTTGCGAATAAGGATTCCAATTGGCTCAGCTTTAAAGGTTTTTTTTTTTTATGTGGGAGGTGTAGCAATTGCCGTATCACCAAATTCCTTTAAGAAGACTACATGTATCCAGTCCACACAAAATGCTTTCACATTCACGATAAAAGATGGTCTGACGTGTGATTCTACGGATGTGATCTACATGCTCGAGTGCCCCTGTCGGAGACAATATATAGGGAGAACCAAGAGATCCCTGAAAACAAGAATCTCTGAACATGTAGCGAAAATTAAAAAGGCATTTGATGCTCACACCGTATCATCACAATTCTGAGACTTTCATAATAGTGATCCTTCTCTGTTGAAATACGTGGCTTTAGAGAAGGTTAAGAAACCATGGAGCGGCGGTCATCATGTCGCCAGAACGTCACGTACTGAATCAAGACGGATCTTCGAGTTCAATACGATAATGCCGTATGGTTTGAATGCTGAATTCAAATTATTCATGTTTCTATAGGCACCAAGGGGCAATTGTCGGGTGGCAATGAGGCATTGAGTGCCTGGCTGTTTATCAGCACCTCGATCCCCCCTTCCTGCTCGATAGTTGCCCCCCTTTCACACCACCAGGTGCCTATAGTGAAATTTGAGGTATAGAGAAATCTACATTAACCAACACAGATGAGAGGATATCACCTTCGTTTACATAGCTATTGGTTTTATATATAGAAGTTTTTTTTAAATATTTTACTTTCGCACTGGCCCCGATTGTGTGCGTTTTTTGATCATTCTTATCATCATTTTTGTTTTTGTTATTTTTAGCAACTAGCGTTTCTAGTTAGTATAATTTATAACTGGAGAGACCAGAGGCAATAACAATATTACAGCAATTCCCCCTTTTTAAAAAGAAATCAAGGAAAGTGTATGTATATATATGTTTTTATATGTTTGTTATATATGCATGTAGAAAATTGAATCATCAACAGTATATATGTATATATAGGGAAATCGAGATGGAAATCGTTTTTTTAATATGTTTTAAAAAAAACGCTTTGATAAAAGGTTTTAAAAAAAATCGATAAATTCATTTAAAAAAAATCATTTTTGAAAATACTTTTTTCCGAAGAAACACGTTATCAAAGTTAATTTAAAAAGTGCTATGGTGTTGGCTATAATCTTACATGATAAAAGCCGTGAGGAATACCGCAAAGAACATTGTAGTGGCAACATATACTGACAAGGTCTGTGGTTTATGTGCATTATTCAATCTAATATTTATTAGTACGTATTAGCATATCTTTAAATAAATATATAATATATTATGGAAGTACAATCTAAAAACACAAAGAGAATCTGGATAGCCATGGACACTTGTTGTTTGGAGTGGACCGACCCAAGTTCGGACTTTCATTGTTTCCCAAATTTAAGAGACCCCTCCCTACCCTAATAAAGCTGATTAAAACCCTCTATATAAAGATGGACCGTTCAGTATGCTGCTGACCACTGAGGAAGGGGCAAGTTTAGACCCCGAAACACGTCTGGGAAAACAGCTACAGGACCGAGGACCAGCCGAAATACCGCATGATGCTCTAAAAGGACTTTAAAGAATTAAACATTCTCAGCCAAAGATCAATATAATAGGCGCGCGCCTTATTTCAATACAAACTATCGGCTGATACAGACTTGGACACTGCCCCCTACCGGATCACGTGGACCAATCTATATCACGTGACCGGTGATCACGAGGGCAAGCAGCAAGGTCCTATACCGGTGATTACGAGAGCAAACAGCAAGGTCCTGCACACCTATCTCGCTGTCCCATCTGTATGTGGATTAGATAGGTTACAAAGAAATCGGACTGCCACATATTTCGTCTGGAAGGGTAAAGTACTCATTGGGGGATATATACCCAACCGCATATTTCTAGCTTGACATCTTATAGTTGATGCCCGATACCAACACGAAATCCAGGTACAGCGGTGTATAGGGCAACAGGCTACAAGTAACGTAATTGTGGTGAAACAATATCAACACTATATAGCCACATATCGTTCTTTGCCTCTGCTTTGGACCTTGTCATATTAGCACAGTGGATTGGATCACGGATTCAAACACAATAATTTATATAACTATAGCAGCACGGACTGAATTACATTTGTTTACCACGTCTATTGCTGAGACACGGGGTGACTGGCAGCGAAATCATAATACACGGAGTTCACAATACACTGTGCATTGCGCTGCCAGCTATCACCTGGAGTCATTATGATGGTCAGATTTGGTACATCAACCAGTGTTGTGTGTTTTCGTATTCCTATTTTTATATATAGTAAGTGTTTTTTATTATATTATACTGGCGCCTTTTATGTATGTAATATGTGTATGATGTATTTTTAGAAGTTATCAAATATAATAAAATTTTGAAACTCATTATAGTTCTATATTGCCATTGTCTAATTGGATCCAGATAGCTGAGTGCCCCCTATTCTTATATAAATTACTTTTTTTCTCTTTGCGATCAGGGGTAGATCGCCAGGGTTGGCACCGTACCCAGGTGGTATAGGAGGTTGAGCCACTGTAATATATCTATTTTCTCAGAAAACATCATGTGATTATGTGGCTGGAGGTATATTAGACGGTCATTGGATAACAATTTTACTGCAGGCCAGTGGAGTACAGAAAAGGCCTTTTATACTGCTGTATTTACATAAGACAGGGACCATTCTTTGTTCTGGGTGGTGGCGGATATTTGTGGGCTGACATGAGGAAATTCTATTAAATGTGGTTGTCACAGTTTTTGAAATGTGAGGTAGTCCACACTATCGTGAGCTAGGCGAGTGCGCTTATCGGTCGTGATCCCCCCTGTGGCGCTGAATGTGCTTTCGGACAGGATACTCCACGAGGGGCAAGCCAAATGTTCCTTGGAATATTGTGCCAGCTCTGGCCACAGGTCAAGCCTGCCCAGCAGTAGTCCAGGGGTTCCTCGCTTCTCAGAGCATCCACATCGGCTGTTAACCCGATGTAGTCAGACACCTGTCTGTCTAGGCGTTCCCTGAGGCTGGATCCACAGGGCGGCTGTTGATGGGTTGGCTGCAAGAATGATCTCATATCCGAAGTGACTAACACATCTTCAAACCACCCTATTCTTGCATGCACGGTAAGATTGTTACCCGTAACTGTTTCTCTGTGGAAATTCCTCTGCCAGCGCCTGCAACAGCAGAATGGAGCATCTCTCGCAGAAATGCCTGGAAATGCTGCATTCTGCCAGCCCTCTGTGATGCTGGTAACATGTCTGCCATTGAGTATTTGTACTGGGGGCTAAGTACATTGCCACCTAGTACTGGTCCTTGCCCTTTATGCTTTTTATACGGTGGTCCCTCTTCAAACACTGGAGCATGAAGGCCCCTATTTACACTAAATTGGAAGCGGTGGAGGGACCTGGCTCCTGCTCATCGCCCAGGAGAATGTCATCCTCGGTCTCCTTCCCCCATCCACGGACAACACCAGGGATCCCCGAAAAGTTTAAAGTCTGCTCTTCTTGCTCCTCCTCCTCCTCTGACTCCTCTTCAGACTCCTGCTGACTTGTCTCAGATGGAGTAGCCCCCCTAGGAATTCATTCAGCACTGTGACTTTCTCATCTTCCAGCTCCTGCTTCTTGACGGCTTGATTAATGACACAACGCAATGCACGCGCCAGAAAGAAGGCGTAAGGTACGACAGGATGCTGCTGCCAATGCCACCGTTGCGATCCTCTCTGCCGGGGACTCCAAGATGGCGCACGCTTCGGGATGTGTTAAAGCTCAATTTCTCGCAAGAACTTGAGCTCCTTCTCCCTGTCTAAGAGTGCGGAGCTCTGATTGGATGCGCTCTTAGCCAGGGAGAAGAAAACCACGCCCTGTACAAATTCTAGTCACCGCCTACTCGAACCGAATAGCCTCATTATCATATAAGGCGCCAGAACTACCGGAGACCACAGCGGATGAAAGGGGGGGGATCCTCTGAAAAAATAATAATCAGAAATACATCACTGGGGGCCACACTGTTAGGCAGTTAGCCGGTATATCAATCCCCTCTATCAGTATTTTTGTGGAAACAGGTATATAGAACTCCCTAATGAGTATTTGCTGGAAGGCGATAAATAAAACCCCTTCATCAATATTTGGTGGAAGCCGGTGTATCGCAGGCCTCAATCAATATTTGGTGGAAGCCGGTATATCAATCCCTTCTATCAGTATTTTGTGGAAACAGGTATATAGAACCCTTTAATGAGTATTTGCTGGAAGGCAGTAAATCAAACCCCTTAATCAATATTTGGTGGAAGCCGGTATATCTATCCACTCTATCAGTATTTTGTGGAAATGGGTATATAGAACCCCCTTAATGTGTATGTGATGGAAGTCAGTATATCAAACCCCTTAATCAATATTTGGTGGAAGCCGGTGTATTGCAGGCCTCAATCAATATTTTGTGGAAGCCGGTGTATCACACCCCTCAATTAGTATTTTGTGGAATCGGGTATATCGCACCCGTTAATCAGTTTTTTGGGGAGCAACATGTATATCTGTCATGGCTGAGGATGGGGGAAACCCTCAGCTGTGCGATGATCAGAAGATGTCCGGTCGCTACTCGGCCAGGACGACAGAATTAGGGAGCAGGTCACCTCCTATTGTGTCCCTAACACTGACCCTGTCTCCTAGCTGTATGAGCTGACCCCGATGGTAGGAGGGCTCATACTCTGGAACCTAATAGTCCCTACAAGCCCTTAGGGTGGCCCTGAACTAGGAGCAGGGTAAAACGACCTATTCCTCCTAGGCACGGAGGAACAGGAGTCTCATTGGCCAAGCAGCAGGGAGAAGGGGAACATAAACAGACCTATGAATATGACAGGTGAACCAAACAGTTCCACACTAACCTGCCACAGCCTTGCTGACTGGAATCGGTGCTCAGATACGCTGTCCACACAAACATTAAGAAGACAGCACACACATAAGAACACACAGGAACCAGGACATCCATAGCTGCAATAAAAACCAAAAGCATAGGACATCAACTTAACACCAGGGATTCGGTTTTATGACCGGAAGGGTGGCCCTTACTGGAAGGATGGTAACAGGATACCAAGAGGACGACTCCAGCAACATGCCTGGAGTACCCCTGAAGCTTCTGCCATCCAGCAGGAAGCTAAATAGCCCCAGCGGCCACACCCACACACACACTGGGAAAGGAGTTAACCCTTCCCTCACTAAACCAGGTAAGTGTCACTAAAAGGGGAAGTGTACAATAAACAATTACACTGCAGCTGTTACCGCAGGCAATGACATGCGTGGCAACCATGTCCTGGGAGTCAGCCAGAAGGCCGAGACACTGCCACCACATGTACACAATACAACACGTTGCCACGGGCAGCCACAAGTGAAGGGAAGTGTCACAGTGCACACCTACATAAACCTCGTGCACACCAGACATACAAAGAAGCATACATACAAGGAGAGAACAGCAGCAACAGCTCAGGCTGCTATACTGCCAAGTACAAACATGTTTCCAGCGGCAACCACATGTGAGGCAACCTACCAGCCGCCCTCACCATGTGGTTGACAATAAACCAAACCGCAGGCAACTGCATGTGGATCCAGGAGTCGTGACCATGACCATGGTCGTGACAATATCACACCAGTTGCAATTAGTTATTCTAATAGCGTTTGTCCCTCCTATCTAGCTGCGGTATCTCAGCAGAACTGCACACAACTGCTGCACAATACAAATGCACTATAATATACTTTCTATGTTAGAAGGTATATTATAGGTATATCCCACCCCTCAATCATTTTTTTGGGGGGGGTAACAAGTATATCACTCCATTTGCAATTTGTTATTCCAATAGCATTTGTTCCTCTATCTAGCTGCGGTATCTCAGCAGAACGGCACACAACTGCTGCACAATACAAATGCACTATAATATACTTTCTATGTTAGAAAGTATATTATAAGTACAGTCATGTGAAAAAATTAGGACACCCTTTGAAAGCATGTGGTTTTTTGTAACATTTTTAATAAAAGGTTATTTCATCTCCGTTTCAACAATACAGAGATTAAAGTAATCCAACTAAACAAAGAAAACTGAAGAAAAGTCTTTTCAAGATCTTCTGTAAATGTCATTCTACAAAAATGCCTATTCTAACTGAGGAAAAAGATAGGACACCCTTGCCCCTAATAGCGAGTGTTACCTCCTTTGGCTGAAATAACTGCAGTGAGACGGTTCTTGTAGCCATCTACCAGTCTTCGACATCGGTCTGAGGAAATTTTACCCCACTCCTCAATGCAGAACTTTTTCAGCTGTGAGATGTTTGAGGGGTTTCTTGCACGTACAGCCCTTTTCAAGTCACCCCACAGCATCTCAATGGGATTCAAATCTGGACTTTGACTTGGCCATTCCAGGACTCTCCATTTCTTCTTTTTCAGCCAATCTTTGGTTGATTTACTAGTATGTTTTGGGTCATTGTCATGTTGCATGGTCCAGTTCCGCTTCAGCTTTAATTTTCTAACTGATGGTCTCACATGTTCTTCAAGCACCTTCTGATACACAGTAGAATTCATCGTGGATTCTATGATGGTGAGCTGACCAGGTCCTGCTGCAGCAAAGCAGCCCCAAACCATGACACTTCCACCTCCATGCTTCACAGTTGGTATGAGGTTCTTTTCTTGGAATGCTGTGTTTGGTTTACGCCAAACATGTCCTCTGCTGTTGTGTCCAAATAATTCAATTTTGGACTCATCTGTCCAAAGAACATTATTCTAGAAGTCCTGGTCTTTGTCAACTTTATCTCTGGCAAATGTCAGTCTGGCCTCGATGTTTCTCTTGGAAAGCAAAGGTTTCCTCCTTGCACACCTCCCATGAAAGTTAAACTTGTACAGTCTCTTTCTGATTGTAGAGGCATGTACTTCTACATCAACAGTAGCCAGAGCCTGCTGTAGTTCTCGAGATGACACTTTAGGGTTTTTGGAGACCTCTTTTAGCATCTTGCGGTCTGCTCTTGGGGTGAACTTGCTGGGGCGACCAGTCCTGGGCATGTTGGCAGTTGTTTTGAAAGCCCTCCACTTGTAGACTATCTTCCGGACAGTGGAATGGCTGATTTCAAAATCTTTTGAGATCTTTTTAAATCCCTTCCCAGACTCATAGGCTGCTACAATCTTTTTTCTGAAGTCCTCTGACAGCTCTTTTGCTCTCACCATGGTGCTCACTCTCACTTCAACAGTCAGGAGCACACCAAACTAAATGTCTGAGGTTTAAATAGGGCAAGCCTCATTCAACATGCAGAGTAACGATCTACTAATTATGTGCACCTGGTGTGATATGCCTGTGTGAGATCTGAGCCAATTTAAGAGGGAATACATGTGAGGGTGTCCTATCTTTTTCCTCAGTTAGAATAGGCATTTTTGTAGAATGACATTTACAAAAGATCTTGAAAAGACTTTTCTTCAGTTTTCTTTGTTTAGTTGGATTACTTTAATCTCTCTGTATTGTTGAAACGGAGATGAAATAACCTTTTATTAAAAATGTTACAAAAAAACACATGCTTTCAAAGGGTGTCCTAATTTTTTCACATGACTGTATATCACACCCCTCAGTATGTCACACCTATCGATAGCACACCTATACCAGTCCTTAAAAGTACTTTTGTGGCCCTATTATCTAGCGTTTGGTGTCCCTAACAGTCTGTCCCTGCTCCACACAGCAACCTCTCCTTACACTGGCAAAAAACTGAATGTAAAATGACGGCCAGATTGGGTTTATTTATAGGGTAGGGGTGTGTGTAAATGTACTGAAACATCTCAATTGGCTGTCCTTTCCCACCTGAGGGATGAGTCATGGGTCAAAGTTCAGCATAATGCTAAAGAATATGGTGCCAGCGGACATAGCCATATGTTCCCTTGTTCGGCGAACCGCGAACGAGCAAAGTTCACTGCGAAATGAACGACAGGCGAACTGCAAGGCCATCTCTATGTACAAATAAGTTAATTATGCAGATGTTTATATTGCTATATAGAGAGCAAATATACAGATGTACTATGGACAAATATACAGATGTGCTGATGCGTACATATAGTCCTGATCAAAAGTTTAAGACCACTTGAAAAATGGCAAAAAATCATATTTAGCATGGCTGGATCTTAACAAGGTTCCAAGTAGAGCTTCAACATGCAACAAGAAGAAATGGGAGTAAGACGAAACATTTTTGAGCATTCAATTAAATGAAAACAACGAATAAACTGAAACAGGCTGTTTTTCAGCTGATCAAAAGTTTAGGACCACATGCCTTTAAAAGGCCAAATCTATGCAAAGATGTGGATTCATTGTCATTTTATGTCAGGTAGTCACACATTGTGATGGCAAAGGATAAAAAAACTCTCCCTTTTTGAACCTGGTCGGGTTTTGGAACTGCATAAGCAGGGTCTCTCACAGCGCGCCATCGCTGCTGAGGTGGGACGCAGTAAGTCAGTCATTTGGAATTTCTTAAATGATCCTGAGGGTTATGGAAAAAAAAAGTCAAGTGGAAGACCCAAAAAAATTTCATCAGCACTGAGCCGGAGGATCTAATTGGCTACCCGTCAAGACACTGGACGATCCTCGACCCAAATTAAGGCCCTTACTGGTGCTGACTGCAGCCCCATAACCATCAGATGGCATCTGAGACTGAAGGGCTTCAAAAACAAAAAACGTCTTCAAAGACCTCGTCTCCTTGAACACCACAGAACTGCTCGTTTGGACTTTGCAAGAGAGCACCAAACATGGAACATTCAAAGGTGGAAGAAAGTTTTATTCTCTAATGAGAAAAAATGTAACCTTAATGGTCCTGATGGTTTCCAACGTTACTGGCATGACAAGCAGATCCCACCTGAGATGTTTTCTACGCGCCACAGCCATAATGGTCTGGGGTGCTTTTTCCTTCAGTGGAAGAAGGGATCTTCAGGAAGTGCAGGGCCGTCAATCGGCTGCTGGCTATGTCCAGATGTTGCAGAGAGCATTCCTTATGACTGAGGGCCCTCGTCTGTGTAGTGATGACTGGGTTATTCAACAGGACAACGCTACAATACACAATGCCCGCAGGACAAGGGACTTCTTCCAGGAGAATAACATCACTCTTTTGGCCCATCCTGCGTGTTACCCTGATCTAAATCCAATTGAGAACCTTTGGGGATGGATGGCAAGGGAAGTTCACAAAAATGGACAACAATTCCAGACAGTAGATGGCCTTTGTGCGGCCGTCTTTACCACTTGGAGAAATGTTCCCACTCACCTCATGGAAATGCTTGAAAAGAGATATCGTTCTGTCCATCTTCTTGGCCACATATGATCTGATTGATGTGTGGAGGAGGGATCATCCAGACAATAGAGACTCATTACTCATGCAGCTAATTTGTGGTCAAGAATAGATGATCTATTTACCAGCCCTCAGAATGAAGCATAGCATCTACCTCTATAGAGGATTTGGTTATATATGATCATGCCCCAGTTGGTTTAGATCTGTGGGACTTGATACCCACAGGATCAGAGTTTGTTTCCCAACGTGGTTACACGAAAATGAAGATTTTTGCCTGATACTCTGGGGATGGTGAACATCGGCTGGGACGGTTTGCGACTGCGCGAACGCGATCAAATGTTCGCAAACCGAAAGTTTGGCCCCATTCACTTTAATGGCAGGCGAACTTGAAAAACCTTTAGCTCATATTTGCAGCCACCAAATACTTAGTAGAAGTGTACAAATAGTGCCACAACATGGACAGTGACATACTAGAGGGGGATCAATGACAAAAATTCCAACAAAAAAAATGTATCTTAATCAGGGGACATTTCTATGCGTCGTAAAGGGAAATTCTCTGAAATGTGCCCTGTTGGAGCCTATTTTTTTTATTTATTTTAGGCCAAAGGAGTACGGGCCATAAAAATTAGGCATTCACCTGACATAAAAGAAATTCTGATTATGTGGCTCGAGGTACATTATGAGGTAAATGGATAAAAATGTTACTGTAGGCCACTGGACTACAGTCTCCAAACATTAGGCATTCACCGGACACAAAAGATCAAGTGATTACGTGGTCGGAGGTATATTACACGGTCAATGGATATCAATTTTACTGCAGGCCAGTACAAATACAGGTCAAATACATATGTTTAAAAGAACTAAAAATATAAAATTGGATTAAAAACATGGCTAACTAAATCCCCCCTCTTGAAAATACCCCAAATGATAATAGTTGAAATTCGATAACACGTGGTCGTCACTGGTGTTAAATTCCTCTGAGGCCGC
This sequence comes from Bufo gargarizans, assembly GCF_014858855.1. NCBI lineage: Eukaryota > Metazoa > Chordata > Amphibia > Anura > Bufonidae > Bufo > Bufo gargarizans. The sequence goes on along the minus strand of NC_058086.1, from coordinate 84,352,436 downwards.
AACAATTATTCATTCAGCGTACATAAAAGAACAAGTAAGTATATGGCTGGAGGTAGATTACATGGTCATTGGATATCAATTTTCCAGCAGGGCAGTGTACTACAGCTCCCAAAAATTATGCATTCAGCATACATAAAAGAACACGTAAGTATGTGGCTGGAGATAGATTACACGATCATTGGATATCAATTTTCCAGCAGGCTAGTGTACTACAGGTCCCAAAAATTATGCATTCAGCATACATAAAAGAACAAGTTAGTATGTGGCTGAATGTAGATTACACGGTCATTGGATATCAAATTTACTGCAGGTCAGTGTACTACAGGTCCCAAAAATTATGCATTCAGCATACATAAAAGAACAAGTAAGTAAGTGGCTGAAGGTAGATTACACAGTCATTGGATATCAATTTTCCAGCAGGCCAGTGCACTACAGGCCCCAAAAATTATACATTCAGCGTACGTAAAAGAACAAGTAAGTATGTGGCTGGAGGTCTATTAGACGGTCAATGGATATCAATTTTACTGAAGGCCAGTATAAATACAGGACAAATACATATGTTTAAAATAACAAAAAATATAAAATTGGATTAAAAACATGGCTAACGAAATCCCCCCTCTTGAAAAAAAAAACCTAATGATAATAGTTGAAACACGTGGTCATCACAGGTGTTGAATTCCTCCAAGGCCCAAAACATTAGGCATTGAACGTACAGAAAAGGTCTTTTATGGGACTATTTGTTCTGTGTGGTGGCAGATATTTGTGGGCTGGCATGAGGAGATTCCTCCGAGATCAATGCCTCATTCATTTTTAGAAATGTGAGATAGTCCACACTGTCAGATAGTCCACACTGTCAGGAGCTAGGCGAGTGCGCTTATCGGTCAGGATCCCCCCTGCTGCGCTAAACGTCCTTTCGGACAGGACACTGGACGAGAAGCAAGCCAACAGTTCCATGGCAAATTGTGCCAGCTCTGGACACAGGTCAAGCCTGCACACCCAGTAGTCCGAGGGTTCCTCGCTTTTCAGAGCATCCACATCGGCCATTAAACCGATGTAGTCGGACACCTGTCGGTCTAGGCGTTCCCTGAGGCTGGATCTGGAGGGCGGCTGTCGATGGGTTGGTTGCAAGCATGATCTCATATCCGAAGTGACCAGCACATCTTCAAACCGCTCTCTTCTTGCATGTGCTGTTGGATTGGTACCCGCAACAGTTTGAGTGAGTGAGTAGAAATTCCTCTGCCAGCACCCGCAAAAGCAGAATGCAGCATTTCTCAAAAGCAAGGCCTGGAAGTGCTGCATTCTGACAGCCCTCTGTGATGCTAGTAACATGTCCGCCATTTAGTGTTTGTACCGGGGGACTAAGTACGTTGCCACCCAGTGCTGGTCCTTGCCCTTTATGCTTTTCATACGGGGGTCCCTCTTAAAACACTGGAGGATGAAGGCCCCCATTTGCACTTAACTGGAAGCGGTGGAGTGGCCTGGCTCCTGCTCATCGTCCAGGATAATGTCGTCCTCGGTCTCCTCCCCCCAGCCACGGAGAACACTAAGGATCCCAGAAAAGTTTAAAGCCTGCTCTTCTTGCTCCTCCTCCGCCCCAGCACCATCCTCCTCTGACTCCTTTTCAGACTCCTGCTGACTTGTTTCAAATGGAGTAGCCCCCCCCCAGGGAATTTATCCAGCATTGCTACTTCCTCATCTTCCTGCTTCTCGACGGCTTGATCAATGACACAACGCAATGCACTCTCCAGAAAAAAGCCGTAAGGTATGATGTCATTGATGGTGCCCTGGCTTCGGTAATCTCATCAAATGGCTGCAGAAGTCTGCAATGCGTCGCGCATGAGCAGCCACTGGCACAGTGGAAAAAAAGCAAGCTCCCCAGAACCTGTCCTGCCGCAGAGTTCATATAGGTAGTCGTTAACTGCACTTTTCTGCTGGAGCAGCCTATCAAGCATATACAAGGTGGAGTTCCATCGCGTCGGGCAGTCACAAATCAGACGTCTGACAGGCAGGTGGTGTCGCCGCTGAACGTCAGTAAGGCAAGCCATGGCTGTGTAAAATCTTCTAAAATGGCATATATTTGGCATATAGCTCCGGGATGCCCTTCTGGGAGAAATTCTTCTTTCCGGGTACCTTCCATTGCGGTGTGCCAATGGTCACAAATTTTCTAAAGGCCTCCAAGTCCACCAGTTTATATGGCAGTAGTTGGCGGGCTAGCAGTTCCGACAAGCCAGTGGTCAGCCTTTGGGCAAGAGGGTTATCCGGCGTCATCATCTTTTATCGCTTGAACATTTGAGATACGGAAGCCTGCCTTTGGCCAGATGAATGCGACGTCGCGGTGGAAGGTGGAGGACAAATGGGAGGAGAGAGGAGAAGAGGCAGGATGTGGAGCACCAGGAGTGTGTCTTTATGGGTTCTGGTATAAGAGAAAAAAGATGTAGAGGGTTAATCACAAGACTTACTTGGAACCAAATCCAAGGAGTCTATATAATTAGTTGCAGGGCGCCAGAGGAGGTAAGAGTAGGATAAAGTAGGTCAAAGAGTGAAGTTAGGTATTTGATAGGCAGCCGGATGTGGTCAGTGGTGTGAACAAGTTCAACACATACATAAAATCTTGAAGAAAAAAAGGGAGGCTGAAAAAACCACAATGTTTGGCGCCAGTCAAAAGGGAAAGGAGACAATAGCTATATTTATAAGGAATATATATTTTCTCAACCCGTGCGTATCAGTGATAAAAAGTCGCACTAGAAGTCTAGAGGTATTGAGACCAGCTGGATCGTGGTAATAGCAGTAAGTAGGATAGATAGCGGAATAACACTCGAAATATTCTAATCCTAAGTGGATATCTAGCACAGAAATCAGAAGGTGCAGGTATAAACTGGTACTACCAGGTTTTGGACCCGTGGGGGCCTATACATATAAGTGAATAAAACAATATATAATTGGTAAAATTGTATATACTTGGTAAAATCAATAATAGTATTCTCCACTCACTTCACAGCGAGGAAATTTTGAGGGATAAAGCTGAAGACACCCAAAAAAGTTTCCTCCCAATCCTGGATCGCTTCAATGGTCTTAGGGAGAGGCAGCAGTTCCAAACTCGGTACTTCTTGCAAATTCCTTTTATTTATAAAACAGCAGGAACAAAGAGCTCTACGCGTTTCGGGGCACAGAATAGGTCCCCTTCATCAGGAGCAGCATGTTATCACATAAGACATTTTATACCTACAATATGGGGTCAAACAATATGGTGTCCTGAGTGATGTCACTTCCGGGTCAAACCTAACTTAGGCCATCAATTTAAACCTCTTTCCATGAGACAAGTAGTGATATTAAGTGTCACAATATGTTTCCTATATCTGGTTCTATGATCCCTATACTCCAGAGTCGGTATATTACCTTAAACACCTTTAAAATCGGCGGTCCGGGTGACGGAGTGTGCCGGGGGACTATTTCCGGTCCATGGAACGCACAGATGGAGCGCACGCTGGCTTAGTGCGCATGCGCCAGGTTCGGACCCGGAAGTGCCGTGTTGATCTAGTGGCACAAAGGGAGACGTGGAACGCATAATGCGTTCCACTTACGGCAATTGCGATGTCGTTATCTCCTAGGGAATGAGGACTTACCGATAAACTGATATTGAAAGAGAAATAAGGATAAACACTGGGGGCCACTATATATACATATCCATATCCGGAGGGACCATAATATTGTTAAAAATACTGTTAGAAATACATATAGATTATGTGTATATATATATATATATATATATTATACATATAGTACATGGAGAAATCAAATGGGTATGAGACTTAGGCTATTGTATATTATATATATTATATATATATATAATATATTATAATACACATATATGTCTCAAGACTAGGTGCTGAGTTTCCGGAGTTGTATCAGATGACATGTATTTGCACATATATACAAAATAATATAATATAAATTAAGATATATATATATATATACACACATATATGGATAAATATAGATGAAAAGAAAATAATAATCTAGTAAAATACATAATAAAATACATTTCTGCTATGTATCTTTCATACCGAATACAATGGAATATACATAATAAAAATATAATAATATAATGGGGGGGGAAAAAAAAAAAATTGTCATAAATAAGTATAAAAAGTTATATTCAGGGGTAATACTTCATGGCTAGATTCAAGGTTCTATGGTCAATAATTGGTATACTCCAGGGTTTCATTGAGGCCAAAGGGGGACAATGTGTTCAGACGATAAATCCAATACATCTCTTTCCGTGATAAACATTGATATGACTGGGGTACCCATTCGAGGGGTGTAACTTTTAGCAGTGTTGCGTCGCTATTGTGGGACTCCTGAAAGTGCTTGGGAACACTATGTGTAAAGATCTGTCCTTTTATGTTCGAGCGGTGCTCGTTCATATGTTCTCTTAGAGTTTGCGTTGTTCTTCCAACATAGAGGAGCTTGCAAGGGCATTCTAGTAGGTAAATGACAGATCTTGTCCCGCAGTTCATGTTGTGTCTAAAGGTATAAGTGTCAGGAGTACCTGGGATTAGGATATCTTTTAACCCATGGGTTATCATCTGGCAACATTTGCACCTCTTTATACCACATTTAAATACCCCTTTCGTAATGTCCCCCATGGTTATTTTTTTTATTTTTTATAAAGTTCGCGCAAGACGGGGCCAGAATATTTTTGAGGGTGGGGGCCCTTCTGAACGTGATGGTTGGAGTGGCAGATAGGATATCCTTCAAAATGGGGGTCTTTTAGGAGAATGTTCCAGTGTTTGTTTATTATTTTTTTGATTTCTGTATGTTTATTGTTGTACTGGGTAATGAGATTGAATTGTGGTACTTTACTTGGAATCAACATGGTTTTCTTAGGTAACAAAGCTTCAGTTTGGCTCAGTTTGAGCGTTCTTTTCACAGAGTCCTGGACTAGGGATCTGGGATAGCCTTTCTCTTTAAAACGGGTCTGAAGGATAGATAGTTGTTCCCGTAAAACTCGATTATCTGAGCAATTCCTTCTTATCCGTTTCATTTGACTAAATGGTATGTTTTTTTTCCATTTAGAGAAATGACAGCTCTTGAATTCAAGGTAGCTGTTGGCGTCTACCTTTTTAAATTGTGTCTTTGTCGTGATAAACTCAGAACCCGATTCTATATGAATATCCAGGAAGATGGCTCTAGTGGGATGCTGTTCCATGGTGAAGGATAGACCCCAATCATTAATTTTCAGGTTGTTGAAAAAGCATGAGAGTTCTTCACTGCTTCCTTCCCAAATGAACAGCATATCATCTATGTAGCGTTTGTAGAACTTTATTCTGGGGTGAGAGAGAAGGCCGAACTGTTTCTCAAACATCCCCATGAATAGGTTCGCATACGATGGGGCAAACTTAGTCCCCATCGCGGTACCTTTGATTTGGATGTAGAATTGGTCATTGAAATTGAAGTAATTATGTGATAAAATGAATTCTATTGAATTCAAGAGAAATTCCTTTTGTGTATCTGGCATGGAGGAATCTTGACTGAGATAGTGTCTCACCGCTGTTATCCCAAGTTCCTGTTTCATGTTACTATATAAAGAAGTAAATAAGAACTTAATAAGATGGGGCGTGTCTTTGAGGTATGACGGTAATGACTGCACATGCTTTTGTAAATAAAAATCTACATATGCTGAGAGGTTTGAAGTTAGTGAATTTATACCTGAAATTATAGGTCGGCCGGGGGGGTTAACAAGCGATTTGTGGATCTTTGGAAGAAAATAGAATTTAGCCAAAGATGGATGGGATGGAGACAAAAACAGTTTCTCTTTTTTGTTGATGACATTCGAATGAAAGCCTTGCTCTACCAACATTGTTAGAGCTTTTTTGAAAATATTGGTTGGGTCCTCTTTGAGAGTTCTGTAGTACTCAGGATCAGATAAGATCCTATTGGCTTCAGTTATATAGTAATCCGTACTAAGGATAACAACTCCCCCTCCTTTATCCGCATTTTTAATAGTGATGTTCTTGTTATCTTTGAGTGTTTTTAGTGCTTTCCTTTCTATTGTTGTTAAATTGTGGCCTCCATGTGTGGTCTTGTTGTTTTCACAAAGATTCTTGAAATCGTCTAAAACCATTGTATAGTAGCTCTCCAGTTGGGGGCCTCGGTGTTCTATAGGGTAGAACGTGGAGTTCCTTTGTAGATTAGATGATATAGGGGGAAGTAGTGATTTTTCATCACTATTGTCACTAGCGGAAACCGAGGGGAATGAATCGGTATTCTCTCTCTGTGGTGTAATGAGCTCCTTTATTCTAAAGTGGCGTTTTAATGTTAGTTTCCTAATAAACTTATTCAAATCTATAAAAAGTTCAAACGGATCAGGTGAGTTGGTAGGGCAAAAGGATGACCCTTTACTCAAAATTCTGATCTCATCAGAACGAAGGGTATAACTAGAAAGGTTAAAAATTCCCTTCTCTCTTTCTAGTTTTTTGTTATTGATACTGTCGGTATCGCTTGGGGGGAAGATTGAAGTGGTGTCGTCTGTTGGAAATCTAGAGTTTTTGGATAGTGTGTCTTTGATTTTTTATTTTCTGGTGCGTCTAGATTTTCCTCCTCTGCATCCTCTAATCCTTCTTTTGGACGTTTTCTGGAACTGGCTACGGGGGTGAAGAAATGTGTTATCTTCAGGTTTTTCTTTACGTGAGGGGAGATTTTCAATATTAAATTGGTTGGGGTGAAGAAGGGACTGATTGGTTGGAAGGAGGTTACTGTTGCTCGCACCGGGGGGGTCAGTCCCGGCGGGGGGGAGTTGTCTGGTACTACAAGTCCTAAAAAAGGACTCTCTGAGAAGTTGGTGGGGAGTGCCAAAAAAGTTTCTGACTGTACAGTGGAATTGGAACAGGTAGAAATGTTGAGAGCTAGATCCCCTAGGGTTGTATGTAGATCCTCTGGATGTACTCCTTCTGTCCGATGGCAGAAGGAGTACATCTGGGTAACATTAGACGTTACTTCTTTATATAGTAACATCAAACAGGAACTTGGGATAACAGCGGTGAGACACTATCTCAGTCAAGATTCCTCCATGCCAGATACACAAAAGGAATTTCCCTTGAATTCAATAGAATTCATTTTATCACATAATTACTTCAATTTCAATTACCAATTCTACATCCAAATCAAAGGTACCGCGATGGGGACTAAGTTTGCCCCATCGTATGCGAACCTATTCATGGGGATGTTTGAGAAACAGTTCGGCCTTCTCTCTCACCCCAGAATAAAGTTCTACAAACGCTACATAGATGATATGCTGTTCATTTGGGAAGGAAGCAGTGAAGAACTCTCATGCTTTTTCAACAACCTGAAAATTAATGATTGGGGTCTATCCTTCACCATGGAACAGCATCCCACTAGAGCCATCTTCCTGGATATTCATATAGAATCGGGTTCTGAGTTTATCACGACAAAGACACACTTTAAAAAGGTAGACGCCAACAGCTACCTTGAATTCAAGAGCTGTCATTTCTCTAAATGGAAAAAAAACATACCATTTAGTCAAATGAAACGGATAAGAAGGAATTGCTCGGATAATCGAGTTTTACGGGAACAACTATCTATCCTTCAGACCCGTTTTAAAGAGAAAGGCTATCCCAGATCCCTAGTCCAGGACTCTGTGAAAAGAACGCTCAAACTGAGCCAAACTGAAGCTTTGTTACCTAAGAAAACCATGTTGATTCCAAGTAAAGTACCACAATTCAATCTCATTACCCAGTACAACAATAAACATACAGAAATCAAAAAAATAATAAACAAACACTGGAACATTCTCCTAAAAGACCCCCATTTTGAAGGATATCCTATCTGCCACTCCAACCATCACGTTCAGAAGGGCCCCCACCCTCAAAAATATTCTGGCCCCGTCTTGCGCGAACTTTATAAAAAATAAAAAAACTAACCATGGGGACATTACGAAAGGGGTATTTAAATGTGGTATAAAGAGGTGCAAATGTTGCCAGATGATAACCCATGGGTTAAAAGATATCCTAATCCCAGGTACTCCTGACACTTATACCTTTAGACACAACATGAACTGCGGGACAAGATCTGTCATTTACCTACTAGAATGCCCTTGCAAGCTCCTCTATGTTGGAAGAACAACGCAAACTCTAAGAGAACGTATGAACGAGCACCGCTCGAACATAAAAAGACAGATCTTTACACATAGTGTTCCCAAGCACTTTCAGGAGTCCCACAATAGCGACGCAACACTGCTAAAAGTTACACCCCTCGAATGGGTACCCCAGTCATACCAATGTTTATCACGGAAAGAGATGTATTGGATTTATCGTCTGAACACATTGTCCCCCTTTGGCCTCAATGAAACCCTGGAGTATACCAATTATTGACCATAGAACCTTGAATCTAGCCATGAAGTATTACCCCTGAATATAACTTTTTATACTTATTTATGACAATTTTATTTTATTTTTTCCATTATATTATTATTTATTTTTTATATTTTTATTATGTATATTCCATTGTATTCGGTATGAAAGATACATAGCAGAAATGTATTTTATTATGTATTTTACTAGATTATTATTTTCTTTTTATCTATATTTATCCATATATGTATATATATATATATATATATCTTAATTTATATTATATATTTTGTATATATGTGCAAATACATGTCATCTGATACAACTCCGGAAACTCAGCACCTAGTCTTGAGACATATATGTGTATATATATATATATATATATATATATACAGTCATGTGAAAAAATTAGGACACCCTTTGAAAGCATGTGGTTTTTTGTAACATTTTTAATAAAAGGTTATTTCATCTCCGTTTCAACAATACAGAGAGATTAAAGTAATCCAACTAAACAAAGAAAACTGAAGAAAAGTCTTTTCAAGATCTTCTGTAAATGTCATTCTACAAAAATGCCTATTCTAACTGAGGAAAAAGATAGGACACCCTCACATGTATTCCCTCTTAAATTGGCTCAGATCTCACACAGGTATATCACACCAGGTGCACATAATTAGTAGATCGTTACTCTGCATGTTGAATGAGGCTTGCCCTATTTAAACCTCAGACATTTAGTTTGGTGTGCTCCTGACTGTTGAAGTGAGAGTGAGCACCATGGTGAGAGCAAAAGAGCTGTCAGAGGACTTCAGAAAAAAGATTGTAGCAGCCTATGAGTCTGGGAAGGGATTTAAAAAGATCTCAAAAGATTTTGAAATCAGCCATTCCACTGTCCGGAAGATAGTCTACAAGTGGAGGGCTTTCAAAACAACTGCCAACATGCCCAGGACTGGTCGCCCCAGCAAGTTCACCCCAAGAGCAGACCGCAAGATGCTAAAAGAGGTCTCCAAAAACCCTAAAGTGTCATCTCGAGAACTACAGCAGGCTCTGGCTACTGTTGATGTAGAAGTACATGCCTCTACAATCAGAAAGAGACTGTACAAGTTTAACTTGCATGGGAGGTGTGCAAGGAGGAAACCTTTGCTTTCCAAGAGAAACATCGAGGCCAGACTGACATTTGCCAGAGATAAAGTTGACAAAGACCAGGACTTCTGGAATAATGTTCTTTGGACAGATGAGTCCAAAATTGAATTATTTGGACACAACAGCAGAGGACATGTTTGGCGTAAACCAAACACAGCATTCCAAGAAAAGAACCTCATACCAACTGTGAAGCATGGAGGTGGAAGTGTCATGGTTTGGGGCTGCTTTGCTGCAGCAGGACCTGGTCAGCTCACCATCATAGAATCCACGATGAATTCTACTGTGTATCAGAAGGTGCTTGAAGAACATGTGAGACCATCAGTTAGAAAATTAAAGCTGAAGCGGAACTGGACCATGCAACATGACAATGACCCAAAACATACTAGTAAATCAACCAAAGATTGGCTGAAAAAGAAGAAATGGAGAGTCCTGGAATGGCCAAGTCAAAGTCCAGATTTGAATCCCATTGAGATGCTGTGGGGTGACTTGAAAAGGGCTGTACGTGCAAGAAACCCCTCAAACATCTCACAGCTGAAAAAGTTCTGCATTGAGGAGTGGGGTAAAATTTCCTCAGACCGATGTCGAAGACTGGTAGATGGCTACAAGAACCGTCTCACTGCAGTTATTTCAGCCAAAGGAGGTAACACTCGCTATTAGGGGCAAGGGTGTCCTATCTTTTTCCTCAGTTAGAATAGGCATTTTTGTAGAATGACATTTACAGAAGATCTTGAAAAGACTTTTCTTCAGTTTTCTTTGTTTAGTCGGATTACTTTAATCTCTCTGTATTGTTGAAACGGAGATGAAATAACCTTTTATTAAAAATGTTACAAAAAACCACATGCTTTCAAAGGGTGTCCTAATTTTTTCACATGACTGTATATATAATAGCCTAAGTCTCATACCCATTTGATTTCTCCATGTACTATATGTATATATATATATATACACACATAATCTATATGTATTTCTAACAGTATTTTTAACAATATTATGGTTCCTCCGGATATGGATATGTATATATAGTGGCCCCCAGTGTTTATCCTTATTTCTCTTTCAATATCAGTTTATCGGTAAGTCCTCATTCCCTAGGAGATAACGACATCGCAATTGCCGTAAGTGGAACGCATTATGCGTTCCACGTCTCCCTTTGTGCCACTAGATCAACACGGCACTTCCGGGTCCGAACCTGGCGCATGCGCACTAAGCCAGCGTGCGCTCCATCTGTGCGTTCCATGGACCGGAAATAGTCCCCCGGCACACTCCGTCACCCGGACCGCCGATTTTAAAGGTGTTTAAGGTAATATACCGACTCTGGAGGATAGGGATCATAGAACCAGATATAGGAAACATATTTTGGCACTTAATATCACCACTTGTCTCATGGAAAGAGGTTTAAATTGATGGCCTAAGTTAGGTTTGACCCGGAAGTGACATCACTCAGGACACCATATTGTTTGACCCCATATTGTAGGTATAAAATGTCTGTTTGTCTTATGTGATAACATGCTGCTCCTGATGAAGGGGACCTATTCTGTGCCCCGAAACGCGTAGAGCTCTTTGTTCCTGCTGTTTTATAAATAAAAGGAATTTGCAAGAAGTACCAAGTTTGGAACTGCTGCCTCTCCCTAAGACCATTGAAGCGATCCAGGATTGGGAGGAAACTTTTTTGGGTGTCTTCAGCTTTATCCCTCAAAATTTCCTCCCTGTGAAGTGAGTGGAGAATACTATTATTGATTTTACCAAGTATATACAATTTTACCAATTATATATTGTTTTATTCACTTATATGTATAGGCCCCCAGGGTCCAAAACCTGGTAGTACCAGTTTATACCTGCACCTTCTGATTTCTGTGCTAGATATCCACTTAGGATTTGAATATTTCGGGTGTTATTCCGCTATCTATCCTACTTACTGCTATTACCACGATCCAGCTGGTCTCAATACCTCTAGACTTCTAGTGCGACTTTTTATCACTGATTCGCACGGGTTGAGAAAATATATATTCCTTATAAATATAGCTATTGTCTCCTTTCCCTTTTGACTGGCGCCGAACATTGTGGTTTTTTCAGCCTCCCTTTTTTTCTTCAAGATTTTATGGGTTCTGACGGTGTTGCTCCCATTGATGGGAGGCCAGGTGACTTCTTAAGTCGGTCGTCCCTAGGTGAGTGTTGGGCTTACCGTGACTTATGCGTTGACAGCACAGGCGGCAACACTATTGTCAGCAGCGGACACGTTAAAAAAAGCCCACTCTGAGGTAACGCAGCAAAACTGTAAACAAATGCTGCACTAGCCAAATGCACTATATGGAAAGTATAAAATTGGTATATAACACCCCTGCTTCAATCACTTTTTTTGGGGGGGGCAACTGGCATATCACACCAGTTGAAATGATTTGTTCCAATGTCGTTTGTCACTATCTGTAGCTGCAGTAACGCAGCAAAACTGCAAACAAATGCTGCACTACCCAAATGCACTATATAGAAAGTATATAATTGGTACATAACACCCCTGGTTTAATAACTTTTTTTTGGGGGGGGGGGACAACTGGTATATCACACCAGTAGAAATTATTTGTTCCAATCACGTTTGTCACTATCTGTAGCTGAGGTAACCCAGCAAAACCGCAAACAAATGCTGCACTACCCAACTGCACTATATAGAAAGGTTATAATTGGTATATAACACCTCTGCTTCAATCAGTTTTTTGGGGGGCAACTGGTAAATCACACCAGTAGAAATTATTTGTTCCAATAGCATTTGTGACTATCTGTAGCTGAGGTAACTGAGCAAAACCGCAAACAAATGCTGCACTACCCAACTGCACTATATAGAAGGTATATTATTAGTATATAACACCCCTGCTTCAATCAGTTTTTTTTTTTGGGGGGGGGGGGGGGGGGGGCAACTGGTACATCACACCAGTAGAAATTATTTGTTCCAATGTTGTTTGTCACTATCTGTAGCTGAGGTAATGCAGCAAAACCGCAAACAAATTATACACTACCTAAATGCACTATATAGAAAGTATATTATTGGTATATAACACCCCTGCTTCAATCAGTTTTTTTTTTTGGGGGGGGGGGGGGGGGGCAACCGGTATATCACACCAGTAGAAATTATTTGTTCCAATAGACACTCTGTGTAGCTGCAGTATCGCAGCAAAACCGCACACAACTGCTGCACAGTACAAATGCACTATAATATATTTTCTATGTTAGAAAGTATATTATATCACACCCCTCTGTGTATCACACTCATCCATAGCACACCTATACCAGTCCTTAAAAGGACTTTTGTGGCCCTTTTAGCTAGCGTTTGGTGTCCCTAACAGTCTGTCCCTGCTCCACACAGCAACCTCTCCCTACACTGGCAAAAGACTGAATGTAAAATGGTGGCCAGATCAGGTTTATCTATAAGGTAGGGAGTATGTCCATGTGCTGAAACGTCTCAATTGGCTGTCCTGTACCACCTGATGGATGTGTCATGGGTCAAAGTTCTTCACAATCTAAAGAATATGGCGCCGGCGGACATCGCCATATATTCGCCTGTTCGGCGAACGAGCAAAGTTCGCCGCGAAATGACCGCCGGGCGAACCGCAAGGCCATCTCTAATTAGCATTAACATCGGCCGCTAATACTCACATCCTCTCCTCTGGTCCGTACCTTTTCCAGTGGACCAGATACTGGAGGGATCTACGGAGAACTCGGGAGTCCACAATCCTGTTGATCTGAAACTCTAAATTACCATTCACCATGACAGGAGCGGGAGGCAAGAAGGACGATAAGAATGAAGACCACTCCTCCTGATTCTCCGAAACAAAACATCTCAAGTAAATTTCCAAATTCTGATTAGTGCGCTCAGTCTGTCAGTTCGACTGAGTTATAGAAGGCAGTATGGAAGTGGGTCCGCATACGTACTAGATAACCAGGGAAGCCATGAGTTATGCATTGCTATTCTATCTTTCATCGAGGAGGCGAAGGTGAATTCACATTGCATATGGTAGTTGACCAGTTGGAAGACTTCACTAATTAGTGGGGGCGTTGAACCTTTCCATTGGCGGGCAATCACTTTTTTTTACGCAGAAAGGATATGTGCTACTATACCCTTACTATCACAGGGAATTTCCACCAATCCTATGCTCAGAATTGCTAGCTCCAGGCTTAGTATTCCTTTAATCCCAGTTATCTCTTCTAAGACCCCTGAAACTGAAGCCCAGAAATGAGTTAGTGTAGAACACGCCCACCACATATGATACGGAGAGCCTATTTGACCACATCCACAGTGAAGAATAGTTCTGGATAGAATGTGCCAACCTATTTGGCGTCAAGTACCATCTCAATTGAATTTTCCTGTTCTGCTCTGTGTGATTTATACATTTTGAACATTTCATGGACCAGTACATAGCATCTGTCAATTTTTCTAATGGGAATTCTTTCCCCATTTAAGCCTCCCACCTAGACATAAAGGGTTTTTCACACCTTTTGTCTGCTGATAATAGAGATGAATACCAAAATGAGAGGCTGGAAGGAGGGGAGGTATCTGCTTTGAGTAGCCTGCTGATTGTATCACGCTCACTCTCTGCTACATTCAATGTGAGGGGGGGGGGGGGAGAAAATGGCGGATCTGCAAGCATTGGTAAAAGAGAGAGTTAGGCAAATTATATACGGAATTCAGTGTCTCAAAAGTTTTTTGGGTGGACTGTTCAAATAGGCTCCCCAATGTGTCTATGCCACAATTCAGCCAGTTTGTGATTTGAAGTGTAGGAATGTGGTATTCTATGGCCGAAATAGGAAAATGTTTCCTCTCCAAGGGAAAAGGTGTTTTAGTCTTGAATACATGAGTCCATGCAAATATGGAGGCTTGCATTGTGCTTAAAGGCATGGAAAAGATGAACGGTTTTAACAAATAAGCTGCCAATAATGACTTCAGGGGTCTCCTTCTAACATAGTTCTCTTCAATACTAAGCCACCTATGGGGTGAAGATGGGGACCACCACTCCATAGCCTGATCTAATAAGTTGGCCAAGTAATAACTGTATAAGTCTGGAACCCCTAGACCTCCTTTGCGGAGAGAAGGGTATAGCACATTTTTATTAATCCTAAAGTGAGTGCCTCCCCAAATGAAACTAAGCATGTCATTTTGCAGTTGTTTGATACATGTTCTAGGGATTTTCAAGAGTATACATCTGAATACATATAGAATTTTTGGAAGTATTAGCATTTTAACTGTGTTAATTTTTGCTATCCACGAGAGCTGTGCTTTGTTGTACTTAGTGTAGTCTTCTAGTAATTCAGCCCTCAATTTTTTAAAGTTGAGGGGGAACATGTCAGAGAATGAACTAGTCAACTCAACTCCTAAATATCTTATTGATTCAGTAGCCCAGTTAAAGGGATGGCGTTCACTTAAGTCTTGTTGCTAACTTTCTGGTACATTGATAGGAAGTACGTTGGTCTTACTAATATTTAGCTTATAATATGATATCGAGGAGTATTGGTCAAGTATCTCATTGACTGCCCGCAGTGATGTTAGGGGATTAGAGAGCATCAAGATAACATCATCAGCGTACAAACCTATACAGTGTGAAATTTTCCCTACTGTAATCCCTGATATCTGAGTACAATTGCGTATTTTTTCTGCCAATGGCTCCATCACCAATGTAAATATCAGGGGCGATACCTAGTCCCATTGGTAATCGAGAAAGATTCTGACAAAAATCCTGATGCCAATACATTCGCCTTTGGTGCTGAGTACAATCCTAGGATAGCTTGCAAGATATGCCCACTAAACCCAAATTTCCTAAGAGTCTGTTCCAGAAACCCCCAGTGCACTCTGACAAACCCTTTTTCAACGTCTAAGGGGACAAAGATCGTGGGGTTCCTGGACCACCCTGCAATCTGAATAAAGTTTATAATCTTTCTCGTGCCATCTCTACACTGTCTTCCTGGCACAAAGCCAACTTGATCAGGATTTATCAGGGCAGGTAGTACTTTGTTAAGGCGGGAGGCTAGTATCTTAGCAAACAGTTTAAGGTCAGCATTCAACAGGGAAATTGGCCTGAAATTCTCAGGAGCATCAGGAGTTTTCCCAGGTATAGTAACTACAGTGGCCTTTAACATTTCAGGGGGGATGTTCCCACATGTCAGGAATGTATTATACAGTTTAGTTAAATGAGGAAGTAACGCAGGGTGAAATGTTTTATAATATTCCACTGGAAAGCCGTCTGGGCCTGAAGCCTTATTAGATGGAGTAGCTTTAACGGTGGTGAGAATTTCTGTGGTAGTGTTTTGCCTATTCAGAACGCTTAAGTCGTCTGAAGATACTTTGGGGAGCTTAAGAGAATCTAGATATGCCGATATTGCCCCCACACATGAATGCTTTATGCGTAAGCCATAGTGTTTTTACACTAGTGTCGGGTAGGTCATTAAAATGCAGGAATTCTTGAGGTTTAGCTGTGATCCCATTAACTCTTTCAGGGCATTTGAGCAGGTAAGTATTCAATCTCCATTGTGGACGTGGGAGGTCAGGAAGATCATCTTCAATGACAATACTCACTGGGGTGTGGTCTGACCACGTCGCTCCCCCGATGTCAGACTATCACGATCGGCGTGACTATCACATACGTGACACAGAGGGAGGGAAAGAGGAAGGCCCTGCCCAAGTGAGAGGGAAGGTGGTGACCCCTGACTCACCTTGCGGCTGGCACCTGGCTGCCCTGTCGTCCCTAGACGGGTTCCTCACCCGTACACCGATCACGTGCCTAAAACCCTGGCTTTCCCTAAGATGAGCCCTAGATAGTGAACAGGGCGGTGGGAACACTAGTCCGCACCACTAGCTCTAAAGGAAAACACCAAGGGGAGGACAGACAATACAGACTCAACATATAATCCCAGGTGGGCGACAACAGGAGACAACAAAAAGCCCAACAGGGATCCGGAGGGTAGCACTCTGGAACAACAACCAGGATTCACAGCTCCAGTGGGTCAGTATAGAAGTCCAGGCAGGAAGCTCTATAACTGGCAACTAGAGAAGTGTGAGAGGAGAATATAAGGAGGTTGGGAGTGGCAGACAAGAAACAGCTGAGGAGGAGACGCTACGGATCCCTGAGTGAGACAAAAAGGATAGCAAGGCAAACACAGAAAACAATCACTAAGAAACAACGTGATCTTTAGACATAGAGCGCGCAGCCACCCGCTGCGACTTCCTGACCCCGGGTATAACGGAGTCAGACGTGGCTCTTGACACCCTCGTGACAGTACCCCCCCCCCCTTTCACGAGGGGCCTCCGGACACTCAGGACCAGGTCTCTCAGGATGAGAGGCATGGAAAGCCTGAATTAACCTGTTGGCGTTTACCTCTGACGCTGGAACCCACATTCTTTCCTCGGGACCGTAACCCCTCCAATGCACCAGATACTGAAGAGAGCGGCGGACCCGACGAGAATCAACAATTCTGGATATTTGAAACTCCAGATTACCATCCACAATAACAGGAGGAGGTGGCAGCGGTGATGGTTCTAGAGGTGGAACATACTTCTTGAGTAACGACTTATGGAAGACGTTATGGATCTTAAAAGTCTGAGGTAGCTCCAGGCGAAAAGCCACAGGGTTAATGACGGCTACTATTTTATAAGGACCAATGAACCTAGGGCCCAGTTTCCAAGAGGGAACCTTCAACTTAATATTCCTAGTAGACAACCACACATAGTCATTCACTCCTAGGTCCGGACCTGGCGACCGTTTCTTATCGGCCATGCATTTATATTTACCACTCATATTTTTCAAGTTAGCTTGCACCTTCTGCCATACCGATGAAAGAGATGAAGAAAACCGTTCCTCTTCGGGAACCCCAGAAGACCCCCCCTCTTTGAAAGTACAAAATTGGGGATGAAAACCGTATGCACCAAGAAATGGTTACTTGCCAGTGGATTCCTGACAGCGATTATTTATGGCAAACTCGGCTAACGGTAAATATGATGACCACACCTCTTGGTTTTCAGACACAAAACACCTTAAATATGTTTCTAGGTTTTGGTTGGTACGCTCAGTCTGTCCATTCGACTGAGGATGGAAAGCTGAGGAAAAGGACAAGTGTACCCCCAAACGGGAACAAAAAGCTTTCCAAAACTTAGAAATAAACTGGGTTCCCCGATCCGAAACCACATCGGAAGGGACCCCGTGAAGCTTCACGATTTCACTGATAAACACCTGAGCAAGAGTCTTAGCACTAGGAAGTGCGGGTAGCGCAATAAAGTGCACCATTTTGCTAAACCTGTCTACTACTACCAAGATAACTGTTTTACCCGCAGACAACGGTAAGTCAGTGATGAAATCCATTGACAGATGTGTCCATGGCCTATTGGGGATGAAAAGTGGCAATAAAGACCCTGCTGGACGTGTATGAGAGACTTTTGCGCGTGCACAAGTAGAACAAGTAGACACGAAATCCATTACATCCTGACGCAACCTTGGCCACCAAAAACGACGAGACAATAGCTCCAAGGTTGCTTTACTACCCGGGTGCCCAGCAAGTGCCGAATTATGGTGTTCCTTTAATAATTCAAGACGCAGGTTTAACGGTACAAACAATTTCTCTGAGGGGCAAGAGGCCGGGGCGTCCCCCTGGGCCTCTAACACCTTTCCCTCTAGAACAGAGTGTACAGCAGAGACAACCACTCCTCTTTGTAAAATAGGTACCGGATCACTAACATTACCCCCTCCAGGGAAACTACGAGATAATGCGTCTGCCTTGGTATTTTTTGCCCCAGGACAATAGGTGATTACAAAGTAAAATCTGGTAAAGAATAGCGACCACATAGCTTGTCTAGGGGTGAGACGCTTAGCCGATTCTAGGTACAGAAGGTTTTTGTGATCCGTAATCACCGTGATGGGGTGGATTGCTCCCTCTAAGAAGTGACGCCACTCTTCAAACGCCAGTTTAATCGCCAACAGTTCCCTATTTCCAATATCATAGTTCTTTTCTGCTGTAGATAACTTTTGGGAAAAGAGAGCGCAAGATCGCCATTTGCCAGGAGACGGACCCTGAGACAATACAGCCCCCACTCCCACCTCTGACGCATCTACTTCAACAATAAAAGGCTGGGACACATCGGGTTGAATTAGAACAGGTGCCGAGGTAAATCTCTCTTTTAGAGAGGAAAATGCAATTTTAGCGGCGTCAGACCATTTAGAAAAATCAGTCCCCTTCCTAGTCATGTCAGTAAGGGGTTTAACGATCACTGAATAATTTTTAATGAACTTTCTATAGAAATTTGCGAAACCCAAAAACCGTAGTAGAGCTTTAAGGTTCTCAGGAAGATCCCAATCTAAAATTGCCTGGACCTTCCTAGGATCCATACGGAAACCTGAAGCAGATAATAGATATCCCAGGAACTGTATTTCCTGAACGGCGAAGACACATTTTTCAATTTTCGCATATAATTTATTCGTCCGTAGGACCTGCAGTACTTGCCTGACATGTACTTCATGTGTTTTTAGATCAGCCGAATAAATTAAGATATCATCTAGGTATATGACTACAAACCTGCCGATGAGATGACTGAAAATATCATTAACGAAATGTTGGAAGACAGCAGGGGCATTGGTCAGACCGAAAGGCATGACTAAATTTTCATAATGCCCCTCAGGGGTGTTAAAAGCTGTCTTCCACTCATCCCCTTCCTTGATACGAATCAGATTGTAGGCCCCCCTAAGATCAAGTTTGGAGAACCACTCAGCACCCGCAATCTGATTAAAAAGGTCAGGAATGAGAGGAAGAGGGTATGGGTCTCGGATGGTTATCCGGTTTAGCTCACGGAAATCTAGGCAAGGACGCAGGCCCCCATCTTTCTTTTTAACAAAGAAAAACCCTGCAGCCACGGGTGAAGAAGAGGGTCTGATGTGTCCCTTAGCCAGACTCTCGGAGATATAATCTTTCATGGCTTGTCTCTCGGGATCCGAAAGATTATACAACCTGGACTTGGGTAATTTTGCACCGGGAATCAGGTTAACCGGGCAATCATAAGGACGATGAGGTGGTAGCTTCTGACAACCCTTTTCAGAAAAAACGTCCTCAAAGTCTGAAATAAATGTAGGTAGGGAAGCTATGGAGGCGACTAAGCAATTGTTATTTCAGCAATTCTCTCTGCAATGCTCACTCCACTCCAATATCTCCCTGGCCTGCCAATCCACCACTGGATTGTGCGCTACCAACCAGGGAAGACCCAATACCACAGGAGAGGGAAGGCCCTCCAGAACGTAACATGAAAGACACTCATTATGGTGGTCCCCTACCCGAAGGTGTAAGTTATGGACAATGTGAGTGAGGTTTATCTGAGACAGAGGAGCAGAATCAATAGCGAATATGGGAATAGGTCTCTGCAGCGTACAGAGAGACAAACCCATAGTGCGGGCAAAATGGGCATCTATCAAATTTAACCCTGCTCCACTGTCTAGAAAAAAAGAAATAGACTCTGTCTTAACACCAAAAACAATAACCGCTGGCAACACAAATTGAGATGTTCGTATGGAGGAAACGTATACCCCCCGGCTGACATCCTCCGCACAGCCTGGGGTTAGTAGTTTTCCGACCGTCTTTTGTTTTTGAGAAAGGAGGGACAGACATTAATGAAATGACCCCTCCCCCCACAGAAAAAACAAGCCCCCCACCTACGGCGAACCTCAGGAGGACGGACCTGACGAGAAGTTCCTCCTAGCTGCATAGGCTCATCTAAGTCAGTACAGACTAACTGCTGCTTGGGAGAGGTTACCAATTGCTCAGGAATTTTCGATCTCTCCCTAAGACGTCTATCTATTCTGATAGAGAGGGACATAACAGCATCAAGGGAAAGGGGGGTCTCATACAGCGCCAGCGCATCCTTAACCCTTTCAGATAACCCAGAGCAGAACTGACTCCTGAGAGCCGGGTCGTTCCACTGAGTATCCGTAGCCCACCTACGGAACTCTGAGCAATATTCCTCTGCTGGCCGATCTCCCTGTAGGAGTCTCCGTAACTTCGACTCAGCCAGGGCGACTCGGTCAGGGTCATCATATATGAGACCCAAAGCCCCCCCAAAAAAATCCCTCCACTGACCGGAGAGCCTGGGAACCAGGGGGTAACGAGAACGCCCAGGATTGCGGGTCCCCCTGAAGCAGGGAAATAACAATCCCCACCCGCTGTTCTTCATTACCTGAGGAGTAAGGGCGCAGCTTAAAATATAATTTGCAGGCCTCACGGAACGTCACAAATTTGTCCCTTCCCCCAGAAAATCTGTCAGGAAGAACAACCTTGGGTTCTGTAACAACCTGGTTACCCATAGCAACCGCTGGGCTTGCGGTCTGCTGCATTTGCTGCTGTTGTTGGAGGACAGGCGCCTTCAATCCTGCCACCTCCAAAGACAGGCCTTGAAGCTGTTTTGCCAAAGCAGCAATAGGATCCATATTGGATTCTAAGTAGAGAGAAAATTATTTATTTTTTTTCTCCCAAAAAATAAGGGCCAGTTATAATATCACGATCGGCGTGACTATCACATACGTGACACAGGAAGGGAAGGGAAAGAGGAAGGCCCTGCCCAAGTGAGAGGGAAGGTGGTGAACCCTGACTCACCTTGCGGCTGGCACCTGGCTGCCCTGTCGTCCCTAGACGGGTTCCTCACCCGTACGCCGATCACGTGCCTAAAACCCTGGCTTTCCCTAAGATGAGCCCTAGATAGTGAACAGGGCGGTGGGAACACTAGTCCGCACCACTAGCTCTAAAGGAAAACACCAAGGGGAGGACAAACAATACAGACTCAACATATAATCCCAGGTGGGCGACAACAGGAGACAACAAAAAGCCCAACAGGGATCCGGAGGGTAGCACTCTGGAACAACAACCAGGATTCACAGCTCCAGTGGGTCAGTATAGAAGTCCAGGTAGGAAGCTCTATAACTGGCAACTAGAGAAGTGTGAGAGGAGAATATAAGGAGGTTGGGAGTGGCAGACAAGAAACAGCTGAGGAGGAGAAGCTACGGATCCCTGAGTGAGACAAAAAGGATAGCAAGGCAAACACAGAAAACAATCACTAAGAAACAACGTGGTCTTTAGACATAGAGCGCGCAGCCACCCGCTGCGACTTCCTGACCCCGGGTATAACGGAGTCAGACGTGGCTCTTGACGCCCTCGTGACACAGACCTCGTGACTCTATGCAAAAGGCTTTTGGATATTAGAATGTAGTGAATTCAAGAATGAGATAGGAGTGCTGTTGATATGAACATATAATCTCGCTCATCACTATGCTGATAACGCCAGATGTCATGAAAGGCGGACTCATATAGAGTTGTTTGCAACTCTGTGCGGCGACACCCCTGCGCAGACTTACAGTCTAATTCTGATTTAATCGGGATGTTGAAGTCTCCACCCACTACCACCTCTCCTACTGCTAATTTCTCCACTTTGTTGAACAGCCTCCTACAGAAGGCCACCTGTCTGACATTGGGGGCGTATACAGACGCTAAAGTAAATGGTTTACCTTCAAGAGTGCATATTAAAATAACATATCTCCCAGCTGAATCAGTTATAAATTTTTTTTAGGGAAAGGGTGATTGTAGACTTTACACCAATGAATACTCCAGCCTTTCTCTTTTTCCTTGTATGGGAATGGTATATTACAGGGAAATTCTTATGTTTGCATCTAAAAGCATCTTTTTCCAACAGGTGCGATTCTTGTATGAAGAGCACATCACATTTAGATTTAAGGGCTTCTAACCAAAGCTGGGTGCGCCTATATGGAGAATTTAGCCCACGAACATTAAGTGAGAGAATTTTTAACCCCGCTTCCTATACATTGAGTCTCCCTGCAACACGCATCACCATACTTCGATAAAGAAGCCCTTAAAAGCTAAAATGCATAGAGCACTTAGTACATGCATAGTATTCATAGGAACCAACTTAAAAAGGGAACTGAACACATGGTAAAGGAAAATTAAAGTTAAATACAGTGAGGTCATTAAGGCGTAACAAGCCCGACCAGGTAATTAACAGTCAAAGGACCAGAAAGAAAAAGTCTGATTGGGACAGAGAACAAAAGCTCCCTGCCACGGACCAACACTAATGATTGCAGTCAATCAAACAACTACTCTCGACTGCAGCAAACTCACGGATCAGGCAACGTCTGAGGGATCTTGTCTGGGCGCGGAGCGGCTTCCTTCATCCCACGAGAATCTTCAGTGATGAGGCCCCATTCGATCAGGCATCGAGTCGCCACTTGTGGTGAGTTGAAAATCTGCAGGCCTCCATTGTGAGTGACCAGAGGTTTCACTGGAAACCCCCAGCGATATTTTACATGTTGTTGCCTTAACACAGCGGTGATCGGAGCGAATTCTTTTATTTTCGCAAGGGTTGCTGCGGAAAGGTCTGTGTAGACCGTTATGCCTGTAAATTCCTCCGATGGGGGAACGTGGCTAACTGCCGGTATGAGCGCACGCACTTGAGAGCGGCTCCGTTCCCTATACTTTATCCTGACTAATCCTGCCAAGCTGCCTACTTCAGATCTAGAGTGGCAAGTGCAGAGGAGAAGGAGGAAGCCCAGGCACCACGATATGGGTCCCAGCAAGGCACAGTCCGCGGCTGATAAGCTCAAAGAATATGCCCGCCAGGAGAACCAACATGGCGCCGCGTCTCCCGCCACTCCACGTGCAGCGGTGACGCGAGGGCAGGCCGCACAGCAGTTGGAGCCTGAAGATGCTGGGGAACCTGAGATCACGCTGAAAGCGTGAGCAGCTCCTAACGGCGATATCATCCTGCCAATCCTCCCTTACATGTAAGATAGATGAGGTGCGATTTGACCTGGGTCTGCTGAGGCAGGACGTGCAACAGCTGAGTGAGAGAGTAAAGCAGACGGTGGATCGGGTGTCGGAGCTGGAGGACTACACCAGACCATTGGACTCAAGACTGACCGAGGTGGAGAGAGCTGTCGGACTATGGCGGCAGAGGTGCGACGACTTAGAGAAACGGGCCTGGCGCAACAATGTGAGGATCCTGGGGCTGCCTGAAAGAGCGGAGGGGAGAGACCCGGCCAGCTTCTTGGAGGTATGGTTCAAGGCCCAATTCCCCGATGCCGCGTTCTCTGCGGCCTACGCCGTTGAGAGAGCGCACAGGGTTCCTGCTAGACCACCTCCTCCGGGCACGCCACCGAGGCCCCTGCTCGCCCGTTTACTAAACTGGAAAGATCGGGACTTAATTCTCAGTCAGGCGAGGAGCAAGGGAGCAATGATGCATGATAATGCCAACGTGTCGCTATTCCCGGATTTTTCTGCGGACCTACAGAAGAAGAGGGCCACCTTTGTCTCAGTTAAGAGACGCCTCAGAAGAACTGAATTTGCAGTACTCAATGGCTTACCCGGCGCGTCTGTGTGTGGTGGATGGGGACAGGCCTATTTTTTTCACCGGTCCGAAAGAAGCGGAGGACTGGGTCGTTCGGCGTTCAAGGCCGCGCTAATTTGAGCTACCAGCCTTGAGATGCAAGTATTGCTGGGTGCTTAAAATGCATAATGTGGGAGCCTTGACTGAGTTTATTTTATTTTGTATTACGGTGCAATCTTCTACCTCACTTGCTTTTGATGTGATGTTCTTTGCCACTAGACTACTATGACCATCAATCCAGTTCTATGGTTGGTATTGAACCTTAGATGGTCTGGATATACATGCATGTACCTATTTAGGCTTATTTGCACCTGCAGCTGCATTATCTTTGTATGGTATGGGGAATGACCGGTTACCTGTACGGGCATAACATCTTTTCTCTCCCGTACTGGTCCCCGAATACATTGCCACGTAACTAACACTATCATGTATGCACTGGATGTATGTTTTGTGGTGTTAGGTGTTCACCTGTTATGTTATTTGTTTATTATGTTATTGAAGGCATGGTCATATAAATTTTCATACGGGATTGTGGATGTGAAGCGAATCCATATAATGAGATGGGGATCCCTTGGCTCGTCTGTTAGTATCCTGAATTACAGGGGGGGTGACCCTATGCTCACATTATGGGGTCTCTAGTGGTGATGTCCTGGAACGTGAGAGGCTTGGGGGCTCCGAACAAGAGGATTGCCGTATTCTCGCATGTGCGACGTTACAGCCCTCACGTTCTAGGACTTCAATAAACTCATCTGACGGCTGACACGGGGCACAGAATTAATAAACAGTGGGTGCAGTGGTCACTTCAGTCATATGGTACTTCGCATTCTAGAGGTACGGCCAACTTTAGTGCGCAAGGGACTTGTATGGGAACCGCAGCAGTCTGTGGCTGACCCGGAGGGTCAATATCTGTTGGTGTATGGCTTTATTGATCACGTCCCGTATGTCATTGTCAATCTATATAACCCCCCCCCCCCCGGCTAGAGTCTCACTCCTTCAAGTGATTTTGGGGTTTGCGGCGCAATATCCCTCGGCCCGACTGATCTGTAAGGGGGACTTCAATATGGTTATGCAGGAGGAATTGGACAGATACCGCCCGCCTGATGGGAGGGGGACTGGGATCCAATCTGTAACCACACTGTTTAGACTTGCCGCAGAATTGGGATGGTTGGATTTGTGGAGACTCAGGAACCCACAACTGAGGGAATACTCCTGTTTTACCCCTACTAGGGGGGCGTTCTCGAGAATTGACTACATTCTGGGTAATGCTGCCGTGTACACGGATTTGGTTGCCATTAATTATGAGCCGCAGGGGCCCTCAGATCATGCTGCGTGGTGGCACGTTTTAACACTCCCGGGGTCGCCTCCAGGGGGGGGGGGGGGGGGGAAGATGAGAATCCATCCCTTCTGGCTTTCCCTTTTGACGCAGAATGATAGGATTCCTGATCAGCTGAGGGTCTTCCTAGATGTACAGGGAGATGAGACGGAGGGCTTGTTATTATGTGACACCCTGAAGGCTTACCTGAGGGGCTGTTTAAAGTCCTCAATATCTTTTGTGAAAAGGGGCACAGAAGGGAATAGGATAGAATGGATGACTAGAGGTAGGTCATATATGCTGTATCTCAAGGAAAAGAGTGAACGCAGAATGTTTTTCATGACGCAGCAGTCTTTTGAATCCGGGGATAGAGCGGGTAAGCTCTTGGCTCAAATTGCTAGGGCCAATCAATCGCCCCCCCCGGTACAACGAATACTAAACCCGGAGGGACAATTGGTGGAATCTGTTGAGGGAATACTTGATGGCTTTAAGCGATTCTATCAATCTCTGTATAGCTCCGCAGTACACTACACTGAAGGGGAGCTGAGTGACTATATTGCAGAGGTGGA
Organism: Bufo gargarizans; assembly: GCF_014858855.1. Taxonomy (NCBI): domain Eukaryota; kingdom Metazoa; phylum Chordata; class Amphibia; order Anura; family Bufonidae; genus Bufo; species Bufo gargarizans. The sequence goes on along the minus strand of NC_058086.1, from coordinate 84,326,651 downwards.
ACACCCTAGGCTGAGCACGGCGGATATAGCCTTGTTAGATGATGACATAACTCTAGAGGAAATCCAGCTTGCTATCTATGATCTCTAGCTGGGAAGGCGCCGGGCCCGGACGGGATCCCTGTAGAAGTCTACTCGAGGTACAGCGAGATCCTTAGCCCCCAACTCCTTAAACTATACTCAGCATAATTCCAGCGTCACCAGCTACCTGAGACCCTGTATGATGCTACTATTGTAGTTATATTGAAGCCGGAAAAGATCCTAGTGAGTGTGGCTCTTACAGGCCAATTTCGTTGTTAAATTTAGACTACAAAATTCTGACTAGGTTACTGGCCTCCCGCTTGAATAAGGTGATCACGTCCATAGTACATCAGAATCAAGCTGGATTCATGCCAGGTAGAACCACCTCTGACAATATTAGGAGAGCCCAGGTCATTGCACAGATAGGAGTGGCGGAGGGTAGTAAATGGGCCCTGGCATCTCTCGATACGGCTAAGGCCTTTGACTCTGTAGAGTGGCCCTTCCTCTTGCGAATTCTGAGGGAATTTGGGTTTGGTCCGAAGTTCATACGGTGGGTTGAAATTTTGTACCAGAGACCTAAAGCGAACATACTAGTTAATGGGTCCCAGTCGGATTCCTTTACATTGCAGAGAGACAGGGCTGCCCCCTCTCCCCCTTGTTGTTTGCGGTGGTGATAGAGCACTTAGCCTTGCGTATCAGGCAGGATGAGTCTTTTAAGGGGATTTCTAAAGGGCATAGAGAGAAGAAGGTAGGCTTATACGCGGACGATCTCCTACTGTTTATGGATGAGCCTGAGCGGACCCTTCCAAGTGCAATTGAGGTGATAGAGAAGTTTGGTACATACTCGGGCTTGCACATAAATTGGACGAAATCGGCTATTATGCCTCTTTGGGATCATGGCTGGCTGGAGCGTTTCTTTAATTTACCAGTGGTGGATCATTTTAAGTATCTTGGCATTGTGATCACAAGGGACCCCCACGCGTCTGTGGCAAGAAATATAGACCCGATAGAATCCCTATTTATTGATAAGTTTAAGACATGGAAGGCATTGCCGATTTCGGTGATGGGGAGATTGAATTTAGTTAAAATGATATTGCTCCCTAAGGGTCTATACCTCCTGTCGCATGCATGCGCCCCTGTACCTAAGGCCTTCTTCGATAGGCTGCATTCATTGGTGACGGCTTTTGTTTGGGGCAAGGCTAGGAGGAAGCTTTCATTGAAAGCGCTGCAGAGATCTAAGACAAGAGGAGGGGCTGCTCTGCAGGATTTTTTTCTATATTATCTGGCCGGACAGCTGAAGTATATTGCAGCATGGGTGAAGCAGGGGGATTTACCAGGGCCGGAGTATTGGCTGAGGGAACATCTTTATCTATCTACGCTGTGGCCTGTGCTAGAATCTCCGGGTTCAGTTCCTGGGAGGCTACTCCCTGCTCATAAACTGGCTAATCAGGTATGGAAGGCAGCCAAATTCAACTCGTATGTGGATTTGCCTGATACAGCTCCACTCTGGGACAATCCCATGTTCCCACACTTGATGGCCCTAGAGGGTCTGACGACTTGGAAAAGGTGTGGGGTGTTGACACTGACTGAGCTGTATGATGGGGGTGTGTTACGGACCCTGCAGCAACTACAGGAGAAGTTCGAGATTCCCCACACTTTATTTGACAGGTACCTTCAATTAAGGCACGCCTTGGAAGCTCAATTTAGAGGGTCGAGTCGTAGTATTTCTAAGTACCCTTTGATAGGGGTGTTGAGATCTCAGGGACCTAAGGGCATCATTTCTATATTATATACGTATTTGCTAGGTGACCGCATGATACCCCAACCACTGGAGGTAGAGGCGAAATGGAAAGCTACTATTCCCACTCTTGATGCTGAAGAATGGGAGGAAGCTCTGTTAGTACCCACTAAGGTTTCTCCATCGGTAAACAATAGGCTGACTCAACTGTTTATATTGCATAGGAGCTATTTGTCCCCTTTACGGCTACATAAAATGGGGAGATTGCCTAGCAGCAGATGTCACAGATGTCAGGAAGAGAGGGCTGACTTTTGGCACTTGATATGGGGATGTAGACAAATTTTTGTGGTCAGTGTAAACCGTGATGGGATGTTCTGCACCCTCTAGCCAATGTCTCCACTCTTGAAAAGCCAATCTTACTCCCAGAAGCTCTCTATTGCCGATATCATAATTACACTCGGCTGGAGAGAGCTTCCGAGAGAAGAAGGCACAGGGATGTAACCTCTCAGGGCCCCCAGAATACTGTGAGAGAACTGCCCCTACACCGACCTCTGAGGCATCGACCTCGAGAACAAAAGGTCTGGAGGTGTCTGGATGAGTAAGAATTGGTGCCGTGCAAAAGGCCTGTTTCAGCGTCTCAAAGGCTCTGACTGCCTCTCTCGTCCACTTAGAAGGATTAGCTCCCTTCTTAGTGAGGTTGGTGAGAGGTACTACTATCGCAGAAAAATTCTTAATAAACTTGCGGTAGAAGTTGGCAAAGCCTAAGAAACGCTGCAACCCCTTAAGATCCTTAGGTTGAGGCCAATCCAAGACAGCAGAAAGTTTGGATGGGTCCATAGCCAATCCCTTTTCTGAGATAATGTACCCCAGGAAAGGCAACTCCTTCACCTCAAACAGACACTTCTCAAGTTTGGCATAGAGGCGGTTCTCCCTCAGCTTCTGGAAAACCTGACACACGTGTCTCCGATGAGAGACCAGATCCGAGGAGTAGATTAGTATGTCATCTAGATAGACAACAACACATCTATCCAAGAAATCTCTGAGAACATCGTTGATGAACTCCTGGAAGACCGCGGGAGCATTACAGAGACTGAAAGGCATCACGAGATACTCGTAATGCCCGTCTCTGGTATTAAATGCGGTATTCCATTCGTCACCCTCTCTAATGCGAACTAAATTATAAGCACCCCTTAAATCGAGTTTGGTGAAGACTCGGGCCCCTGCCACCTGAGAAAACAGATCATCAATCAGAGGCAGTGGATACCGATTCTTCACCGTAATCCGATTAAGGGCACGATAATCGATGCAAGGTCTCAAGCCTCCATCCTTCTTCTCCACAAAGAAGAATCCAGCTCCAGCAGGGGAAGTGGATGGACGAATGAAATTCTTCTCAAGGTTCTCTTTAATATACTCCCGCTGAGCCTGAACCTCAGGCCCAGTGAGATTATAAAGATGCCCTCGTGGTGGCATGGTGCCTGGCAACAGGTCTATAGGACAATCATATGACCTGTGGGGAGGTAATACATCAGCCCCCTGAGGACTGAACACATCTCGGAAACTATGATACTGCTGTGGTAAAGTACTTAATACTTCCATGGAGGCTAGTGACAGGTCGGGACGAATGCACTTAGTAAGGCATTCCATACTCCACTGACAGATAAGACCCGAGCGCCAGTCCACTACTGGATTATGGAGCCTTAACCAAGGGAGACCCAAAATCACGGGAGTGGATGGCATGTCAAGGACAAAAAGGCTTAAGGTCTCCCGATGATCAGCCCCCACCGTTACCTGTATTCCCGGAGTCATCCACACTGCACGACCATCTTGAAGAGGGGAACCATCAATCGCGGTCACTGACATGGTGGTTTTCGGCTGGATCAACGGGATGCCAAGTCGACGAACCAAGGTTGAGTCCACAAAATTCCCAGCGGCCCCAGAATCGATTAGTGCTGAAAACTCATGGACCTTGTCTTGCCACCGTAAGGATATGGATACCATCACCTGGCTTGGAGGAGGGCTAATAGCATCTAGGGGGTTCTCCGCTATGCCCCCTAGGTTCATTCGTTTCCCGCCGGCAGGAGGGGACAGGTTTTAACGAGGTGTCCAGACTTCCCGCAAAATAGGCACAGGCCTTTCTGTTGGCGACGAGCTCGTTCTGCCTGTGTGAGATGGGAGGATCCAACCTCCATTGGCTCTTCGGCCGACTTTAGAGGCCCTGGATGTGGTCGAGAGGATGAAAACCGAGACGACCGTTCCACTCGCCTCTCACGGATTCGCCTGTCGGCATCGATTGCCTGAGAGATAGCCATTTCCAACGAGAAGGGGGTAGGCAAGGCCAAAAGAAGATCCCGGACCGCATCCGAAAGTCCCAAACGGAAGCGATGGCGTAGGGCTGCGTCGCCCCAGGTGGTGAAAGCTGCCCATCGCCTGAATTCTGCAGCGTATTCTTCAGCTGGGCGGCGGCCTTGTTGAATATGCTCAAGATTGGTCTCTGCGGTGCGAGTACGATCCGGGTCATCGTAAATCACAGCCATAGCCTCAAAGAAGGCATCCACTGACGAAAAAGCTGTATGGTCTTGAGGCAAGTTAAAGGCCCAACGTTGGGGGTCTCCACGTAGCAGTGACATTACAATCCCAATTCTCTGCCTGAGAGTGCCAGAAGCCATCGGTCGTAACTGGAAATAAAGGAGACAGGAGTCCCTGAAGTTTAAGAACTCCTGTCGCTCTCCTGTGAAGGGGTCAGGCAGAGGGATCTTAGGTTCTGTTTGATGCCTTGCGATAGTGACGGGTAGTGCTGAGGCTCCCTGGATAAGCTGCTGAACCTCCTCCATCACAGTTGTCAGCTGCTCTTGGATTTGCGCTGCAGCGGCTGCTGGTATATTTGGGCGTCGTTGGAACAGCAGGTTAACGGCTCCCGTTAATTCATTCAGCTGCTGCTGGATCTTGTCCATGGCAACTGTTAGTTGGGCCCACTGTTCTGTAATGCAAGGCACCAACAAACAGACCAGTGATGAAAGCAAAAAGGTGTTTATTCACCAGAAACATAAACGTCCAGGACACTTGCTGGTAACAAGGAATAATAACAAAAAACCAGGCAAGGAGATTCCAGGAATAGTCCCAACCAGTGCTGAATGATGCTGTGCACTTGGCAGTCGAGTCACTCCAGATCTTGGGTCCGTTGTAAGGACAAAGTTCCTGGCAGTCTTCAGTTACTAGGAGTTGTGACCTATACCTGGTTGAGGGAAAATAACAGTGGGCACTGATCACCCTGAGAGACCTCCTTTTAAATGCCTGCTGACCAATCCCAGGGTGCCAAGTGTCCACTACCATAGGTGAACAAATTGCCCTGCACCTGAGGACAAGGCCTAAGGCAATCACAAGTTGATTAACCCATGGCTGGCTCCCTAATCCACTTTGCTCTTGGGAGTCAGTATAATATGCGCCACTGGTCGACGAAGTGCATAAGAAGCGTGTACTCGCGACCGTGTATCCCTTTGCGAACCTGCCCTCGTGCGTACGCACGGACGCATGATTGACTCAGCGCGAGTATGCGAGCGCGTGGACCCAGATGCGGAAACGGAAGTCGCAGGAGACACCGGAGACGACCCTGGCCGTGGCGTCTTGTCACTCGCCTGGCCACTCTGTCCCCGGGACTCTGACGGTCCTCCCCTCCAATGTCCACACGAACGCATCTCTGCACTGGCTCGCAAAGGGGTCAGTGCTGGTGCATCAGAGACACGCATAACCTGTCCCGCAACTCCACGAGGACCCCTCTTGGTTCCCCTGGAGTGCAAAGCAGGTGAGGATCTTACACAAATATTCACAAAATGTCCCTTTTTTACACAACAAAAACAGACTCCTTTCATATGACCAAAGTTTTTACCAGCAGTCCCAGGAGTAGCTCCCCCAACTGCATAGGCTCATCACAAGGTATAACCACAGGTGTCTCTTTACCATAAGTGTCCAAGGAAGCCGCCACCTTATTAGACAGTACGTTCTGAGGATGAGGACCATTAGATCTCCCCCTCAGGCGTCTATCCAGACCTACAGCAAGGGACATAGCTGCTTCCAATGACTCAGGTTTTCCATGAAAGGCCAACGCGTCCTGCAGCCTCTCAGATAGACCCTGACAGAACTGGCTATGGAGAGCAGGATCATTCCACTCCGTATCCATAGCCCATCTCCTAAATTCAGAGCAATAGATTTCTGCGGAGCACTTTCCCTGCTGTAAACCACATAAGTTGGTCTCAACCTGAGAGATCCGATCCGGGTCATCATAAATAAGACCCAAGGCTCTAAAAAATTAATCTACCGACTGGAGGGAAGGTGATCCAATGGGCAGACAAAAAAAACTAAGACTGTGCATCATCTTTAAGCAAAGAAATGATCATACCCACACGTTGACACTTATCCCCAGAAGAGTATGGACGCAGCTTAAAGTACAACTGAACCAAATGAAATTGTCACTACCCCCAGAAAATCTGCCTGGGAGAGACATCTTAGGTTCAGGGCAGGCCTGGTACCCACCATCGGAATCAGCCACCTGTGGTCTCTGAATCAGTAAGACTGTCGCACGGAGGTCAGCTACCTCCACTGACAGTCCCTGCAGCTGTTCGAATAGTGCAGACATAGGATCCATAGCTGCACTGACCTGAACGAAATGGCAGTATTTTAGGCGGTAGATAATGTCACGGATGAGGTATAGGAGGAAACACCAAACTGACAACCAGGAGGGAAAGGGAAAGCCACTAGGCCTCAACGCTAGGGACAGGAAAAGGTCACCTCCTAGTAACCCTACTCCTGGCCCTGACTCCTAACCGTATGGGCATCCCTTGAAGGTAGAAATGCCCATACCCTGTAACCTGGGACCCTGGAGACCCTAGAGATCCCTAAGAATATTGTCAGGGCTGAGGCAACCTGTTCGATATCCGATGAAGGAACAGGCATCTCCCTGAGGCCTAGCAACAACAAGCAAGGAAGGGAAAACAAAACACAAACAAACGCGACACTTAACTTCTGTAGTGATGGACGAGCGGAACACCAGAGACGACCTCACTACTGCGCAGTCAGAAGGGTGGGGCAACACTAAATAGGGCAGAGTAATCAGTACTAAGCTACACCTGAAACAGGGGATGAGGTCACAAACAAACACTGAATAAAGAGTAATCAAAGAGGCTGTTAGATTCCTCCACGCTCCGCCAGTCTCCTTGATCTCCTGACATCTGTCACAGAAGGGACCATGACAATTGAGCAGACAGGCATGAACAGAATACAGGCAAGAACAGGCAAGGCATAGCAAAGGTATAAGCAGTTACCTGTGCTGCAAGCAAATAGCAGCTAGGCGGCCCCAGGCAATGCTGCACACGATGGCCCTCTTCAGAAGGCAGGACATAGGACAGACATGAACAGAACAGGGACAGAAGCCAAAGGCACAACAGGACAGACATGGAACAGGATACATCGGAAGCAGTTAAGCACTGCCAGGCTCTCCGGTGCTGTTACGCACTGCTAGGCGAAAATGGACAAGAAATAGATAACAAACAAGAAACAGAGCAGGAAACTAGCATAATAAGGACAGCTACAGATCAGGCGAGGATAAACAAGATACAAGATACAGAATACAACAATATAAAACCAGGCAAAACCATACAAATGGGCAGATGGTAAGACCCATTGGGTCATCAGCGAGGAGGTACAACTAGAATAAAACAGGACAGACTGATCCCAAGCCCCACAGCTCACAGGAACTTAAGGCTGCATAACGAGGCATCTGAGAGGCTGCATAACGAGGCAACTTAAGGCTGCATAACGAGGACACCCTTCCACAGAACAGGGGAGTTAACCCAAAAGGAGCAGGCACAAAACTACAGGCAGGGGTGCAGGTCATTGTCCCTGGCAACCATCATCCACAGAAACACAGCAGCCAGTACGCCAGAGCACAACGAACCTGAAAACCACAGAAACAGACAGGAGGCTAGCAAAACACTCACAGGCAGTTCCCAACAGACACCGCAGCTAGCACGCAGCTCCCAGCAACCAGCCTGCACAGGAGGCAACCTGCAGCCAGTACACTAGGGAGCATGCAGCCAGTCAAAGTGAACCGCACTGTGACACATGACTACTGATTTAGCCTTCTGGCTTTTATGCTATAGGGCATATAGTTAATATTGCTCTTTATTTACGGATCAAATGTTCTGTTTTATGTTAGCAGATACTAATTGTTTATAACATATGAAAATCATGTACAAACTTTTAAGGATGTCAGACGCTCCTTCCTTGTTCTGATGACATCTTAAGTGAATGGTCATATGTGTTTATTTGTACTGAACAACCTAATAAAAATCTGAAAGTTCAAAACAAAAAAAACATCATGGGTTATGGCAAGGTCAATATTTGAACAGATTCTGACAGATAAAGAGCAGTATAAGGGTTCTCTCAGAAACGCAAAATATTTCCACTTCGGGAGATACAATGGGGAGATTGGTGAAGGGAGTATCTGGCATTAAACTGGTGACCCGCTTGACTTCGGAAGGGGAACACCTGACCTCTAATCCTAAAGAGATTAATAACATCTGTCACTCTTATATTCAGGTCCTTTACTCAGGAGACTCTTTTGACTCACAGAGGGAAACCAACTTTCTAGATCATCTCTCCCTCGCGGCGATTACCCCGGAGCAAGAAGCCTCTATGAGGGGGGCGGAGCTAGCACCGGACTGAGATGGACGCTTAGTTCCCTGCTCTGCTGAGAAGATCGTCCCTAGCATCAGCTTTAATCAGCCTTAACAAGTGAGGATGGTTAAAATTGGGAACCCCAAGCAAGGAGAACACCCTCCGATCCTCAAAGGCCAGATTCCAAGCAGCGACATGGAGAAATTTTTCAAAACAGCAGCCGCAACGGTCGCGCCATGAGAACCTAAGATGGCGCCGGCCCAGCAGCCCAAGGCCCTGAGGCGCGTCCCTGCACAATCCGAGGGGGACAGCGATTCAGAAGACCGCCAACCCAACTCTGACTTACCGCTCAACAGGCGATACTTGGATCGAGCCCTCAGCAAAGTCATGGAGCCTATTTTATCTGAACTTTCCGCTTTCAGACAAGAGGTGAAGCACATTGGGGATGGGTGGAAACCCTGGAATCCCATCAGACTTCAACCCTGAGCCATCAATCTGCGGTGTCGGTCTCCCTCCGCCGATGCACTGCGCACCTTAACAATCTGCACAATACCCTGGAAGACCAGGAGAATAGAGGGCACCGCAACAATTTAAGGTTCAGAGGGATCCAAGAATCAGTGCCACCCGGAAAAATCACCACAGCTATACTCACCATATGCGGCTCTCTACTGGGTCCCGATTTCCCTCAAGACGTTATCATCGAACGCGCTCACAGGGTGCTACGCCCTAAACCCAAGCCATCTAAGCCACCCCGTGATATCATATGTAAGTTCTTGAACTTTCCTGTCAAATCCGCCATTTTAGATGCTGCACCCAATCACACTGACCTCTCCTATGAGGACTCCAGATTGGACATCTACCAGGACCTAGCCCCCTCTACTCTCAAAAAGCATAGAGCATTAAAGCAACTGACCGATTGGCTCCGGTCCAACAAGGTTCTGTACCGCTGGTCCTACCCATTTGGTCTCGATTTTCATTTGCAGGCAAGCTGTTCAACATCTCGTCATACTCTGACCTTGCGCCTGTTTTTGATCATCTGGAAGTTTCCACTATGCGCATAGAAAATTGGGAACTCTATCAAGATTTAGGTGACTTACCAGACCTTCCTAAAGTGGCTCCATTTGAAATTCAGCGAACCCCGAACTCATCAAGATCCAAGAAAATAGGACACCAGCTCACCCCCAGGAGCCTTTCTCAGGATCCTTGTATGGATCCAAGTCCTGGACCTCCTTTCATCGGTTATCACATCATCGGTTATGTTCCAGTCATCAACTGGTGTATCCAGACATAAAATGAGTATAACCTACTGTTTTCCCTGACACGTTGTTTACAAAATGCTAGTCCCATCCTTGCTTCCTACCCTATAGCCTCCTCAAGGTGCTATACGATCTCCCACTCGGTCATCTGACCAATTACCCCCCAAATGTCTAACGCATATTTTGGTATGCATGTTTATTTTTGTTTTGATGTTCTAATCTGTTATGCATTTGTTCTTCACCCTATTTTTTTTCCAAGGTACTTGACCTCATGCTTAGTACCATGGGAGACCCCCAACACTGCGATTCATATCCAAAAGTCAGACGACGGAGTCCCCTACTGTCAGTGCACTCTCCTGGAGGACGTGTCAATGGCCACAAGGTACCCTCACACTCACCACTTACAATGGCTGACCTCCACATAGTTTCTTATAATGTTAAAGGTTTTCACTCCCCTTCAAAACGGAGTGAAATCTTTACTATTCTAAGGAAAGCCGGTGAAGGAGTTGTGTTCCTTCAGGATAATGATATTATTAACAAACAAAAAAATCCCGCAGGAGGTTACCACGCTAATTTTTGATAAACAGAAAATATTTAAATGGTCTCTTGGACCTGAAGCGTGTGTCTGCAACCTCTCTGATAATATAACTTAAACTAAATCTAATAATAATTCTTTATTGAAATCCTTAGATTACACAAATGTATAATGTACACTTAGGGACAAACATTTAAAACTATCAGGTCTGGGTAGATTCTAAGGTGAATGAATCTGCTGCTGATGCGTATTTCACATGTGCATTCATATCCTCCCCATTGGGGGAAGGGGACCGCACTCTGATACTTTAATGATGGGTATGTCTGAATCTACCCTACCTGCCTAAAAGCTATAGACCTGCTTCCCTGTTCCTTCAGGAGACGCACTTTAGTTTCAACCACTGCCCCAATATGCAACTCTCCCACTCTGGTATCACTGTGGGAGTAGTACTTCAGCCTCAGGCGGGGTTAGTATAGGTTTTCAGGGAAAGATTCCCTTTATATATGTAAATCACATCCAAGACCCCGATGGAAGATTTATCCTGGTTAAAGGTACCATAGGCCAACAAACCTACACCTTCATAAACTTATACGCCCCCAACTCCAACCAATCCTATTGGTTCTCAGGTTCACCCAACCATTGACTCCTTTAAAAAGGGGATAGTGATCTTGGGAGGAGACTTAAATATTGCTCTATCCCCACAAATGGACATATCGTCCCAGAAATCAACCCACTCCTGCAAGTCCCTTAAAGCCATATGCGATAATTTCTGGAACCTTTAACTGATAGATGTGTGGCGATCTTATCACCCAAATACATTGGACTACACGTTCTATTCTCCTATGCATGGTACTTATCATCGCCTAGACTACTTGTTTATCGCCAAAGAACACCTACACCTCTGTAGTGAGGCCTTAATAGGTTCCATGCATCTCTCTGACCACTCCCCAATCTTCCTTTCAGTAATAGCCCCCAATGGCAACCCCACATGCTATAATTGGCGACTAAATGAATCCCTTTTGGAACACCAAGACACGATTGATTTGGTCTCCAAACATATCAAGGAATACTTTTCCCTGAACAAATGCCCCGACCTCTCCGCCAACACCCTATGGGACGCACACAAACCCTTAATTAGGGGTCAATTCATTAATATTGGTTCTTACCAAAAGAGTATATAAAGTGAATGGGCACTCTGATAGATGGAGTCATATACAGAATTAATACCAGATTTATCCAATTTAATAATACAAGTATAAAATCCTAGCATAGATTACCATAAAAAATATATAAAATACATATATAAAATACACAACTTAAAATATTGGCACTGTATGGTACTGTAATATACTGAATAATATTGACTGATGTTAGTCCGACAATTAATATCCTCACGATTGTTCGATGGACTTATACAATGTTCATATGGAAAAGGAGAAAAAAGGAAGAAAAAAGAAAAAAGAAAATCCGGAGTTCCTCAATATGGTTATAAATGAAGATTATTATACAGACTCATAGTGATCTTTGCAGAAAAATGATGATGGTAGCAATTGATATTGTTATTTTCAATATACGATGGTATATGTTAGTGATACCGCACTCAGACGGTTTCTATATAGATCTTTCCCAAAGAAAAAGGATGACAGCAAGCAATGCTTGCACAAATTTTGCTCAGCTCTCGGTATGAGCAGCTATTACTCACAATTAGCAGCTTCGGTTCGTGGCGTCCCACGAGCTGTCCTTAAGTGGTGAGATTGCTTCTTTCTTGGAAATTTTTCATACAGTTAGTATACCGAGTCTTTGTTCTTTCTATTGGAACACGACTGTGTGGAACTATAACACACGCGGTCTCAATATTTGAGCTGACTTCCCTTGGCGTTCCACGTGTCTCCGAATATATGGAGCTTCAGTGTTTGCTGAAATACCTGCTGTAGACCGGTAGTTTGCAGGCTGTGGATACCGCCAATGGATTTCTTTAGTGAAGCGCTTCACTTGTGGGCCATCTAGTCGATGTTATCCAACATATGTCCGGCTATTTGAGTCTGATGACCGAAGGTTACCGCCAGACGCGTTTCGGGGACTATACTCGTCTCCTTCCTCAGTGGCTATGAGGAGACGAGTATAGTCCCCGAAACGCGTCTGGCGGTAACCTTCGGTCATCAGACTCAAATAGCCGGACATATGTTGGATAACATCGACTAGATGGCCCACAAGTGAAGCGCTTCACTAAAGAAATCCATTGGCGGTATCCACAGCCTGCAAACTACCGGTCTACAGCAGGTATTTCAGCAAACACTGAAGCTCCATATATTCGGAGACACGTGGAACGCCAAGGGAAGTCAGCTCAAATATTGAGACCGCGTGTGTTATAGTTCCACACAGTCGTGTTCCAATAGAAAGAACAAAGACTCGGTATACTAACTGTATGAAAAATTTCCAAGAAAGAAGCAATCTCACCACTTAAGGACAGCTCGTGGGACTCCACGAACCGAAGCTGCTAATTGTGAGTAATAGCTGCTCATACCGAGAGCTGAGCAAAATTTGTGCAAGCATTGCTTGCTGTCATCCTTTTTCTTTGGGAAAGATCTATATAGAAACCGTCTGAGTGCGGTATCACTAACATATACCATCGTATATTGAAAATAACAATATCAATTGCTACCATCATCATTTTTCTGCAAAGATCACTATGAGTCTGTATAATAATCTTCATTTATAACCATATTGAGGAACTCCGGATTTTCTTTTTTCTTTTTTCTTCCTTTTTTCTCCTTTTCCATATGAACATTGTATAAGTCCATCGAACAATCGTGAGGATATTAATTGTCGGACTAACATCAGTCAATATTATTCAGTATATTACAGTACCATACAGTGCCAATATTTTAAGTTGTGTATTTTATATATGTATTTTATATATTTTTTATGGTAATCTATGCTAGGATTTTATACTTGTATTATTAAATTGGATAAATCTGGTATTAATTCTGTATATGACTCCATCTATCAGAGTGCCCATTCACTTTATATACATTTGTCTAAACCTGGTGAGTAGGGTGTCGCACTAGTTTGGAGCACCTATACATCACCAGCACAGGGGTGAGCCGTCCTATACTTTTCTGTTCTTACCAAAAGAGGTTGAGGGAAAGGGCAATAGACAAAGCTCTCAAAAGCATCCAAAGACTAGAATCCTGCCATGAAAAAAAAACCTTCCGACTCCCAATTACAGGAACTGTCGAGTCATCGGGCAAAACTTAAGGCTCTTTTGCGAGCTAAAGCTGCTAAATATTATATGAACTTACAGCACAAATTTTTCGCTCATGGCGACAAGGCCACTAAATTCCTAATGCACATGATCAAAGGGAGGAGAACTGCAAACTACATACATCAACTAACCTCACCTGAGGGTAAACCAATCTTCTCCGAACACCAGATTGCCGCCCAGTTTCGTTCCTTCTATGAAAACCTTTACAACCTCACCTCCAGTATAACTTCAGAAACGCGTGCACCCATTATTTCTATTTTAGATTCATCCAATATCCCCTCCATATCCCCCGAACAGAAAACAAAATTGGAAGCCCCCTTCACCTTAACTGAACTCAGTAAAGCTTTACGCCAAATGCCACCAGGGAAAAGTCCCGGCCCAGACGGCCTCCCGGTCTCATATTATAAAACCTTCCATGAACTCCTCCTCCCTTATCTTCTTGATGTCTGCAACCATGCGCTTCATGGAGTCCCACTATCTAGAGACATGACAGCAGCCCACATCACACTCATCCCTAAAGAAGGGAAAGACTCCAAACAATGCTCTAATTATAGGCCCATATCCCTCCTAAATATAGACCTCAAGCTCCTGGCCAAAATGTTAGCTAATAGGCTGGCAAATCTCCTCCCCCATCTTGTTCACGGGGATCAGGTTGGCTTTATCTGCAACAGAGAGGGCAAAGATAACACTTCTAGAGTGATCAATACTCTATGTCATGCCAGGCGTATTTCTTCCCCTCTGCTCCTCCTCAGCACTGATGCTGAGAAAGCATTCAATAGAGTCACCTGGACATATCTAAAGCATGTGATGTTGCGGTTTGGCCTTCCTGGTCCCTTTGTCCACGCTACCTTTGCCATGTATGAGCAGGCAACAGTCCTGGTTCTAGTTAATGGGAATCTATCCTCTCCATTCGCTATAAGTAATGGGACTCGCCAGGGCTGTCCCCTCTCCCCACTTTTATTCATATTAGCATTGGAGCCACTCTTATCCATCATAAGGTTGGATCCGGGGATTGAAGGTCTATACTTGCAGCATTTGCAGATGATGTTCTTATGATGACAGTGAAGTCTCTTTGCCTTGCATCCAGACTCACCTTAGCCTTTACAGAATAGTTTCAAACTTCAAGATCAATGCCAACAAATCCCTAGTCCTCTGCTCGGGTATTCCCCACTCAACCAAACGACAATTAATGGAGAACTCATGTTTTAATTGGTCCTCTCCCACCATCACGTACTTAGGAGTCAAAATTAGCCCAAATATAACAGACCTCTTTTCTTTTAAAGGGAACCTGTCACCAGTTTTATGGTGTCCTAACTAAGGGCAACATAAATAAGGGACTGATTCGCTTAGCAAAATGCTGGGTCACTTTCTTTAATTGACCCAGTCAATCTGCCAACATCTTGTATTGAAAAGCTACAGCTGATAATGATGAGTCCTGAATATTCATGAGCTCCTGACTCTCCCCGCCCACCTGCTGCTGAATGACTGTTTGTCATCCATAGGAATCAGCAGCAGGTGGGCAGGGGAGTGGCTATAGCATTAAATTAAATATACGCTAGACTCAATGACATCACGCCGGACTCGAATCAGCTCATTAGCATGCGGCATGTGGCATCTTTGTGTGTATATTATGAGGTAACCATCTGTCACACCAGTAAGTGAATACATCTAAGGTACTTTTTAGTAGTTAATGATTGTATATAATTAGTTAGATTATAATCAAATATCCACATGACAGGTTCCCTTTAACTACATTCCTTTGAGATCCACAATTTTTAACGCCATAGACAATCTTACCAATCCGACATTGTCTTGGTTTGGTCGCAAAAATTTACTCTCAACCCTAATCCTCCCCCGCTTCACTTACTTACAACAAGTTCTCCCTATCGCTGGGGGTATAGCTCTCCCAAACCCAGAGCTTTATGGTAAAGCTATCCTCCTCTCCCGAGCGGTAACCTGGCTACGCCCCCCCCCCCCCCCCACCACACATTCTGCAGCAGTAGAAATTGAACTTGATATATTAAATAGACCAGTCAGAGCACTCTTGCTTGGGCATCAAACTGTTCTGCCTGGGCCGTTGACCCACTACCCAATTGTTAAAGCCACTCTAGAGGCTTGGAAGTGGCTTTCCACATCTCACTGCTCCATTCCCTTTCACTCCCCACTTCTAACGGTAAAAGATGTTCTGGGCACGGCCCCCCTACCCTGAGAGCGTCTACTTCCCAAGGGATAAAATCCTCACTAACTTCTCTGATCTCACTGGTAAGCCCCACTGGTAATCTGATGGACTTAGAAGCTACAAACACGATACTTAACCCACATCCACGTGACCTCTTCTCAGTCTCATACCTCAGAGCTTATATAAATCAGCATGTCCAATTGGGTGACCTACAACGACCCCTGGTCTGGCTTGAATCAGTAATCTCTCAGCCCACTACCCCTAAAAGACTTATCTCGGAAATCTACAGCAGGTTGCGTCTCCCACCTATCCTAGTCAAACCATCTTTTATAAAGCAATGGGAGCTGGACTTATATACTACAGTCCCGTTCGCTTCTCTCCATAGACTCCTTGAATCCCCCCATAGGGCCTCCCGTTGTGTCCGATTCCAAGAGAACGGTTACAAAATTCTCACCCGGTGGTACAATACGCCGGACAAGCCGTCACTTTTCTCTGAGACTGCTTTGGACACCTGCTGGAGGTGCCTCTGGGAGAAGGGGACTTTTCTCCACATATGGTGGACTTGCCCCCTTATCTATAAATGGTGGTCTGAGATATTTTCTTTGGCCAACAAGATTTTCCACACTTCCATCCAACCCTCCCCACAGCTAGCCCTGCTGTCCCTATCCCAGGGAAAGGGACATACCCAACCACAATTTATCTTCTCTCAAATGCTGATAGCTACTCGCCTCTTGCTTCCTAAATTTTGGTTGCAGAGTCTAACCCCCCCCCGATGGAACAATGGTACCAGAAAATGGATCAACTCCATAGGTTTGAGGAGTTGTCCTCTTGGGAAGCGCTCACACACGTTGCATTCCTCAAAAAATGGCTCCCTTGGTCTGCCCATAGAATTCCCAGAAACACACTTAACCCTCACTCATCATGAGTTAGATAACAGCAGTCCAGTCCTGCTTCCTTTTCAACACATTGCACTCAGGCCTTTCACGGCCATTGCCAGCTAGCAGAACACAGGAGCTCCGGCCTACACCTCCATCTGCTGGTAATTAGCTGTACAACATGAAGCTAGCCTGTACTTTAATATTATTATGTAACACCTTTTTATTGCATTCTCTCTGGATGCCTCACCAACTTACTCACTTATTTGTTTACTTATTTCCATCATGCTGACATGTATCAACATTGTATTCGATTTATACTCGCAATGTACTTACTAGTATATCACCATGGCCTGCGTGCCTATGCCTTGGTATCCTGTTACCCCCCCCCCCCTGTTTTCTTATTGAAAATTACAATAAAAAAAAATTTAATGAAAAGAAGCATCCTTGAATAAACTGATAACACTGAAAGAGGTACAAAGGGTAATCAAATCACTACCCGCAGGCAAGGCATCGGGCCCAGATGGGTTCTCAGGGGAGTACTACAAAATCTTTAAGGAACAAATTGTCCCTAGCTTAGTGAACTCGTACAATTACCTAATACAGGGTCAGCCTCCCTCAGAAGCAGTTAGCATGGCACATATTCAGTTGTTACCCAAATCAGATTTGCTATTCCCAGGGTCATACCATCCGATTTCCTTGATTAATGTGGACATATAAATAGTCTCTATGATAATGGGAAATCGTCTCGCGCCTATCCTCCCTTCCCTAATTGGACCTCACTAAGTAGGATTTGTACAAGGAAGGTCTGCTCTTAATAACATTAGAAAAGTGCTGACTGTGTTGGATGAGGTGAGATTGCGTCCTGGGAGTGTCTGCTTCAGGAGGTTGCTATATCGGGTGTGATGGTCAGGAGGCAGATGGTCCAACCATCCGATTTTCGCCGATGATATCCTTTTATTTCTGGAGGACCCTGCAACTGACTTGGGAAAGGTCTTCTCGATTCTAGATATTTCCAGGCCGGTGGTAGGTTTACAGCAACTAAAATGTCACAGACGGGAATTTCTGTCTCTCTAGATAAGAATCATATTAGATACTTGGGGATAAATGTGGGCAAAAAGTCGGAGCCCATTTATCATCTCAATTATCCCCCCTTGATCAAGATAGTGACGGAACTTAGGGGCTGGCATAATTTGCTATTGTCATTTCTGGGAAGAATCTATTTAATTAAGACCTCCTTCGCCTGTCTGCTGTACCCTCTCCAGACGATTCCTTTGCTTCTCACACATAAAGATCTATCTAGCCTACAGGGTGCATTTTCAGCCTTCATATGGAGAGGGAAAAGACCTCTTATCCCTGGGATTTGGCATCACTTTTGCATCTCCCATATTCAGAACTTCCGGGAGACATTCAAGATGCCATATCAGATTTCTAAGTGTGTTCCATTATGGTGGAACCTGGGGTTCCCTCAAGGATATGCAAATAGAATGCTTGTGAAGTGGAGGGAAGGAGGAATAACAACTTTGAAGGATTTATGTCAGTTGGAGAAGCATCGCTGGTTATCTTACACTTTTATACACTTTTTGTGATGTAAGGTGACAAAAAATAGCTTTTTTTACACCGCTTTAATCTTTTTACGGTATTCACCTGAGGGGTTAGATCATGTGATATTTTTATAGAGCAACTTATTACGGACGCTGCGATACCTAATATGTATACTTTTTTTTTTAATGTAAGTTTTACACAATGATTTCATTTTTGAAGCAAAAAAAATAATGTTTTAGTGTTTCCATAGTCTGAGAGCCATAATTTTTTCAGTATTTGAGCGATTACCTTGGGTAGGGTATGATTTTTGCGGGATGAGATGACGGTTTTATTGGCACTATATTGGGGTGCGTGTGACTTTTTGATCGCTTGCTATTACACTTCTTGTGATGTAAGGTGACAAAAAATTGTTTATTTAGCACAGTTTTTATTTAAATTTTTTTACGGTGTTCATCTGAGGGGTTATGTCATGTGATATTTTTATAGAGCCGGTCGATACGGATGCGGCAAAGCCTAATATGTATACTTTTTTTTATTTATGTAAGTTTTACACAATAACAGCTTTTTTAAAACCAAAAAAATGATGTTTTAGTGTCTCCATATTCTGAGCCATAGTTTTTTTTTATTTTTTGGGCGATTGTCTCAGTTCGGGGCTCATTTTTTGCGGGATGAGGTGACGGTTAGATTGGTACTATTTTGGTGGGCAAACGGCTTTTTGATCGCTTGCTGTTGTACTTTTTGTGATGTAAGGTGACAAAAAAATTGTTTATTTAGCACAGTTTTTATTTTTTATGGTGTTCATCTGAGGGGATAGGTCATGTGATATGTTTATAGAGCCAGTCGATATGGACGCAGCGATACCTAATATGTATACTTAACTTTTTTCCCTATTTTTTACCAATTTTTTTACTTTATTTGGGGAAAATGACGTTTTTGTTTACTTTTACTTCAAACTTTTAATTTTTTGGGGGGAAAACTTTATGTTTTCAACTTTATTTTTCACTTTATTTTTTTGTTTCACTTTGGGACTTGAACTTTTGGGGGTCTAATCCTTTACAATGCATTCCAATACTTCTGTATTGGAATGCATTGGCTGTATGAGTAATACAGTGAGTAATACATTACTCATACAGCTTCCGGCCTGTGAGATCCAGGGGGCTAGATCTCACAGGCTCGTCACCGGAAGGCAGCGCAATGCCTTCCTTAGGCATCGCGCTGCCTTCCATGCCATTAGGCCCCCACCCACAGCCGCATGGGGACCCGATGGCACCGCCGATCGCCGCCGCAAACCGCAGGTAAAGCCGCAAACTGCAGGTCTGAATTCAATGATTTGAGGAGGCACCGGGTTCCGATCACCGCCCACCGGGCGTCGGTGATCGGAAATACACATGACGTACCAGTACGTCATGTGTCCTTAAAGGGAATCTGTCACCTGCTTTTACCATTTTAAGCTGGCACCATCGCTATGTTGACGTTTTTTTCACTCTCCGGTGCCCAGTGATGCCCCCCTGCAGTGCCCAAGAATGCCTCCTGATCATCAAATAACCTCCCACAGCCCGGCAAACGGTTCACGCCCCCTCCCCACGTCATAGTCTACCTTATAGAAATGCCCCGTCCTTCTTCCTGTCTGCGGCCAGAAAACTCGCGCAGACGCAGTACCGCCTGCGTGATCATCAACCTCCTGAGGGCAACAGCCTCAAAAGTCTCACTGGGCATGCGCCGAGCCCAGTGATGTGACTACTGCTACAATTAGAAGACGCCTATGTGAAGCCAAACTATCTGCAAGAAGCCCCCGCAAAGTCACACTGTTGAAAAAAAGACGTGCCGAAGAGGTTACAATTTTTCAAAGAGCCCAAACACTGAATTCAAGCCATAGTACACTGTGAAGACAGTGAAGCATAGTGGCGCAAGCATCATCATATGGAGATGTTTCTCATACTAAAGTGTTGGGCCTATTTATCGCATACCAGGGATCATGGGTCAGTTTGAATACATCCGAATACTTAAAGAGGTCATGCTGCCTTATGCTGAAGAGAAAATTCCCTTGAAATGGGTGTTCCAACAAGACAATGACCCCAAACACACCAGTAAACGTGCAACATCTTGGTTCCAGACCAACAAGATTGACGTTATGGAGTGGTCAGCCCAATCCCCGGATCTTAATCCAATTGAAAACTTGTGGGGTGACATAAAAAATGCAGTTTCTGAGGCAAAACCAAGAAATAGAGAAGAACTGTGCAATGTAGACCAATCATCCTGGGCTGGAATACCTGTTCACAGGTGCCAGAAGTTGGTTGACTCTATGCAACACAGATGTACACCAGTTCTCAGAAACAGTGGTTATACAACTAAATATTAGTTAAGTGATTCAAAGGAAAGCAAAATCTTCAAACATTTTTCAGTTTATATAGTGAATGTTTGAGTTTGTTAGGGCTCTTTCACATCTGCGTTATAGTCTTCCGGCATAGAGTTCCGTCGTCGGGGCTCTATGCCGGAAGAATACTGATCAGGATTTTCCTAATGCATTCTGAATGGACAGTCTGTCCTTCAGGATGCATCAGGATGTCTTCCGTTCCGGAACGGAACGTTTTTTGGCCGCAGCAAATAGCGCAGCAAATAGCGCAGCATGCTGCGCTTTTTGCTCCGGCCAAAAATCCGGAACACTTGCCGCAAGGCCGGATCCGGAATGAATGCCCGTTGAAAGGCATTGATCCGGACTTAAGCTAAACGTCGTTTCGGCGCATTGCCGGATGCGACGTTTAGCTTTTTCTCAATGGTTACCATGGCTGCCGGGACGCAAAAGTCCTGGCAGCCATGGTAAAGTGCAGTGGGGAGCGGGGAGCAGCATACTTACCATCCGTGCGGCTCCCGGGGCGCTCCAGAGTGACGTCAGGGCGCCCCAAGCGCATGGATCACGTGATCGCATGGACACGTCATCCATGCGCATGGGGCGCTCTGACGTCATTCTGGAGCGCCCCGGGAGCCGCACGGATGGTAAGTATGCTGCTCCCCCGCTCCCCACTACTACTATGGCAACCAGGACTTTAATAGCGTCCTGGGTGCCATAGTAACACTGAAAGCATTTTGAAGACGGATCCGTCTTCAAATGCTTTCAGTACACTTGCGTTTTTCCGGATCCGGCGTGTAATTCCGGCAAGTGGAGTACACGCCGGATCCGGACAACGCAAGTGTGAAAGAGGCCTAAAGAATACAAACACTGCTATTTTTTTTGGAACAGTCTAATATTCACTTTTCAAATTTGATATATTTTTCTTCCTGTTTTGATTTGAAAAAGACACTCTCCTGTTTTGCAGTCCACTGGGGCCCCCAGGAATTCTCGTGGGGCTCAGCCTGCGGGGCACCCCATTGGAGCAGCGGAACAGGTCACGCATGTGCCTGTGGAATCTTCGGTTCCGACTCTTTCGCTGAAGGACGTGGTTCCGGCGTCCATGCCGATGCGATCTATGCTGGGCTGCTTGAGCGTCGGCGTGCACACTTGAGAGGAGGTTCGCAAAGGGTTACGCGGCCGAACATACGCAAATCTTATTCGCTATGCCGGCCGCTGACGGGGAATATACCTTTACATAAACTCTAGTATATTAGAGGGCAGGCATGGGTTAAGTGTTCAAAGACCAGCCAAGGCCGCACAAGTGTCAGGGATTGGGATAATCATATGGCCTATGAGGAAAAGACACATGGCACTCTGTGATTGACTAGAAGGTGTTTAAGAGGTGATCTCCCTGGCTGGTCAGTGCCCACTGTTGTTTTGACAACCCGCGTGTATCACCACCCTATAGAGATATTATAGGCCATTACACCACTCTGGTAATCCTAATCTGGGATGTGAGTTATAACACCTTGGAAGGGCCCTGGGGTAGTATCCGGTGCATGCTGCAATTGGCATCACGACAAATACAGAACTTTAAATACCCGTATCCTGGGCCATTGGATTTTTGATTTTGGCGTCACGAACAGGATTGGATTGTGTACCTATCTCTGCTAGTGCCAGAAACCGTTAAACCGTGAGCAACAGCACTCCAGAGGTTAATCCGCCATATTTTTGTAATGGCGCTGCTTCTTCATGCCCTTTGGAAGTGGGAAAACACAGGAACACCCTCTCAGGAGCGCGAAAATGATGACTGCGCCCTCCTAGAAGCCAGAAAACTAAAGGCTGCCTACCAAGAACTTTGTAATGTGAGCGAAGGGAGTGAAGACTTCTCCCCATGGGCTTCACCCTCACTTCTTGCACTCGTCATGGCAGGAGAAGCAAAGAAGATGGCACGTCTCCCAACACCAAAATGGGACCAGATGGTCATTGGAGATGAACCAGTCTATGAGATACCACTACAGGAGATTTGTATTTCCCAGGTGGTGAAGAAGACTGGCCCCAGCATCTTTGGATTACCTACGGAGGTCGTGGATTCCTCCCCCGACACTGAGATTGCTGCCAGTGCTGAGAACAAGATGGCCACTGACAACATGCCCGCTACCCGCGAAGCTGTCCAGGCCCTGGAGGTCTCTGCATCGCAGACCGCATCTACTCCTCCAGCAACCGACGTCCCAGCTCCAGAGACAGCCGCGACCACCGCCGAGTACCAGCAGGAGGCACCAGAACCGGCCGCAACAACAGGTTGTGGCAGTCCCACTCTCTGAGGCCCCAGTCCAGCCCGTAGCTGCCCCTGCACCGCACCCAGTGGTCCCCGACACCTCTGTGAGGCCCAGAGAGGCCCTGCTCCGCACGCTCGCTGGCGCGGCGGAGGCAGCCGGTGTTTCCACTCCGCCGCCCAGCAGGACAAATCACCTCAACCCCGAGGTCCCCCTCGAGATTATCAGCCACGCTCAGAGTCAGTGGGAGTATAAGATGGTGGTAGAAGAGTGGGTGGAACAGGTCCTGGATGACCCCGAGCCAGGGGACCCCAAACTTACCAGACGCACTGGAATTGTACTCTGGTTCTCAGTAGAGAGAGGCGTTGGGTTCCTCCAGGGTAACCACAGTGGGGAGGAACTGTTTGTGGGCCGCCGCTCTGTCAAGCTGACCTACCTGGCTCAGGCCCGACACAACTTGTATGTGGGAGACCAGATTGAATATACTCCAATGCGGTTAATTCAAGGACCTTTTGCCGCAGGAGTGACTCTTTTGGCTAAACCGTTAACCCCTGCTTTTACCCCGGAGACCTGGCAGGAAGAACCAGGCTCTGCAGGGAGGGTCTGTTGTTTGCAAGAGACCCCAGATGGCAAATTGCGGTTCAGTGAATGGGCACAACCTGAGCCAAAGCCCCTCATCCCTGACCTGGCTGCACCCCCAACACTATGGGTGGGCCAGATCAATAACTCTGTATTAACATGTAATCCCAGGGTACAACCGTACATCCTGCCCTGGAAGATCCCACAGGCACCCCCAGAGCCTCTCCAGCAGGAGGTTTTGTCCATCTCTGCACCGGCTAGGGATTCAGGTTTGCAGCAGGTTACCACAGCATTTACCAGGCTGACTGCTCAGTCAGTACCAAAGACCCCCACAAGAGGGCAGTGGCGCACCACAACAGCCGCAACTTTTAATTATCAGAAGCAGGAGCGCCCCCTGATGAACTTTAGTAGCTCCAGTAGTGAGGAGGACCTGCAAGTTCTTCTCTAAATGCCTCTTTACTACAAATAAAGACTACTGGGAGACACAACACGGACTACACTTGATGGGTGAAGATCTGTTGGTCATTTGTTCTGTGTGTTGCCCTTGTTTGTTCTTCACCAGGATGGACATGGTTTGTGATGACTCCCCCCATCTCCAATAACTTTTTATACCAAGCTTGCACATTGTTTTACCCCTTTTCTCAGGTTATTTGAGAGCCTCATGGAGCTATGGTTCTCACTTTTACTACTATTTTATATGCTTTTATCTACTGTTTTATAATGTTCCTTGGATTACAAATACACCCCTTATTGGATTACAATTGACTCTATTGTTTCCCGTGGCTTACAAGTGAATTTTGTTTCCAGAGGATTCCAATCTTACAGCACTTCACATTTGAGCGTATTATTGAATATTGATTGCACTAATAAATGCATCATGTTTTGCACTGTTTTTCCCAACATGTTTACAGGTTAAGCAACGTTCAAGTACTTATGCCCATTGTGTGTATTCTTTTCTAGGTGCCGCAATGTGAATCTATGCACTTTTTTGTGTGAAATTACACTTAACTTTTGCCTTTAGCCAGATCAGTAGCATCTTGTGTCACTTTGCTTTAGGGTCCATTCACACGTCCGTTGTTTCTTTCCTGATCTGTTCCGTTTTTCGCGGAACAGATCTGGACCAGATCTGTTCCGCAAAAAACGGAACAGATCAGGAAAGAAACAACGGACGTGTGAATGGACCCTAATAGCTCTGTTCTCTTTATACGGACTGCCTCTGCGGACACTTAATACTAATGGCCTACATCTGGTGTCATATATCCCGGGTACCCAGGAAGGACAAGTGGTAAATCCCAGGCAGGTCCAGCAACTACAAGGGTAACCCTTCTGCTTCGGGAACGGCTAGGGGAGTAATGTACCCTTTCTTCCTGTTTGTTATATGTGCCAGGATTGGTAATGGGACTACTAAACCTCCATCCTGGTGTGTTTCGCCACACCCACTGGCTTTGTCAAGAGGCTGAATCACAAAGAGCGCTTTTATAAAAGGACCAGAAACTAACAGCTTCATTTAAACCCTGAGGGATCTCGGTTTTCAAAATGGTGATCCATATGGTTTCCCTTTGTAGGAGTGATTTTTTTTATATCCCCTCCTCGGTTACTCAGTATGATCTTGTCCACGCCCCTCACTTTCAGGCCTCTTGGGTCACAGTCATGATGTTCCTTAAAGTGTAAGGCTATAGGTTGTAATTTAGCCAGATCTTCAGCCTTCATCTTACTTGCCAATCTACAGGGAGTGCAGAATTATTAGGCAAATGAGTATTTTGACCACATCATCCCCTTTATGCATGTTGTCTTACTCCAAGCTGTATAGGCTCGAAAGCCTACTACCAATTAAGCATATTAGGTGATGTGCATCTCTGTAATGAGAAGGGGTGTGGTCTAATGACATCAACACCCTATATCAGGTGTGCATAATTATTAGGCAACTTCCTTTCCTTTGGCAAAATGGGTCAAAAGAAGGACTTGACAGGCTCAGAAAAGTCAAAAATAGTGAGATATCTTGCAGAGGGATGCAGCACTCTTAAAATTGCAAAGCTTCTGAAGCGTGATCATCGAACAATCAAGCGTTTCATTCAAAATAGTTAACAGGGTTGCAAGAAGCGTGTGGAAAAACCAAGGCGCAAAATAACTGCCCATGAACTGAGAAAAGTCAAGTGTGCAGATGCCATTTGCCACCAGTTTGGCCATATTTCAGAGCTGCAACATCACTGGAGTGCCCAAAAGCACAAGGTGTGCAATACTCAGAGACATGGCCAAGGTAAGAAAGGCTGAAAGACGACCACCACTGAACAAGACACACAAGCTGAAACGTCAAGACTGGGCCAAGAAATATCTCAAGACTGATTTTTCTAAGGTTTTATGGACTGATGAAATGAGATTGAGTCTTGATGGGCCAGATGGATGGGCCCGTGGCTGGATTGGTAAAGGGCAGAGAGCTCCAGTCCGACTCAGACACCAGCAAGGTGGAGGTGGAGTACTGGTTTGGGCTGGTATCATCAAAGATGAGCTTGTGGGGCCTTTTCGGGTTGAGGATGGAGTCAAGCTCAACTTCCAGTCCTACTGCCAGTTTCTGGAAGACACCTTCTTCAAGCAGTGGTACAGGAAGAAGTCTGCATCCTTCAAGAAAAACATGATTTTCATGCAGGACAATGCTCCATCACACGCGTCCAAGTACTCCACAGCGTGGCTGGCAAGAAAGGGTATAAAAGAAGAAAATCTAATGACATGGCCTCCTTGTTCACCTGATCTGAACCCCATTGAGAACCTGTGGTCCATCATCAAATGTGAGATTTACAAGGAGGGAAAACAGTACACCTCTCTGAACAGTGTCTGGGAGGCTATGGTTGCTGCTGCACGCAATGTTGATGGTGAACAGATCAAAACACTGACAGAATCCATGGATGGCAGGCTTTTGAGTGTCCTTGCAAAGAAAGGTGGCTATATTGGTCACTGATTTGTTTTTGTTTTGTTTTTGAATGTCAGAAATGTATATTTGTGAATGTTGAGATGTTATATTGGTTTCACTGGTAAAAATAATTATTTGAAATGGGTATATATTTGTTTTTTGTTAAGTTGACTAATAATTATGCACAGTAATAGTCACCTGCATACACAGATATCCCCCTAAAATAGCTAAAACTAAAAACAAACTAAAAACTACTTCCAAAAATATTCAGCTTTGATATTAATGAGTTTTTTGGGTTCATTGAGAACATGGTTGTTGTTCAATAATAAAATTAATCCTCAAAAATACAACTTGCCTAATAATTCTGCACTCCCTGTAATTTTACTGGCATGCTCCAAAATCCATATCCAGAGCTCCCTAGTCATCATGCCAACGTAGCAAAAACCACAAAGACATGTTGCAAGGTAGATAACTGCCATAGATCTGCAAATGATGTGATGAACTATCTGATATTGTTTAAAGGGCTTCTCTCAGCCCACTAAACCGTTTTTTTTTGTTTTGTTTACTAATAATCCCTATACTGCGAGCTCTGCATACATAAATTAAATAATCATTTTGGTTCAGTAGAATTTGATAAAAAGATATTTTTAAAATATGCAAATTACCTTGCTACCAGCAAGTAGGGCGGCTACTTGCTGGTAGCCGCCGCATCCTCCGATCCTAATGACGCCCCCTCCGCATTGTGATCGACAGGGCCAGGGAACGGAATCGTTCTCTGTTGGCCCTGCCTGTTTGCATTCAAAATCTGGCGCCTGCGCCGCACCTATCCTCAATCTGCGCAGGCACACTGAGAGGCACCTGGCACACTGAGAGGTACCTGGCACAGGCGCATTGAGGATGGAGCGGCCGAGCGAGCGTCCGCCTCTCAGTGCGCCTGCGCAGATTCAAGATAGGTACGGCCGCGGCACAGACGCCAGATATTGAATGCAAGGCAGGGCCAGCAGAGAATGATTCCGTTCCCTGGCCCTGTCAATCACAATGCAGAGGGGGCATCATAAGGATCAGAGGATGCGGCTGCTACCAGCAAGTAGCCGCCCTACTTGCTGGTAGCAAGGTAATTTGCATATTTCAAAAATAGCTTTTTATCAAATTCTACTGAACCAAAATGATTATTTAACTTATGTATGCAGAGCTCGCAGTATAGGGATTATTAGTAAACAAAAAAAAAAAAAAAAAAAAAAAAACGGTTTAGTGGGCTGACAGAAGCCCTTTAACCCCATCTGAGTCCTGAAAAGTTGTGGTTCTCATAACATATCTACAGGCCTGACAATTACCACACGAAAAAGAACCCCAACTTGGGCCTTTGTTCCCAAAGATGTACTGTGTGTTCGATAGAATATAGTGACTTCTAGTTAGAAACAGAACTCTGTAGTGACATGGAGGAATATTTTAGGAGATTAAGACTAAAAGAGTTCTTCCATGACAAACAGGAGAGAGCATACTGAAACAGCCAAACACAATTGGCACTGGTGGACAAAAAAACAGTCTGACTGGACCCCTCCCCCTGGCCGCAATACCATTTTGGACCAGTACATTGACTCCTTTAGAAATGTAGTGCAGTCTACAATACTGGACAAACATATAAAAGAAACATTCAACATCAACATACAGGAAAGGAGGGTGATTCAAACCTTAAAAAACAACAAAGGAATCACCATAAAACCTGCAGATAAAGGTGGCGCTATAGTCCTTTTGAACACTTTGGACTATATAGAAGAAGCACACCGACAACTCACAGACACACAATACTATATCAAAATGGAGGGAGACCCAACTCAGAAATATTTAAAAGAGTTGAAAAAGGTCATCAGAGGTCTTCCTGCAGGATCCACGCAACTTTTAGACTTGGTACCTGACAATCCGAGGATTGGAGTATTCTACATGCTTCCCAAAATACACAAAGCAGGGAATCCAGGGAGGCCGATCATTTCAGGTGTGGGAACCCTCACTGAAAAAATCTCAGGTTGGATAGAGGGCATCCTCAAAACATTAGTGAGGAACACAAAAGGTTATCTACAGGACACCACTGACTTATTGAACAAACTGTCAGCCATAGGTCCCCTCCCTAAAGGCACAATCTTGGCAACCATGGATGTGGAATCCTTGTATTCGAATATCCCGCACAATGATGGATTAACTGCTTGCAGAGTATACTTGCGAGGCGAATGGGATCGTCTCAGAGTCTGTACTACAACTGACCAAATTCATCCTCACCCATAACTATTTCTCTTTTGACAAGGAGATATATTTACAGTGCACTGGGACCGCCATGGGCAGTAGAATGGCACCGCAATATGCAAATCTGTTCATGGCAAAACTGGAAAAAATGATTTTTTGGTATCCTGTCTCAAAAAACCCTTGGCCTACTTCCGTTTCATTGATGACATCCTAATAATCTGGGCCGACTCTGAACATGAACTGATAACATTTTATGAACAATTCAACAAATTCCATCCCACTATAAACCTGACCCTCAACTATTCCCACACAGAAGTCAGCTTTCGGGACACCACCATAAAACTTCAAGACAGCTCAATACAGACATCCCTGTATTGGAAACCTATTGATCGGCCTACATACCTCAAATGGGACAGCTTCCACCCCAAACATATTAAAAAGTCCATCATCTATAGTCAAGCCGTCAGATATAACCAAATCTGCTCCAGCCCATTGGACAGGGATGAGCATTTACAATATCTGAAAAGGACATTTTTACACCAGGGCTACCATCCTGCTTCAATTGAAGATCAGATCACAAGAGCCACCAAGATCCCAGGAATTCAACTTCTCCAATACAATGAAAAACCAGCGCATACCTCTGGTTGTCACCTACAACCCACAACTAGAGGTACTGAGGAAAACTGCAAAAAAATTACATCATGTCCTATGTAAGGATGAACGACTAAAAATAATCTTCCCAGCCCCCCCCCCCCCCCCCCTTACTAGCTTACCGACAACCTCCAAATCTAAGGAACATTTTGATCAGATCAAATTCAAGGCCAGGTACCACAGAAAAAGGAACCCATCCCTGTAATATAAGCAGATGCAAAACCTGTTCCCATATAATGACAGCAGATAAGATACGGATCCCCAAAACACAGCAGGAATATAGGATCCCTGGGACATTCACATGTTCTACATCTAATGTTGTTTATCTGATTCTCTGCACTAAATGTCCTGTTAGAGGCCTCTACGTTGGAGAAACAGGACAGAGACTCAATGCAAGGATGAGGTCCCACCGCCACACAATTAAAGAGAAGAAGCTACACTTTCCTGTGGCTAAGCATTTCTGTAGCCCAGGACACAATGTAGACCATATGAAAGTTCTCATATTAAAAGGTAACTTCAAATCCCAAAAAGCTAGAAGAATTTGGGAATACAAATTTATAACACTGCTTGACACTTTGAATACTGGACTGAATGTGTCCTGGGATTTATGACACACTACAAGATCTAAAGAGTCTTCTGAAGACATAGTCGGGGCACCAGGTCTCTGAGATAACATTAATTTAGAGACCATAAAACTTTCACAGCCCTTATCTGTAAGATAATTAAGGACTCATTCTCAAGATCTTTAATATGTTGTTCTTTTTCTTTTTTTTTTTCAAATGTCCATTCATTCCCCCCATGCCTCTGTTCTTATTGTATATATATTGCTGTTTCTTCATATATTCTTGTAGTACGCCTGATGAAGAGACTGGTGATGTCTCGAAAGCTCGCTATGTAACATCATTACTTCTATTTTGGTTAGCCATTAAAAGGTATCAAACCTGCAATACTCTTATTTTGTTTCTCTTAATGAGAGCACTAAACTATTCTAGTTATAAATGTCACCCACATTTTTGGCCTTTTTCCATGTGATAAGGGGGTAATCCAAAAGAGCGTCCTTCAAATCCCTATCAGATAGCAAGATAGGCCAATATTTCATCATAATCTCATGAATATTACCCCATTAATTGTTAAAAGGGGTAATAAAATGGGGTTTATCATCATTGATTTTCGGTTTACTTTCCAAAAGAGAATTGCGTGAGGACGATTTCTCTCTCAGGTAGCCCCTTCTAATGTCACGTCGATTGTATCCTCTGCTACGGAATCTGTTAAAAAGATCTTCTGATCGGGTCTCAAAGCACTCATCACCGGAGCAGATCCGTCGAAGCCTCAGGAACTGTCCAGTAGGGATAGCCCTGATGATCTGTGGGTAATGAGAGGAGCTGGCATGTAAGAGAGCATTGGTGAAGGTGGGTTTTCTATAGAGGTCGGTAGAGACCCCACCATCATCATCCCTGATCAACAGGATGTCCAGAAACTCCACATTTGTACTGCTTTATTTCCATGTTAATCTAATATTTTGATCATTGGTATTAAGCCACTGGAGGAAGACATCTAGGTTGGATGTCGAGCCCTGCCAAATAAACAAAATATCGTCAATATATCTGGACCACGAGAATGGGGTCTGGTTGGAGGACAACATGATCCTTGTAACTTGTGATGTCGAGTCCCTGTATACGTCGATATGTTATGACCACGGGATCAGAGCAGCCATATATTTTTTGCAGATGACAGATTTGGATAAGGATTTAATCCAGTTCATCATTGATCTGTTGACCTTTGTATTAACACATAATTTTTTTGTGTTTAAGGACAGCCTCTTCCAACAGCTCTGGGGGACGGCGATGGGGGAGACTTGTGCACCCTCATACGCCAATCTGTTCCTGGGGCTGTGGGAGAGGGAAATTGTCCATAATCTGCTTGGCTATAGCTCTGTGATCTCGTGATCAAAATATATCGACGATATTTTGTTTATTTGGCAGGGCTCAACATCCAACCTAGATGTCTTTCTCCAGTGGCTTAATACCAATGATCAAAATATTAGATTAACATGGAAATACAGCAGTACAAATGTGGAGTTTCTGGACATCCTGTTGATCAGGGATGATGATGGTGGGGTCTCTACAGACCTCTATTGAAAACCCACCTCCACTAATGCTCTCTTACATGCTAGCTCTTCTCATTACCCACAGACCATCAGGGCTATCCATACTGGACAGTTCTGGAGGCTTCGACGGATCTGCTCCGGTGAGGAGTGCTTTGAGACCCGATCAGAAGATCTTTTTAACAGATTCCGTAGCAGAGGATACAATCGACGTGACATTAGAAGGGGCTACCTGAGAGCTAAATCATCCTCACTTGATTCTCTTTTGGTGAGTAAACCAAAAATCAATGATAATAAACCCCGTTTTATTAGCCTTTTAAACACTCAATGGGGTCAAATTTGGCAGATTATGACGAAATATTGGCCTATCTTGCTATCTGATAGGGATTTGAAGGAAGCTCTTTTGGATTAGCCCCTTATGACATGGAAAAAGGCCAAAAATTTGGGTGACATTCTAACTAGAAGTCACTATATTTCATCGAATACACAGTACATCTTTGGGAACAAAGGCCCAAGTTGGGGTTCTTTTTCGTATGGTAATTGTCAGACCTGTAGATATGTTATGAGAACCACAACCTTTCAGGACTCAGATGGCGTTAAACAATATCAGATCGTTCATCACATTGCTTGCAGATCTACGGCAGTTATCTACCTTGCGACATGTCCTTGTGGTTTGTGCTACGTTGGCATGACGACCAGGGAGCTCTGGATATGGATTTTAGAGCATGCCAGTAAAAGTAGATTGGCAAGTAAGATGAAGGCTGAAGATCTGGCTAAATTACAACCTCTAGCCTTACACCTTAAGGAACATCATGACTGTGACCCAAGAGGCCTGAGAGTGAGGGGCATTGACATGATAATTTTGGGTAACCGAGGAGGGGATATAAAAAAATCACTCCTACAAAGGGAGACCAGATGTTTCACCGTTTTGAAAACAGAGATCCCTCAGGGTTTAAATGATGCGGTTAGTTTCGGGTCCTTTTTATGAAGGCGCTCTTTTATTGTTTATTTTTTTCGGGGTATTTATGCTTTTATTGTGTCTAACACATACTCCTTTTATTCCTATTTTCTTTATAGCACCTATGAGACTGATACTTTGAAATGCATTGGTTCAAATTCATCCTCATAGCTCAAGACATTTAGACGCTGCTCTACCATGCACGATTGTGATTATGTTTTGGATATATTTTTAAGTTCACTCACTTATTTGTTTATGAACTGATTGATGTACATGTATTTAATTGCACTTTTCACTCTTTTGTATAATTTTGTTTTATTTTATATTGACAAATCATGCCATTGATTTTCACTTTCTACACTAATCATGTGCACCTTTTGACTCCTGTTTTGCATCTATTATGTTTCTTTTTTATATTTGATAATTGGATCTTATCACTGTTTTATCACGCACATTGATGTATGCACTTTAGGGTCTTACATTGTATTTAGAATGTAGTTCAGCGTCCCTTATGCATTGGACTGGCACATCATGTGGTGCTCCTTTCAGCTTGCTCCCATGGTGACCACATATTGTGCTTCAGTGCGCAGCGCAATGACGCGCCTGACACGGGTCACGTGGGACCGGGCGGCGCGCCATGATGATGCGGCCACTCATCATGCGAGGTATGCGACCATAATAGTCCACAGGTGTTTTCCAAAATATATATTTGCCCCAGTTATTATGTGATTCAGCCTCCTAACAAAGCCAGTGGGTGTGGGAAAACGTGCGTCGAGGTAGCGTTCTGGGCCAGTAGCATCGGGTAACTTGCCTACCATGGGTAATGATCACTAGTTTTAATATTGGTCTTGTCTTCCTTATGGGCTTCCCTATCAGGGCCTTGGCTATTGTATTTGGCTTTTATTATGCCTTCTATTAGTAATGTAACTTGCACAGCTGATAGTATACTGCCCTGAGGACAGACACTCTATATGGAATTCATGGTTATGCAACTCCATGCTAGGCATGTCATCCGGTGACTTACCTGGTTGGTCTCTGATACACAGGGGTTTCTTTGTTGGTGTCTCCTTTCTGTTGGGAGTTCCAGCTTATGTCTAATTATTTTTGATATTTTGTACTAATAAACGTTGTATATTTTATACATATTAGTCGTCCTATATTTTTTGGGGGCTATTGGTTCAGTTCAGTATAGGTTGTGTTTATTGCAGTACTAGGCCCATATGTAATTGTTTGTAATATTCCCCAAGGTACGGGTGAGTTTACATATTTCTGAGATTTTAATACTGATGACCTATCCTCTGGCTTCATCATCAGTATCTAATGGGTGGGGGTCTAACACCCGGCACCCATGCAGATTAGCTGTTTGAGAAGGCAGCAGCACTCCTGTGAGCGCCACGGCCGTCTTGCAGCTTTTCTTAGGGTACACACGTTCGTTGGTAACGAGGCCTAGACGCAGCTCAGCCCCATAGAAATGAAAATATCAGATTTTTTTTTTTCTGTAGACTTATTCCCACCTACTGTCTCTTTCCTGCTTCACTGTAGACTGCAAACCT
The DNA here is from genome assembly GCF_014858855.1 of Bufo gargarizans. Classification (NCBI taxonomy): domain Eukaryota; kingdom Metazoa; phylum Chordata; class Amphibia; order Anura; family Bufonidae; genus Bufo; species Bufo gargarizans. The sequence continues at coordinate 84,292,978 of NC_058086.1, read as the reverse complement.
TCACAGTCAGGGCTCTCTCATTCTTTGTACCAATCTGTTGCTCCATTAGTTCATGTTTAGTGTGCCCGATTTTTTTTTTTAAGGGTTTACCTACACATGTACAGCACCCTCGATTTAAAGTATAACTGTCACATATTTTTATTTTTTGGGAGTATTGGATTGTGGTGATTAATATCACCTTGGTCGCCCTATTTCAGCTTTTCACTGTGTATTCAATTACCCCTTAATTCCACATTTTTGTTCCCTGTACAGCCTACTTTTACCTGTGCTTAAAATAGGGTTGCTAGGCATGGTCAAAAGACAGAGCACCAGCGTGCAGGGTCACAGTACTGACAGCCAGGGACTGTAAGTAAATGATTAAAGCCAGGTCCTCCCCAGCAGATGATAACAGTGCCTGGGCTGTGTGCACTTATCCCTGTCCCTGCGCTTGGCAGACGCTCCCTCACTCAGCAGACTTGGCGAATGCAGAGCTGAAGCAGCGCAGACCAGGGAAGGGAGATCTGCCATCTGCTCAGTGTATAAATGAAAGCAACATGTGGTAAGAGGACCCCTTTGTGCTGCAAGAGACTAACCCTTTAGGGGGGAGGGCTCTGGTTACTGACACTTTTGGGGGGCTATTGTTACTGGCTAGTGAGGGCAGGCAGGATTAGCCTCAGGGCAAGGGCAGTGGCGGCCATCTTAACTGAATAGTGAAATTGCAGTTTTATGCAGACTGGATGCTAAGGGCTGAATCTTATTAAATAAGGGGTAAGTCAGTCTAATAGTAACTGATTCTGGAATATCATGTTATTAGTAACTACATATATGAAAATTGAAATTAGGGTCTAAGTGTGACAGTTATCCTTTAAGGGCGTTTTCAGATACTTTAATATTGATGGCCTATCCTCAGGATAGTTTATCAATAAACTTTGGGGGGCAACCAATCAGCTGTTTCAGGCAGCCAAAAGAAACTGCAGGTGCCTCAAAATAAATTAGATTATCAAAAAGTTCATTTATTTCAGTAATTGAATATAAAAAAAAAAGTTAATCTTGTATATTAGATTGATTCACGATTATGGCTTACCGCTGAATGAAAACCCAAAAGTCAGTGTCTCAGAAAATTTGAATATTGTTCAATAAAGTTCAATATTGTAGACTCAGTGTCACATTGTAATTATATAATCAACACAACACACTTGCAAAAGGTTTCCTAATCCTTTAAATTGTGCCTCAGTCTAGTTCAATAGGCTACATAATCAGGGGGAAGACTGCCGACTTGACAGTTGTCCAGAAGACAGTCATTGACACTCTCCACAAGGAGGGTAAGCCACAAAAAGTCATTGCTAAAGAAACCAGCTGTTCAGAGGGTGCTGTATCCAAGCATCTCAATAGCTCCAAAAATTAGACTATTGTGAAAAAGTTCAGTCTTTTAGACTCATGGCAGCATTTTGGTGTCCGCCTCCAGAGCAGAATGGTGACTGAACGGAGGAAAACTGATGCATTCTGAGCAGATCCTTTTCCATTCAGAATGCATTAGGGCAAAACTGATCTGTTTTGGACTGCTTGTGAGAGCCCATGACGGAAAGCCAAAACGCTAGTGTGAAAGTAGCCTTACCTAGGCTAAGGAGAAAAAGGACTGCACTGTTGCCCAGTGGTCCAAAGTTCTGTTCTCAGATGAAAGTACATTTTGTTACCAATGTGTTGGTGAGATGATTATATGTCACTTACTAATATAGCCTTTGTTGAAATTCTGCACCATTTTATATGGCATGTCTCCTTGTACACAAAATATTTTATGCTACTCACATAGATGTCCTGTCCATAAAATAGCTGCTGATGGAGAGTCAAACGACTAGGCGAATCACATCCATGTGACGCCTCCTTCATTCAAACATACTACACCTGCTTTGAAATCCAAACAGAACCAGTGCAGGAGGCAGGTGCAGTGTTAAATAGATGAGCAATCGAATGGAGGCCATTTGCCTGATCACATGATAGTCAACAGTGTCGCACTGCGACGACTGGGACTTGACAGAAGCACAAAAATTGTACTTTTTGTTGGATTTGTGTTAGATTTTTCACATGCTCCAATGCTCATATCAGGAGGCCGGAGGGGTGAAAACAGGGGTATATCTGGGTTTAGCTCTGAACCCAACAACCCCTTTAAGGGCTCAACAACATTTGTCACACAACATTTTTTGTAAGGATAGTCAATGGAGTCACACTGCGACATGCTATGCCACAACAATTCTCAAAAAAATCATGCAAGTAGAATTTTTGTGCACCTGTCATGTCACAGTCATTGCAGTACTATCATTACGACACGTCGCAGTGTAGCTGTACTCGTTTTTAAACTCGACAAATGTTGTGTAGCCAAACCCTTATAGAGATTATTTAATTTTCCAGCAGGACTTGGCACCCGCCCGCACTGCCAACAGTATCAATACTTGGTTTAATAACCATGGTATCACTGTGCTGGACTGGCCAGCAAACTCACCTGACCTAAACCCCAACCTGGGCTTCATAACATCTCAGCCATGCCACAGGATGATCACTTCCACGCCACGGCGCACTGATGCAGTAATTCATGCAGAAGGAGCCCCAACCAAGTATTGAGTGCATATACTGTACAACTTTTCAGGAGGCCAACATTTCTGTATTAAAAATCTTTGGTCTTATGCAATATTCCAATTTTCTGAGATCCTGACTTGGGTTTTCATTAGCTGTAAGCCATAATCTTCAATATTAAAATAAATGCTTGAAATATATTATATAGATTCATTACACAGAGTGATCCGAGTTTCACTTTTTGAATTACGGAAATATTTACTTTTCAATAATATGAAATGTATTCAGATGCACCTGTACACCACGGACAGAACTAGAGGCAGCAGGTTCTGTCCACTATATAGTTGTGGTTGTGTGGTGCTGCAGTGCAGCTCCCATTCAAGTGAATGTCAGGTGAGCTGCAAGAAAGCAAGCGCCCAAAACTACACCGTGGACAGACTTCCACTGCACAGTCCCCATCGCTGGTGGCAGCCAGAAACTGCTGTTCAAGTGAATAAAACGTGGAATTTGTTGTCACTATCTGGAGTGCTGCAATCCTTTCATTCAAATTTGGTGCCAGATTATATGTTCCAAGGGAAGCAACCAATACAATTCAGAGTAAATTCTAATTTGGAGCAAGTCACAAATAAAAGTTATTATGTAGATACATAGGAATAGTACAATCACCAAAAACCACTCACAACAGATCATGAAAAAATATATAAGTAGATTTAAGATGGATATACTTTTTAAAGAGTAAGACCATCCAAATGAGTTTGTGGAGGAAAAAAAAATATGAACGTTTCAGTATAGATATTTAGGCATGATTCAGACAGGCATATTTTCAGTCTGTGTGTAACAGACTACACAAGGACCCATTAAAGTCAATGGTTTGTTTCACACATCAGACTGTTGGTCTGTACAAAAACTCACAGTGTGCATTACTCCTCGGTTTTCATCAATTCAAGCACATAGGTATGCAAAAAAAAAAAGACATATGACGTCCATATGGATTGAACTCTTGTCATGCCAACTTCAATATCAAATCCTCTTGTAGCGATCTAAATAGATAACAATAACTACAAAACATCAACAGATTTCCTTTTAAGAAGTAAAAACAGATTGAAGAATTTCAAACAAGTTATGCAGCTTACTGTACATTTAGCATTTAGTTTCCCATAACAGAAACAGTAGAACCAGAACCGTGCTGTATCAGAATACTAGAACAAAGGGAAAACTGAAATTTTTAATACAACTGCCCCCACAGACTGTACTACAATACTGGGAAGAGGAATGATTGTCCAATTTCTACCAGAATCCTTCCAACAATAACTACCTGCTGGTGATCAGCGCTAAACAAAACCTCAGGAAGCAAAATAAAGTCTTTGTTCTACAATCTCTGGGCACATCCGAGAACTGGTCAGAGTATTCTCTGAAATGTCTGCCATTACTGTTTCCAACATGCGTTGGTTTCAGAGCTTAATCTTGAATGCAGTTGGCTGGACAATTGCTGTTGACCCTGAGGATTTGAAGAGTGCTTTTAGGATAGTATCGGGGTCAACTTCAGCTGAAGGATTAGAAGCAGCACTGGAGGACGATGTGGCATTTCTTCTAGATTCACCTTCCTTCTTTGTTGTTGAGGGTGTGTCACTTAATCTTCTAAAAAGAAAAGGCAATGTTATTTTTTCCCCATAAGGGGGTGCTTTAGGAAACACTCAATATTCAGTTACAATTACTACAGTAACTATGCCTCAGATGGGAAACAAAGCAATGGAAAAGACAGCTCTTGTATCTTCCCCCCACTTCATGGTGCCTCATCCGTACAATGCAATGCATTCATTGAGCTGAACCAGGGATGTGATGCAGTCACTATACAGTGCCTTGAAAAAGTACCCCTTGAACTTTTCACCTTTTTTTTACCTTACACCGACAAACTTCAATGTATTTTATTGGGATTTTATGTGGTGGACGAACACAAAGTAGCAAGTATGTGCGAAGAGAAAAGAAAATGATACATGGTTTTCAAATTTTAATAAATAAAAATCTGAAAAGAAAGGCATGCATTTGTAGTCAGCCCCTTGTGTGTAATTTATTATCAGTATAACTTCAGGTTGTGGAAAACAGGGTTATAAAAAATATTCAAAGCTCTGAACATCTCCCATAGCACAGTTCAATCCATCATCAAAAAATGGAAGGAGTATGGCACAACTGCAAACCTACCAAGACATGGCTGTCAACCTAAACTGACAGCCCAGGTAAGGAGCCCAAAGTCACTCTAGAGGAGCTGCACAGCTCAGGTGGGACAACTATTAGTCGTGTACTCCACAAATTTGGCCTTTATGGAAGAGTGGCAAGAATAAAGCAAGCCATAAACGAAGTCCCGATTGCAGTTTGCCACAAGTCATGTAGGGGACACAGCAGGAAGAAGGTGCTCTGGTCAGATGAAACCAAAGTTTAACTTTTTGGCCTAAATGCAAAACACTGTGTGATGGGAAACTAACATTGCACATCAGAATAGAATGGTTTACATTAAAGCATATGCATGTGCTAAAATGGTCCAGTCAACGTCCAGACTTAAATCCCATTGAGAATCTGAGGCAAGACTTAAAAATTGCTGTTCACAGACATTCTCCATCCATTCACTTGCTACTTTGTGTTGGTCTATCACTTAAAATACCTTTAAGTGTGTGGGTGTAATGTGGAACAAGTATAGAAAAGTTTAGGGAGTATGAATACTTTTCAAGGCACTGTAGCATTTCACAAGTGCTGGCCTCCCACAGTTTCTGTGCTGCCCAATACTCACCGAAATTGTGATTAATCAAATCCAAACTGAAATATATAGATACTATAATTATAATAACCGCGCTGGTTAAGAGATTAACTGTTGTGGAAGATATAATGTTCTAACTATATACACCCAAATGTTTATATTTAAATCAGGTTTCTACCTGTATAGTAGATGGAGAGTGACTGTTATTACTTATTATTTTCCAGTGAAGCGATGAGGTTTCTTCTCTTAGCGCTTCTGGCTCTACTTACTCATCATGCGCTGCTCCAGCCAGTGGCTGACGCGCACATGAAGGAGCTGTCAGGTAAAAAAGTTTGGGAGCCTGTTCGTGTTAGGTCACAACGTTCCTATGGATGCTTCCAAGGGACAAAATTCAACCAACGCGTTTCGGAGCCAGCGGGTTCCCTGACGAAGGAAGCATCCATAGGAACGTTGTGACATCACACAAACAGGCTCCCAAACGTTTTTACCTGTCGCCTGATGAGTAAGTAAGGACACAGCCTTATTTCACCTTAAGGACCAGGCCATCTTTTGGAAATCTGACCAGTGTCACTTTAAGTGCTGATAACTTTAAAACACTGACTTATACAGGCCATTCTGAGATTGTTTTTTCCGTCACATATTGTACTTCATTACACTGGTAAACTGAAGTAAAAAATCATTTTTATTTATAAAAAAAAAATTATAATTTACAAAAAATTTGTAAAAAAAAATGCAAGTTTCAATTTCTCTACTACTTAGTAATACCAACAAAAATACTTTATATTCTCCATATGTCTACTTCATGTTTGGATCAATTTGGGAATGATATTTTATTTTTTAGGGGATGTTACAAGGCTTAGAAAAAAATCTTTAAAGAAAATTTAAAAAACCCCACTTTTTAGGGAGCAATTCAGGTCTGAAGTCACTTTGTGAGGCTTACATAATAGAAACCACCCAAAAATGACCCCATTCTAGAAACTACACCCCTAAAGGTATTCAAAACTGATTTTACAAACGTCGTTAACCCTTTAGGTGTTCCACAAGAGTTAATGGCAAGTGGTGATAAAATTTTAGAATTTTACACTTTAGCCCCAGATCACCCCCTGCACCCCAATTAACCCTTTGATCACCCCTGTCAATCACTAGTGAAAGTGAAAAAAGTGATCAGTGCAAACTGTCACTTTTTTTCTCACTGGTATTGACTGTTAGGTTTTAGGGATAGTTTAGGCCCCTTGGTTAGGTAGTTTAGAGATCAGTTAGCGCCCAGCCCACCGCAGTCACTTATTCGCTGATTAGTGTATCGCTAATCAGCATTTGTACTTTTATAGTATCTGGAAGTGATCAAAACTGATCACGGTCAGATCTATAATAGTATTAGTGTCATCTTAGCTCATCCTCCACCCAAAAACGCAGTGTTTGCCCGATCAGGCCTGATCGGTAGCCCACACGTGCGTTCGCCCACGCCCGCCCCGCCGCTATCACTGCACAATCACTTTACACGCGCTGCGGAGATTAAAAAAGAAATCAGTTTTGATATTTTTTTATCAACCGCAGTAGCCTCCGGTACTTCGCTAGCCTTCCTTTTGTAAGACAGGCTTGCTTTTTTTCTTGGGTAGTCTCAGGGAATACCCCTAAATTTAGTTGCCCAAATGTCAAACAGGGGGTATTCTTCTGAAGAGGCCTACAGGCTTCTGACCCAGTCGGATGAGGAATGGGAACCCTCATCTGATGAATCTAGCGGGTCAGAATATGAACCTGTAGAAAGCAGTGGCTCTCTGACCCAAAGTTCGGACGAGGAGGTTGAGGTCCCTGATAGCACCAGGCGTACCCGGCCCAGTGTCGCTAGACCACAGGTTGCGCAGGATCCGCTTCAAGAGCAGCAGAGTGGGGCTGGCGCTGTCGGATTACGTGGTGAGGCATACACCAGCAGCGCAGCCCTCCCTGGACCTAGTACCAGCACTGCCGTAGAACATGGTGAAGTGGCGAGCACCAGAAGGGCAGTTGAAGCTGGTACGGTGGCACGTGCAGTAGTTACCCCGTCGCAGCCACCGCACAGACAGGCCCGTAGAGCCCCTAGAATCCCAGAGGTGCTGGCAAACCCTGATTGGCAGTCCACAACTTCAGCCGCACCTGTAGTTCCCCCTTTCACCGCCCAGTCTGGAGTTCAGGTTGAGACAGCTCAGATCGGTTCGGCCCTGGGATTTTTTGAGCTGTTCTTGACTGCGGAGCTCTTGGACTTAGTCGTGGCAGAAACAAACCGGTATGCCACTCAATTTATATCCGCCAACCCGGGAAGCTATTATGCCCAGCCTTTCCGGTGGAAACCAGTCCAAGTTTCCGAAATTAACATTTTTCTGGGCCTTCTCCTCAACATGGGTCTAACCAAAAAGCATGCGGTCATATTGGTCCATGAACCCAATTAATCACATGCCCATGTTCTCTGCTGCCATGTCCAGGGCACAATTTGAGGCCATCCTGCGTTTCCTGCACTTTAGTGACAATAGCACCTCTCTTCCCAGAGGCCACCCAGCTTTTGACCGGCTCCACAAAATTCGGCCCCTCATAGACCACTTCAACCAGAAATTTGCTGATTTGTATACCCCTGAGCAGAACATCTGCGTAGACGAGTCCCTTATACATTTTACCGGGCGCCTTGGCTTCAAACAATACATCCCAAGCAAGCGCGCCCAGTATGGGGTCAAATTGTATAAGCTCTGTGAAAGGGCCACAGGCTATACCCACAAATTTCGTGTCTATGAGGGAAAAGATCAGACCCTGGAGCCGGTCGGTTGCCCTGACTACCTGGGGAGCAGTGGGAAGACAGTCTGGGACTTGGTGTCACCCTTATTCAGCAAGGGGTACCATCTTTATGTGGACAATTTCTACACAAGTGTGGCCCACTTTAGGCATTTGTTTCTAGAACAGATTGGCGCCTGTGGCACCGCACGAACTAGTCGGCTCGTTACCACACGTCTTGCAAGGGGGGAGAGGGCTGCCTTGTGTAACGAAGAACTGCTTGCGGTGAAATGGAAAGACAAGCGTGACGTTTACATCTCTCCTCCATTTACGCAGACACGACAATACAAATTGAGCGAGCAACCCGTGTCATTGAAAAGCCCCTCTGTGTCCAAGACTATAATGCGCTCATGGGAGGGGTGGACTTCAATGACCAGATGTTGTCTCCGTATTTAGTTTCCCGCAGAACCAGACGCTGGTATAAGAAGGTGTCTGTATATTTGATTCAATTGGCTCTGTATAATAGTTTTGTTCTCTACAGTAAGGCTGGGAGAACAGGATCCTTCCTCAAATTTCAGGAAGAGATCATCGAGAACCTCCTGTATCCAGGAGGTTCCGTGGCCCCATCCACCAGTGTAGTTAGCCGTCTACACGAGCGACATTTCCCCAATGGCGTTCCTGGTACCTCAACCCAACCGTCACCCCGAAAAAGATGTTGTGTCTGTAGCAGGAGTGGAATAAGGCGTCACACCCGCTATTTCTGTCCTGACCACCCTGCCCTATGCTTTGGAGAGTGTTTCCAGAAATACCACACACAGGTACACCTAGCATAGGGATCACATCTCACCAGGACAGGCACACAGGGCTATTAGGGCCCATTCACATACAGCTGCTGCAAACCTCTCCTTTCACCTGGGATAAAGTGCATAATGTACTTCGCCACATCTTTGGGCGATTTGCGCTTTGCACATTGTCCCATGGGGAAGGAGAGGTTTATCCTATAAAAGGTAAAAAAAATAAAATAAAAATAAAATAATAATAATCACCAGTACGCAAAAAGGTTAATGTTCAGTTCAAAAAGTTAAAGTTTATATGTTCTGTTCAAAAGTTAATAAAATTGTTGCGTTGCGGTCTGGTTTTTTCTTTTCTTTTTTACCTTCCAGGTGGACCAACCGATCGACTAGCTGCAGCACTGAGGTGCATTCTGACATTGCGCTGCTGTCAGATTACACACAAGTCGGTGTATGCGGCGCTGCAAGACTAGATTTCTCCTCTGCAGTAAAAGAAACGTTTGCCAAGGCATATGAGCTGAGGAGGTGGCGGTGTTCCTATGCTTTGGCAAACACTTTGTATATAGAAAAATAAATAAAAATATCCAGGCAATGATTTATTCATCCACATCGATTGATGTGAATGGAGAAATCTGGTTTGCCAGGGCATACGAGCTAAGTGGGTAAGGATGTTGGGTGGAGCTCCTAGGTCCTGGCAGACACCTTTCCCCTTTTTTTTTTTGGGCAGAGATTTTTTTCATCCACATTGATCGATGCGAATTAAGAAATCTGTGCCGTTCATTTTTTTTCTTTCAGCCCAGAGGCTGAACGGAAAAAAAAAATCTCATTACCTGTATGCTCAATATAAGGAGAATAGCAGAAACTCCTAATGCTGGCCATACATGTAATGATTGCGGAGACCCTCAAATGCGAGGGCAGTACAAACACCCCACAAATGACCCCATTTTGGAAAGAAGACACCCCAAGGTATTCGCTGAGGGGCATATTGAGTCCATGAGAGATTGAAATTTTTGTCTCAAGTTAGCGGAAAGTGAGACTTTGTGAGAAGAGAAAAAAAAAAAAAAAATCATCAATTTCCGCTAACTTATGCCCCAAAAATGTTTTCTATGAACTCGCCAGGCCCCCCATTGAATACCTTGGGGTGTCTTCTTTCCAAAGTTTGGTCACATGGGTATTTATACTGCCCTGGCTGGCTTTTTAGGGGCCCTAAAGCGTGAGAAGAAGTCTGGGATCCAAATGTCTAAAAATGCCCTCCTAAAAGGAATTTGGGCACCTTTGCGCATCTAGGCTGCAAAAAAGTGTCACACATGTGGTATCGCCGTACTCAGGAGAAGTTGGGGAATGTGTTTTGGGGTGTCATTTTACATATACCCATGCTGGGTGAGATAAATATCTTGGTCAAATGCCAACTTTGTATTAAAAAAAAAGGGAAAGTTGTCTTTTGCCAAGATATTTCTCTCACCCAGCATGGGTATATGTAAAATGACACCCCAAAACACATTCCCCAACTTCTTTTTTGCAGCCTAGGTGGGCAAAGGGACCCACATTCCAAAGTGCACCTTTCGGATTTCACCGGTCATTTTTTACAGATTTTGATTGCAAACTACTTTGCACGCATTAGGGCCCCTAAATTGCCAGGGCAGTATAAATACTATTTTGGAAAGAAGACACCCCAAGGTATTTTGTGATGGGCATAGTGAGTTCATGGAAGTTTTCTATTTTTTGTCACAAGTTAGTGGAATATGAGACTTTGTAAGGAAAAAAATAAAAATAAAAAATAAAATCATCATTTTCCGCTAACTTGTGACAAAAAATAAAAAGTTCTAGGAACTCACTATGCCCATCAGCGAATACCTTAGGGTGTCTACTTTCCGAAATGGGGTCATTTGTGGGGGTTTTCTACTGTCTGGGCATTGTAGAACCTCAGGAAACATGACAGGTGCTCAGAAAGTCAGAGCTGCTTCAAAAAGCGGAAATTCACATTTTTGTACCATAGTTTGTAAACGCTATAACTTTTACCCAAACCATTATTTTTTTTGCCCAAACTTTTTTTTTTATCAAAGACATGTAGAACAATAAATTTTAGTGAAAAATTTATATATGGATGTCGTTTTTTTTGCTAAATTTTACAGCTGAAAGTGAATTTTTATTTCGATTAATAACAAAAAAAGTAAAAATGTCAGCAGCAATGAAATACCACCAAATGAAAGCTCTATTAGTGAGAAGAAAAGGAGGTAAAATTCATTTGGGTGGTAAGTTGCTTGACCGAGCAATAAACGGTGAAAGTAGTGTAGTGCAGAAGTGTAAAATGTGGCCTGGTCATTAACCCCTTAAGGACCGAGGACGTACCGGTACGCCCTATTTCCCGAGTCCTTAAGGACCGAGGACGTACCGGTACGTCCTGACTTAAAACCGTAACTCCGGCGCCGCGGGGGTTAATCGGAACGGGATTTCGGCTGAAATCATTCAGCCGGCATCCCGTAACAACGCAGGGGGGGGTCATTTGACCCCCCCGTATCGGCGATCGCAGAAAACCGCAGGTCAATTCAGACCTGCGGTTTGCTGCGCTTTTTGCCGTTTCTGATCCCCGCGGTCCCTGACCGCGGGGATCAGAAACTTCAGAGTGCCCGAAATCAATATTGTTAACCCCCCCCTGCACCCCTGTATGATTTGATGGCGGCGGGAGGTGCAGGGGGGGTGTCGCATGCAGTGGGGGCGTTGCGGGAGGCGGGCGGTGCGGCAGGCGGGATCGCGATCCCCCGCCCGCCTCCCATTGCATAATCGTTGGTGTACAGTGGGTATACCAGGGTGCCAGCACATTGCTGGCACCCTGGTATAAACGGCTGACATCGTTGATGCGATGTCAGCCGTTTAACCCTTTCCATACAGCGGTCCGTACGGACCGCTGTATGGAAAAGGTTAACAGTAAGAGGGAGCTCCCTCCCTCTCCGATCGGGGGGCTGCTGTGCCTTTGCAGCCCCCCGATGGGAGAAGGAGAGAGCCCCCAGACAGCCCCCCCAGAACCCTGTCCTTACCCTTCCCCGTCTGCGCAGTTCTGACCATAACTGAGCAGACGGGGAAGGTTCCCATGGCAACAGGACGCCTGCTCAGGCGTCCTGCTGTCCATGGTGCTGAACAGATCTGTGCTGAAAGCATAGATCTGTTCAGTGTAAGTAAAATACAGTGCAGAACCCTATATAGGTTCTGTTCTGTATTTTACAGACATCAGACCCACTGGATCTTCAAGAACCAAGTGGGTCTGGGTCAAAAAAATCAAATAAAAAGTGAAAAAAGTTAAGATAAAAAAAAAAAACATTTATCACTGAATAAAAATTAAAAAAATAAAATACACTACACATATTAGGTATCGCCGCGTCCGTAACGACCTGATCTATAAAATGGTCATGTTACTTTCCCCGCACAGTGAACGCCATAAAAATAAAAAAATAAAAACTATGAGAAAATTGAAATTTTGCCCACCTTACTTCCCAAAAAAGGTAATAAAAGTGATCAAAAAAGTCGCATGTACGCCAAAATAGTACCAATCAAACCGTCATCTCATCCCGCAAAAAATGAGACCCTACTCAAGATAATCGCCCAAAAACTGAAAAAACTATGGCTCTTAGACTATGGAAACACTAAAACATGATTTTTTTTGGTTTCAAAAATAAAATCATTGTGTAAAATGTACATAAATAAAAATAAAGTATACATATTAGGTATCGCCGCGTCCGTATCGACCGGCTCTATATAAATATTACATGACCTAACCCCTCAGATGACCACCGTAAAAAAAAAAAAAAAAAACTGTAAAAAAAGCAATTTTTTGCCATCTTACGTCACAAAAAGTGTAATAGCAAGCGATCAAAAAGTCATATGCACCCCAAAATAGTGCCAATCAAACTGTCATCTCACCCCGCAAAAAATTAGACCCTACTCAAGATAATCACCCAAAAACTGAAAAAACTATGGCTCTTAGACTATGGAGACACTAAACAATTTTTTGGTTTTCAAAATGAAGTTATTGTATAAAACTTACATAAATAAAAAAAATTGTATACATATTAGGTATCGCCGCGTCCGTGACAACCTGCTCTATAAAATTACCACGTGATCTAACCTGTCAGATGAATGTTGTAAATAACAAAAAAAAAAAAATGCCAAAAAAGCTATTTCTTGTTACCTTGCCGCACAAAAAGTGTAATATAGAGCAACCAAAAATCATATGTACCCTAAACTAGTACCAACAATACTGCCACCCTATTCCGTACTTTCTAAAATGGGGTCACTTTTTTTGGAGTTTCTACTCTAGGGGTGCATCAGGGGGGCTTCAAATGGGACATGGTGTCAAAAAACCAGTCCAGCAAAATCTGCCTTCCAAAAACCGTATGGCATTCCTTTTCTTCTGCGCCCTGCCGTGTGCCCGTACAGTAGTTTACGACCACATATGGGGTGTTTCTGTAAACTACAGAATCAGGGCCATAAATAATGAGTTTTGTTTGGCTGTTAACCCTTGCTTTGTTACAGGAAAAAAAATATTAAAATGGAAAATCTGCCAAAAAAGTGAAATTTTGAAATTGTATCTCTATTTTCCATTGAATCTTGTGCAACACCTAAAGGGTTAACAAAGTTTGTAAAATCAGTTTTGAATACCTTGAGGGGTGTAGTTTCTTAGATGGGGTCACTTTTATGGAGTTTCTACTCTAGGGGGGCATCAGGGGGGCTCCAAATGGGACATGGTGTCAAAAAACCAGTCCAGCAAAATCTGCCTTCCAAAAACCGTATGGCATTCCTTTCCTTCTGCGCCCTGCCGTGTGCCCGTACAGTAGTTTACGACCACATATGGGGTGTTTCTGTAAACTACAGAATCAGGGCCATAAATAATGAGTTTTGTTTGGCTGTTAACCCTTGCTTTGTTACTGGAAAAAAAATATTAAAATGGAAAATCTGCCAAAAAAGTGAAATTTTGAAATTATATCTCTATTTTCCATTGAATCTTGTGCAACACCTAAAGGGTTAACAAAGTTTGTAAAATCAGTTTTGAATACCTTGAGGGGTGTAGTTTCTTAGATGGGGTCACTTTTATGGAGTTTCTACTCTAGGGGGGCATCAGGGGGGCTTCAAATGGGACATGGTGTCAAAAAAACTGTCCAGCACAATCTGGCTTCCAAAAACCATACGGCGCACCTTTCACTCTACGCCCCGCTGTGTGGCCGTACAGTAGTTTATGGCCACATATGGGGTGTTTCTGTAAACAGTAGAGTCAGGGCAATAAAGATACAGTCTTGTTTGGCTGTTAACCCTTGCTTTGTTAGTGGAAAAAATGGGTTAAAATGGAAAATTAGGCAAAAAAATGAAATTCTCAAATTTCATCCCCATTTGCCAATAACTCTTGTGCAACACCTAAAGGGTTAACGGAGTTTGTAAAATCAGTTTTGAATACCTTGAGGGGTGTAGTTTCTTAGATGGGGTCACTTTTATGGAGTTTCTACTCTAGGGGTGCATCAGGGGGCTTCAAATGGGACATGGTGTCAAAAAAACTGTCCAGCAAAATCTGGCTTCCAAAAACCATACGGCGCACCTTTCACTCTACGCCCCGCTGTGTGGCCGTACAGTAGTTTATGGCCACATATGGGGTGTTTCTGTAAACAGCAGAGTCAGGGCAATAAAGATACAGTCTTGTTTGGCTGTTAACCCTTGCTTTGTTAGTGGAAAAAATGGGTTAAAATGGAAAATTAGGCAAAAAAATGAAATTCTCAAATTTCATCCCCATTTGCCAATAACTCTTGTGCAACACCTAAAGGGTTAACGGAGTTTGTAAAATCAGTTTTGAATACCTTGAGGGGTGTAGTTTATAGAATGGGGTCATTTTTGGGCGGTTTCTATTATGTAAGCCTCGCAAAGTGACTTCAGAGCTGTAGTGGTCCCTAAAAATTGGGTTTTTGTAAATTTCTGAAAAATTTCAAGATTTGCTTCTAAACTTCTAAGCCTTGTAACATCCCCAAAAAATAAAATATCATTCCCAAAATAATTCAAACATGAAGTAGACATATGGGGAATGTTAAGTCATCACAATTTTTTGGGGTATTACTATGTATTACAGAAGTAGAGAAACTGAAACTTTGAAATTTGCTAATTTTTCCAAATTTTTGGTAAATTAGGTATTTTATTATGCAAAAAAATTAATTTTTTTGACTTTTTTTTACTAGTATCATGAAGTACAATATGTGACGAAAAAACAATCTCAGAATGGCCTGGATAAGTCAAAGCGTTTTAAAGTTATCACCACTTAAAGTGACACTGGTCAGATTTGCAAAAAATGGCCTGGTCCTTAAGGTGAAAATGAGCCCGGTCCTTAAGGGGTTAAGGGGGTTTCAGCTAGGGGGGTTGAAGTGGTTAATAAACCAGCAATGAGGGCAGGGAAGTTATCCAGCATATTAGCCCACCTCTGAATGCAGAAGATGGATCAGAAGAATGAACAGCAGGTGAAAACGTAATAATCATTACAAAAAACAATATCCTATTGCATGTACAGTCAGGTCCATAAATATTGGGACATCGACACAATTGTAAAATTTTTGGCTCTATACACCACCACAATGGATTTGAAATGAAACAAATTAGATGTGCTTTAACCGCAGACTGTCAGCTTTAATTTGAGGGCATTTAGATTCAAATCAGGTGAACGATGTAGGAATTAAAACAGTTGGCATGTGCCCCCACTTGTTAAGGGACCAAAAGTAATGTGACAGAATAATAATCATAAATCAAACTTTCATTTTTTAATACTTGGTTGCAAATCCTTTGCAGTCAATTACAGCCTGAAGTCTGGAACGCATAGACATCACCAGACGCTGGGTTTAATCCCTGGTGATGCTCTGCCAGGCCTCTACTGCAATGGTCTACTGCAACGGTCTTCAGTTCCTGCTTGTTTTGGGGGCATTTTCCCTTCAGCAAGTGAAATGCATGCTCAATCGGATTCAGGGCAGGTGACTGACTTGGCCAGTGCATAACATTCCACTTCTTTCCCTTAAAAAACTCTTTGGTTGCTTTGCAGTATGCTTTGGCATTTGGCTTTGTCCATGTGCACTGTGAAGCGCCGTCCAATGAGTTCTCAAGCATTTGGCTGAATATGAGCAGATAATATTGCCCGAAACACTTCAGAATTCATCCTGCTGCTTTTGTCAGCAGTCACATCATTAATAAATACAAGAGAACCAGTTCGATTGGCATCCATATATGCCCACGCCATGACACTACCACCACCATGCTTCACTGATGAGGTGGTATGCTTAGGATCATGAGCAGTTCCTTTCCTTCTCCATACTCTTCTCTTCCCATCACTCTGGTACAAGTTGATCTTGGTCTCATCTGTCCATAGGATGTTGTACCAGAACTGTGAAGGCTTTTTTTAGATGTTGTTTGGCAAACTCTAATCTGGCCTTCCTGTTTTTGAAGCTCACCAATGGTTTACATCTTGTGGTGAACCCTTTGTAGTCACTCTGGTGAAGTCTTTTCTTGATTGTCACCTTTGACGCACATACACCTACCTCCTGGAGAGTGTTCTTAATCTGGCCAACCGTTGTGAAGGGTTTTTTCTTCACCAGGGAAAGAATTCTTCGGTCATCCACCACAGTTGTTTTCTGTGGTCTTCCAGGTCTTTTAGAGTTGCTAAGCTCACCGGTGCGTTCCTTCTCAAGAACGTTCCAATGAGTTGTTTTGGCCACGCCTAATGTTTTTGCCATCTCTCTGATGGGTTTATGTTATGTTTTTTCAGCCTAATGATGGCTTGCTTCACCGATAGTGACAGCTCTTTGGATCGCATCTTGAGAGTTGACAGCAACAGATTCCAAATACAAATAGCACACTTGAAATGAACTCTTATCTGCTCATGAAATGGACCTTTTATCTGCTCATTGTAATTGGGATAATAAAGGAATAACACACACCTGGCTATGGAACAGCAGAGAAGCCAATTGTCCCATTACTTTTGGTCCCTTAACAAGTGGGAGGCACATATGCAAACCGTTGTAATTCCTACACCGTTCACCTGATTTGGATCTAAATACCCTCAAATTAAAGGCGACAGTCTGCGGTTAAAGCACATCGAATTTGTTTCATTTCAAAGCCATGGTGGTGGTGTATAGAGCCACAAATTTTAGAATTGTGCCCAATATTTATGGAACTGACTGTATATAGCAATAATAGTTGATTTGAAATGCCCTATTTAGTGTATGATGGTTTTTATTTTAAAGGGGTTATCCCACTAAAGTATCTTACCCATAGCAAGCAATCACAGTGCAGCTTACTTTGTGACATTGAGGAATGAAGGCTGTGCTGTGGTTGGTTGCTACAGGATAGCCATTTGGAGATTTTAAAATTGCATTCATCCACAATGCTCACCTGGTCTTTGTGATAACAGAAGATACTATGTCATATTAAGGTGTACAAACTTAAAGGCACTCTACCATATGAGATACATAAGGGTTTTCATAAACAAAATTAATAATAAAAACAAGCTAGTACAATAAACACAAGGTGATTCAGTGACAGATGGTGACGGTAGTGCAGTGAAGCAGACTACCCACTTTTCTGAAGAGGTGGGTTTTCAGGATGAGGCAAAAATTGTACATAAGGGCTCATATACACAACCGTAACTGGCCCATGAAAACACGGTCCATGTGTCTGCCAGATCTCGTGGACCAACAGCGGCTCCCCTGAACTGACTATCTTAGGGTTTTATAACGCAGTAACTTCTGATTGTGGATCTCTTGTACTGAACTCACATGTACTGTGTGTGATGACAAATTTCCTCTATTACATAAGAAACAATTTAAGATTTTCTCCTTTGCAACCTTAAGAAAGTCAACACTTACAAAAGGATGGGCTGGTCTGATGTAATCACATTGCCATTCAAATGAAGATTGCATTTCATTGGTTGTCCTGAAATTTCAAGTATATAGAATTGGTTAGATGTCAATAAAAATGAATGTCAGAAAAATGTAACAATAGTTTAGCCACATGTACCTATAGTATGCAACTTTCACATCTGCGCTTTGTATTCCGGCAGAGGAACTCAAAACCGGAGTAAAACGCTTCAGTTTTTTCCCCATGGGGACAAAACAGATCAGCATGCGTTCCGTTCTGGTTTGTTCTGTATTGTGACCGGACACAAAACCACTGCTACGGTTTTGCGACCAGTCTGTGAAACGTAACTGGATAGATTAGATACTGATAATCAGTGGCGGTCCTACACCTGGGACCCATACCGATCAGCTGTTGGAGGATAGCTAAATCAGTATTAAAATCTTGGAAAACCCCTTTAAAGTTGTTTGCTAATTTCACAACAACAAAATTCAAGTCATTTCAATATATGTAGTTCGCTGGCCCCATAGAAAATGAATGGCCGGCGTTTTTGCACGCGCAGTGCGCCCTCCTTCACTTTCGGGGCTACGTTCTCTATATAGGTACGGGTCCCAGCGGTGGGAACCACACCTATAAGACAATGGGGGCATATCCTAGCAATATGCCCCTATTGTCTATGAAGAGACAACCCCTTTAATGCAATCGAGTTGCAAAGTATAAACTGCTAGTGTTCTCTGGATAGGTCATCAATATTAGATTGGTGAGGCCCAAGATCTGGCCCCCCCACAGATCAGCTGTTTGATGAGGCCACAGCACTCCGGAGAGCACCACACATCTGTGCAGCTTACCAAGCATAACACCATCCACTGGATACTGGTTGTGCTTGCTGTTGCAGCTCAGCACCATTCTCTTGGCTTAGACCAGGGATGCTCAACCTGCAGCCCTCCAGCTGTTGCAAAACTACAACTCCCAGCATGCCCTAATAGCTGTAGGCTGTCCAGGAATGGTGGGAGTTGTAGTTTTGCAAAAGCTGGAGGGCTGTATGTTGGGAATCACTAGGCTATGGGACCGATGATGACGTCACTGACCTAGGAAAGGGGTGTGGTGCTCACCCCCGATCTGATATTGATAGGGTATCACTATGAAAATCTTGGAAAACCCCTTAAAAGGTACGCCAGCTGAGGAATATGTAAATGTTACTTATTTTTGAATAAAAGAGGCAGCATTGTGGCTTAGTCGTGAGCATTGGTGTCTTGCAGCACCAGGGTTCCATATCTGCATGGAGTTTGTATGTTATCACTATGTTTGCATGAGGTACTCTGGTTTTCTCCCTCACTCCAAACACATGCTGATAAGGAATGTAGATTTTGAGCCCCACTGGGGACAGCAAGTGATGATAATGTCTGAAAAGCACTGCAGAATGTTTGCTCTGTAAGCAAAGTCACATAAAATAAGTCATTATGTCCCTAGGGTAGGAATCAGCAACCTCCGGCACTTTAGTTTCAGAACAGCTGGAGTTCCAGAGGTTGCCAATTCCGGTCCTACACCGATCCAGTAGATCAGTCAGAAGGGCCATGTGAAAGTAGAATTGTGTTCACAAATAAAGTAAAAAAATAAAAATAAATCTAGTGCTCATTCTTGGATAAAGTCGTCAAAAAGTATGCTGCTTTATCTCAAAATGAAAATCTACAGAAGTAACAAAAGAATCACTGGTGCCCTCTGCTGTGCACACTCAACGTACCATCTAGGTATCTGTTGTTATATTTTTTGTAGGCACCAACTGCATCTTCCTTTCTCACAAACACAACTTCTGCAACTCCTGGGCTCAACAAGCGGGCACGTTTCAAGGCTCCACATACACAGAAAAGCTCCTGGGGGAAAAAAAAAATGTTATTTTGTCTACATTATAATGGCTGCGGCGGACACCTTTAGAAGCATGTTTTTTTATTAATGCATTGTACTCATTTTGAGCTAAAAATAATTTTTTTAATTAGTCTTTATTAAAAAAATGTCAGCCCCTTTCCCTGTACAGCGTTTAGTTTCTGTATTAGCAGGCTCTATGTTCACAGTGTGTGCCATCAGGGAGCTCATGTGAAATATCTGAACTGACAGTTCACACACACATTGTAGCATGGCTTAAATAAATGTTAACCCTTTCATGGCCGAGCCCAAAAAAGCCCTGAATGTCCAGGCAACTTTGTGTGATTTTGTGCACATGGTGGTTTAGACCTCAGCCTTTTTTTTATTTGACTACCAAAATAATGTTTGCGATTTTCTTTACTTGACACTTAGGACTTTCTATTACAATAATTTCCCCCCCCCCACTTTTTTGGTTGTTTTATTTCTTAAATACTAAAACTGACAAATACTAATTAATGCAATGGGGGTTCCCTATTTTGTAATGTCGTTTTCATATATAATATGTACAGTACAGACCAAAAGTTTGGACACACCTTCTCATTCAAAGAGTTTTCTTTATTTTCATGACTATGGAAATTGTAGATTCACACTGAAGGCATCAAAACTATGAATTAACACATGTGGAATTATATACCTAACAAAAAAGTGTGAAAACTGAAAATATGTCATATTCTAGGTTCTTCAAAGTAGCCACCTTTTGCTTCGATTACTGCTTTGCACACTCTTGGCATTCTCTTAATGAGCTTCAAGAGGTAGTCACCTGAAATGGTCTTCCAACAGTCTTGAAGGAGTTCCCAGAGATGCTTAGCACTTGTTGGCCCTTTTGCCTTCACTCTGCTGTCCAGCTCAACCCAAACCATCTCGATTAGGTTCAGGTCCGGTGACTGGAGGCCAGGTCATGTGGCGCAGCACCCCATCACTCTCCTTCATGGTCAAATAGCCCTTACACAGCCTGGAGGTGTGTTTTGGGTCATTGTCCTGTTGAAAAATAAATGATGGTCCAACTAAACGCAAACCGGATGGAATAGCATGCCGCTGCAAGATGCTGTGGTAGCCATGCTGGTTCAGTATGCCTTCAATTTTGAATAAATCCCCAACAGTGTCACCAGAAAAGCACCCCCACACCATCACACCTCCTCCTCCATGCTTCACGGTGGGAACCAGGCATGTAGAGTCCATCCGTTCACCTTTTCTGCATCGCACAAAGACACGGTGGTTGGAACCAAAGATCTCAAATTTGGACTCATCAGACTAAAGCACAGATTTCCACTGGTCTAATGTCCATTCCTTGTGTTCTTTAGCCCAAACAAGTCTCTTCTGCTTGTTGCCTGTCCTTAGCAGTGGTTTCCTAGCAGATATTCTACCATGAAGGCCTGATTCACACAGTCTCCTCTTAACAGTTGTTCTAGAGATGTGTCTGCTGCTAGAACTCTGTGTGGCATTGACCTGGTCTCTAATCTGAGCTGCTGTTATCTGCAATTTCTGAGGCTGGTGACTCGGATGAACTTATCCTCCGCAGCAGAGGTGACTCTTGGTCTTCCTTTCCTGGGGAGGTCTGCATGTGAGCCAGTTTCTTTGTAGCGCTTGATGGTTTTTGTGACTGCACTTGGGGACACTTTCAAAGTTTTCCCAATTTTTTGGACTGACTGACCTTCATTTCTTAAATTAATGATGGCCACTCGTTTTTCTTTACTTAGAATTTGTATTATGGCAAGAAAAAAAGCAGCTAACAGTCTATTCAGTAGGACTATCAGCTGTGTATCCACCTGACTTCTCCACAACGCAACTGATGGTCCCAAACCCATTTATAAGGCAAGAAATCCCACTTATTAAACCTGACAGGGCACACCTGTGAAGTGAAAACCATTTCAGGTGACTACCTCTTGAAGCTCATCAAGAGAATGCCAAGAGCGTACAAAGCAGTAATCAAAGCAAAAAGGTGGCTACTTTGAAGAACCTAGAATGACATTTTCAGTTGTGTCACACTTTTTTGTTATGTATATAATTCCACATGTGTTAATTCATAGTTTTGATGCCTTCAGTGTGAATCTACAATTTTCATAGTCATGAAAATAAAGAAAACTCTTTGAATGAGAAGGTGTGTCCAAACTTTTGGTCTGTACTGTATATGTTTGAAAGAATGGGGCGACTATGGTGACGGTTACTGTTAGCGACTGCATTTTTCATAAATGTTTTTACTTATATTTTAATTTAGTTTTGGCACATATGTCCCCTAGGACATCCACAGGAAAACAGTCCCCTGTGGGTGTATTACACACAGGCAGAGCCGGATCAGAGTCTCCTTTGACCCTGCAGCTCTGCTCCCAGACACTTCCAGCAGTCACATGACCGCCGGGACTAGCAGAGGAAGCGGCTCTGCCTTTTCTTGCTCTCCCCCCTGCACTTGTGCAGCGCTGTCCTCCCGGCAAAGGAAAAGGTAGAAGCAGTAATAAACCGCTGCTGTCTTCTCCTCAAGGTCCCCGCTGTGTCCGTCAGCCAGGACCTGACCTGCTCCTGCTCGATTGCAGCAGCTTCAATCCCAGCGCTGATCAGAGTAATCTTATTAGAAGAGGGGCTGATATTCACAGATAAATTATTCTTTATGAAAATCATGCCTTTCAGGATGCTGGTGCGTTCAGATGATACTTACCACAATATCTTCCTCTGAGACTCTTGGGTGCAAATTATTAACAGTCATTTTGGTGCCTTCTAAAGGGCTGAAAACAGACTGAAAAGAGGATGAATTGTTAAATGCAATAAAAAGGAATAAACTGAATTGCTCAGAACAGTTAGCTCATTCGGAGTGCATCACTCCAACATTATAAAGTACAATTCTGAGAGTGTTTATCTGCTAGGTAACACAAGGGTAGAGGATGCATGTAATTCTCACCTCAGTTGACGATGGCTGTACTGAAGAATTAGCCTCCTTTGTGACAAGTATACGAGACACATTGGTTAGCGTCTTAGTGTGCAGTAAAGGTGCTGCAGAGGCGGACTGTGCAGCCATCGGAGCTGTGTATGCATCATTCTGTACCACTTTAGTGAGAGGTAATGTTTGCCCAAGTGAGAATGAGTTTCCAGATATTCCTGGCTACAACAGAAATAAAAACCAAATGCATAATAAAATAACACCTTATTATTCGTATTTCACAGTTTTCAGACTACAAAGCACTAAGGAGGGTCATTTATCAAACTGGTGTAAAGTAGAACTAGCTTAGTTGCCCATAGCAACTAATCAGATTCCTTCTTTCATTTTTCAAAGGAGCTGTCCAAAATGAAAGGTGGAATCCGATTGGCTGCTATGGGTAACTAAGTCAGTTCTACTTTAAACCAGTTTGATAAATGAACCCCTAATTTCTTTAGCCGTATGTATACTGGTGATAGTAGAGTAGAATAACCAGCCATATTACAAATTCTAAACATGGCACCCACAGAATACTACTGGCAGGACTCTGAGCTGCCATAGACGTCTGTCTTCATTTGCACCTGTAAACTGGCGCAAATAAAAATAAATGTGTTGGATCCGCTGGTCCGGCCCCTTCCCCAGTCAGTGGTGAGGGTGGGTGTTTAAAAAGTCACAAACACAGGGTTTGCGACTTATCACCAAAAAACTGACGCAGGGATATGTAAATCTCTCCCAAAATCTTTCAAAAATTATACTACTCTAAATACAGTGATTGTATAAATTACCTACTGAAGCCACACATCTGAGCAGAACTTACCTGCTAGGCAATAGTTGGCACATGCATTATCATTACAGGCTTTAGCAACAGCCTTGTAAAGGATAGTGGGGGACAATGGTAATTTGCTTGCGAAACATACAGTGCACGGATTTTGTGTAAATTGTCATTTTGCCCTGGATTTCCACTTAAAGCAACAGAATGCAAAAAATGCAATAAATAATAAATAAAAATCCAAGCAATTCTTTTGTTAATGTATTTTCTTTTAATCCTGTCTAGTCTCCTATTACAATCAAAACTGAACAAAATCCATAGAGAAATATGTACGTGCCAGCCGTTCACCCCTGCTCTCAAATCCAGCTCTGGTGTCAGGCATCAGTCTACAGCTGAAGCTCTCCCCCACCGCTCTGTCTCCAACAGGCACATCAGCCATCTGTCAACCACTCAGGTTCAGCAGAAAAACTAAACCCTTACATTTTCTGTAACACTTCAACAAGACTATCAGAAGCAGAATATCCTACAGACTGATCATTCTGGGCAAGTGGAGTTATTACCCTTTTCTGCACAGGGCTGGCAGCTGTGATCTTCATCTGTTTTGTGGGGACGTGGGAAAGTTCCAGCTCATCATCCATACCATCATCATCTACATCATGTGGAGAGGAGACCTGTCGATAAACAGAAAGGTTACCTAGGTGACAATGGGCCATCAATACGACCTGATTTCTAAGGCCTCTTGAACATGACCGTACGTTAGGCCTGCACCCAATCCACATTTGTTGCGGATCGCACATGGACCCATTCATTCCTATGGGCAGCTATAACGCACTGACTGCTTCCGTGTGGCCAATCTGCAAATTACAGAACATGTTCTAGTCTTATCAGTTCTGCGGACAATAATAGATATTTCTACAAAGAGGATGCTGCACGCACACAATGACCAAAAACAGCAATTTTGCAATTTTTTTTACATTGTTCGCAGTACAAGGAAATAAAATAAAAATATCGGATCAATTTATTGTATGTATAATAACAGACATGAATATTATCAAATTATAGATTTATATATTAACGTATAGATTTGAATATACAAATAGTATTAGTCAGGCACTCACCAACTGGCACGACACATAAAAACGCGCTTATTCGTATCAATATAGGCAGTATAAAAAAGGGATACATTGGTAAAAAGAATAAAAATATAGATTGATATATATTGATAATTCACAGTGGTGTTAAGTTATATCAATAATGCTGTCTGCTAGCAAGAATAATATATATATATATATATAAAATAAATGTCAGTGTGCAAGTAAGGAAAGAAAAACGCAATCCTGAGTTGGGTAACTGTCTCTTCATGCAGAAAAGATAGTAAATAGTCTCCCACTACACAATGGTTGAGTGGTGGCAAATGGTGTATGCCACAAATGTTCTGGCTTGTAATAAGTAAATTCACTTGTAACAAAAGTTAGTGATAAGACAGCGACAAATAAAAGCGGTGGTTGTTGCCGTGAATATTCTGGCTTGCAATGAAAACATTTGTTTATTTGTGCCAATAGTTGCTTGCAGTATTTCCACTAGATAATGGAGAGTAGTTGTGCCGTGGATGTTCTGACACAAATATGTGCGCTTATAAATGAAGTTTTTAGGGTTACTTACAGTTTATAGGTTATTGTGGCTAAGGGCGATTCTGGTGGCGTCCCACCCGGTAATCACGCTCCACTCGCCCTGTTTGTCTTTGGCCGCCAGTTAATGTTACGGGGGGTTGAAGTTTATAGGTGATTCTGGCTGCGGTGTATTAGCCTATAAGTCGGTGCCTCACGAGGGGTAGTGCTGGTCACGTGATGTAAATCAAATTGGTTGGCCTGTATGTTGGCGCCTCACGTGATGTTGTCCCGGTCACTTGTTTTAGATCCGCTACTTTGCCATTTACTTCTGTAAGATGATCATAACGTGGTTTAAACCTCCCGTTGTAATATATTGAAGTTCGGAGACAATGTATTTCCACAAAATGGATTGAAGTGGGTTTTTAGTGGGTAGTCGCTGGATACTTATTGCCAGACGTGTTTCGAGGTAGCAACCTCTTCATCAGTGGCTGTAGTATACACTGTCTGACTCTACACTTTTATACCCGCTCCTAGATTAATCCACTAAAAACCCAGAGAGGTGAGAGGAATCCCAAAATTTCAAGTGGTCCAATATAAATACCGGGATGGAGAAAATATCTGGAGACAGTCTTAGGGAGAATAATGTTTCTAACCTACACCTCCGTATTTTTTTTTCTTTTTCTTTTATGTTGCGTCATTGAATAGCTTTCATTTTATGTGAAAAACGCAAATGCGTTTTTAATGCGTTTCTCTTGCATTTTTTGTGTGCAGATACGTTTTTATATTTCTTTGCTTTTAGGTTAGAGATGTCTTTCCTATGACTAACAAGTGTTAAGAGTCTTTACATGATAAAAGACGATTAAAAATATATAAAAACTCCGTCATTGGTACAGTTTCTCTTTATACATCTGAACTGTCCAGTGGGGATATTCATAAGCCACCTTGGTAGGTGGCAGCTAGAATAGAATATGTAGCTGTTTTTTTATGCTGGTTTATCATTAAACAGCTACATATTCTATTCTAGCTGCCACCTACCAAGGTGGCTTATGAATATACCCACTGGACAGTTCAGACGTATAAAGAGAAACTGTACCAATGACGGAGACTTAGAAAAAGAGGCCCTTCAAATGGAAAAACTATTTCTAGCAAAAAACTATCCACAAAGAGAACCCTGAAAAAGAGGATATCCGAACACCTCAACAACATCAAAAATGGATACGAAAAACACTATCAAAACACTTCAAAACATACCAAAGACCCAAGTCAGCTAATTTATATAGCTTTTGAAAAAGTGGAAATAAATTGGAGAGGAGGAGATCACGTGTCCAATATGTCAAGACAAGAATCCAGACGCATATATGATTTTGAGACATTACTTTTAGACGGTCTAAATTCTGATTTTGTCCCCTGCTGACGTGCAATCGCAGTCCGGCTGTCTACCAGCACTGCGATCGCCCCTCGGTTGGTGACCCAGCATTGCAGATATGGAGGTAGTCTTCCTATTCCTCTGCCAAGCTGTCCATCAGCATTGTGATTGCTCCGATGGGAAATCCTCAGTGATTATCTCCATAAATCTAAGACTAAATATGATATAAATATGTGATCATAAGGAAAGAAGATGCCTCACTCTATAAGACTATCACCTTTCCACCAACATTTTACAGTTTTTATATATTTTTAATCATCTTTTATTATATAAAGACTCTTAACACTTGTTAGTCATAGGAAAGACATCTCTAACCTAAAAGCAAAGAAATATGATAAAAACGCATCTGCACACAAAAAACGCAAGAGAAACGCATTAAAAACGCATGTGCGTTTTTCACATAAAATGAAAGCTATTCAATGACGCAACATAAAAGAAAAAGAAAAAAAAATACGGAGGTGTAGATTAGAAACATTCTCCCTAAGACTGTCTCCAGATATTTTCAACATTACTCCATCCCGGTATTTATATTGGACCACTTGAAATTTTGGGATTCCTCTCACCTCTCCGGGTTTTTAGTGGATTAATCTAGGAGCGGGTATAAAAGTGTAGAGTCAGACCGTGTATACTACAGCCACTGATGAAGAGGTTGCTACCTCGAAACACGTCTGGCAATAAGTATCCAGCGACTACCCACTAAAAACCCACTTCAATCCATTTTGTGGAAATACATTGTCTCCGAACTTCAATATATTACAACGGGAGGTTTAAACCACGTTATGATCATCTTACAGAAGTAAATGGCAAAGTAGCGGATCTAAAACAAGTGACCGGGACAACATCGCGTGAGGCGCCAACATACAGGCCAACCAATTCGATTTACATCACGTGACCAGCACTACCCCTCGTGAGGCACCGACTTATAGGCTAATACACCGCAGCCAGAATCACCTATAAACTTCAACCCCCCGTAACATTAACTGGAGGCAGAGGACAAACAGGGCGGGTGGAGCGTGATTACCGGGTGGGACGCCACCGGAATCGCCCTTAGCCACAATAACCTATAAACTGTAAGTAACCCTAAAAACTTCATTTATAAGCGCACATATTTGTGTCAGAACATCCACGGCACAACTACTCTCCATTATCTAGTGGAAACACTGCAAGCAACTATTGGCACAAATAAACAAATGTTTTCATTGCAAGCCAGAATATTCACGGCAACAACCACCGCTTTTATTTGTCGCTGTCTTATCACTAACTTTTGTTACAAGTGAATTTACTTATTACAAGCCAGAACATTTGTGGCATACACCATTTGCCACCACTCAACCATTGTGTAGTGGGAGACTATTTACTATTGTGTGTGTTGAAATCAATAGGTCCTCATCCAATGCGCAAAAAATGCATATCGGATGCGGCCCAAAAATATGGGTGAATGGGGCCTAACATACCTTTGGGAACTTCACCAGATAATAAAAAGTGATTCAAAACCCCTTTCATATATGGCAATAATATACTGTTGAACGTCTTGTAATACTCTGCTTCATAACCATCGGGCCAAAAGTATTTCAAATAGAAAGACCATCAGCAGCAAGTTCAGGCAGAGAAAGTGGTTAAAAAAACAGAGGCGATATCGGACACGTCAGGCTGAGGAGTGTCCCTACTAAGATTTAAGAAAACTTTGCTAACTTTTAATCAGCTGGGGATATGTTACTACTGAGCCATTCAGTAGGCAAAGGGACCCAATTCTAGCAGTCGCTGTTAACCGGTTTAAAATTTTAGCCAGCGATGCCCCCAATCTATCCACCATATGGTAAAACGTTGCTGTCATGTGATGAACGGTGTGTCTCCGTAGCTATAAAGCCTAAAGTGAAGGGAAGTTACCTGTTGTTGAAGGGGATAAGATGGACAGGCATTGTGCTGAGATTCAGCAGCATATATGGAGGAAACGCCCACTCATTTACACGCTCCCCCTTAGGACAGCCGTATTCGGGGACATGTAGACTGCAGCATTCTCACACAGCAGCAGCCATTTGTAATGAACATAGTAGAGGGAAAAGACCGATAAAGATGGCAGGGCAGCACAGGAAGGAGAAAGGAGACTTGTAGCAGGGATGAAGCCACCATAAGAACTGTTTTCACATACTTTAGGAGATATCTTTAGGTTTAGAGAAAAAAAAAACAAAAAAAAAAAACAATGGAAGTGCTTCTTTAAATGTAAAAGCCACTCTTCATTGTAAAAGAGCTATTTATTGCGACCGTTTAAGCACAACAAGAAATACAAGTTCCATCACAACCTATTTATGACAGAACAGAATGTTTTGGGCCAAGTAAAGGGAATGATGTATTGTTTTATGGCAATATGAGAAAAATTGGAGCAAGTAAGTTACATTTAGGCTAATAGTGTAATGACGTGATATTCCTTGAAGTAATGTTTTATACAGTGGCCAGGGCTTGATGGACCTGGGGACAATCATATCTGGTGTGTCCTGGAATGCCATGCTTTGTACAAACCCTGCACCTCGTCTGTTAGGGTAGTTTTGCTTCCGGTATGCGGAATGGTGACAGGGAAATGTCTATTGACAGACTAGGACCCAGAGCTCACAGGAATATCACCTGCTAACTGCAGCAGACACCGAGACACCTTTTTATACCAGTGCTTGGATTTTCGTAGTGGCAGGTATGGCTTTATCATTTGGTCGTTGAAATCTACTGCCTCCATGTACTTATTATATCCAATGACACAGTGACTTTTCAGTATGCCGTCAATGCGGTTTCAGGGTAGGACCGCGCTGCTGTTTTAGCAATGTCGGATTCTTCATTCTAGCTCAGAACTGTCAGCATATTCGGACATGGAGAACCAAATCACCCTCCACAAATGTACTCCTCTCCTCCAACACACTCCTGGGGGATATCTAGAGATCGCACCAATAGTGAAGCACTGATAGTTCCAGTCAGATAAAAAGGTTTATTATACTCAAAGCCAATCTTGGTTAAAAGCTCATCACAAACATAAAACACATCTCCTACTCCTGCCCGACCCAGGTTTTGCTTTCGCACTTCATCAGGGGCAGCTAGTCAAACCCCTTTCGGGCTGTCTTAAATTCCCAAAAATTCCCACCCATATTTCGTGTTCAGCCAACCACAATGGTCATGGTCCAAACACAAAAACGGTTAGTAGGGATACATAAAATGTGTATAATACATTATAAACAAACCGATAAAAATACATCATAAAACAAAGTTCATACTGAGTAATACACCATATTATTGTAACAATCCGATAAAATAAAAAGGCACTATTTTTTCTTATTGTCACCTATCATTTCTATACCCTGGCTCTTGTCTAGATAAAATCTCTCCACCTATATTCCACCTGACACTTAATCCATAAATATATCTATTTCTACACACCATTGGTAACTTCCCACAACCGCAATCTTCAGATTCTTTCCTATTGAACAACAATCCCAATCCCCAGTCACAGCCTCCTCCATCATCATCATTCCTCATTCATAAAAGATCTTTCTCCGCCTTTCACCATGTGACAGGCTAGAAGCGCTCACGTGAAAGATGTCACATGGTGAAAGGCGGAGAAAGATCTTTTATGAATGAGGAATGATGATGGAGGAGGCTGTGAGGCGCCCTGATTGAGTAACTACTTATGATGGATATGATTTTGTTGATTATCAGATGACAAGTGTGATGAGGTGTGATACTTTTGTTACAAATGGCGGACCATCTCTTCGCTGGGGGTGGAGGGGATTGGGTGGGGGTTTACTTAATGGCTCTGTATATTATTTTTATATCTTGATACAATATTACTTTTTAATGAAGAAGTCCCTATTGTTTAGACAATTTTTCAAACTGTGCGTAATAAAAAATATTATTTTAATTGTTCAGACATTTTGAGGGCTTGTTTCTATGTTTTCAATGGTACCATCTTGGGGTAAAACAAAACATGCAATGCAACAGCTCTCTGCAAACCAAATGAAGTACAAAATTGCATCATAATTGCAAGTGCTACACTAATAAGTAAGAGATGCTTGGAAAATCATTTTGTACAAAATTATTTGAGCCCGTCTGCCGCACACCAAGGCGATCTCTGTTAGACTGGTTCCTAACACTAAATTCTACCCGTTATGTGCCATGACGGTTACAGTATTGTTCTCAGCCGTAGCAACGTGCCCCTGTGCTTTGGGATGTGCTGACTGACACCACCCCCCCCCCCCCTTTTTTCTTTACCATCTTGGGGTACATGACTTGATTGCTCAATACTATGCGAGGTTGAAAAAAAAAATATAAAAAAAATAAAGGCTGTTCTGGTATTTTTTTATTTCGCTCACCTGATGTGGTATATCATGAGATTCTTTGTTAAGGACGTGGCAACCCCTAATATGTATTTTTTGGGACTCAAACCTGCAACTGAGTTTGCTTGTACTATACACTGCAATACTTCCAAAATGTTGTGTTTAGTAATTTTACCAACATCCTATTACGACCTGCCTGAGACAGACTGTAATAGGACAAGTAAGATGGCAGGCCTGGAGACTTTCCGTAGGCCCTTGGATGCCATAATACCTAATCACCACCCTGCAATTGCAGTTGTTAAGAGGTTAACGTGACAAACCCCCAAAACAGATTAAAAAAATTACCTGTTTCCCAAGTTGGTGGTTGACAACATTTATTCGCATTCCTTTAACTGTGTCCGTTAGACCTGAGGACATTAACTTTGGCTGTGAAACCTGCAAAAACACAAAAACATTCTACATAGGCGAATTCTCACATAGATTTACTGGTTGTTACAGGCGGGTATTCAAGTCATTACAGCATATCAATAAGAAAGTATGTCCCCTTCCCTCTATGCATCAGTGGGGTGTTCAGATCATTGCTAAAAAGCCATCAATGGACCTACAAGGTACTAACGTTTTATAAAGTAATTCAGATTGTTGCCCAGTTCCATTGTGTGACTGATACAACTAGGAAAAACTGCAGGTTTACTGAAGTAGTCATGCAGCAGCACTTGCCTGGATGGTCTTGGTAATGTTCATGGCTGAGGAACCCTGTGCCAGAGGCGAGTTCATAGTAATGGCCGGCGCACGCCTCTTCAGACTTAGCTTTTCCCGAGCATCCATCACTTTGGTAGAGTTTCCTCCAACAACTTGCTGCTTTCTAGAATTCAGCATCTCACGAGCATCTTGCACTTTACCCTTTATACGGAAACGAGCATCTTTTGCAACCAATTTCTCACGGGCATCTTTTATCCCTAGCTTTAATCGGGCATCTGTAACGCCTATTTTCTGACGAGCATCAAACGTTCTCTGGAAATTGGGGGCCGGTACACGACTGACCGTTGTAGGTTGGATCCTGGATCTCATACCTCCCATAGCCCCTCTATTATTCACCCTAGACAGGAACAAAATACCAGCAGTGTTTAGTAAACCTTGCCGTATAGAACATATAAATCAACCCAAACATAAAATAGACATATGAGGCAGTAAATATATACAATGTAGTCCTTCATATGATGATGTTTAGAGAACAGAAAAGTAATACAAAGTCATTCTAGTGAGTTACAAGTTATATACGACCATTATGTTAAAGGGGTCGGTTCAGGTTTGGGGAGAAATGAATACTCGCCTGCTCCCTGCATCTCTTCACTGGTCTTCGGG
Organism: Bufo gargarizans; assembly: GCF_014858855.1. Lineage (NCBI taxonomy): Eukaryota > Metazoa > Chordata > Amphibia > Anura > Bufonidae > Bufo > Bufo gargarizans. The sequence continues at coordinate 84,260,985 of NC_058086.1, read as the reverse complement.
AGGTGACTGCTAGGCTGCAATGTGCACATGAACCATCCGACCAGAGGTTGACCGAAGGGAACCAGAACAGAGCAGAGAAGGCAAGTATGGTTTCTACACAGGTATTCAGGGCTGGGGTGCAAATTTAATAAACGAATCTCAGAAACACTTTTAATGGCTTTCACATATGGCCATTATATAGTATATAGCTCTGTGACACTGAACCATAATATGGCCCTACATCTACCAGCAAATAGTATGCATCAGAATGCTTCCAATGCCAGGAGCAGGGATCCCACCTGAAGGATGCGTGCAGGTACCCTTCAATAGTCTACACGACTGCCTCTCCCATAGTGGGGGCCTAACAGCTTCTGCGGGTGGCTAGTGGGAGGACCAGAGACTAAACCGGTTGTTGACTGGTTGAATAAATCATACAAAGATCAGTTGGTCCCATTCAGCAAAGCTGTTAGAGGGGTTGTCTGGGCTACAATTACTGATGGGATGGGTCATCGAGAAGACATTGGTGAGGGTCCTTCACTGGATATCCCTACTGATCAACTGTCTCAGGAAACTATAGTGTACGGAGAGGTATATACTGTGTAGTTTCCAGTGCCAGCATACAACAGCTCCACTGCCATTCACTTCAACTGGCTCCGTACACTGTATAATTCCCAGCGCTTCAGCTGCCTGATGTCGGAGGTCATCAATATCCGCAGTTCAGACAACCCTATTAATGGGGGTTTTCCCCCAAGATATTTTTATAGATGACCCATCATCAATACCAGGCTGGCGGGGGAGCCGTCCCAATGGCTTCTTGTAACTACACCTGCTGACCGTCGCAAACTGTATGGTGAGCAGGTAAACAACGAAGAGAAGGCTGCGATGGCATGGCGCTCAGCATTCTATTCAACCAGCTGATTGGCACATGGGGAGGGGGGGCTAGGTGTCAGACCCCCACCGAACTATAGGGCATAAAAAAAAAAAATCCCAGAAAACCTCTAACTAGTGCAGATTGACTTGCTATCAGCAGAACCACAGCGATACGTCACAATGCGATGTCTACGAGCACTAATTTTCACGACTTTCTGTCCCAGCAGGTTCCATCTTCTCCCAGTTTTCAGCAGGACTGGTCTATTCAAGTCAATGAAAAAATGGGGAAAGCACTGATGGAAGCTAAGAAATGCTCTCCTTCCTCCGCTTCTGTTTACTATGGATGACGGATGTAATGCAGTCAGAAGAGATGGGGAAAGCACTGATGGAAGCTAGGAAATGCCCTCATTCCTCCGCTTCTGTTTACTATGGATGATGGATGTAATGCAGTCAGAAGAGATGGGGAAAGCACTGATGGAAGCTAGGAAATGCTATCATTCCTCCGCTTCTGTTTACTATGGATGACGGATGTAATGCGGTCAGAAGAGATTGGGAAAGCACTGACGGAAGCTAGGAAATGCTCTCATTCCTCCGATTGTTTACTATGGATGACGGATGTAATGCGGTCAGAAGAGATTGGGAAAAGCACTGATGGAAGCTAGGAAATGCTCTCCTTCCTCCGCTTGTTTACTATGGATGTAATGCGGTCAGAAGAGATGGGGAAAGCACTGATGGAAGCTAGGAAATGCTCTTATTCTCCTGCTTGTTTACTATGGATGACGGATGTAATGCGGTCAGAAGAAATGGGAAAAGCACTGATGGAAGCTAGGAAATGCTCTCATTCTGCTTCTGTTTGCTATGGATGACGGATGTAATGTGGTCAGAAGAGATGAGGAAAGCACTGATGGAAGCTAGGAAATGCTCTCCTTCCTCCGCTTCTGTTTGCTATGGATGACGGATGTAATGTGGTCAGAAGAGATGGGGAAAGCACTGATGGAAGCTAGGAAATGCTCTCCTTCCTCCGCTTCTGTTTACTATGGATGACGGATGTAATGTGGTCAGAAGAGATGGGGAAAGCACTGATGGAAGCTAGGAAATGCTCTCCTTCCTCTGCTTGTTTACTATGGATGACGGATGTAATGTGGTCAGAAGAGATGGGGAAAGCACTGATGGAAGCTAGGAAATGCTCTCCTTCCTCCGCTTCTGTTTACTATGGATGACGGATGTAATGTGGTCAGAAGAGATGGGGAAAGCACTGATGGAAGCTAGGAAATGCTCTCATTCCGCTTCTGTTTACTATGGATGACGGATGTAATGTGGTCAGAAAGAATTGACCGAAATAGCAACTTCCATGCAGACCTTCCATCTTCCAACTTCTGTATGGGGTGAAGGAGGCGGCCACAAGCCAAATGTGCCGAAGATCTCGATCAGGGTGCACAACCTGCGCCGGTTGGGAATCCCAAGGGCCCAAAGTAAAAAGATTATTACCAACTGAAATGCTGTATTTATGGCATATTGTACATATGGTATACACTATGAAGGTCTGGTTACACCTCAATCTAATGGGAGATACAAGAAAAATGCATGTGAGCAGCCACAAGCCGTAGACATACGCCTGTCACCGGGCGGTTGGGGGCCGCAGGCTGTGCACCCCTGGGCCAGAAGAGAAGGGTCACTACAAGGGCCAAGGGTTTAGTCACTTGGACCTTCTTCCTCAGAGTTCACCTACACTTCAACCTTCTGGGGGAGATCAGTACATTTCTGGTCAAGATACTAGAATGGATGTGAATAACTAGTAGGGCTGAGTTCACACCGAGTTTTAATGGCATGGATTCTGGAACGTGCACTCCACCTCCCATTGACTTCAATGTGAACCCCTCACAGTCGCGTCACTGTGTGCTCCCGGTTCTGGAGTCCTCAGTGCAGCATAGAGAAGTGACACGTCCCTTCTCAGGGGCCAAACACATCTACATTTCCCAATGAAAGGGGCAGAATCAGAAACCGCAGGCAATTCTGAACCGAGCCGCACAGACGCCGGGTGATCGCACGAGGCCATTCGTGTGCAGTGTGAACAAGCTGGAGTAAATGACTGCCTCGCACACCAGGCCTCGTCCAGTCACTAGGCTGCACTACTGAGCGTCGCGAGCAGCACCTAACACAGCGGCGCCCACCTACCGGCTGAACGTGCCCATTCCCACCGCCATTCCTCTTTTTCTGATCAGTTCATCCAACGACACGTCGGCCATGTTCCTGAAGAAACCCCGCACCTTCGCAGAAGCAACCGTAAGAAAGGGGGCGGGGAACCGCTATGGAGTGACGTCACGACGCTAGGTAGCCGTCGCGCTTGTTTACTACCGTCATGCACCTCGGCCGTGCTGGCACTTTGCATATATCGCTTCGCGTTTTAATAAAGCAAATAATGACAAGAATGATTTGATAACGCGCAGATCACACAGGCAGGCTGACGAGTAGAGTGCAGAGCTATCGGCAGCCCGATGGAGCGGCACCACTGCCCCTCTCCCTGATCTAGATGAGGGGGCTGCTAACAGCGACATCGCGGGGCTGGCCGCAGGACGGTATGCCTTAAACTAATGAGTAAGGAAAATAACGAGCTGGGGTAACACCTGGTTCCTCACTACTCATGTGAGAAGAATTTTTGAGCGGGTACAGGTCGCCCCGTGGAGGACCCGTCTACTTTGCGGGACCTTCGGGTGCAGCGATCTGCCCGACCCTTTGGTGAAGAAGGTTAGATAACGGTTCTCTGGTGTGGTTGTGTAAGGATTGGTGAAAGTGATTTCACTACAAAGTTTCGTCCTTGTTCACACTGCCCTGAGGAGGCCACAAAGAGGAGGACGTGCATACGGAGAGCCTAGTGGTCACGGCAGCAGCTTGGCCAGAGGAAGCACATAAACAACTCCACCACGGGCCATGACAATAGGCAGGCTGTTCAGGAGCCAGTCTACAGTTCCCTCAGACCAGTGAAGCCACACACTGAGCCGATTCCTCCGCTCTGGCCCTGCCGCTGATATCCCCAAGATGGCGGATGCATCGCCAGAGCTGTGGCCTACTGCGCCGCCCTTTTACCTAGCGCTGGCGCACAGTCATATGGAGACATCTGGAGGCCTCATCCTCGCTGATCCTGCCACACAGCAACAAGGCTTCTGCAGCACAGCCATCCGCACAGACAGGCCCCTGCTCCTCAACTATGCAGGTACCACCCTCACCTCAGGTAGTGGCTGAGACCCCTTCCCTTAGCCAAGGCATGCCGGCCATATTCTCTTCCACACCGCAAATATCGGATGATAGACCGGGTGACTCACCTCCACCGCCGTCACTAGACTGCACGCTGGCTGAATTTTGGGGGATGGTGAAGGCTCTACCCGCTAGAGCTGACCTAGAGGCACATGTTGCCAGAATTGAAGCTAATCAAACTCAGGCCTTGCAGGCTGTCCAGGCCACAGTACAAGCCATAGATGAGCGTGTATAGTTTCTAGAACAGCAATTTGTGGCGTCTTCATCTAAACTGGCCTCTCTCTCGTATGTGTTGTCCACACATACTTCTCGAATGAGAGACTTTTCACTCCACCTAGACGACGTTGAAAACAGGGGTCGCTGTTACCTACCTGAATCCGTTACCGGCGACCGCCTTTACGCTGCAGTGGTGTCTATCTTTAACACCTTCCTGGACCGAACGCTACACAGTGAGATTGAATTAGACAGGGTCCACAGGACCGCAGGTCCCGGACCTCGGGATCCAAATACACCATGGGATGTCATATGCCGGGTCCATTTTTATAGAGTAAAGGAGGACATCTTACACAAAGCCTGGGAGAAAAAAGAAATACTCTTTGAGGACGCTTTGGTGCTGATCCTGCCGGATGTTTCCCGCCTAACCCTGTACATGAGACGCATTGTCCGACCACTCCTGGAGGCCGTCAAACAGGCAGGAGCTACATATCGCTGGGGCCACCCGTTCCACATTATCATTAGGAAGTTGGGAGGCCAATCCTTTCCTGTCCGCTCTCCAGAGGATCTTCCGGAAGTCTTTGCATTCCTAGGCATCCCGCCGGTTTCTGTCCCAGACTGGACTGCTTCCCCATGTTCCAATCCCGGTCCCTCCCAGGGGACCCATCTGGAAGACCTCAGCGCCCTCTCCCACGACGTTCATCGGGTGATCGTCTTCAAAACTCATGGGACCACCGCCAACGTCTCTCCCGGCCGAGATCCTCTCGTACTCCACCCCGCTGATGGCCTTGGATTGACGGCTGGCTGATCTTTATTTAGCCGGACACCCACAGGACCTTCGATTGGACTTGGACCGCAGTTACAGTCAGCCACCTGGGTGACCGCTTCTACCCTCAAGCCTGGTTACCTCCATTTAGCTACCTTGGCTTTTCTGCTAGAGACGAGGCTGCTGGCTATGATTTACTCTGCAGAACCATGTGTTTCCTCCCCACATTGTTTTCTTACTCTGAAGATGGGGGACCTATGGTTACTCTCACTATGTTTATGTATTGAGTTTATACAATTGTACTACCGCTGTCAGTTGATCCATTTCCCCCACTAGGGCACTGTGTACTCTACCACTTCTGGTCGTTTCCCGGAGTGGGCGAATCAGTTTATTAGCAATATTGCTACCGTCTAGTAGTGTTTTTGCTTTTTGATTATCCCTCACTAATTCCCAGTTGCCTATAACCTCCCCCCCCCCCACTCTCCTTCCTTCTCCCTTCCCAACCACCCCGATCTCCCTTCTCTCTTCTTTGCTCTCTTACTCTTGGGTCTTCTAATTACAACTGGCTACAGTGGCCATGTCTGATATCCTGTTGATTTCTCTTAACACACAGGGACTGAACATTCCTGTGTACCACATATGTGTACCACAGTACCTCTCCTGACTCCAAGACGAAGGGAGTCTCCATTTTAGTCTCCGGTGCCATCCTGTGGGTCCTGACTGAGGTTCATGCTGGTGGAGCAGGATACTCCCTCTTCGTGAAAGGTATCTTAGCGGGTAGAAAGGTCACACTTGCCACACTTTATGCACCCAATTCTGGTCAGATGCCCTTCCTAGATAAGACTCTCACTGACCTGGAAGGATTTACAGAAGGGGTCCTGATCTTGGGGGGCGACTGTGGACTCTTCAAGGGGACACTCTTACCTTTCCCGCTCCTCACAGACTAGGGTTAAAGACTTACTACACACACATCAGCTCTTGGACACGTGGAGGACATTACATCCATCTTCTAGGGACTACACATTCTACTCTATTCCTCACGATACTTACTCTAGACTCGATTACTTTTTTATCTCACACTCCAACTTGGAAGTCTTGACAGGGGCTCATATAGATCCAATATTGTTCTCAGACCACGCCCTTATTTCCATCACTCTCTCTTTGCCTACTCATCAACCTAGGACCAGGCGATTGAGTCTGAACACAGCCCTTTTACATGACATTCAGGTGCAGACGGAGATTCGTAAGGAACTGACTGACTACTTCTCCATAAATGTGTCCCCGGAAAGTAGCCCAATTACTATTTGGGAAGCAATAAAGCACAAATGTTTTATCAGAGGGATCTTCATTAAGCTAGGGGCCCGCCTCAAAAAAGAGGACACAAGCCACCCTGACTGCACTGATCTCTAAACTACATGTCCTTGATAGACAACACAAGGCCACCCAGGTTGATCAAATAGGAACTGAAATACGTCTCTTAAGAGATCAAATCTGTTTGTTATGCCTATCAAAAGCGAGAGCTTCCATGGTCAAATGCTGCAGACATTATTATGAGCATGGGAATAAACCAGGCAGGACGCTGGCACGGGCACTGCACAAATCCAGACTGAGCACATATGTCCCATTTCTGACTGACAATTCAGGTAACCGAGTCACCTTGCCCTCAAAATTAGCTGATGCTTTCAGACAATATTACCATTCACTTTACAACATTGACGCTTCCCGTACTGATCCAAACGGCCACACTACGGACATACGAACCTATCTCTCCGCTTCTGGCATGTCTCGCCTCCCTCCTGAAGCGATTGACGCATTGGAATTGCCATTAACTGATACAGAACTAGCCTTAGCCATTAAGGAATCCCGCACGGGAACAGCCCCTGGACCGGATGGCCTGCCCTTGTCGTACTACAAGACGTTCAATAACCTATTGGCCCCTCAATTTCTAACTGCTTTTAACAGCTTTAATACTATACAGACCCCCCCCCCCCACCCCACCAGATATACCCTCAGAGTGCACATCTCGGTAATCCCTAAAGAAGGCAAAGACTTATCCCAATGCCAGAGCTACCGTCTGATCTAGTTAATTAACGTGGATTTAAAATTATTCTCAAAAATTTTAGCTACCCGTATGATCCCATACTTGCAGCACATCATACATTTAGATCAGACTGGCTTCATACCCTTGCGAGAAGCCAGGGATAACACCACCAAAGCCATCAATCTAATATATCATGCAGTATCAACTAAACTTCCCATGCTCTTGCTCTCAACAGACGCCAACAAAGCATTTGACAGGGTGAACTGGCGGTTTATGTTCGAAACTCTGAGATACTTAGGCCTAGGGGACACCATGATGGCAAGAATTCATAACCTGTATTCCACCCCCTCTGACTCGGTTAAAGTGAACGGCCAGTTTTCCCATTACCTTTCTCCTCTAATCTTCATCCTCTGCCTAGAACCATTATTAGGGCATATCAGATTCCGGATATCTCGGGTGTACAAATAAGGGGAACCCACGACAAAGTTGCCGCTTATGCGGACGATCTGCTTTTCTTCCTCTCTAACCCCAGAATTTCTATCCCAAACCTCTTGCAAGTTCTCAAAACTTACGCCCACTTGTCGAACTATAAAATCAACTTACAGAAGTCAGAAGCGCTTAATATCACACTACCTGCTGCAATGATTAGGGATCTGTCAGTCAGCTTTCCCTTTAAATGGGCGCGATCATCTCTAAAATATCTAGGTATCCACCTAACCCCCACATTGGCCGATCTTTACACAGAAAATTACGCCCCCCCCGCTCTGCCAGATACCAACTGATCTTGATAAGTGGCATACAGGTACGTTTTCCTCCTGGATCGGGAGAATTTCGATCTTGAAGTTGAACATCCTCCCTAGGATACTCTATTTCTTTCAAACACTCCCTATACACATTCCCAGACTTTTCTTTCATACACTGTTAAAAATGCTCACACAGTTCATATGGGCGGGAAAGCCCCAAGGATTGCCCGCTCCCTCCTGTTCTGCCCTAAACACAGTGGAGGTCTGGGACTACCGAACTTTGTGGCCTATCACAAAGCCTCACACCTAATGCACATCATTGACTGGTACCGTCTTAGTTCGCATAAACAGTGGGTTCAAACCGAACAATCCTTTATCCCCACTCCATTGGTGGCGACACCGTGGTTGAGCACACATGTCCCCTTACAAGCACGTCTCCATCCAACCATTTACGTATAGAGGCAAGTTGTTTACTGTATTAACAGAGAAAAAGGGCGCACCATAGGGTAAAAACTTTTGAAAATTCGGATTTTACTCCAATTTAGGAGGCTCACCTTATAGGGTTGCGCAATTATAGGCACAACGCTATTGTAGACATGTCGGAGATAAGTTCAATCCCCAATATAGAGGTTGGTATGCAGCCACGGATGCAGATGTCCTCGGATAAGCGTGCCTAGGCCCACACAGAGGATTGAAATGAAATGGAGAGAAGGAGCATCCCTCGGCGCAAGGAACCAACCAAAGGCAGATGATGAATCTTCAAAAGTATTTATTGCAATCATGGTTGAAAGGGTGGGCACTCTAATATCTGGGTTACAGAGTAGGCATTGCCACAGTGTTTAATTAACAGTGATTTATTTAAGTAACAACCAAAACAGATCAAATCCTATTAAAACACGATGTATCTATAAAATTAATAAAAGGGTAAATATACTTGATAAAATATGCTGTGGTATGTCCACTGGTAATACTATAAAATGGCCTGAGTATACTGGCCAAGGATCATGAATATGGTAGCCGTAAGTTCTGATTATGTACAGGCTATGTTATCAAGTATATTTATTCTCTGGAACTATGAACTGCAATCTGATTTTGACTCCACATTATCGAATAAAATGTGAAAATATGGAAATAAGTGACAAGTGCATAAAATATAAAAAATAAATAAAAAATTAAGTGATCAAATTATTAAAATATTAAATTATAAATTTTAAAATATCCTATAGTTTAGGATGTATGCTTCCATATCCAGCAAGGTCCATCTAGTCACCTCATAACCCGCACATTACAACCAGGCCTCTGGCACTATTTAACCAGGTTGCTATCCATCTCCAGTTCCCTCCTCTGTCTAGAAAAAAAAAATTCCCCCCCAAAAAAAATTTGTGTCAAAAAGGTCTTTTGGTGTCACTCCCTGGATGGACCTTGCTGGATATGGAAGCATACATCCTAAACTATAGGATATTTTAAAATTTATAATTTAATATTTTAATAATTTGATCCAAAACAGCTGTCCACTAGATAGGACCTGATTTAATAAAATTTTTTATATGTTTATATTTTAAATGTTTCATTTCTATTTTTATTCTTATTTTTATGTTATTTTTATTTTTATATATATCTATAAGATATTTTATGAAGATATAATGATTAGAATCACAATAAGAATAAGTGATAATAGGATTCTATAGTTCACTTTTATGCAATTCCATACTGCAGCAAATCACGCATTTTTATTAATATAAAAGGACAATGCAACTAATTATGCATAAAACTAAGTATGGATAATGGCTGAGAAGAACTTCGGCCTCTATTGGATAAGAAAACGCAGGACCATACAAAAAAACGCATATAAACCGCATTAATACCGCATCTGATGATTACTTGGATCTGAGACATTCAGATTCCCCTGATCCTCTCCAGGTTTTCTATGGAACATTCCTTGTCAGCCACAATGAATAAAAAGTAGGCAAACTAGTCAGATCCAACAGAGCCACTGAGGAAGAAGGTGGATATCCTTCGAAACGCATCTGGCGTGGACCAATTGGACCTGACTATAAACCGCAACAGTTTGCCATCTGATATTGGACAGAAGAAAGCGCTTTCTAGGATTTTAAAGCTTTATGGCTATCGAGCAGACACCTATGTACGTGACCGCACTAAAAGAGAGGTGGAGCACGTATCCCAATTCAGGACACCTAGGTGAACCTGCAGCGGAGCTGAACGAATACCACCAGCACTGTTACTCATAGCCGGACCTGGTAAAAACACGGTAATATACCAGAGGAACCTGCATTTAAAACAGCCAGGCCGTATGCTATCTGGGGCCCAGTGATACATTTTACCTAGAATCTCCACCACGTGGGACGCCACGGTGAAGACGGCAGAAAGCCCGCATGTGAGTAACAAAATAATTAACCAACTGATTATATATGCATATAATACCGCTCAATAGCTTCACTGCTGAAATAACTAATCATCGCTGCTGCGCTCTATAGCGGTACTAACCAGAGATTTGCCGGACTGATACATTGTACAACAGAGTATACATTTCGGATTAGATGCTGGAATAATAAGCCGATCCTCAGGAACTTTTCTGTTACATCTAGAAAGATTGAGCTTGAGGACAAATCTCCACAGATATTCTTGCACGGTTGCTTATCATTGCAACCATTTGAACACTTATAGTAAATTGCACTTAAATATAACATTTGTATGTTTATCACTTAATTTTTTATTTATTTTTTATATTTTATGCACTTGTCACTTATTTCCATATTTTCAAATTTTATTCGATAATGTGGAGTCAAAATCAGATTGCAGTTCATAGTTCCAGAGAATAAATATACTTGATAACATAGCCTGTACATAATCAGAACTTACGGCTACCATATTCATGATCCTTGGCCAGTATACTCAGGCCATTTTATAGTATTACCAGTGGACATACCACAGCATATTTTATCAAGTATATTTACCCTTTTATTAATTTTATAGATACATCGTGTTTTAATAGGATTTGATCTGTTTTGGTTGTTACTTAAATAAATCACTGTTAATTAAACACTGTGGCAATGCCTACTCTGTAACCCAGATATTAGAGTGCCCACCCTTTCAACCATTATTGCTTTATTTTTGGTGATCGGGGTACGACATCAGGGTGGAGCACCTTGCCATCTGGAATCAGGGGTGAGCCGACCTGTACTACAATTTTACATTTATTGCAATCACACAACGCGTTTCGGGGAAAGGGTCCCCTTCATCAGGTGAAGAATATTGCATAACAGATGGACAAACATGCTGGATATATATACACACAAAATGGTCACATGCAAACAAGGTCAGGGGGAAGGTGGGCGTCACCTCAAAAAATCCCCAAACTAGAATCAAAGTGGTCAATACACAAACTGGTGAAATAAGATATATACATATAAAAACTAGCCCATTGGGCTTACAGGCTACTCAATAAATGTATTTTTAATCATTAGCAGGAAGGAACATTGCTTTAAGATGCAGCCCATTGCTGGGGAGGAGGAACGGCGTCACACAGGGTCACATGATCGCAGCTCCGATCATGTGACTTATGATGCAGTACTTGTTGCTGGGTAACGTGACGCTTACAGGCCGGCATGAAAGGAGGCTCGGCAGACTGAAGAATCCTGCGCCCTGCTGCCTTCATAATGCGATCGGCAGCGCTACGGAGGGAAGCTTGTGACGCCCTACTTAACTAGAGATATTAAGAGTAACATCATTATCAAATAGATCAAGAGAAAATAAATAAATGGATAAATAAATACATAGACAATGGGGTCCAAGGTACATAGTTATACATATACCTATAATATGCATGATCAATTCAATGTAAATAATTCATTGAATGCAAAAAATGCACTCTAGAGGCAATATATTTGATATAAATATAAAATATATAGTATATAAAAAAATGTCATCAATCCTGCAGGACTTTACCATAAATCAGAGTGGGAGGTATCAGATCTGTCCTTCCTTAACATAAAAAAAAATCTATTTACTTGATTCAGTGATTAATTAAAAGCTGACACAATAAGAGAATATAATGTATAAATATATATATATATATGGAAATAAATACATATCTATAAAAAAATAAATATAAAAAATAAATAGAATAGAAATAGAAATATTGATGGTTAAAAAATTGATAATATATAATATTAATGACAATAATACACTCAATCCATTCTCCGTACAAAGATCATGTGACCCTAAAAATTTATTTCGAAAGCCTCATTCAGACCGTTTGGATTAAGGCAATCAAGTTTAAAAATCCAATACATTTCACGTTTACGAAGGGTCTGAATGGCATTACGACAGCTGTCATTTACCTGTTCGATGGGTGTGACCTTAAACCCGGAAAAGCACCCATCGTGATGTTCTGTCGCATGGCGGGATATACTATGTTGTAAAAATTTCTTTTTTACATTAGATCTGTGCTTGTTAAGCCTATTACGTAGAGTTTGGATGGTGCAACCTACATACTGTAGGCCGCATGGGCATTCCAACAGGTAAATGACATTCTGAGAGCCACAACTGAGATGTTTTTTTATGGAAAAGGAATCCCCAGTAGATTTACTGCGAAAGGACGATGTCGTACTGATGGTCAAACAATATAAACACCTGGATAAATTGCATTTATAACTCCCCAAAGGTCTTGAGACTAAATTGCTCACAGTCGGCTTCACATGTTGTGAGGGTATGCGTCTAAGGTTACTTTCACACTAGCGTTCGTCGGTCCGCTCGTGAGCTCCGTTTGAAGGAGCTCACGAGCGGACCCAAACGCCTCCGTCCAGCCCTGATGCAGTCTGAATGGAGCGGATCCGCTCAGACTGCCTCAGTCTGGCGGCGTTCAGCCTCCGCTCCGCTCGCCTCCGCACGGACAGGCGGACAGCTGAACGCTGCTTGCAGCGCTCAGCTGTCCGCCTGGCCGTGCGGAGGCGAGCGGATCCGTTCAGACTTACAATGTAAGTCAATGGGAACGGATCCGCTTGAAGAGGTCACCATATGGCTCAATCTTCAAGCGGATCCGTCCCCCATTGACTTTACATTGAAAGTCTGAACGGATCCGCTCAGGCTGCTTTCACACTTAGAATTTTTTCTAAGTTATTAATGCAGACGGATCCGTACTGAACGGAGCCTCCGTCTGCATTAATATGATCGGATCCGTTCAGAACGGATCCGATCAAGCGCAAGTGTGAAAGTAGCCTTAGTCTACTGGGGGCCAAAACATTCTTAAGGGTTTGGGCCCTCCTGAAAGTTAATCTGGGCTGACCAGGTAACATTTGCCTCAAATGTGGATCCCTTTTTAATATGTGCCAATGTCTGGACAATACATCTCTAATGGCGTCATGATTATTCCCATATGTCGTCAAAAAATTCATACAGAAGTGCTCATTGTTATCATGTGTTTTTTTGCTCTTGGTGAGACATAAACTTTGGGTTAGGCCGTTTGCTCTTTCATATGCAGCTTCAATGATCTTTGGGGGATATCCCTTCTTCAAAAACCTATCACGAATGATTTTGCTTTGGCAAATTAAGTCCTTGTCAAGGGAACAATTATGTCTGACTCTTTTAAACTGGCTAAAGGGAATATTCACCTTCCATTTCTTGTAGTGGGTGCTGGAATAGTCCTAATAACTATTACAGTCAACCCTTTTAAAAAAAGTTGTGTGTGATAATGGCCTTTCCGCTGGCTTCCAATTCTAGATCAAGGTATTCAATCTTGACACGATTGGATGTCCCTATCAGATTTATTCCCCAGTTAGTGGACCTCATTTCCTCAAAAAAGGAGGTAATTGAGGCATCATCACCATTCCATATGAGGATCAAATCATCTATGTATCTACGGTAGAAGACAATATTGTCAGTCCAATATCTAGAACCATAGATGTATTGATCCTCAAAACGCCCCATAAAAAGATTTGCGAAACTGGGCGAAAATTTCGTCCCCATTGCGGTTCCCTTCATCTGCAGATAAAGTGAGTCCTCAAAGGTGAATACGTTGTGTGTTAATATAAACCTAATGCAGTCCTGTAGAAAAACTGCTTGTCCTGCCGGTAATAGGGGATCATTATCTAAATACCACTTAATGCATTCAATTCCTTTGGTATGTGGAATATTAGAATACAGAGCTGTCACGTCCAAAGTGACCTAATTGTATGTATTCCTCCACTCAATATCTTTAATAGACTCTATCAAAGCTGTTGAATCCCTTAAATATGAGGGTAGTGTGGTAACATATTTTTGTAGCAAAACATCTACATACTTTGAGAGATTACATGTAAGGGAGGAAACACCTGAAATGATTGGTCGCCCCGGTGGATTCTTTGCATCCTTATGTATCTTGGGTAAGTGATAAAATAGTGCTGTAACTGGATCGGATACTGAGATGAATGCTTTCTCCTTTTTGTCTAGTATATGGGATGCTGATTCAATAAGGTCTTTAAACTCTGAAATATGTGACTCAGTGGGGTCTGTGACTAGAGGTAGATAGTATTCCGTATCAAATAATATGCAAAGTGCCTCCTTGGTGTAGGTCTCCCTATCCTGAATTACCACTCCCCCTCCCTTATCCGCGCTGCAGATAACGATATCTAGATTATTTTGGAGGTGCTTAAAGGGACTCTGTCACCAGTTTCTAACCCCCCCTTCGCTCAACGAGGCAGAATCTAAAAGTCCACACGGGCGCATCAGGCACAGGCCTGTGCGCACGCGCGGGATCTTTGAAAAGGAGGAGGGGGCACTGAGGAGAGCCGGAGGCGGATTTCTTTACATTCAGGCGGCGCTGAAAGGATCAGAGGAGGAGCTGGGCACCAACGGCGGCGGCGGCGAGCGGCAGATTCAGACCTTCAGAAACGCCCTGGGCACCTTATCCAGAAGATTGACAGGTTAGATAAAAGCTATTTTTATCAAAACTAGACGGCGGATTTATCTTATAACAACAGCTTTGTAATCACAAGGGCACCATGGAGAGAACAATAGTTTTAAAAGGGGGGGTTAGAAACTGGTGACAGAGTCCCTTTAACTGCCGCTTTCTCTTTTTTTACTAAGATTCTGACTGCAGGTTGGTTTTTGGTGTAATCTCCGAAAATCATCCATGACTACGTTATAGAAGGTGTCAATAAAATTCCCCTTATGTTGCATAGGGTAATAATTAGAAGGTGGTTTTAGCCCTGTATGTACATACTCATGGCTTTGCGTGTCTGGAGTCACCCCCAGATCCACACTGACCTTAGGTCTGGAGGATTTTTCCAAAATCCCAAAGTGTCTTTTCAGGGTTAATTTTCGAGTGAAATGATGTAAATCCAAAAATAAGTCAAAATCTTTGGTGGGTTCAGAGGGACAAAAGGAAAGGCCCTTGGATAAAAGTGATGTTTCTTCAGTGGACAATATGTATTTGGACAAATTAAAAATGTTGACCTCCTGTGGAAAAGGGGCACTGAGGGCTATATTCTCCTTTTTGCTTTTGCCCCCTCTGCAACCTCTCCTATATTTTTTCTTTTGGGGGGTCTTGGACCTAAAGGGTGAAAATAATTGGTTATTGCTACTGTATTGGGGCCTTTTAGTACCGGGTAGGCCGTGATATGGTTTAGGATAGGAGGTAGAGATAAAAAAGAGGAAGAGGAAGATGAGGATGAGGAGGAAAAAGGACCAATGGTAGATTGAGTGGTGTTATCCAGCGGATCCATGAGTCCTAAGGCAGTCAAGGTAACACCGGCCTGTGTGGATGGGCCTGACGGGCTGGTATTGAAATGTTCTGAACCTTGGGGGAATGAAACTTCATGAACGGTAATAAGGGAGTCCACTTCTAGATCAATTGGGGAGGTGGGTGATGAAGGAACTGATGGGCAATGTATGAAACCTTGGTCGGGGAGAAAAACCTGTGAATATAACTTAGGGAGAGAAAAGGAGGTCGGAGGGAGGTTTAATGGACCACATTTGGATGTAATGTCTGGGTCAAATGCAGTGGACGGAGTGGCCGTATGAGAACCCGTTTTCTCTATACCTAATAAATTGGTGGGTGGTGGAAAGATGGCTTCAGGAGGAGCCACTTGTTTGTGGTCCAAGGTGTTCATGGACTGAGATGAATGGTCCTGAGAATGGAATGGGCCCATAGGAGGGATCCTATGTAAGCCGTTATTGGGCACTGGTAAATCTAATATTGGGGTGGTGCCATATACAGATTCAACAGGCCCAGTATCGACATTCCTATCTTGTAGTTTTGTTGATGGTTTAGACCGTCTAGAATTGTTATAAATGGTGGATCCCTGATGGTGACGGGAATGTGAAGGTGGTTTGGATCCTTTAGAGGAGATGGAACCACTACGTGGGGGTCGATGACCCTGAGTCTGGACGGGGACCGTGGGATTTATTGGTAGATTTGTCATAGGGAGGGTCCTTGAGCCAATATTTGATATTATCAGTTTTGAAATCGGTCCTATCCCTGATTAGTTTTTGGGCTTTTTTATCTATAACATCTTTCTCATATAGAGAGACCTTGCTTGTAGTCATGCGGTCAAACCTGATATATGCTGGATGCTCCTTATGATGGATGATTCTGTTGTAAACATCCATAATAAGGACTCCAAGGTTGGAACACATGTTCCTGCGTTTCTTGATCAAAAGCTTGATTAATCCTCTAGCACAGTCTAGTAGATAATCATCCCACTCCTTGCAAAAGTCTGTATCATCATCAAAAGAGTTTTTAAAACGTAAGCGAAGACCCCTGGGCACAAGGCCCTCCTGCAGATAGATCTCCAAAAATGTTGCATCAAGTTCAAGACCCCCCAAAAGAAAAAATATAGGAGAGGTTGCAGAGGGGGCAAAAGCAAAAAGGAGAATATAGCCCTCAGTGCCCCTCTTCCACAGGAGGTCAACATTTTTAATTTGTCCAAATACATATTGTCCACTGAAGAAACATCACTTTTATCCAAGGGCCTTTCCCTTTGTCCCTCTGCACCCACCAAAGGTTTTGACTTATTTTTGGATTTACATAATTTCACTCGAAAATTAACCCTGAAAAGACACTTTGGGATTTTGGAAAAATCCTCCAGACCTAAGGTCAGTGTGGATCTGGGGGTGACTCCAGACACGCAAAGCCATGAGTATGTACATACAGGGCTAAAACCACCTTCTAATTATTACCCTATGCAACATAAGGGGAATTTTATTGACACCTTCTATAATGTAATCAGGTGATAGTCAGCCGGCACTCCGTTCAAGAGGCGTGGTTCACGAGTCCGAGACAAAGATCCCGCTAGTATAGACAAAAAAGACCGGCACTCACTTTGTCTTCTGCTAGTTCAATCTCTTTATTCGTCACATATAAGTTATTCTGTGACGCGCGTTTCGGCTCCAATACGAGCCTTTCTCAAACAGATACAAGTATAGTATACAAAAATGAAACAATGTACACGGTTTAAATAGACCGCCTAAGCGGAAATGACATCAGGTAGCCATGGTGATCAATCAAACAAACAAAGTGAAACAAAACCAGAAACACGTGAGAAGCAACCCAACTGCAGCAGCATCAATCAAAATAGTGGTAATTGAAGATCATGCGGAATTCTTTAAATGATCATGGCGACTTGTAATTCAGATGATGCGGTTGGGGGTTCCTCGCGTTTTCTGAAAAAATACATAAAAAGACAACTAAATTAAAGGTTTTAATATACATATAAAATGGAGCTTGGAAAATTACAGGAAGTTATTCAAATCATACTCCCGGTTTAACCCCATGGGTTCCAATGTCTGTAATGTGTGAATCCAATAGGATTCACGTTTTTTTAACATCTTAATCCGATTCCCCCCTCTACGAGGTTGTGCCACATGCTCAATTATTTGGAAGCGCAATTGCGCAATGTTATGTTTACAGCGATCAAAGTGGTAAGGAACCGGTAAAAGCAAGGTATTCACAAATCCTTGACTCAGCCACCGGGTCGTCCCATTGTGGCTCTAACTGATTCTATCTTATCCCCACCAGCGATTTTACTTGAAAAAGTTATGACACCTCTTACAAAGAACATGCCGTCTTTTTTGCTTGATACGAATCAATTTTTGCGTGAGGTTGGGACCCTGGCGTTACAGGATGATGCGATCTTTCATTCGCATAGATGTTTTGCCTATATATAGGAGTCCACAAGGGCACTTTAATAAGTATATGATATAACTACTGTTACATGTAAACAGACCTCTAGCTGAGAATCGCTTGCCTGTGTGATGGTGTGTAAAATATTCCCCCTTAATTACACTTGAACAATGTATACACCCCAGGCAAGGAAACGTGCCCTTTCTAGGAGTGGATAGAGTCTGTTGACGCTTCTCAGTCTGAACACTGCCCACATCGGCCCTTACCACCATGTCGCGAATATTTTTATTTCGTTTATAGCATATTAAAAGAGGGCTCTTAAATTCCTCAATAGAGGGGTATGCTCGGGACATAATGTTCCAATGTCTAGAAAAAATATACCGACATTTATTAACCCATGGGTGAAATTTAGTAATAAATGGAACACACGGCCCCCTTGACTCCTGTTTAGGGGTCAAAGAGGTAACCTTACTCCTCTCATTACGTAGCAGTGCAGTGGGATAAACCTCTATTCTCAAATCTCATAAGCATTTCATCAAGGCGTTTTTCTTTCACATCAGCATCGGATACAATCCTACGCACCCTCTGGAACTGGGAATGGGGTAATGCTTTTTTTACTGTAGGGGGATGATAGCTAGAAAAATGAAGAAGAGAATTTCTATCGGTGTTTTTAATATATAAATCAGTCACAATCGACCCATTCTCACCCTTAATAACCAGGGTGTCCAGGAAATTGATTTCATTATCGTTGCAGTGAAGAGTAAACTGAAGCTCGGACCAGACCGAGTTCAGGTAATCCGCAAAATCACGAAGGATGCCGCCCCGCCACACGCAAAACACGTCATCGACGAATCTTCGCCAAAAAATGCAGTGAATTTTGAACAGATCATTACTGTAGATATATTTATCCTCAAACCATGACATGTATGAATTTGCGTATGGCGGTGTGGCATTCGAGCCCATCGCGGTCCCACAGCACTGCTGGTAATAGGTGTCCTGAAATAAAAAGTAGTTTTCATTTAAAATAATTGCAAGCAATTTCGGAAAGAATTGTTTGGCACCTTCAGTATGAGAGGAGAAGGATAAAAGCCACTCAACCGCCCGTATACCCTTCCAATGGACAATCGAGGTATACAATGAATATACATCAAAGGTTACTAATAAATCATCGTCCTGTAACGCCAGGGTCCCAACCTCACGCAAAAATTGATTCGTATCAAGCAAAAAAGACAGCATGTTCTTTGTAAGAGGTGTCATAACTTTTTCAAGTTGTCCGTGGTGCATCGATGCCGCCGATAATGACGTCCTGCTCGTCTGGTGTTCTTCTTGGCTGGGGTCTTTGCCTCCTTCTGCCTAAAAAAGCCGAGCGTGGAGCTCCAATCGTGGAGTCGCTTCCGGATCCATATGACATCGAGCCTCCCCGGCGTTGCGGCGGGGTAAATAATGGTGTGGCCGTACCGGACAAGTCTTGCCATTTATATACACGTTTATTCTGGTAATCTTCAGAATCTCTGATAAATTTTTGGCGTTTAGTGCTTTCAATGTCCCGCTTAAGGTCAGCGCCGATTTTTTCCACCTTTGACTTCAAGGCAATTAATTCATCCGCAGGTAGCGCGTCTTTCAATTGCGTCTCAATTGACACGATTTTTTGCTTACTAGCGGTGATAGCTTCAGTCAAATATTCGATGGTTAATAATACCATAAGGTCCGTTGAACACTTATTCAGTATGTTTGAGAAGTTAGTACAATAATCAATATTATCGCAGAAGAATGTGGGTCTCAGATGAACTCGCAGTCCCCGCGACACCCACACGACAATAGCCTGATTTTCAAACCTGCTGATAAGGGGGGTGCTCTTGTCCTGATGGACAAAGAATATTATGTTAGTGAGATCTTGGGTCAGTTAGCTAACACCGATGTATACCGTCCTTTGGACGATGATCCGGTATTTACCATTAAAAAGAAATTGTGCACTTTGGTTGACACGTTTACTGCAAAACAGATTATTGACCCAAAATTAGGGGAATACTTGATTAATCATCATCCTGTAACGCCAGTATTCTATACACTTCCCAAAGTGCACAAATCCTTGACTCAGCCACCGGGTCGTCCCATTGTGGCTCTAACTGATTCTATCTTATCCCCACCAGCGATTTTACTTGAAAAAGTTATGACACCTCTTACAAAGAACATGCCGTCTTTTTTGCTTGATACAAATCAATTTTTGCGTGAGGTTGGGACCCTGGCGTTACAGGATGATGATTTATTAGTAACCTTTGATGTATGTTCATTGTCGATTGTCCATTGGAAGGGTATACGGGCGATTGAGTGGCTTTTATCCTTCTCCTCTCATACTGAAGGTGCCAAACAATTCTTTCTGAAATTGCTTGAAATTGTTGTAAATGAAAACTACTTTTTATTTCAGGACACCTATTACCAGCAGTGCTGTGGGACCGCAATGGGCTCGAATGCCGCACCGCCATACACAAATTCATACATGTCATGGTTTGAGGATAAATATATCTACGATCTATGATCTGTTCAAAATTCACTGCATTTTTTGGCGAAGATTCGTCGATGACGTGTTATGCGTGTGGCGGGGCGGCATTCGATCCCTTCCTGATTTTGCGGATTACCTGAACTCGGTCTGGTCCGAGCTTCAGTTTACTCTGCACTACAACGATAATGAAATCAATTTCCTGGACACCCTGGTTATTAAAGGTGAGAATGGGTCGATTGTGACTGATTTATATATTAAAAACACCGATAGAAATTCTCTTCTTCATTTTTCTAGCTATCATCCCCCTACAGTAACAAAAGCGTTACCCCATTCTCAGTTCCAGAGGGTGCGTAGGATTGTATCCGATGCTGATGTGAAAGAAAAACGCCTTGATGAAATGCTTATGAGATTTGAGAAAAGAGGTTATCCCACTGCACTGCTAGGTAATGAGAGGAGTAAGGTTACCTCTTTGACCCCTAAACAGGAGTCAAGGGGGCCGCGTGTTCCATTTATTACAAAATTTCACCCATGGGTTAATAAATTTCGGTATATTTTTTCTAGACATTGGAACATTTTGTCCCGAGCATACCCCTCTATTGAGGAATTTAAGAGCCCTCCTTTAATATGGTATAAACAAATATTTTACACACCCTCACACAGGCAAGCGATTCCCAGTTAGGGGTCTGTTTACATGTAACAGTAGTTATATCATATACTTATTAAAGTGCCCTTGTGGACTCCTATACATAGGCAAAACATCTATGCGAATGAAAGATCGCTTCTCTAAACATAAGTCCACTATAAGGAAAAATAACTTGCTTTTACCGGTTCCTTACCACTTTGATCGCTGTAAACATAACATTGCGCAATTGCGCTTCCAAATAATTGAGCATGTGGCACAACCTCGTAGAGGGGGGAATCGGATTAAGATGTTAAAAAAAGTGAATCCTATTGGATTCACACATTACAGACATTGGAACCCATGGGGTTAAACCGGGAGTATGATTTGAATAGCTTCCTGTAATTTTCCAAGCTCCATTTTATATGTATATTAAAACCTTTAATTTATTTGTCTTTTTATGTATTTTTTCAGAAAACGCGAGGAACCCCCAACCGCATCATCTGAATTACAAGTCGCCATGATCATTTAAAGAATTCCGCATGATCTTCATATACCACTATTTTGATTGATGCTGCTGCAGTTGGGTTGCTTCTCACGTGTTTCTGGTTTTGTTTCACTTTGTTTGTTTGATTGATCACCATGGCTACCTGATGTCATTTCCGCTTAGGCGGTCTATTTAAACCGTGTACATTGTTTCATTTTTGTATACTATACTTGTATCTGTTTGAGAAAGGCTCGTATTGGAGCCGAAACGCGCGTCACAGAATACCTTATATGTGACGAATAAAGAGATTGAACTAGCAGAAGACAAAGTGAGTGCCGGTCTTTTTTGTCTATACCTTCTATAATGTAGTCATGGATGATTTTCGGAGATTACAACAAAAACCAACCTGCAGTCAGAATCTTAGTAAAAAAAGAGAAAGCGGCAGTTAAGCACCTCCAAAATAATCTAGATATCGTTATCCGCAGCGCGGATAAGGGAGGGGGAGTGGTAATTCGGGATAGGGAGACCTACACCAAGGAGGCACTTCGCATCTTATTTGATACGGAATACTATCTACCTCTAGTCACAGACTCCACTGAGTCACATATTTCAGAGTTTAAAGACCTTATTGAATCAGCATCCCATATACTAGACAAAAAGGAGAAAGCATTCATCTCAGTATCCGATCCAGTTACAGCACTATTTTATCACTTACCCAAGATACATAAGGATGCGAAGAATCCACCGGGGCGACCAATCATTTCAGGTGTTTCCTCCCTTACATGTAATCTCTCAAAGTATGTAGATGTTTTGCTACAAAAATATGTTACCACACTACCCTCATATTTAAGGGATTCAACAGCTTTGATAGAGTCTATTAAAGATATTGAGTGGAGGAATACATACAATTGGGTCACTTTGAACGTGACAGCTCCGTATTCTAATATTCCACATACCAAAGGAATTGAATGCATTAAGTGGTATTTAGATAATGATCCCCTATTACCGGCAGGACAAGCAGTTTTTCTACAGGACTGCATTAGGTTTATATTAACACACAACGTATTCACCTTTGAGGACTCACTTTATGTGCAGATGAAGGGAACCGCAATGGGGACGAAATTTGCGCCCAGTTTCGCAAATCTTTTTATGGGGCGTTTTGAGGATCAATACATCTATAGTTCTAGATATTGGACTGACAATATTGTCTTCTACCGTAGATACATAGATGATTTGATCCTCATATGGAATGGTGATGATGCCTCAATTACCTCCTTTTTTGAGGAAATGAGGTCCACTAACTGGGGAATAAATCTGATAGGGACATCCAATCGTGTCAAGATTGAATACCTTGATCTAGAATTGGAAGCCAGCGGAAAGGCCATTATCACACACACCTTTTTTAAAAGGGTTGACTGTAATAGTTATTTGGACTATTCCAGCACCAACTACAAGAAATGGAAGGTGAATATTCCCTTTAGCTAGTTTAAAAGAGTCAGACGTAATTGTTTCATTTACCAAAGCAAAATCATTCGTGGTAGGTTTTTGAAGAAGGGATATCCCCCAAAGATCATTGAAGCTGCATATGAAAGAGCAAAGGGCCTATCCCAAAGTTTATGTCTCACCAAGAGCAAAAAAAACACATGATAACAATGAGCACTTCTGTATGAATTTTTTGACGACATATGGGAATAATCATGACGCCATTAGAGATGTATTGTCCAGACATTGGCACATATTAAAAAGGGATCCACATTTGAGGCAAATGTTACCTGGTCAGCCCAGATTAACTTTCAGGAGGGCCCAAACCCTTAAGAATGTTTTGGCCCCCAGTAGACTTAGACGCATACCCTCACAACATGTGAAGCCGACTGTGAGCAATTTAGTCTCAAGACCTTTGGGGAGTTATAAATGCAATTTATCCAGGTGTTTATGTTGTTTGACCATCAGTACTACATCGTCCTTTCGCAGTAAATCTACTGGGGATTCCTTTTCCATAAAAAAACATCTCAGTTGTGGCTCTCAGAATGTCATTTACCTGTTGGAATGCCCATGCGGCCTACAGTATGTACAAACCGGATTCCAAAAAAGTTGGGACACTAAACAAATTGTGAATAAAAACTGAATGCAATGATGTGGAGATGGCAAATGTCAATATTTTATTTGTAATAGAACGTAGATGACAGATCAAACGTTTAATCCGAGTAAATGTATCATTTTAAAGGAAAAATACGTTGATTCAAATTTCCACGGTGTCAACAAATCCCAAAAAAGTTGGGACAAGTAGCAATAAGAGGCTGGAAAAAGTAAATTTGAGCATAACGAAGAGCTGGAAGACCAATTAACACTAATTAGGTCAATTGGCAACATGATTGGGTATAAAAAGAGCTTCTCAGAGTGGCAGTGTCTCTCAGAAGCCAAGATGGGTAGAGGATCACCAATTCCCACAATGTTGCGCAGAAAGATAGGGGAGCAATATCAGAAAGGTGTTACCCAGCGAAAAATTGCAAAGACTTTGCATCTATCATCATCAACTGTGCATAACATCATCCGAAGATTCAGAGAATCTGGAACAATCTCTGTGCATAAGGGTCAAGGCCGTAAAACCATACTGGATGCCCGTGATCTCCGGGCCCTTAAACGACACTGCACCACAAACAGGAATGCTACTGTAAAGGAAATCACAGAATGGGCTCAGGAATACTTCCAGAAACCATTGTCAGTGAACACAATCCACCGTGCCATCCGCCGTTGCCAGCTGAAACTCTACAGTGCAAAGAAGAAGCCATTTCTAAGCAAGAACCACAAGCTCAGGCGTTTTCACTGGGCCAGGGATCATTTAAAATGGAGTGTGGCAAAATGGAAGACTGTTCTGTGGTCAGACGAGTCACGATTCGAAGTTCTTTTTGGAAATCTGGGACGCCATGTCATCCGGACCAAAGAGGACAAGGACAACCCAAGTTGTTATCAACGCTCAGTTCAGAAGCCTGCATCTCTAATGGTATGGGGTTGCATGAGTGCGTGTGGCATGGGCAGCTTGCATGTCTGGAAAGGCACCATCAATGCAGAAAAATATATTCAGGTTCTAGAACAACATATGCTCCCACCCAGACGTCATCTCTTTCAGGGAAGACCCTGCATTTTTCAACAAGATAATGCAAGACCACATTCTGCATCAATCAGAACATCATGGCTGCGTAGGAGAAGGATCCGGGTACTGAAATGGCCAGTCTGCAGTCCAGATCTTTCACCTATAGAGAACATTTGGCGCATCATAAAGAGGAAGGTGCAACAAAGAAGGCCCAAGATGATTGAACAGTTAGAGGCCTGTATTAGACAAGAATGGGAGAGCATTCCTATTTCTAAACTTGAGAAACTGGTCTCCTCGGTCCCCAGACGTCTGTTGAGTGTTGTAAGAAGAAGGGGAGATGCCACACAGTAGTGAAAATGGCCTTGTCCCAACTTTTTGGGGATTTGTTGACACCATGAAATTCTGATTCAACATATTTTTCCCTTAAAATGGTACATTTTCTCAGTTTCAACTTTTGTTCCGTGATTCATGTTCTATTCTGAATAAAATATTAGAAGTTGGCACCTCCACATCATTGCATTCAGTTTTTATTCACGATTTGTATGGTGTCCCAACTTGTTTGGAATCCGGTTTGTAGGTCGCACCATCCAAACTCTACGTAATAGGCTTAACAAGCACAGATCTAATGTAAAAAAGAAATTTTTACAACATAGTATATCCCGCCATGCGACAGAACATCACGATGGGTGCTTTTCCGGGTTTAAGGTCACACCCATCGAACAGGTAAATGACAGCTGTCATAATGCCATTCAGACCCTTCGTAAACGTGAAATGTATTGGATTTTTAAACTTAATTGCCTTAATCTAAACGGTCTGAATGAGGCTTTCTAAATAAATTTTTAGGGTCACATGATCTTTGTACGGAGAATGGATTGAGTGTATTATTGTCATTAATATCATATATTATTTATCATCAATTTTTTTAACCATCAATATTGCTATTTCTATTCTATTTATTTTTCATATTTTTTTTTTATAGATATGTATTTATTTCTATATATATATATATATATTTATACATTATATTCTCTTATTGTGTCAGCTTTTAATTAATCACTGAATCAAGTAAATAGATTTTTTTATGTTAAAGAAGGACAGATCTGATACCTCCCACTCTGATTTATGGTAAAGTCCTGCAGGATTGATGATTTTTTTTTATATACTATATATTTTATATTTATATCAAATATATTGCCTCTAGAGTGCATTTTTTGCATTCAATGAATTATTTACATTGAATTGATCATGTATACTATAGGTATATGTATAACTATGTACAAACCGGATTCCAAAAAAGTTGAGACACTATACAAATCGTGAATAAAAACTGAATGCAATGATGTGGAGGTGCCAACTTCTAATATTTTATTCAGAATAGAACATAAATCACGGAACAAAAGTTTAAACTGAGAAAATGTACCATTTTAAGGGAAAAATATGTTGAATCAGAATTTCATGGTGTCAACAAATCCCCAAAAAGTTGGGACAAGGCCATTTTCACCACTGTGTGGCATCTCCCCTTCTTCTTACAACACTCAACAGACGTCTGGGGACCGAGGAGACCAATTTCTCAAGTTTAGAAATAGGAATGCTCTCCCATTCTTGTCTAATACAGGCCTCTAACTGTTCAATCGTCTTGGGCCTTCTTTGTTGCACCTTCCTCTTTATGATGCGCCAAATGTTCTCTATAGGTGAAAGATCTGGACTGCAGACTGGCCATTTCAGTACCCGGATACTTCTCCTACGCAGCCATGATGTTGTGATTGATGCAGAATGTGGTCTGGCATTATCTTGTTGAAAAATGCAGGGTCTTCCCTGGAAGAGATGACGTCTGGATGGGAGCATATGTTGTTCTAGAACCTGAATATATTTTTCTGCATTGATGGTGCCTTTCCAGACATGCCAGCTGCCCATGCCACACGCAGTCATGCAACCCCATACCATCAGAGATGCAGGCTTCTGAACTGAGCGTTGATAGCAACTTGGGTTGTCCTTGTCCTCTTTGGTCCGGATGACATGGCGTCCCAGATTTCCAAAAAGAACTTCGAATCGTGACTTGTCTGACCACAGAACAGTCTTCCATTTTGCCACACTCCATTTTAAATGATCCTTGGCCCAGTGAAAACGCCTGAGCTTGTGGATCTTGCTTAGAAATGGCTTCTTCTTTGCACTGTAGAGTTTCAGCTGGCAACGGCGGATGGCACGGTGGATTGTGTTCACTGACAATGGTTTCTGGAAATATTCCTGAGCCCATTCTGTGATTTCCTTTACAGTAGCATTCCTGTTTGTGGTGCAGTGTCGTTTAAGGGCCCGGAGATCACGGGCATCCAGTATGGTTTTACGGCCTTGACCCTTATGCACAGAGATTGTTCCAGATTCTCTGAATCTTCGGATGATGTTATGCACAGTTGATGATGATAGATGCAAAGTCTTTGCAATTTTTCGCTGGGTAACACCTTTCTGATATTTCTCCACTATCTTTCTGCGCAACATTGTGGGAATTGGTAATCCTCTACCCATCTTGGCTTCTGAGAGACACTGCCACTCTGAGAAGCTCTTTTTATACCCAATCATGTTGCCAATTGACCTAATTAGTGTTAATTGGTCTTCCAGCTCTTCGTTATGCTCAAATTTACTTTTTCCAGCCTCTTATTGCTACTTGTCCCAACTTTTTGGGGATTTGTTGACACCGTGAAAATTTGAATCAACGTATTTTTCCTTTAAAATGATACATTAAACGTTTGATCTGTCATCTACGTTGTATTACAAATAAAATATTGACATTTGCCATCTCTACATCATTGCATTCAGTTTTTATTCACAATTTGTTTAGTGTCCCAACTTTTTGGGAATCCGGTTTGTACCTTGGACCCATTGTCTATGTATTTATTTATCCATTTATTTATTTTCTATTGATCTATTTGATAATGATGTTACTCTTAATATCTCTAGTTAAGTAGGGCGTCACAAGCTTCCCTCCGTAGCGCTGCCAATCGCATTATGAAGGCAGCAGGGCGCAGGATTCTTCAGTCTGCCGAGCCTCCTTTCATGCCGGCATGTAAGCGTCGCGTTACCCAGCATCAAGTACTGCATCATAAGTCACATGATCGGAGCTGCGATCATGTGACCCTGTGTGACGCCGTTCCTCCTCCCTAGCAATGGGCTGCATCTTAAAGCGATGTTTCTTCCTGCTAATGATTAAAAATACATTTATTGAGTAGCCTGTAAGCCCAATGGGCTAGTTTTTATATGTATATATCTTATTTCACCAGTTTGTGTATTGACCACTTTTATTCTAGTTTGGGGATTTTTTGAGGTGACGCCCACCTTCCCCCTGACCTTGTTTGCATGTGACCATTTTTTGTGTACATATATATCCAGCATGTTTGTCCATCTGTTATGCAATATTCTTCACCTGATGAAGGGGACCCTTTCCCTGAAACGCGTTGTGCGATTGCAATAAATACTTTTGAAGATTCATCATTTGCCTTTGGTTGGTTCCTTGCGCCGAGGGATGCTCCTTCTCTCCATTCCATCCAACCATTGGCCTGACTCTTCGTGCCTTCTCCTCCACTGCGGATAGTGCGGACATTTCACCCTCGCCCTCGCCGTTGTACCCAATTTTGGGGAACCCGCAATTTTCACCAGGACTTGAACAGGGTAATTTTAGGACTTTACTATCTAACAATTTCTTCTGGGCACATCACTTTATCATGACAGACTCATGGACGATTTGACACTTGGATTCCAATACACCTGTCTTGACTGACTGGCAGGCCCTACAACTACGACATTTCCTCTCTACACTACCACAAGCGTCTTTATATGGTAGAGGTAAAACAGACTTTGAGAAACTATGCGATCAAAGGGGTACCCTCCAACACACTCACTCTCTCCAGCATGTACGGTTTCCTGAATTCTCCTTCGGGTCTCCCCCCTCAAAAAAAATATATGATACAATGGGAACAAGACCTGGGAGTGACGTTTACGACTGAGCAGAAAGACAGGATTTATTCGTGCACACATAAGACCTCTATAGCTAGTAACATACAGGAAGCAGGATTTAAACTACTCTTTAGATGGTACCGTGTACCCACCAGACTGAATGCCATATTCCCTACAGTGACTATGCTGGCGCTGTGGTGAAACAAGAGGGACCTTGTTACATATCTTTTGGGATAAAGTGTGGCGAGTTATGTCCAATTTCACAGCAGTTGACCTACCGAAATCAGCAGCATTCTTCCTGCTCCACCAGTGCAACCTATCCATGGTGACTTCTAAAAAATCTGTGATACGACATTTGTTGTCCAATCATTTTATTGAGACACAATAAATGATAGCATACACAGGTACAGC
Source organism: Bufo gargarizans (assembly GCF_014858855.1). Classification (NCBI taxonomy): domain Eukaryota; kingdom Metazoa; phylum Chordata; class Amphibia; order Anura; family Bufonidae; genus Bufo; species Bufo gargarizans. The sequence goes on along the minus strand of NC_058086.1, from coordinate 84,231,948 downwards.
ATAAGCATCAAAGTACAGATAATAACAATTGGGCTGCTCATCTAGATTGAAAATATCCGCACAAATTAAGAAACCCCCGGCCCAACAAAAAAAAAAAAAGCTTCCACAAAAAGAGAAACTTATGCATAGACATGTAAACCAGACACACGGGTCGACAAACTAACACGACACATACACGACACATAAGGATAAAGACAACAACAAGGTATCCCACAAGAAACCAAACGCATCACCCTGAAGTAACCGGAGTGACAACGGCCTGCTCCAGCCAAATAGGGAACTCCTGAGACCCCTTAAAGAGAAGCCATGGCGACCACAATTTCATGTATTTCTTATCCATTCCCATGTCCTCAGCTATTAATTCCTCCATTCTGCGTATTTTTTTTAACGTCTCTAGCCACTCCCCCACCTTAGGAGCATCCTGAGACTTCCAGTGTCTCGGCACCACCAAACGAGCTGCCTGTACGAAAAATCTCAGGAGGCCCCTCTTAGCTACCTGAATGGAACCAGCAAACATCGAAAGGAGAGCTTCCTCCAGAGTCCATTTGGACACGATTATATAACTCGTTTAGAGCAGACCAAAAGGGAACTATTTTCTTGCACTGCCACCATATATGGGACAACGTACCAACCTCCTCCAAACATCTCCAACATATATCAGAGCAATCCGGATAAAAGGAATGCAAGATAGCAGGAGTCCTGTACCACCTAGAAAGGACCTTCACATTTTTCTCCTGTACCCCACAGCAAATGGAAGACTTATGAGACAGCGTAAATGATTTCATCCATTGGTCAGTAGAGAATAAGAACTAAGTTCTTTCTCCCATGCCCGAACATATGGCAAGGAAGAGGGAGGCCCAACGTTCTCCTGGAGCAGCCCGTACAACAGAGACACCAGATGCGTAGGAGGGGATGATTGTGAACACACTGCTTCAAACGGTGTTAAATCGTTAGAAAGCGCTTCCAACGGGCCTAAAGATAGCACGAAATTCCTCAACCCACTATACATTATCCATGCTCCTCTCCCCTCATGGCCTGGTAAATCAACTAATGGTCGGATTGAGTTCCCCTTGATCATCTGCCGCACCCTAACATCTTCCCCTTTGCGAAAACCCAGTAATTCCTTCCTCCTCATACCCAACGGGAAAACCGGGTTTTCCAAAATTGGTGTCATAGGACTTGGGAAAGACGAACAACCCAATGCAACAGCACATCTATCCCAAACTTGAAGGACACCTGCCGTGAGCTTTAGGCACCCAAAGGAGATTTTGGGGGGGACTTCCGTCTCCATTTTCTCAAACCTAACCCATCTCTTAGTGGAACCGTTGTGAAACCAGTCTAATATGTACGCAAGGATTGCCGCTCTATGATATAACTTAATATCAGGGACACCTACTCCACCTCTGTCCTTAGTTCTAAATAGGAACTTAATCCCCAACCTAGGTGAGGCCCTTGCCCAGATGAAATCTAGGAACATGGATCTCATGGTTTTGAAGAACACACACGGTAATGGGATGGGAGCGGTCCTCAGAAGATACCAAATCCTGGGGAGTATGTTCATTTTTAGCGCGTGTATTCTTCCAAACCACGACAAAGGCACACGCTTCCAGGCGGTGAGATCCTTTTCAATCTCCACCATTATTGCAGAAAAATTCAGCTGATATAGGCTCTCTAAACGGGCAGGAATAGACACCCCCAAATAGAAATGTAATCCGACCTCCATTGGAACGGAAAGGCCTGTTTCAAGGCTTGCACAGTGGTGTGTGGAACCGTGACATTCAGTATCTCGGATTTATGGAAATTCACCTTGAAGTTGCTTAAATCCCCAAATATAGAGAATTCCCTCGTGATATTTGGTAAACTAACCACCGGGTCGGAGCAGTATATCAATAGATCATCTGTGTAGATGGCAATTTTAGATTCCTGTGTTCCGAAATGAAAGCCCCTTATGGACGCATTAGCTCTAAGTGCCCTTGCCAGAAACTCCATGACCAGAATATACAGTAATGGCAACAACGGGCACCCCTGACGGGTCCCATTGTGAATCTCAAACGGGGAAGACAACGCACCATTTACTCTCACCTGAGCTCTTGGCTTATTGTATAAAGCCATTATCCTGATTAACATATTAGGTCCTAGTCCAAACGCCTGCAGGGTCTCCCTAAGGAAGTCCCAGTCCACGCGGTCAAATGCCTTTTCCGCGTCGACTGAGAGTAGACAAAAAGGTATCTTATTGGCCTTAGTCCTTGCAATATGCACCAGGGATCTGATGGTATTATCTCTTGCCTCTCTACCGGGAACAAACCCCACTTGATCCGCATAAACCAGGGAAGGAATATGAACCTTCAGCCTGTTTGCCCAAATTTTGGCATATATCTTGACGTCAATATTTATTAAAGAAATTGGCCGATAGTTACTACAGACCAAAGGGTCCTTCCCTGGTTTAGGGATAACACAGATGTGTGCCGTAACCGCCTGCGCCGGAAACATATCTCCTTGCTCTTCAGAGTTGCACATATCTTTCAAGGGCCCTAACACCTCATCTAGGAATCTAGACGGTACTGTGCCTGCGCAAGATTTCTGGTGGCCGTCAGGAAGAAGAACAGGGTATTTCTTGAAGGTAGAAGATAACGTGGCGAGGGGGCGGAACCGTTTGCCGGGGCTGTGGGAGGTTATTTCAGGATCAGGAGGCGTTCTTGGGCTTCAGATTAAGGCGGGCTGGGCACTGCAGGGTGGCGTCACTGGGCTCCAGGGAGGAAAAAGAACACTCCTCTGGGCACCTTGGAGCTTCATTAGCATATCAGAAAAAGAGCTTTTTTTTATCAAACTGACAAAACAAAATAAAGTAAGAAGACCACTGCAGGAAATAAGGTACTTTATTGAACATGGCAATGTTGAAAGCATAAAATGCTAAAAGCAGGTGACAGATTCCCTTTAATTATAACTTTTTGTGAATTATGACATTTAAACTTGCTTTTTTTATTTTTTATTCCAATTTAAATTTAGTCAGAGTCGGTTCATTTTTGCCGACTCCAGGTACCCAAAATTGCCTCCGACTCCTCGACTCTGGCTCCACAGCCCTGTTTAATACTACCTAATATCTGTGTTTTCATGTGAAATATCTCTTTAATTATATGAGATCTAACGTTAAAACCACTTGATCTTACCGGATCTAACAAAGGCCTATCAGTCTGAATTAAATTTTACCTGAAAATTGCACATGGGTGGGCTAGCCCTCCCCCTCATTAATCACTTAATAAGTCTGTAATTATGTGAGATCTAGCAAAAAAACTAGTTGATCATACCGGATCTAACAAATATCTTCCAAAATAGCAAATTGCTTGGTCAATTTTTTGATAAGAGGGGGCTGATGACAGGTTAGCCCCCCTGCAAATAACTGTTAACATCTCTAGTTCTGTGTGAGATCTAACGCAAACAACAATTGATCTAACCTGATCTAACCAACTGCATATCTTTTATTCAAAAATTTTGATATGGGGGGCTAAAACGGCTGAGGTAAGGATTATTGGTGACATACTTACCTTCCTCAGTGTCAGGCCTTTTCCCCATTTGAAGCCTGTACTGACTCCTGCACAGCGCGATATAACCGCTGTGCAGGAGTGACAGCATAGCTATCAGTCACAGAGGCTGATCGCTATGCTGTGCATGTCACAGGGGGTAAAAAAAATTAATAAATGTCAGGCTGAGCCCCGTCCGTCCAGGCAGGCGGGGTGGCGGCGGCGTCCTCTGGTTGCTAGGAGACAGCCCTGTCAATGGAGGGAGAGGGGGAGAAGGAGGGAACACGTATGGAGCGGACACTCCGGAGACAGCAGTGCCCAGCACATGGCCAGACTGCCGGCTGCCGCTTCCCTGCCCGCCCGGTGCCTGCCTAGCCGCAGCCCTACCTGGAGCCGCCGGGAGCTTTCTATCATCGGAGCTGCTGTCTGCACCCCTCCTGCCAAGGGTTAACCCTGTGCAGCCGCAGCCCTGCAAGGGTTAATCATCATCCCTTACCTCATCCCTGTAGCATCCTCCCTGGAGTTGGCGCAGGATCCTGCTTGATTCCCGGGATCCAGTGGATCACAGCCCTGGCCGTCGGGCACACCTTGGGAGGGCTCCTCACTCATTTGCTGTAGATTGCTGCTGGATTTAGGAGTGTTGGAGTTTTTTGGAGACCCCCCTCTGGGCACAGTTGCCCCCTGCAGGATGAGGAGGGTGGGATCCTGGTGGATCTGCCTGGTCCTGGGCGCAGTCACCACTGCCCATTGTCTGCCTGCTATAGGTGGGGTCTGCGGTGCTCTGCTCCAGGGCTGCCTGAGAGTGGGGGCCACACAAGACGGATGCCCCAACACTGCAGCCCAGAGGTCATATCTAATGTACTAAGGCTTTGTGTTATCTACATGTGGAGGTGGATGGATAGATAGATAAGGCTACTTTCACACTTGCGGCAGAGTGATCCAGCAAGCAGTTCCGTCGCCGGAACTGCCTGCCGGATCCGGCAAAACGCATATTACTGTAAATTTTTTCATACAACGGATCCGTCGTTCCATCGCTGAAAATTCCGTCCGGATCCGTCAAACCGTATGATAACGTAGATTGTTTTTGCCGGATCCGTCGAAATAGCGGATCCGTCTATTCCGTTTTCTTCCGTTTTTAAACGGAAAGACGGATCTGGTATTCAAATTTTCCGATATCAAAGAGAATCAATGAGTTATACAAATACTACAGTGGCTATAAAAGACAACCGAAGGTCACTTATAGAATGTGTCGGCAGATAAGAACCATTTGGCCCATCTAGTCTGCCCAATATACTGAATACTATGGATAGCCCCTGGCCCTATCTTATATGAAGGATGGCCTTATGCCAGGGGTGGCCAACCTGAGGCTCTCCAGCTGTTGCAAAACTACAACTCCCAGCATGCCCAGACAGCCTACAACTATGAGCCTACAGCAGGGAATGGTGGGAGTTGTAGTTTTACAACAGCTGGAGAGCCGCAGGTTGGCCATGCCTGCCTTATGCCTATCCCATGCATGCTTAAACTCCTTCACTGTATTTGCAGCTACCACTTCTGCAGGAAGGCTATTCCATGCATCTACTACTCTCTCAGTAAAGTAATACTTCCTGATATTACTTTTAAACCTTTGCCCCTCTAATTTAAAACTATGTCCTCTTGTAGCAGTTTTTCTTCTTTTAAATATTCTCTTCTCTTTTACCTTGTTGATTCCCTTTATGTATTTAAAAGTTTCTATCATATCCCCCCTGTCTCGTCTTTCTTCCAAGCTTTACATGTTAACCACCTCAGCCCCCCTAGCTGAAAGAAACACCCTTAATGACCAGACCACTTTTTACAATTCTGCACTACACTACTTTCACCGTTTATTGCTCGGTCATGCAACTTACCACCCAAATGAATTTTACCTCATTTTCTTCTCACTAATAGAGCTTTCATTTGGTGGTATTTCATTGCTGCTGACATTTTTACTTTTTTTGTTATTAATCGAAATTTTATGAAATTTTTGCAAAAAAATGACATTTTTCACTTTCAGTTATAATAAAAAAAAAAACGACATCCATATATAAATTTTTAGCTAAATGTATTGTTCTACATGTCCTTGATAAAATGTTTGGGTAAAAAAAAAATGGTTTGGGTAAAAGTTATAGCGTTTACAAACTATGGTACAAAAATGTGAATTTCTGCTTTTTGAAGCAGCTCTGACTTTCTGAGCACCTGTCATGTTTCCTGAGGTTCTACAATGCCCAGACGGTAGAAAACCCCCACAAATGACCCCATTTCGGAAAGTAGACACCCTAAGGTATTCGCTGATGGGCATAGTGAGTCCATAGAACTTTTTATTTTTTGTCACAAGTTACCGGAAAATGATGATTTTTTTTTCTTTTTTTTTTTCCTTACAAAGTCTCATATTCCACTAACTTGTGACAAAAAATAAAAACTTCCATGAACTCACTATGCCCATCACGAAATACCTTGGGGTGTCTTCTTTCCAAAATGGGGTCACTTGTGGGGTAGTTATACTGCTCTGGCATTTTAGGGGCCTTAATACATGCGAAGTAGTTTGAAATCAAAATCTGTAAAAAATGGCCTGTGAAATCCTAAAGGTGCTCTTTGGAATGTGGGCCCCTTTGCCCACCTAGGCCGCAAAAAGTGTCACACGTGGTATCGCCGTACTCAGGACAAGTTGTGGAATGTGTTTTAGGGTGTCATTTTACATATACCCATGCTGGGTGAGCGAAATATCTCGGCAAAAGACAACTTTTCCCATTTTTTTATACAAAGTTGGCATTTGACCAAGATATTTATCTCACCCAGCATGGGTATATGTAAAATGACACCCCAAAACACATTCCCCAACTTCTCCTGAGTACGGCGATACCACATGTGTACACTTTTTTGCAGCCTAGGTGGGCAAAGGGGCCCACATTCCAAAGAGCACCTTTCGGATTTCACAGGCCATTTTTTACAGATTTTGATTTCAAACTACTTTGCACGCATTTGGGCCCCTAAAATGCCAGAGCAGTATAACTACCCCACAAGTGACCCTATTTTGGAAAGAAGACACCCCAAGGTATTTCGTGATGGGCATAGTGAGTTCATGGAAGTTTTTATTTTTTGTCACAAGTTAGTGGAATATGAGACTTTGTAAGGAAAAAAAAAAAATCATAATTTTCCGCTAACTTGTGACAAAAAATAAAAAATTCTAGGAACTCGCCATGCCCCTCACGGAATACCTTGGGGTGTCTTCTTTCCAAAATGGGGTCACTTGTGGGGTAGTTATACTGCCCTGGCATTTTAGGGGCCCAGATGCGTGAGAAGTAGTTTGAAATCAAAATCTGTAAAAAATGCCCTGTGAAATCTGAAAGGTGCTCTTTGGAATGTGGGCCCATTTGCCCACCTAGGCTGCAGAAAAGTGTCACACATGTGGTATCGCCGTACTCAGGAGAAGTTGGGGAATGTGTTTTGGGGTGTCATTTTACATATACCCATGCTGGGTGAGATAAATATCTTGGTCAAATGCCAACTTTGTATAAAAAATGGGAAAAGTTGTCTTTTGCTGAGATATTTCTCTCACCCAGCATGGGTATATGTAAAATGACACCCCAAAACACATTCCCCAACTTCTCCTGAGTACGGCGATACCACATGTGTGACACTTTGTGGGCAAAGGGGCCCACATTCCAAAGAGCACCTTTCGGATTTCACAGGCCATTTTTTACAGATTTTGATTTCAAACTACTTTGCATGCATTTGGGCCCCTAAAATTCCAGGGCAGTATAACTACCCCACAAGTGACCCCATTTTGGAAAGAAGACACCCCAAGGTATTTTGTGATGGGCATAGTGAGTTCATGGAAGTTTTTATTTTTTGTCACAAGTTAGTGGAATATGAGACTTTATAAGAAAAAAAATAAAAAATCATCATTTTCCGCTAACTTGTGACAAAAAATAAAAAATTCTAGGAACTCGCCATGCCCCTCACGGAATACCTTGGGGTATTTTCTTTCCAAAATGGGGTCACTTGTGGGGTAGTTATACTGCCCTGGCATTTTAGGGGCCCAGATGCGTGAGAAGTAGTTTGAAATCAAAATCTGTAAAAAATGCCCTGTGAAATCCAAAAGGTGCTCTTTGGAATGTGGGCCCATTTGCCCACCTAGGCTGCAAAAAAGTGTCACACATGTGGTATCACCGTACTCAGGAGAAGTTGGGGAATGTGTTTTGGAGTGTCATTTTCCATATACCCATGCTGGGTGAGAGAAATATCTCGGCAAAAGACAACTTTTCCCATTTTTTTATACAAAGTTTGCATTTGATCAAGATATTTCGCTCACCCAGCATGGGTATATGTAAAATGACACCCCAAAACACATTCCCCAACTTCTCCTGAGTACAGCGATACCACATGTGTGACACTTTTTTGCAGCCTAGATGCGCAAAGGTGCCCAAATTCCTTTTAGGAGGGCATTTTTAGACATTTGGATCCCAGACTTCTTCTCACGCTTTAGGGCCCCTAAAAAGCCAGGGCAGTATAAATACCCCACATGTGACCCCATTTTGGAAAGAAGACACCCCAAGGTATTCAATGAGGGGCATGCCGAGTTCATAGAAAAAAAAAATTTGGGGCACAAGTTAGCGGAAATTGATTTTTTTTTCTTTTTTCTCACAAAGTCTCCCTTTCCGCTAATTTGAGACAAAAATTTCAATCTTTCATGGACTCAATATGCCCCTCAGCGAATACCTTGGGGTGTCTTCTTTCCAAAATGGTGTTATTTGTGGGGTGTTTGTACTGCGCTGGCATTTGAGGGTCTCCGCAGTGGCGTACATACAGGGGTCGCACTTGCGCCCGGGCCCGCCCCCCAGTGTTGAGTTTCCCTGCTGCCAGCCCTACCCTCCCTTGAGTCTCCTCCCCCTAAGTCTCCTCCCCGGCCGCCTGTGGACCCGCCCTGCAGTAGTGCTGTGCCTGTATAACCCGGGCGGCCGGCCCGGGGCCCGCCCCCCAGTGTTGAGTTTCCTTGCTGCCAGCCCTACCCTCCCTTGAGTCTCCTCCCCCTGAGCGGTGGCTACCTACCATATAGGCAGACGGGGCCGAAGTGGAGGAGAGGCCCCGCCCCCTAATTGCTCCTATTTATCTTTCTAAAGCTAAAAGACCTTTGATGATGTCATCAGAGGTCCTGTAAGGGAGCTGCACAGTGTAAACTGTAAAGTGTAGTTCCCAGGTTAGAACAGTGCATCTGCCAGGACCTGTGATGACATCATATTCAACATTACAGGTCCTGCAGAATCTAGCAAAGGAACTGCACCAAAAATGGTGTAGTTCCTAGGTTTCAAAGGTATATCTGCCAGGACCTGTGATGACATCATCCCAGGTCCTTCAACCCCTAACAGCAAGTATTAGAAGTTCACAATCAGCTCTGCGTTAATTCATACAGACTGGACTGGAGAGGTAAGAGGAGGTCCTCCACTTTTCATCATTTACCCCCCCCCCCCCTCCATGCCCTGTTTTTACTCATTGCTCACTCATATATAATACTTCAGACAGTTACAGTGACCACTACTACCTCACACACACAGTGACCATGATGTATAACTGACCACATATATCTGTAAACACTGCATCTACAGTATTATACCTTCTATGTCTCACATCAATACACTGCTCTGTGTGTGTGTGTGTGTATATATATATATATATATATATATATACACACATACACACACACACTGCATATATTACACAGTATTATACATGCAATATGTACAGATATATAGTATATACCACAGTGCACTGATATGTGAGGTACAAGGTATAATAGATGCTGTGTGTACAGATATCAGTACACTGCTGTATATACTATATATGTGAGGTACGAGGTATAATAGATGCAGTGTGTACAGATATATAGTATATACAGCAGTGTACTGATATGTGAGGTATGAGGTATAATAGATGCTGTGTGTACAGATATATAGTATATACAGCAGTGTACTGATATGTGAGGTATGAGGTATAATAGATGCTGTGTGTACAGATATCAGTACACTGCTGTATATACTATATATGTGAGGTACGAGGTATAATAGATGCAGTGTGTACAGATATATAGTATATACAGCAGTGTACTGATATGTGAGGTATGAGGTATAATAGATGCTGTGTGTACAGATATCAGTACACTGCTGTATATACTATATATGTGAGGTATGAGGTATAATAGATGCAGTGTGTACAGATATATAGTATATACAGCGGTGTACTGATATGTGAGGTACGAGGTGTCAATACACTGCTGTATTTACTATATACCTGTACACACTGCATCTATTATACCTCACATATTACACTACTGTATACACTGCATATATTATACCCCGTATCTCACATATCAGTACACTGCTGTATATACTATATACCTGTACACACTGCATATATTATACCCTGTACCTCACATATCAGAACACTAGGGAATATACTATATACCTGTACACACTGCATATATTATACCGCGTACCTCATATAACTGTACACTGCTGTATATAAAATACATCTGTACACACTGCATCTATTATACCTATTTTGTGTGCCAGGGCTGTTTTGTAATCCCAATCCAGCCCTGATGGCATAAATTATAAAACGCAGCAGCAAGAATAGTTCATGGAACAAAGGGGAATGGGGGCCCAATTTAGATTCCTGCTATGGGGCCCAGTGATTTTTATGTACGCTCCTGCCCCTGAGTCTCCTCCCCGGCCGGTAGTGCGGCGTGCCGGACATGACGTTGAGATGCAGGGACAGGGAGAAGGCGCCGGAAAAGAAAGGGAGAGGGAGAGCGCTGCGCAAATAAGCCGGTCCGGCTTTCAGAGTGAGTGAGGTCTGATGGGGGCTGAGAGTTGGGCAATGTATGTAAAGTTATGACTGGTGACTTGTGCTATGAAGTAATGGTTTTTTTTCTGTTGTCTTAGGGTGCAGCTCTTTTGTGTAGGCACTTCTATTGAGCTTCTAGTATATGCTTGGATGTAGCAGAGCTGGTTTTGTCATGCATTTCTTTTGCCTTCATAAGGTAAAATACTTCATTGGCCTATCAATGGCTTTATAACTAACTCTGCTATATTTCTGTAGCCTACAACCTCTGACTGCTCAGTTGGACTGAAACTACTACACCCAACATGTTCTGGCAGTAATAGTAAATGGATATTGGTGCAATTCTGAGCTACTAGTCTATATAATACATATGTAGCCTACATATTTATTATATAGACTAGTAGCTCAGAATTGCACCAATATCCATTTACTATTACTGCCAGAACATGTTGGGTGTAGTAGTTTCAACTGGGCAGTCAGAGGTTGTAGGCTACAGAAATATAGCAGAGTTAGTTATAAAGCCATTGATAGGCCAATGAAGTATTTTACTATATAAAGGCAAAAGAAATGCATGACAAAACCAGCACTGCTACATAATGTAGCAGAGCTGGTTTTACATGGGAATACCGTGGGTTATACAGAATATCATCCTCTTGTATATAGTAATATACAGTATATAATATATATATATATATATATATATACACACACACACATGCATACACGCGCGGCAGCGGGGTGGGGGGGGGGCATCGACGGGAAGGGGGCCCCATGGATCAGTTTCGCACCGGGGCCCCGTGGATTGTGTGTACGCCACTGGGTCTCCGCAATCATTACATGTATGGCCAGCATTAGGAGTTTCTGCTATTCTCCTTATATTGAGCATACAGGTAATGAGATTATTTTTTTCCGTTCAGCCTCTGGGCTGAAAGAAAAAATGAACGCCACAGATTTCTTCTTTCGCATCCATCAATGTGGATGAAAAAATCTCTGCCAAAAAAAAAAAAAGGAGGGGAAAGGCGTCTGCCAGGACATAGGAGCTCCGCCCAACATCCATACCCACTTAGCTCGTATGCCCTGGCAAACCCGATTTCTCCATTCACATCAATCGATGTGGATGAATAAATCATTGCCAGGATTTTTTTTGATTTTTTTATATATATACAAAGTGTTTGCCAAAGCATATGAACACCGCCGCCTCCTCAGCTCATATGCCTCGGCAAACGTATCTTTTACTGCAGAGGAGAAATCTCATCTTGCAGCGCCGCATACACCGACTTTTGTGTAATCTGACAGCAGCGCAATGCTTCTGTCAGAATGCACATCAGTGCTGCAGCTAGTCAATCGGTTGGTCCACCTGGAAGGTAAAAAAAAAAAAAAAAAAAGAAAAAACCAGGCCGCAACGCAATAATTTTATTAACTTTATAATAACTTTTGAACAGAACATATAAACTTTAACTTTTTGAACTGAACGTTAACTTTTTTGCTTACTGGTGATTTTTTTTTATTTTTTATTTTTTTACCTTTATAGGACAAACCTCTCCTTCCCCATGGGACAATGTGCAAAGCGCATATCGCCCAAAGATGTGGCGAAGTACATTATGCACTTTGTCCCAGGTGAAAGGAGAGGTTTGCAGCAGCTGTGTGTGAATGGGCCCTAATAGCCCTGTGTGCCTGTCCTGTGAGATGTGATCCCTATGCTAAGTGTACCTGTGTGTGGTAATTCCGGAAACACTCTCCAAAGCATAGGGCAGGGTGGTCAGGGCAGTCAGGACAGAAATAGCGGGTGTCACGCCTTATTCCACTCCTGCTACAGACACGACATCTTTTTCGGGGTGACGGTTGGGTTGAGGTACCGGCAACGACACTGGGGAAATGTCGCTCGTGTAGACGGCTAACTTCACTGGTGGATGGAGCCACGGAACCTCCTGGATACAGGAGGTTCTCGATGATCTCTTCCTGAAATTTGAGGAAGGATCCTGTTCTCCCAGCCTTACTGTAGAGAACAAAACTATTATATGCAGCCAATTGAATTAAATATACAGACACCTTCTTATACGAGCGTCTGGTGCGTTGGGAAACTAAATACGGAGACAACATCTGGTCATTGAAGTCCACCCCTCCCATGAGCAAATTATAGTCGTGGACACAGAGGGGCTTTTCAATGACAGTGGTTGCTCGCTCAATTTGGATTGTCGTGTCTGCGTAAATGGAGGAGAGCATGTAAACGTCACGCTTGTCTCTCCATTTCACCGCGAGCAGTTCTTGGTTACACAAGGCAGCCCTCTCCCCCCTTGCAAGACGGGTGGTAACGAGCCATTGGGGGAAGCCCGTGCGACTAGTTCGCGCGATGCCACAGAAGCCAATCTGTTCTAGGAACAAATGCCTGAAGAGGGCCACACTTGTGTAGAAATTGTCCACATAAAGATGGTACCTCTTGCCAAATAAGGGTGACACCAAGTCCCAGACTGTCTTCCCACTGTTCCCCAGGTAGTCAGGGCAACCGACCGGCTCCAGGGTCTGATCTTTACCCTCATAGATCCGAAATTTGTGGGTATAGCCTGTGGCCCTTTCACAGAGCTTATACAATTTGACCCCATACCGGTAAAATGTATTAGGGACTCGTCTACGCAGATGTTTTGCTCAGGGGTATACAAATCTGCAAATTTCTGGTTGAACTGGTCTATGAGGGGCCGAATTTTGTGGAGCCGGTCAAAAGCTGTGTGGCCTCTGGGACGAGAGGTGCTATTGTCACTAAAGTGCAGGAAACGCAGGATGGTCTCAAATCGTGCCCTGGACATGGCAGCAGAGAACATGGGCATGTGATGAATTGGGTTTGTGGACCAATATGACCGCAATTCATGCTTTTTGGTTAGACCCATGTTGAGGAGAAGGCCCAGAAAAATTTTAAATTCGGAAACTTGGACTGGTTTCCACCGGAAAGGCTGGGCATAATAGCTTCCCGGGTTGGCGGTTATAAATTGTGTGGCATACTGGTTTGTTTCTGCCACGACTATGTCCAAGGGCTCCGCAGTCAAGAACAGCTCAAAAAATCGCAATACCGAACCGATATGAGCTGTCTCAACCCGAACTCCAGACTGGGCGGTGAAAGGGGGAACTAATGGTGCGGCTGAAGTTGGGGACTGCCAATCAGGATTTGCCAGCACCTCAGGGATTCTAGGGGGTCTACGGGCCTGTCTGTGCGGTGGCTGCGACGGGGTAACTATTGCACGTGCCACCGTACCAGCTTCAACTGCCCTTCTGGTGCTCGCCACTTCACCATGTTGTACAGCAGTGCTGGTACTAGGTCCAGGGAGGGCTGCGCTGCTGGTGTATGCCTCACCACGTAATCCGACAGCGCCAGCCCCACTCTGCTGCCCTTGAAGTGGATTCTGTGCAACCTGTGGTTTAGCAACACGGGGCCGGGTATGCCTGGTGCTATCAGGGACCTCAACCTCCTCGTCCGAACTTTGGGTCAGACTTCCACTGCTTTCTACAGGTTCATATTCTGACCCGCTAGATTCATCAGATGAGGGTTCCCATTCCTCATCCGACTGGGTCAGAAGACTGTAGGCCTCTTCAGAAGAATACCCCCTGTTTGACATTTGGACTACTAAATTTAGGGGTATTCCCTGAGACTACCCAAGAAAAAAAGCAAGCCTGTCTTACAAATGGGCGGCTAGCGAAGTACCGAGGCCGCTGCGATTGCTAAAAAATATCAAAACAGATTTTTTTTATCGCCGCAGCACTTGTAAAGTGATTGTGCAGTGATCAAAAAATATATATATTTTTTGTCACTGCGGCGGGGCGGGCGTGGGTGAACGCACGTGTGGGCGACCGATCAGGCCTGATCGGGCAAACATTGCGTTTTGGGTGGAGGGCGAGCTAAGGTGACACTAACACTAATCAGTTTTGATCACTTACAGATACTATAAAAGTACAAATGCTGATTAGCGATACGCTAATCAGCGAATCAGTGACTGCGGTGCGGTGGGCTGGGCGCTAAACAATCGCTAAACTACCTAACCAAGGAGCCTAAACTATCCTAAAACCTATCAGTCAATACCAGTGAAAAAAAAAAGTGACAGTTTACACTGATCACTTTTTTCCTTTCACTAGGTGATTGACAGGGGCGATCAAGGGGTGATCAAGGGGTTAATTGGGGTGATGGGGGGTGATCTGGGGCTAAGGTGTAGTGTTTGGTTCTACTCACTGTGATGCCTGCTCCTCTGCTGAGACCAACCGACGAAAAGGACCAGCAGAGGAGCAGGGAAGCCAAATATAATGTGTTAACTGGCTTCTGATTCTTTTTTTTAAAAATCAGCAGCTTGCCAGCCACGATCATTGGCTGGCAAGCTGATGACGTGACCCCCCTCGAACTTTTGCCGGCCCGCGATGCGCATGCGCAGGCCGGCTAAGCGCTTCATCTCGCGTCTCGCAAGATGACGCATATATGCATGACTCTGCCTGGGACTGCCGCCTCCGGTCCGCGATCCTGCGTTAGGCGGTCCGGAGGCGGTTAAGGTCCTTTAATCTTTTCTGGTAAGTTTTATCCTGCAATCCATGTACCAGTTTAGTAGCTCTACTCTGAACTCTCTCCAAAGTATCAATATCCTTCTGGAGATATGGTCTCCAGTACTGAGCACAATACTCCAAATGAGGTATCACTAGTGCTCTGTAGAGAGGCATGAGCACCTCCCTCTTTCTACTGGTAATTCCTCTCCCTATACACCCAAGCATTCTGCTAGCATTCCCTGCTGCTCTATGACATTGTCTGCCTACCTTTAAGTCTTCTGAAATAATGATCCCTAAATCCCTTTCCTCAGATACTGAGGTTAGGACTGTATCACTGATTTTATATTCTGCTCTTGGGTTTTTACGCCCCAAGTGCATTATCTTGCACTTATCAACATTACATTTTGGTTGCCAGATTTTTGACCATTCCTCTAGTTTTCCTAAATCTTTTTCCATTTGGTGTATCCCTCCAGGAACATCAACCCTGTTACAAATCTTTGTGTCATCAGCAAAAAGACACACCTTACCATCGAGGCCTTCTGCAATGTCGCTGATAAAGATATTAAACAATATGGGTCCCAGAACAGATCCCTGAGGTACCCCACTGGTAACAAGACCATGGTCTGAATATACTCAATTGACTACAACCCTCTGTTGCCTGTCCCTCAGCCACTGCCTAATCCATTCAACATTATGAGAGTCCAAGCCCAAAGACTGCAATTTATTGATAAGCCTTCTATGTGGGACAGTATCAAAAGCCTTACTAAAGTCTAGATAAGCGATGTCTACTGCACCTCCTCCATCTATTATTTTAGTCACCCAATCAAAAAAATCAATAAGATTAGTTTGACATGATCTCCCTGAAGTAAACCAATGCTGTTTTTCATCTTTCAATCCATGCGATTTTAGATGTTCCACAATCCTCTCCTTAAAGGGATTCTGTCACCAGGTTTGGGGCTATAGAGATACGGACATGCACGGCTAGATCGCCGCTAGCATGTCCGCAATATATGTGTCCTATAGGGCTGTGTGGTTTTAATTTCTTTAAAAAAGGATTTTATAGATATGTAAATGAGTGTTAAATGTGTCCAAGGGGCTGTACGTAACTTACTTGTGCCCAGCAATGCCCTCCTGTGAAGGAGCCCAGCACCGCCTATCTCTCCTCCTTTCATCAACGATAGATAGCCGTAATCTCGCGATGCGTGAGCTCGCGCATGCGCAGTGCCGGTATAGTGTTCCTTCCCTGTGCTGGCATCAGCCTCAGGGAAAGAACTGCGCATGCGCGAGCTCGCGCATCGCGAGATTACGGCTATCTCTCGTTGATGAAAGGAGGAGACATAGGCGGTGCTGGGCTCCTTCACAGGCGGGCGTGGCTGGGCACGGCTGGGCACAAGTAAGGTTACGTACAGCCCCTTGGACACATTTAACACTCATTTGCATCTATAAAATCCTTTTTTAAAGAAATTAAAACCACACAGCCCTATAGGACACATATATTGCGGACATGCTAGCGGCGAGCTAGCCGTGCATGTCCGTATCTCTATAGCCCCAAACCTGGTGACAGAATCCCTTTAAGTATGGTTTCCATTAATTTCCCCACTGTTGATGTCAGGCTTACTGGCCTATAGTTGCCCGATTCCTCCCTACTACCTTTCTTGTGAATGGGCACAACACTTGCTAATTTCCAATCTTCTGGGACGACTCCTGTTGCCAGTGATTGGTTAAATAAATCTGTTAATGGTTTTGCTAGTTCACCGCTGAGCTCTTTTAATAGCTTTGGGTGTAACCCATCAGGCCCCTGTGACTTATTTGTATTAATTTTAGACAGCTGACTTAGGCTACTTTCACACTAGCGTTCAGAGCGGATCCGTTCTGAACGGATCCGCTCATATAATGCAGACGGTGGCTCCATTCAGAACGGATCCGTCTGCATTATATTGTATAAAATTTTCTAAGTGTGAAAGTAGCCTGAGCGGATCCGTCCAGACTTTTACATTGAAAGTCAATGGTGGACGGATCCGTTTGAAGATTGAGCCATATTGTGTCATCTTCAAAACGGATCCGTCCCCATTGACTTACATTGTAAGTCTGGACGGATCCGCACGCCTCCGCACGGCCAGGCGGACACCCGAACGATGCAAGCAGCGTTCAGGTGTCCGCCTGCTGAGCGGAGCGGAGGCTGAACGCCCCCAGACTGATGCATTCTGAGCGGATCCGCGTCCACTCAGAATGCATTAGGGCTGGACGGAAGCGTTCGGGTGCGCTTGTGAGCCCCTTCGCTAGTGTGCAAGTAGCCTTAGAACCTCTTCCTCTTTAAACACACATGCATCAAAAGATTCATTAGTGTTCTTTCCTAACTGAGGTCCTTTTCCTTCATTTTCCTTTGTAAAAACTGAACAGAAGTATTCATTGAGGCAGTCAGCTAGTTCTTTATCTTCTTCCATATACCTTCCTTCTTTTGTTTTTAATTTGGTAATTCCTTGTTTTAGTTTGCTTTTTTCATTTATGTATCTGAAGAATGCCTTATCGCCTTTTTTCCCTGACTGAGCAAATTTCTCTTCTGCCTGTGCTTTAGAAGCTCTTATAACTTGTTTGGCCTCTCTCTGCCTAATGTTATAAATTTGCCTGTCATCCTCGTTTTGTTAGTTTTTTATATTTCCTAAATGCTATCTTTTTGTTTTTATCGATTTTGGCCACTTCTGCTGAGTACCACAGTGGTCTCTTTCTTTTTTGCTTTTACTGACAAGCCTAATGCAATTTTCTGTTGCCTTCAATAGTGCCGCTTTTAAGTAGTCCAATTTCTCCTGGACTCCAATGAAACTGTTCCAATCTGATAGGGACTCGTATACCACTAATCTAATTTTAGAAAAGTCTGTTTTTCTAAAATGTAAAACTTTTGTTTTTGTGTGGTGTGACTCAGTCACTGTACTTATAGTAAACCACACTGACTGGTGATCACTACACCCCAAGCTTTCCCCTACAGTAATATCAAATACCAAATTCCCATTTGTGAATACTAAATCTAAAATGGCCTCCTTCCGGGTTGGCTCCTCAACTACTTGCTGTAGAGATAATCCCAGTAGGGTATTTAGAATATCTGTACTCCTGGCAGAACTAGCTATTTGGGTTTTCCAGTTTACATCAGGAAGATTGAAGTCTCCCATAATGATAACTTCCCCCTTCAATGACATTTTAGCTATTTGCTAAACAAGTAGATCATCTAATTCTTTGACTTGGCTAGGTGGTCTATATAACACGAGTTACCTTATGATTATCAAGCTGCAAGGTAACCCAAACGGACTCTAAATTGTTCTCGCTAACTTGTATCAAATTAGATTTTATGCTATTTTTCACATACAGGGCCACCCCTCCCCCTTCTTGCCTCCTCTGTCTTTCCAGTATAGAGAGAACCCTGGTATTGTTATATCCCAGTGTCAAGGAACCATGAACCAGACGTACAACAGAGATAGGTGGAATAAGAAGGCTTTATTGAAAATCAAGCCGTAGCTAAAGTCCGAACGGATGGCTAAACTGAAGCAGGGTCTTGCGTAGACGGAGGTCAGGAACCAGGAGGGTAGTCAGACGTAGCCAGGATCAGGAACCAACGGGGTAGTCAGACGAAGCCAGGATCGGGAACCAACGGGGTAGTCAGACGAGGCCAGGATCAGGAACCAGAAGCAGCAGCAGTCTTTGAAGCATGTGCACACAGGAGGACCAAGCAAGGAACTGAAGCCACAGACCTTCTATATATATGAGCTGGGCATCCAGCTCCTCCCAGTGGGAAGGAGGAGCCGCAGGGTGGGAGGCTACAAGAAACCCAGAAACCAAGATGGCCGCCAGCACATGTCAAACGAAGGAGAACAGTGAGAAGGTAAGACCATGACAGTACCTCCCTCTCAAGGGCCCCTCCTCCGCGGAGTAAGGAACGGTTTCAGAGGGAAGCGTGCGTGGAAGGCTCGGAGCAACGCAGGAGCATGGACATCTGTGGAGGGAACCCAGGAACGCTCCTCTGGACCATAACCACGCCAATGGACCAAAAACTGCAACCGACCGCGGACCAGGCGTGAGTCCAGGATATTGCTCACCTCATATTCCTCACGATTGCCCACTTGGACCGGACGGGGCCGAGGAACCGAGGAAGTGAAACGATTACACACCAATGGCTTCAACAGGGAGACATGAAACACGTTGGAGATCCGCATGCCAGGAGGAAGCGCAAGGGCATAGGCTACCGGGTTTACCCTGTGAAGCACTCGGAAGGGACCAACAAAGCGAGGCGCCAGCTTGGGAGTGGGCACTCGAAGGTTGAGGTTGCGGGTGGACAACCATACACGGTCTCCGACCTGGTAGGAAGGAGCGGGCGCTCATCTGCGATTAGCCTGGAGTCTCTGGCGTTGCGCAGAGACCTCAAGGGACCTCTGGATCTGTACCCAAGAAGTACGTAGGACGGAAAGGTGATCCTCCACAGCCGGAGTATCCTGGGGAGAGAATACCTCCGGTAACACGGCAGGTTGGAACCCATAATTGGCCATGAAGGGAGACGTCCCAGAGGAAGAGTTCACCGCCGTGTTCCTGGCAAACTCAGCCCAAGGCAGGAGGTCAACCCAATTGTCTTGGTGATCGGAGACA
The DNA here is from genome assembly GCF_014858855.1 of Bufo gargarizans. NCBI lineage: Eukaryota > Metazoa > Chordata > Amphibia > Anura > Bufonidae > Bufo > Bufo gargarizans. Next base: position 84,212,434 of record NC_058086.1, on the reverse strand, counting down.
TAGCAACGAAGGAATTGCTCCAAGGCCTGATTGGATCGTTCTGCGGCCCCATTGGACTGAGGGTGGTAGGCCGAGGAGAAAGAGAGATGAATCCCCAACTGGGAGCAAAAGGCGCGCCAGAACCTGGACACAAACTGACTCCCCCGATCCGACACAATCTCCTTGGGCAAACCGTGCAACCGGAAGACCTCCCTGGCAAAAATCGAGGCCAACTCTTGTGCAGAGGGTAACTTCTTGAGAGGAACACAGTGGCACATTTTGGAAAACCGATCCACAATCATGAGAATGACCGTATGGCCTCGGGATGCAGGAAGGTCCACAATGAAATCCATCCCCAGGTGTGACCATGGACGCTCCCCGGTGGCTATGGGTTGCAAAAGGCCCAACGGAAGGTGCCGAGGGGACTTACTCTGGGCACAAACGGAGCATGCCGCTACATATGCGGCGATGTCGGAACGTAGAGAAGGCCACCAGAACAGACGTGAAACCGCCCAGGACAGCTGATTCTTTCCAGGGTGCCCCGCGGCCTTGGAGTTATGGTAGGTTCGCAACAACCGAGTGCGCAACTCCTCAGGCACAAAACATCTGCCGTTGGGTCTCCCAGAGGGAGCACCAGATTGAGCCGCCAAAATCTGCTCACCCAGAGGAGAGGTCAGGCTGGTGCGAATAGCAGCCAGGATCTGATTCGGGGGTATGACCGTAGTCGGAATCGACTCCTCCCTGGACAGCTCGGAGTACTGCCGTGATAAGGCATCCGCTCTGATGTTCTTAGAGCCGGGTAGGTAGGAGACCACGTAATTAAAACGTGACAAGAACAGAGCCCATCTGGCCTGACGTGGTGTCAATCTCTTGGCCTCAGAGAGGTAGGTCAGATTCTTGTGGTCCGTCAGGATGAGAACCGGAACCACCGAGCCCTCGAGCAAGTGCCTCCATTCTTTAAGGGCCTGCACGATGGCCAATAACTCCCTGTCACCAATCTGATAGTTGCACTCCGCGGAAGACAGTTTCCGGGAGTAAAACCCACAAGGAAGCAGAGGACCCTCTGGTGTTCTACGCTGAGACAGGAGGGCGCCTACTCCCGTCTCAGACGCGTCCACCTCGAGGACAAAAGGCAACCCAGGGTTGGGATGCGACAGAATCGGAGCCGACACAAAGGCGGACTTTAGAGCCTCAAAAGCTCGGATGGCCTCGAGCGGCCAGACCTGAGGATTACTGCCCTTCCTGGTCAGATCCGTGAGAGGCTTGGCTAGCATGGAAAAGTCCCTGATGAACTTCCGATAATAATTGGCGAAGCCCAAAAAGCGCTGCAGGGCACGAAGCCCACTGGGCTGGGGCCACTGTAAGACAGCCGAAACCTTCTCAGGATCCATGGAGAACCCCTCAGCGGAAATGATGTAACCTAAGAAGGTTACCTGGGATCGGTGAAATTCGCATTTCTCAAGCTTACCGAACAGCTTGTTCTCTCGTAAGCGTTGCAACACTCGTCTGACATCCAGAATGTGGGCCTCCATGGATGCAGAATATACCAAGATGTCATCCAAATAGACCACCACACACTGCTGCAACAGGTCACGGAAAACATCGTTGATGAATTCCTGGAAGACTGCGGGCGCATTGCACAACCCAAAGGGCATAACCAAGGATTCATAATGACCGGTCCTGGTGTTAAACGCGGTCTTCCACTCATCGCCCGCCTTGATCCTTACCAGGTTATATGCCGCCCTCAGGTCGAGTTTGGTAAAGACCGTGGCCCCTTTGAGGCGATCGAACAGCTCGGAAATCAAGGGTATCGGGTAAGCGTTCTTGATCGTGATGCGATTGAGACCCCTGTAGTCGATGCAAGGCCTCAACTCACCGCCCTTCTTTTTCACAAAGAAAAATCCAGCCCCTGCCGGGGACGAGGATTTGCGAATGTGTCCGCGTGAAAGCGCCTCCCTCACGTACTCCTCCATGGCCTCATTCTCCGCTACCGACAGTGGATAGACTTTGCCACGAGGAGGAACGGCACCAGATTGTAACTCTATGGCACAATCGTATGGGCGGTGCGGAGGTAGGGCAACCGCACGCACCTTATCGAATACATCCCGGTACTCCTCGTATTCAGGAGGCAACAGAGAGTCCGAGGAAGTACACAGCAACTTGACAGGCCCATGGATGCAACTAGCCCCACACTGCGGTGACCACGAGAGGATCTCGGCCGATCTCCAATCGAAAGTCGGATTATGCTTCTGGAGCCAGGGGTACCCCAAGACCACCGAGTAGTGTGGAGACGAAATAACCTGGAGACAGACCGACTCTCTGTGAACGGCACCAATGGCCATCCCCACTGGAAGGGTCTCCTGAGTCACGTGTGGCGGCAGAAGGGGTCTGCCGTCTATCGCCTCAAGAGCCAGTGGGGAACCTCGAGGCTGCAGAGGAATGGAATTGGCGGCGGCGAACACACTATCAATGAACAAGCCACCAGCACCAGAGTCCACCAACGCCTGGGTCGTCACCGAGCCCCCGACCCAGGAGAGGACAACAGTAATCAGTGGTTTGTCAACACGGGAAACCGGGGACGAGGAGACTCCACCCAAGATCTGCCCCCGACAGGATCTCAGGTGCGAGCGTTTCCCGGACGGTTCGGGCATGCCAACCGAAAATGCCCACCGAGACCACAGTACATGCATCGGCCCTCGCGTCTCCGGAGTACCCTCTCCCCCTCGGACAGGCGAGCAACCCCCAGCTGCATGGGTTGACCCCCAGACCAGTCATCCCCAGGAGGCGTGGGAGGAGAGAGAGGCACGGGTGGGACAGCAAACGTAGGCGCCAATCTGTTAGAAGGCCTCCGCAGGCTCTCCTTAAAGGAAGGTCTCTCCCTGAGTCTGGTGTCAATCAAAATCAGGAAAGAAATAAGGGACTCGAGCTCCACTGGTAGGTCCTTGGCTGCAATCTCATCCTTCAAGGCATCCGAGAGACCATGAGAGAAAGCAGCGACCAGAGCCTCATTATTCAAGCCCACCTCTGCTGCCAGGGTACGAAACTCAATGGGGTATTCAGCTACGGATCGTGAACCCTGTCTGATGGACATAAGGAGCTTCGCAGCAGAGGCAGCACGAGCCGGCACATCGAATACCTTCCGAAGAGAAGCAACAAAACCGGAAAACTCGGCAACCACCGGATTGTTGTTCTCCCATAAAGGGCTGGCCCAGGCCAAGGCCTTGTCCGAGAGCAGCGAGATCAAGAAGCCCACCTTTGATCTCTCAGTAGGAAAGGCATGTGGCAGCAACTCGAAATAAATGGCCACCTGGTTAAGGAAACCTCGGCACTGAGTTGGCTCTCCCCCAAAGCGCTGTGGAAGGGGGGCAGAACCGGTCATACCCTGAAACACCGCAGGTGCAGCAACAGGTGTCGGGGTAGACTCTGGCGCAACAACCGGAGCGGCAGTAGGAGCGGGCCCAGGAGCGACAACCGACCCATCGGCAACGGAAGCTAAATGAGCCGTGCGTTCAAGCAGGGTTTGTAACGCCACAGCGAACCGACCCAACAGGTGATCCTGCTGATCAAGTCTGGCAACCAGCGTAGGTAGCGAGGATGGCCCTGTACCGTCAGAATTCATGGCTTGGTCCTAATGTCAAGGAACCATGAACCAGACGTACAACAGAGATAGGTGGAATAAGAAGGCTTTATTGAAAATCAAGCCGTAGCTAAAGTCCGAACGGATGGCTAAACTGAAGCAGGGTCTTGCGTAGACGGAGGTCAGGAACCAGGAGGGTAGTCAGACGTAGCCAGGATCAGGAACCAACGGGGTAGTCAGACGAAGCCAGGATCGGGAACCAACGGGGTAGTCAGACGAGGCCAGGATCAGGAACCAGAAGCAGCAGCAGTCTTTGAAGCATGTGCACACAGGAGGACCAAGCAAGGAACTGAAGCCACAGACCTTCTATATATATGAGCTGGGCATCCAGCTCCTCCCAGTGGGAAGGAGGAGCCGCAGGGTGGGAGGCTACAAGAAACCCAGAAACCAAGATGGCCGCCAGCACATGTCAAACGAAGGAGAACAGTGAGAAGGTAAGACCATGACACCCAGTCATTACTCCCCTTGAACCATGTCTCAGTAACAGCCACTATATCTATATTCTCAGATGCCATTATAGCCTCAAGTTGATTACCTCTCAGATGCTCCCTCTGAAGATTGCAAAGATGATGCCGGACCATATTAGTTTTGGATTTCAGGCTCTAATCCTTGTTTCACGCTGGAGAAGACGTCTTTGAGCCAGACGCATCGTCAGCATCGCTATTGGGTGCATCCAATAACCTCTGCAAGAATAAGGAGGGGAGCTTTTCAAACTCTGTTTCCTGAATTGAGGGATTATCCCAAAAAGTTCTTTAATCACTTACGGATCTTACTTACTTACTCACTTACTTTGATCTCTTACAACGTGTGTCACCTCAAATCCAAAGACAGGACACCACTTTCCTCCCCAGTGTTTCCCCAGCAGAACGCCTATTGCTGACCATAAGGAAAATAAAATTTTAATAATTATTATATATTGTTAACTTTATTTTCAATATAATGTTTTTACAGTTGATTTATATGGTTTTAAAGTGACACCATACATCTTTCAGAACCGAAATTTCAAAAAAAAATTAAAGCATCACTGTACAAAGTGCAGAATTGCGCATTCCAATGAGGCTCTGTATTATTGTTGTGACTTCAACATCTTGTCTGGTAACGTTTTTACCCATATATTGGGCATTACCGATGTTGAAAGCACTGTGAGCAATATTGTTTGCCATGGAGAGACTGTTCTATCATTGCATTTTCCCAAAAATTTGTTTGGCCGGAGAAAATTACAACAGAACAAACGAATGGCTATAAGGTACCAAAGAATTGTGTCTAATTGATGTACCTTGTATTGTATTTTTTTGAAAAGTATTTTACTAGTATTTATATACACTATATATTTTTTTTGATTTCTGGCAAGTGGAGAAAGTTTTACATCATTCCATTTTCAATTTTGGCTTGGGTTATCAACTGTCTCCATAATTGTGAAGAAGACATGCCGTGTTTTGTGGGAATAACTGTATGATGAATTAATCCCACATCCAACTCGACAAAATTGGACAGAAATAGCAGAACATTATTGAGAGGTTTGTCAGTTTCCCAACTGCATCGGTGCGGTAGACGGGAAACATATTAGGATTATCAAGCCCCAAAGAATCGTATCAGAGTTTTTCAACTATAAGAAATATTTCTCTATCATCCTAATGGCCATTGCAGATGCCCAATATCATTTTGTTGCCGTCGACGTAGGGGCCTATGGACGCACCAACGATTCAATGGTTTTTAAAACTTCTTATATGGGCCGCAGTCTCTGATCAGAGTTTTTCAACTATAAGAAATATTTCTCTATCATCCTAATGGCCATTGCAGATGCCCAATATCATTTTGTTGCCGTCGACGTAGGGGCCTATGGACGCACCAACGATTCAATGGTTTTTAAAACTTCTTATATGGGCCGCAATCTATATAACAGACAATTTGATTTTCCTCTGCCCCAACCACTGCCAGGTACAGATACCCCACCCATGCCGTTTGTATTGGTTGGTGATGATGCCTTCCAAATTTGTGGAAATCTTCTGAAACCATATTCCAGCAGCGGATTAGATTCAACTACCGCTTGACCAGGGCTCAAAGGATGATGGAATGCACATTCAGGCTTTTGGTTGCAAAATGGAGGATTTTCACTGAACCTATTCATATGAAAGTTGAAACGGTTGACAAGGTGGTAAAGTCTGCTGTTGTGTTACACAACTACCTCCTTAAAAAAGAACCCCTAAATTTGGAGCAGATACCGGAAGACAGCGAGATGGCCAGCATTCAAAATTTTGGACCGCGGTCAAGTGTAGCAGTTGAAAGGATGACAGACTCTTTTTCCGAATATTTCTGCTCTGATGCCAGAAGGGTGGACAGGCAGGACCGATTTGTATAAACAATTTGTGATAAATTTTCCATGAACCGTTAAGTGATTATGTTTGGTTGCCTGTCTATGTTGGTGGTTACAGTGGGGTGTATTGTTGTATATTTAATTTTTTGTTCATAAAATTTTGTTATCACCGTATATTGAATCTTGTTTCATATATTTGTGTCCCCACGCTTGAGGAGCAACACATACTTGTGTAGCTCCATTGGCGCTGGGAGGTTAGGTCGGGCCTGTTCTACATACAGGTCCTTCTAAAAAAATTAGCATATTGTGATAAAGTTAATCATTTTCTGTAATGTACTGATAAACATTAGACTTTCATATATTTTAGATTCATTACACACCAACTGAAGTAGTTCAAGCCTTTTATTGTTTTAATATTGATGATTTTGGCATACAGCTCATGAAAACCCAAATTTCCTATCTCAAAAAATTAGCATATTTCATCCGACCAATAAAAGAAAAGTGTTTTTAATACAAAAAAAGTCAACCTTCAAATAATTATGTTCAGTTATGCACTCAATACTTGCTCGGGAATCCTTTTGCAGAAATGACTGCTTCAATGCGGCGTGGCATGGAGGCAATCAGCCTGTGGCACTGCTGAGGTGTTATGGAGGCCCAGGATGCTTCGATAGCGGCCTTAAGCTCATCCAGAGTGTTGGGTCTTGCGTCTCTCCACTTTCTCTTCCCAATATCCCACAGATTCTCTATGGGGTTCAGGTCAGGAGAGTTGGCAGGCCAATTGAGCACAGTAATACCATGGTCAGTAAACCATTTACCAGTGGTTTTGGCACTGTGAGCAGGTGCCAGGTCGTGCTGAAAAATGAAATCTTCATCTCCATAAAGCTTTTCAGCAGATGGAAGCATGAAGTGCTCCAAAATCTCCTGATAGCTAGCTGCATTGACCCTGCCCTTGATAAAACACAGTGGACCAACACCAGCAGCTGACATGGCACCCCAGACCATCACTGACTGTGGGTACTTGACACTGGACTTCAGGCATTTTGGCATTTCCCTCTCCCCAGTCTTCCTCCAGACTCTGGCACCTTGATTTCCGAATGACATGCAACAGTCCAGTGCTGCTTCTCTGTAGCCCAGGTCAGGCACTTCTGCCGCTGTTTCTGGTTCAAAAGTGGCTTGACCTGGGGAATGCGGCACCTGTAGCCCATTTCCTGCACACGCCTGTACACGGTGGCTCTGGATGTTTCTACTCCAGACTCAGTCCACTGCTTCCGCAGGTCCCCCAAGGTCTGGAATCGGTCCTTCTCCACAATCTTCCTCAGGGTCCGGTCACCTCTTCTCGTTGTGCAGCGTTTTCTGCCACACTTTTTCCTTCCCACAGACTTCCCACTGAGGTGCCTTGATACATCACTCTGGGAACAGCCTATTCGTTCAGAAATTTCTTTCTGTGTCTTACCCTCTTGCTTGAGGGTGTCAATGATGGCCTTCTGGACAGCAGTCAGGTCGGCAGTCTTACCCATGATTGCGGTTTTGAGTAATGAACCAGGCTGGGAGTTTTTAAAAGCCTCAGGAATCTTTTGCAGGTGTTTAGAGTTAATTAGTTGATTCAGATGATTAGGTTAATAGCTCGTTTAGAGAACCTTTTCATGATATGCTAATTTTTTGAGATAGGAATTTTGGGTTTTCATGAGCTGTATGCCAAAATCATCAATATTAAAACAATAAAAGGCTTGAACTACTTCAGTTGGTGTGTAATGAATCTAAAATATATGAAAGTCTAATGTTTATCATTACATTACAGAAAATAATGAACTTTATCACAATATGCTAATTTTTTGAGAAGGACCTGTACACTATTGATCAATCTCCCCACGCTTGAGGAGCGAGACATACTTGTGTCGCTCCACTGGCGCTGGGAGATTAGGTCAGGCCTGTTATACACACATTATTGGTCAATCTCCCCATAGCGACACATACTTGTGTCGCTCCACTGGCACTGGGAGATTAGGTCAGGCCTGTTCTGCACACAATATTGGTCAATCTCACCACGCTTGAGGAGCGACACATACTTGTGTCGCTCCACTGGCACTGGAAGATTAGGTCAGGCCTGTTCTACACACACTATTGGTCTATCTCCCTATGCTTGAGGAGCGACACATACTTGTGTCGCTCCACTGGTGCTGGGAGATTAGGTCAGGCCGGTTATACACACTATTGTTTATCTCCCATCGCTGGTGGAGCGACACAAGTATTGGTCACTCCAAAAGTGATGTGAGATGTTAATTATTTGTATACACTTTTAAAAAAAAAGACAAAAACTAATACATTTTCAAAACTAAATTTTGAAATATCAAATATTATATAAATATAATTTTTGTAAAAAAATATAAATAAAAATGTAACGGTCACGTACACACACACACATGGGGGAGGATAGTGACCACTGCACTCCACCCTCACCCCTGGCCTTGCCTACTTGCCTCGAAAGTCCTGATGACAGGGGACAACTGGACGGCAGTCCCTAGCTTAGAATAAGTGCTGGGAGGACAGATGAGACAAACAACGGATAGTGAACGAACTGAGTCAATACCAATACCAAGTACAAATGGTGTAAGCAGAGAATAGTCAGGAGAAGCCGGGACCAAATACCAGGAGACTAATAAAGTACCACAGGAGTCCGCAGAGAATCATCAGATGGAAGCCAGGGTCGGAATACCAGGAGAGCAGCGCAGTACACAAGGAGCAGGCAGAGGATCGTCAGAGAAAACAGGAACAGGTAAGTATGCCAAGTAACAGATTCACAAATGAATCTAATTAACAGGCGCTCAGACCTCCTCTGGTTGCCGGGGGGAACTGAGGACGCTGGCCACGCTGAGGAGACGTGCGTGGCCGGTCCGTCCCGCCCCCTATCAACTAGTAGATGAGGACGCTGACGGCACTAAGGAGAGCAAGCGCCTCGTTAGCATCCCGTGACAAAAAAAGGAACAAAAAAAAAATACAAATGCCTATATGTAGGCTGAGTAGGAGTAAAAGGTTGGGGGGTGGAGGGCAGAACACGGTTTGGTCCCCCTCTGTCCTGTTCTTGTGCCCCTGTGAACATATAAGTGTGTGTTGTGGGAAATACAACATAGGGAGTGTGCAATCTTGAGGGTGGGGCAGGAGAAGGAGTTGACCGAGCAAGAGTTGAGGGCGTGGTGAAACTGGTTGGAGGAAAGTAATGAGGAGGAGAGGGAGAAGAGTGTTGCGTAAAGAGCTTGGGTGGTTTGGGAATGGGGATGGGGAGACTGGGATGGGGGCTGAGGAGGTTGGCATGGGGAATGAGGAGGTTGGGAAGGGGGATAGGTAGTTTGGGAAGGGGGTTGTTGAGGTTGGGATGGGGGATAGGGCATGGACAGGGGATAGGGCAGGGGAAGGGATGTGGGGCGGTGCTGTACTTGCCACAAGACGCTGTCCACCTGTCTTTGGACCTCAAACAGCTGGTCGGTTGTAAACCGTTCCATCACGGGGAGCAACGATAACTAATAGTGATGCACCAGACCCAACTGCGACGTCAGCACCGCCCCGTCCTGCAGACGTCGCACAGTGTCCTCCAAAGCGGCAACTCTATTGGTGAATCCCATTAAGGACTCGTAAACGAGCCTTGTGAGATCCTCGTAGTCCCCCTGATGGCTCCTATCTGTCCTCTAGCCTCAAAAAGCGGTGCTAATGTAGCCATCGTTGTGTCGCCAGAGGGCACACATAGGGGAACATTAAGGTCCTGACTAGCTGTTGGAGTAGGACGAGAGGGACCCGCGGTGGGCGGCTCTTCAGGGACCGCCTCCGGTGCGACAGCCTCCGGAAGGACTTCACGCAGAGCTTCGGGCGCCCGAGTACTGCTTGATGTGCTGTAAAGAAAACAACAAAAAAATGAATGTACAAATTAGAGAACTGTGGATGTGGATGTCCCGGACAGAGTGCCAAATGACAGTCTGCCTGGGCCACACACATAGATTGGAGATCAAAATTCATAATTAGTATAAACATTATATCTTACCTTCGCAGCTCTACGGTTCTTCATAGGAACCCTAATGCAGCCGCATAACTGTACGGCCGCCTGCGGATTCCTCCAGACCCACTCAGGCGCTTAACCTCCTCATTGAAGTCCTTCTTGTAGCGGTCCCTCATTGACCGCCACCGCACCATGATTGTCGTCCCTGGCAACAAGAAAACCAAAACAAAAAAAAAAGGTAAAAATCCTTTTTTTAGGACATCAAAAATGGTTTACTATTTGATTGAACCTGCCACAACAACACTAAAAAAAATATTGATGTTAACTATCAATAGCATAGACCCACTTCAACCAGACAGAAAACCAATTTTGACTAAAAAACTGACGTAAGCAGTATACTAATTAAATATGATATACTTACGGCACTCATCCCGTTGACTTTCACTGAGGTCGTCCCAATTAGGCACTAACGCCTCACAGATCTGGAGCCAGAGGAGCCAGGTTGCGCGATGGTCTGCGTGGCGGCGGTCTGTTTATTTTTTAACATAATGTTTGAAACATTTGGAATTAAAAATACTTTGTTTGAAAATACTCACACGACCACGACCGCCATGTGCTCCCCGACTTCCTCTGGCTGAGGCTCGACAACCTCTCTCTTCCTCCTCTCCTGCTGTCCCTTGGCCGGGAAGCATCTCCTTCACAGATGAATACTGTGAAATAAAAAATTTGCATTTTTACGGCACATGATGTGCCTGTAGAAAAAAAGTTATAATAATTAGATTTCAACTATTTATAATACAACACACCCACAAAAATATTACTTACTGGACATTATTTTGGTATTCAGTTGAAAAACTGTCGATCTGGCTGCCTTGCGTGCGTGCAGGGAAGCGTAATTTCGCAGGCAAGCTTGGTTGGCAAGTCAGGCTGGTTTGCGGGCAGGGCAGTGGTGGAGGATGTTCTGGCTCAGAACTCATTATTTTTTTAGTTTTTTTGGCCTACATTAGAAAAAAAATATAGGAGTGTTATTCATGTTTTAAGACTACTACCCCTAGCATCCACTATGTATTTGAACCACCTGCAGTCCCTATGCAACAGTACATAGGGCCCGCAGGTAGTACAAGTACATAGTGGATGGTAGGAGTGGTAGTCAATGGGACTACTATCCCTAGCATCCACTATGTACTTGAACCATCTGCAGTCCCTAGGCAAAAGTACATAGGGTCCACAGGTGGTACAAGTACATAGTGGATGCTAGAAGTGGTAGTCAACAGGACTACTACCCCTAGCATCCACTATGTATTTGAACCACCTGCAGTCCCTATGCAACAGTACATAGGGCCCGCAGGTGGTACAAGTACATAGTGGATGCTAGGAGTGGTAGTCAACTGGACTACTATCCCTAGCATCCACTATGTACTTGAACCACCAGCAGTCCCTAGGCAAACGTACATAGCTACTTTGGCTACTTTGGCGAACCTAGAATATGACATATTTTCAGTTGTTTCACACTTTTTTGTATATAACATGTTATGTATATAATTCCACATGTGTTAATTCATAGTTTTGATGCCTTCAGTGTGAATCTACAATTTTCATAGTCATGAAAATAAAGAAAACTCTTTGAATGAGAAGGTGTGTCCAAACTTTTGGTCTGTACTGTATATACAGAATATAAATATTTATAAAGAAAAGAACCTGCGTTGAAAACTGAGCACAGGCACAATCAGTAAAAAATATGAAGATGATGTTTTTGTGCAGAAACTGTAGTATAGAAATTGGCAGCACTCATATGTCTATTTTGAAAAGACAACCTCTGAATATGACGCTGGGCCTGTGCACTCAACTTCTTTGGTCGACTATGGCAAGGCTTGTTCTGAGTGGAACCTGTCTTGTTAAACTGCTGTATGGTCTTGGCCACCGTGCTGCAGTTTCAGGGTGTTGGCAATCTTCTTATAGCCTAGGTTATCTTTATGTAGAGCAACAATTCTTTTTTTTATCTCCTCAGAGAGTTCTTTGCCATAAGATGCCGTGTTGAACTTCCAGTGATCAGTATGAGAGAGTGTGAGAGCGATAACACTAAATTTAACACACCTGCTCCTCATTCACACCTTGTAACACTAACGAGTCACATGACACAGGGGAGGGAAAATGGCTAATTGGACACAATTTGGCCATTATCACTTAGGGGTATACTAACGTCTGTTGCCAGTGGTTTAGACATTAATGGCTGTGTGTTGAGTTATTTTGAGGGCACACCAACTTTACACTGTAATACAAGCTGTACACTGACTACTTTACATTGTATCAAAGTGTCATATCTTCAGTGTTGTCCCATGAAAAGATAGAATAAAATATTTTCAAAAATGTAAGGGATGTTCTCACTTTTATGAGATACTGTATATATATTTGTTTATTTGTTTTGTAACTTCTTTTTACACTTTTATTAACCCTTTCAGTACCAAGCAACTTTTCACCTTAAATTCCAGGCCGTTTTTTGCAAATCTGACGTGTCATTTTATGTGGTAATAACTTTGGAACGCTTTTCCTTATCCAAGCCATTCTGAGATTGTTTTCTCGTGACACGTTGTACTTTATGACAGTGGTAAATTTGAGTCGATATATTTCACCTTTATTTATAAAATAATCTAAAATTCACCCAAAATTTTTAAGAATTCACAATTTTCTAAATGTTAATTTCTTTACTTTTAAGACAGTAATACCTCATAAAATAGTTATCAATCAACATTCCCCATATGTCTTCTTTATGTTGGCATAATTAAAAATTTCACCTTTTTGGTAGATTTTTTTTGTTAATCTACTTTTTTATTGCAACACAGCAAGGGTTTACAGTAAAATAAACCTCAATACACATTACTCTGATTCTGCAGTTTACAGAAATATCCCATGTGTGGTGGTAAACTGCTCTATAGACACGTGGCAGTGGTCAGAAGGAAAGGAGCACCATATGGATTTTGGAGGCATATTTTGCTAGAATGGTTTTTAGGCACCATTTTGTATTTGAAGAGACCCTGATGTACCCCTACAGTGGAAACCCTCAAAAAGTGACCCCATTTTGTAAGCTACCCCCTAAGGCCTCTTTCACACGGGCGTCATTTTTTTGGCCCGGCTAAGAGCCGGGTGCGTTGCGGGAAAATGCGCGATTTTTTCTGCGCAAGTGCAAAACATTGTCATGCGTTGCACTCGCGTGAGAAAAATCGCGCATGTTTGGTACCCAAACCCGAACTTCTTCATAGAAGTTCGGGCTTGGGATTGATGTTCTGAAGATTGTATTATTTTCCCTTATAACATGGTTATAAGGGAAAATAATAGCATTCTGAATACAGAATGCATAGTAAACCAGCGCTAGAGGGGTTAAAATAAAATAAAAAATAATTTAACTCACCTTAGTCCACTTGCTCGCGAAGCCGGCATCTCCTTGTGTCTCCGCTGCTGATGAACAGGACCTGGGATGAGCTGCTCCATTAAATACCGGTTAAGGACCTTCGATGACGTCACTCCGGTCATCACATGGTACGTCACATGATCTTTTACCATGGTGATTCACCATGGTAAAAGATCATGTGATGACCGGAGTGACGTCATCGAAGGTCCTTAACCGGTATTTAATGGAGTAGCTCATCCCAGGTCCTGTTCATCAGCAGCGGAGACACAAGGAGATGCCGGCTTCGCGAGCAAGTGGACTAAGGTGAGTTAAATTATTTTTTATTTTATTTTAACCCCTCTAGGGCTGGTTTACTATGCATTCTGTATTCAGAATGCTATTATTTTCCCTTATAACCATGTTATAAGGGAAAATAATAATGATCGGGTCTCCATCCCGATGGTCTCCTAGCAACCATGCGTGCAAATCGCACGGCATCCGTACTTGCTTGCGGATGCCATCCGATTTTCACACACCCCATTCACTTCTATGGGGCCTGCGTCACGTCAAAATCGGAAAATATAGAGCATGCTGCGATTTCAACTGAACGCACAAGTGATGTGTTAAAAACATCGCTCATGTGCGCAGCCCCATAGAAATGAATGGGTCAGGATTTAGTGCGGGTGCCATACGTTCGCCGCACGGATCGCACCCGCACGGAAAACTCGCCCGTGTGAAAGGGGCCTAAGCGTTTTACGGAATTTGGAAACACTTTGCTGTGAAAATGAAAAGTTTCATTTCTTCCAATAAAATGATGCTTGAGCCCCAGATTTTTCATTTTCACAAGGGGTAACAGGAGAAGAAGCACCCCATAATTTGTTACCAATTTCCTCCTGAATATGGCAACACCCCATATGTAGTGGTAAACTGCTGGAGGGGCACATGGCAGGATTCAGAACGGAAGAAGCGCTATATGACTTTTGCAGCGCAGACTTTGGTTTGCGGGTGCCAATGTTTTTTATTTTTTGAGTGATTGTCTTATGTTCGGGCTCATTTTTTGCGGGATGAGGTGGCGTTTTCATTGGTACAATTTTTTGGTACATAAGACTTTTTGATCGCTTGGTATTACACTTTTTGTGAGACAACATGAAAAAAATGCTTTAAATGCTTTTTACAGCATTCACCTGAGGGGGTATATCATGTGATATTTTTATAGAGCAGGTTGTTACGAACGTGGTGATATCCAATGTGTCTATTATTTTTGCTAAGTTTTACACAGTAAAACATTTTTTAACAGAATAAAATCTTGTTTTGCATTGCCAATTTCTGAGAGCCATCTTTTTTTTTTTTTTGGGTGATTGTCTTAGGTAGAGTCTCTTTTTTTGTGGGATGAGATGACGGTTTGATTGGTACCATTTTGGGCTAAATACACCCTTTTGATCGCTTGGTATTACATTTTTTGTGAGGCAAGGTGACCAGAAAATATCTGTTTTGGCACAGTTTTTATTTTAATTTTTTACGGCGTTCACTTGACGGGATGGATCATGTGATATTTTTATAGAGTTTGTTTATACGGACGCGACAATACCTAATATGTATACTGAAAATGGCTGTTTTGGCACTGTTTTTGTTTATTAATTTTTGATGGCGTATGTCTATTTTTTTTCCCTATTTTTTTACAATTTTATATAACTTAATTATGGGTAAAGGGTGCTTTTATTTTAGAGAGATGAGCACTTCACACTCCAGGGTTGCCAACCTCCACTTCAGTAACTTCTGGACAAGTAATCTAAAAATCACAGATCAGACCAATTTTAAAGCCAAATCCCACCATCCCACCATAAAGAGCATAAATGGCTGTTTTAGCATTTGTTTTTGGGTATTCAACTGAGGGGGTATATCATGTGATATCTCTGTAAGTTGGACACTGTAGAGAGATCAGTTCTCTCTGCTCGTTACGCCGCCTCACCTCACTCACTCCAGCAGGCACGCGGCTCTAGAGATGTCGCGAAGATAAAATTTTCCGTTAGCGAACGGCGAACGCGAATTTCTGCAAATGTTCGCGAATGGGCGAACCACCATTGACTTCAATAGGCAGGTGAATTTTAAAACCCACAGGGACTCTTTCTAGCCACAGTAGTGATGGAAAAGTTGTTTCAAGGGGACTAACACCTGGACTGTGGCTTGCCGGAGGGGGATCCATGGCAAAACTCCCATGGAAAATTACATAGTTGACGCAGAGTTGGATTTTAATCCATAAAGGGCATAGATCACCGAACAATCCTAAATTTTTTTGAACAACGTGGTTTAAAACATCCAGTGTGTGTATACGATCAGTATGATGTTGTATCGATCAGGTAGTGTAAGGGTTACGCCCGCTTCACAGACATTGACAGACCAAACTCCCCTTTTAATGCACCGCAAACAACCGCAAACAGTCCATTTGCCCAAGGTTGGATACCAAGCTAGCCATGTCCCGTTGATGTCATTGAAGGTTTCTTCCTCCCCCCAGCCACGTACAACACCAAGGGTCCCCGAAAGGTGAATTGAATAGATTTTTCGAACGGGGAGATGGTTAAAAAAATGCTGGCTCCCTCCCCTTAGTTTGAATCCACGCCACGGTCACTGCGTCTGCGCTGTGCAATTTACTGCACACCCGATATGAGTGGTATTTTCTGTAGTACTATTCTCATCAGTTTAATCCCTGTTACATGACGTCCCCAATCTGGGGTCCATTTATTAAATTGATTTTTCGAACGGGGAGATGGTTAAAAAAACGCTGGCTCCCTCCCCTTTGTTCGAATCCACGGTCACTACGTCTGCGCCGTGCAATTTACTGTCACATCCGATATGAGTGGTATTTTCTGTAGTACTAGTCTCATCAGTTTAATCCCTGTTACGTGACGTCCCCAATCTGGGGTCCATTTATTAAATAGATTTTTCGAATGGGGAGATGGTTAAAAAAACGCTGGCTCCCTCCCCTTTGTTTGAATCCACGGTCACTGCGTCTGCGCCGTGCATTTTACTGTCACACCCGATATGAGTGGTATTTTCTGTAGTACTATTCTCATCAGTTTAATCCCTGTTACATGACGTCCCCAATCTGGGGTCCATTTATTAAATTGATTTTTCGAACGGGGAGATGGTTAAAAAAACGCTGGCTCCCTCCCCTTTGTTCGAATCCACGGTCACTACGTCTGCGCCGTGCAATTTACTGTCACATCCGATATGAGTGGTATTTTCTGTAGTACTAGTCTCATCAGTTTAATCCCTGTTACGTGACGTCCCCAATCTGGGGTCCATTTATTAAATAGATTTTTCGAATGGGGAGATGGTTAAAAAAACGCTGGCTCCCTCCCCTTTGTTTGAATCCACGGTCACTGCGTCTGCGCCGTGCATTTTACTGTCACACCCGATATGAGTGGTATTTTCTGTAGTACTAGTCTCATCAGTTTAATCCCTGTTACGTCCCCAATCTGGGTTCCATTTATTGAATTGATTTTTCGAACGGGGAGATGGTTAAAAAAACGCTGGCTCCCTCCCCTTTGTTCGAATCCACGGTCACTGCGTCTGCGCCATGCAATTTACTGTCACATCCGATATGAGTGGTATTTTCTGTAGTACTAGTCTCATCAGTTTAATCCCTGTTACGTGACGTCCCCAATCTGGGGTCCATTTATTAAATAGATTTTTCGAATGGGGAGATGGTTAAAAAAACGCTGGCTCCCTCCCCTTTGTTTGAATCCACGGTCACTGCGTCTGCGCCGTGCATTTTACTGTCACACCCGATATGAGTGGTATTTTCTGTAGTACTATTCTCATCAGTTTAATCCCTGTTACATGACGTCCCCAATCTGGGGTCCATTTATTAAATTGATTTTTCGAACGGGGAGATGGTTAAAAAAACGCTGGCTCCCTCCCCTTTGTTCGAATCCACGGTCACTACGTCTGCGCCGTGCAATTTACTGTCACATCCGATATGAGTGGTATTTTCTGTAGTACTAGTCTCATCAGTTTAATCCCTGTTACGTGACGTCCCCAATCTGGGGTCCATTTATTAAATAGATTTTTCGAATGGGGAGATGGTTAAAAAAACGCTGGCTCCCTCCCCTTTGTTTGAATCCACGGTCACTGCGTCTGCGCCGTGCATTTTACTGTCACACCCGATATGAGTGGTATTTTCTGTAGTACTAGTCTCATCAGTTTAATCCCTGTTACGTCCCCAATCTGGGTTCCATTTATTGAATTGATTTTTCGAACGGGGAGATGGTTAAAAAAACGCTGGCTCCCTCCCCTTTGTTTTAATCCACGGTCACTGCGTCTGCGCCATGCAATTTACTGTCACATCCGATATGAGTGGTATTTTCTGTAGTACTATTCTCATCAGTTTAATCCCTGTTACGTCCCCTATCAGGACGTGTATTGAATGGATTTTAGACAACCGCAAACAGTTGTCAAAAGTTGACAAACTCCTTGCAGAAATGTGATTTATCTGTGTGCGTCCTTCTTGTTAGTGCCAATTTGGGGCACGGCGCGTGCGCCGTGCAATGTACTCTGCCACACGGTATGAGTGGTGTGTTAACTAGTACTATTCTTATAAGTTTAATCCCTGTTACGTCCCCTATTCGACGACTTGTGTTGAATTGATTTTAGGAACCGGGAGATGGAAAAAGCAGCTTGGTCGGTCCTCTTACTCCCAAGTTGGGGCACTGCGCATGCATGGAGCAATGTGCTGTGACACCCTATATGAGTGGTGTCTTAACTAGTACTATTCCTATCAATTTAATCCCTGTTACATCCCCATATCAGGGATTGCCTTTTGTGAAAAAAAAATTTAGGCCGGGTACCTTCGACTGCCTTCACAGTGACAGACCAAACTCTGATACACCAAACTGAATTGATTTTAGGAACCGGGAGATGGAAAAAGCAGCTTGGTCGGTCCTCTTACTCCCAAGTTGGGGCACTGCGCGTGCACGGAGCAGTGTGCTGTGACACCCTATATGAGTGGTGTCTTAAATAGTACTATTCCTATCAGTTTAATACCTGTTACGTCCCCTATCCGGGGACGTGTGTCGAATTGATTAACCATTGTCGAATTAACGAACCATTACGACATCCTGAAATAATTTTGTTCTGAGCTCTGTACTTGCTTTGTATTGGAATTGATGGGGATTTTTTAAATTGTCTGCATTATTTCTAATAAACTATTAAGAGACTTTATTATGATTTTTTTATTTTATGTATTAAAAACCCATACAACTTAACCACCTCCGGACCGCCTAACGCACATGTGCGTTCCGGAGGTGGCAGCGCTGCGCACAGTCACGCATATACGCGTCATCTCGCGAGACGCGAGATGGCGCGAATATGCGCGCGCATGCATGCGCAGTTCGCGCCGGCATTTCGCACAGCAGTATTTCGTCAGCAACCTGCCAGCCAATGATCGCGGCTGGCAGGTTGCTGATTTTTTTAAAATCCAATCAAAGTGCCAGATAGCAGATCATATTAGTAAATATGATCTGTTATATGGCTGCCTGCTCCTCTGCTGGTTCTTTTCGTCGGTTGGATCCAGCAGAGGAGCAGGCTTCACAGTGAGTACACCAAACACTACACTATAGCCCCTGATCACCCCCCTGAACCCCAATTAACCCTTTGATCACCCCTTTGATCACCCCTGTCAATCACAAGTGAAAAGAAAAAAGTGATCAGTGCAAACTGTCACTTTTTTTTTTCACTGTTATTGACCGTTAGGTTTTAGGTATAGTTTAGGTCCCTTGGTTAGGTAGTTAGCGATCAGTTAGCGCCCAGCCCACCGCACCGCAGTCCGTTATTCGCTGATTAGGGTATCGCTAATCAGCATTTGTACTTTTATAGTATCTGGAAGTGATCAAAACTGATCACGGTCAGATCTATAATTGTATTAGTGTCACTTTAGTTCGCCCTCCACCCAAAACGCAGTGTTTGCCCGATCAGGCCTGATCGGTCGCCCACACGTGCGTTCGCCCACACCCGCCCCACCGCAGTGACAAAAAAAAATTTTTTTTTTGATCACTGCACATTCACTTTACATGCACAGCGGCGATAAAAAAAATCAGTTTTGATATTTTTTATCAACCGCAGCGGCCTCCGGTACTTCGCTAGCCTCCCCTTTGTAAGACAGGCTTGCTTTTTTTTTCTTGGGTAGTCTCAGGGAATACCCCTAAATTTAGTTGCCCACATGTCTAACAGGGGGTATTCCTCTGAAGAGGCCTACAGGCTTCTGACCCAGTCGGATGAGGAGTGGGAACCCTCATCTGATGAATCCAGCGGGTCAGAATACGAACCTGTAGAAAGCAGTGGCTCTCTGACCCAAAGTTCGGACGAGGAGGCTGAGGTCCCTGATACCACCAGGCGTACCCGGCCCCGTGTCGCTAGACCGCAGGTTGTGCAGGATCCGCTTCAAGAGCAGCAGAGTGGGGCTGGTGCTGTCGGATTACGTGGTGAGGCATACACCAGCAGCCCAGCCCTCCCTGGACCTAGTACCAGCACTGCCGTACAACCTGGTGAAGTAGCGAGCACCAGAAGGGCAGTTGAAGCTGGTACGGTGGCACGTGCAGTAGTGACCCCGTCGCAGCCACCGCAAAGACGTGCCCGTAGAGCCCCTAGAATCCCAGAGGTGCTGGCAAACCCTGATTGGCAGTCCCCAACTTCAGCCGCACCTGTAGTTTTCCCTTTCACTGCCCAGTCTGGAGTTCGGGTTGAGACGGCTCAGATCGGTTCGGCCCTGGGATTTTTTGAGCTGTTCTTGACTGCGGAGCTTTTAGACATAGTTGTGGCCGAAACAAACAGGTATGCCACACAATTTATCACCGCTAACCCGGGAAGCTTTTATGCCCAGCCTTTCCAAACTTTCCGAACTTTCCAAACTTAAAACTTTTCTGGGCCTCCTCCTCAACATGGGCCTGACAAAAAAGCATGAATTGCGGTCATATTGGTCCACGAACCCGATTCATCACATGCCCATGTTCTCTGCTGCCATGTCCAGGGCACGTTTTGAGGCCATCCTGCGGTTCCTGCACTTTAGTGACAACACCGCCTCCAGTCCCATGGGCCACCCTGCTTTTGACCGGCTCCACAAAATTCGGCCCCTCATAGACCATTTCAACCAGAAATTTGCAGATATTTATACCCCAGAGCAAAACATCTGCATAGACGAGTCCCTGATACATTTTACCGGGCGCCTTGGCTTCAAACAATACATCCCAAGCAAGCGCGCCCGGTATGGGGTCAAATTGTATAAGCTCTGTGAAAGGGCCACAGGCTATACCCACAAATTTCGGGTCTATGAGGGAAAAGATCAGACCCTGGAGCCGGTCGGTTGCCCTGACTACCTGGGGAGCAGTGGGAAGACAGTTTGGGACTTGGTGTCACCCTTATTCGGCAAGGGGTACCATCTTTATGTGGACAATTTTTACACAAGTGTGGCCCTCTTTAGGCATTTGTTTCTAGAACGGATTGGTGCCTGTGGTACCGCGCGAACTAGTCGCGCGGGCTTCCCCCAACGGCTCGTTACCACCCGTCTTGCAAGGGGGCAGAGGGCCGCACTGTGTAACGAAGAACTGCTCGCGGTGAAATGGAGAGACAAGCGTGACGTTTACATGCTCTCCTCCATTCACGCAGACACGACAATACAAATTGAGCGAGCAACCCGTGTCATTGAAAAGCCCCTCTCAGTCCACGACTATAACCTCCACATGGGAGGGGTCGACTTCAATGACCAGATGTTGTCTCCGTATTTAGTTTCCCGACGCACCAGACGCTGGTATAAGAAGGTGTCTGTATATTTAATTCAATTGGCTCTGTACAATAGTTTTGTTCTCTACAGTAAGGCTGGGAGAACTGGATCCTTCCTCAAATTTCAGGAAGAGATCATCGAGAACCTCCTGTATCCAGGAGGTTCCGTGGCCCCAACCACCAGTGTAGTTAGCCGTCTACACGAGCGACATTTCCCCAATGTCGTTCCTGGTACCTCAACCCAACAGTCACCCCGAAAAAGATGTCGTGTCTGTAGCAGGAGTGGAATAAGGCGTGACACCCGCTATTTCTGTCCTGACTGTCCGGACCACCCTGCCCTATGCTTTGGAGAGTGTTTCCGGAAGTACCACTCACAGGTACACTATTAGCATAGGGATCATCTCACCAGGACAGGCACACAGGGCTATTAGGGCCCATTCACTCACTGCTGCTGCAAACGTCTCCTTTCACCTGGGACAAAGTGCATAACGCACTTCGCCACATCTTTGGGCGATTTGCGCTTTGCACATTGACCCATGGGGAAGGAGAGGTTTGTTCTATAAAGGTAAAAAAAAAAAAAAAAAAAAACACACCAGTAAGCAAACACGTTAATGTTCAGTTAAAAAAGTTAGTTTATATGTTCTGTTGCAAAGTTAATAAAATTATTGCGTTGTGGCCTGGTTTTTTCTTTTTTTTTTTTTTTCTTTTTTTACCTTCCAGGTGGACCAACCGATTGACTAGCTGCAGCACCGATGTGCATTCTGACAGAAGCATTGCGCTGCTGTCAGATTACACGCAAGTCTGTGTATGCGGCGCTGCAAGACGGGATTTTCTCCTCTGCAGTGACAGATACGTTTGCCGAGGCATACGAGCTGAGGAGGAGGCGGCGTTCCTATGCTTTGGCAAGCACTTTGTATATATACAGTCATGTGAAAAAATTAGGACACCCTTTGAAAGCATGTGGTTTTTTGTAACATTTTTAATAAAAGGTTATTTCATCTCCGTTTCAACAATACAGAGAGATTAAAGTAATCCAACTAAACAAAGAAAACTGAAGAAAAGTCTTTTCAAGATCTTCTGTAAATGTCATTCTACAAAAATGCCTATTCTAACTGAGGAAAAAGATAGGACACCCTTGCCCCTAATAGCGAGTGTTACCTCCTTTGGCTGAAATAACTGCAGTGAGACGGTTCTTGTAGCCATCTACCAGTCTTCGACATCGGTCTGAGGAAATTTTACCCCACTCCTCAATGCAGAACTTTTTCAGCTGTGAGATGTTTGAGGGGTTTCTTGCACGTACAGCCCTTTTCAAGTCACCCCACAGCATCTCAATGGGATTCAAATCTGGACTTTGACTTGGCCATTCCAGGACTCTCCATTTCTTCTTTTTCAGCCAATCTTTGGTTGATTTACTAGTATGTTTTGGGTCATTGTCATGTTGCATGGTCCAGTTCCGCTTCAGCTTTAATTTTCTAACTGATGGTCTCACATGTTCTTCAAGCACCTTCTGATACACAGTAGAATTCATCGTGGATTCTATGATGGTGAGCTGACCAGGTCCTGCTGCAGCAAAGCAGCCCCAAACCATGACACTTCCACCTCCATGCTTCACAGTTGGTATGAGGTTCTTTTCTTGGAATGCTGTGTTTGGTTTACGCCAAACATGTCCTCTGCTGTTGTGTTCAAATAATTCAATTTTGGACTCATCTGTCCAAAGAACATTATTCCAGAAGTCCTGGTCTTTGTCAACTTTATCTCTGGCAAATGTCAGTCTGGCCTCGATGTTTCTCTTGGAAAGCAAAGGTTTCCTCCTTGCACACCTCCCATGCAAGTTAAACTTGTACAGTCTCTTTCTGATTGTAGAGGCATGTACTTCTACATCAACAGTAGCCAGAGCCTGCTGTAGTTCTCGAGATGACACTTTAGGGTTTTTGGAGACCTCTTTTAGCATCTTGCGGTCTGCTCTTGGGGTGAACTTGCTGGGGCGACCAGTCCTGGGCATGTTGGCAGTTGTTTTGAAAGCCCTCCACTTGTAGACTATCTTCCGGACAGTGGAATGGCTGATTTCAAAATCTTTTGAGATCTTTTTAAATCCCTTCCCAGACTCATAGGCTGCTACAATCTTTTTTCTGAAGTCCTCTGACAGCTCTTTTGCTCTCACCATGGTGCTCACTCTCACTTCAACAGTCAGGAGCACACCAAACTAAATGTCTGAGGTTTAAATAGGGCAAGCCTCATTCAACAAGCAGAATAACGATCTACTAATTATGTGCACCTGGTGTGATATACCTGTGTGAGATCTGAGCCAATTTAAGAGGGAATACATGTGAGGGTGTCCTATCTTTTTCCTCAGTTAGAATAGGCATTTTTGTAGAATGACATTTACAGAAGATCTTGAAAAGACTTTTCTTCAGTTTTCTTTGTTTAGTTGGATTACTTTAATCTCTCTGTATTGTTGAAACGGAGATGAAATAACCTTTTATTAAAAATGTTACAAAAAACCACATGCTTTCAAAGGGTGTCGTAATTTTTTCACATGACTGTATATATATATATATATATAAAAATAAAAAAAAAATCCCGGCAATGATTTATTCATCCACATCGATTGATGTGAATGGAGAAATCTGGTTTGCCAGGGCATACGAGCTAAGTGGGTATGGATGTAGGGCGGAGCTCCTATGTCCTGGCAGACGCCTTTCCCCTCCATTTTTTTTTTTTGGCAGAGATTTTTTCTTCCACATTGATCGATGCGAATGAAGAAATCTGTGCCGTTCATTTTTTTCTTTCAGCCCAGAGGCTGAACGGAAAAAAAAATCTCATTACCTGTATGCTCAATATAAGGAGAATAGCAGAAACTCCTAATGCTGGCCATACATGTAATGATTGCGGAGACCCTCAAATGCCAGGGCAGTACAAACACCCCACAACTGACCCCATTTTGGAAAGAAGACACCCCAAGGTATTTGCTGAGGGGCATATTGAGTCCATGAAAGATTTAAATTTTTGTCCTAAGTTAGCGGAAAGTGAGACTTTGTGAGAAAAAAAAATAATAATCAATTTCCGCTAACTTATGCAAAAAAATAAAAAATTCTATGAACTTGCCAGGCCCCTCATTGGATACCTTGGGGTGTCTTCTTTCCAAAGTGGGGTCACATGTGGGGTATTTATACTGCCCTGGCTTTTTAGGGGCCCTAAAGCGTGAGAAGAAGTCTGGGATCCAAATGTCTAAAAATGCCCTCCTAAAAGGAATTTGGGCCCCTTTGCGCATCTAGGCTGCAAAAAAGTGTCACACATCTGGTATCGCCGTACTCAGGAGAAGTTGGGGAATGTGTTTCGGGGTGTCATTTTACATATACCCATGCTGGGTGAGAAAAATATCTTGGTCAAATGCCAACTTTGTATAAAAAAATGGGAAAAGTTGTCTTTTGCCAAGATATTTCTCTCACCCAGCATGGGTATATGTAAAATGACACCCCAAAACACATTCCCCAACTTCTCCTGAGTACGGCGATACCAGATGTGTGACACTTTTTTGATGCTAAGGTGGGCAAAGGGGCACATATTCCAAAGTGCACCTTTCGGATTTCACCGGTCATTTTTTACAGATTTTGATTGCAAAGTACTTCTCACACATATGGGCCCCTAAATTGCCAGGGCAGTATAACTACGCCACAAGTGACCCCATTTTGGAAAGGAGACACCCCAAGGTATTCCGTGAGGGGCATGGCGAGTACCTAGAATTTTTTATTTTTTGTCGCAAGTTAGTGGAATATGAGACTTTGTAAGGAAAAAAGAGAAAAAAAAAAAAAAAAAAAACATTTACCGCTAACTTGTGACAAAAAATAAAAAATTCTAGGAACTCGCAGTGCCCCTCACGGAATACCTTGGGGTGTCTTCTTTCCAAAATGGGGTCACTTGTGGCGTAGTTATACTGCCCTGACAATTTAGGGGCCCAAATGTGTGAGAAGTACCTTGCAATCAAAATGTGTAAAAAATGGCCTGCAAAATCTGAAAGGTGCACTTTGGAATATGTGCCCCTTTGCCCACCTTGGCAGCAAAAAAGTGTGACACATCTGGTATCGCTGTACTCAGGAGAAGTTGGGGAATGTGTTTTGGGGTGTCATTTTACATATACCCATGCTGGATGAGAGAAATATCTTGGCAAAAGACAACTTTTCCCATTTTTTTATACAAAGTTGGCATTTGACCAAGATATTTTTCTCACCCAGCATGGGTATATGTAAAATGACACCCCAAAACACATTCCCCAACTTCTCCTGAGTACGGCGATACCAGATGTGTCACACTTTTTTGCTGCCAAGGTGGGCAAAGGGGCACATATTCCAAAGTGCACCTTTCGGATTTCACCGGTCATTTTTTACAGATTTTGATTGCAAAGTACTTCTCACACATATGGGCCCCTAAATTGCCAGGGCAGTATAACTACGCCACAAGTGACCCCATTTTGGAAAGAAGACACCCCAAGGTATTCCGTGAGGGGCATGGCGAGTTCCTAGAATTTTTTATTTTTTGTCGCAAGTTAGTGGAATATGAGACTTTGTAAGGAAAAAAGAGAAAAAAAAATCATCATTTTCCGCTAACTTGTGACAAAAAATAAAAAATTCTAGGAACTCGCCATGCCCCTCACGGAATACCTTGGGGTGTCTTCTTTCCAAAATGGGGTCACTTGTGGCGTAGTTACACTGCCCTGGCAATTTAGGGGCCCAAATGTGTGAGAAGTACCTTGCAATCAAAATGTGTAAAAAATGGCCTGCAAAATCTGAAAGGTGCACTTTGGAATATGTGCCCCTTTGCCCACCTTGGCAGTAAAAAAGTGTGACACATCTGGTATCGCCGTACTCAGGAGAAGTTGGGGAATGTGTTTTGGGGTGTCATTTTACATATACCCATGCTGGATGAGAGAAATATCTTGCCAAAAGACAACTTTTCCCATTTTTTTATACAAAGTTGGCATTTGACCAAGATATTTTTCTCACCCAGCATGGGTATATGTAAAATGACACCCCAAAACACATTCCCCAACTTCTCCTGAGTACGGCGATACCAGATGTGTGACACTTTTTTGCT
Organism: Bufo gargarizans; assembly: GCF_014858855.1. NCBI lineage: Eukaryota > Metazoa > Chordata > Amphibia > Anura > Bufonidae > Bufo > Bufo gargarizans. The sequence goes on along the minus strand of NC_058086.1, from coordinate 84,186,270 downwards.
GCCAAGGTGGGCAAAGGGGCACATATTCCAAAGTGCACCTTTTGGATTTCACCGGTCATTTTTTACACATTTTGATTGCAAAGTTCTTCTCACACATTTGGGCCCCTAAATTGCCAGGGCAGTATAACTACCCCACAAGTGACCCCATTTTGGAAAGAAGACACCCCAAGGTATTCCGTGAGGGGCATGGCGAGTTCCTAGAATTTTTTATTTTTTGTCGCAAGTTAGTGGAATATGAGACTTTGTAAGAAAAAATAAAAAAATAAAAATCATCATCATTTTCCGCTAACTTGTGACAAAAAATAAAAAGTTCTATGAACTCACTATGCCCATGAGCGAATACCTTAGGGTGTCTACTTTCCGAAATGGGGTCATTTGTGGGGGTTTTCTACTGTTTGGGCATTGTAGAACCTCAGGAATCATGACAGGTGCTCAGAAAGTCAGAGCTGTTTCAAAAAGCGGAAATTCACATTTTTGTACCATAGTTTGTAAATGCTATAACTTTTACCCAAACCATTTTTTTTTTTTCCCAAACATTTTTTTTTATCAAAGACATGTAGAACAATAAATTTGGCGAAAAATTTATATATGGATGTCGTTTTTTTTGCAAAATTTTACAGCTGAAAGTGAAAAATGTCATTTTTTTGCAAAAAAATCGTTACATTTTGATTAATAACAAAAAAAGTAAAAATGCCAGCAGCAATAAAATACCACCAAATGAAAGCTCTATTAGTGAGAAGAAAAGGAGGTAAAATTCATTTGTATAGTAAGTTGCATGACCGAGCGATAAACGGTGAAAGTAGTGTAGTGCCGAAGTGTAAAAAGTGCTCTGGTCATGAAGGGGGTTTCACCTAGCGGGGCTGAAGTGGTTAAAGGGCTTCCGTGACCGTTTTATTTTTTTTGGTTTACTTATAATCCCTATAGTGCGATTTCTGCATACATAAGCTAAATAATCATTTCGGTCCAATAGAATTTGTTAAAAACATAATTTTAAAATATGCAAATTACCTTGCTACCAGCAAGTAGGGTGGCTACTTGCTGGTAGCAGCCGCATCCTCCGATTCTAAAGACGCCCCCTCCGCATGTTGATTGACAAGGCCAGGGAACAGGATCGTCCTCTGCTGGCCCTGTTTGAATTCAAAATATCGCGCCTGCGCCATACCTGTCTTCAATTGGCGCAGGCGCACTGAGAGGCTGCTGCTTGCTCGGCCGCTCCATCCTCAATGCGCCTGCGCCGATGACGTCACATCTACACCCGGCGCATGCGCCTTGAGGATGGAGCGGCCGAGCGAGCGGCCGCCTCTCAGTGCGCCTGCGCCGATTGAAGACAGGTACGGAGCAGGCGCGATTTTTTGAATTCAAACAGGGCCAGCAGAGAACGATCTCGTTCCCTGGCCCTGTCAATCAACATGCAGAGGGGGCGTCTTTAGGATCGGAGGATGCGGCTGCTACCAGCAAGTAGCCGCCCTACTTGCTGGTAGCAAGGTAATTTGCATATTTTAAAATTACGTTTTAAACAAATTCTACTGGACCGAAATGATAATTTAGCTTATGTATGCAGAAATCGCACTATAGGGATTATAAGTAAACAAAAAAAAAAACTGTTTAGCCCTTTAAAAAAAAAAATTTTATGTTTTTTCTATGAAAAATTATCCAGCCGATCGCTTTTGGTCTGATCATAATGAAGCAACGGCCTTATCATCTGGGGTGTGGCAACATTGCCAACACACTCATAGAGGTGATCGCTTCATTGTGATACGCCAGCCCCTTCACCACAACAAGGTAACGATCACGAAGGGGAATTGACACTTGCATGTGCCTTTTTTTTGTTTTGTTTTTGCATCCACAGTGCAACACCAGAGGCCAGAAAAATTAGGCATGTACACATGATGTTTAAAAATTGATGTTTTCCAGGCAGAAAGGTGACTAAAACATTGCGGCTTGAACCCTAGTTGGTGGCGGAGAATTAACGAAAGTCATCCGGTATGCAGACTTTAAATACAGCAGCGTGAGGACCATTTTGAGGCCAAGGCATGTCATCAGGCCTTTTGTTAGTCAAACGTATCCCCCACTGTCAGTCCCTTCGGGATCCATGCCTCATTCATCTTAATGAAGGTGAGGTAATCAACACTTTTTTGACCGAGGCGACTTCTCTTGTCAGTGACAATGCTTCCTGCTGCACTGAAGGTCCTTTCTGACAGGACACTTGAAGCGGGGCAGGCCAGAAGTTCTATCGCAAACTGGGATAGCTCAGGCCACAGGTCAAGCCTGCACACCCAGTAGTCAAGGGGTTCATCGCTTCTCAGAGTGTCGATATCTGCAGTTAAGGCGAGGTAGTCTGCTACCTGTCGGTCGAGTCGTTCTCTAAGGCTGGATCCCGAAGGGCTGTGGCGATGTGTAGGACTGAAAAAGCTATGCATGTCCTCCATCAACAACACATCAGTAAAGCGTCCTGTCCTTGCTGCCGTGGTCATGGTAGGAGGAAGATTACTTTCACCTCTTCCCCAGTTAGATTCCTGTTGTGCTGTGACATCCCCCTTATAAGCTGTGTAAAGCATATTTTTTAGTTTGGTTTTGAACTGCTGCATCCTTTCTGACTTCCGGTAATTTGGTAACATTTCCGCCACTTTCTGCTTATAACGGGGGTCTAGAAGCGTGGCCACCCAGTACAGGTTGTTCTCCTTCATCCTTTTTATATGAGGGTCCCTCAACAGACATGACAGCATGAAAGACCCCATTTGCGCAAGGTTGGATGCCGAGCTACTCATTTCCCATTCCTCGTCCTCACTGATGTCATTGATGGTCTGTTCTTTCCCCCAGCCACATACAACACCACAGGTCCCAGATAGGTGACAACAACGAGCACCCTGGGATGCCTGCTGTGGTTGGTCTTCCTCCTCCTCAAAGCCACATTCCTCCTCTGACTCCTCTTCCTCATAGTCCTCTTGCAGCGTTGCCGCAGGTCTGGCAAGCAATGATGACAAGGCTGTTTCTGGTGGTGACCACAACTCTTCCTTTTCACGCTCATCTACAGCCTGATCCAGCACTCTTCGCAGGGCACTCTCCAGGAAGAAAACAAATGGGATGAGGTCGCTGATGGTGCCTTCGGTGCGACTGACTAGGTTGGTCACCTCCTCAAAATGACGCATGAGCCTACAGGCATTGGGCATGAGCGTCCAGTAACATGGCAAAAAAAAAAACAGCTCCGCAGAGGCTGTCCTAGCACCCCGGTCATACAAATACTCGTTGACTGCTTTCTCTTGTTGGAGCAGGCGGTCGAACATTAGGAGTGTTGAATTCCAACGTGTCGGGCTGTCGCAAATCAAGCGCCTCACTGGCATGATGTTTCACCGCTGAATATAGGAAAAGTGCGCCTTAGCTGTGTAGGAACGCCTGAAATGGCCACACACCTTCCTGGCCTGCTTGAGGACGTCCTGTAAGCCTGGGTACTTAGACACAAAGCGTTGTACGATGAGATTCAACACATATGCCATGCACGGCACATGTGACAACTTGCCCAAATTCAATGCCGCCAACAAATAGCTTCCATTGTCACACACCACTTTGCCGATCTCCAGTTGGTGCGGGGTCAGCCACTGATCCAACTGCGCGTTCAGAGCGGACAGGAGTGCTGGTCCGGTGTGGCTCTCTGCTTTCAGGCAAGTCAACCCCAAGACAGCGTGACACTGTTGTATCCGGGATGTGGAATAGCCCCTGGGGAGCTGGGGGGATTCAGTTGATGTGCAGCCAGACGCCGCAGCAGAAGAGGACTCAGCCGAGGAGGTTATCGAAGAGGATGGAGTAGGAGGAGTAGAGGAGGTGGCAGTAGGCCTGCCTGCAAGTCGTGGCGGTGTCACCAACTCCGCTGCAGAGCCACGCATTCTATGCTTGTCAGCCGTCAGCAGGTTGACCCAATGCGCAGTGTACGTGATATACCTGCCCTAACCGTGCTTTGCAGACCAGGTATCAGTGGTCAGATGGACCCTTGCCACAACACTGTATGCCAGAGATGCCATGACTTCCTTTTCAATAACAGAGTAGAGGTTTGGGATTGCCTTTTTTGTAAAAAACTGTGGTGTCCCAATAGCGACAAAATTTTTGAAGGCCTCAGACTCCACCAGCTGGTATGGTAAAAGCTGGCGGGCTAAGAGTCTGTGACATTGGCTTCTTACGCTCAAACATTTCCTTGACAGACACCTGACTGTGGGCAGATGAGATGGAACTGCTGAAGGTGAGAGGCGGAGTGGTGGGTGGTTGAGAGGGGGAAAGGAGGACAGCAGTGGTTGACGTGGCTGAAGATACTGGACCAGGAGGAGGATGGTGGCTTTGAGTTTGTGGGCTGCTTGTACTCGTGTTGATCGCATTGGCGTTTGTGATGTGAGATCATGTGCCTTCGCAAAGCAGTTGTACCGAGGTGGGTGTTGGACTTCCCATGACTCAGTTTCTTTTGGCACAGGTTGAAAATGACATTGCTGTTATCAGAGGCAGACACACAAAAAGAATCCACACTGCTGAGCTTTGCAATGACGGCATTCTGGTGGTGGCAATAGCATGCGTTGATTGGTGTGCTGTCTGGCTGACCCTGGGTGCCGATACATGCTGTCTGACTGTGCCACTAGCTCCTTGCGACGACCTCCTCCTGCTTCCAACTCATCTCCTCCTTCTCTCTGTCTCCCCTTCTGAACTTCCCCCTCTTCTTCTTCTCTTTGAGCAGGCACCCACGTGGCATCCACGGACACATCATCATCATCAACCACTTCACTTGTATCTGACACCTCAGCAAAGGAAGCAGGAGCGGGTACAACATGATCATCATCATCACACTGTACGTCCATGTGTGTAATCCTGCCTGACTGAGACATATCCCTGTTATCTACATCCTCTGGCAATAATGGTTGCGCATCACTAATTTCATCCAAATGATGTGTAAATAACTCCTCTGACGGATCAAGTGAAGCGGCTGTGGTGGCTGTGGTGGTAGTGGTGGTGGTGGCGGTAGACGGGAGAGTGGTAACTTGAGAGCAGGTGACCGAAGCTGAGCTGGAGGAGGATGATGCGTCAAGGTTCTTAGCGGAAGCTGTTGAAGATTGGGTGTCCTGTGTAAGCCAGTCAACTATGTTCTCAGAATTTTTCGGGTTCAGGGTATGTGGCCTTTGAACACTGGGCATTGTTCCAGGGCCAGTGAAAATCACAGCACCACGACAACGACGGCCCCTGCGGGGTGGCCTGCCTCTGCCTGTCATTTTTTTTTAAATAAGTGGTAGTATGCGTGCAAGGTACTGTGCCACCCTATATAAGTGGTGGGCAGTGGGCCTGACACACACTGGCTTGCAACTGCGATTATATCTCAGAGAAAAAATAATTTGACTTTTTTTTATCTGCAAGGTATTGTGACACCCTGTAACGGTATGAGTGGTGGCCTGGCCAGTGGGCACAGTACAGTCTGTGTGGGCCTGATACACACTGGCTTGCAACTGCGATTATGTCACAGTGAAAAAATAATTTTACTTTTTTTTTTATCTGCAAGGTATTGTGACACCCTGTAACGGTATGATTGGTGGCCTGGCCAGTGGGCACAGTACAGTCTGTGTGGGCCTGACACACACTGGCTTGCAACTGCGATTATATCACAGTGAAAAAATTATTTGACTTTTTTTATCTGCAAGGTATTGTGACACCCTGTAACGGTATGATGGTGGCCTGGCCAGTGGGCACAGTACAGTCTGTGGGTCTGACACACACTGGCTTGCAACTGCGATTATATCACAGTGAAAAAATAATTAGACTTTTTTTATCTGCAAGGTATTGTGACACCCTGTAACGGTATGAGTGGTGGCCTGGCCAGTGGGCACAGTACAGTCTGTGTGGGCCTGACACACACTGGCTTGCAACTGCGATTATATCACAGAAAAAAAATTATTTGACTTTTTTTTAATCTGCAAGGTATTGTGACACCCTGTAACGGTATGAGTGGTGGCCTGGCCAGTGGGCACAGTACAGTCTGTGGGCCTGACACACACTGGCTTGCAACTGCGATTATATTACAGTGAAAAAATAATTCAACTTTTTTTATCTGCAAGGTATTGTGACACCCTGTAACGGTATGAGTGATGGCCTGGCCAATGGGCACAGTACAGTCTGTGTGGGCCTGACACACACTGGCTTGCAACTGCGATTATATCACAGAGAAAATATAAATTGACTTTTTTTTTATCTGCAACATATTGTGACACCCTGTAACGGTATGAGTGGTGGCCTGGCCAGTGGGCACAGTACAGTCTGTGGGCCTGCAGCCTCTCACACACGGGCAGGCAACGGCAATATATATATATATAAAAAAAGCAGACTAATGTACCAGCCCTAAAAATGGCTTTTTGGTGTGCTGTCAGGACGCTGTCCTTACAGCAGATGAGTCTGTGGACACAGAACACTGCCCTAGCTAACGCTTTCCCTATTAGATCAGCAGCAGCAACACTGTCCCTCCTCTCACTAAGAATGCAGCTTCCGAATGAATCTAAAATGGATGCTGTCCAGGAGGTGGGAGGGTCTGGGAGGGAGGGTCTGCTGCTGATTGGCTGGAATGTGTCTGCTGACTGTGAGGTACAGGGTCAAAGTTTGCTCAATGATGATGTATAGGGGGCGGACCGAACATCGCATATGTTCGCCCGCCGCGGCGAACAAGCCATGTTCACTGTGAACTGTTCGCCAGCGAATAGTTCGGGACATCACTACTTCTCATCAGTCGTTCCGTCAGCAAACGATCACAGAAGCGATTGCAAAGAGGAAACAGTATGCGTGCACTCATGCAATGGTGCAGAAGCTGAATGTGCTCATGGCCAAGTTGCTGATGCTGCAGTCCCTTTCTTTCCAAGTGTTGGACTCTGCACCTTTCAGAGAACTAATGGCTTGTGCCGAGCCAAGGTGGAGAGTCCTAAGCCGTCATTTCGTTGCCAAAAAGGCAGTACCAGCCCTGCACACATATGTAGAACAGAAGGTGGGCCAGTTCTTGAGCCTGTCGGTGTCTGTCCAAAGTGCAAGGCAGCCCCAAATGTGTGGAGCTCTAACTACAGTCAGGGACAATACATGTCCTTTACGGCCCACTCAGTGAATGTGGTTCCTGCACAGCCACACCAGCAACTTGGCTATGTGATGCTGTTTCTGATTCCATGTTCTCATGGTGTTGGTCCTGCAACAATGTCAGCCTCTGCCTCCTCATCCTCCACTGTGTCCTCAGCCTTCACTGCAGGGACAATTCACAGTGCACCTCCGGGATACCACATGGGAAGGGCACGGCGGTGTCACGCTGTTCTGCACCTCGTTTGCCTGTGCAAACGGAGTCACAAAGGGAAGGAACTGCTCCGTGTCCTTCATCAAGAAATCGAATCCTGGCTTTCTCTGTGACAACTCAAAATCAGAACCATGGTGACCGACAATGGGAAGAACATGGTGTCGGGACTGCTTCAAGGATGGCTGAGCCATGCGCCCTGCATGGCACACGTGTTCAATCTGGTTGTCAAGCGGTTCCTGAAATCTTCCACACATCTGCAAGACATCCTAAAAATGTCCAGGAAACTTTGCATACAATTCAGCCACTCATTCACCACAAAGCACACCCTCTTTGAGCTGCAGAGGCAGAACTGCATCCCCCAACATAGGCTGATATGCGACGTTTCCACCTATTGGAATTCCACCCTCCATATGTTGGACCGACTATACAAACAGAGAAAGGCCATAAACGATTTCTTGATGATCCAAGCGGACAGGAGTACGTCCTTGTGTAACTTCGATGTCAGCCAGTGGCAGCTCATGCGTGACACCTGCCATTTGCTCAGGCCCTTTGAGGAGGCCACGTTATTTTTCAGTCGCCAGGACTACGGGATGAACAACCTCATTCCACTGCTTCATGTCCTGGAACAGATGCTGGTAAATATGGCTGGTCAGGGGACTGGAGACGTGGTGCCTAGATCTCACGGCCATATGAACCCTGTGGGGGCTGAACTGGAGGAGGATGAGGATGTTGGAGCACAAGCAATATGTAGCGAAATGGGTGGTTTTTATACACAGGTGACAGGAGAGGAAGATCAGGAACAGCCAGAGGAGCTACAGGGCGATGAGGAAGATGAGGCAGAGGACCCAGGCACACAGTGGCAGAATGCAGTGGAGATGGAGGCAGGGAGTCCCTCCGAGTCACTTGCACAAATGGCCCGATGCATGCTCATTTGCTTGCGTAGTGACAGCCGAATTGTCACAATTCGGCAGAGGGAAGACTTCTGGCTCTCCACCTTGTTGGACCCTCGCTACTGGTCCAAGATGGGGGCCTTTTTTACACCCACTGAGACGGAGGACAAACTGAACTGCTATAAAGACATCCTATGTAGTGAGTTGGCCACTGCCTATCTGCGCCATTGTCCATCCTCTCGCAGGTCTGAACGGGGGGCCCTCTGCGCTCACGTTCCTCTGCCATGTCTGCTGTGGCAGGGTGGGGGGTAGGAGCAGTCCCAGCTCCATCAGCAGCAACTTGAGTCTAGAGTCGCTGATGAGCAGCTTTCTTCTCCCACCTAGTGAAGAAACTACTCACCAGCAGCAGCAGTAGCTAGACCTGGAACAGGACCTGAACCAGCAGGTGGTTGCATACTTGGACAGCACCCTACCACCCCACATTGAAGATCCGCTGGACTACTGGGCAGCCAAACTGGATTTGTGGCCGCAACTGGCAGAGTTTGCACTGGAAAAGCTGTCCTGCCCAGCAAGTAGTGTGGCATCAGAGCAGGTGTTTAGTGCTGCGGGGGCCAAGAAGATCTCACCTGTCCACCCAAAATGTGGAGAGACTGACCTTTGTCAAGATGAATCAGGCGTAGATCAGCCAGAATTTCCACCCACAAATGCCTGATGCATCAGACTAGATCATCCATGGTGCCACACTAACACTTTGACAAAAGAGACCAGTTTCTTCTGGCTACCTGCCTCAGCTACTATTTTAATGCTCCCACCCACCTGATGCCACATATCTGATGCCAAGTGCTCCTTCTTTCACCCACCATCTTCAGCTGGTACTGGCATTGCCACCCACCTCCCCACTTTGTCACCGGGTCACTTTGTGGTCTCCTGATGCTGCCACCTTACCACTCAGGTCTCCTGATGCTGCTGCTGCCACCTCCACACTGTCATTGTGCCACCCTGTGGCCTCCTTCTGATACTACAGCTGCAGCCACCTCCACACTCTGTCGATGTGCCACTCTATGGCCTCCTCCTGATACTACTGCTGCAGCCAACTTCACAGTGTCATTGTGCCACTCTGTGGCCTCCTGATGCTGCCACCTCCACACTGTCATTGTGCCACTCTGTGGCCTCCTCCTGATGCTGATGCCACCGCCACACTGTCATTGTGGCACCCTGTGGCCTCCTGATGCTGCTGCTGCCACCTCCACACTGTCATTGTGCCACCCTGTGGCCTCCTCCTGATGCTGCTCCAGACTGTCATTAGGCCGTTCTGTGGTCTCCTCATGCTGCTTCCACCTCACTACTGTCATAGGGACACTCTGTGGACTTCTCATGCTGTTCCCACCCTCCCCACTTCATAACTGGGCCACTATTTTGCCTTTCGGCCTGGCTGACCTCATCATTTATTCAATATAGGATAAGTGGACAACCCCTTTAATGAGAAAGTAGAGTATAATGATTTGATCAATAAGTGATATCTGGGACACTTTTTGATTACACATCAGTTATAATTAGAATGCACAGTTTACAGACTTCAGCTGAAAACGTCAGTTATTTCATTTCCCTTGTCCTGTTAGTATTGGCATTTGTCTTCTGTGTCAGAATTTGGTATTGCTTTATTATGTATCACCTGTTTTATAACTACTTCTGCAATGTCAATTTTCTTCCTTATGATCTGAAGTAGTGTATACTTTTGTTGAGAATATTTGTATATGTAGTACTATATTAAAAAAATTCTAATAAATATATGGTTAAGTAATGCATCTTTCCCTAATAGGCTGTCCACATAAAGAACAAGAACCATGTACTACGTACGATCTGATGAAATTTTGCTCTTCACTAATTCATCTTTTAGATTTTTTGACCACTTAGATTACAGGTTTAATAGCCAATACGCTATGTAGTAAATCTGGATAGCTCTCAATGTGCCAATGGTGTAAGATCATTCCTTTCAGAAATTCAGACACAAAGTCCCATAGTGGTGAATGGCTGCACATGCACAGCTCTAAAAATCGATGCGTGTCCCATATTTTTGTGATAGGACACAAATGGGACAACCTCTTTAAGCGTGTCCCACCCCCAATGTACAGTATGTGGCATCTGTACATGGGTGTAATCAGTCATACATTTTTTTTCTCAGTTTTTTAGCATGACAACACAATATTCTTTACCTATACATCACATATACTCTACGTATCCACTGCAAGACAAAGCCAAACAGCACTGCAATACAGACAGACAAGTAATAAGGGATAGAAGAATAGGAAAGATGGGATAGGGCAGGGAAATCACATGCCCAAAGCTTTATTGAAAGACTGACTCAAAAATGGGGGAGAAAGGGGTTAATCCTCCTCTTCATCGACATCAGGTCTGTCCAGGATGGTAGAGTCTCTAGGCAGGCTGGACGTTCCCCCCCTTAAAATGATGCAATTCCTTGCCAGTAATCTAGCCCAGCTGTTGTCTGTTTTTTTTTTTTTTGTTTTGTTTTCCCATTGAAGTGCCTGTGTTGGTTAGGAGTAGAGTTGAGCGGACACCTGGATGTTCGGGTTCGAGAAGTTCGGCCGAACTTCCCGAAAATGTTCGGGTTCGGGATCCGAACCCGATCCGAACTTCATCCCGAACCCGAACCCCATTGAAGTCAATGGGGACCCGAACTTTTCGGCACTAAAAAGGCTGTAAAACAGCCCAGGAAAGGGCTAGAGGGCTGAAAAGGCAGCAACATGTAGGTAAATCCCCTGCAAACAAATGTGGATAGGGAAATGAATTAAAATAAAAATTAAATAAATAAAAATTAACCAAAATCAATTGGAGAGAGGTCCCATAGCAGAGAATCAGGCTTCACGTCACCCACCACTGGAACAGTCCATTTTCATAAATTTAGGCCCAGCACACAGGCAGAGGAGAGAGGTTCCGTAACACAGAATCTGGCTTCATGTCACCAGAGAATCAGTCTTCACGTCATAGCAGAGAATCAGGCTTCACGTCACCCACCACTGTAACAGTCCATTTTCATAAATTTAGGCCCAGCACCCAGGCAGAGGAGAGAGGTCCCGTAACAGACAATCTGGCTTCATGTCAGCAGAGAATCAGTCTTCATATCATAGCAGAGAATCAGGCTTCACGTCAGCCACCACTGCAACAGTCCATTGTCATATATTTAGGCCCAGCACCCAGGCAGAGGAGAGAGGTCCCTTAACAGAGAATCTGGCTTCATGTCAGCAGAGAATCAGTCTGCATGTCATAGAAGAGAATCAGGCTTCACGTCACCCACCACTGTAACAGTCCATTTTCATAAATTTAGGCCCAGCACCCAGGCAGAGGAGAGAGGTCCCGTAACAGACAATCTGGCTTCATGTCAGCAGAGAATCAGTCTGCATGTCATAGCAGAGAATCAGGCTTCACGTCACCCACCACTGTAACAGTCCATTGTCATAAATTTAGGCCCTGGCACCCAGGCAGAGGAGAGAGGTCCCGTAACAGACAATCTGGCTTCATGTCAGCAGAGAATCACTCTGCATGTCATAGCAGAGAATCAGGCTTCACGTCACCCACCACTGTAACAGTCCATTTTCATAAATTTAGGCCCAACACCCAGGCAGAGGAGAGAGGTTCCGTAACACAGAATCTGGCTTCATGTCACCAGAGAATCAGTCTTCATGTCATAGCAGAGAATCAGGCTTCACGTCAGCCACCACTGCAACAGTCTATTTTCATAAATTTAGGCCCAGCACCCAGGCAGAGGAGAGAGGTTCCGTAACACAGAATCTGGCTTCATGTCACCAGAGAATCAGTCTTCATGTCATAGCAGAGAATCAGGCTTCACGTCACCCACCACTGTAACAGTCCATTTTCATAAATTTAGGCCCAGCACCCAGGCAGAGGAGAGAGGTCCCATAACAGACAATCTGGCTTCATGTCGGCAGAGAATCATTCTGCATGTCATAGCAGAGAATCAGGCTTCACGTCACCCAACATTGGAACAGTCCGTTGGCATATATTTAGGCCCCGGCACCCAGACAGAGGAGAGGTTCATTCAACTTTGGGTAGCAACTTTGGAGTCCAATAATATATGGTTAAGGGGAGGTAGTTAATGTCTAATCTGCACAAGGGATGGACAGGTCCTGTGGGATCCATGCCTGGTTCATTTTTATGAACGTCAGCTTGTCCACATTGGCTGTAGACAGGCGGCTGCGTTTGTCTGTAATGACGCCCCCTGCCGTGCTGAATACATGTTCAGACAAAACGCTGGCCGCCGGGCAGGCCAGCACCTCCAAGGCATAAAAGGCTAGCTCTGGCCACGTAGACAATTTAGAGACCCAGAAGTTGAATGGGGCTGAACCATCAGTCAGTACGTGGAGGGGTGTGCACACGTACTGTTCCACCATGTTAGTGAAATGTTGCCTCCTGCTAACACGTTGCGTATCAGGTGGTGGTGCAGTTAGCTGTGGCGTGTTGACAAAAGTTTTTCACATCTCTGCCATGCTAACCCTGCCCTCAGAGGAGCTGGCCGTGACACAGCTGCCTTGGCGACCTCTTGCTCCTCCTCTGCCTTGGCCTTGGGCTTCCACTTGTTCCCCTGTGACATTTGGGAATGCTCTCAGTAGCGCGTCTACCAACGTGCGCTTGTACTCGCGCATCTTCCTATCACGCTCCAGTGCAGGAAGTAAGGTGGGCACATTGTCTTTGTACCGTGGATCCAGCAGGGTGGCAACCCAGTAGTCCGCACACGTTAAAATGTGGGCAACTCTGCTGTCGTTGCGCAGGCACTGCAGCATGTAGTCGTAGTGGGCCCTGGCTGGCCACATTTGTACCTGGCCTCTGCTGTTGAAATAAACCTCCCTCTGAGTCACTTCGAAGAGACTGACCCGAAAGTGCTAAATGCTAAAAATGACCCCTCTTCCTCCTCCTCCTCCTGGGCCACCTCCTCTTCCATCATCGCCCTAAGTGTTTTCTCAAGGAGACATACATGTTCAGACAAAACGCTGGCCGCCGGGCAGACCAGCACCTCCAAGGCATAAAATGCTAGCTCTGGCCACGTAGACAATTTAGAGACCCAGAAGTTGAATGGGGCTGAACCATCAGTCAGTACGTGGAGGGGTGTGCACACGTACTGTTCCACCATGTTAGTGAAATGTTGCCTCCTGCTAACACGTTGCGTATCAGGTGGTGGTGCAGTTAGCTGTGGCGTGTTGACAAAAGTTTTTCACATCTCTGCCATGCTAACCCTGCCCTCAGAGGAGCTGGCCGTGACACAGCTGCCTTGGCGACCTCTTGCTCCTCCTCTGCCTTGGCCTTGGGCTTCCACTTGTTCCCCTGTCACATTTGGGAATGCTCTCAGTAGCGCGTCTACCAACGTGCGCTTGTACTCGCGCATCTTCCGATCACGCTCCAGTGCAGGAAGTAAGGTGGGCACATTGTCTTTGTACCGTGGATCCAGCAGGGTGGCAACCCAGTAGTCCGCACACGTTAAAATGTGGGCAACTCTGCTGTCGTTGCGCAGGCACTGCAGCATGTAGTCGTAGTGGGCCCTGGCTGGCCACATTTGTACCTGGCCTCTGCTGTTGAAATAAACCTCCCTCTGAGTCACTTCGAAGAGACTGGCCTGAAAGTGCTAAAAATGACCCCTCTTCCTCCTCCTCCTCCTGGGCCACCTCCTCTTCCATCATCGCCCTAAGTGTTTTCTCAAGGAGACATAGAAGTGGTATTGTAACGCTGATAACGGCGTCATCGCCACTGGCCATGTTGGTGGAGTACTCGAAACAGCGCAACAGGGCACACAGGTCTCGCATGGAGGCCCAGTCATTGGCGGTGAAGTGGTGCTGTTCCGTAGTGCGACTGACCCGTGCGTGCTGCAGCTGAAACTCCACTATGGCCTGCTGCTGCTCGCACAGTCTGTCCAGCATGTGCAAGGTGGAGTTCCACCTGGTGGGCACGTCGCGGTGAGCGGGAAGGCCGAAGTTACGCTGTAGCGCAGACAGGCGAGCAGCGGCAGGATGTGAACGCCGGAAGCGCGCACAGACGGCCCGCACTTTATGCAGCAGCTCTGACATGTCGGGGTAGTTGTGAATGAACTTCTGCACCACCAAATTCAGCACATGCGCCAAGCAAGGGATGTGCGTCAAACCGGCTAGTCCCAGAGCTGCAACGAGATTTCGCCCATTATCGCACACCACCAGGCCGGGCTTGAGGCTCACCGGCAGCAACCACTCGTCGGTCTGTTGTTCTATACCCCGCCACAACTCCTGTGCGGTCTGGGGCCTGCCCCCCAAACATATGAGTTTCAGAATGGCCTGCTGACGTTTACCCCGGGCTGTGCTGAAGTTGGTGGTGAAGGTGTGTGGCTGACTGGATGAGCAGGTGGAAGAAGAGGAGGAGGAAGCTGAGTAGGAGGAGGTGGCAACAGGAGGCAAAGAATGTTGCCCTGCGATCCTTGGCGACGGAAGGACGTGCGCCAAACAGCTCTCCGCCTGGGGCCCAGCTGCCACTACATTTACCCAGTGTGCAGTTAGGGAGATATAGCGCCCCTGGCCGTGCTTACTGGTCCACGTATCTGTGGTTAGGTGGACCTTGCCACAGATGGCGTTGCGCAGTGCACACTTGATTTTATTGGATACTTGGTTGTGCAGGGAAGGCACGGCTCTCTTGGAGAAGTAGTGGCGGCTGGGAACAACATACTGTGGGACAGCAAGCGACATGAGCTGTTTGAAGCTGTCTGTGTCCACCAGCCTAAATGACAGCATTTCATAGGCCAGTAGTTTAGAAATGCTGGCATTCAGGGCCAGGGATCGAGGGTGGCTAGGTGGGAATTTACGCCTTCTCTCAAATGTTTGTGAGATGGAGAGCTGAACGCTGCCGTGTGACATGCTTGAGATGCTTGGTGACGGAGGTGGTGGTGTTGGTGGTATATCCCCTGTTTGCTGGGCGGCAGGTGCCAACGTTCCTCCAGAGGCGGAGGAAGAGGCCGAGGTGGCAGCAGCAGAAGAGGCCGAGGCGGCGGCAGCAGCAGAAGAGACCGAGGCGGCAGCAGCAGAAGAGGTAGCAGGGGGAGCCTGAGTGACTTCCTTGTTTTTAAGGTGTTTACTCCACTGCAGTTCATGCTTTGCATGCAGGTGCCTGGTCATGCAGGTTGTGCTAAGGTTCAGAACGTTAATGCCTCACTTCAGGCTCTGATGGCACAGCGTGCAAACCACTCGGGTCTTGTCGTCAGCACATTGTTTGAAGAAGTGCCATGCCAGGGAACTCCTTGAAGCTGCCTTTGGGGTGCTCGGTCCAAGATGGCGGCGGTCAGTAGCAGGCGGAGTCTCTTGGCGGCGGGTGTTCTGCTTTTGCCCACTGCTCCCTCTTTTGCTACGCTATTGGCTCGGTCTCACCACTGCCTCTTCCTCCGAACTGTGAAAGTCAGTGGCACGACCTTCATTCCATGTGGGGTCTAGGACCTCATCGTCCCCTGCATCGTCTTCCACCCAGTCTTGATCCCTGACCTCCTGTTCAGTCTGCACACTGCAGAAAGACGCAGCAGTTGGCACCTGTGTTTCGTCATCATCAGAGACATGCTGAGGTGGTATTCCCATGTCCTCATCATCAGGAAACATAAGTGGTTGTGCGTCAGTGCATTCTATGTCTTTCACCGCTGGGGAAGGGCTAGGTGGATGCCCTTGGGAAACCCTGCCAGCAGAGTCTTCAAACAGCATAAGAGACTGCTGCATAACTTGAGGCTGAGACAGTTTCCCTGGTATGCATGGGGGTGATGTGACAGACTGATGGGGTTGGTTTTCAGGCGCCATCTGTGCGCTTTCTGCAGAAGACTGGGTGGGAGATAATGTGAACGTGCTGGATCCACTGTCGGCCACCCAATTGACTAATGCCTGTACCTGCTCAGGCCTTACCATCCTTAGAACGGCATTGGGCCCCACCATATATCGCTGTAAATTCTGGCGGCTACTGGGACCTGAGGTAGTTGGTACACTAGGACGTGTGGATGTGGCAGAACGGCCACGTCCTCTCCCAGCACCAGAGGGTCCACTAACACCACCACGACCATGTCCACGTCCGCGTCCCTTACTGGATGTTTTCCTCATTGTTATCGTTCACCACAACAACAAAAATATTATTTGGCCCAATGTATTGTATTCAAATTCAGCTGGATATAAATTTGAGGCCTAGTATTTAGGCGCTGGGTGACAGGTATGGGTTTACTGACAGAATTAGACTTGGAAATGCACAGTAGCGGGTGTGTGAAGTTATTCTGAATGACCCTATGTGCACCTTCAATATGATCTACCCTTTTAGGGATAGATTTCAAATAGCTCTGATACAGCAGAAACCACTAAATTTTGAAATTGCTAAATTGGGAATTGTATTTCAACCCAGAACAAGAAATGTGCTTGAACGGACACTAAATAACTCGCCCAGCTACAGCACTGACGACAGATTTAGCTGGATATAAATTTGAGGCCTAGTATTTAGGCGCTGGGTGACAGGTATGGGTTTAGTGACAGAATTAGACTTGGAAATGCACAGTAGCGGGTGTGTGAAGTTATTCTGAATGACCCTATGTGCACCTTCAATATGATCTACCCTTTTAGGGATAGATTTCAAATAGCTCTGATACAGCAGAAACCACTAAATTTTGAAATTGCTAAATTGGGAATTGTATTTCAACCCAGAACAAGAAATGTGCTTGAACGGACACTAAATAACTCGCCCAGCTACAGCACTGACGACAGATTTAGCTGGATATAAATTTGAGGCCTAGTATTTAGGCACTCGGTGACAGGTATGGGTTTACTGACAGAATTAGACTTGGAAATGCACAGTAGCGGGTGTTTGAAGTTATTCTGAATGTCCCTATGTACACCTTCAATATGATCTACCCTTTTAGGGATAGATTTCAAATAGCTCTGATATAGCAGAAACCACTAAATTTTTAAATTGCTAAATTGGGAATTGTATTTCAACCCAGAACAAGAAATGTGCTTGAACGGACACTAAATAACTCGCCCAGCTACAGCACTAACGACAGATTTAGCTGGATATAAATTTGAGGCCGAGTATTTAGGCGCTGGGTGACAGGTATGGGTTTACTGACAGAATTAGACTTGGAAATGCACAGTAGCGGGTGTGTGAAGTTATTCTGAATGTCCCTATGTACACCTTCAATATGATCTACCCTTTTAGGGATAGATTTCAAATAGCTCTGATACAGCAGAAACCACTAAATCTTTAAATTGCTAAACTGGGAATTGTATTTCAACCCAGAACAAGAAATGTGCTTGAACGGACACTAAATAACTCGCCCAGCTACAGCACTAACGACAGATTTAGCTGGATATAAATTTGAGGCCGAGTATTTAGGCGCTGGGTGACAGGTATGGGTTTACTGACAGAATTAGACTTGGAAATACACAGTAGCGGGTGTGTGAAGTTATTCTGAATGTCCCTATGTACACCTTCAATATGATCTACCCTTTTAGGGATAGATTTCAAATAGCTCTGATACAGCAGAAACCACTAAATTTTGAAATTGCTAAATTGGGAATTGTATTTCAACCCAGAACAAAAAATGTGCTTGAACGGACACTAAATAACTCGCCCAGCTACAGCAGTAACAACAGATTTAGCTGGATATAAATTTGAGGCCTAGTATTTAGGCGCTGGGTGACAGGTATGGGTTTACTGACAGAATTAGACTTGGAAATGCACAGTAGCGGGTGTGTGAAGTTATTCTGAATGTCCCTATGTGCACCTTCAATATGATCTACCCTTTTAGGGATAGATTTCAAATAGCTCTGATACAGCAGAAACCACTAAATTTTGAAATTGCTAAATTGGGAATTGTATTTCAACCCAGAACAAGAAATGTGCTTGAACGGACACTAACTAACTCGCCCAGCTACAGCAGTAACGACAGATTTAGCTGGATATGAATTTGAGGCCTAGTATTTAGGCGCTGGGTGACAGGTATAGGTTTACTGACAGAATTAGACTGGGATATGGCCAAAAAATAACCACACTATTGATGGTTAAATGCACTTGGTGTGACAGCTTGACAAACCACACTACTGAGGGTTAAATGCACTTGGTGACAGGCGCAGCTTGCCCCTGATGTAGTATATGGCCAAAAAATAAACAGACTATTGCTGGTTAAATGCACTTGGTGTGACAGCTTCACCCTGATGTAGGATTTAGCCAAAAAACAACCACACCATTGAGGGTTAAATGCACTTGGTGACAGGCGCAGCTTGCCCCTGATGTAGTATATGGCCAAAAAATAACCAGACTATTGCTGGTTAAATGCACTTGGTGTGACAGCTTCACCCTGATGTAGGAATTAGCCAAAAAACAACCACACCATTGAGGGTTAAATACACTTGGTCGCAGCTTGTGCTAGCACACCACAAGACACAAAATGGCCGCCGATCACCCCAGTAAAAAGTGACTGACAAATGGTCTGGGCAGCCTAAAAACAGTGAGCAATTGAATTTCAGCAGCTCAATGATGCACAGCTGCAGATCGATCGATTAATCAAGTCCTTTGGAGGAGTTAATCTGCCTAATCTCGCCCTACTGTCGCAGCCGCAACCTCTCCCTACGCTAATCAGAGCAGAGTGACGGGCGGCGCTATGTGACTCCAGCTTAAATAGAGGCTGGGTCACATGGTGCTCTGGCCAATCACAGCCATGCCAATAGTAGGCATGGCTGTGATGGCCTCTTGGGGCAAGTAGTATGACGCTTGTTGATTGGCTGCTTTGCAGCCTTTCAAAAAGCGCCAAGAAAGCGACGAACACCGAACCCGAACCTTTACGAAAATGTCCGGGTTCGGGTCCGTGTCACGGACACCCCAAAATTCGGTACGAACCCGAACTATACAGTCTGGGTTCGCTCATCCCTAGTTAGGAGTCCTTGCTCTGTGTCCATATACAGAGTCAGTGTTATGAGATGAAGGGAATACCCCCCTGTATATTTAACTTTCATTTAGTCTTTATTTTTAAATTCTCTCTGCCAGGGTTTGAACCCACAACCTTCTATATTAAAGGAGAAGACTAACCATTGAGTCACAGGGCCCAATGCTAGTAAGTAGGGGATTTTCAGTATTACTTTAGTACCTCAGTAGTACTTTTGCCAGGAATTATGTACTGTATTCACATGTACATTGTACTGGTCTTTACAGATACATCTCTATATATACTAATACATTGTATGGAAGTGGTTTTCATTAGGCCATAAAAGCAGAAGTTTAGTTTTATAATTTTTAGCAATTGCAAAAAATAAAAATTCAAATTTAAGGGCACAAAATAAACTAATTAGAAAACCATCCATTACAGAAGGAGAATAATTAAAATAATGTGATCATCACCTAATTGACCTCAATAACTAATAAGCCCTCATGAAAGTATCAGTTTTGTGGACCGCAGCCAGAGAAAACTGACACTCACTAGCATTAAATAGCAGTGCCGCTGCTTTCTCAAAACAGCTGATCTGCAGGGGCCCTGGGTGTCAGACCCCACCAATCTGATACTGACGACCTAGCCAGAGAATAGGTCATCAGTATAAAAGTCCTGGAAAACCCTTTCAAGCACTATGGCTCAGTAGTTAGAATCTTTGTCTTCAAAACTGTAGGTTATGGGTTCAAAACCCAGTGAAGACAATTTAAAATAAATACTCTGATTTGGGTCAATATATTAATTTATTTGTATATAAAATGACTATGAGGATTATTAAAATGTGTACAATAAAATAAAATCTATATGAGATGTTGCGCTGGAAAAATATGGAATGTTGCGCTGGAAATATTTGAATGTATGGATAAAAAAAATTTTCAACTTTTTTTTTTGCGCTAGAGAAATGATGCGCTAGAAAAACAAGAAGGTAAAAAATAGGAAGGTAAAAATAGTGAGAATAAATGTCCTGATGAGTATAATCGTCTATTCATCCAATAATAGTCATAGAATAATCAGTGTTGCTCCTTATGCAGGGTAATAATATTCTCTAGATATGAGTAAAGAAGTGGGTATTGCGCCTTAGGACTCCTTTTATGATCCGTGCTGTTCAACGTAGGGTACGTGATGTGATTAAATATTGTCGGTCAGTTAAATTTCACAGGGCTGCAGACATCCGTGCTGTTCAACGTAGGGTACGTGATGTGATTAAATATTGTCGGTCATTTAAATTTCACAGGGCCGCAGACATGTGTATTGTATCATAAAGTGATATTATAGTTGTCATGCGGGTATTGTGGGAAGAAGGGGTGCTCTGTGCCTGGGTGCGGCGTCCCGCACTTTCTCTGGCTGCAGAGATCACTTACCCTTCACCCGACGTTTCTGTCTTCGGTCCTCTTCGCGATGATCCGTTCTCCCTGAGCGGCTGTCTCGGATCCGGGAGTCGGCGGTGTAGCTCGTGTTGCTAGGGACGCCGGGGGGCGTGGTTCGCGCGTCTGTGAGGTGACGTAGCTTGTCACGTGGTCGCGGCTTGTATTGAATGGTCCCGCCTTGTTCTGGGTAATCCTCTAGCTTTGTTACAAGTGATAGGTATTCCAACAATCCTCTGCTCCTTAAACGCGTTTCGGGAGACTCTCCCTTCATCAGTATTGTATTGTTGGAATACCTATCACTCGTAACAAAGCTAGAGGATTACCCAGAACAAGCCGGGACCATTCAATACAAGCCGCGACCACGTGACAAGCTACGACACCTCACAGACGCGCGAACCACGCCCCCCGGCGTCCCTAGCAACACGAGCTACACCGCCGACTCCCGGATCCGAGACAGCCGCTCAGGGAGAACGGATCATCGCGAAGAGGACCGAAGACAGAAACGTCAGGTGAAGGGTAAGTGATCTCTGCAGCCAGAGAAAGTGCGGGACGCCGCACCCAGGCACAGAGCACCCCTTCTTCCCACAATACCCGCATGACAACTATAATATCACTTTATGATACAATACACATGTCTGCGGCCCTGTGAAATTTAAATGACCGACAATATTTAATCACATCACGTACCCTACGTTGAACAGCACGGATGTCTGCAGCCCTGTGAAATTTAACTGACCGACAATATTTAATCACATCACGTACCCTACGTTGAACAGCACGGATGTCTGCGGTCCTGTGAAATTTAACTGACCGACAATATTTAATCACATCACGTACCCTACGTTGAACAGCACGGATCATAAAAGGAGTCCTAAGGCGCAATACCCACTTCTTTACTCATATCTAGAGAATATTATTACCCTGAATAAGGAGCAACACAGATTATTCTATGACTATTATTGGATGAATAGACGATTATACTCATCAGGACATTTATTCTCACTATTTTTACCTTCCTATTTCTTACCTTCTTGTTTTTCTAGCGCATCATTTCTCTAGCGCAAAAAAAATTTGAAAACATTTTTTTTATCCATACATTCAAATATTTCCAGCGCAACATTCCATATTTTTCCAGCGCAACATCTCATATAGATTTTATTTTATTGTACACATTTTAATAATCCTCATAGTCATTTTATATACAAATAAATTAATATATTGACCCAAATCAGAGTGTGCCTGCTTACTCTCTTTTCTTCCACATTATCTACTCCTGACTGGGTGAGTCAGTTCTAGCAGCTCTGCACCTTGAGCAGTAGAGCCGTCTATTTCACTTATTTTCTTTAAAATAAATACTGAATAAAAGTTAAAGAGGACCTTTCACTAGAATAAAACTTCTAAACTAACTATACAGACATGGAGAGCGGCACCCATGGATCCCCCTGCACTTACTGTTATACCTGGGCGCCGCTCCGTTCTCCCAGTATAGCCTCTGGTATCTTCATAGTTAGGCTCCACCCAGGGGAACCTGCCGGCGTCTCCTTCTCCCATGCTGTAGCGCTGGCCAATCGCAGCGCTCAGCTCATAGCCTGAGAGGCTTTTTTTTCTCTCAGGCTATGGTATAATCAAACCAAATAGCAAGCTGTGTTAAACTATGCCCCCTTTTTTACCTGTGTAAACGTGGCCTGTATTTTTTTGTTGGGAAAGGTGGCAACCCTACTTTCTAGGCAGATAGTGTCCTTAAGACATCTCCTTAGCTCCAGGGAGTGGGCCAACTGTAAGGGATGGAGCTGTCCCACTTGTCTCAGCCTAGCCCCTGACATAGGGGTGGAAGAATCGGGACATGGCCTCGCCCAAAAGGCAGATAACAATTCTTACAGTCCTGCGAAGACAGTCACATACAAAGGCAATCAGCCGAGCAGGGACATTCAGGATGCCATTCCCATTCTTGTTGGGCTATTTGTACATAATCGTCCACTTCACTCTGTCCATCTTAGGGCCTCAAACAAAGTGAAATACTGTTGTGGTGAAGGCCCTGGAAATGGTGTGTGTGCCTGTGTGGTGTACAGAGCTGAGAGAAATAGAAACAAAAAGGCACTCAATAGTGTAGAAGTGATAAAATGAAATAGGGAAAAGTGAGATACACTCACTGCGCTTTGGGAATCTTGAGTTTCCGCTAGATTCCAGACTCCCTGCAGAACCCCCCACTGACAATACGCCCCCCACCCGGCAGGACTGGCATCCGTGGTAATAGTTATCTGTTCTTGTAGTGCTCACAGAAATCTTACAGAGTCAAATTTGCAGGATCTTGCCACCAGTTTAGGGACGGTATCACCTGTAGAGTAAGAGAAAGCAGGGCATTGAAAGGGAACAACAAATTCTTCCACTCCTTCAGAATCTGCCACTGAAGCATCCTGGAATAAAAAAGGGACCAACTAACAGCTGGGATTGTTGAGGTCATTCTGCTTAACACCGACATCCCCTGCCTGATAGTTCGCTTTTTTGAGGCAAAAAGCATTTGTATGTCTTCCCTTAGGCAAGATGCTTTGTGTTGAGGGAGGGTAGCAAGGAAGCATTAAAAACTATAAGGAAAAAAATTGAATACAGGTGAAACTCAAAAAATTTGAATAATGTGCAAAAGTTAATTTACAGTATTTCAGTAATGAAACTTAAAAGATGAAACTAATATATGAGATAGACTCATTACATGCAAAGCAAGATATTTCAGCCTTTATTTGTTATAATTTGGGTGATTATGGCTTATAGTCTGGTTCAGTAGGAATCACAATCATGGGAAAGACTGCTGACCTGACAGTTGTGCAGAAAACCATCATTGACACCCTCAAGCAAAAGGTAATTGCAAAATACGTTGTATGTTCTCAAAGTGCTGTATCAAAGCACATTAATAGAAAGTTATGTGGAAAGGACAAGTGTGGAAGAAAAAGATGCACAAGCAGCAGGGATGACCGCAGTCTGGAGAGGATTGTCAGGAAAAGGCCATTCAAAAGTGTTGGGGACTTTCACAAGGAATGGACTGAGGCTGGAGTTAGTGCATCAAGAGGCACCACACACAGACGGATCCTGGACATGGGCTTTAAATGTCATATTCCCCTTGTCAAGCCTCTCCTGAACAAAAAACAACATCAGAAGCATCTTACCTGGGCTAAAGAAAAAAAATAACTGGTCTGTTGCTCAGCGGTCCAAAGTCCTATTTTATGATGAGAGCATTTTTTTACATCTCATTTGGAAACCAAGGACCCAGAGTCTGGAGGAAGAAGGGAGAAGCACACAATGCAAGATGCTTGAAGTCCAGTGTGAAGTTTCCACAGTCTGTGTTGATTTGGGGAGTCATGTCATCTGCTGGTGTTGGTCCACTGTACTTCATTAAGTCCAGAGTCAAGGCAGTCGTCTACCAGGAGATTTTGGAGCACTTCATGCTTCCTTCCGCAGATGAGCTTTATGGAGATGGTGACTTCATTTTCCAGCAGGACTTGGCACCTGCCCACACTGCCAAAAGTACCAAAACCTGGTTCAATGACCATGGTATTACTGTGCTTGATTGGCCAGCGAACTTGCCTGACCTGAACCCCATGGAGAATCTATGGGGAATTGCCAAGAGAAAGATAAGAGACATGAGACCGAACAATGCAGAAAAGCTGAAGGCTGCTATTGAAGCATCCTGGTCTTCCATAACACTTCAGCAGTGTCATAGGCGGATAGCATCCATGCCACACTGCATTGATGCAAAAGGGGCCCAAACCAAGTACTGAGTACATATGCATGATTATCCTTTTCAGAGGTACTCCATTTTTCTATTTAACATCCTTTTTTTATTGATTTAATGTAATATTCTAATTTTCTGAGATTGTGAATTTGGGGTTTTCTTAAGCTGTAAGCCATAATCATCCAAATTTTAACAAATAAAGGTTTGAAAATTCTCGCTTTGCATGTAATGAGTCTATCTCATATATTAGTTTCATCTTTTAAGTTGCATTACTGAAATAAATTAACTTTTGCACAATATTCTAATTTTTCGAGTTTCACCTGTATGTAAAAGACAAATAAAAGCAGCCAAACTAGAGACTGAGAGATAATTGCCAAAGAGAGTAAAACTAACCCTAAAATGTTCTTCAATTATAAAAATGGTAAAAAGTATAACTCTGAAGATGTTGGCCCTCTACAGAGTGATGAGGGGGCGAGTTGCAGAGAGTGATTAGGAGAAAGCAAAACTATTAAATATTTTTTTCTCCACTGTATTCACTGAAGAAAATAAACTGTCAGATGAAATGCAGAATGTAAAAGTAAATTTCCCATTATAAGTGCCCTGTCTGACTCAGAAAGAAGTACAGCGGAGTCTTAAAAAGATTAAAATAGACAAATCGCTGGAACCAGATGGCATACACCCCCCGTATCCTAAGAGAATTAAGTAATGTCATAGCCAGACCCTTACTGACAGAGTGTTCCAAAGGATTGGTGCATAGTAAATGTGCCAATATTCAAAAAGGGTCCAAAAACAGTGCCCAGAAACTATATGCCGGTAAGTTTAACATCTGTCGTGGGTAAACTGAAGTGTTTTTAAGAGATGCTATCTTGGAGTACCTTAATGAAAATAAGCAAATAACGCCATATCAGCATGGCTTCATGAGGGATCGGTCATGTCAAACTAATTTAATCAGTTTCTATGAGGCTGTAAGTTCTAGACTTGACCACGGTGAATCAATGGCTGTCATATATCTGGACTTCTCCAAAGCATTTGACACTGTACCACATAAAAGGCTAGTATATAAAATGAGAATGCTTGAATTGGGGGGAAAATTCAGTATGTGGGTAAGTAACTGGCTCAGTGATAGTAATTTTTTGCAGATGACACTAAACTGTGTAAAGTAATTAACACGAAAGAGGACAGTATACAGCTACAGATGGATCTGGATAGATTGGAGGCTTGGGCAGAGAAGTGGCAGATGAGGTTTAACACTGACAAATGTAAGTTTATGCACATGGGAAGGAATACTGCAAGTCACCAGTACATACTAAATGGTAAAATACTGGGTAACACCGACATGGAAAAGGACCTAGGAATTTTAGTGAACAGCAAACTAAGCTGTAGAAACCAGTGTCAGGTGGATCCATGTGCTCCACTCCTCACAGAACTGGACCAAATGTAGCTGGCCAGCTAAGACCTGTCCTAGGTTGCTAGTATAGCTTATATGTGTATACAGCTAGACCTGCCAATAGCCTTAATACAGTTCCTATGTTTATGTGTTAAAAACAAAAGCAGAGTTATTTACTGTGACATCATGTTTTGGATGTCATATTACTGTTATATTTTGTGTTAACAGAAGCAGAAATAGATAATATGCCTTTAAGATTCATTTTGTAATGTAAGGTAAGCTCAGTGACACAGCAGACACAACTGAAAGTATAGTTTTAATCTGTTGTTGCTGGTCAGAAGTCTAGACCAATCAAAGCCAGCTTCTCACACAGCAAGAATTTTCACCAATCACAGCCTGTCTGTGAATTCCCCTAGCAGGAGCTGCTAGAATCATTATTCACCACAGACAGGAGCTGAAGAGACATTCACTCCACTGAGAGTCCAGTTTTATGGGAACAAGAGGCCAAAATAGATATTTAAAACAGTTATAAAATGGTCATATCGTTAGTATTGTGTTTAGAACTGTATACTGAACCAGTTATATATGTGTTTACTTACAGTTCCACCAAATACAATTGCAAAATCAATTGCAACCATACAATTGCAAATAGAAATTGCAAGCTACAAATTCAGATTCCATATTGCAATCCAAATTGCATACAACCATACCAGATCATACTCAACCAATCTGCAAATAGTCACTACTAACTGCATACTGCAAGCAGAACTATTAGTTAGTCCTAAGATATACCTCTGAGAGAGATCATAAAGTGCTTAAATAACTTAAAGTGAGAGCACAGATACTCAAGAGAGAAATATATCCACCATTTTATGTTGAATGACAATATTGAACAGTTGAACCACCATCTTATGCATAACACCATTTTGTGATATCTTTTCAACACATGTTATGTACATGGACTATCTGCTGCGGAGGCGGCAGTGTTATATGAAGAAAAGTTGAAGTTAATAAAGAAGTTATTTCAAGCATTTGGTGTGCTTTTTAAACCTACTATTTCCATAGAACGGCGCTAGAGGAATTACAGAATAATAGACAGTCTGGTTAGACTAAAAGTCAGAGATACCAAAATTCTTCTAATGCCACAGCGCAAAAGGCACTTCATAGTGCTGCGCCTGTCACACCAAAGATCCCAAAAATAACAATTTCTAAGGATTATCTACAAAAATAAAAACCTTGCCATTTCTAAAGTACTCAGGAAAGACAGAGCGAAATAAAGGAGAGAACCAAGAAGGTCTGAGGGGCGTGGCTTGACACACTGGTGAATGGCCACATGAAACCCAGGTCCGCCAAAAATACCACCATCTACTGTAATCAAGAGCCATTGGAGCCTTGCAGGGCTACTCTATAACCCCAACAGAGCAGCACTGCCTATATTAGAAACAAATCGTCAAACATACATACTTAGTACTGCGACGCAGCACAGGCCACGAGGCAGCACTTAATAAATACTTACAATGGTCTTTCCTAGTTTGATATTGTTATGTGACGCACAGGCTGACCTACACTATACATCACAATGCATGCTACACTAGCATAAATATTCACAAATGAACACAAACCTTCCAACAAAGCATTTAGACAGTAATGAGGGGTGGGGGATTGGAAGGAGGGTATAGGGAGGGGAAATCACATGCCTGAAGCTTTATTGAAAATACAGACACAAACGTGTGGAGAGAAGGAAGGAGAGGGGTGTAGTCCTCTTCTTCTTCGTCCTCGTCGACGTCCAAGATGTTGTAGTCCCGCAACAGACTGTGAATAAGCAACTCACAGCAACAGACTGTGAATAAGCCTGTGGCAGTCCGTCCTGAGGATAAGCCGGTTCCTGGCAAGCCATCCAGCGTCCTTAAAACAGTTTATAAGGCGATATGCCTGCTGGATGGCCTCAACAGTAGGGTTGAGGATTTTTGGACCCCGGACCCGAACCCGAACATTTCAGTAAACGTTCGGGTTCGGCGATTTCTTAGCGCTTTTTGAAAGGCTGCAGAGCAGCCAATCAACAAGTATTTAGCTGTGTGACCTTAGAAGCCATCATAGCCATGCCTACTAATGGCATGGCTGTGATTGGCCAGTGCAGCATGTGACCCAGCCTCTATATAAGCTGGAGTCACGTATCGCTGTACGTCACTCTGATGTGCTTAGTGTAGGGAGAGGATGCTGCTGTGAGGGAGAGAATAGGACAGAATCTGTTATCAAAACTCCTATTGAACTCAGCTATCTACATAGGTTTAGTTGTGTGGGTGCAGTGCACAATCTTTTTACCCTGCCCTGAGCCCAGTGACATAGAAAAAGAACTTTAGGTGGGCGGCGGCGGCCATTTTATGCAAGCTCAGTGCACCAGCACTGCATCTGTGCTTTTGTGACATTCAAATCCAAGCTTGAAATACTGCAATAATAATCTGGTTTGAAAAAAACACCCTTTTTTGGCAATATCCTACATCTGGTGTCTTTGCAGGATTAGTCAGTGTGCAATTTAAGCTAGAAATAAAGCTATAATTTTCTGGGTTTTTAAAAACACCCTTTTTGGGCAAAATACACAATTTTACAGCCCTTGCTGCATCTGCACATGTGAAATTCAAGCGTTATATACAGCTTTCATATTCTGTTAGTAAAAAAAAAACACCCTTTTTTTGCAAAATACTTAATTTTGCAGCCCTTGCTGCATCTGTGAACGTTAAAAACAAGCTTGAAATAGTTAAATAATTTTCTGGCTTTGAAAAAAACACCTATTTTTGGCAATAACCTTCATTTTGGGCCTCTGCCCATTAGTCAGTGTGCAACTTAAGCTAAAAATACAGCTATAATTTTCTGGGTTTTAAAAAAAACACCCTTTTTGGGCAAAATACACTATTTTACAGCCCTTGCTGCATCTGCACATGTGAAATTCAAGGGTTATATACTGCTGTCATATTCTGTTATTAAACAAACACCCATTTTGGGGGAAAAAAAATAATTTTGCAGCCTTTGCTGCATATGTCATTGTGAGATACACCCTTTAGATACTGTGGTTCTATTATGCTATTAGCAAAACACCCATATTGGGCCAAAAACTTTAATTGCGGCCTAGTCTGGATCTGTACGTGTGAGATACACACTTTACATACTATGGTTCTATTCTGGTATTAATAAAACACCCATTTTGGGCCAAAAACTTTAATTACGGCCTAGTCTGCATCTTTACGTGTGAGATACACACTTTACATATTGTGGTTCTATTCTGGTATTAATAAAACACCCAGCAAGGGACCGAGCACACCAAAGCCAGCTCCAAGGAGTTCCCTGGCGTGGCAGTTTTTCAGACAATGTGCTGACGACAAGACAGAGCCTGAAGCAAGGAATAAACGCATGACCAGGCATTTAAGTGCAAAGCACGAGCTGCAGTGGAGTAGACACCTCAAAAACCAACAAAGGTCTCTGGCTCCTCCTGCTTCCTCTTCTGCTGCAGTCTTGACCTCTTCATCCACCTCTGGAGTGACAGTGCTACCTGCCACCCCGCAAACAGAGGATCTGCCAGCAACACCACCATCTGGGTCACCAAGCATCTCCACAATGTCCCACGGAAGCCTTCAGCTCTCCATCTCCCAAACACTGGAGTGGAAGAGGAAGTACCCCCCTACCCACCCGCGATCCCTGGCCCTGAATGCCAGCATTTCTAAATTACTGGCCTTTGAAATGCTGTCATTCTTTCTGGTGTAGACGGAGAGTTTTAAAGGCCTTATGGCGGTGGCTGTCCCACAGTACGTCGTGCCCAGCCACCACTACTTTTCCAGGCGAGCCATCCCTTCCCTGCACAACCAAGTGGGGGATAAAATCAGGTGTGCACTGCGCAACGCCATCTGTGGCAAGGTGCACCTCACTACGGATACGTGGACCAGTAAGAACGGTCAGGGACGTTATATCTCCATAACAGCACACTGGGTAAATGCAGTGGCGGCTGGGCCTGAGGCGGATATCAGTTTGCTGCATGTCCTTCCACCACCGAGGATTGCAGGGTGCTTCAGTTTGCCTCCTGTTGCTTCCTCCTCCTACTCCACTCCCTCATCTGGTCAGCATAACACCTTCACCACCAACTTCAGCACGACCAGGGGGTAAACAACAACAGGCAGTTTTAAAATATCTGTTTGGGGGACAAACCCCACATCGCGCAGTAGCTGTGGACAGGCCTTGAACAACAGACCGATGAGTGGTTTGCGCCAGTGAGCCTCAAGCCCAGCCTGGTGGTGTGCGATAATGGGC
Organism: Bufo gargarizans; assembly: GCF_014858855.1. Taxonomy (NCBI): domain Eukaryota; kingdom Metazoa; phylum Chordata; class Amphibia; order Anura; family Bufonidae; genus Bufo; species Bufo gargarizans. The sequence continues at coordinate 84,156,334 of NC_058086.1, read as the reverse complement.
GAAACCTCGTAGCAGCTCTGGGACTAGCCGGTTTGATGCAGATCACTTGCCTGGCGCATGTGCTGAATTTGGTGGTGCAGAGATTACCCCTTAAAAATTACCCCGATATGTCAGAGCTGCTGCATAAAGTGCGGGCCGTCTGTGCGCACTTTCGGTGTTCTCACCCTGCTGCTGCTTGCCTGTCGGCGCTGCAGTGTAACTTCGGCCTTCCCGCTCACCGCCTCATATGAGACGTGCCCACAAGGTGGAACTCCACCTTGCACATGCTGGCCAGACTGTGTGAGCAGCAGCAGGCGATAGTGGAGTTTCAGCTGCAGCACGCACGGGTTATTCGCCCTGCGAAACAGCACCACTTCAGACTGGGCCTCCATGTGAGACCTGTGTTCCTTGTCGCACTGTTTCGAGTACTCCACCAACATGGACAGTGCCGATAACGCCGTTCTCAGCGTTACTATCCTACTTCTATGTCTCCTTGAAAAAAGCTGCTGGCGATGATGGAAGACGATGTGGCACAGGAGGAGGAAAATTGATCATTTTGTAGGGTTTCCGGCCAGTCAGTCACAAGTGGCTCCGAGGGTGGGTTGCTGCACCTACAAACGCCAGGTACACAATTGTCCAGCCAGGAGGATGACGAGGTGGAGGATGAGGAGATGGAGGAGGAGAAGAGTTAACAGCAGGGTGGCACCGAAACAAGCTCATGGCCATCAATGGTGCGTGGCTGGGGGGATACAGAGGACACAGACGATACACCTCCCACAGAGGACAGCTTTTCATTGCCTCTGGGCTGCCTGGCACACATGAGCGATTACATGCTGCAGTGTCTGCGCAACGACCGCCGAGTTGCCCACATTCTAACTTGTGCTGATTACTGGGTGGCCACGCTGCTGGATCCCCGTTACAAGGACAACGTACCGTCCTTAATTCCGTCACTCGAGCGTGATCGTAAGATGCCCAAATACAAGCGCACGCTGGTAGACGCGCTGCTGGTGGCATTCCCACCTGACAGCGGGGTCACAGTGGAAGCACAAGGCGAAGGCAAAGGAGGAGGAAGAGGTCACTAACGCAGTTGGGGCACCGCCAGCACCTCAGAAGGCAGGGTTAGCATGGCCGAAATGTGGAAAAGCTTTGTCAGCACACCACAACAACCAGCACCACCAGCTGATATGGAACGTCTTAGCAGGAGGCAGCATTTCAGCAACATGGTGGAGCAGTATATGTGCACACGCCTACACGTACTGAATGACGGGTCTGCCCCCTTCAACTTCTGGGTCTCCAAATTGGGCACATGGCCTGAGCTTTCCCTTTACGCTTTGGAGGTACTAGCCTTCCCTGCAGCCAGTGTATTATCTGAACATGTGTTTAACACAGCAGGGGGCGTTATCACAGACAAGTGCAGCCGCCTGTCTACAGCCAATGTGGACAAGCTCACGTTCATTAAAATGAACCAGGCATGGATCCCACAGGACTTGTCCGTACCTTGTGCAGAATAGACATGTATACCGGCCTTACCCAGCCATTGTTACATTGTTATACTGCAGCGCAATTGCTCCTTGTTGTATTTTTTATATTTCACACTATTTTGGGGTGTACCCTAATACAAAAAACAAAAATTAAACCTAAAACCAGTGTTGGCTACCGCGTCCTCTTCCACCGCCGCTTCCACCTAGACTGCTACATCCACCACCTCCTCAAACTCCTACTCCATATGGACCTCATAAGTCAAGTTTTTTTGTTTTTTGTACGTATTTTATTTTAGGTCATTTCACTAATTGGTCTGTTACATTTTCGGGTAAAATTTACAAATTTTCGGGTGTGATATACCACTGCTATACCTAGTATACAGGTTAAAAAAAATTCACAAATTTGTCTGTTACATTTTCGGGTGAAATTCACAAATTTTTGGGTGTGATATACCACTCTATACCTAGTAGACAGGTTAAAAAAATCACAATTTTGTCTGTTACATTTTCAGGTGAAATTCTGCAATTTCTGGGTGTGATATACCACTGCTATACCTAGTAGACAGGTTAAAAAAAAAATCACAAATTTGTCTATTGCAATTTCAGGTGAAATGCACAAATTTGTGGGTGTAATATACCACTGCTATACCTAGTAGACAGGTAAAAAAAAACAATCACTAATTTGTCTATTACAGTTTCGGGTGAAATTCACCAATTTTTGGGTGTGATATACTATTGCTATACTTAGTATACAGGTTAAAAAATTCACTAATTTGTCTGTTACATTTTCAGGTGAAATTCAACAATTTTTGGGTATGATATACCACTGCTATACTTAGTAGACAGGTTAAAAAAAAAAATCACAAATTTATCTATTGCAATTTCAGGTGAAATTCACCAATTTTTGGGTGTGATATACCGCTGCTATACCTAGTAGACAGGTAAAAAAAAATCCCTAATTTGTCTATTACATTTTCGGGTGAAATGCACAAATTTTTGGGTTTGATATACCACTGCTATACCTAGTAGACAGGTTAAAAAAAATTCACAAATTTGTCTGTTACATTTTCAGGTGAAATTCTGCAATTTCTGGGTGTGATATACCACTGCTATACCTAGTAGACAGGTAAAAAAAAAAAGACAAATATGTCTATTACATTTTCAGGTGAAATTCACCAATTTTTGGGTGTGATATACCACTGCTATACCTAGTAGACAGGTAAAAAAAAAATACTAGTTTGTCTTATTACATTTTGGGTGAAATTCACAAATTTTTGGGTGTGATATACCACTGCTATACCTAGTAGACAGGTACAAAAATTTCACTAATTTGTCTATTACATTTTCGGGTGAAATTAACAAATTTGTGGCTGTGATATACCCCTGCTCTACCTAGTTGGCAGCTTAATACATTTCACACATTTTTCTGTTACATTCTTAGGTTGACATTTAACATTTTTTGACGTGAATAAACCCCTGCTCTGCATAGGTGACAGGGACTGAAATTTTTAAAAATAATCTGTTCCATTGGTGGCGATGAAAAACCCCTACTCTGCATAGGTGACAGGGACTTTGATTTCTAAAATTCGTCTTTAATTGGCCCTTTCCTTCGATCCTTCTGCTTTAATAACTTTTCCCATATTTCCGCTCGATCAAAATTTAATTTCATCCATTTATCTCCCTTGGATGTGGTCTCTCTTTCTCACGCTCCCTCTCTGGCGTGGAACCCCGATTCGCCGATAACCATGATCAACATGGTAGGCTCAGAAAAGCACATCGAAAGTTGATAGATGAGATATCCAAATTGATGGTGGACGTCACGGGGGCACCTCTGCATAGGTGACAGGAACATACATTTAAAAAAATCGTCTGTTACATTGTCAGGTGAAATTTTACCAATTTTGCCGGATAGAAACCCCTGCTATGCATAGGTGACAGGGAGTTCAATTTCTAAAATTTGTCTTTAATTGGCCCTTTCCTTCAATCCTTCTGCTTTAATAATTTGTCCCACATTTCCCCTTCATCCCATTGCAGCCATTGACCTCCCTTGGATGAGGTCTCCCTTTCTCACGCTCCCTCTCCGGACTGGAACCCTGATTCGTTGATAACCGTGATCAACATGGTAGGCTCAGAAAAGAACATCGAAAGTTGATAGAAAAGATATCCAAATGGATGGGTGGATGTCACAGGGACGTGCGATCAGGCAGAAGTTATCTAGAGACAACAAAGCGGCAGCAGGGCCTCTCCTGTCTAAAGATTCCTAATCCAAAATACTGCAGTGACATTTACTGTAATTTTTAATTAATCATTCAAATAACAGGGCATCTTAAGAGTACTGTATTGTTATTTATCGTCACTACCTCCCGAGTCAGGAGTGGGTAATTGCAGCGCGCCCCCTCCTTTCCTTCAATTCTACCGTTTTAATAGCTTCTCCCACATTTCCTCTAGATCACATTGAATTTCATCCATTGACCTCCCTTGGATGTAGTATCCCTTTCTCACGCTCCCTCTCCGACGTGGAACCCTGATTCGCTGCTAACCATGATCAACATGGTAGGCGCAAAAAAGAACATCGAAAGTTGATAGAGCAGATATTCAATTGGATCGTGAACATCACGGGGACGTGCGACATGGTGGGGCAGTATGTGTGCACACGCCTACACGAACTGACTGATGGGTCTGCCCCCTGCAACTTCTGGGTCTCCAAATTGGGCATATGGCCTGAGCTTGCTCTTTACACCTTGGAGGTGCTGGCCTGCCCTGCAGCCAGTGTATTGTCTGAACGTGTGTTTAGCACGACTGGAGGGGGTTATCACAGGTTATATTTCCCAATGTTTTGGGGGTACCCTAATTTAAAAAAATAAAAATAAATGTAAAACCAAAAAGCAGTGTAGGCTACCTCCACCGCCGCTTCCACCTACACCGCCACATCCACCACCTCCTCAACTCCCTACTCCATATGGACCTCGTCCTCCTAGATCAAGATTATTTTTTATTTTTATGTATTTTATGTTATTTAAAGTCATTTCCCTATCCACATTGGTTTGCAGAGCACTTGCCATGCTCTTAACCACATTTTGATGCCATTTGCAGCCCTCTAGCCCTTTCCATGAAATTTTTTTTACAGCCATTTTAATGCTCAAAAGTTCAGGTCCCCACGTCAATGGGGTTCGGGGTCAAGTTCGGGTCCCAAAACTCAAACTTTTTTGTGACGTTCGGCCGAACCCGTACATCCAGGTGTCCGCTCAACTCTACTCAACAGTATAAAGCCCAGGAAATAATCTGTACAACACCGAGGTGTGTTACAGGCTGTTCCTGGGCACAGAGTCTTTGAGTTCATGTTCCAGGGCATCCAACAGGCCCTGTGCAAAGGGGCACTCCCAAAACAGGTGATAAGATGTTTTCTCTATGAAAGGGCACCTGGGGCAGTACCAGGTTTTGCACAGGTTGCGGGTGTGCATGAATGACCAGATGGATAGGCCTCCCTGGATGGCCATCCATGATAAGTCCTTGTGCCTGTTGGTTAACCTGTCTGAAGACACATTAGTCCATACTGTCTCTGCCACATACCACAGGCAAGGCACTACTCTCCCCTTATAAAGGGCCCAAACGAGCAGGCCGGCATCTCAAGCAGACCGGAGCAAAGCTCCAAAATACACTGCTTACAGCTACCCCAATTACACCACCTAAGAAGGAGTCAGCAGACAGTGTCTTTTATTCTAAATGAGGCTATAAAAGCTTGCTACACACACCACCAGCAGCACACAATCTGCTGAGCTCTACCTACCTATCTGGAGTGACACTCCAATATTTTCAGATCCATTATAGGAACTACACTGTTGTATACTAACTTCATTGAGCATCAAAAGCTGCTTATAATGTAAACCACTTATCCTCATACTGGGGACTTTGGGCCCAAGCCTAGAATTTAGGAGATAATTATGGTGAAGGTTGGCCGCAAACCACCTAGAACGGAGCACAATCTTACTACTATCACTCCGCACTCAGACATGGACAAGTTCCTGAATGGAGACGAATATACTGCTAGAGACAGACCAATCTCAAGATCATTCATAACTTGCCTCCTTACATCTTCCTTGGCACCTATTGCAAAGGTCATTTCTGAGATTAAACGAGATCTCCAACATATGGGCCATAGGATTGACACACTTGAACAAGTGCAAATCTCTGGCATAAATCTCTCAGCTGCAGCGACTGGAAGCCTTCAAATACAAGAGGCACACATTAACAGACTCTACGCTTATATGGAAGATCTGGAAAATCGCAACACATGCAACAACCTAATAGTCAGAGGAGTACCAGAAACTATAGAGACCTCGACCATCACGGTCGCCTTGACAGGAATTTTCTCTAACCTCCTGGAGGAGGAGGAAACGCAGCAACGTGTCATTGAAAGAGCACACAGAGCCTTACGACCAAAGCCCAAACCTACTGAACCTCTCAGAGATATAATTTGCAGGATATCGAACTTCCACATAAAAGAAAAAATCCTACAAAACGCAAGATCTTCAGAATTTCTTACTTATGATGCTGCCCCTATAGCTATTTTCCAGGACTTAGCTCCTCCACTCACCAAAAGACGCTTGCTTAAACCATTAACGGACGTCTTACGCCAAAGACAGTATCGTTTCCATTGGCTGTTCCCGTTCGGCATCTCCATTTCGGCCAATGGAAGACGCTACACAGCTCACATGTCTGAAGAAGTTGTTAAAGTGGCAGCAGCTCTCGACATACCGGTAGACTCTCCGCCAGCCTTAGAGATGGCATATTCAACTAATGAAATACCTCCCCTGCCTACAATGACGCCATGAGAAACGGTCGAAAAGCCCAAGAATCAACACACCAAAAAGAAATCTCAGAAAGTGACAACTTTGCCAGGAGGCCACGAACCCACATGAACTGCAGAGATATGCCCCTTGAGAGACAGTCCTTTTTCTAATGAGTATTTTGTCTAACCCTCTTTTTTAGGTTTATGTTTTTTGTTCCTTCATTTGTAGGTACACCCGACAGTACCCATGCATTGTTATACACATGGTACATGATGTCAACTTTGGTGTCCTCAATGTTACTCCATGCGCTACAGCTACGGGCTGTTCCGAGAGTAGTACCTGCTTTAAGTTTACATTTACCTTATCCTTTTTTGATGTTCTCAACACGTTTCCGACCCTACCAAGACTCATGACCCGACATCACGTCTCCTGATTATACCACCTTACCCTAGACTTTTATATGGCTACTAATATACAAATCATGTCTTTTGTCTCATGTAATGTGAGGGGTTTCAACTCTCATGTTTAAAGGTCCCAGATCTTAGCGCACCTTAAAAAACTAAAAGCCGATTTTTTTTACTGTTACAAGAAACACATCTAATCCAATCCAAGTCACCAAATTTTAGCAAATCCTTTTATAACCAGTTGTACCACTCCTACTCAACGTCACAGAAGTCCAGAGGAGTTGCCATTGCCCTTAATAAACATGTCCCCTTCCAACATTTAGACACTCTAATTGATAACCAAGGCTGTTTTGTCTTCATTAAAGGTAAATTGTCCAACACATTGGTGACAATAGGGAATCTTTATGCCCCGAATAAGAACCAAGATACCTGGATTACGCACACATTAAGAAAATGCCGTCACTTTATAGAAGGAACCTTCCTTTTAGGAGGAGACCTGAATGCATCATTACAGCCGCACATGGACACGTCTACGGGATGCTCAATGCTAACTAAAAAAGCCTTAACACGTATCCAAAAAGCACTACACTCCGCCCAACTTGTAGATACTTGGCATCATATACAGTGAGGAACAGAAGTATTTGAACACCCTGTGATTTTGTAGGTGCATTCCCACTCTGAAAGACAGAATAAAAAAATAATTTCAGGAAATCACATTGTATGATTTTTAAAGAATTTATTTGTCTTGCACTGCTGAACATAAGTATTTGAACACCTGAGAAACGGCAGGAATTCTGGCTCTCAAACACCTGTTACTGTGCCTTTAAAAAGTCCACCTCTACTCCTCTCATTAGTCTAACTTAGTAGCACCTTTCTGAGCTCTATAAAGACACCTGTCCACCCCACAGTCAGTCAGACACCAACTACTGCAATGGGCAAGACCAAAGAGCTGTCAAAAGACACCAGAGACAAAATTGTGGACCTACACAAGGCTGGAAAGGGTTACGGGGCAATTGCCAAGCAGCTTGGTGAAAACAGATCAGATCAATTGTTAGAAAATGGAAGAGGCTAAAGACGACTGTCAGTCTCCCTCGGACTGGGGCTCCATGCAAGATCTCACCTCGTGGGGTATCACTGATGATGAGAAAGGTGAGGAATCAGCCCAGAACTACAAGGGAGAAGATGGTCAATGACATAAAGAGAGCTGGGACCACAGTTTCAAATGTCACTGTCGGTAGAACACTACGCCGTCATGGTTTCAAATCATGCACTGCACGGAAGGTTCCCCTGCTCAAGTCATCACATGTCGAGGCCCTTCTGAAGTTTGCCAATAACATGCTGGATGATCCAGAGGAGGCATGGGGTCAGATGAGACCAAAGTAGAACCTTTTGGTCTAAACTTCACTCGTATTTGGAGAAAAAAAGAAGGATGAGTTGCATCCCAAGAACACAATCCCTACTGTGAAGCATGGGGGTGGTAACATTATGCTTTGGGGGTGCTTTTCTGTGAAGGGGACAGGACAACTGCACTGTATTAAGGAGAGGATGAATGGGGACATTTATTGTGAGATTTTGAGCAACAACCTCCTTCCCTCAGTCAGAGCATTGAAGATGGGTTGTGGCTGGGTCTTCCAACATGACAACGACCCAAAGCACACAGCCTGGATAACAAAGGAGTGGCTCCGTAAGAAGCATATCAAGGTTCTGGAGTGGCGTAGCCAGTCTCCAGACCTAAATCCAATAGAACATCTTTGGAGGGAGATAAAACTCCATATTGCTCAGTGACAGATCCGAAACCTGATAGGTCTAGAGGAGATCTGTGTGGAGGAGTGGGCCAAAATCCCTGTTGCAGTGTGTGTAAACCTGGTCAAGAACTACAGGAAACGTTTGACCTCTGTAATTGCAAACAAAGGCTTCTGTACCAAATATTAACACTGATTTTCCCAGGTGTTCAAATACTTATGTTCAGCAGTGCAAGACAAATAAATCATTTAAAAATCATACAATGTAAGTTTGAGATCTCCAACAGAGAGTTTTATAAATATTTGAGATCCCTATTGAACTCTTTACCAGAGGAAGTAGGTGATCCTGACTCACTATTTGCACCATTTTTCTTTGGTGCCGGTAACAGGGAGAAGGGTATCTCTAAGTTTTATAGGTTACTCTTGGAAGCTTATAACAAAGAGTCTGTGACGGGGTTAGACAAATGGGCCAAAGATTTGGGTCTGCCTGAGGACCAAATTGCATGGGAACATATATTCTCGCTTGCCCAGAAACACTCTAAATGTTCGTATCATCTGGAGGCTACTAGGAAACTAATTTACAGATGGTACATGACTCCAGAAAGGTTGTCTTTGATATATCCAGAAGTATTAAATGTGTGTTGGAGATGTGGGAAGTATGGGGGGGATATGATGCACATTTTCTGGGACTGCGCAAACCTGAAATCCTTTTGGAAGGAAGTGGCTAACATGCTTACCGTATTTCCTAATTTAACTCTCCCCTTTACTCCAGATTTAGTTTTATTGCTTAATGGGTTGCAATTAGTGGCGAAGGCATACCGAACGATTGTCTTTCATGTATTAACGGCCGCTAAAATCCTCATAGCTAAATATTGGAAATCTGATAAAGTTCCCTGCATCACAGAGGTAATCAACCATGTCAGCTTTCACTGTGAAATGGAAGGCACCTTGGCATCTTGTCAGGGTAGGTTTACACATTACCTGAATAATTGGGGGGTGTGGAAAGAAAAATTTCCCACTGTCAACGGATAAAGGAGAGAGTTGGGGGGATTTCTTTGGGAGTAGGTGTTCTTGATATGTCAATATGGGGGTGTCAAAATAGCTGCTGCAAACGGAATACGGCGCTCTTTCTCACTACGAGACCTATGTTTAAATAGTGAGCTTACTGATTAAGACTATCATGCGTACATAAGGTGTAATGGTGTGGTGGATATGATTTTGGACCATGGGCAGGTTGTTGTTGTTATCTGTCTATATTTGTTTCTCCCCTATGTCCCTTCCCTTATCCCCCTGTCCTGATACGGGCAATTAATGGATGTGGTACCAAGATTCTCAGTAATATCATAATTATTGTATGTCTGATCAAGCTGCTATTACTAAATGCCTGTATTATTTTGCTGAATAACTTAATAAAAATATTGTGAAAGAAAAAAATCATACAATGTGGTTTCCTTATTTATTTATTTTTTTTATTCTGTCTCTCAGACTAGGAATGCATCTACAATGTGAATTTCAGACCCCTCCATGATTCCTAAGTGGGAGAACTTGCAAAATCACAGGGTGTTTAAATACTTCTGTTCCTCACTGTACAACCGGCAGACAGGGTCTATAATCATTTCTCCTCCGTACAACAATCATACAGCCACTTTCATTATCTTTTACTACCCCTACCCTCTTCCTAATATCCACTCTGATCACTCAATCCTGGTCCTATGCACATCCCTGGGTAACGTCACAGCATCTACACGATCCTGGAGACTAAATTAAACTCTTCTTTCCAATGCCCAACATAAAAATCGCATCGAAAATGCCCTTAAAGACTACTTTAACCATAACTCAGATGAAACACTCGTTTTCCCCATGGTTTTGGGAGGCTCATAAAACAGTCATTCGTGGCGAGTTTATTTCCATAGCCTTGTATATCAATAGAACTAAGCAAGCAAACATACAGTAATATCCCTATACCAAGATATCCAACAGTTAGAACTTAGTCACAAATCCTCCAATTCTTGGGATGTCTTCCAATCGCTGACAGGTAACAATTAAAGGACATTTTGAATGTACAATCAGCTAAATTCTACATCTCCTGAAAGAATACATTATTTGCACATGGAGACAAAGTGTCCAAGCTGATGATGTCCCTTATTAAGAAATGCAAAGCACACACATATATACCCTCATTGAAATGCATTACTGCATTACTGACTCAACAGGCATATCCGAAGCATTTTGCCGATATTACAAATCCCTATACCAGTTAAGGATACAAGAAGCGAAGGACCAGGCAGTCAAGAGATGCAAGGATATCAAAAACTTTCTTTCCTCCCAACACCTTCCAGCATTGTCGGAGAATCAACAAAAAGAAATCAGTAAACCCTTTTACGCTACGTGATATCCTGTCAAAGAGTCTAGCAGATAAGAGCCTGGGGCCCGATGACCTGCCTATTTCTTATTACAAATCCCTACGAGGTTATACAGCCCATCTCCTGCATTTTTGCAACGCTGTACTACAGGGCTATGCAATACCAAGACAAACACTAGAGGCACATATTTCTCTTATTCACAAAGAGGGAAAGGATCCAGAATTATGCAGTAGTTATAGGCCAATTTCTCTGTTGAACAATGACTTAAAATTTTTTGCAAGCCTTATATCACAGTGATTAAGCCCTCTTTTGCCAAACTTAGTCTCCCCTGAGCAAGTCGGGTTTGTGAAGGGTAGAGAAGGCAAGGATAAGACTTCTTCATCTTATGCAACACACCAATATTTCCCACACTCTCCTGGTACTTCTCAGTACAGATGCTGATAAGGCCTTCGATAGGGTGGATTGGATCTATGACTAAAACTTTACGTTATTTTAAACTCCCTGATTGATCACCTTATTCAAGCTATCTCCCAACTATATTCATACCCCTACGTGAGAGTCCATGTCAATGGCTTGTTATCAGATTCCTTTGATATTCTAAACGGCACTAAGAAAGGTTGTCCGCTATCCCCCTTGCTATTTATTCTAGTGATGGAGACTTTTATTTAAAGCATAAGGCAGCAACCTGCCATAGCAGGTTATAAGATTAATACAGTAGATCACAAAGCAGCGGCTTTTGCTGACGACCTACTTCTTATCCTCACAAATCCCACAAAAGAGATTCTAGTAGTATTAGATACCTTTAACTTGTTTAGTTCTCTTTCCAATTTTAAAATAAACCTAGAAAAATCTGAAGCACTAGGCATAAATATTCCCCATGATCTCAAATGTTCACTAATAGCGCAATTCCCATGTAAATGGCCTAATAATTACATCACATACCTAGGAATCAAACTCAGCACCCGCTGGTCAGACCTACTCAAACTGAATTATCTTCCGCTGTTACAATCCTCTCTTCAAGAAAAATATTCCTGGACAGCCCCCTTCATATCTTGGATAGGACGAAAAAACTTACTAAAGGGACTTATCCTCCCTAGATTTATATATTTGTTCCAAAAGCTACCAATCAAGGTCCCAAAAACCAAATTCCAGAAAGTCATAACATTATTCTCACACTATATTTGGAAAGACAAACGTCCTAGACTGGTCTTCTCAACCTTAGCTCTCCCTAAATCACTAGGTAGGATGGGTGCCCCAGATCCCTTTCTGTATTACAAAGCAGCAGTTCTCTCTAGAGTAATATACTGGGCTAGGCCCACAACACAAAAACTATATGAGATCACTCATCTCCGATCCCTCTTAGGACTTTGCTCCTAGCACCTACCGACTATTTAGACACACTAACATTTAAGGCTACTTTCACACTTGCGTTCGGAGCGGATCCGTCTGGTGTCTGCACACTTGGTGGTCCTGCTCTAAACTGACGCCATACTGGACTTTGGTTTTGGAAACCACTAAGACCATTTGTTCACTAACGACATTAACCTCACCTGCCTTGATATTTCTGGGCTGGAATGAAGACCAACAGAGTGTGCAAAGGTGTTCACTCCCCTCATACTCTCTGCAGCCAAGATCCTCATTCCTCCACTATAGAGAACAACAACATGTCCCACCATTTCTAAATGGTTACGCAAAGTTGACCAACTGTATAGCACCGAAGAAGTAGCTGCGTTCGCTAACCATTCACATGCTAAATTCATGAAACTCTGTCCTTCCTTGACCATATATGAACTGAAGGCTCTAATACTTAAGCACTTGAAGTCCCATACAAGGCGAATATAACAGTCATACTATTTGTATTGCCACCTTTGACTGACTGATTTTCAGAGAGTGATCTCTGGTCTAAACTCCCACAACAATCCCCCCCCCCGCCTTATTTTCCTTGTTGTCTCATTTACTTATTATGTCTATATTGTATTTACTAATAGTACTGCCCTGTTCTTGCAGGGAATATGGTTTTATGTCAAGGAGGAAACTTACATATATGACCAAATCACTGTTACCTCAACTTCACCTTCACCCCATATGCCAACAGTCTTGGACCTTTTAGTCCACATGACCCATCGTTATTGTGCCACTTTAATCATTTGTTAGCCACCTAACGATACTGCACCTGCATACTGTATACATTGTTGAGTGCAGATTGTTTTTATGTTTATGTTGGTCGCCATATGAGCTCCATTTGTATTATGTTTATTGTCTATCTTTTCAATGTAAATCAATAAAAAGAAAACTGAAAAGAAAAAAAGAAACCTGTGTCAGGCAGTTTCTGCCAAGGCCAATAAGATAATGGGTTGCATTAAATGGGGCATAGATGCACGTGATGAGAACATAGTCCTGCCACTTTACAAATCACTAGTCAGACCACACATGTAGTACTGTGTACAGTTCTGGGCTCCTGTGAACAAGGCAGACATAGCAGAGCTGGAGAGGGTTCAGAGGAGGGCAACTCAAGTAATAACTGGAATGGGTGGACTAGAGTACCCTGAAATATTATTAAAATTAGGGTTATTCACTTCAGAAAAAATGACGACTCAGTGGAGATCTAATAACCATATATAAATATATCAGGGGTCAGTACAGAGATCTCTCCCATCAACTATTTATCCCCAGGACTATGACGAGTGAACATCCTCTGCATCTGGAGGAAAAAAGGTTTCTACACAAACATCACAATGGACCCTTGCTATTTTCCTTCCTGGCAGCAGCCATGTTTCTTCATTCTTCAGTCAGGTGTGGATCCATGCACATCAACAGGTATGGGTGCCCATAAACAGGTAAGGGTGTGTTTTTGTGTGTGTCAAACAAAGGTGTCAGTTAATGGAAAGATTTGTTTGAGGAAAAAATGGAGCTTGTGTGCAAAATGGAATACTGTCCAGCATCTATTAGCAGGCCCAGAACACAAAAGCCTTCTTATCTGTTTCTGACGGTATGGTCATATAAACTCCAAGAGTACCGATCTATACCCTCTGTCGCAACTTTGGGTTAAGAAGCGGCCACCGACGGAGCTATGCCTTTTCTTGTTTTTACTTTTTGGCCACTGCAATGTAGGTGCAGATCAGTTTATCATCTGCAACTCACCACCTATCATGAGATACCATACCTTTTATGGATTTTTGTAGCTGGCAGAATGAGAATGTGCCTGTTATCCAATCAAAGTTCTGTGCTATTATGGAATGTACTTAGCACCTCTGCAATTGCTCTACCTGCTCCAGGAATCCAAAAGCAGGTTCCAACCCAGAATTTCATTGTAGCTATAAGCAATTGTTTTCAGAGACTAGAATTCGTCCATGCTGACTACTGTGGCTGCAATCCTAACCCTTCACAGCATTTCTTATCTATTGTACTGCAAGCTCTGTTTAACTGCAAAACAAAATGGCTGCCTCCAGAAAATCAATATGGCAGCCTCCATGAAAATTTCAATAGATGGAACACTGAGCGTGTCACAACGGAACCCTTCAGCATCCATGGATGATGACATCACAATGGACCCTTGCTGTTTTCCTTCCTGGCAGCAGCCATGTTTCTTCATTCTTCAGTCAGGTGTGGATCCATGCACATCAACAGGTATGGGTGCCAATCAACAGGTAAGGGTGCGTTTTTGTGTGTGTCAAACAAAGGTGTCAGTTAATGGAAAGATTTGTTTAAGGAAAAAATGGAGCTTGTGTGAAAAATGGATTACTGTCCAGGGTCTATTAGCAGGCCCAGAACACAAAAGCCTTCTTATCTGTTTCTGACGGTATGGTCATATAAACTCCAAGAGTAGCGATCTATACCCTCTGTCGCAACTTTGGGTTAAGAAGCGGCCACCGACGGAGCTATGCCTTTTCTTGTTTTTACTTTTTGGCCACTGCAATGTAGGTGCAGATCAGTTTATCATCTGCAACTCACCACCTATCATGAGATACCATACCTTTTATGGATTTTTGTAGCTGGCAGAATGAGAATGTGCCTGTTATCCAATCAAAGTTCTGTGCTATTATGGAATGTACTTAGCACCTCTGCAATTGCTCTACCTGCTCCAGGAATCCAAAAGCAGGTTGCAACCCAGAAATTCATTGTAGCTATAAGCAATTGTTTTCAGAGACTAGAATTCGTCCATGCTGACTACTGTGGCTGCAATCCTAACCCTTCACAGCATTTCTTATCCATTGTACTGCAAGCTCTGTTTAACTGCAAAACAAAATGGCTGCCTCCAGAAAATCAATATGGCAGCCTCCATGAAAATTTCAATAGATGGAACACTGAGCGTGTCACAACGGAACCCTTCAGCATCCATGGATGATGACATCACAATGGACCCTTGCTATTTTCCTTCCTGGCAGCAGCCATGTTTCTTCATTCTTCAGTCAGGTGTGGATCCATGCACATCAACAGGTATGGGTGCCCATAAACAGGTAAGGGTGTGTTTTTGTGTGTGTCAAACAAAGGTGTCAGTTAATGGAAAGATTTGTTTGAGGAAAAAATGGAGCTTGTCGTGCAAAATGGAATACTGTCCAGCATCTATTAGCAGGCCCAGAACACAAAAGCCTTCTTATCTGTTTCTGACGGTATGGTCATATAAACTCCAAGAGTACCGATCTATACCCTCTGTCGCAACTTTGGGTTAAGAAGCGGCCACCGACGGAGCTATGCCTTTTCTTGTTTTTACTTTTTGGCCACTGCAATGTAGGTGCAGATCAGTTTATCATCTGCAACTCACCACCTATCATGAGATACCATACCTTTTATGGATTTTTGTAGCTGGCAGAATGAGAATGTGCCTGTTATCCAATCAAAGTTCTGTGCTATTATGGAATGTACTTAGCACCTCTGCAATTGCTCTACCTGCTCCAGGAATCCAAAAGCAGGTTCCAACCCAGAATTTCATTGTAGCTATAAGCAATTGTTTTCAGAGACTAGAATTTGTCCATGCTGACTACTGTGGCTGCAATCCTAACCCTTCACAGCATTTCTTATCCATTGTACTGCAAGCTCTGTTTAACTGCAAAACAAAATGGCTGCCTCCAGAAAATCAATATGGCAGCCTCCATGAAAATTTCAATAGATGGAACACTGAGCGTGTCACAACGGAACCCTTCAGAATCCATGGATGATGCCATCACAATGGAACCTTGCTGTTTTCCTTCCTGGCAGCAGCCATGTTTCTTCATTCTTCAGTCAGGTGTGGATCCATGCACATCAACAGGTATGGGTGCCAATCAACAGGTAAGGGTGCGTTTTTGTGTGTGTCAAACAAAGGTGTCAGTTAATGGAAAGATTTGTTTAAGGAAAAAATGGAGCTTGTGTGAAAAATGGAATACTGTCCAGGGTCTATTAGCAGGCCCAGATCACAAAAGCCTTCTTATCTGTTTCTGACGGTATAGTTATATAAACTCCAAGAGTAGCGATCTATACCCTCTGTCGCAACTTTGGGTTAAGAAGCGGCCACAGACAGAGCTATGCCTTTTCTTGTTTTTACTTTTTGGCCACTGCAATGTAGGTGCACATCAGTTTGTCATCTGCAACTCACCACCTATCATGAGATACTATACCTTTTATGGATTTTTGTAGCTGGCAGAATGAGAATGTGCCTGTTATCCAATCAAAGTTCTTTGCTATTATGGAATGTACTTAGCATCTCTGCAATTGCTCTACCTGCTCCAGGAATCCAAAAGCAGGTTCCAACCCAGAATTTCATTGTAGCTATAAGCAATTGTTTTCAGAGACTAGAATTCGTCCATGCTGACTACTGTGGCTGCAATCCTAACCCTTCACAGCATTTCTTATCTATTGTACTGCAAGCTCTGTTTAACTGCAAAACAAAATGGCTGCCTCCAGAAAATCAATATGGCAGCCTCCATGAAAATTTCAATAGATGGAACACTGAGCGTGTCACAACAGAACCCTTCAGAATCCATGGATGATGACATCACAATGGACCCTTGCTGTTTTCCTTCCTGGCAGCAGCCATGTTTCTTCATTCTTCAGTCAGGTGTGGATCCATGCACATCAACAGGTATGGGTGCCAATCAACAGGTAAGGGTGCGTTTTTGTGTGTGTCAAACAAAGGTGTCAGTTAATGGAAAGATTTGTTTAAGGAAAAAATGGAGCTTGTGTGCAAAATGGAATACTGTCCAGGGTCTATTAGCAGGCCCAGAACACAAAAGCCTTCTTATCTGTTTCTGACGTTATGGTCATATAAACTCCAAGAGTACCGATCTATACCCTCTGTCGCAACTTTGGGTTAAGAAGCGGCCACCGACGGAGCTATGCCTTTTCTTGTTTTTACTTTTTGGCCACTGCAATGTAGGTGCAGATCAGTTTATCATCTGCAACTCACCACCTATCATGAGATACCATACCTTTTATGGATTTTTGTAGCTGGCAGAATGAGAATGTGCCTGTTATCCAATCAAAGTTCTTTGCTATTATGGAATGTACTTAGCATCTCTGCAATTGCTCTACCTGCTCCAGGAATCCAAAAGCAGGTTCCAACCCAGAATTTCATTGTAGCTATAAGCAATTGTTTTCAGAGACTAGAATTCGTCCATGCTGACTACTGTGGCTGCAATCCTAACCCTTCACAGCATTTATTATCTATTGTACTGCAAGCTCTGTTTAACTGCAAAACAAAATGGCTGCCTCCAGAAAATCAATATGGCAGCCTCCATGAAAATTTCAATAGATGGAACACTGAGCGTGTCACAGCGGAACCCTTCAGCATCCATGGATGATGA